>NC_064577.1:10400000-11600000 GCF_937001465.1 Orcinus orca | reverse complement strand
TTTCATCTTTAGCGCCATTCGAATAGGTGTGGTGATATATTACGGTGGTTTTAATTTGCATTTCCCTGATGGCTAATGTTGTGCGTCTTTTTGTGTGCTTATTTTCCATCCATATATCCTCTTTGACACAATGTCTCTTTATATCTTTTGCCCATTTTCTAATTGGATTTTCTTTTTCATTTTTTACTGTTGAGTTTTGAGAATTCTTTATATATTCTAGATACTAGCCTTTGGTTGGAGATGTGGTTTGCAAACATTTTCTCCAAATCTGTAGTTTGTCTATCCTTTTAACAAAAACATTTCTAAAAAGACTGTGATAAATAAAATGTTGGCAAGCCCAATTAAGGAACTGAGAAAAGTGACATGACTACTTGAGATAGGAGGTTAAATGACACTTTTCCTGTTTTTATAGAAATTTGGCTGAATTCCCCAAACTGAGAATGATTGTTGGTAAGTGCTTATACATTTAAAGCAGAGAAGAACTGGGGGTTGGGGGAAATGGGGAGATATAGGTCAAAGGGCACAGATTTCCAGTTATAAGATTAACAAGTTTGGGGATCTAAGGTACAGCATGGTGATTATAGCTAACAATACTGTATCGTATACTTGAATGTTGCTAAGAGAGCAGATCTGAGATGTTCTCACCACAAAAAAGAAATGGTAAATATGAGGTGGGTTGGAAGTGGTAGCTGATACTATGGTGATAATCATTTTACAATTTATAAATGTATCCAATCAACACATTGTATACCTTAAACTTACACAGTGTTATGTGTCAATTATATCTCAATAAAGCTGGAAAAGAAGGACTTCCCTGGTGGCGAAGTAGTTAAGAATCTGCCTGCCAGTGCAGGGGACACAGATTCGAGCCCTTGTCCAGGTAAATCCCACATGCCGTGGAGCAACTAAGCCCGTGTGCCACAGCTACTGAGCCTATGCTCTAGAGCCTGTGAGCCACAACTACTGAGCCCACATGTCACAACTACTGAAGCCCACACGCCTAGAGCCTGTGCTCTGCAGCAAGAGAAGCCACCGCAATGAGAAGCCCCCGCAATGAGAAGCCCGTGCACCACAACGAAGTAGCCCCCACTCGCTGCAACTAGAGAAAGCCCGCACGCAGCGACAAAGACCCAACACAGCCAAAAATAAAAATAAATAAATAAATTTATTAAAAAACAAACAAACTGGAAAAGAAACCCAGAGAGGTGCTGAACGTGACTAGTCACAACTTACTAAGAGATGATAAAAAAAAAACCATTCTTCTTCCCAGCCTCTGTAAGTGAAGATTATTTCAAGAGAATTCTTAGATGTAGTGAGAGATTCAACACTTTTTTTCTCTCCATATCAGGGAGAGGAACGCTTCTCCATGCCCCATTGGCCAGATGATGGAGTCCAAAGGGAACCAATGCAGAGACTGGAGTTGTCTTCAAGGGGGTAAGACAGGTCTGTCACTACCAGGCCAGATAGTAGTTAAGCTGCACACTCTATTGGACTGCTATTTTAGAAGGGCAAGAAGAGTTTGCAGGGAGGCTGTGGATGTGTGCTGAGGAGTTTTGGAGTAACCATGGAGAAATAGACTCGTCCTTGACAGAAGTCTGAAGACATAAACCTGGGCTGGAGCTGCCCCATTCATCAGTTGATTGGGTTACACTTAGTTGTCTGTCAGGGAACCTGTGAGCCGACTGGACCCTATGGATATCAAGGTTGAACCACCTAGAGAGGACCCTGCCCAAGAGGACTGCATGGCAGTGAGGCTGAAAGAGGATGTGGGTATACAGCTGCAATCTGGGGCAGGAACTAATGGTGACCATCACAGAGGGCAGCGAGAGAGCTCATCATCCTTGTGAAGAGCTGGTATGGTGCAGAGGGTCCCATAGGGGTCTCTGAAGCACCACACAAGTAAGGCCAGTGTTGGAGGCCTGCCATGAAGAGCAATTTGACCGCCACAATAGCACTAGATCACAGAGCTCTTTTCCTTGAATTCTCCTCTCCCTTGCCCCGACCCTCAAGGATCAATGAAGAGAAGAGGAAAGAAAGAAAAGAGGAACCAAACAGTCCATGACTCCTGTCCTAGGTTCTCCAGAAGCAGATCTGAAATGAGGATCCCTATGAAAGTAATTCATTAGAAAGTATTTTTAGGAAAATTAAGGATATGGGGGAACAGGATGAGGAAGAGAAGGACTTCTAGCAGGAGTATAATAGAAGTTGACCGTAAGATGAGGGTTCTTGTAAAAGTGATCCATGAGGAAGTGGCTTTAGGCAATATTAAGCAAAGTCCTGTGGTGGTGGTATAACAGGCTCAGTCCCACAGGGGAAGAATCGGGAAAACGCCAGTCACATCTCAGAGTTGTCTCAGTCAGAAACAAGGGATCTGGAGTATTTGAACTCTTGCATCCACAGTCATTGGTTAAGGGTGGCCTATGGTTGGCGAGAATGTAAATTCCAAGATATTTCCTGCTTTCTTTGTGCCCAGATGGGTAGCAGCTTGAGGGCAGTCCACTGACAGAGACACAGGTGCTGCTTGTTAAGAATAAAGTCATTTGCAAATGAAGCAACTGACAAAGGATTAATCTCCAAAAGTTATAAGCAGCTCATGCAGCTCAATAACAAAAAAACAAACAACCCAATCCAAAAATGGGCAGAAGACCTGAATAGACATTTCTCCAAAGAAGATATACAGACTGCCAACAAACACATGAAAGAATGCTCAACATCATTAATCATTAGAGAAATGCAAATCAAAACTACAATGAGATATCATCTCACACCAGTCAGAACGGCCATCAGCAAAAAATCTAGAAACGGGGCTTCCCTGGTGGCACAGTGGTTGAGAATCTGCCTGCTAATGCAGGGGACACGGGTTCGAGCCCTGGTCGGGGAGGATCCCACATGCCGCGGAGCAACTAGGCCCGTGAGCCACAACTACTGAGCCTGCGTGTCTGGAGCCTGTGCTCCGCAACAAGAGAGGCCGCGATAGTGAGAGGCCCGCGCACCGCGATGAAGAGTGGCCTCTGCTTGCCGCAACTAGAGAAAGCCCTCGCACAGAAACGAAGACCCAACACAGCAAAAATAAATTAATTAATTAATAAACTCCTACCCTCAACATCTTCTAAAAAAAATCTAGAAACAATAAATGCTGGAGAGGGTGTGGAGAAAAGGGAACACTCTTGTACTGCTGGTGGGAATGTGAATTGGTACAGCCACTATAGAGAACAGTATGGAGGTTCCTTAAAAAACTACAAATAGAACAACCATATGACCCAGCAATCCCACTACTGGGCATATACCCTGAGAAAACCATAATTCAAAAAGAGTCATGTACCAAAAAGTTCATTGCAGCTCTATTTACAATAGCCCGGAGATGGAAACAAGTGTCCATCATTGGATGAATGGATAAAGAAGATGTGGCACATATATACAATGGAATATTACTCAGCCATAAAAAATGAAATTGAGCTATTTGTAATGAGGTGGATAGACCTAGAGTCTGTCATACAGAGTGAAGTAAGTCAGAAAGAGAAAGACAAATACCGTATGCTAACACATATGTATGGAATTTAAGAAAAAAAAATGTCATGAAGAACCTAGGGGTAAGACAGGAATAAAGACACAGACCTACTAGAGAATGGACTTGAGGATATGGGGAGGGGGAAGGGTAAGCTGTGACAAAGCAAGAGAGAGGCATGGACATATATACACTACCAAACGTAAGATAGATAGCTAGTGGGAAGCAGCCACATAGCACAGGGAGATCAGCTTGGTGCTTTGTGACCGCCTGGAAGGGTGGGATAGGGAGGGTGGGAGGGAGGGAGACGCAAGAGGGAAGAGATATGGGAACATACGTATATGTATAACTGATTCACTTTGTTATAAAGCAGAAACTAACACACCATTGTAAAGCAATTATACTCCAATAAAGATGTAAAAAAAAAAAAAAAGAATAAAGTCACATTGGAAACCAGTGTGCTTGAAAAGAGTGAAGGAATCTGAGCAAAATCCGGATAGTGTCTGCTACAGCCAGGCCACTGCAGATCCTGAGTTGGTGCTGTATAAAGCTTTAATTGGATGCAAGTTTTTTTTGTTTTGTTTTGTTTTGTTTTTTTCGGTACGCGGGCCTCTCAGTGTTGTGGCCTCTCCCGTTGCGGAGCACAGGCTCCGGACGCGCAGGCTCAGTGACCATGGCTCATGGGCCCAGCTGCTCTGCGGCATGTGGGATCTTCCCGGACCGGGGCACGAGCCCATGTCCCCTGCATCGGCAGGCGGACTCTCAACCACTGCGCCACCAGGGAAGCCCTGGATGCAAGTTTAAAGCTTAGTTTTATTTTAGACTGCACTTTAGAGACCTGAAATTAAGACTGATCTTATAGCTGAATATACAGGAAAGAAAAAATCCGAGAAAGTCTATTTAGTAACAGTGGAATGACAGTATATGATGCCCTCAATCAGGTTGAGGAATTTCCCTTTTATTTCTAGTTTTCTATTTTATTTATTTATTTGATTGACTGATTGATGGCTGCTTGTAGTTTATTTTCCACTTGGTGCAAGGCACAGGGTTGTGGGGTATCAGGAAGACTCTCATGTGTCTTGGATAGTAAAGAGTGGGATTCTCTCAACTTCCTTTTTAGTGTTTTGGTGTTTTGATATTAAAAACCCAACTGCTTCCACTGGCTGCAGCCTGCTTAGCTCGGGGAGGGGAAGGGGGTGGGGGTGGAGTTAGCTCTGATGAGCCTAGTGCCTTGGAAGAAAGCCTGGCAGCTGGTGGTGGCCACTCAGGACGAGGAGGGCAGCAGTTGGTTTTGCCAGGCTGCTGCTTCCACATGGCTTCCCGAGCCAGGTCACAGCTGAGCATACCTGTGGAGGCCTGGGCAGATTCCAAGTGCTCTGTGGCCATGAATGGGAGAGTGGACTTCCCAAAAAAGAAGCTAGCCCACCAGTGTCCCGGGTCGGCTCTGGGGAGACTGGGGTGGTGAGAGATGGCTTCCCCAGGGTACTTGGCACTTCCGCAGGAGCTGTTACTGGAACTGGAACCCAGGTGGTGCTGGTATTAGTCGTGGATGGCCACCAGAGAGACACTGGAGGGGATGACTGTCATGCTCTTGCTTGTGCGCTGGTGGAAACCTTGGCGGCAACCCCTCGCGGGCCTCGGTGAGCAATCGCGGACAGTGGGGACCGGGCCACTAGGCCACGGAGCCCATCTGCACAGGAAACCAAAGGTGGCTGCTCCACTATCCAGAAGCGCGGGGCGCGTACGTGTGAACTCTCCCCATTATATGGCGGCATGGCCCAGTGCCCTGCAAAGCCCCATTGCTGAGAGTTTTTTAAAAAATCATGGTTGGGGACTTCCCTGGTGGCGCAGTGGATAAGACTCCGTGCTCCCAATGCAGGGGGCCTGGGTTGGATCCCTGGTCAGGGAACTAGATCCCACATGCATGCTGCAACTAAGGAGTCTGCCTGCTGCAACTAAGACCAGGGGCAACCAAATAAATAAATATTAAAAAAATCATGGATGGGTATTGAATTTCATCTAATGCTATTCTGAATGATTGATATGATTACATGGATTTTCTTCTTATATTGTTAATATAGTGGACTACATTGATTTTTGAATATTGAACCAACCTTGCAGTCCTGCAACAAACCTCATTTTGTCATAGTGTGTTATACTTTTTGTTTATTGTGAGATTCAAACTGCTAGTACTTTGTTGAGGATTTTTATATCCATGGTCATGAGAGATGTTGGTCTGTAGTTTTCTTCTCTTGTATTATCTTTGTCTCACTTAGTAGCAGGGAAAATGCTAGCTTAATAAAATGAGTTGGGAAGGGTTCCCTCCTTTTCTATTTTTCTGGAAAGGATTACATAGAATTGGTGTTAGTTCTTCTTTAAGTGTTTGGTAGAATTCTCTAGTTACACCATTTAGGCCTGGAGATTTCTTTTTTGGAAAGTTTTAAACTATGAATTCAATTTCTTTAACCGTTATGGAACACTTCAGTTAATTTATTTCATCTTAGGTAAGTTGTGGTAGTTTGTGGGTTTTGGAGAATTGAATAATTTCATTTAAGTTGTTAAAATTTTATGCATAGAATTATTCATAATGTTCCTTTATTATCCTTTTAATCTCTTCTGAGTGTATAGTAATATCCCTTCTTTTATTCCTGATATTAGTAAATTAATATAAAATTAATTTGGTCCTTTTTTTTTTTTGGTCAGTCTTGCTAAAGGTTTATCAATTGTATTGATCTTTTCAAAGAATTAGCTTTTGGTTTCACTGATTTTTCTCTGTTTTTCTGTTTTCAATTTTATTGGTTTCTGTTCTTAGCTTTATTATTTCCTTTCTTCTGCTTGCTTTGGGTTTGTTTTGTTCTTTTTCTAATTTCTTAAAATGGGAACTTAGGTTGTTGACTTAAGATCTTTCTTCTATTTAGGATAAGCATTTAATGTTGTAAATTTCTAAGTATTTTTTTAGCTGCATCCCACAAATTTTGATATGTTTATATTTTAATTGTAGTAATTTCTCTTGAGACTTTCTCTTTGATCCATGGATTATTTAGAAATGTGTGGTTTAATTTTGGGGATTTGGAGATTTTTAAATTATCTTTTTGTTATTGATTTCTAGTTTAATTCCATTTTTATCTGAGGCCTTATGTTATAAAATTTTAACTTGTACCAATTTGTTAAAGTTTGTTTTATGATCCATGATATGGTGTATCTTAGTGAAAGTGCCATGTGAACTTGAAAATAATGTGTTTTCACTATTGTTGGGTGGAGTGGTCTATAACTGTCAATTAGGTCTAATTTGTTGATGGTATTAAGTTCTATATTTTTATGTCTACATGTTTTATTACTCAGAAAGGAGTGCTGAGGTTTTCAACCATAATGGTGGATGTGTCTCTTTCTCTTCATTTCCTTCAGTTTTTGTATCATGTATTTTGAAATACTGTTGTTAAGTGTATATACATTTAGGATTGTTATGCCTTATTGGTGAATTAACCCTTTTATCTCGTAATGTTCATCTTCATCCCTAGTAATTGGATTTGCTCTGACTTTTACTTTGGTATTAATATAGCCACTCCAGCTTTCTTTTGATTAGGGTTTGCCTAGTTATCTTTTTTTTTTTTGCGGTATGCCGACTTCTCACCGCTGTGGCCTCTCCCATTGTGGAGCACAGGCTCCAGACGCGCAGGCTCAGCGGCCATGGCTCACGGGCCTAGCCGCTCCGCAGCATGTGGGATTCTCCCAGACTGGGGCACGAACCTGTGTCCCCTGCATCGGCAGGTGGACTCTCAACCACTGAGCCACCAGGGAAGCCATGCCTAGTTATCTTTACCCATATTTTAATTTTAACCAATTTATATCATATTTGAAGTGAGTTTCTTGTAGACAGCATATAGTTGGGTCATTTAAAAATCCATTCCCTGCCTTTTCATTGATGTGTTTAGACCATTTACATTTAATGTCATTATTGATATTTTTGCATTTAGATCTACCATGATTTGTTTTCTGTTTCTTCCCTCTGTTTTAAATTCCTCTGTTTCCAATTTCCTGCATACTTTTGGGTTATTTAAACATTTTTAATTCTCCATTTTAGTTTTTCTATTGTGATTTTGACTATATCTCTTTTAAAAATTAATTAATTAATTTTATTTTTGGCTATGTTGGGTCTTTGTTGCTGCACGCAGGCTTTCTCTAGTTGTGGCGAGCAGGGGCTACTCCTTGTTGTGGTGCACGGGCTTCTCATTGCGGTGGCTTCTCTTGTTGCAGAGCACGGGCTCTAGGTGCGTGGGCTTCAATAGTTGTGGCACGTGGGCTCCATAGTTGTGGCGCACAGGCTTAGTTGCTCCACAGCATGTGGGATCTTCCTGGACCAGTGCTCAAAGCTGTGTCCCCTGCGTTGGCAGGTGGATTCTTAACCACTGCCCCACCAGGGAAGTCCTTGACCGTATCTCTTTGTGTAGTGTAAAAAAATTGGTTGCTCTAGGAATTACAAAATACATACTTAACTTTTTACAGCCTACCTAGAATCAATGCTTTATTATTTTAATGGAATACAGAAACTTTACCACTGTAAAGATCCTTTATTTCTTCTCTGTTATAGTCTGAATTGTGTCTCCCCTAAAATTCATATGTTGAAGCCCTAATCCCCAGTACCTTAGAATGTGACTGTTTAGGGGGATAGGGCCTTTAAGGAGGTGATTAAGTTAAAATTAGGCTGTTTGGGTGGGCCCTAATGCAATCCGACTGGTATCCTTATAAAAAGAAGAAAATTGGACATACGAAAAGAGGCACCAGGGATGTGCATGTACAGAAGAAAGATCATATGAGGACACAGTGAGAAGATGGCTATCTGTAAGCCAAAGAGGGAGACCTCAGATGGAACCAAACCTAATGACACCTTGATCATGAACTTCTAGCTTCCAGAACTGTGAGAAAATTAATTTCTATTGTTTAAGGTACTCAATCTGTAGTAGTTTGTTATGGTAGCCCTAGAAAACTAAAACACCCTCTTTATGCTACAGTTGTCTTATATTTTAAATCTACATACCTTGAAAACCCCAGTAGGCAATGTTACTTTTTTTCTTTGTTTTTAACCATCAAGCATATTTTATTTTATTTTTTAAAAATTTATTGAAATATAGTTGATTTACAGTGTTGTGCAAGCATATTTAAATGTCTCAAGAAGAGATCAAGAATCTATTATTTTACCAAGACATTTACCATTTCTGTTACTCTTCATCCGTGTTTTCTTCTGGTGTCATTTCCTTCCAGTCTGAATAGCTTCCTTTAGTCATTCTTTTAGAGTAGATCTGCTAACATTAAATTTTCTTAGTTTTCTTTCAACTGAGAATGTCTTTACCTTAATTTCTGAAGGATATTTTCACTGGACATAGTACTCTGGTTGATAGTTCTTTCCTTTCACCATTTGAAAAATGTGCCATTTCCTTCTGGCCTCAATTTCTAATGAAACTAGTTTCAGCTGTCATCAGAATCCTTCTTCCCCTGTAGGAGGATGCTTTTAAGATCTTTTACTTGTCTTTTATTTTCAACAGTGGTGTTTGGAGGGCATATTTACATGTTTTTGAAATATATAATCCTGTTGCAATATATTGGCTCGTAATAATAACAAACCATGCATCTGTTATTATGTATGTTTTGTTTTATTAAATTTCTGAAATGTTTAGTATTGCCCTATTGATAAAGAAGATTCTCCAAGTATTAGCAGAGTAACTCATTATCACTTCAATAATGTAAATATAGCATTGTTAAATTTTTGGAATAACGTGATTTCAGTAATTCCTGAGAATTTCCTAGAATTCTGATTTCTTGCTCCTGAATCCTAAAGATTAATATCCGTCAGACATTTGGAAACACCAGCTAGACCTGATAACATGATAAGCTGTGTTGTGTTTCTGGATAGCAAGGTATAATACTACAAATAGTCCTTCCAGAAATTATATGTAAACATAATGCAATTTTTTTTTTTTGCGGTACGCGGGCCTCTCACTGTTGTGGCCTCTCCCGTTGCGGAGCACAGGCTCCAGATGCGCAGGCTCAGCGGCCATGGCTCACGGGCCCAACCGTTCCACGGCATGTGGGATCTTCCCGGACCGGGGTATGAACCCGTGTCCCCTGCATCGGCAGGCGGACTCTCAACCACTGCGCCACCAGGGAAGCCCCCATAATGCAATTTTGATCTGAATGCCAGTAAACTTTTTTTGGAACAGGACAAAATAACTTTAATGTTCATGTAGAAGAACCAAAGTCTAAGTATATATAAGATTTATGGTTAAGAAATTGTGAGAGGTCACTTTAATCTGCTAAAATCAAATCAGTATGATATTAGCACAAGAAAAGAAATTAAATCAGTGGAACATACTACAAGTCCAGAAATATATACAAATATAGTTAGGAATTTAACATGTGACAAAAGTCTCATTTTAATTCATTGGAGGAAAAGATAAAATATAATATAGTTTATAAATCAGTTATTCATTTGGAATAAAACAAAGCCAGACTGTTGTCTCAAGCCCTATACAGGAATAATAAACCTTAGATGGATCAATTATTTAAATGCAAACATTAATCATTACAAATATTAGAAAGAAAATTTGGAAAATGTATAAAATTGGGATAGGGAGCTCTTTCTAAACAAGGCTAGAAATCCAGAAGCCATAAAAGAAATGGCAATCCTTTTTGATTACGTAAGAATCAGGGGGGAAAACAGCATGCCAAAAGGCATTATGCTTCTAATATCCCACTGAGACGTCCTGGACAATAAGGTGAAATGAGGCACAATTCCGCAATCTATCTTTTCTAATATTTGACAAAATGAGCAAAGTTACCACCATTTACCACCTTTACAAACAACCAAAGTTACTCCAGCAATATCCAAACGTGAGAAGTTTTCAAACATCTGACATCAACTTTGCAAACTGGAGATCTCAAAACAAAAGATATACATTTAGCATCTTTAAGATTTAATCATTTGTGTGCTGATTCTCTGGGATTTTAAAAGTAGATAATCATATCATTTACCAGTTATGACAGCTTTCTTTCAGTCCTCATGTGTTTGATTTGTCTTGTCTTTCTTCACTGGGACAATCTCACAAAGAACTGGGGAGAGTGAACATCCTTTATCTAGCTCTAAAGAAATGCTTCTTTTTGCTCTACTTCTGGGAAATTTCCTCAACTTTTTTCTTCCAGGTCTTCTACTAAGTCATTCAATTAGATTATAATATTTTTTACTTTCCCCTAGTGTACTTATGTGTATATACTTTGATAATATAAAACAATTAAAAAAGAAATACCAGAACCTCCCCCAGAGCTGAATGACATAGATCTCAAATGGAAATGGATCTCAAATTCTCTGCACAATGGGTCAAAAAAGGCCCATACCTAGTCCCATTACTATGAATTTCAGAGTATCATGTAGAACAATAAGATAATAAAAGCTTTCCAGATAAGAACTTTTGAAGGTAATCACTGAAAGAATAGAAACAAGGTGCATAATTTCTAAACCATTAGAAGAAAGAAAATGCAAGAAGAAATAACAAATCTGTCAAAGTCAGGAAAGAAAAAAGACAACATAGTATGGTAGATTGAAAACCTGAGATTATATGGTAGGAATAAATCCAAAAGGCCCTAGGATTGCCCCTGCCTTTGGCTTCAGGTTGAGGTCCAGAGGAGTGGAGGGAAGGTTCCCCAGGAGGAGCGGATTCCCCTAAGACAGCCTGCCACCATTTAAAGGTTTATTGGTGAAGGTGGGAATAAATGAAAATCCTTACACATGGTCGGGGAGAAAATAAATTGGTGATGTCTTTTCAGAGCAGTTTGACAGTATCTTATACATGGTCGGGGAGAAAATACATTGGTAATGTCTTTTCAGAGCAGTTTGACAGTATCTGTACAATTAAAAAATTTAAGATAGTTGTGTCTACTCAGCAATTCTACTTCTAGATATTTAACCAAGAGAAATATCTGCTTCTTAGCACAAACAAGTATATATAAGCCTATTCACGTCAACATTATTTATAAAAGCCAAAGATACAAGCATCTCAAAATGCATCACCAAGGGAATCATTAAATGAAGTCTGGAAATCTGTACTCTGGAACACCATGCAGCCGTTAAACTGGAGGTGGGCAGCCACATGAGAAAATCCTCAAGACCCATTTTTCGGCAGAAGCATGTTACAGAGAAAATTCTGTGTTTAAAAAAAAAAATTCTCTACTTATGTGCGTGTATTCTTATAGGTATATAAATATATCTGAAAAGACACATCAAATTTCTATTTCTGGGCTCGGGGGCTGGAAATTGGATAAATTTCTTATTTTACTATCTTTCCCTGACCTATCATGCCTGAGCTACAGGTGAGGATACACCTTAAATCAGTGACCAATATGGTGCCCTCTCCCCCACAGCCATGTACACGACTAAGAGACAGAGAAGGGTAGTGTCTCTTACCTGGCACCTAATAACCCACGTAAGGACTTTTTCCTTTTCATCTGCACAATCTGGGATCATTGGATTTTGGAAGTTCTAGTGCCCAAGGAAAGAACCCACCCACCAGGGAACACACCTTTGGTTCTGTTTCAGTTTGAAGATGAGATTGAATCCTGGCTGATTTGGGCTCCTCATTATACCACTAGGTAGGGGATATGGGAAATTGTACTTTTGGGGGTGACTGATTCTTATTAAGAAGGGAAATAGGTATGTTGCTTCACGATGGGGAAAAAGAAGACAGAGCCTGGAATTCATGAGACTCTGGGGTGCTAGATAGCACTCACATGTCCAATAATATAATGGTCAGTGGTGCATTGTGGTGACCCAAGATAGACAGGACCATAAGGACTTGGATGCTGCAGAAATGAAGTTTGGGGTCACCCCACTCGGTAAAAGAATCCTGACCAGCTGAGGTGCTGGGAGAGGGTAAGGGATCATGGAAAAGGTAGTGGAAGAAGGAAGCTATGATTGTCAACCATGAAAGAAGTCTCAGAGACAAAAGGGAAAAAAAAAAGGTTACTTGCAAGGAAGTTGTAAGGGCATGACTAATCATTAATTTTTATATTTAATCTTTTCTTACTATAAAAATTTAAATCCCACTTCAGATCAAAGAAAGAACTTTCTCTGGAATCATCGCTGAATGTATATTTAAATTCTCATTTGTTGTGCTCTTTTGTGCATGGGTTCCTAGGAAGATAAAGACAAATGTCTGTTTCAGACCTGTTTAACATGTACATATCATGATTGATCATGTAAACAGTATGAGCCTGTGTGTCACAATTTTTAAGATTGAATAACAATATGGATAATAAATATATTCACAAGGAATGAGTACCAGGGATATAAATTAAACTGCTTAGCTGAAACTAAAAAAAAAAGTTGTAAGGGAATCAGACTTTGGGAGGACAGGCTTACCAAAGAAAACCACACCAGGTATTCAAAGGAAAATACTGCACAATAACCAGTTTTAACAAGTTTTCATCAGTCTGCTCCTGATGGCAAAACAGAACTTCTCTCACATGATTAGCCTGTGCACAAAAGGTCATGAGAGATCTTAAGGCATCAGCATTACAAAGGCAGGGAGAAAGTTGTTTTTCCTAGAGAGTCAGCAATTTATGGGAAATGCTCAAAGTTTCATTTATTTTTGGGACTAGAAGGAGAACTGTTTTGTGTGTGTATGTAAAATCCACGTGCAATTTATCAGCAAAAATCCTGTCAATTCTACCTTCACAGTATTTCAGAATCAAAACATTTCTCACCACCACCAAGCACAAACCACCATCATCTCTCACCCAGCTATTACAATGGCTCTTATTATTATTTAAAAAAATTTTCTTGGAGTATAGTTGATTTACAATGTTGTGTTAGTTTCAGGTGTACAGCAAAGTGATTCAGTTATACGTATATATATATTCGTTCTCTTTCAGATTCTTTACCCATATGGGTTATTACAGAATGTTGAGTAGAGTTCCCTGTGCCATACAGCAGGTCCTTGTTGGTTATCCATTTTATATATAGTAGTGTGTGTTTGTTCATCCCAACCTCCGAATTTGTCCCTCTCCCCGACTCTGGGTTGCCACTCTGGTCCCGGTTCATGAAATTCACAACACAGTAGTCACATTGTTACAGTTTAAATGTAAATCAGTTCACTCAGTCCTCTGCTCTGACCCCTCCTCCAAAGCCTGCCCCTCTTAAGGGTAAAAACAAATCCGTGACAATAGCCTACAGGCCCTGAAGAATTGGAGCTCCAGGTTTTCCCGCTATGATTCATCTACTTCTCCCTCACCTCTTTCAGACTTTTGCTCAGATAATCATCTTCCCAGTCTAGGCTGTTCTTGACATCCTAGTCTTGACAGCCTGTTAAAAATTGACCTTATTTTACCCACTTCCTTGCTATATTTTCTTCCACAGCACTTATCACCGTGTGACATTATATATATTTTACTCAATATATTTTTATTATTATTAATTTTTATTTATTTATTTTTGGCTGCTTTGGGTCTTCATTGCTGTGTGCAGGCTTTCTCTAGTTGCAGTAAGCGGGGGCTACCCTTCATTGCAGTGTGAGGGCTTCTCATTGTGGTGGCTTCTCTTGTTGCGGAGTGCGGGCTCTAGGCTTGTGGGTTCAGTAGTTGTGGCATGCAGGCTCAGTAGTTGTGGCACGCAGGCTCAGTAGTCATGGCTCACGGGCTCTAGAGCACAGGCTCAGTAGTTGTGGTGCACGGGCTTAGTTGCTCTGTGGCATGTGGGATCTTCCCAGACCTGGGATCGAACCCATGTCCCCTGCACTGACAGGCGGGATTCTTAACCACTGTGCCACCAGGGATGTCCCTATATTTTGCTCATTTATTCTGTTTATCTGTCACCCACTAGAATATAAGCTCTGTGACCAGGGCCTTTTTTACCTGTTTGTTTACTTCTGAAGGATATGTTTCTTCAAGGTTTCAAAAAAGCCAGACCAAAAGGTACACAGCAAGTCAGTATGGCCTTGGCACCTGGGAAGGGAGTCTTATCATCAAAGGAGGACCAGCATTGGCATCCCAAGAAGAGGGGCATTTAATCTTTATTTTAACATGGACATTCTTTACTTCTGGTCAGTGTACGCTTTCCTTTACTAATTAAAGCAGATGTACAGTGTGTGTGTGTGTGTTTAAGGGCCATTTATTTTTACTTTAATTTTGGCTGCATTGGGTCTTCGTTGCTGTATGCAGGCTTTCTCTAGTTGTGGCGAGCGGGGGCTTCTCTTGTTGTGGAGCACAGGCTCTAGGCACACGGGCTTCAGTAGTTGTGGCTCTTGGGCTCTACAGCGCAGGCTCAGTAGTTGTGGTGCACAGGCTTAGTTGCTCCGCAGCATGTGGGATCTTCCCGGACCAGGGCTTGAACCCGTGTTCCCTGCATTGGCAGGCAGATTCTTAACCACTGTGCCACCAGGGAAGCCCACAATGTATATTTGATAGGCCACAAACAGGCTGTTTTAGTTAGCATAAAATTCAAGTTAGCTCATGAAAAAGCCAGAATGACTTCCCCATACCTCAATATGTGAAAATTTCTTTTATCAACACCCAGTAAATACTTGTTGAATGGATGGGTAAATGCTTGGATGAGTGAATGGAGAAACATACCATGTTCTTTGTGAGAAAGATTCAATAATCTTTAATTCAATAATAATCAATAATTCAATAATAAGCAAAAATGTTGATTATCCCCAATTAAGGTGTGAAACTAATACAGTACTGGGGTCGACACAGAGATGAGAGACCCAGACCCCGCTCCCAGGAAGGACTTGCTGCCCAGTTGTGGGGAGTGTAACCTGTGCACACAGCCACCTCCCCTGAGGTCTCACCCCTGCTGCGGTGGCAGCATCTGGTGACTGAGCAACGTCAGGTAATAAAGGCCCTGGTTCAGCCCAGTGATGGGCAGCTCTGACAGGCGGTGCAGTTGGGTTGGCTAAAGCTTTGTGGGGTCTTTGCATCTGTTTAACTTCTTCCTCTGCCTCCTCCTCTTCTTTCCCCATCCTTTCACAGATGTGGATCCCTAATAAATAGACTGCACCCCAAATTGGCTTCCAATAACCCAACCTGTAACAAGTACTGATTCAAATACCAAATAAATACAAGCAAAGCAAGAAAACAAAACGAAACTGGAAACAACCTAAATGTTTATCAATAGGGAAAAGCTTAGTCAATAAATTATGGCACAGATTATGAAATGAGATGAAGATGAAAAATGAATAAAGGACATTTTATGAACTGATATGGTAAAATGTTCCTGATACATTGTTAAATGAATTTTAAAAAGCAAATAGCAGAACACAATCCCATTTAATTAGAAAATAGAAACTGAAATGTATTTGCTTTCCTTCCTCCCCTTTTAAGACACTAAGAATCTTTCTTAACTGTGAAAAGATTGTGTGTGTGAATTCAGAGCAGCCCCCTTAGAGGGATTTACAGAGTTGACAGGATTAAATTGAATCCCTTTCGTGAGGACAGTGTATGTGGAGAGAGCCCAGGCTAGTGTGTCCGGCAGCACTGGGCTGGAAATCTGGCTCTTTTGCTTACCAGGGGTGAGACCTTGGGCAAGTCACACAATGGCTCTGACCCTAAGTCTATAATCCAAAATTCCTCCCAAGGTTCTTGTGGAAATTGAATGGTTAATGCAAGTGTCTGGCACAATCCTCATCAGATTTGCGTGCTCAATAAATTCTGTTCTTTCCCCTGGCTTCTCCCCTCCCATTCCGGCCAGGAAATCCTACTCTCCACCACCCGCTTCCCTCCTTCCGAGCGGAGTGAAGAGAGCTGGCCAGAGCTAGGGGAGCATGATGGCTGAGGCCCCAGAGGAAGCTCAGATGCCAGGGACCCCGGGTCAGGATTGAGCGAGAGCAGAGCAATGGGCTCCTCTGGACCCGGGTTTGCAGTGATGGAGACACCAAGGATTCTGAGGTCTTCAGATGCAGGAAGTGAAAGGAGGTGTGGGGCAGACTGCACCTCTGTTTCCTTCTGGTCCAGTGCTTCTCTCCCAAATGATAAAATTGAGGAAGTCATGGGAACTCAAAAGAAGCGGAAAGGGAGTAGACACTCCCTGCAAGAGGAAAGCAGAGCTGGCCCCGTATCCAGCTGCCCTGTGCACACCACGTCTGCCTGCGTTTTGATTTCAATTCCATCCTGTTATTTACTGCCCCAATCAGGGAAACGGGAGATTCCCAGATTATAGACTCCTGGTCTTTCAGACACAAAGACCAGCAGGTCTCCAGTCACTTAGGTGGCTCCTCCTTCAGTCACCTCCATCCCAACTCTGCAGGATTTAGTTTTTTCCAGCTCTGGTCACTGCTGCACAAAGAACTCAAGAATCATAGCCTCTGGACTTTTCACAGGTAACCAGGTTGGGGATGCAGGTGAGACTAAGGGGGCAGGGAGGATGTCAGAGAAAGCAGGGAGAGGGGACTGTGGGTCTTAGGTGAGACTGAATGGGAAGATATATCAGGGGGCAGCTTGGGGATTTAATGACCGAGCAGAGATTTTAGACTCTCTTCCCTTCACTGGATGCAGATTGAATTGTGGCAGCCACAACCTCAGTCACAAACTGAGACTCACACTCAACCCCTTCTCTAGCCCAGTTCCAGCCCTGTCTTCAGCCCCCACTCCAGCCGAACCCCGTACCAACCCCAGTTCCTCCTTTAACCCCAATGGCATTTTCACCCCCAGAGTCAGCTTGAACCTTTGTGGGTTTTTTGGCCGTGCAGTGTGGCACACGGGATCCTAGTTCCCCAACTAGGAATTGAACCTCTGCCCCCTGCAGTGGAAGCGGGGAGTCCCAACAACTGGACCGCCAGGGTAGTCCCAAGTCAGCTTGAATCTTAACACCAGCCCCCACCCAAGCTTGAACCTCAACTCTCTCCTATTTCCAACTTCAGCACCAAGCTTAGGTCCAGCTCCATCCATGGCTTCAACATGAGTACTGACCCCAATCCTAGCAGGAGACGCAACCTCGATTCCAGCTCCCAGTGTTAGACCCAGTCCTAGCAATACATTTAGCTCCAACTTTACCTGCACTGTCAACCCCAAACTCAACCTGACCCTAGCTCAAAGCCCAATCCTGACCCCACTTCTGACCTCAGCTGCAAAGCCAAGCCCATCCCCCGTTGCTAGCCTTGACCCTGGGCTTCTTCTCAACCCTCATCTCTTCCCTTATCTCCAGCCCTGCACGCGGGTCTTACCTGGTCCCAGCCTCCATCTTTATCCCAGCTCCTTCCCCAGCCTGGCCGCTGGCCCTGCCTCTACTTCAGCTCTGACAGCCTCAGAGGCCGTGTTGGTCCAAACATGTCAGTGAAGTATGAAGACCTCCAGTACTTGGAGAGTGAGAAGAAAAGCCAGGGGTTTACAGATGGTAAGATGAATGAGGAAACGGTCTTTCCTAAAATCTCCTCTGAATATGTTTAGAAGGATTTCTGCTGTCGTGTCATGTCTGCACCTCTACCATATGTACTGGTGGGGTCTCTCACTCTGAAGGGGAGGCCCCAGCCTCTGGGGACCCCAATAAAAACACGATTCAAGGTCCACAGCAGTCCTGGCTTCCTGTGCTCTGGGGAAGGGCATGAGAGTAAACCCATTTTCTTTCTCTCTCTTTTTTTTTTTTTAATTTTGCCACTTAAAAGATTTACTGGCTATTTATTGTAGCTATTATTATTATGGACACATCCAGGAATAACAAAACATAGACCCAGATTAATTACACTGAAGGAAATTGCTAATATTGTCTTTTAAAACCATTGCAGCCATAATGATTGTTGCCTCCCAGCCTGGGCATGTTAAAAGCACCTAGTGTACATTTTCCAGAATTTTATTTTTCCTTCTTTTATTTCCAAAGCCTTTTTTTTAATTAATCAATTAATTTATTTTTGGCTGCATTGGGTCTTCGTTGCTGCGCACGGGCTACTCTTCGTTGTGGTGCGCAGGCTTCTCATTGCGGTGGCTTCTCTTGTTGCAGAACACGGGCTCTAGGCACGTGGGCTTCAGTAGTTGTGGCATGTGGGCACAGTAGTTGTGGCTCACAGGCTTAGTTGCTCTCCGGCATGTGGGATCTTCCCGGAGCAGGGCTCGAACCCGTGTCCCATGCATTGGCAGCCGGATTACTTAACCACTGCGCCACCAGGGAAGCCCTTATTTCCAAAGTCTTGAGGAATAACTTCTTCGTAGAGCCTTTACCTTAATGGCCAACAGTAAATCTCTTCTCTCCTATAGATGTGCCCTACTTGTACTTCTGCTTATTAATCCAGAGGTCAGCAGTGTGTGTTCCTTATGGGCAAGTGCAATGTGCCCCTTATTAGTAAACCCATTTTCTAACTTGTTTTCACTGATGAGTGTGAGCCTGCTAAGGTAGTCGCCGTCTCTCTCCCTGGGTCCTCCTGCCTGGTGCCCCAGCTCTGATGATAGGACCTTATACATCGCCATCATCCCCTGTCTGTGTGTCTTTGTGTACATGTGTCCCCAGGGGTGTGAGGGGCCCGTGTGACTGAGCACTTGTGCTGGTCCATGAGGGGTCAGTGGCCTGGACGTCCCCCCGCCCACAACTCTCCTTGTCCAGCCTCCCCCCAGCATCAGCTGCAGCAGCCTCCTCCCTGCAGGTCCCCGTGGCCCTATCCTCCTCCCCGTCTCTCACGTCCTGGACCCTCCTTGTCCTGACACCCTCTCCTCTTGCAGGGCTGCCTGCCCTCGAGACCTTCCTGCAGCGGCTCCTCTCCAGCACCCGCTCCTTCCTGCTCTCCCTGGGCCTCAGCCTCCTTCTGCTGGTCGGCATCTGTGTGATCGGATCCCAAAGTGAGGGGCACCGGGTGGGCAGGGAAGAGAGAAATAATGGGGTGCAGTGGTGGGGGCACTGGTGGCGAGAGTGATAAATGAGGATGACTGCTGGCCCTGTCACTTATCAGTTGGGGAATGAGGTCAAATTACGTCCCCTCTCGAAGCCTTAGTTTCCTCACCTGCAATACTGTATAACAATAGTACCCATCCCTTTGGGTGGGGTCACGCTGTAGGGACCCAATGACACAATGCATGTCAAGTGCCCTGCCCAGTGCTGGCACAGAGGACCTGATAACCCTTAGCACTGATTGTCTTATCCGCCTGATCAGATTCCAAGTTTCAGAGGGACCTGGCAACCCTGAGAACAACTTTCAGCAACTTCACTTCAAACACTACGGCTGAGGTCCAGGCACTGAAATCCCAGGGTGAGCCTGGTATGGAAGGGGCTCTGGACTGGGGTGGGGTGCGGTGGGAGAGGGGGAGGAACTGACTCCTGAGCCCTGAGTCCCTGTGTTCTCCAGGTGGAAGTTTGCAAGAAATGATAACATCTCTGAAAGCTGAGGTGGAAAGTCACAAGCAGGAACTGCAAGCAGGTGAGAGACCCTTCGGGAGAGTGTGTGGAGGGGTGAGTGCCAGGCACTCAGGGCGGGGGGAGAAAAGGGAGCAGTCACGTGGTGCTGAGTGCCTTCCCTTCCAGCCCGTAGCTTGAATGACAAGGTGCTTTCTCTGGAGAGCAGCCTGGAGAACCAGCTGCAGGAACTCAAAGCAGGTCAGGCCCCTGCTCCCCTCCACCTGGGCATGAGGCGTGTGGGAGGGCAAGGGGGTTCCTAGGCTGGGGCCCCGGGCGTGGACCTCTGGTCTCCAGGGACTCAAGGAGCAGAAGCCACACCCAGGGCACTGTCCCCACTGCCCATCCGTGTGCGTCCCAGGTTATTCCGAAACGCTGTTGCGAGTCCAACAGCTGGTCAAGAACCTGAACTCCCTGACCTGCAAGATGGCTGCTCTCAAGAGCAATGGTGAGGGCTGCATGGGGTGGGCCGGCCCCAGCGTCTGCCCACATCCCCCAGACAGCATCTCAGACCCTCCCCTGCCCCGGCCCCTTAGGCTCGCAAAACAACTGCTGTCCTACCAGTTGGCTGGAGCATGAAGGCAGCTGCTACTGGTTCTCTTCCTCGGGGAAGCCCTGGCCCGAGGCTGAGAAGTACTGCCAGCTGGAGGATGCCTACCTGGTGGTCATCAACTCCAGAGAGGAACAGGTGAGGCCCCTAGAGCGCAGATCCGAGACACGTCCCATTGAAGAGAATGGTTCTCCGCCTTGGCTGCATATTGGCATCACCTGGGGAGCTTTTTTTTTTTGTGTGTGATACGCGGGCCTCACTGCTGTGGCCTCTCCCGTTGCGGAGCACAGGCTCCGGACGCGCAGGCGCAGCGGCCATGGCTCGCGGGCCCAGCCGCTCCGCGGCATGTGTGATCTTCCCGGACCAGGGCACGAACCCGTGTCTCCTGCATCGGAAGGCGGACTCTCAACCAGTGCGCCACCAGGGAAGCCCGACCTGGGGAGCTTTTAACAACGACTGCCATCTGACCCAGACCCTCAGAGGTTTAATTGGCCCCGGGCGTTGGGATTAACACCCCGAATCTCCTTGACGGGTTTAATGAACACGTTAAGTTCAGAACTGCTAGTCCAAGGAGTTGGCAGGGTGGGGAGAAGTCACCACTGCCCTTCTGTTGTCCCAGGATTTTGTCCAGGCCCATATAGGCTCCTCCTACACCTGGATGGGCCTCAGTGATCTGGATGGAGTCTGGAAATGGGCGGATGGGACGGACTATGAGACCAACTTCAAGTGAGTGCCCCGGGTTTCTGTGCCCTTCTTCCTCGTTCAGCTCGGTTCCTCCAGGGTCTGACCCTCAGCCCCTTCTCCCTGACCTGGATTCTGTGCCTCCCTAGCTGCCTGTTGTCCTCTCCCCTCAGGAACTGGAAGCCAGGCCAGCCGGACGACTGGCAAGGGCACGGGCTGGGTGGGGGCGAGGACTGTGCCCACTTCCACCCCGATGGCAAGTGGAATGACGACGCGTGCCAGAGACCCTACCACTGGATCTGCGAGGCTGGGCTGAGCAAGGGCAGCTAGGGGAGCGGACCACCTGGCCAAGGAAATGGCGGGGCTGGGGGAGGGGGACCTTCTCCTGTGGGAGAGGAATAAGCCCTGGGAGATTGGAGCACTGCCATTGTTTGGAGTTGGTTTTTTTTTTCCCCCTTAACTTTTAAAAGATTATCTAGAGTTCCTAAGGTATTTTTTTAAAAAGTTCTGCTTTATTGAGGTATAACTTAGGTACAAAAATTGTAAGATATTTAAAGTGTACATCGTGATTTGATACAGGTATGTGTTGTGAAAGGATTCCCCCATCTAGTTAATGAACATATCCATGACCTCAGATATTTATCTATTTTTTTAGGTGAGAACACTTAAGTTCTACTCTCTTAGCAAATTTCAATTATACAATACAGTGTTATCAACTATGGCCACTGTGGTTTTTATAATTATTTTATTTAAAAAAATTTTATATTGGAGTATAGTTGATTAACAATGTGTTGGTTTCAGGTGTACAGCAAAGCAATTCAATTATACATATACAGGTATCTATTCTTTTTCAAATTCTTTTCCCATTTAAGTTATTACAGAGTATTGAGCAGAGTTCCCTGTGCTATACAGTAGGTCCTTGTTGGTTATTTATTTTATTTTATTATTAATCTATTTTAAATACAGTAGTGTGTACACGTCAATCCCAAACTCCCAATCTATCCCTCCCCCCAACCCTTCCCTCCTGGTACCATAAGTTCGTTCTCTAAGTTTGTGAGTCTGTTTCTGTTTTGTAAATAAGTTCATTTCTATCATTTTTTAAAGATTCTGTACGTAAGCAATATCATATGATATTTGTCTTCGTCTGACTTACTTCACTTAGTATGATAATCTCTAGACCCATCCATATTGCTGTGAATGTCATTATTTCATTCTTTTTAATGGCTAAGTAATACCCATTGTATATATGTACTACTTCTTCTTTATCCATTCATCTGTCGATGGACATTTAGGTTGCTTCCATGTCTTGGCTATTGTAAACAGCGCTGCAATGAATATTGGGGTGCATGTATCCTTTTGAACAATGTTCTTCTCCAGATATATGCCCAGGTGTGGGATTGCTGGACCTTATCGTAGCTCTATTTTTAGTTTCTTTCTCTCTCTCTTTTTTTTTTGCCGTGCCACGCAGCTTGTGGGATCTTAGTTCCCCGACCAGGGATTGAACCTGGGCCCTTGGCAGTGACAGTGTGGAGTCCTAACCACTGGACCACCAGGGAATTCCCTATTTTTAGTTTTTTAAGGAACCTCCATACTGTTCTCCATAGTGGCTGTACCAATTTACATTCCCACCAACAGTGTAGGAGGGTTCCCTTTTCTCCACACCCTCTCCAGCACTAATTGTTTATAGACTTTCTGATGATGGCCATTCTGACTGGTGTGAGGTGGTATTTCACTGTAGTTTTGATTTGCATTTCTCTAATTATTAGTGATATTGAATATCTTTTCATGTGCCTCTTGGCCATCTGTATGTCTTCTTTAGAGAAATGTCTGTTTAGGTCTTCTGCCCATTTTTTTGATTGGGTTGTTTGTTTTTTTGATATTGACCTGCATGAGCTGTTTGTAAATTTCAGAAATTAATCCCTTGTTGGTCACATGGTCACCGTGTTTTACATTAGGTTCTCAGAACTTATTCATCTTATAGCTGAAAGTTTCTACCCTTTTACCAACCCTTTCCTGTTCCCCCCAACTCCCGGCCCTTGGCAACTACCCTTCTACTTTCTATCTGTGAATGCAACTTTTTTTTTTTTTTTAAAGAGTCTACATGTAAGTGATACCATACAGTATTGTCTTTCTCTGTCTGGCTTATATTACTTGGTATAAATGCCCTCAAGTTCCAACCATACTGTTGCAAATGGCAGGATTTCCTTCTTTATCATGGCTGAGTAATATTCCATCATTTTATATATACATATATATAATGGATATATGGTAGAATATTATTCTTTATCCATTCATCCACTGATAGACACTTAGGTTGTTTCCATATCTTGACTATTGTGAATAATGCTCCAATGAACATGGGACTGCAGATATCTCTTTGATATCCTGTTTTCATTTCCTTTGGATATAAACCGAGAAGCGGAATTGCTGGATCATATGGTACTTCTATTTTTAATTTTTTGAGGAACTTCCACATTGCTTTCCATACTGGCTGCACCAGTTTACATTCCCACCAACAGTGCCTAAGGGTTTCTTTTTTTCTCTACATCCTCACCAACTTCTGTTTCTTTTTAACCTTAAAAATCAGCTTTATTGAGGTGTAATTCTTACCCAATAAAATACACACACTTAAAGAGCAGAGATGACTCTTGACAAATATGAATACCTAGGTAACTACCACTCCAATCAAGATAGAACATTTTCCATCACCCCCCAAAGTTCCCTTATAGCCCTTTGCGGTCTAACCCACTTATTTGTCCCCAGGCAGCTAATGATCCGCTTTCTTTCACAGCTAATTGGTTTTGCCTACTCTAGAATTTCTTATGAATGAAATCACACAGTATATACTCTTTTGTGAAATCTGATGTATTTCATGTCACCTGATTTTTAACAACCTTAAAATGGCAGAATGGAGAAGCTAGGTGAGGTCTTGGAAAGTCCTATGTTATTGTGAAAAGAGCATTTTCCTTTCATATAGATTTGAGTTCAATTCTTTTTCTGTCACTTAAAAGTCAGGTAAACTTAGGGTAATAAGGAAAGGTAATTCTTTCATTTCTTTGAAGATCCCAGAATTGTTGGGAAAAGTAGATAAGATCCCAGGTGTATTGGCTACCTATTGCTATGTAACAAACCACCCCAATGCTCAGTGGCTTAAAACAACAAGCATTTATTATACCTCACAGGTCTGTAGATCAGCTGGGTGGTTTTTTGGTCTGGCTAGGCGTGGCTCATCTTAGCTGGACTGGTTCATGCATTTGTGGTGGGTTGGCTGGGAGCTGGCTGGTCTAGGACAGCCTCTCTGCTGTGTCTGACATTTGGCTGGCTATGGGCTGGGGTAATGGGCTGGGGTAATGGACCATGTTAGGCTAGCCTGGGCTTGTTTGCATAGTGTTTGGGCAGGGTTCCAAGAGAGTAATCTGAAGAGTTGCAGGGACTCTGGAGCCTTAGGTTTGGAACTGAAGCATCACTTCTGCTGCATCCTATTGGCCAAAGTAGATCACAAGGCAGCCCAGATTCAGAGAGTTGGGAAATAGACTCCACCTTTTGATGGGAGGAACTACAAAGCCATATTGTGGAGAGAATGTGTATAGGGAGGGATGGAAATTGCTATTTTTCTAACAATCTAGCATACCAGGGGAAGCATGTCAATCATGGAGAAACAGCTCAAAGCTAAAGGTTCCCATTAAGAGAGGACAGGACCCATTCATTACCGTACTGGTACCAAGAAAACTGCCTGGCATATAGGAGTGTCTCAATTAATGTTAACTAAAATTAAAGAGGGTGATGTCAGAGGGAAGGTATGGGAAAAACAAAATTTAGCTCCCAGGAAGCAGCACCCTTTCACTTTACCCTGCCCACCAGCATCACATGAAAATCATCAGGATGGGGCAGAGAGAGGTCTTGATGGAAAGTGCTCTGAGGGGACCTGGAACTGATGGGTCCAGAAGACACTGCCCAATATGCAAGAGATTCCATAAGGAGCAGCAGTACCCAGTGAGTTCTGTGGCCACAAAATACTGGAACCCAGTGTAGCCAAGGGCACAGAACATTAAAACCATACCAATAATACTCCAAACCAATAACGTCCAGGTCATTTCCCTCATCACTTTATGCAGTCCCACTTAATTGATTCTTGTTCTGCTGGATGTTGGGTCAGCATTCAAGTCTCATGAAGTTCTCTGTGTCTAGACTAGAATAGTCCTGGAAATCCTGACTCAGTCTAATGATGGAACTGACAGTTATCTAAGCAACATCTGCTCAGAAGCCCATACTCCTGAGTGTGTCCCTTGAAATAATAGTATTTAAGAATACTTGGTACCATGCCTTTCCTGAGGCTTTCAGACTACCCTTCTTTGTTGAAGACATTTTTCTAGACCACATAGCTACAAACAGGGTCTTCAGGCAAGAGCAGAAGGAAACAGAAAACTTACAGATTGATAAGGTTGAATGGCTACAGTTAATTTATTATAATAACCACCAATATCATAATGGAGAATAATGTTATCTATTGAACGTAATACAGAACTATTTTATGAGGATTTGATGTATGTTTCCCAAAGAGGAAGACCATTTTGTGGTCAATGAGGGCACTGACAAATCTCCAACACCTTCCAATCTGTAGAGTGTACAATCTCTGAAACACTTATATTACCATTAACATTTTGCCAGTACATATTAACCTAGGGATGGCTGAATTCCCTTTTGATTGAACAGCTCTTCCCATATAGCTCTTAAAATAGTGATGAGATAGTTAAGAATATGGTGCACACCAAATGAACCTTTTTTGTTTGTTTGTTTGTTACCATCTCTCTCTAAAGGAAAAGAAAAAAATCTTTGTAGTGATCCAGTGACCTTCTGGGGAACCCCCAAAATCGTTTAGGGTAAAAGACACCTTCAGAATTTTATTTTATTTTTATTTATTTATGTATTTTTAAAAGAATTTATGTATTTAATTATTTATTATTTATTTTTGGCTGTGTTGGGTCTTCATTGCTGTGTACGGGGGCTACTCTTCATTGCAGTGCGTGGGCTTCTCATTGCAGTGGCTTCTCTTGTTGCAGAGCACAGGCTCTAGGTGCACGGGCTTCAGTAGTTGTGGCACATGGGACTCGGTAGTTGTGGCTCGGGGGCTGTAGAGCGCAGGCTCAGTAGTTGTGGCGCACGGACTTAGTTGCTCTGCGGCACGTGGGGTCTTCCAGGACCAGGGCTCGAACCCATGTTCCCTGCATTGGCAGGCAGATTCTTAACTGCTACACCACCAGGGAAGCCCCAGAATTTTATTTTTCTGAATTTAAGGTCTGATCTTGAGAAGGCAAAATTAAAATTTTTCAGATAAGTTGGGACTTCCCTGTTGGCGCAGTGGTTAAGAATCCGCCTGGCAATGCAGGGGACACGGGTTCCAATCCCTGGTCTGGGAAGACCCCACATGCTGCAGAGCAACTAAGCCCATGCACCACAACTACTGAGCCTGTGTACCCTAGAGCCTGCGTGCCACACTACTGTGCCCACACGCCACAGCTACTGAAGCCTGCATGCTCTAGGGCCCGTGTGCCATAACTATTGGGCCCGTGTGCTGCAACTACTGGGCCCGTGTGCTGCAACTACTGAAGCCCGTGCGCCTAGAGCCTGTGCTCTGCAGCAAGAGAAGCCACTGCAATGAGAAGCCTGTGCGCTACAACGAAGAGTAGTGCCCCCTGCTTGCTGCAACTAGAGAAGAGCCTGCATGCAGCAATGAAGACCCAATGCAGCCAAAAAAATAAAATAAAAATAAATAAATAAAAGTTATCAGATAAGTTGATTACTTGACCAGGGTTGTAGCATGAATGCTGGAATAAAGAATTGTTGAGATTTCTACAAGGGTGACAGTGAAATATTTAAAAAATAAAAATAGCAGAAAGTAACACAATTGTAAGAAACCTTAACACATTGAGCAGTGAGGAACTTTTGCTTGCTGGTTTTAATAAGCAAGGATGTAATAAATTCAGTATAAAGCACAAAAAGTTATTGTGATGAGATATATAATCTCTGCTCTCTCAACAGACCAAATAGATGACGATGGCTTTTACTATTTCTTGTTTAGAGCAGAACGATTTGTTATTTTAATAGAGAAAAATAATTTTTAGCCTTGCCTTAATATAATATTTGGCAGGAAAATATTCTCATACTTTAAAAATGTTATAATAAACTCATCAATATAAAACCAATCTTGCCAGTTTTAATACATTCCATTCCTTCTTTTTAGTGCCATTATTTATAGGTATTATATAAAGTCCAAGGAAAATAAATTTAATTTCACAAACCTTCTACAACTTTTTATCCACCCAGGTTTTACCCTTCATTATCATTTACACATTCTGGAACAACTAAACACTTTAGGGAAAAAACTACTCTCTTTTTTTCCTTGATTAAAAAAAAAATCACACACACAAAAAAATCACATTTTTTTTGCATACACAGTCCTATTTCTTTGCTATCATTGTTTCAGATAGTCTCCACCACTTTGATTAATTATAACTGTCAAGGTAATAAATTTCACAGACAAAGCTGGGAGGCAGGTGATTGAGAACTGTTTGTTATATACCAGGGTCTAAAAATCCAACAAGACTCATGATCACACAACTACAACTCCCTATAGCCACACGCATTCCTTTTACACTTTTTAAAGTGGCAAAATGATTGTTTTAACATAACCCAAGTCAAGAAATATGAAGAGTGTGAGATTTCCTTGAAGTGTCTGTATTTTTGTCCTTCTTGTAAGCTAATGAGCTAGTCTGCCATCACTTTATATGTATGAGCAGAAGATCTGACACCACTTGGTCAGAGAGAAAAGATTTTATTATTCACAATACAGCAAACAGCACGAGCCTCACGTTTGTTTCAGTTCCCTTGTCTTCCAAGCCCAAGGGAGTGACTCAGAGGGACCCCAGTGAATGCTGCAGATGCAGTGAGTTTGCATCACAGCAGAGGTACACAAATCTTTTTTTTTAATTGAACTATGGTTGATTTACAATATTGTGTTATTTTCAGGTGTATGGCAAAGTCATTCCGTTATATATATATATTTTTTCAGATTATTTTCCATTAAAGGTTGTTATAAGATATTGAATATAGTTCACTGCACTATACAGTAAATCTTTGTTGCTTATCCATTTTATGTATAGTAGTTTGTATCTCTTGATCCCATACTCCTAATTTATCCTTACCCCACTCCCTTTCCCTTTTGGCAAGCATAGATTTGTTTTCTATGTCTGTTAGTCTGTTTCTGTTTTGTATGTAGATTCATTTGTAGTATTTTTTAGATTCCACATATAAGTGATATCGTATAATATTTGTCTTTCTCTGACACTTCACTTATAGTATGATATTCTCTAGCTCCATCCATGTTCCTGCAAATGGCAATATTTCATTCCTTTTCTATTCCACTGGGTATATACTACATCTTCTTAAGCCAGTTGTCTGTTGAGGGGCACTTGGGTTGTTTCCATATCTTGGCTATTGTAAGTAATACTGCATGTATCTTTTAAAATTAGAGTTTTCGTCTTTTCCAGATATACACCTAAAAGTGGGATTGCTTGATCATATGGTAGCTCTATTTTTAGTTTTTTAAGGAATGTCCTTGCTGTTTTCCACAGTGGCTACACCAATTTAAATTCCCACCAACAGTGTACAAGGGTTCTCTTTTCTCCATACCCTCTCCAACATTTGTTATTTGCAGAATTTTCAATGATAGCCATTCTGACCAGTATGAGGTAATACCTCATTGTGGTTTTGATTTGCAGTTCTCTAATAATTAGTGATGTTGAGTGTCTTTTCATGTGCTTTTTGGCCATCTGTATGTCTTCTTTAGAGAAATGTCTATTTATGTCTTCTGCCCATTTTTTGATTCGGTTGTTTTTTTGGTATTGAGTTGTATGAGCAGTTTGTATATTTTGGATATTAACCCCTTGTTGATCACATGATTTGCAAATATTTTCTCCCATTCCGTAAGTTGTCTTTTTGTTTTGTTGATGGTTTCCTTTGCTGTGCAAAATCTTTTAAGTTTGATTAGGTCCCATTTGTTTATTTCTGCTTTTATTTCTTCTGCCTTGGGAGACTGACCTAAGAGAATAGTGCTATGATTTATGTCTGAGAATGTTTTTCCTATGTTCTATTCTAGGAGTTTTATGGTGTCATGTCTTATATTTAGGTTTTTAAACCATTTTGAGTTTATTTTTGTATATGGTGTAGGGGAGTGTTCTAATTTCACTGATTTACATGTAGCTGTCCAGCTTTCCCAACACCACTTGTTGAAGAGACTGTCTTTTCCCCATTGTATATTCTTGCCTCCTTTGTCATAGATTGACCGTAGGTGTGTTGGTTTATTTCTGGGCTCTCTATTCTGTTCCATTGATCCATATGTCCTTTTTTTGTGTCAATACCATGCTATTTTGATTACTGTAGCTTTGTAGTATTGTCTGAAGTCTTGAAGGGTTATGCCTCCAGCTTTGTTCTTTTTCCTCAGGATTGCTTTAGCAATTCTGGGTCTTTTATGGTCCCATATAAATTTTAGAATTATTTGTTCTAGTTCTGTGAAAAATGTCATGGGTAATTTGACAGAGATCACATTAAATCTGTAGATTGCTTTGGATAGTATGGCCATTTTAACAATATTAATTCTTCCAATCCAAGAGCATGGGGTATCTTTCCATTTCTTTGAATCATCTTCAATTTCCTTTATCAATGTTTTATAGTTCTCAGCATGTAAGTCTTTCACCTCCTTGGTCGGGTTTATTCCTAAATATTTTTTTGTGATGCAATTTTAAATAGGATTGTCTTTTTACTTTCCCTTTCTGACATTTCACTGTTAATGTAAAGAAATGCAACAGATTTCTGTGTGTTAATTTTATATCCTGCTACCTTGCTGATTTTGTTTATCAGTTCTAGTAGTTTTTGTGTGGAGTTTTTATGGTTTTCAATATATAGTATCATGTCATCTGCATATAATGACAATTTTACCTCTTCCCTTCCAATTTGGATACGCTTTATTTCTTTTTCTTGTCTAATTGCTGTGGCCATGACTTCCAATGCTATGTTGAATGGAAGTGGTGAGAGACATCCCTGTCTTGTTCCAGATTTTAGTAGGAAGGTTTTCAGTGTTTCATCATTGAGTATTATGTTGGCCATGGGTTTGTCATAAATAGCTTTTATTATGTTGAGATATACAGAATCATTTCTTAATGTGGCTGTAACACAGCCACTGTCCATTTTCAGCTTGTGCCCATGTTCTCAACTGATCCATACATAAACCAAGCTTGGGCTTTTTCTCCCCCTTCAAATGAAAACCAGGGAAGAGAACTGATGCAAATGTGGTGGGTGAGAGGGGCTAGGGGTGTTACTTGCTCATGTAGCTCACTTGGGCCCTTTGATCTGGTCCTGCTTAGGCTTGATTCAATTTCCATCTGACCATGAACTGTTGCTGTATATGTCTGACCTTATGATTTGGTAGGTCTGACAAAACCCAGTTCATAATGAGAAGTTTCAGATACATGGTTACATTGTATCCTATGGTTAAACATTCCATCTCTTCCAGGGTCCAGTAACATGTCAAAAGCTATTTCTCAAAGTGCATCTAATTCTCTGCTGCAGATATCATGGTTTTATTCCAGAATCTCAGAGGCTTGTGTTGTGACTCTTCTACTGGAGCTTTCCATAAGCTCCATTCTGCATCTAACACCTCCAAAACTTAAAGTCTGTGGGTCATATGGCCCAAATAGCAAGGTTGGTTGCATTGCAGACTTAATCTGCTGTAGTGCCTGTTCCTGCACTGGATCCCATTCAAAACTGGCAGCCTTCTGCATCACCTGGTATATGGACCAGAGCAGTATTTCTAGATGTGGAATGTGCTGCCTTCAGAACCCAAAGAAGCCCACCGGGCACTGTGCTTTCTTCTTTGTGGTGGTGGTGGGGAATGCAAACAGCAACAATTTATCTTTTACTTTGGAGGGGATATCCTAGAAATCCCCTAACCACAAGAACCCTGAAGCAATTATACTCCAACAAAGATGTTAAAAAAAAAAAAAAGAACTGTAACAGCTTTATTGAAGTGGCTTATCCCTGAATTTTTATAGAGTTTATCTCCCTACATCCTGTAGAGTGTATGTGCCCTACCAAGGCCTCCAGTGTACTAGCTACCTCTTGCTCTTCCTGTCCAGTCAGCATGATGTCATCAATGTAGCGGATCAGTGTGACATCTGTGGGATGTCCAGATATCCAGATCTTTCAGGACTAGATTAAGATAGAGGATGAGAGAGTTAAATAGCCCTGAGGCAAAACTGTAGGTGAATATTGTCTGTCCCATGTGAATATGAACTTTTAAAAATTTTTAAATTTTATATTGGAGTATAGTTGATTAACAATGTCATGTTAGTTCCAAGTGTACAGCAGAGTGGTTCAGTTATACATATACATGTATCTATTCTTTTTCAAAGTCTTTTCCCATTTAGGTTATTACAGAGTATTGAGCAGAATTTCCTGTGCTATACAGTAGGTCCTTGTTGGTTATCTATTTATTTATTATTTAAAAAAATAAATCTATTTATTTATTTATTTATGGCCGCACTGGGTCCTCGTTGCTGCGTGTGGGCTTTCTTTAGTTGTGGCGAGAGGGGGCTACTCTTTGTTGTGGTGCACAGGCTTCTCGTTGTGGTGGCTTCTCTTGTTGCGAAGCAGGGGCTCTAGGTGTGTGGGCCTCAGTAGTTGTGGCACACAGGCTCAGTAGTTGTGGCTCGTGGGCTCTAGAGTGCAGGCTCAGTAGCTGTGGTACATGGGCTTAGTTCCTCCATGGCATGTGGGATCTTCCCGGACCAGAGATGAAGCCTGTGTCCCCTGCATTGGCAGGCGGATTCTTTGGTTATCTATTTTAAATATAGCAGTGTGTACACGTCAGTCCCAAACTCCCAATCTGTCCCTCCCCTACACCCTTCCCCCGGGTAACCATAAGTTCATTCTCTAAGTCTGTGAATCTGTTTCTGTTTTGTAAATAAGTTCGTCTGTATCATTTTTTAAAGATTTTGCTAAGTGACATCATATGATATTTGTCTTTCTCTGACTTACTTCACTTAGTATGATAATCTCCAGGCTCATCTATGTTGCTGAAAATGGTATTATTTCATTCTTTTTAATGGCTGAGTAATATTATGAACTATTTTTTTGATCTCTTTTCTAATTGGAATGGAAAAGAATTCATTAGTCAAGTCAATAGCCATATACCATGTACCTGAGAGCTTACAAGTATGCTTTGACAGTAATGCGCACCCAGCACAACAGCTGAAATGATAGCTTGGTTAAGTCTGCTTCACATTGTGGGAGAAAGAACCAAGTGCAAGCCATTGGTAATACCAAGATATTAGACCAGAGCAATACCACATCCCTGGAGAAATTCATAATATTAAAAGACTTGGGGGCTTCCCTGGTGGCGCAGTGGTTGAGAGTCCACCTGCCGATGCAGGGGACACAGGTTCATGCCCCGGTCCGGGAGGATCCCACGTGCCGCGGAGCGGCTGGGCCCGTGAGCCATGGCCGCTGAGCCTGCGCATCCGGAGCCTGTGCTCCACAACGGGAGAGGCCACAACAGTGAGAGGCCTGCGTACCACAAAAAAAAAAAAAAAAAAGACTTGGGAACCACAAAAGACCCCAAATAGCCAAAGCAATCTTGAAAAAGAAGAACAAAGCTGGAGGCATCACACTTCCTGATTTCAAAGTATATTACAAAGCTGTAGTAATCAAAACAGAGGGTATTGGCATAAAAACAGACACAGAGATCAATGGAACAGAGAGCCCAGAAATAAACCCACATATATATATAGTCAATTAATTTATGACAGAGAAGCCAGTAATATACAATGGGGAAAGGACAGCTCCTTCAATATATGATGTTGGGAAAACTGAACAGCCACATGCAAAAGAATGAAACCGGACCACTATCTTACACCATACACAAAAATTAATTCAATATGGATTAAAGACTTGAGTGTAAGACCTGAAACTGTAAAAATCCTAGAAAAAAACATAGGGAGTAATGTCATTGACATTGGTCTTAGCAATGTTTTTGTGGATCTGACTCCAAAGTCCAGGTAAACAAAAGCAAAAATAAATAAATGGGGCTACAACAAAGTAAACAGCTTCTGCACAGTGAAGGAAACCATCAAAATGAGAAGGCAACCTACTGAATGGAGAGAAGATATTTGCAAATTCTATATTCTATGAGGGATTAGTATCCAAAATATATGAAGAACTCATACAACTAAATAAAACAACAACAACAAACAATACAATTTAAATATGAGCAGAGGATCTGAATAGACATTTTCCCAAAGGAGACATACAAATGGCCAACAGGTACATAAAAATGTGTTCAACGTCACTAATAATCAGGGAAATGCAAATCAAAACCACAATGAGATATTGCCTTACACCTATTAGAATGGCTATTTAAAAGACAAGAAATAGCAAGTGTTGGTGAGGACGTGGAGAAAAGGGAAACCTTATGCTCTGTTGATGGGAATGTAAATTAGTGCAGTCACTATGGAAAAGAGTATGGAGCTTCCTCAAAAAATTAAAAGTAGAACTACCATAAGATCCAGCAATTCTACTTTTAGGTATTTATCTAGCAGAAACAAAATCACTATATTGAAGAAATTTCCGCACCTCAATGTTCATTGCAACATTATTTACAATAGCCAAGACATGAAAACAACCTAAGTTTCCATTGATGGATGAATGGATAAAGAAGATCTATCTGTCGATCTATCTATCTATAATGGAATATTATTCAGCCATGAGAAAGAAAGGAATCCTGCCTTTAGTGGTAACAGATGGGCCTTGAGAGCATTAGGCTACTTGAAATAAATCAGACAGAGAAAACAAATACAGTTTTACCTCACATGTATGTGGAATCTGAAAAAACCTGAACTCACAGATACAGAGAACAGATTGATGGTTGCTGGGGGTAGGGGTGGGGTGGTCTGACACAATCCCCATCACAGACTTGACGCTCAGTAAAAATTTGCTACTGTCGCCTGCTCCTCCCCTCCTGTTCCAGTCAGGAAATCCCATTCTCCATCACCCTCTCTCCTCCTTCCCCCCATGGTCTTGAATCCTTGGTTGACTTCTACTTCTGAGTGCAGGGAAGCCCAGAGCTGGGCAAGCCTGATGAAGCTGGGTCAGGGGTTCAGATTCTAGCAGGCCAGGTCTGAATTGGGCAAGAGAAGAGAAATGGGTTCCTCTAGACCAGAGTCCATGGTAACTGGAGACATCAGCAGTTCTGGGGAATTTAGAGGCAGGAAGTGAAATAAGATGAGGCAGAGGAGAAACAATAAACTGCACCCCTGGCTCCTTCCTGTCCTGCTAGCACCCCCTCCCAAATGAGGAAGTCAGGGAGCTGGAAAGAAGGGGAAAGGAGAGGAAACGCTCCCTGAGAAAAGGGTGCCAGGTGGGGTTCATCCCCCACTGCTACCTAAATAAACCCTTTGCCTGTATTCCAACCTGTTTCTTATTTATGGTCCACAGTCAGGAGCTAGGGGATCTCAGGGTACAGAATGCTGGGCCCTTCACACACAGTCAGGAAGGATTCAGTCACTCATGTGGAATCTCTCCACTTTATGGCCCTTCATTCAGAATTTCCGGACCCTGGTACCTGGGCTGCCTGAGGAAACCAGGAATCACATTCTCCAACTTTCTGCAGATAACAGGACTGAGGAGGCAGGGAGAGTAGGAGGGAAGATGGGGGAGGGTGACTTTGTGGTTTCCTTGGAAATAAATGGGAGTTTGGATCACAGATTGAATTATTAATTGGAGGAGATTGAGACTCTGTCTCTCCACTGACCTCAGGATTGGGTTAGACACATCTTCAGGATAGGTTCCCCTGTCCTCTGTAGAATAAAGAATCCTCCCGAGCTATAAATCCCTCTATAACTCTGGGTTTCCTGCTTTGGGCTGTCAGTGACTTGCAGTTACTAGTTCAAATGTCTGTCCAGCCTCAAGGATAGAGTCCTAGGAGGGAGAGCCACACCTGCCCCTTCCCTGACATAGTCTCAGCTCCTGGGATGGGGTGGAGGGTGGAGGAAGGAGCTTTCCCAAGGAGCAGACACAGTATTTCACAGTCACAGGAATCAGACATCTGAAATGGAATTTTACTTAGTTCTGTATAACATCCTGGCATTGCTCTGGAGCACACGTTATCGCTAATGGCAGAAAATCACCTTGTCAATTCGGAAGAATCTACTCACTTCTGGATTTTCTGTCCTTTTCAGGCTCAGGTCAATTCTGGATGCTCTCCCTTCCCTCTTCCCCTATTCGTCCTGGGGATGATAATACTTTTTTTCTTTTTTTATAAATGTATTTATTTATTTTTGGCTGCATTGGGTCTTCGTTGCTGCGCGCGGGCTTTCTCTAGTTGCGGCGAGCGGGGGCTGCTCTTCATTGTGGTGCGCAGGCTTCTCATTGCAGTGACTTCTCTTGTTGCGGAGCACAGGCTCTAGGCGCACCGGCTTCAGTAGTTGTGGCCACTCGGGCTCAGTAGTTGTGGCTTGTGGCCTCTAGAGCAAACGCTCAGTAGTTGTGGTGAACGGGCTTGGTTGCTCCGCGGCATGTGGGATCTTCCTGGACCAGGGATCGAACCCATGTCCCCTGCTTTGGCAGGCGGATTCTCAGCCACTGCACCACCAGGGAAGTCCCGGGATGATCATTCTTGATGGAGCAGGGCGTCATGTTTTCCTCACAGGTGTCATTTCTACTTCCTGTCAGTGGGCCTACTGGTGTGAGGGCTTCGCCCTGAGGTCTTTTGCCAGCCCTTCATCTGAGAAGCAAAGCACAGATCTTCTCTGCTCTGTTGAACCCAGCCCACTGTACGTTCAATCTTCCTTGTCCCCAGAAATCTGACCCCACCAGTAGTCCAAGAGCCAATCCCTTTTATAGGAACCAAACCAAGGACTCACTCGCTCTTTTTTTTTTAAGTTGAATTATAGTTGATTTACAATATTGTGTTAGTTTCAGGTGTGTAGCAAAGTGATTCAGTTATATATATATATTTTTCAGATTATTTTCTATTGTAGGTTATTATAAGATATTGAGTATAATTCCCTGTACTATACAGTAAATCCTTATTGCTTAATTATTTAACGTATAGTAGTTTGTATCTGTTGATCCTATATTCCTATTTATCCCTACCCACCTCGCTTTCCCCTTTAGTAACCATACATTTGTTTTCTATGTCTGTGAGTCTGTTTCTGTTTTGTATATAGATTCATCTGTATTATTTTTTAGATTCCATATATAAGTGATATCATATGGTATTTGTCTTTCTCTGTCTGACTTACTTCACTTAGATGATAATCTCTAGGTCCATCCATGTTGCTGCAAATGGCAATATTTCATTCTTTTTGTGGCTGAGTAATATTCCATTATATATACATATATATATATATACACACATTTTATACACACACACACACACACACACACACACACACATCTTCTAGGCCAGTCATCTATTGATGGGCACTTTGGTTATTTCCATGTCTTGGCTATTATAAATAGTGCTGCTATGAACATTGGGGTGCATGTATCTTTTCAGATTAGAGTTTTCATCTTTTCCAGACATATACCCAAGGGTGGGATTGCTCGATAATATGGTAGCTCTACTTTTAGTTTTCTGAGGAACCTTCATGCTGTTTTCCATAGTGGCTGCACCAATTTACATTCCCACCAACAGCATAAGTAGTTTCCCTTTTCTCCACACCCTCTCCAGCATTTATTATTTGTACCCTTTGATGATGGCCATTCTGACTGGTGTGAGGTGATACCTTATTGTGGTTTTGATTTGCATTTCTCTAATAATTAGCAATGTAAAGCACCTTTTCATGTGCCTGTTGGCCACCTGTATGTCTTGTTTGGAAAAATGTCTATTTAGATCCTCTGCCCATTTTTTGTTTGGGTTGTTTGTTTTTTCAGTATTGAGTTGTATGAGCTGTTTGTGTATTTTGGATATTAACCCCTTGTTGATTGCATTGTTTGCAAATATTTTCTCCCATTCCATAAGCTGTCTTTTCATTTGTTGATGGTTTCCTTTGTTGTGCAAAAGCTTTTAAGTTTGATTAGGTCCCATTTGTTTATTTTTGCTTTTATTTCTTTTGCCTTGGGAGACTGATATAAGAAAACAGTGCTACCATTTATGTCCAATAATGCTTTTTTTTTTTTTTTTTTTTTGCGGTACGCGGGCCTCTCACCGTTGTGGCCTCTCCCGTTGCGGAGCACAGGCTCCGGACGCGCGGGCTCAGTGGCCATGGCTCACGGGCCCAGCCGCTCTGCGGCATGTGGGATCCTCCCGGACCGGGGCACGAACCCATGTACCCTGCATCGGCAGGTGGACTCTCAATCACTGCACCACTAGGTAAGCCCCAGGGTTTTTTTTTTTTTAATTAAAAAAAATTCGACAAATAAATGACACTGAAAAATATCTAATTAGAAATTTCCAAAGATCTAGAGCATAAAGTTATTTACAACACAGATTTGTTTGAAAACAAACGACAGGCAGCAATGGAGGGTGGATTAACATTTTGGGTTGGGAATGAAAATCATGCCATAAATGCATATTTAATGATTAACAAAGGAAGTCGTGATCTGTGTTAATAAAGCACATTATAACCTAAAAAAAAAAAGAAAGAAATTCTCCCAACTTGCACAAGCTCTCCAAGTTTGGAATAAGTGAGTCAAGGTCACATGATAATGGTCACCCCCACAGCAAAGACAAAATCAAACAATTCCAGCCTGGTTGGGAGAGGACTGGGGTGTGATGGTGTCACAGGTGCCACAAAGGAGAGACTGTCCCAGCTCTGAAAAGTCAGAATGCTTGGAGTGGGGTTGACTTAGATGAGGGTGGGCAATTTGTGACAGGTTCTGAATATTAAGAATATCAATATCGAGGGACTTCCCTGGTTGCGCAATGGTTAGGAATCCGCCTGCCAATGCAGGGGACACGGGTTCGAGCCCTGCTCCGGGAAGATCCCACATGCTGTGGAGCATCTAAGCCCATGTGCCACAACTACGAGCCTGCGCTCTAGAGCTTGCGAGCCACAACTATTGAGCCCGTGTGCCTAGAGCCCATGCTCTGCAACAAGAGAAGCCACCGCAGTAAGTCCACGCACCACAAGGAAGAGTAGCTCCTGCTCGCAGCAACTAGAGAAAGCCTGCACGCCAACGAATACCCAACGCAGCCAAAAAATAATAAATAAATAAGTTTATTTAAAAAAAAAAAAGAATATCAATATCCAGAAAGGGTGCAGGGACTGGAAGGAAGCACAATGAATCTGGCATAGCCGACGCATTGCAAATTGAATTTGCAAGCCGAGACTTGCAAATTGAACAAAAAGTGTTATATAAAAGCTACATTTTCACAAATTAAAACAACAACAACAACAACCTGAATTTTCTTCTGTCTGGCATGAATATATTTTAAAAGAAGACTGTTCCCTAATTTTAGGAAACTTCCCAGGCTGGCTCTCTAATTATGCAAACAAACCCTCTGTTATTCAAAGTTATACAAGAGTCTCTTCTGAAAAAGGACTTTGGTCCAAAGGAGATAAAAGTGCTCTTGGGTGATCATGTAAGCTTTTCTATGTTGATTCTGGAAACAGAGTCTTAAGTAAGCAGAGGACGAGACTGAGGAAGGGCTTGTATGACATGTGTTTGTCTGGACTTGTTTGAATCCCTGTTGGAGTCCTATATTGAAAGGACTCTGGTTATAAACTACAGAATATCTCTGGGTTTAGGTAATGCCAAAAGACCATTCATTACACAAGGGTGTCTCACACAGCCTGTTATGGGTTGAATTGTGTCCTCCAAAAAGATGAGTTGAAGTCCTAACCCCCAGTACCTGTGACTGTGACCTTATTCAGAAATAAGATGGTTGCAGACGTAATTAGTTGAAATGAGGTCATATTAGAGTAAGGCGGATCTTTACTTCAGTATGGTGAGTGTCCTTATAAGGAGAGAAGAGACACATGGGAGAAAACCATGTGATCACGGAAGCCGATTAAAGGGTGGCAACTGCAAGCCAGGGAAGGTCAAGGATTGAGGCATGAGAAGTTAGGCAGGTGCAAGGAAGAGTCATCCCCTAAAGGTTTCAGAGGGAGCATAACCTTGCTGGTGCCTTCATTTCAGACTTCTAGCCTTCAGAACTGTGAGACAATGCATTTCTGTTGTTTTTGCAGCAGCACTCTGTTAAGGCAGCCAGCCATACCTAGGAAACCAACAGGTGACTCTAGGGCAGGGAAGTGGCTAAAGCCCTGAGATAGACTGGAAAGGGGACCTGGAACCTCGAGAGACTCTTTCCTTTCCACCATCCACTTCAGTCCTCTTTCTCACTGCAGACTATAATTCTCTGTTCTTTAGCCAACACTTCCCGTGATCATTTCTTGCTTCTTCCTTTGTTCAGGTATACAGGTGTGGGGCACAAACCAGTCTGGGGTAGCCCCTCCCTTCTTCACTACCAAGGGCTGAGTTATGACTGGTTTAAGCTTATTAGGGCATGCCCACTCTTTTGTCTGTGATTGGTTTAGGGTTAGACATGTGACTCAGTTTTGGCCAATGACATTTGAGGAGCTGGAAACCTTCTGGGGCTTCTGTGCAAGATTTTCTTCCCTGGTTAAAAAAAAAAGAAAGAAAGAAAGCTGTCTAGGGAGGACCCCTGCTTGTTGCCTTCCTGCTGTGGATGGTTCCTTGTTGAGGACATGATGTTTGGAGCGGTGGCAGCAGTCATATGACTATGAAGGGAAGGTCAGGAGTAAGGAGTTACTTAACTGCCGGAGCAGCGTGAACCTACAGTGACTCCTTGGGGGAAGGCAGAGAGCTGGGTGATTAGTGGATCTAATACTGGCTAAATGTTGTGCACTAAGGTGCTCTCCACATCCCGCTTCTCATCTGGAATGAAAACGTATACTTCTTAGAGTTAACCTACTTGTAGGTTTGGGGAAAAAGGACAAGAATCTGAACAGAATCTGAAGAAAATGTATGACTCATTGGATGGAAAGGAAGATAAATGCCTCTAGTTGTACTCCCAGAATTGTTAGGATTTGAAATGTCAGAATGAGTCATAACTGGTCATGTTTTGTAAGTGAAAAAGCAATCCCATTGTGTATTATTCACATGGTGCATGATTACTTCATGGAGGTGGATGGGAACAGTCTATTGCCCTTTAGTAGAATGGTTTCAGAATGAGAAAAGAAAACCATTAAGTAAATCAGGATAAGCAGTGCACGATGCTCCTAATTCCACCACTTTTCCATAGATCGATTTGCACTACCTGAGAATAAGGGGCAGACACCTCTCCCTGCTGTACACAGAGGCATAGCCGCTACCGCCTAAAATTAGCCAATCAGAAGTTAACACATAAACTCTCCAGTTTCATATCTTGACTGTGGTGAACTGTGACTAGGAATGGAGTAACTCTGTCCCAGAAGGTCATAAGGAACAGAATGCTTATATAAACTAAACTGCCAGGGGCTTCCCTGGTGGCGCAGTGGTTGAGAGTCCGCCTGCCGATGCAGGGGACACGGGTTCGTGCCCCGGTCTGGGAAGATCCCACATGCCGCGGAGCGGCTGGGCCCGTGAGCCATGGCCGCTGAGCCTGCGCGTCCGGAGCCTGTGCTCCGCAACGGGAGAGGCCACAACAGTGAGAGGCTCACATACCGCAAAAAAAAAAAAAAAAAAAAAAAAACTAAACTGCCTTAGACCTCTGTAAGAAATTATATGGACAGCAGTTGCAGATAACTGAAAAATATTGTTCCCTTCTGTCAGCAAAACTGTTGAGCTCTACTCTGCTGAAGTCCTCATCGGGTTCTATTGAAGCAGCAGATGGACAGGACTGAATGGGAAGTGAAGTCCTTTGCATTATACTCCCCTGACCACTCACATTAATCCTGAGACCTTTACCAGTTCACTGACCACCAATCACAGCCAATCCTGAGGTGGAGGCAGGTCTATACTTCTCAACATAAGGGACTGGAATGAACTCCCTCTTGCCTTTGCTGTCCTCATTCCACCACTGCTCTTCAGACTTTTCTTGGATTTTCAGGATGTCTCTTTTCTTAAAGTCAAAGAGAGGTTGGATAACACATCCTCTGGCTCTTCCTGCCTGAGAATCACTCCACTTCCCTGCCTGGCCTTGGGAACTGGTTTTATCGATGTTGTAGTGTCTAAATAGTACATTTTGTAGAATTCCAGTAAAGTAGGCAATGAATCAAACTTCTGATCTTCTGTTTGGAATCTGAGGTGACTCAGCTCAGTTACTCGGCTCCTCCAAGTGGAAGTCGCCTACCTTGGCCATCTCTGCACCCACGTGCTGAGACTCAGTAGCCGTGTGCATCCCCACCAGCCCCAGCATCGACACCACAGTGGACCAGCTGGTGTCTCAGCCTCACTGTTGTGCCTGAAATGGCAGTAGCAGCTGTGAGCACTCGCCACTGGAAGTCTCTCTAGTCATTTGATCATTTTTTCTTCATAATTTTTTTCATATTCATATTTTCAGACTCTCTTCTACGTATTTAAACATATTAGATATATTCATTTTGTATTTTTTCAATATTCCAACATCTAAACATAAAGTTCTATTCTGCTATTTGATATTTCCACTGACTGTCATTCCAGATGCCCTATTTTTTCGTTTGTGTTTTGTTTTGGTTTTTACACTATAAGCTCTTAGTTTTTGAGACTTTGTCTCTCAAGATTCTTTCGGGTCTGGTCTGGTGGTATATTCCTCCAGAGAGGATTTGTGTTTGCTTCTGCCAGGTGCCTAAAGTCCTTCCAAGCTGAGACTACTTTAAATAAATCACTCAGCTGGATGTTTCTTGAAACTCAAATGCCGTGTGTATTTGTGCCCTGATCCTGCTTGAGGACAAGCTTGTGGTTATGAATTTTTATGAGAGTCTTCTTTCATTCTCTGGAAGACCAGCTTTCTTCTTGTCTTTGTCAACTGGAGAAAAAAAAAAAAAAAAAAAAAAAAAGCACAACCTGGGGAATTCCCTGGTGGTCCCGTGGTTAGGACTCTGCACTTTCACTGCTGAGGGTGCTGGTTCAATCCCTGGTTGGGGAACTAAGATCTCACCAACGGGGTGGTGTGGCCAAAAAAAAAAAAAATCAGCACAACCTAAAGTTGAGAATTATGTTTTATTTGGCAGGCTTTCTGAGGACTTCATGCCTGGGAGACAGCCTCTCAGATAGCGCTGAGGGGCTACTCTGAAGAGGTAAGGGAGGAGCCAGGATATACAGAAGTTTCATAACAAAACCCAGGTAGTCAGAATATCAGAAGATTACTGTTAATGAAAGAAAACCAGACATCTCAAGTTAATGAATTTAGCACTTGTCTATGTATGAGAAGATGGAAAAGTCTGGGCTCATTGAAATCATTCCTTTGATATGTACCTCAGCTGTCAGGGGCCAGTATCCTGTGTTTTCCCATCCTGAGACTCCTCAGGGTGCACCGTTAGAGGGGGGCTGCAGTGGCCGATGGCTTGATGGCGGGCATCCTGTTTCCATCCTGAGTGCCCTCAGCGCTCACTGCAGGGGGCAACTGTAAAGTGATGGCTTGAGGGCTGCACCATCCTTTGTTTACTGAAATGGCAGGCGATATTTTTCACTCACATCTTTTCTGTGGTCCTTCCTGAGGCTGCTATTATGATCTGACTCCCCACCTCACGTGGGCCCAAGTCTTCGACACTGGCCACTCACACAGGTGTTCCGTTTGAAACTCCACGTTACATTCAGCTTTAGGGTTATCTGCTTAACCCTTGCTTACAGCTCTGGATTTATTATGCTCAGCTGTAAGAACCTCTCTTATTTTCTTTCTAGCTAAGACACTAATTTAAAAGGAATTAAAAGATGTTTTTATCTAGCACTTTTAGGTATTCTGTAGTAGGAGTTTAGCTGCCCTACTGCTAAAAAAAGAACTTAAAGCTCCTGTTTTCATTTATCCATCTTGTATCCAGCCACCTTGCCAAAGTTTCTTATTAATTCTGAAAATGTTTTATGCTAGAGCCTGTTGTGTCTTCTAGGTACTCAGTCTGATCAGTATTTACTCTCTTTTTTGTGCCTGCTAAAACCTTTATACACCGTTGGGTAATAATGGTGATAACGCTTTTTAATGAAATAGATTTAACGATTTTCTCTTTAGAATAACTGCTTCTTTTTGGAGAAATGGACTTTATTAAATTTAAGAAGTTTCCTTATATTTCTATTTTACTTAGAGTTTAAAAAGAAAAGAAAATGGCTGCTGAAGCACATCCAATGTCTTCTTAGAATTTATCGGTGTGATGCTACATCCAATTTGTAACCACGCTGTGCCTATTCATGCTTCACTCATTCACCCCTCTAGCAGGCTGAAGCTGAGGATACAAAGAGAGAAAGAGAGAGAGAGAGAGAGAGAGCTCTGAAGATATGATTTTCAGGCTGGATTCAAATGATTATGGCCCTTGTGCTCTTGGCTAAGGAGTCTTGAGTTTGTCCTGAGGGCAGTAGGAGCCTTTGTGGGTAGATCAGACTTGAATTTTGAAAAAAAATCACTGCTGCAGTGAAGAGAATGAATTGCTGGTGGCTGGAAGACCAGTTAGGATGTGGGTTCCATCGTTGAGACTGGGGGAGGCGAGACACGCTTTTATCTGTTGCTGCTATATCGATGCCCACTTCATGACAGACATTATGTTAGATCCTTTCCACGGAGTATAGGTGTTTCTTCCTGCTCCTTGTGTATATGTGTGGTGGAGGGAGGAGTTTGTGGTAATCATCAGAGGGAACAAATCACATTAATAATAACAAACAAAAAATCCCCATTAGTGTCCCAGGAATAGTAATAGGAATTACTCCTCCAGAGGAATAGCCCCTCCAGAGTAATCTTTGGCTTTCCGACCTCCCCAGGTCCCTTCAGGCACCAACAGGGAGTTCATAGATGGTTTAGCCAACACTCTTGGTTTCCTATGCAACAATGATTCTTTTTTCTCCTTCCTAACTGACCCTAAATGGTGTTTAGGAATCCACCCTACAGCATACAGTCATGTGCTTCAGGTGAATCCAGCTCCAGGATGAGAATGTCAGTTGTGGTGGTCCTATCCCCCTTGCCAATGGCTGGTTTAATCATGAGCATGGGATACAAATCTGGCCACAGATGAGGGGCTATCTGCTGGGGGCTGTAGGGAAAGATTTCTTTACTACTAAGGGGGACACACTGGAAGAGTTGTGCTCATTTTTCTCCGCAATATGGTCATGGCTGGCTGCCATATCTAAAACTGGTGAAGCCATGTTGCAACCTTAAGAGGAAAAAACTAAAACCCTGAGGGTGACAGACTGAAAACATAGGAAGAATCTGATTCCTTGATGATGATTAGCTAGCTTTGGGTATTCCTACCTCTAGTTTTATTGATACATGAGATAATATACTTTGTTATTATTCAAGCCAAGTTGAGTTGAACTCTTCTTACTTAACTTTAATTAAGAAACATAACTAACAGAGATGGTTTGTGCTGCCAGTGAGCACACTGCATATGCTCTCCAGAAGGGCTTATGACGCGCAGCCAGCAATGATCTTCCCTTCCCTCTGGGGCTGGTACTGTTACCAAGCCCAAGCTCACTCTGCTCGCCGCATGACAGGCCAATGAATCAGAGATGAAGTGTTGAGGCAAGGAAGACGACTTTATTCGGAAAGCCTGCAGACCGAGAAGACGGCAGACTAGTGTCTCTGAAAAACCGTCTTACCGGGGTCTGCATGCCAGTTTCTTTTATAGAATCAGAGAGGGAGAGGCGGTGAAGAAGTCAGTCTTGCAAAACATCTCCTAGAATGACCAGCCTCGGTGAGGGTATGTGTTAGTTTCTTTTTTCTTGCAGCCATTCACAGGTGGGCAGGGTTCCCTGAGGCAGGCGGTTATGTATGATTATAATAACAAAAGCAATGAGAAGCAAAGGTTAAAGTCAAAGAAACAGATCCAACGTGGAATCCGATTTAGCTCTTCTCCGTTACAGTACTACCAGGAACTGCTATCCACTGAGCTTTCTTGGCACTGCCACTTCTCGTCAGCATCCCCAATACCAAATGGCATTATGGGAAGTTGGACCCCTAACTGGAGACAAAGCCGAAGGTGAAAGTGAGAGAGACCATCAGAGACTGGAGGGGTAACAGAGTGTCAAGGAGGTGTATGTATTGTGTAGGGTAGCAATGGTCAGGGGAGGCACAGGCTGCTCAAGGGTCCAGCAGGTCAGCGCCGAAATGGATAATTAGCTTTGGGAGGGACTAGGAAGACAGCTTCCTTAATAAAACCAAGTTCGAAACTCCATGGATTAGCCCAGGGAGGAGAAGCACTAAAACTGGGCAGCAATTCTCTGGTCCAAGTTTTCCCTTCTCCTTGGGGCTCTTTTAGCTCTGCCTCCATCCTGAAAGCCCAGGTGTACATGGTTCCTCTCATTGTTGTGGCCTAAGGCTGCACACAACACTCTCCTTTGGTTCACCAGCCCAGGTGAACTGGCATGGAACTTTCCTAAAGACTTAAGCAAACCCTCAGGGATCAAAAGCTCTCCTGCAGGGCCTCTCCGGTGGTGCAGTGGTTAAGAATCTGCCTGCCAATGCAGGAGACACGGGTTCGAGCCCTGGTCCGTGAAGATCCCACATGCCGCGGAGCAACTAACCCCATGCGCCACAACTACTGAGCCTGTGCTCTAGAGCCCACGAGCCACAACTACTGAAGCCCACGTGCCTAGAGCCCATGCTCCGCAAGAGAAGCCCCCGCAATGAGAAGCCCACGCACCGCAACAGAGTAGCCCCCGCTCGCCGCAACTAGAGAAAGCCCGCGCTCAGCAACAAAGACCCAATGCAGCCAAAAATAAATTAATAAATAAAATAAAATTTTAAAAAAGACACTCCTCAGCTTCCCTGGTGGCGCAGTGGTTGAGAGTCCGCCTGCCGATGCGGGGGACACGGGTTCGTGCCCCGGTCCGGGAAGATCCCACATGCTGCGGAGCGGCTGGGCCCGTGAGCCATGGCCACTGAGCCTGCGCGTCCGGAGCCTGTGCTCCGCAATGGGAGAGGCCACAACAGTGAGAGGCCTGCGTACCGCAAAAAAAAAGAAAAAAAGATGCTCCTGCAAGGCAGCTGGTCAACCAGCTGCCCTCACCTTTCTTTAGGCCTACTCAGATGTGACTTCCCTCCAGGCCAGACCCTGCCACCACACTCTTCAAACTACACAGTAGGCATCAGACTCACAGACTTGCTTTAAACCAGGATCAGTCCCACTGTGAGAGACTCCTGGTTGTGAATCAAGAAAGAGATATGATCAGAGTTTGAGACAAAGGTGGGTAAAGCTGGGTAAAGCTATTTGTCTGAATGAGATAGAGGAAAGGAACCCTTAGGAAGAAAGGCTACCTAGCATGTAGCCTTTAAGCATGATTTAAAATGCTTTGAAAGTAGGGGAGAAGGCTTTGCAGAGGAAATGACATTGAAGTGCAGGCAGGGGCAAAGGAGATTCAAGGCAGACAAGCAGAACTCTGTTCAAAAGCAAGGGAACTGAAAGGCAAAAGACCCACCCTGTGCACAGACAAGAAGAGGTCTGTGGTAACAGGAGCCAGTCACAGCCTCTTTAGTTCACAAACCCTCGAAGGAACAAAGATCATACAACGGAGAAAGGACAGGACAATAAATGGCATTAGGAAAACTGGATAGCCACATGCAAAAGAATGAAACTAGACTACTATCTTACACCATGCACAAAAATTAACTCAAAATGGATTAAAGACTTGAATGTAAAACATGAAACCATAAAATTCCTAGAAGAACACATAGGCAGTAACCTATTGACATCAGTCTTAGCAGTGTTTTTGGGGATCTGACTCCAAAGGCAAGGGAAACAATAGCAAAAATAAGCAAATGGGACTACATCAAACTAAAAAGTTCCTGCCCAGCAAAGGAAACCATCATCAAAATGAAAAGGCAACCTACTGAATGGGAAAAAGTATTTGCAAATCATATATCCAATAAAGGGTTAATACCCCAAATATATAAATAACTCATACACTCAACAACAAACAACCCAATTAAAAAATGGGCAGAGGATCTGAATAGACATGCAGATGGCCAACAGTCACATGAAAAGATGTTCAACATCACTAATTGTTAGGGAAATGCAAACCAAAACCACAATGAGACATCACCTCACACTGTTAGAATGGCTGTTATCAAAAAGACAAGAAATAATAAGTGTTGGCGAGGATATGGAGAAAAGGGAACCCTCATACATTATTGGTGGGACTGTAAATTGGTGCAACCACTATAGAAAATAGTATGGAGATTCCTCAAAAAATTAAGTATAGAACTACCATATGATCCAGCTATTCCACTTCTGGTATTTATCTGAAGAACACGAAAACACTAATTCGAAAAGATATATGCACCCCTATGTTCACTGTAGCGTTATTTACAATAGCCAAGATATGGAAACAACCTATGTGTCCATCGATGGATGAATGCATAAAGAACATGTGGTATACGCACAATAGAATATTACTCAGCCATAAAAAAGAATGATATCTTGCCATTTGGGACAACATGGAAGTGAAATAAGACTGAGAAAGACGAATACCATATGATATCATATGTGTAATCTAAAAAAGCAAAGCATGACTTCCCTGGTGGCAGTGCTTAAGAATCCGCCTGCCAATGCAGGGGACACGGGTTCCATCCCTGGTTGGGGAAGATCCCACATGCTGCAGAGCAACTAAGCCTGTGCGCCACAACTACTGAGGCTGCACTCTAGAGCCCGCAAGCCGCAACTACTGAAGCCCGCATGCCTAGAGCCCATGCTCCGCAACAACAGAAGCCACTGCAATGAGAAGCCTGTGCACCATAATGAAGAGTAGCCCCTGCTCTCCACAAGTAGAGAATGCCCACGTGCAGCAAGGAAGACCCAACGCAGCCATAAGTAAAAATAAAAGTAAAGCAAAGCAAATGAATAAACTAAATGAAAAAACAGAAACAAATTCATAGATACAGAGAACAAGATTAGCAGTTATCAGAGGAAAAGGGGGTTGGGGGTGGGTGCAGGGGGTCAACTGTATGGTGATGGATGGTAATTAGACTTGTGGTGGGGATCACTTTGTAGTGTATACAGATGTTGAATCATAATGTTGTACACCGGAAACATTTATATATATATAGTATACCTGTAAACCTGAAACACACATATGTATGTGTACAGATGTACAGGTGTATATATATAGTACCACAAAGGGGAAAAGACAGATGTCATCACTGGCCCCTTCTGGTGTGACTCCCCCTCTCAGATCCAGACATAGGAGCACAGGGAACTAGAATAGAGATTAGACGAGAGTAGAGGTGAAGGGGTGACTGTCTGTGGCCAGAAAATGGGAGGAAATGAAATGGATGGGAAACTGCATTTGTATAATTCCTACCATGTGCCTGCCTGCGGTTGTGCTGGTCCTTTCCAAGCTTTATTTCTTTGAAGTCTCACCAACAATGCTTTGAAGTATTACCACCTTTTAATAGATACCTAGAAAACGTTGGATTTGGGAATCAAGAACCATGTTTTTCACAATTCACCATGTCCAAGTTGTTTTTGCAGGATGCACACACCCTGCTGCCTCAGTTTGAATCCCATTCCCATCCTGATGACCAGTTTTTAGTGGACACTTTGGGCTGTCTCGCATCTAAAACCCTTCCTTTGTTTGAGAAATTCCTGTGATGATGATGATGATTCCGCTTTACTGGGGTATGATTGACATGTTCCACCTTATTATTTTGGATGGGAAGCAGAACCCATGTACCTGTCAACACTGAAAACACCAGGTACTCACTCTCCTGGTGTCCCTTCCAGCTATGATAAGAGCACATGACCAAGGCTCAGGTGGTCAGAAGCACGACCCTGGACTTGAGTTTGGAGCTAGAAATGAATGAGACAGAGAAGATATTTTCAACTGTTGACCATCAAGTAAGGCCATCAAGCCATCAGCCACTACAACTGCCTGGACTGTGCACCCTCAGGGGATACAGGATGGAAGAAAACAGGATACCAGTCCTAGAAAGTTAAGGAGCATATCAAAAGAATGATTTCAGTGAGCCCAGACTCTTGCATCTTCCCATACACAGAAAGTGCTAAATTCATTAACTTGAGATGTCTTTTTTTTCTTTAGTTAGCAGTAATTTTTGAAGTTCTGACCACCTGGTTTTTGTTGCAAAAACTGTGTATCCTGGTTCCTCCCTTACCTCTTTGGAACAGTCCCTCAGAGCGATCTGAGGGGCTGTCTCCTGGACTTAAGTCCTCAGTTTATCCACCAAAAGAAAAGATAATTCTCAAAACAAACAAACAAACAGGATGTTTCTGAGCAGCAGCAGCACTTTCTAGGTCCAGTGGCTGCAAAAGACCGGCAGCGACATCTAGTGTCCGATGGGCGACAGCAGTGGCCGTGGCCCCTCGTTTAGACTTGTGGCCGGTCTGTGTTCCTGCCAAACCTAGTTCTGTAGTCTTCCTGGTAATTCTGAGTGTTACCCACTATCCTGTAATCAATCGTTTCTCTCCTTAGGTAAGTCAGAGTTGGTGCCTGTGGCTTACAACTAAGGACTTTGACACACATGTTGGGCAAAGTCCCAGAAGCAGAAAATGCTTGAATAAGACATATTTGGATCTTTAAACAGACCGGGCGCAAAGACTTTAGCTAGGTGCTCCTCCGCCATCCTGATCTCCTGTCCTGGAGGCTGGGCTGTCCAGAGAGATGCAAAAGCCAGACGCTCCAGATCTTCAGCAGGTGGTGGGGCTGGGGAGGTGGGGGGCGGGAGGGTGACAGAGGGAAGGGATTGGGGACTGGATTGAAGAAGCACCAGAGACAAACTTGGTAGAGGGGCTCAGAGAGGAGTAACGTGGGGTTGGGACTCCCGTCCCATCCTAGGTCTTGGCCCCAACCTAGCTCCAGCCTCAGCTCTGTCTCATCTGTGCCAACTTCAAGCCCACCACCAGCCTCCCCTGGCCTCAGACTCAGCAACCACTTACCCAGCCCCAGCCCCAGCACAAGGTTCAGGGGACCTGGTTCAGTTCCCCATTCAGGTGTGGTCATTCCAAGCAAATTTGTTCTCTGCACATCCTAAGCCCCACTGAGTGGGCGCTTTCATCTTCCTGTTTCATGACCCACCCCCATTACAGAGTGTCTCAGCAGATGTGCTCCCCTGGCCTGAACCACAAGCCCTGACCTTTGTGTCCTAGGGCCCCTTCCTGGGTCATGGTCTTCTTCCACTTTGATGTCTATGCTGACTTCCCATAGAAGCCACCCAGAGGTGGCTTCTGCCCAGAGGAGGACTTGGGAAGAAAAACTTAAATAATTTATCTAGTCATTTAAAGCATAACTTTCCTATGAAGATATGCATCAATGATTACGAAGCAGGATGCAAAATTTTCAATGTAAAACAAGATAGTTCAAAGAAACGTCCCCTGCACAAAAGGTCTACACCCCAGACTCTCCTGACCCTTCTGATTCTGGTATGAGTCCTCTCCCCTCTGTGATCAGCTTCCAGTATTAGTGGATATTAGTGACTGCTGCATCAGGGGTAATTTTGAGAAGAATCAGTCCCCGGGAAAACATCTAAATTCCTTGGCCTGGCCTTTCATGATGGGACCCTCTGCCCCAGCAGCTTCGTCCTACTTTATTCTCCTACACACTCCCTGTTCTCCACACAGCGGCTATTTACAGCTCCCCAAACAATAAACAATGTGCCAAGCTGGTTCATGCCTTTGTGATTTTCCACAGGCAGTTCCCTTTGCCTGGAATGCCCCTGCCCACACAGCCATCTGGCAAACTCCTACTCATCCTTCAAGACCCAGCTCAAAGAGCTCCTCTTCTGTGAAGCCTTCCCAGCAGGCCCAAGCAGAATGAGTCAATTCCTCCCATGCACCACTCTATGGTGTCTGCGTCCCTTTCGTTGTGTTGAGATGTCTTTATTTCACTTTTTCTCTTAATTTGATTGTGGGGGCTTGGAGGGGAGAGACTGTAGCATTCATAGTTGTATCCCTAGCCCTAAGCAGAGCATCTGGCATGGTAGGTGTCTATAAATATTTTGTATGAGGAAGCGAATGAACAAAACTTATTTTGACTCCTTTTCTTCTCATTTGTTTTCAGAGTTGAGATAGGGAGACCAGCATTTTCTCCTAAACTTTGGAAAATGCTAAGAAAACCACTCACTACTAAGAGAAAAAATCCATTTAACCTCTCTTTGTAGCCATTCACGTCTTATAAAGCTGTGTAGTTCTACTGAGAACTCACCAGACCAATGTGGTTCTTTAACCTTGAGGCATCAGTAGGTGTAGCCAGTGGGGAAGGGGCAGGGGTGCAAGAGGGGCTGACATATATCATGTTCCAGGCACTGTTCTAAGTCCCTTATTCATACATGTATACACAGTGTCTCATTTTATTCCCATAGCAATCCTATCAGGTAGCTACTATTATTATCCCCATTTTAAAGATGAAGAAATCGAGGCACAGAGAGGTTGAATAACTTGCTTACAGTAATACAGCTAATAAGTGGCAAAGATGGGCTTCAAACCCACGAAGTCTAGCTTGGGAATTCATTCTCCCAACCTCACTGCTATATTTGCTTGTTGACTGAGAAAAATGCACAACCTAAAAGTTGAGAGTCATGTTTTATTCAGCAGACGAAACTGAGGACTTAAGCCCGGGACACAGTATGGCAGATAACTCAGAGATTGCTCCGAAGAGGCAAGGGGCGGAGCCAGGATATCCAGGAGTTTTTGCAACAAAGACCAGGTAGTCGGAACATCAAAAGATTAACGTCAATGAAAGAAAACCAGATATCTTAAGGAATTTAGCACTTTTCCATGTATGGGAAGATGCAAGAGTCTGGGCTCACTGAAATCATTCCTTTGATATGCACCTCAGCCATCTGGGGCCAGTATCCTGGGCTTTCTCATCCTGAGTCTCCTCAGGGTGCACTGTTGGGGGTGGAGGGCTGCAGTGTCTGATGGTTTGATAGGGGGCATCCTGTTTCCATCGTGAGTTCCCTCAGGGCTCACTGTTGGCTAAGAATACAGGGAACATGAGGTAGAAGATAAACGTGCCCTTTCGCAGCCAATCACCGTAGCCCCAGGCTCTGGGATGCCCTGTTGGTTCATAAGTATCCTGCCTGTAAAGGTCCTCAGTGTCACTCCCAGACCCTGAGGACCCAGTCTCCTGTTTGACTGCCCTGCATTTCTACTTCACCAGGGAGAGGGAGTGATTTGTTTCACTTGGCCTCATTCAGCTTGGAGCAGAGTCCTCACCGGCCATGTCGGGACGTGGGCTCCGTGCCTTCCCCCTGGCTGAGGACGTGCTGCCTCTGTCTCCCAGGTGCCTTTCACAACAGCACACCCAGCTAGGGAAGCTGGTGAGACCACCTTCCCAGGGTGTGTGTGTCAGGGCTCCTGTACCCCATCCAGGCCATTTCAAGCAAAGGGCATGACATATTCAAAACTTTAGGAGTGAGAAAAAGCTAGGCATGTCCATACAGGCGGCTGATGGAAGGGTGTAGGAGAGAGGGGAGGGAGATGGGATGGAAAGATAGTCTACCTTTGATTGTGAAAGGCCTTATACCCAAAGTAGAGAATTTTGTTGTTTTTTCTACCTCCTATAGGCAGTGGAGAGCCCTCGAAGATCATGTTGTTAGGTTTACAGTTTCACTGATTAAGAAGCTGTTTTTCTTTTATTTGTAGAAACGTTCTCAACCATTAGGAAACACTGCCACCATGTGGCTTTCGGATGTTGCATACGCCAAACTGTAAACTGCCAATTTCTCTGATACTGTTGGAAAATTAAATCAAAGAACACATCCCTTGATCAAACAGCTGAAGTAAATTAATGGTAAACTTAATCCTAATGTAAAAAGGAAAATTTTTTCAAGAAACCAATACCTGGGTTCAATTATCGGATTTCTTAACTTTGTTTTTAAAATTCTAATCTAACTCTTCAGCGATTCTGACCTCAAGAATCCTTTGTATTCCCAGTAACCCCTATCTCAGAATCATAAACTCTCTGGCTCTGCAAAGGCTCTACCATTTCCAGGTCAGTTTGGCATCAAACTGTCTCCAGGCCATTTCCCTCCATGGTGGCGGATTCTATTTCAGTCCTAGGTCTGTTCTTCTTGTATGGTTCCGCAGTTGGACAGACCCCAATTCAAATATTTCCACCATTTTTTTCTTTTTTAAGCTGAGTGATTTGGGCAAGTCACCTAACCTCCCTAAGTTTCAGTTACCTTATCTGTAAAATGGGAAGAACACCTTTTTCACAGGGTGATTGTGAAGATGAAAGATGACATGTGTACATGTCCCTGGCCCATCATAAGGAAGTCCTCTTCCTTCTCCTCCGTCCTTGAGGGCATATTATTGTTAAGCACGCAACATACACTCCGTGGAGGTGATTTAACATCCGAGAGCTTTTACCAGGTTCTCCAGCAACGTTCCCTGAGAACGAAAGTACTCATCCACTCAGGCTTTGGGAGGACTACCGCTATTTCCGTGCGTTGCCTACCGACGTTGGGCAGTCTGGAGATTGCAATCCACGCGTCTCCCGGGTGCACAGCCGGCGGCAGGTGCGTGGGCGTGGGCGTGGCGGCATTCATTCCTCACCCCTCCCTTCCCCGGGGTTGGGGGTGTAAGTGGATAATTCAATCCCCGTAGGGCTCGGCGTCTGGCCTCACCCGCGGCTCGGCGGATTGGCTGTCTCAGCTCGCCCCCGCCCTCCGTACCCCCCCCGTCCCAGGTGGCTCAGCCCCCCTGTGGAGCTCTCTGTTTACCTTGAGAGCCCGTCCAAGTTGGGCTCCATCTCTACATTTGCTCCCTCTGGGGCCCCGCCCGCCCCGGAAGCAGGGAGAAAAGCGGGCCGAGCCCTTCCTCTCCCCGCACCGCCCGGAGAGGTCGGGTAAGGGAGACGGGTGTGTGGGAGGGGGAGTCTCAGGCCTGGGGGATCCGGCTGTCATCCCGTCCCGGGATCGCGCGAACCCGGGAGTTCTGTCCCTAGGCTCCTCCGTCTCCGTCCTGTCGTGCTCAGGGTGACGTGCCCACCCTGGGCAAAGAGCCAGAAGCTGGATCTCAGGGATGCCCGGGTCCCTAAAGGAGGCACAGACCTGGAGACTTCTCTCACAGGTGGTCCCCCTCCTCCAGGCGGTGATGACCCCCAAGCCAGCCGGACCCCCGGACGGGGGCTGGGGCTGGGTGGTGGCGGCCGCAGCCTTCGCGGTGAATGGGCTCTCCTACGGACTGTTACGCTCCCTGGGCCTCGCCCTCCCTGACCTCGCGGAGCATTTTGACCGAAGCGCTCAGGACACTGCGTGGGTCAGCGCCCTGGCCCTGGCCGTGCAGCAGGCAGCCAGTGAGGGGGGGCCCCGAGGTGGGAGGCGGGAACCGGGGTGGAGGGGCCATGAGTGCAGTGGTGGGGGACACACCTGGTTGATTACCAGACAACGTAAGAAAGGTCGACCAGTGTACCTAAGTTCTAGAATATAGTGGGTCTTGAGGTCAAGGCGGAGGGGCTATTAGGCAGGGGGAGAAGTTTAGGCCAGGCAAACAACCAATGAGAAGTGTTGGAGCGAGTTTGGGGGTCCAGGAGCGTGTCTTCCGTTGACTCCGCCTCCTTCCAGGCCCAGTGGGCAGCGCCCTGAGCACCCGCTGGGGGGCGCGCCCCGTGGTGATGGTTGGGGGCGTCCTCACCTCGGTCGGCTTCGTCTTCTCGGCTTTCGCCCGCAGTCTGCTGCACCTCTACCTTGGCCTGGGCGTCCTTGCTGGTGAGGAGAGAGGGATTCCCGGGTTCTTCAGGGGTGATGGTGGAGATAGAGCGTGTCGGGAGCTGGAGGCCAAGGGCGCGAGGGCCTCCTGCGAGCAGCCGAGCTGGGATGGTGGCGGCAGGCATCCCCAGCTCCTGTCCTCACCCGGTCCTATCCATTCGCAGGCTCCGGCTGGGCCCTGGTATTCGCCCCTGCCCTCGGGACCCTCTCCCGTTACTTCTCCCGCCGTCGAGTCTTGGCCGTGGGGCTGGCACTCACGGGCAACGGGGCCTCCTCGCTGCTTCTGGCGCCCGCCTTGCAGCTCCTCCTCGATAATTTCGGCTGGCGGGGCGCCCTGCTCCTCCTTGGCTCCATTACCCTCCACCTCACCCCCTGTGGCGCCCTGCTGCGACCCCTGGCGCTCCCTGGAGACCCCCTGGGCCCACCCCGAAGCCCGCTAGCTGCCCTCGGCCTAGGTCTCTTCACACGCCGGGCCTTCTTAGTTTTTGCTCTAGGCACGGCCTTGGTGGGGGGCGGGTACTTCGTCCCCTACGTGCACCTGGCCCCTCACGCTTTAGATCGGGGCCTGGGGGGGTATGGGGCGGTGCTGGTGGTGACGGTGGCTGCCGTGGGGGACGCGGGCGCCCGGCTGCTCTGCGGGTGGCTGGCGGACCAGGGTTGGGTGCCCCTCCCGCGGTTGCTGGCGATGTTCGGGGCCCTGACAGGGTTAGGGCTGCTGGCGGTGGGTCTGGTGCCGGTGGTGGGGAACGAGGAGAGCTGGGGGGGCCCCCTGCTGGCCGCGGCTGGGGCCTACGGGCTGAGCGCCGGAAGTTACGCCCCGTTGGTTTTCGGCGTGCTCCCGGGGCTGGTGGGCGTCGGCGGTGTGGTGCAGGCCACCGGGCTGGTGATGATGCTGATGAGCCTGGGGGGGCTTCTGGGCCCTCCCCTGTCAGGTAAGGGCCTGAGCCAGCGGATCCGCTCGCACCCCTCCTCTGCACCTGGGCACGGAGGCCTCTGAGTTCCTTTCCCCCTCCTCTCAGGCTTCCTAAGGGATGAGACAGGAGACTTCACCGCCTCCTTCCTCGTGTGCAGCTCTTTCATCCTCTCTGGCAGCTTCATCTACATGGGGCTGCCCAGTGCGCTGCCCTCCTGCCGTCCAGCCTCACGTCCAGGCACCCCACCCCCTGAGAGGGGGGAGCTGCTCCCCAACCCTCAGTTTGCCCTGCTCCCCCCAGGAGGCCCTCACTCCACTCTGGACAGCACTTGTTGACCATTTTCTTGTTTGAGCCTCGCCCCCAATAAAGACTTTCTATCTGCTTTTGTTAGGCAATCTCCAATTGTTAGGCAATCTAGGATGCTGCAAACATTCTACTTAAAATATCCAAAAGCTCCAATTGTTAGGCTATCTAGGATGCTGCAAACATTCTACTTAAAATATCCGAAAAGGCTGGTTGATAGGAACAGGATCCCCCTAAGCCATGCGAGGCAGGAAGGGTGTTTGTCTAGTCAGTCCGTTTCTCTTTGCCCAAGTTCTTGCCATTATAACAGGAAATCTTTGAGAAACTGTCTGCCTATCAACTTCAGTTTGTTGGAGGAGGGGGGTGCTCATGGGTGCTAGCTGCCCCATCCTCATTTCCCAGATAACTCTCTCCTGCATTTCAGTCTCCTTCTACTGGCCTGATGAAAACATAAGAATCCCAGCCCCAGACTTCAGCTCTCTTAGCTTTATCTCCCCCTCCCCATCTAGCACCCCCCTCATGTCCCTCACCATTTTCTTAATTTCTTTCCTAAGTTACAGGGGATAGTGGGAAAGAGGGAGGTCAGTGGGCAAGTAGGAGGAACTGTGATCCAGAGAGCAGAGTCCAGGGTTAAATGCTCTGGGTCACCAGAGCTCCTGGATACCTCCCCTCCAGTCCCCAGCGTGACCCCATTCAGCCAACCCAGGCATATGGGACCCAATTCTTTTTGAGGTTCTGATTATTGTCCGGTTTTCTTATTCAGTTTTATCTCAAAGGGGCATCCCTCTTTCCCAAAGATCTGTCTTCAGGGAAGAAATGTGGGAGGCAACACCAGAGATCACATGTAAAACATGATAAGTCTCTTGGCCTTTGAGTTTCCACAGTCGATTCACAGCTCAGTGGAGCAGGCTGAACTCCTGGATCCTTCAGAAAAGGTTGTGCGAGCAAAGAAGAGATAAGACAAAATACAAAGGGTTGGCACACACATCGCAGGAGCCCCAGGCCTGCTCTGGGGGGGAGGAGGCAGATAACGATGCTTAAGGCACTGTGGTTCTGTGGGTGCCAAGATGGGGCAGAAGACCTGGAGCCAACAACCCCTGGGTTTCTGGGTCTGACTCCCCCTTCCTGGAGTTCAGTCCTCTCCCAGCCCCTCCCTGGGCAGGGGGACTTTGGTATCCAGTGCCTCTGTTACAGGGTCCTGGGGCTTGGAGGTAGGAGCTGACAAGCAGAAGAAGTGGGGCAGAGTGATGAGAACTCCACTCCCTGCAAGAAGGAAGGCCCCAGCCACCACAAAAGAAGCTGTGTAGGTGCCTGTCACATCCCGGAGGTAGCCTAGATTCAAGAGAGAAAAAGAATACACATGGGTGATCTGTTTCCTGGGACTCAGACACATTTTGGGGTGGAGGGAAGAAAATAATCCTTAACCCATCATCTTGGAGAATTAGAACTCTCAAGGTAGGACTGGATGAGCTCGAGAACTCAGGCTTCCCAGGGGCCTCAAAAGGCCATTTCAACCACCTTCCTGCTTTCAGAAAGGATCTCTGAACCAGCCAGTGGGGATTTGGGGATCCGGATGGAGTCAGGCACACTTGTGCCTTTCTTTCCAGTAGCTGTGGCCTTCTCTTCCATGCCTTCAGTTAATAGTTAGGAAAATGTTAAGGGTCTGAAGGTTCTGGCATCAGGAGCCTGGAGAACTTTGACCAGATGGCTCAGACCCCTGGCCTGGGGCCCAGTGGGCCAAGGGAAAAGGCAGACACTGGCATGTTATGTCTGGCCAGGTCTGACCAGGTCCTCTGAAAACCCCAACTGTAGGTACCCTGCCACTTTGGACCCATTTCAGGGCTGCTGTGGTTGACCATGCAGGCTGTGTATGTACCATACCAGAGGGCAGTATTCACATAACTATAATGTCAATTCCCTCCCTGAATGGTATGACGTGGCAGCCCGCACCCACCTGGAAATCCCAGTCCCCTTACCTGATAGAGGAGCCCCCAGCAGCCCCCCGATGCTTTCTACCATCTGCACCAGTCCCAGGCCACAGTATATCTTTCCAGTTCCCACCAGTTCAGGCAGCACGGAGAAGGCCACTGGGGTCAGGGCCCCTGATGTGAAGCCATAGGCCACAGTCAGAGCCACCAGGGCTGTGGGAGCCTGAGCCGCAGGGTACAGGGCCAGTATCACCCCAGTCAGGGTGGTCCAGAGCATCAGGAGTCTTGCCACAGGCCCTGGGACTGCATCCCCTAGCCACCCAGAAGCCACACGCCCCACAGGGTCAGAAATAGCCGCCACTGAGAGCAGGAAGGCAGCAGGCAGTGGGTCCCAATCTAGGTCCCGAAGATGGGCCACCAGGTGCACGTAGGGAATGAAGTAGCCAGTGTTGATCAGGGTGAGGGCAACGGTGTAACGGAGGAAGGGGCCATGATGGAGAAGGTTGGCAAGTTGGGCCCCAGGGCCACCCACGACAGGGTCCTCGGCCAGGGAGAGTGGGCGGAGAAGAGCACCACAGGCCACCAAGTGGAGGGAGAGGGCAGACACCAGCAGCAGGGCCCCCCGCCAGGCGTACTGGCTGAGCAGCCATTGGAAGAGTGGAGCAAAAGCAAAGGAGGAGAGGCCCACGCCCGTCAGTGCTAGCCCAGTGGCCAGGGATCGCCGACGAGAGAAGTAACGGGACAGGCAGGCCAGGGTGGGAGTGAAGGTCAAGGCCCAGCCAGATCCTGTCAAAAAGGAAGAAATGGGGGTTGAGGGACCCATAAGGAGCTCAGGGCACACAATCATCCCAACACTGCCCAGCAGCAGAAGGTAGCACAGGTGTAAATTACAATCCTAGCTTGATACTTGCTAGCTGTATGACCTTGTCTATTTACTTAATCTCCTAGCCTCAATCTCATCTGCAAAATGGGGGTAATATACTTTATGGGACTCTGGAATGTTTGCAAAGTTAACTACCGTAGAACTCTGGAGTTAGACCTGGGCTCTACCATTTCTGGCTGTGTGAACTTCACTTGCCAAGTTGCATAAGCTTAAAGCCTTTCCTCATCTGTAAATAGGATAATGATATCTATTTCACAGCTTTCACATCTGACACAATTTTACAGTAATACTTCCTTTTACACTCCAGTCCCACTAGCCCTGGGCTTGTGTCTTTGAATTTCCTGATTTCCCCTAACGTGTTTATCATTTTAGTCACCTCTCTTAAGAATTCCCTTCTGGGGGAGTTTGCTGGTGGTGCAGTGGTTAAGAATCCGCCTGCCAATGCAGGGGACACGGGTTCGAGCTCTGGTCTGGGAAGGAGCAAGGGCCACGGAGCAACTGAGCCTGTGCACCCCAACTACTGAGCCTGCGCTCTACAGCCCGCGAGCCACAACTATAAATCCCACATGCCACAAATACTGAAGCCCGCGCGCCTAGAGCCTGTGCTCCACAACAAGAGAAGTCACCGCCAAGAGAAGCCCGTCGCACCGCAACGAAGAGTAGCCCCCACTCGATGCAACTAGAGAAAGCCCACGCGCAGCAACGTAGACCCAACGCAGCCATAAATAAACCGATGTAATTAAAAACAAAATTGCCTTCTGGGCACAGGTGCTAGCCAAAACTTTCTCTCAGCGTCTCCCTAAGCCTTTTGGAAGGAGCAGGAAGAAGGTAAAAGTCCAGAGGCCAAAAAGACTCAGGCTTTTGACCCGCCCTTGCCCAGGGTCTCACCTGAGAGCAGCCCAATACTCAGGTACAGGTGGGTTAAGGAGGTAGCAAAGGCGGCGAGCAGCATCCCCAACGCAGCCAAGATGCCCCCAGCCATCACCACAGGCCTGGGCCCGAACTTGGTGCTCAGCGCACTGCCCACTGGGCCTGGAGAAGAGGAAGTGTTCTGAGAGATCTCAGGCGTCCTTCTCCAGCACTGACCCCACCCCCACCATCTCCTTTACCGTCCCCGCATCTCCTCTCCCTTCCGAGGGTCGAGGGTCACAGGACTCTGGACCCAGGCGCAGCACTCACTCCCGAACTGCTGCACCGCGATTCCTATGGAGGCGATCCAGGAGACTCGCGCTGCCGGCTCCTCAAACGCAGCCACAAACTCCACAAAGAAGACGCCGAAGGAGCGGAGCACTCCGAACACCAGCGCCGACTGGAAGAACGCTGAGAGCACCACCATCCACCCCCAGCCCCCGTCGGGGGGCTCGGCCCTAAGTGCCATCTGGGAGGTAACAGGACTGCCGCCTTAAGCCCCTTCCGGAGCAGGGCTCAGGACGTTCCACCTCTGCCCACCCACCCAGCCGGACCACTCGCAGCCGAGCAGGGAGCGGAGGATGGTAGAGAGGAAAGTACCAACGAGGGCTTGAAAGCTGCAGAGAGGCTGCGTGAGGCGCCTGCGCCCTTCCCCTAGCGGGGGCGATATAGGTAGGGAGACCAGGCTGGCGCTTGGCCCTGCGCTCAGCGCCGGGGGGCGTGGCTCCGGCGAGTCGAGGCCTGGGCGGGACAGACGGAGGAGAGGGCTGACTTTCGGTCTAGGAGCCAGGGGGCAGCACTGAGTTTAGGCCCCATCCCTGAGGTCTCAGGGTGGATTATCTATCTTATCACTGGAAGTGTCTGCACCTGGCCAGCCCGGCCAACATCCCTGTCTGTAGCTCACCAATGAGAACGCGGGACTCCTCAGAAGGGGGCGGAGCCATAAGGGCAGGGCGGGCTTTAGAACCTGTTCTGGGGCAGTGAGTGGGGCGCAGGCGTGAGGAGGGGACTTTAGCAGGCTAAATAGACGGGCCCTAGGTGACCCAGGAACCAACCAGGAGGTAGCTTCGGTCTCCTGTCCAACTAGCGGGCCAATTCGACCAGATTTCAGCACGGAGATGCGCACGTAAGGAGTCCGTGGGCGTTAGTAGTTGGTAAACTGGTTCAGGAGAGGAAAACACATACTTGCTTGATGAGGGGCCCGGGAGCTGAAAAGCGGGGCGGGGGTGGGGTGGGTGGTGCGGAGGGATTATGAGATAAGATAAAATACCTGGCCAAGCTCCTGAGGCCACTAGAATCTAGATGCCTGGATTCCTGAGTGGGTTCAAAGGCCAAGGAAAGAGAGAGGAGACTGGGCTCTTGGACTCTTGGCGTTGATTTCTGTATTGGGAACTCGTTCCTGTCCCTTCTGTTCCCACTAACAGGAAACCTTCGGGTCACAGAGACCAAAAATAACTGGGGAGAGGAAGTGCAACTCTGAGCTCACTCAGAGCCCCACCAGCCCTCTTCTTCAGTGGGGCTGGAACATTTTCCTCTGTCCTCTAGTAACAACCACTTCCTAATCACAGCTTTTGATCTCATGATGGGATAGACTAGAGACAAGCCATGACCACTGGCGCAATCAGCCCCTCCTACCCAACCAGTACCCAGTTCCTCCAGCCTTATAGAGCAGTAATGACTTGGCTTCAAGATCCTTAGGACACTGACCTTGAAATTTGAACTCAAGGGGTCATACCCAGACAAGTGGGGCTGGGGTGGGGAGGGAGGCTGTGTAATTTAAAAAAGCATATTGAGCCGTATAATTTTATACGTGGGAAATAAAAGTAATCATACCCAAGAAGCTTTTTTTTTTTTTAAGTGGAGTTAGAACTTCGGCTGGTGGGGACTGTACCAAAGATGTAGAAATTGGTGTGGCTGTATAACAGAGTGGTTAAGAGCGCAGTCTTTAGAATCAGATCACAGTTCCAATCCTGGTTTCATCACTTCTTAATTTGGCCAAGACATTGAACCTCTCAGCTGGTTTCCCCACTTGTAAACTGGGGCTAATAATAGTACCTACTTTTAGGGTTGTCAGGGGAGTTGAATTAGAAAATCTATACACTAAAATGTTTAGTTTAGAGCCTGACATGTAGTAGGAGTTAAGTAATATTAGCTGGTCTTATTTTATTTTAAGCTGGTCTTATTTTAAACAGGGGATAAGCTGCAGTGGGAGGGGAAGGAAGGTTTTAGTTTAGTTTCTTTGTTTTGTGCTTAAAAAAAAAAATCTAACCCAGGTCATGGGTTTTAAAAGATTAAGAAGCACAACCACAAACTGTAAACGTTGGAAGGAACTTATTCCTTCCATGCTAATGGACTTATTTCATGGATGAGGAATTTAAGTCCAAAAGGAATTTAAGTCCAAAATTTAAGTCCACTTATCAGAATTAGTGACCCCTTAACCTCTGGGTAGAACAAGGCTGTGCACCCATGACACACACAGGACAGGGGAAAGGGTGGGAGAGAAGTGTGTACTAGGCACTGGATGGATTCCAAGACACCACTGCTGGGGGAGGGGTAGAGCTGGCACGCTGGCTCTAACCACACAGCCTTCTCACTGCCACCTCCAGCTCCTATTATCCTTATGGCACCCAAGTCCTATCCATTTTCTGTGGTGGTGGTTGGTGGTAGAGGGTGTCCAGGCATTAAGTTCCCCTGCACAGATGCATCCCCCAACATGTTGGTATTATTAGTGGCTTCCTGGTTTCTCCCTGCTGCCTCCACACCTCAGGCAGGAAGTGACTTCAGAGCAGTAGGATGCAGGTGGCTCCGGAGAAACTTCATGAAGTCACTGGTTCCTACACAATGATCCGGAAGGCAAGGGCAGGGAAAGGGAGAACAAGGGCCACTTAAAATGTCTGGTGGGATGGGACAGTGGGATGGGCACAGAATCCAAGATGGTATCCAGGAAGGATAGGATACCCTCTTTCCCCAGCTTCAGAACCCTCAGTCCCCAGATCCCCACAGGCAAGAACCCAGGACACAACAGGCAGCACAGAGAGGCTTCTTTATTCCATGATTCTGATCTTGCAAGATCTAACATCTCCACCCCTTGGCACTCTCCACCCGCCCACCCAATCTGGTAAAAAAAAAAAAAAAAAAAAAAAAAAAATCATGGTTCCTTCTCAGCTCTCTCCTCTGCTTCCCCTACCTCCTTCAATTCTGCAGTGGGGAGTAAGAGGCAAAGAGGGAGAAGAGTAGCTCTCTCACCAGTCCCCAAGTGACAGCCACTAGTACTGACCTGTCTTGAGGAACCTCCACCCTGCAAATTCAAAGTGCTTTTTACCTTCCACCCCATGTCCCTAATCCCCCAGGGCAACAGGGGCAGGACAGAAAATCAAGGCTTCAGAGTATCATCTAACATTCCAGACATTCCACACAGTTAAGAAGCAACCCATTCCTATCCTTCTACCTACTTGGCCTACACCAGAGACTTTGCCCCTCAGCCAACCTCTTAATCCTACCTGGATACTTGGTCAACTAGAGGGTCCACCAGTCAGTCTTTTAAATCTTCTAAATCTCTAATCCCAACAGTAATTCCGATCATAATCCCAAACTACAGAAAATCCATAGTGGAACTCAACCCCTTTTCTCTCCCTGTGGAAGGTTCTAGTGCTTTCACTGGTTCCGGACAGGAATGCAGTGACAGGAAGACCAGGTCACAGACCCAGCTTTTCTAAGGTAAGAAAGTTACCAAGCAGCTGTGACTTCTAGAGGCAAAGAAGTTTCTGGAATCTGGACACTTGCCAGAAGATGTCCGAAAACCTACTAAAGGAAGAAGAGGTTCATCTCAGGTAGAACCCCAAGGAACATTCAAACCCAGACACCTCTGCAGTAAAGGATGAGTCATACTCTTTACTGTTTAGTCAAGATAAAGGGTTTCATAATTCTCCCCTAGGTCATAACATGCTTAGAGACTGGGCAGAATCAGAAAAGATTGCATCATCTCTGGTGAGGAATTTCAGATCTCTCCTGCATGGAGGGATCAACTCAGTGCTAAGAACGGGCCCTAGTGGGAGGATTGTGGGCCCAACTCAAGCTCCTGGGTGAGTTCTATCAAACAGACAACAGTGGAGCCAGACCTAGGTGATCAGACGAATGGGACAGTTAGGAACATAAGAGAAAGCCCCTGTAATCATCACCCCAGTTCCAAGACTGACAAAGGCCCCACACCCACTGCCTCTAGGAGGTACTTATTACCTCCACTTCAGGCTCACCATAGGTTCCTGTAACCCTTGAAGAACAGAAAAAGTCTAATCCAGTGCTGGCCTGCTAGAAAACCTACAACATTCAGAATACCAGAGAGGGTTCCTGACCCAATTCCATAAACCCACATGTTCCCAGAGCTGCCCTAGAACAAATTACATTTCCAGACCTAGAATTGGAGGGGTAGGACACAGAGAACCCCTTTCTCCATTTGAAACAAACCAACAAGCAAATAGGAAAAGAACAACTCTAAAGATAAAAGTTATGACAATAATAATACAAAACACTCACGCCAAAGGAGGCAGCCAAGTGCTAATCTCTGCCGGCAGAGCCATGACCTCACATTCTGTGTTTCAGGTCACTTTTGATCACACTTGTGGAAGAGGGACATGGGAAATGCAATAGAATGAAGGCCCTGGTGCCACCCAAAGGCCTCAATAAATTATATTTACAGATAAACCGGATGAGATGGGGGCTGCAGGTGGAAACCAGGCCTCCAGTCTCTCCCCTCCTCCAGCTCCTAGCTCGTTCTCTCCTCAGAAACAATTGTGATCGTGGGGAAGAGGTTTTGACCAGCAAAACAAAGGCAGATCAAGCTGGGATCTGCCACCCCTGCTCTCCCCAGTGAGAAATTAAGGTGGTGGCAAGTCGCTGACATCGAGGGGCCTTGCACACCCCTATGCCCAAGCCTGACAGCGAACCCAGGCGTGAGCCGCAGCTTTCCTGTCTTCCAGGAAGGGAGTGGGGCCTGGGCAGGCGCTCAGCTAGGGCCCCCCCAGAATGTGGTAGTGCACTTTGGTGTTGGTAGCAGCTCCGTGTTTCTGGCGCAGATGCAGCCGAAGTTGACTCTTGTGCCGGAAATGCAGACTGCAGGGGTCGCACTGTCGGAGGACAGCTGAGTCAGGTCCCTCCCCAACCACGACCACCTTTTAGGTGTTGAGCAAAGGAGAACCGCCCAGCACTCTATCTTAGAGAAGCTCTTTAGTCCCTACATGCTCCCAAATCCTCAGGGGAAGGCCTAGGAGCTACGCCCCGCCCTCTTCAGCAAAGCTTTCTCCATCCGTCAGCTCCTCTCCAGGAGGGTAGCGCCCCGTCCAGGAGCCTAACTTCTATACCTGCCACCCCGACCCTCGGCCCCCGCCCCTTACTCACAAGGACACCGCCCACCTCGAAGAGGTCTAGAACCGCTGGGCCGGCTCCTTTCAGAGCTCCGCCCCTCGGTAAACGGAAGGTAATTCCAAGGCTTTGGGTCAAGCCAGGTCGGGTACTCACGTGGTAAGGCTTCTCTCCCGTGTGGATGCGAACGTGGCTCTTGAGGGTCTGTAGGTGGCGGAAGCGAGTCCCGCAGGTGGGGCAAGGATAGGGCTTCTCCCCGGTGTGGATCAGCACGTGCGCGCGCAGATGCGCTACCTGGGAGAGGAGGGGACCTCAGACAGCGCCAATGGGAGGGACAGAACCCTCCCCATTCGGCCCACCTCGCCCTCTCGGAAATTTGCCTGCGAGCCGTCTCTGAAACGGGCGCCGTACCTGTACAAAGCGCGAGCCGCACGTCTCACACTTGTAGGGCTTCTCTCCCGAATGGATGCGGCTATGCGTTTTTAGGTTAGCCGGCCGGTTAAAGCGGGCTCCGCAGACGGAGCAGTGGTAGGGCTTTTCCCCTGGAGGCAGGGAGGAAGGGAGGTCAGGGACTCTACCAGGGGACGGCTGTGGGCACCAAGGCCAGGGCCCTCTCCCCGCTCCTCCCCTACCTGTGTGCACCGTGCGGTGGCTGGCCAGGTTGCCCTTATAGCGGAAGGCAGACCGGCAGAGCTGACACTTGTAGGGCTTATCCTCATCCCCAGGAGCCAAGGGGTCCAGCCCCGATGAGCACCCAGCCACAGCCTCACAGCTCTGGCAGCTGAAAAATTCACTTCCTGGGAAGGGTGGTGGGTAATGACAATACCAGTGAATCCTCAAACCACACGGTAGCGGGTTTTCTTTTTCCCAATTTACTGTTAAGGCTTCTGGAGCTCATTTGACTTGCTTGGGGTCACATGGTTATTGAGAGGACAAGCCAAGATCTGACTCCATGTCTGTCTGATTCCAGAGTACTCTGCTAATCACTCCAATAGCGGTGGTGGTAGGTGGAGGCCCCTACTCGTGGGTGGAAGTTTCTGTTTCTCTCTTCTCTCTTGCACCACTCTGGATGACAGCTTGCCAGAGAGGCCTTGCCAAGCCCTGGGCTGACCACTCAGGCCTGGATGGAAATAGGCCAGAAGTTCCCAAACAGTGCTGTTCACTGGAAGCTTTAAAAAGTACTGATGCCAGGCTCCCACTTGCAGACTTTCTGATCTATGGGGTGTGACCTGGGCAATGGGATTTTTAAAAGCTCCCTAGGTGAGTCTAATCAGCAGGAAATGGACTGGGCCTTTAAACTGGCCTTGAGCAGCCATGGGAGAAAATCCAAGAAGGGGGTAAAAGGAGGGGCTCTTACCTGGTGGTGGATGAGCCCGCCCAGAGTGTGACCCAGTGGTCTCTGGAGCCCGGGGTGTGAGGAGATGGGGGGTATTGACTGGAGCCCCACATTTGAACTGTACAGTGGCAGCAGTTGGAGAGAGCCTAGGCAGATGTCAAGGCCCAGAGACAAGGGTTAGGAGAGATTATATGGCGGCGGCGGTGGTGGGGTTCTCCCCTGGAAGACTTGTTGCCATAGGCCTACCCTCTGGAGGTGAGCCACTATGGACCAATGTGCCATGTCCAATTTCACTGCCCAAGTCCCACCCTACAGAGTAAGCCTGACCTCTGGCCAACTCCCTAAGGTGAGCTGGTGTCTCTGAAGCCCACTCCTTCACTCCCTGTTCCTGACCACCCAGGCCCAAGGGCTGTGCCTCTGAGCTGAGGCCGCCTCTACAAATTGCGGGGGGTTCCAGTTTCTGTACCTGCTCTGTGGACCGGAAATGGGTCCTTCTTCACTGCTGCTGCTGCTGGAAGCCTCATCTCCACTGGGGAGCCGGGCCTGGGAGCAAAGTTGACCAGAACTCCTCTCCCCTGCCAGGCTCCCTGCTTGGGAGGCCTGAGAGTTTAGCACGATGAACTTGTACTTTTTCCAGTTGCAGGCCTTGGGGTCTGGGCTGCCTGGACTGGGGGGCCCTTGACTGCAGCTGCGAGACTCAGTAGGTGGGTCTGGGTGCCCTTCGGAGCGCCTGGGACTGCCTGGCGGAGGGGCCGTTGGGGGCGTGGGGGGTTCTGCCTCCAGGGGCCGCAGGGAGATGCCCAGAGGTTCATAGCTGAGAAAAGTGCGATGGACATTAGTGCTATTTCCTAATCTTGGCCTTTGCCCTTGACACCTAGGATGCCACTTCACCCATGAGGAACACCGAGTTGGGGCTCCCTCACCTGGCCTGGATGAAGCGGTGGCATGCCTGGACCACGTGTTCCATCTGCAAGTAGGTGGCGGCCGCAAGGACGGCTGGTGCAGTGGCCGGAGAGAGGCGTAGGCGTGAAGTGTACATGAAGTCCAGAAGAGGAGCGAAGCCTCCGGCTTCGGGGCCCCCAGGCAGGGAGAGCACGTCTACCCCCACTCCTGCACGGCCTCGGAAAATTGAATAGAAGAAGCCACTGAAGAGAGGAAAGATAGGTCATGTTAGGGGCTGGGGAACCAAGGGAGACACGCGCCCCTGTACAAAGCCCCGCCTCCCCCACTCTCACCCCGCCCCCAAGTCGCGGACGCCCCGCCTCCTGCTTCTGGAAGGTTTGGCTTCGGGTTCCCTCCCAAAGACCTTCGGGCTCCGCCCCTTTTCCCTTTGGTCCCACCCCACCCCTGAGCCACCCCTCGAACCTGCAGGCGATAAGAACTGCCTTGTGAGCTCGAAGGGGTTGCCCGCCAACCAGCAGCGTGACGTCAGTGAGGATCCCGCGCAGGCGCAGCTCATTCAGGTTGCCGAGCACGTCGGAGGAGTGGCGAGTGAACTCGCGGACGTAGCCCAGCGTTCCCTCCGGGGCAGCGGTGGAGCCCATGGCGACGCAGGCCTGCGGGTGCCAAGGAGAGGGCTCAGGGATCCAGGCCGTCCTAAGACGCCTGCCCTTCCGCAGTTTGCCTCTTCCTGCTGAGGTGCAGCTAGAGCCAAGCCCCCGGCCCCGGCTCACGCAGCCTCACTTAATTCATCTGGTTCTTTCTACCCTCAACCACAGCATCGCTCGCTTTCCTCCTCTAGATTCCACAGCGCTTGGAGCGAGTTGAAGGTTCCCACACCGCGGCGTCGATGGCAAGTGTGAGGAATCCGGCCCGCAGCGCCCTTACTTAGACTCCCAGTGCCCTTCCAGCACCCCCATTTCCCCTCTGCCCCACCGCGCGCCTGGTCTCAGGAGTCCGATCCTGCCTGGAGACCCCAGATGACCCGTGGTCCACACCCCTCCAAATCCCAATCGAAGCTCCCTTCCCCGAATCACGAAAGTCCATTCTCTAGTCCCGGATCCCTAGTTTAGCTCAATTTCTGGGCCTCTGTCTTCTTACCATCAACAAGCCCCAACCCTCTTAGGGGGACCCAGGAGTCTGGCTCCCTCAGTCTCTGGTTCTTACCCCCGTCCTGCAGGGGCTTCAGCTTTCTTCTCAAGGGGGGCGGGGTCTCTCTCCCCTCTTGGCCTCGGCTCCTTTATCTGGCCGGGATGTCGGGGGCGGGGGTGGAGGTGGGGTGAACGCCTGGGTCTGTATCCTTCCTTCCTCCCTCGCTCTCCAGATGGCGAACCCGGGGCGGGGTCTCCGGCTCCAGGGCGGGACCTCAGAAACACTAGGTGGTCGTAACGTAAGGGGTCTTGGGCCACTGAAAGTGGAACTGATGGGACATTGGAATTGGGGAGGAGGTTGGGGATATTGAGATTGGAAATATGGGTGACCTGGGTCGTCGGGGGGCCTGGGACAGCGACAATTGGTGTGTTGGCTTTAGGAAGGAACCTGTTACAGGAGAGTGAATACAGCAAAACTCCCCCTTCCAGTGTACGGTACTAAGGGAGATAAAGGGGAGCCCAAATAGGAACTAGGTTTGGGGAGGTGATAGTGGGCTCCCGTGGGGTCTCAGACAGAGGGAGGGTGTGGTCATTCAACAGGCTCCTCTAGCGGGGCCTGCAAAAGAGGGGCTCTGGCCGGGCGCGGTAGGGAGGGGGCGGATATGATTTCTAGTTCGTTTCCTTCCATTGTCCTGCGACCGGACGGCTCCGCCAGCTGCTTCCCCTCGAGGAGGTGGGGAAAGCCCCTGGTGGGGGCCGAGAGACGACGCTCAGGAGACCTAGGGTCCGGTCTTTCGCTCCCGACTCTCTTTTGAATCCTTTTAGGGATCCAGCGAGACAGACTCCCGCCCAAAGCCCTTTCGCCCTCCCCCAGTCCCAGATCTTTAGGGCCTCGGGCATCCGCCCGTCGGCTACGCTTGGAGGCTGGCGGGACGCCGGGGTCCAGCGCGGCAAGTAGGCAAAGCTCGGCAATGTTTGGCTCCTTCCACGAGGGGGCGGACGAGCACTAGCCTCGCCTCGCCCGTCTTCTCCACCCGGCTGGGGGTCCACTCAAACGGGGGCGCAGGATCGATTAGGTCTGAGCGGCTGAAACCTTCGTTCTCCCCCTCTTTGGTTTATTTTGTCCAGGGGACTAGGGTTGGGCGGAGGGAGGGAGAGTTAGGCGACAGAGGGGACTTTCCTCCGAGGATGGGTTTCCTATCTGGGGTGAGAAATCCGCGGGCTTTGGGAACAAGGGAAATGAGTGGGACAAGGAGCGGGATCTGAGTCCTGGGAGCCCAGGGTTTCTATTCTTTTAAGCTAGATACTATTATCCGTCTCTAGAGGTGACTTTTTAGTGAACATTAATATGAAAGTTGGGTGCAGTGAAGAGACAGAGGGGAAACAGGGAGGGTCTCAGGGTAAAAGAAGGGAGAGAGGGCAGGAGGGGCTGATAACCCCAATTTAAGTCCCTGATCTGGAAGATAAGCACGGGTCACACCCTCGTATTTTGTTTGGGGAGAGTTGGTGGGGCAAGGTTCATTTGGAGAAGTGGGGCAAGAGCTGAGTTCAGCTGCAAAGCGGGACTTGCATCTGGGCTCAGGAGAGTCTACCGTTGCCCAGTAATGACTGACCATTATCCGTGGAGCTGCATATCGAGGCCTGGGGCCCTCCCCTTCAGATGTGAGGGTGTCTTTATTTGGGTGCAGGAAAGAACTGCTGAGAAACTGGGAATGGGGAACCACTGGGGATTCACGGTGGTGAGGTGGCTTTTGCAAATGAGGGTTGCTTTGGTCTCTGCCCAGTTGGAGGTGGGAGTTAGACTGGGGACTCCCTTTGGTATCAGGATGGAGTTACTTTTGTGTTGTCTGGTCAATTTGTCAATTGTGGGGTACATGTTTACTATGGGGTGTTGAGTTAGTTTGTTCTGGGCCCTGAAGCCTGCATTCAGGGTTGAGGGCCAGTAGTAAGTCTGAGGTATGGAGCTGATTTTGAAGCTACGTTAGTTAGTTCTAGGGGTTCTGACACCCACAATTTGGAGCCTGTCATCTTGAAATATCAGGGGAACCTGCTAGGTGTTTTTCAGAGGTGGATGAGGATTTTGTTTTGGGGATTCATAGTCATCAGTGTATGTGGACAATCTGATTTCAAGTGGAGTAATTGTGCTGGTTTTGGGGTGCAGTCTGTTTTGGGGTGCCAGATAAGTTTTGAGGTTCAGATTATATTTGGGGGGACATGAAATTCAGTTTGGGGTTTTTATTAGCTTGAGGTGGAACGTAATAGGAACCTGGGAGCAAGTTTGAAGGCCTTCTGTGGTTGTGGGTCCTTGCCGGGGAGCAAAGCTTTATATTTGAATGTTGTGCAAACTTACTTTGAGGAGGGGGATATTTCTGTGTATGCACTGAGAGCCAGGAGGCTTTTTCCAGGGGGAGAAACAAGATGAGGGCCCAGGGTAGGAGACTAAAGTTTTGGGGTGTCCTTATTTTGGGGTGTTTTGCCACTCTTTGGGTGTATTTGGTGTAACTGAGTGATGGATCGTGAGGTGAGATTGATTTTAGGGTTCACTTAATTTGGAGCATGATGCTGCTTTGGGATGTCCTTTGCTTATAGCTCCCGCTCACCCCAGATTCTAGAAGTCTCTTTCTTTAGTGAACCTCCAAATATTCCCAGGATTTGAAGGACGAAATTCGGAAAGGGAGTGTATCTCCCCTTATTTCTATGTGGCCTGGATAGATCTGAGGGAGAAAAGGTGGTTTCAAACTCTGAACCCCAATTTCTTAAGGGCACATACCTTGGTTTGGGGGCAGATGGGGGGGAAATGGAGTGTGTTGTGGTAAAGTGGACACCCCTGACTAGGGCAGTCTGTTGGAACTGTGCAAGGAGAGGTGGTAGTGAGGTACAAGGAGGGGAATCTTGTACCCTGATTTTCTAGGATAAGAGCCCCAAACAGAAAGCAGACAGAGGACTGGGAGTGTGGGTGAGATGGGGGGGGTTCCCCACGGCAGCAGGGGCTGGGGGGTAATCCAGGCCAGCTCTGCACACCCCGGTCCCTGCTCTCTTTGGCTCTCCTCCCCTCTCTCCCTCCCACCGCCCACCCCCCCAACCCAAGGAAAAAAACTGCCTGTGCAACAGCAATGGCAGATTCCAATCCTCCAGGCTTTCCTAAACCACCACGGAGACCAGCCAGGGGGGAGGGGAAGGGAGGATCGGGCTTTCCTGCTTCCCTAAGACTGGGGCTATGAGCTTGACCTCCTGGCCCCTAGCCCTTCGAGGAGTGCCCCCCTCCCCCGGCCTGGAAGCCAGGTGTCCTGGACCCTAGCCCCCGAGCGGGGGGGTGGGGGGGGGCCTGGAGAGACGGGGAGGAGGAAGGAGGGAGTGACTTCCAAAATTGGCATCGGGACAGAGCAGGGCTGGCGGGAGGCAGGTGAAAGACGGAATTTTCCTGAAAAAACGGGGGGATCTGAGGACCCCAAATTTGGGGAGCTAGTCCAGAACCGTCCAGCCAACATCCTAGATTTTTTTGGGATTTTTTGGGGCCCCCGGGACCCCTCTAGATGGGGTGAGGAATGTAGTGTTGGGGGAATCTGACTGGGGCATTGCAGCTGCCTCTCCCGCCGAGTTGGAGACGGATGGGCTGGGACGGGTTTGGGGGGGGGGGTGTCCCCAATTCTGACTGGGAGTGGAGGAGCCCCCTCATGTGCTCTCTTGTGGGGGTCCCCCCTCCCTAGGGCACTCCCCACTCCCTGAGCCAGCCGAGAGGAAGGAGGCCAGCGATGCGACTGGGGCGGCTCCTTTCTCCTGCACCCCAAATGTGAGGGATGCACCCCAAATTTTGTTCCCTTCAAAATAGGGGACCAGGATCTCAGGGGAGAGTAGCTGAGGTAAGTGGGGAGGAAAGTGTCCCCTGTTTTCAGGAGAGACGTGGCGGTTGGGGGGGAGGTTTGGAGGTGCGTGCTGGGGTGGGGTCGGGCTTTGTCAGCCTTAAAACTGGGGGGATGATTGGAGAGGCTTTCTCTTACACCCCGAAACTGGAGTCCCCCAGATGGAAACCAAAGACAGGCCAGAGGGCCCCCCAACATCCCCAGCCGTTAGTATAGTGTTTGATTTCTGTTTCATCCCCACAAAGGCTCTGCCGAGGATGGGAGTTGGGGGCAGCTGTTCGGTTTGGGGGGTACGGGGGGTGGCGTGAGGAGCAGAAGGCCTTGGCAGGATTTGATGCTGGACAGATAGGGGTCTCGACCGAGGGGGTCCGGCATCCCCCGGGGCCTGAAAACTCTGCTTACACCACCATCTTAGATCTTTTTGATTGCTAAGAGTTTTGGGGGGTGTGTCGGAAGGTGGGGGTGGTAAAGGGTGGGATGGGAGGTAGGAGGATAACTTTTGGGTTTTAGGGGATATTATTGTGATTTGCGGAAGGGGTCTTGGCCCTTGGATTTTGCTTTCTGGTGGGTGTTTTTTAAAAATCAAGTCCTGGACAGGAGAAAAAGGCTGAGGGAAGGCCTAGGGTGGGGGTGGGGAGAGGCATGTTTGTCTCAGCTTAAACGTGGCTTTCTGGGGTGGGCCTGCCTTCCTGGGCCTGGTGAAGGGGCTGGGGGGGGTTGTTGCGGGGGGTGGGACTTGGGTCCTGGGGGTCCACGGGGAGTGGGGACAGTGCTGGGGGTGGACTACCTGGCCCCCAGGTCCAGATGGCCCTCTTCCTGTGCCCTGCTGCTCCCCTTTCCCCCTGGCCTCCATTTCCTGCCTTTGGCCTCCATCTTGTGGCAGGCCCAGGACCCAGGGCGACTTCCGGCCCCCCTCTCCCGACCATGTTCCGGCCCCACCACCTCTGGACTGCCAACTCCCAACCCTGCTGTCCTTGGCCTTCTGTCTCTCCTTGCTTTCTCTTGGGTTCTGACCCAGGGAGGGGAGGAACGGACACAGGAAGCCTTGGGTCCCTGCCCTTGCTGAGTCGAGAGGCAGTCTGTTGGTCCCCCCCAGTCATTCCCTGCTTCCTCTGCCTCTGACCCCACCCTAGGGATCCCCTGAGCAGAGTTCCTACAAGGAAGATGGTTCCAGTCTTATTACACTGCGAGCTCACCCCTTAGGCCCCTCTCCCTCCAGTTGCCTGCTCAACTTCTAGCTCTGGTTTCTTGTTTTCCCCAACGCTTCTTGGGGCCATGTTTGCCTTTTAAGCCTTCCCACCCTTGGTGGTAGGGGTCTTCACAGCACTGCCTCGTGCTCCCTTCTTCTCAACCCACCCCAGTCCTGCTCCCGCCCCAGCAGCACACTGTGGTTTGTACGGCACTGTGGCCACGTCCAAACCACACTGTGGTGTTAGAGCGAGGGTGGGGGAGGCACCGCTGAGGCCTGGCCGGGGAGGCCACCCTGGAGAAGCGACACGAAAAACATCTGGGGCCTTCTGGTGAGGTGGCGGGGGTGGGGGATGAGGGTGGAAATGGAGGTGTGAAATCACTGGAAGCTGCCCTTCTGAAATCCCCAGGGTAGTCTCAGGAGTACTGCCTGCCAGAGACCCCGGAGTAAGTGCTGCCTTCAGAGAGCAAAGTGGAGCCTTTGTTGCCCACACCCAGCTCCCCTGGCTCTAGCAGCACAGAAATATTGGCACTGGGAAGAAAGCCTGCCAATATTGGCTGTGCTGCTCCAGGCAGGGTGGTGAGAGCCGCTGAGGAGGGGCTGAGCCCCGGGGTCTAAGGAGAGAGGGAGGTGTCCCTTGCACTCCAGTAATGTCAGGCTGAAGGCACCAAGCTGAGAGGGAGATCTTTACTGTTTTCCGTATAAAAATGTCCATCAGTTGGGGGTCATAGGGGTTGAAGGAAGATGCTCATACAGCAACAGCAAGGTGGGCCACCCGGCAGCCTTTCCACCCTCTCTCATGCAGGCCTTGCTCAGAGTCCCAACCGGTCCACAGGTCCAGGGTGAACAGTGAGAGGGGTGAGAGGTGGAAGGCTCAGCAAGAGAGCAGAGGAGGATCAGCGGAGGTCAAGAGAAGGCCAGAATCCAGGGTCAGGCTGTCTGGAACAGGAAGTAAAATGGGCCAAGATGGGGCGAGCCCCAAGTATGACTCCCACCTCCCTAGAGCACCAGCTCTTTGCAGACCCAATCCCCTGCATGCACAGGAGGGAACCTTCTCTTCCACAGCCCCTGGGAGGGGGATCCTGCTGAGACCCTCCCCCACCCCTTCAGCCGTTGTGGGAGGAGGAGGACTCCTACCCTGGTCGAAGTTGAGTTTCTTGGCTGGAGGAGTTTCTCCTAGCCCTTCGATATCCACCAGGTCACTGTTGGCGTCCGAGTCGTTCAGAGCACTGAGTGTCACATCTGGGAGAGGGGCACAACCTAGGTTCTAGGTTCCCTGATGGTCCCCCCCAACCCGCCCACTTCCCCAAGTTTCAAGCTCTCCCGCTCTCCCTCCCTCCCTCCCTCCCCTACCCCAGCCACCCTCTGGGAACCTTCACTGGGAGAGGAAAAGAGATCTGTCCTTTGACCCAAGCCCAACTCTCTCACTGAACCTCAGATGGGACCTTTAATCCCCAGGCAGCAACTCCACAGCCCTTACCAGCCTTCTGTTTCTTTATGGGGGGACCGCCGGCCTCAGGGGCACTGGAGCTGCTTGGTGGAGGGGCAGCTGGAGGAGGCGACAAGACACCAGATGCCACCTTCTTGGGCCCTTTCTTGGGTGAATCAGCTGGAAGGGGGATGCCGGAGTCTTCATATACCTTGCGTTTCACGGTGGCCTTTATCTGAGCCCTGAAGAGAAGAGAGAGCAAGCTAGGAAGGGAGTCATCAGAGAGGCTAAGGGAAGCAGGGAGGGGAGGACAGGGGCAATGGGCAACTCTGAAAGAACACTGGGGAGCCCCTTCATAAGAATCCAGGTGAGGGCCCCGACTCTTTGCTAGGGTCCTCGTTTTCCTGAAGGCTTGCAGTCACTTAGGGCAAATGGAGCCTGAAGAGTGGAGTCCAACTGAGAGTGGGAAAGGCCCGTCTTCTACTTCTCTTCTGGGAGAGATGTATGAATGTGGAAGGCTACCAGGTAAGCCTGGGTGACCTACCGGGAGATTGAGACTTATTAATAGATCCTGATCCACTAGCTCAGAATCATAATATCCCTGGAAACACCACAGTAGAGTCTCAAAAGATCTGTATAAATAACCAGGGACTTCCTATTACCAAATTCAATTATTGGGTGTCTCTGGAAACCTAAAATCAAATTCTTGTAAGGTCCTGATTACCACAGCATTTTAGTGACTTCTGACCAATTGTGACAATTCTTTTATTCTTTCAGTTCTCCAGGGATTTTGTTGCTAACAAAACTAGCAACAAAGTAGGAAAGATGTTGAGCTGGAAGGGAGTTTGAGGAAGATGGAACAATGGGTATGGAGGAAGAAAGCTGCCCACCCGCCCTTTCTCTGCCAGCCAACCCTCCCTCACACTGTCCGTTCCTTGATGACACAGCTGATGTGATTAAGATCGTCCCCAAATCGCTTCACAGCAGCCCTCAGCATCTCTATCTCCGTCTCCGTCCACTTGGCACTGTCAGAAGGGGAGAAGGGAATAGCGAAAGTGGGAGGAAGAGGGGTGTGGAGCCAGCCCACAGGCTACGCATTCCACAGCAACCAGCCTCCTCCCCGCGATGCCTGGGGCCCCTTGCATAAAGAGGTCCTCCTTAAAAAAACAAAAACAAAAGCAAAAAAGAAAATTCTTAAGGCGCCGTGGGAACCCTGCGGACCCCCAACCACACGATATTGAAACAACCGCCACCTTAGAAGAAAACTTCTCCCCCATCAACGTGAAACAGCTGCTTATGTAAACAGCCCACTGAAACCCATCCAACAAGTGGGGGTCTTACAGACAGAGCCTCTAAACACAGTCTGCTGCAGTCTGACAGAATTCCACATGATTTGGGGGGTGGTGTGGTGTGGGTAGTGGTGGCGGTCTATGGTCTACCAGTTCGCAGCAGGGCAGGGCTGTGAAATGAGTCCGGATTATGAGCCTCGGTCTGTGGTTTATCTGTCATTCATTCATTCAACAATCATTTATTAACACCTACTCTGCGCTGTGCCAGGCACAAAGGGAAACTAACATCTGTCCCTGCCCTAGAGAGTGTCGGTGTCTGTGATCGAGACCCAGCGTCCGCTCTCAGCGTCCATCTCCCAGCCCGGGCTCACGTACCCCGCGGGAGAAGAGTCGGCCACGGGATGCAGCTGCATGGTCAGCTCCCCGAGCTTCGTGAAGGCGGCGCCCGCCGCGGAGAAGATCTCTCCGACCTGGGGGGCGGGGCAGCATTACGGGGGGCCGGCGCACAGTGCCGCGCCGGACCGCCCGGAGCCCCTAGCCCCACCCCAGGCTGGACTCCCGCCCGCCCCTCGCCCGGGATGGAAGAGCCGGGAGCCAACTTGGGGGCCCCGCCCTCCCGTGGCCGCCAGGGAGCGCTGTCCGCGAGGGAGGTCGAACCTTTGTAGACGCTGACGTCATGGCCCCGCGCGCCTCCTCACGGAGACGTTGCCGCCGCCGCTACCTCGGAGCCGGGACCACGGAGAGCAGGGCGATCGAACGGCTCCAGCCCCCGCGCAGGAAGTCCCGCCCCTTCCCGCAGCTGATTGGCTCCAGCTCGGCCGCTCACCGCCTCACCGCCTCGGCGCGCGGGAAGGAGAGTGGAAGACACCGCCTCGCTTCCGGCCCGGCTTCACTCCACTTCCGTCGAGGGGTCGGGACTCCCTATTTGGAGTCCGAGCTCCAGCCCGGATGCCTGCCCCGCAACCCATGCACACACACGAGGCTTAAGAGAGCAGTTTCTCTTTATTGTGTAACGAGACAAGGCGAGGGGGCCGGAGGGACAGGGAACGGCCAGCCCCGACCTCCCTCCCCTGGAGCCGGGCGCCAGAGGTTGAAGAACAAGGGATTCAGTCTATCGCCAGGGAAACCCAGTCCGCAGAGGGCGCCAGACTGGGGGTGGGGCGGGTGTGACTGGGTGGGGAGAGTCTTTAAATAGAGGAGGGGGCTGGAGAGGGGGAACGCGACGGTGCTCTAGCGCACCATGTATTCCTTGCGCTTATTGAGCCGAACTTGGCAGAAAGAAAAGCCTCCGAGGAGGAGGTAAAGGCCCGCGGCGATGAAACAGTTGTAGCTGACTTGCTCGTAAAGGTTGTATATGTTCTGGGGGCCATTCCTAGGGGTGGGGATTAGGCAGAGAAATATCGGAAACATTATTAACAGCAGCCAACATTTACAGAGCACTTACTATGTGCCGGGTAACCGTTCTAAACGCTTTTACGTGTATTATCTTAATCTTCATAACCCTATGGGGTGAGTTCTGTTATAGCATACACTTTGCATAGGTGGAGGAGGCACAGAGAAATCAAGGAAAATACCTAAAGAAGCCACACCTAAAGCGGTGGGTTTAGGATGGCCGCTGAGGTCTGACTCCCAAGACTGCTCCTATGCGCTAAACAGAGCAGCCAGTTCCCTAGTCTCTGGGCCCCAAGCATCCAGCCTCCTGCAATTCCCCGCCCATGATTCTGACCACTTCCCCCGCCTCTCCACTTACTCAAAATCTTTCTCCGTTAAGGGAACGTCTTCAATTAGCACAGCGGAATGGACATTGAAAAAGATTCCGAGCATTATCTGCAAAAAGGGAAAGGGTAGGTTGTTGAACTCAGGCACCTGACCTGGTCACTGCCTGAACTCCTCCCACTTCGAATGTTGCCACAACATCTGGGTATGGGAATTACCAGAATGAGCTGGGATTAGGGATGGCTGTTGCCAGATTTGGACTCCAGTCACCTGGAACAGGGCATGAATGGTGACATAGAGAAGACTTGGCTGGGGCAAGGGTTAGGAATAATGAGCAACCAGGAACCAGATTATCATCCTCTCCGGAGGCGTCATTATCACGGGACAGGGAGGAGGGGGTCAAAGGGAATCGGCACTTCTCCATATTACTTTTTCCTGAAGTGGGTCGGGTAGAGTCCTCGGGAAACAAGGCCCAGCTATCCATTTCGGGAACAAGCTCTCCCTTTCCCCACTGCCCTCCATTCAGCTCAAGGATCTCTCAAGAACGTAGCTCTTCTTCCTCCTACCTTGAGGGTACTCCAAATTAACCAGCCCCGGGGCCCATTCCAAGCTTCAGCTCCCCCTCTCCCTTCCAATTCCCCATTTCTCAATTCAGTTCTGTCTCGTTCTCCAGCGGCTAATCAACCACCCCCTCCGGCCTGTCTGCTGCTTTCAAACGCCTGGTGTCTCCTAGCCTTCCAGCCCTCCAACACCCGGGCCCCTCAGGCCCTCTCCTCTCCGGTTGTCGCCGGGCAGTCCCCTCACCAACATGATCACTCCCCAGGCGCTGAGGACGATGCCGCAGGCGGCCAGCTTGGGCCCACAGCACAGAAGGGACGCCATGAAGAAGGGAGTCGGGGATCGCCTAGATGTGGGCCAGATAGGATGGCGGTGAGAGGAAGCCCCGATGAGCGGGGTGGGGGGAAGAGAGCTGGACTTGGGGGCTCGCGGAGGACCGAGCGCAGGGAGAGCGACTGAGGGGGCGTGGCTTCCGGGCCCAACCATCGGGCTGGCGGGCGCCAGGCGGAGAACGCTGGCGCCTCCGGGTCCTCTCGGACTTCGGCGGGAAAGGGCGGTGTTTCTGAAATCGTAGCGGCCCCTCGGGAATCCCTTATTGACCCATATGTAGCTGGGGTGCGAGTATTGCAGGAGCAAAGTTCTCCGGTTTCTTGGATTTCCCCCCTCTCCAGTTTGGAATGGGAGGAGCCAGTATATCATGTGACCAAGTCTGGCAAGTCACGTGACGAGGAAGAAATGGTAGCCCGGCCTCAGGAAAGCTTTTATCTCTGGCGGAGCTCCTGGTAACCTTGGCGATGCGCTCTCAGCAGCCGAGGATTGAAATTATGTCATTTTTCTCTCAGATACCTTAGTCTCGGGTGGTATCCTGTGATGGAGACGTGGTAAGTGAGACATAGAGATTTACACCGAGAGAGAACGCCTCTATCTCCTCTCTACTCATCCCTACCCTTTAAAATAGACACTCTGACACAGTAAAAGAAGACCTAGAGCCCCTTCCCGAGCCCAAGCGTGCTGTTCTGGCTAGAACGCTTTAAAATTGCTGAGGGTTCTTGGCACTGGATATACTTAAGTAACGTTTTGTTACCAAACACGAAATACTGAAGAGTTGTGGTTGCCAAATCCAGGAAAAATATGGGCGTTAGGAAAAGTCCAAGGAAAGCAGATTCAATGAACAAGCTGTTAAGGTGAGTGGCCCTGCCAAATGTGCTGGAGAAAGGAATAAGTACACACGAATGTCAGTTTTCTTCCCTACCGTAAACCAAGGAAGCTGACCATAGGTCCTTTGAACAACGTAGAGTACAAGATTTTAAAAATATGAATGGATCATACCCTCCAAAGAAAGAGTTTGTATACCTCACTGGTGAAAAACAGATTTGTAATAATTATTCAGGGAAATAGTGGTGTTTGAAGAACACAGTTTTGCACTGAGTATGTTGTACCCATTCTAGTGAGGACAGTGGTCATAGCGTAATTGAGAGGGGTCACTTTGATCCCAAGACCCCAGAACCAGACAAATACTGTCAGTGGTTAGCATAACTTTGTGGTATTTTTCCATTTATTTTGTGCAGATTGTTCTTAAAAGGGTCGTGAAAGAGAACTTGGAACCTGGGAAACACTTAGAGACCCCAGAGTACTGAAGAGCCTGGGATAGTGGCCTTGAGACATTATTTCGTGTCTTTTTTTTTTTTTTTTTGCGGTACGCGGGCCTCTCACTGTTGCGGCCTCTCCCGTTGCGGAGCACAGGCTCCGGACGCGCAGGCTCAGCGGCCATGGCTCACGGGCCCAGCCGCTCCGCGGCATGTGGGATCTTCCCGGACCGGGGCACGAGCCCGCGTCCCCTGCATCGGCAGGCGGACTCTCAACCACTGCGCCACCAGGGAAGCCCTCGTGTCTCTTTTGTTTGAGACTGTTTGGAAGGAAGCCATTTGGGGGTGAAAGTTTTTATTTTGCCTTAGGGGCACCATTCTCATTCAGGGACTTTTGGGGTAGGTGTGTGAATAGGAGACACAGGGGTGGAGAGAAAGTTGCCAAAGAAGAGTCAGGAATTTTTAAGTTGGCCAGGCATGAAGTCAAGCTCCTGGGAAAGGAGAATTAGTTGAGGTAGTCGATTTCTCCAAGAAATCTTCCTCACCCTCCCCACCCACCCCACCATTCTCTGGATGTTTTGCAAGTAAGGTCAGTGCCTCAGGCTACGGCAGGGTACCGTTGTGCAGGTACTGCCCCAAATCCAGGGCCAGATCCAGCCTGTAGCCTGTGCACATCCCTGTAGCGAAGCACAGGGTTTTGTTGTGTGTTTTTGCATTTAAAAATGGTTGACTAGACCGAGAGGAGGATGTTTTGTGACACAGGAAGTTCATATTTCACTCTCCGTAAATAAAGTTTTATTGGAACACAGCATTCATTTACACGGTGCCTGTGGCTGCTTCCGTGCTACAATAGGAGAGCTGAGTTACTGTGACAGACTGTGTGGCCTACAAAGCCTAACATCTTATCAGGCCCTTTACAGAAAAGGAAAGGCCCTTGGGCTCATGGGCTGCAGATGGAGGGGATTTAATTGGGGGAGGAAACAGAGCCTCTGCAGCAGAGACTAGGAAACCATGAAACTCAATATGGAACTGTCAGTCCCAGAGCTGATCTGCAGTCTTCCCGGTGGGGGTGTCCCGGAGCTCAGATAGTGATGCTGTTCTCGATGAGGCTGGGCTTTAGGTATTCATAGGGCAGGTCAAGTTGCTCATTCCGGGCTGTAATCTCCCTTTCCAAGTTTTCCAGATCTGTTTGGAATTGGTTTAGTACAGACTTGGCCTTGGGGTCTGAGAAATACTTTTCTTTGTGATGCCCCAGAGGCACCTAAGAAAGAACAAAGGATCAGTCAGTTTTGAGTCAGACACACCTAGAGCCTAGCCCTTCACTCTTATGTTTCCCTTCCAACTGTCATTTCCCTTTCCCCAGGGTCCTCTCTTACCATGTCTGGCTGGCGGCGCCCCAGATGCCATGTGACGACCATTTGAAGACAGGCCTGTCGGACATCAGGTAGTGAGCCCATCACCGTGGCCACTGTCACATCTTCCTTGGTGGTAGGTGGGGGCATCCGCATTGTGCATGGGGCATTAGGGACCCAGGCATACCAGTCCAGCTGGGGGAAGAAACTGCAACCCTAGGATCCTGGTACTTAGGATTTGAACCCGCATCTCTCCCTTGGGCATCCCAAGGTCCAGACACTTGCCTTCAAGGACCTGGGCTTTCAGCTCTCCATACCTGGCCCTGGTTGATGGCCCCATGCTGAGCAGTGCACGTGAAGACACACATGGTAAGGAAATGGCAGAGTTGATTCTGGGACTGGAAGGAGATGGGGAAACCTGGGCAGGAAAGAAACAGGATTTAGAGGCTGCAGTCTGAGAAGAGAGAAATAAAGGCCGAAGACTTGGGATGTCTACATTTGGAATTGATTGTTGTTTGTTTAGTTCATTTATTCAAATATATTTGCATCAGACATGGATTTCAATTCAGATTCAAGTAATATAGTTGGGTTGGGTTACCTTAGGCCAATTACTTAACATCTCTGAACCTCAACCTCTTGACCTGTAAAGTGTAGATGATACCTATTTTATAAATGAGATAATCACCTGGTGTGGAACAAGTTCTCAATAAATAATAAGTATTGTTATTTTGGAAGGGTTGGGGGCTGAAAAGTTCTGAGTGATCAAAAATCCTCTGCCGATGCAGGGGACACGGGTTCGTGCCCCGGTCTGGGAGGATCCCGCATGCCGCGGAGCGGCTGGGCCCGTGGGCCATGGCTGCTGGGCCTGCGCGTCCGGAGCCTGTGCTCTGCAGCGGGAGGGGCCACAACAGTGAGAGGTCCGCGTACCAAAAAAAAAAAAAAAAAAAAAAAAAAATCCTCTGCCTCAAAAAGTGGTTGAGAATTTAGGGATGCTTCCTGCTATTCCCAGGTAGGGAATTACAAGTGTCTGAATTATAATGTGAAGGATAAGAGAAGTCATAGATTAATAGGGTCATAGCCAAGAGAGGCTTTCCGCAAAGATTATGTCAGGCCATTCAATTCACAGTGGAGGTGGGGGGTTCAGAGACCCAGAAATCCTGTCAGTTAAGTGGAACAAATATAATCATTTCCCTTTTGTAGATTAAAAAAAAAAAAAAAAGACCAGAGAGATTAAACTGCTTGTCAGGACTGCATAATTGGGAGAAGGCAGAGGCTGATCTTGAACTCGGGTTCCTGACTGCTAATCTCAGGCCGTTTTTAGCACACTTTCTCCAAAGAGTCTGTTGGGAAAGTGAGGCGAAGGTGAGCTATGAGAACTGAAGGACAGTGGAGGAAGAGAGAATGAGAGGCACTTAGTGGAGGTTAAAGTTCACATGTGGATGTTTATTTTCATTTTCCAAATGTAGATACTGGTTGGGGAAAAGATGGCCAGGGAGAGGAGGGGTCTCCTGGTAGCACGTGGAGCCCAAGGGACATACCGAGATGTACTAGAGAAAGTTTGGTCCTGGAAGGGGGGTGGTGCAGACACAGATTCCCTAGGGAGACGCTCCCTCCAGAGGGCGGGTGTTGTGTTACTGCTCACGGCACCCTCAGAGGCCGGCCATAGCGGCTCCCCAGCAAATGTTTGTAGTTGTCCCACAGAGGCAGAGATGTTGGTGCAAAGTATGAGGGGCGGGGACGCAAGGACAATTTGGAGCAGAATCCAGGCTGACCCACGTGTGAGAGAAAGAGGAGGAGGAATCTAGGAAGAGCTCAAGAAAGGCTGTTTCTTCCCCAGAGGTTAGAATGCAGGTGGGGTGCTAAAGACGGTGGCTGGATCCTAGCAGCGGTGGGGAGAGGCTGGATTGGCCAAAGAAATGTGAGCCTCAAGGGGCAGGGCACCGAGTTCAGGGTTGAGCCAAAGCGCGCAGAGCATTGTGTTTGCATCTGGAAATGACCTTGCACTGTGGTCAGTGTGCAGTAGGCCTGGACTTTCTATGCGTGTGCTGGACAGTAGCAAGCAGGAGGAGAAGAGGGAGAACAGAAGGGCTTTGGTGGAAGAATCTTCCCATTTATATCCTCAAGTAGGAATAGACAAGCATGAGGAGAGACAATGTGAGCCCCAGCAGGGCCTGGGCAGATCCCTTGCTGGCTCAGGTTCTGGCCCTGTGGCGTCACATGCTGTGGCAGGTTAGGGGATGGGGTGGAAGTAAAGGTTGATGGCCAGGGTCTCTGCGGAGGATGATCCTGGGGTATCTAGAATTGTCCTGAGTCTTAGGAGGTGGGAATGGGATTCAGATGTTTGACGTGTGGAGGGAGAGGGGGTGGCATGAGGGTTTGGGGTCCTGAACCCAGACTCTGCTTGGGCAGAGTGTCCAAGGAGCTCCTGTCCCTGGGGAGGGCTCTCACCTCGGTTCTGGGCCTGGCACAGCCCCACCTCAGTGATCTCCCGACACCAGGCCTGCAGCTCAGGGTCCCCTCTCACGACGTCATCCCCGCGGTAGAAAAGGTGGATGATCCCCTCCACGTAGCTGCCCAGGGGAGAAGGGAGGTGAGCTCCTTGAGAGGAGAAAGCTTCGGCCTTTGACCCCTGCACTTTTCCATGGTCTCTGCCCAGCTGACTCTCAATATGTCTGAGTATAGATTCTTCAAGACCTGCCTTTTGGGTCATTCCCAACTCTTTCTACAAACTAGTCTAGAGAGGAAGGACACGTGGGTCATTAGTTCTAGGATCCCTATACATGGTTGACAGCCATTCTCCTTGACAAAACCCCTGATTTTTCCAGATCCCTCAGCCTCCCAGTCCACAGCTTTCCCAACGTAGGTTCTCTGTCCCCAGCCTTCTCCTTCTCAGGCCGTACGCACTGACTCACGCTTCCTCATCTCTCCCCAGGATCCAGTCCTTTGCTCCTCTTGTCTGGACCTTCTTGTTTTCAGGTTCCTTTTGCCCCATGCTGACCTCAGGCCAGAGCCCCACTCGCCCTCTCCCCTGCCGCATTTCTCGGCTCCCCGTCTCACCCACCGGGCAGTGATCTCCCAGAGCCGTAAAGCATCGCAGGCATAGAGAGCACCCGGGGTTCCCAGCAGGCCGCGGTCAGCCAGATTGTTGGGAGGACAGAGGGAGCAGTAGGTCAGCTGAGCCAGGGCCCGGCGGAGCAAGTGCACGTGGCCCCCTCCACCGGTGCTCACTGCCTGGGACAAGAGAGATGCGAGGCCTTGAGGAGGAAGCCAGCACACAGTATATAAGGGGTTCAGGTGTGGCATTTTCACATTTAGAGACATAGATATAAAGGGACAGGCTCATGGGTTTAAGGGTCAGGACATTCACCCAGGTTGGTCTGGGATCTTGAAAGTGGCAGGAAATCGTAGAGAGTCAGACGGTGAGGCAGCCCCATGCCCCATCCCCTCCTTACCTTATCAAATATACCTCCGTCTGGGAGGAGTTGGGTCCGTGCCCGGGTGTTGATTTCCATCGTGTAGCGGATGTGTGGAATCAGGAGCTGGGATGGGGGAGATTAGAGGGGGTGGTTTATGGAGGACATGCTTGGGTCCTTCCTTGTAGGCAGCATGGTGCCTACTCTTGATGCTTTCCTCCCTTGACAGGCTCCTCTCTGCCTGCTTCTGTGATCACTCACTCTCATGATCTTTTCGCCCCTGTGAGTCAGGCTCTGGAGCCAGACTGACCTGGGTTTCACTCTACACTTCAGCACTCACTTTGATACTCATCCAAGGTACCAGACCTTGTAAGTGTTGACCTGTCTATCTCCTGTCTAGCCCCTCATCTGTCAACAGCGGGTGATAATAGGGTCTTTTGTCTCAGGAGGCTGCGGTGATGCTTATGTGAGTGATGTATGAAGAGTTTTTAGTCCACACAGAAGCCCTTAGATACTAGCTGTTATCGCTTATCTTTATGATTTCCACCTGGGGTGTAGGTGGCCTTTGAGAATCAGCCCCTTTTAATTTGCTTTTATACTCTGTCACTTACAACCTCACAGCTTAAATTAGCCTCTCTACTCGTTACCAAAGCCATGCCTCCACCCCCTGGTTGCTTCACTGTTGGTTTTTTGGGGGGTGGGTTCCCTTAGGGAGATAGAGGAGCCATACTGAGCCACATATGTAAGCAGCAGAGCGGCTGTCGTCAAATCTCCCCCCACCCCCAATTAGGCAGTGAGGTCCCGTCTATATTTTATAGCTTTTCAAGAAATGGCTTTTCCCTAGCTATTAAAAACGGCTATCTCATCCTCACATGCATTTCTTTTTATCTCAGACTATTTTGTCTTCATTTACACCCAGTTCATGTACAGGTTTCACGTAGCATTGGTATTGATCTGAGTTGTTGGTGGACACAGGGTGTGAGGCAGAGATAACTCTGGTGCCAGGAGGTCAAAGCAGCTCACATTGGACTGAAACTTTTCACAAAGTTCATGAAAGGTGCTGAGTGTCATGGAAAGCCCAAAGTCCACATGAGGAGCAGAGATACCTTGGGACAAACAACTCTTAACAAATCATTGCAAGAACTAATTTTTTCTAGCTTTTAGCCTGTGTCACACTCTTAGGTCGTTTCAGCCTTCAGCAACCCCACAATGGGCCTCCTGTCATCCCCATTTAGACCTGAGGACACTGAGCTCACGTCTGGGAAGCACAGAGGTCAGGATTCAGGCTTCAGACCCCGGCAGTCCGAATCCAGAGCCTGTGCAGGTCACCTCTGGGACATTGCTGGCCTGGCTCTCCTGCGTGTACTGATTACGATGCAGCTGTTTGCCATGACGTCGCTGTGGGAATGGAGATAGTTGGGCAGAGGGCTGAACTCGTAAAGGGAGATTTTCAGTGTGCCTAGAGGCTTAGCCTCTTCAGGGTGAGCAGGAGACGGTGGTGCAGGAGCACCATGAGATCAGTAAAATCCAAGATGCTGCTCATCACACTGGTCTCCATCTTGTCTGTGTCACCCCAGACTCGGAGAGGCCACAGCTACTGCTGGCCAGGCTTGGGGGTCGGGCGGGGCCCCCGGCTGAAACACAGTTCAGTCGTTCTCCTTGCCAGGTGCTCACCTGCATGTCCTACCAACATTTATGACTCCCTGTACCTCAAACTGAACCTCATTTTTGCTTCCCAACTGGCTTCTCTCCTGGCTTCCCTGTTTCTGACAATTGCTCTGGTTCATAAGCTTCTATCAGTTTCATCCCTTCTCTGTCTTGTTCCCTATATCTAAAGTGTCATCAAGATTTTGAGGACATTTTTACTCAAGCACAAGCCTTATGTCACTGCCTTCTGCCGAGCAATAGATGCTGAGCTCACTCTTTCATAAAATGACAGGATTTCTAGGTCAGTCTGCAATACCCACCCTTGGGCTTCTGGGTGTTGCAGGAGCTTAGACCTCTGACCTTTCTGTCTCCGGTCTGATATCCAGGCTTGCGGCAGCTACTATTCCCTCCCTTCCCCAATTCTGATTCTGCTGTGCTGCTCTCCTTGCCTCTTGACCTGCTCCTACTTAGCAAACTCAGTTGGGGTGAAACATACTCCATCAGTACTCTAGTGTTTATCGCTGTCTCTTGTGGTTTCAGATTCTAGATCCAGCTGTTGTTCTCTGGGTAGTTCTTATGGGCACCATTTGTCATTCTGGCTAAATCGTAAATCTCCTTAGGCAGGATCAAGGCTTTTGTTTTACTAGCAATATTCCGGCTGTACTCTAGGCCCATTGTTAGATTGTCAGATCTCTGAGAATTTCAGAGGGTTTCCTTAGTAATATGTCCTGAAGAAACCTTAAGTGACTTGACTTAATTAAAACACAAGTCTCAAAATATTGATGCAGTCTTCCTTCTGTTCTCACCTCTTTCTTTCACAGAGTGATAAAAATTTTGTTTTGCTGCTGCAATATCATTTGATACTGGGCTGTTTCCTTTCTCTAGGGTCTGAGTGAAGGGGGACATGGAGGGTAGAGGTTGTACCTTGAAGACCGGGTGCAGCCCCGGGAGGCACCTCATGGTGGCCACAGCAATGACCTCAGCCAGCAGGTGGGTGTTCAGCAGATGATATTGGAGCTGGTGCAATTGGAAATCTGAATTTCGGACCCAGGACTTTGCCAGGAGCCAGGCAAGTGGAGGATCTGAGGGCAGGAACAGTGGTGGGGTCGGAGAGCTGGGGCTGGGAGGCTGGATCTGGGAAAAAGAGAAATTAAGCCTTCATTGAACTCCCACTTTATGTGTGACATTATGGCCAGCAGTCTTGGGGAAACAGATGAGTAAGTACGATTATCGCGTCCAGGAGGTATAATCTAGGAGGAGGAATGAGGCCCCTCCCACCCTGCCTCTCACTAGCTGTGGCACTGTGCGAGCACCATGGTCGTCAGGTTGAATGCAGGGGAGTCTGAAGCAGGGAGTCCAGGGAGGAGATCCCGGCAGTGGTCTGGGAGAAACGTGATGGGGGTCTGAGTTATGGTGGGGGATGGAAGGGGAAGCTGGGTGTGGGAGATAATTGACAGTATTTGTTAACTAACTATTGAGACCAGTGGGAGAAAAGAGAGGGGACTGAGAGATTAAATAGCGATTCTCAGAGTGTGTTCCCAAGCTAGCGGCATCCGCATCACTTTGGAACTTGTTAGAACTGCAAATTCTCAGTCCCCATCCCAGACCTACTGAATTGGAAAGTCTCATGCTGGGACCCAGCAAGCTGTGTTTTAACAAGCTGTCTAGGTGATTCTGATACACAATAAAGTTAGAGAACCATCGGGTATAGGACGAGAACTCCAAAAGGCCATTATGACTCTTGAACAAGTCCTGCCAGTTGGGTGAGTCAGGAGAAACCAGGCTTTAAGCGTAGTGACACGAGAACATGTCTCACTGTGTGAGGATGGGGTTTGGGAGTCAAGAGCCAGGGGGCTGGTTCCTCGGGAGCAGAGATGGAGGTGAACAGAAAGCAGTGTTGGGAGGTGGATGCCGAGGGCGCCCCACCTGGATGACCATGGGTAGCAGCTTCCCACTGGTGTCCATCTTCAGCATGACGAGGGGGGCAGCCAGGTACTGCTTCTCTCCTCGGATCACATTGGCTGGAATTCCATCGAGGAGAATGAAATCAGCCTCAAACAGGGAACTGTTCTGGGGAAAGGAGGAATGTATCCATCGTTAGAGTTCGAAGTCTAACCCGAGAGGGCCAGGGCAAAGGGGGAAGACATTCAAGACGTTTATCTGAATTCTTGCCATCATCCTATGTCGGTTGCAGAGTCCTATCGGCAGAACCAGAGCATCTGGCCCAATTCCTCTCATCTTAAGTGAAGAAACAGCCTAGTGAGGGTAGACATCTTGCCCAGGGATGTGTGGTGGCAGATCTGATTTTAGAACCAGGCCTGCTCAGTCCCGTGTGCAAGCTGTCCCCTTGTCGAGATGGCCAGGTCTCTTCCCCACTATCCCTCGATGATCTGAACACCTTGTGTTTAGCTGTCACCAGCTCAGCAAATGCTCTTTCACTCCCTAAAACTCACCTTCTCTGCCAAGTAATCCACAGAGGCTCCCCTGCCCAGCCCTGCCGCAGAGGCCAGCGCACATGTGCACACATGCACACGGCATGCTCACATCCTGCCTCGCTCGTCCTCCTCACATGTAGCTCACCTCTTCCAAACCCAAGTAACCCCCGCAGTTCTCCCCATCTGATGGCATATTTTCTACCCTTCTCCCTGCCCATGAACACTGCTGTCCAGAGCACTGACGTCAGCCAGGGAATGTCATTGTCCCTGCTGACACCTCTGGCCCCATCTGCACCCTGGGAATCTACCCTGTTTCCCCTCTACACCGGGAGCCTCTCATAATTTTCCCTACATACTGTATCACCTCTAGGTTTTTCTAGCACTGGAGTCTGGACCAAGGGGCTGTAGGTTACCACAGCCTCCCTTCCTTGACTCATCTTTGGTCCCTGCCCTTCACTACTTCTGGCCACACCACCAAGGAGAGAACAACACAGGGTGGGAGGGGTACCTGGAGTTCTTTCTCCAGCTGGGTCCGTAGCTCCTCCATCCCCGCGGGCAGCACTAGCCGGGAGGGCAGAGAGGTGCAGCGTCTCAACAGCATGGGATTGGTGCCATTGAGGAACTGGTAGCCAAACAATTCATCGTCCTGCCAGCGCTGGCGAACCTTCTCTGTGGAGTCGGGGTGGAGTGTAGGAGGAGGATGTTTACACAGCCGGGATGTCCCTCCTCCAGGCCCTACCCCAGTGATCCAGGCACGTGACCATCCCATATCCAGCCCCTGCCTTTTCATCTGGGGCCTCTGAGAAATGACCCAGCACAATATATTCTCATCTGGGAGGTCTCGTGAGGGGCTGTGGAGTGTGAAGGTCGGGTCATCAAAAGGGGCCAGCAAGGGGTTATAGAGACCTGGGGAACCACTGACCAGCCAGGGTATTCTTCTGGCCCCAGAAGATGTGATCAAAATCCTCAAAGCAGTTCCAGGAGCTCAGGAGGGTGTAAACATGTTTGAGGACCATCTCCAGAGCCCTAGGACAGGAATCGAGCCATGAACCCATTTGCCAACCCCTCAGCCGCTCACCATTGACCACCGTTTTTGGATCTCCCAGCCCTTTCCCCACTCTGAGCTCCAGGCCTGTTCTCACCCTGCCTTCAGTGTCCCCTCAAAGTCCAGCCTCTTTTCCTCGTGGAATCTCATATTGGCAGGTAGATCGTCCTCACAGCCCGCAGCTATTGTCAGGGGTAACCCTTCCTTCCATGTGGCCCAGCTAGGAGATGGGGACAAGGCTTCAGGGAGGGTGTCCAGGTCAGTGACGGGGGGTACCACTGAGAGGCCCTGTAGGTGGGTGGTCACCAGTATATCTGACGTCTTTCTTTCAGTTCCTTCTCTCGATGTTTCTGGAACACATCCAATGCGTTGTTTCCTGCCAGGCGGGCTGGGGAGACATTAAGACAATTGGCCACGGTTTGTGTGGTCCTGTGCTCTCCTCTGCTCGTCCTCATCTTCCTTTTCACCATCATAGGCCATGTGTTCAGACAAGCTCTGTTGCTTTTATCTCTGGCCTTGCCTCACTCCATTGATTCCTGAGACACATTTATCTTATCATTGCCAACTTTGCACTCTGGGTTTTGCTAATCTCTCAACCCTCGTCTCTTGTCTTGAGACAACAATCTCATGTTTGACACCCTTTCTTGTCCCTTAACTCGTCTTTCCCCACCTGATCCTATTTCATCAGTATCTATGGTTGGAAAAAATCACCTTAAGTAAGGTGATAAAATCTTGGGAATTCCCTGGTGGTCCAGTGGTTAAGACTCTGTGCTTCCACTGTGCTGGGGGGGCGGGGGGGGCACAGGTTCAATCCCTGGTCAGGGAACTAAGATCCCACGAGCCATGCGGCGTGGCCAAAAAAAAAAAAAAGGTGATAAAATCTCAATCACTCATATGCCCATACCTATTTTCTACTATATATTGCTTTGGTTAATTTCTCATCTCCTGAACCTCACCTACCACACCTCAACCGTCCTCAAAAGGCTTTAGGAACAGCTGTTTGCTTTCTTTCCCTGACTTCACTCTTCTGAGATTTACCATCAGAGTCTATATTATCAACTTGTTCCTGTTCTTATCCGCATTTATACTCACCTGTCTCAAAGTGATGTATTTCGTGTTTCCATCCTTAATTGCCCTTGCCCTCATTTGCCTCTGTAATCATCTTTCTTACTTATTTCCCACGGTAACAAATTATGTATTTGCTGTCCTCATTCATTCCCACCCACCTGTCAGTGTGCACCCTCTCCCTCGTGGTTTTCTTCCATGTTTTCCCAACCAAATCAGCTCTCCAAGTCATATTGCTTATTGTTTCCCTTAGCTGCCTCCTCTTAGGGGTCACCCGCATCCCCTACTCCATGTGCTACCCTTACCTGCCCTGCCCTAACTTGTCCCTGCCCTAACTTGTTCCTGTTTCCCATCATTGCTGCGGCTTCCATCCCGTGTCCTCATCTTCTTGGAGGGTGGGATCTGCCCATCACTTATGTCCCTGTCCAGCCCCACTTGCAGCCTTTTTTATTCTGTGTATAAATTTGGTACTTTATAACTTTTTTCCAATGTCCTGTCTTCTCCACACTTAACCTGCTGAACACTCACTTTCATCAAGGCCCTCTGACCTTCCGCAGCCCTCCCCCACCCCTTCCCCAGCAGTTCCCCAGGCCCTGCATCCCCTCTCCCGACACTGCCCCTTACCGGTGCCCTCGGGCAGGCACAGCACGCTGTCGGCCTGCACCCAGCGGTAGCACGGGAAGGTGGCCTCCTGGAAGGCTACAGGGCCCTGCACCGTGATGTGGTCGCAGAACCACGCGTTGTCCACCAGGGAGTGGTGTTTGCGCAGCTTCACGAACTGCAGTGGTCCCAAGTCCTCGGGAATGTCATGCTCAAACTCCTCCTCCTGTGGGACCAGAACCCGGAGACTTAGTAGCAGGGTCCCAGGAGAGGCCGTTTTGCCTGCCGGGGGTGGGGTTGGGGGTCAGAGGTGCGGTGGGGACAGGAGAGGAGGGGACCTTTGTGGAGCCTCCGTTGACAAGGCCTCCAAAGACAGCCTCCCTCGTTCCCTCCTCCGGACATCTGCGCGGTGTGTCTGACTCCCCATCGCACCGGGAGGAAGAGGGAGCGTGGCGCGTGGCCCGCAGTGTCTTGAATTGATGTCTGAGTATCAGCACCTTCATCGGTCCTTTAACTGAGCTCTCCCCGCTCCCTCATTCCTAGGAGCGTCCCACTTGACTTCTGATCCTATATTGACACTGGCCTGGGGTCATTTGGAGAAGGAGTTGGAGGCTGCGAGGACCAGGGCCGGCGGGAAGGGAGAAGGGGTATGCGCTCAGCCCGGGTCCTGGCTCCCGATCCTCTCCTGGCCCAGCCGCCCGGGCGTCCCAACACCTGGAAGTCCCAGCAGGCACGGTTCCGCAGTCGTTTCGCCCTCGGATCCCGCCCCTCGCCGGCCTCCCGCGTCCCGGCCGGGGTCTGTCCCCGCTCCGCCCGCTGACCTGGCCCCGCGCCGGCAACAGCTGCAGCTCCAGCTCCGTCTCCCCGCGCGCCCCGACCAGCCACAGCTGCACGCGGTCGTGCGACCCGGCGAAGAATGCGGCCCCGGTGGCCACGCGGATGCGGTAGCGGCCCATGGCAGCCCCGGCGGTTTAGGCGAAGGGAGCCGGATGGGGCGCGCTTCTCGGGGTCGCCGCCCGGTATCGAGGCGCCTCAGGTCCCGGGCCTTTAAAGAGAGGCCCGCGTCCCCGCCCTCCTCACCACTTTCAGACGCTCCCAGTCCCCGCCCCAGACTAGCCCGAACCTGCGAGCCGCTGAGCCGGTTGCGGGGAAGGGCCGTCCCTCCCGGGCCGAGTGGAGCTGTGGGGCGATGAAGGGACCTCCGCTTGGGTGAGGCCGAGAGCATGGAGGCGCCCGGGGTTTCTCTGGACCTCCGGGGGAGGCCTGAGGCCAGGCGCCTCGGGGTTGAAGGCAGCAGGATGAGGACACTTCCTGAGGTCTCCCGGCCTTTAGGAGAGCTAGGAGGAAGAGGGGTTGAGTCAGTCTTCCAAACGCAGGAGAAAGCCTCCGCTTTTCTGGGCTGGGACCCGGGAAAGACCATGGGCTGAGCCCTGGAAGGCCGGCCTGCTAGGCTGTGCTGGGCCCATGCGGAATGTCCTGCTCTGGACCCAGTGCAGCCCAGTAAGTCTTCAGTTCCTGATTTATGCCTCATTTGCGCCCAGTCCTTCATTAAATGACCAGAGGTGCCCCAGGCTGCCTAAAACCTGGAAAAGTAACAGCTGAAAGACTTGCCCCCTCACCTCCACCCCCAACCTCATATCAAACATGGCTGGATTAGGACCCTGGGCACACCAGATACTGAGGGAAGCCCAACTGAGGCAGGGCAGTGAAAGCCTCCTTTTGTCCAACCTTCATAGTGGCTGCTGAGAATGTTAGGGACCAGGTGTTATGCTGCAGTATGGAGTCACTTAGGGGACCCAGCATCTGTGCGCAGTTACCATGGACTTTGTCCCTTCCAAATGAATGTAGCCCCTTTCCCTTCTGTAGGTTCCAGGTAAATTTTTATTCCGGCCTCACTGACCGTGGTGCCTGCTTTCCCCACCAGAATTCAATTTCCTTCTAAAAAATTAGGTGTGAAGATTTTATTAGTCATGAAGTTCTACTTCTTTCGTCTTCCCTCTTGTCTTTGTACTGCTCACTGCCCTCCCTCCCCCCCTCCCCCGCACTGTTTCCTGGTCCTTTGTGGCACTTAGGGCAGGAAACCAGGGAGCAGTGGTGGGGCCAGTCTGGTTAAGGACTTTGTAAATGTCAGAAGGATGATTCAGGGCTCAGGCTTTACCACCCACCCAGGAAGCCTCTTGCAGGTCCCTCTCCAGGTCTTCTTGACCCAAGTCATTCTAAGCATCTGGCTCACAGTGGGTGTGTTTGGCAGCTGGGCTAGGCCAGGGCAAGGTAATTCTGCTTTCTTGAGCCAGACCCTCAAAAATGACTTGACATGTTGGTCATTGGTGGGAATGAGGGATTCCAGTCCTGCCTCCCAGGCTCCAAACCTTACAGAAGTGTCTGATCCTTACTGAGTGCCCTTCCCCTTCTTATCTTCTGGGCCCACTCCTGCTTACTACATCCTCAGTGCTCAGGGCTGGTGTCTGCCATATGCTGGCCCCCAATGTCCTCCAGTTTGGGATATCTTGTAATATCCAAATAGAGTGGCTCACATTCCCATCTTATGGAGTAGCTGAATCTGGCCTTTCCACACACGCCCTTCAAGGGTCACTTTTAGCTAGAAAAGAGAGTTTGCATCATACCTACTTCCAAAACCAGTCCAAACTTCAGCCTGCTTCTCTGCTGTTCCGTGATACCTTTTCTGCCCACTGGAGAGTTCTCAGAGGCAGGGTGGGGGGTGAATAATTAAGAACAGTAATCCAAACTACTACATAGCTAATTAAGTTAATGTGTAAAACACTTAGAACGATGCCTGACAGTAGTCTCTGTATGTATATGCTGCTATTATGCTATTATTTACATTTTGGAAACAATTTTCAGTTGAATGTCAGCGTCACTCTTAGAAATTCCTCTATCTCTCCCCACTGGTTTTCCATGTCCGTCCCATTTAGGGGTCTTACATCTCAAGACCTTCCCACTTTTTTTTTTTTCCTTTTTAAGCACATGCATTATGTTGGGGAACATAATTAAAAACAAAATTTCCCAACCCAGGAAAACCTCTCCACAAAGGTAGTGGAGGAAAGAAAACAGTTTTATATTTGAATAAGCATTACCGGAATGTGATGTGAGTCACAGGCCATCTGCTAAGAGATTGTAGAGATAAAGTATCCCACCCTGTTATAGAGCCAAACAGATACAGCCATTACACGCATGTTCTCAAGATAAACAGTAACTAGACCTCAAGTAAGAGGCTTGAGAGCACCATTTGTCACACACGGTCATCCTAACTTTACGGTAATTGGTGATCCTTTGTGTTATTAATAGGCTTAATTGCAGGAAAAACAAAGTATCTTTATGACAGGAGGTAGTTTTGCAACTTGGAGCAAGGAGCCCACCTCAGTTAGGATCCTACCCTCCCATAGGAACTGGGAGATAGGGGTGCTCTCTCTCCTAATATTTCCATTTCGAAGAGATGGCTCCCAGGGCCTTGGGAGAGACATCCCTGGATCCTAAAGCTGCGCGAGGCTGATTTAGCTTCTAAAAAGACTTACACACATTTCAAAGAGGCAGAGAAAGAGCTTACAAGTTTTCTAAAGTTAGTGCTCTGAGAAAGGGGTGGGGGGAGAAGTCTCTTATTTTCAACAGGGAGAATTAAGCCTCTTATTTTAAAATGTTTATTGGTCTGTAAAATTACCATTTTGTTCTTCTGTTTACCACAGGAAGGACCAGGGGCTGGGTTTTGCTGGGCCCTTTGCAGCAGGGAAGCGCATGTGTACACCCCAAAGCTAGACTCTCCTCTTCTTCTAGACTTCCAGGGCCCTGTTTTTCATCCCACATTCCCATGACCTCTCTTTGCAGAACGATTTAATAGCTTTTTTTTTTTTTTTTCTGGCCGTGCCCTGCAGTATGCAGGATCTTATTTCCCCAACCAGGGATTGAACCTGTGCCCCCTACAGTGGAAGCATGGAGTCTTAACCACTGGACCACCAGGGAAGTCCCAGATTCAACTTCTTGATCAAAGCTTCTCTCACTAGGTTGGGCTTCCCTGGTGGTGCAGTGGTTGAGAGTCCGCCTGCCGATACAGGGGACACAGGTTCGTGCCCCGGTCTGGGAAGATGCCGCGGAGCGGCTAGGCCCGTGAGCCATGGCCGCTGAGCGCGTCTGGAGCCTGTGCTCCGCAACGGGAGAGGCCACAACAGTGAAAGGCCCGTGTACCACAAAAAAAACAACAACAAAAAAAAGGCTTCTCTCACTAGGTTATACCCCAGGGGCTGTGGGTGAGGGGGACGGACCTTGCATTTCATAGCCGAAAAGTCTTGTTAAAGTGTTCTAAACACAAGAATAATTTCACCCCCTTCCTTTCTCCTGTGCTAGTGTGGCTCAGACTTAGGTCGGCTCGAGGATAACTCCACTGTCCCTGCTATATGAGTGTTTGGAGCCCATATTTAGCACGGGGCTAGAGAAATTTGTGTTTGTTCCTTGAGGACAAATTGGACATACAAACACGGCTTTATAAACTGTGTAACTTTAAACTAAACATAGGCTCTGATTTCAGGGTAGACATATCACATGTTTTTCCACTTAGTAATTTGAGTACCCCCTGCCCCTATGTGCAGGAAGCCCAGCACTCCCCACCCCGACCCCGCTCTGAGTGCTGTTACTTGCTTCTGTTCTTGTTCACTGGTGGAACTAGGGACACATTGTTCCTACACAATCTGATGGGTCATTTTCTAGTGCCACGGGGACCACTGCCTAGGCCACAACAGTGATGCACACTCGGGCTTCCCAACTCTTAGTTCAGCAGTCCCCAAGCTTTTTGGCACCAGGGACCGGTTTCGTGGAAGACAGTTTTTCCACGGACCGGGGTGGCGGGGTGGGGAGATGGTTTCGGGATGATTCAAGCACGTTACATTTATTGTGCACTATATTTCTATTACTATTACATTGTAATATATAATGAAATAATTATACAACTCACCATAATGCAGAATCAGTGGGAGCCCTGAGCTTGTTTTCACTTGCTACTTACTGATAGGGTTTTTTTTTTTAATTTATTTATTTTATTTATTTTTGGCTGCGTTGGGTCTTCGTTGCTGCACACGGGCTTTCTCTAGTTGCGGCGAGCGGGGTCTACCTTTCGTTGCAGTGTGTGGGCTTCAGTCGTTGTGGCTTGCAGGCTCCAGAGCGCAGGCTCAGTAGTTGTGGCATGCGGGCTTCAGTAGTTGTGGCTCACAGGCTCTAGAGCGCAGGCTCAGTAGTTGTGGCGCACAGGCTTAGTTGCTCCGCGGCGTGTGGGATCTTCCCAGACCAGGGCTTGAACCCGTGTCCCCTGCATTGGCAGGCGGATTCTTAACCACTGCGCCACCAGGGAAGTCCCTACTGATAGGGTTTTGAAGTGAGTCTGCAAGCAATTGATCTATTATGGTCTCTGTGCAGTCAGACCTCTCTGCTAAGGATAATCTGTATTTGCAGCTGCTCCCCAGCGCCAGCATCACCGCCTCAGCTCCACGTCAATCATCAGGCATTACATTCTCATAAGGAGCACACTACCTAGATCCCTCGCATGCACAGTTCACAGTAGGGTTTGCTCTCCTATGAGAATCTAATGCCGCTGCTGATCTGACAGGAGACGGAGCTCAGCCGATAATGCGAGCGATGGGGAGTGGCTGTAAATAGACATGAAGCTTCGCTCGCCCGCCCAGCCACACCCAGCCACCACTCACCCCCTGCTGTGCCGCCTGGTTCCTAACAGGCCACGGACAGGTACTGGTCCATGGCCCGGGAGTTGGGGACCCGTGTCTTAGTTCACACAGGTTTGGGCAGGGTCCTCCAGTGTGACTGTGGTGCCAGGGGCCTGGGTCAGGGCCATGTCCAGCCTCAGCCCCTTAAACCTTTAGGCACTGGTATTGAGCCTGGCCATTTGACCAGATGACTTTGCTCGCAGAGGCTTCCCTTTCGGGAACTTTAGGGTTCTTTCCTCCTGTTGGATCTCTGTTAGAACCTTCTCAGTCTCTCAGAGATAACTTACTTAATATTAAACAGTGTGAAAAAGAATTCCAGTCTCACTCTTTCCTACCAGGTAGTGTCTTGGGCCCTTGAGGTCCATTTGCCCCGTCCTCCTCATCCACCAGCTCTGCCGACCAAGGGAGTATTGGGGTAGGGGTGGGAGATGGGGAGGGTGTGATGGGAAGGAGAGAGCCTTTGTGGGACCTCAAAGGGTGCTGGAGAGGGGACACTTAAGACTCAGAGGAGAGTCAAAGAAGGCTTGCTCCCAGGGAGCTATGTACTTACAGAGAGAAGAAAACTGGCAGATCCTTGCCCCCTTGCTGCCTGTCCCACTCTTCCTCCCACCTCTGCCACCCCGATCCCAAGTCAAGCCCAAAGAGTCTGCTCAAGTTTCTGTGGGTTCATGGAATCATCTTCAATCATGAATACACTTCTAGGAGTGGCTGGCTCTGGTTGTTTAAAAAATCTGTGCCATACTGTACACTTTGCCCTGCAGCTTGCATTTCTCACTTAAGAGATCTGTTTCATGGACATTTCTGTAGTTCAGTAGTTATACCTTGGACTCATTCTTTTTTTTTTTTTTTTTTTGCTGTGCTGTGCAGCACGTGGGATCTTAGTTCCCCGACCAGGGATCAAACCTGTGACCCTGCAGTGGAAGCTCGGAGTCCTAACTACTGGACCCCCAGGGAGGGAATTCCTTGGACTCGTTCTTTTAACAGCTGCATGGTGCTCCACAGTGGTTTTAACCACTCCTCTGCTGATGATCATTCAGTTTCCACTTTTTCTGACATATGATACATGCTACAGAGGGCATGTTTGTATTTTTTTTTTTTTTTTTTTTTTTTTTTTGCGGTACGCGGGCCTCTCACTGTTGTGGCTCTCCTGTTGCGGAGCACAGGCTCTGGACGCACAGGCTCAGCGGCCATGGCTCACGGGCCTAGCCCCTCCACGGCATGTGGGATCTTCCCAGACCGGGGCACAAACCCGTGTCCCCTGCATCGGCAGGCGGACTCCCAACCACTGCGCCACCAGGGAAGCCCTCATGTTTGTATCTATATCCTTATGTACTTGGTGGTTTTATTTCTGTGGGTTTGAGTACAAGAAAAGGTACAAAGGATAAAATACCACCAAATAAAAAAAACAAAAACAAGAACAAAATAAAACGAATAGATAAAAGCAGTCCACAGAGCTGAGTGTCTTTTCTTGTCAGGCAGAAGAACCCACCAGGGGAGACACTGACTGACTCTTTCACGGAGGGGCATAAGTCAGGGATTTCTAACTGCTAGAAAGGGGCTGTTCATAATGTTTATGCTGATTAAAAGTTGCAAGCTTGTACCCTGGAGAGACCGGAGAGAGTCCACAGGTTTGTACACGGTTGGTGAAGACAAGTCCCATCATTCCAAGAGAGTCTTAAGTTAGGTTCACTAAGGATTGGGCATAGCAGTGTTACTCAATATTCATAACCATTTAAAATCTTCGGCTGGTTAGAAAGAGTCGTGAAAAACAGCATTCAGTTTTGGTATTTCCTAGGCAGGTGCTGGTAAGATTTCTTTTACATGGGATTGCTGGGTGGAAGAGTATGTGTGTGGGAGGGGCGCAGAGTTCATTTATGATATTATGGAGAACAGGTTCGGTAGAGAGACAGAGGCAGAATGCAGATCAGAGTGTGGTGTGCCCTTTGAGAAATAAGGCCGGGAAGGAAACAGAGAGGGGGCCATGGCTGGAGATGGGTGACCAGTAGGCACCATGAGAGGTAGAAGTTGAGATGCCGGAGAATGGGATTGTTAAGTGTTGAGGGGAAGACCCCGAGGGAAGAAATAAAATCCAGAAAACGTGGGGAGGAACTGGCTGTAGATCCTGGATGCTCACAGGGGGTGGGGCCACACCACTGTAGACATTACAATGGTGTGTGGCCCTTCGAAGGGCCACATACACACACAGATACACCAAGGTGTTAAAATCTCATGTAGTAGGGGCAGAAAGCAATCAGGAAATAAAGGTGTCTTAAAGGCTTTGTAAAGGGGCAATCATAGAAAAAACGGTAGAGAGACATGACTTGGGGTGTGACTTCCGTAGCAGTACTCTGCTTGGTTGCTGATGCAAGACAAATCAAAGGTTGGAATCATCCAGAACATTATTCTGAGGCTCCGTCTGGCAGAGGCTGACGTGAGCCCCTCCCTCGTTCTTATCTCCCCAACATCAGTGGTAGAACAGGTATGAACCCACACTTGTATGTTACCAGTTAGCATATTATGTAAACATGGTGTTAAGAAAGGCCTCCTAGATTCCCTTTCCATGAGATTGACATCTTGAAACTACTTGGATTTACTTGTTCTGAAGCTGGCTCTTCTCAACATTTCTGTAAAGAGGTTGAGAGGTTAATCCTGGGCCTTCCTCCACACCCCACTGCTAATCTCTGTTTCTCAGGGATCCAATCTCCAACCCCTGACCTCTCTTTTCAGGACTGAACTGCAAGGCCAGACCCATGGAGTCTCGGACTTCTCACTCCATCTTAGAGGAACAAAGGTTAAGGGACAAATGAGTTGTGGGGTTCATCAGAGGGTACAAGGGATACACAAATTCTACTCCTTCTGTGGGATCCCTGCCAACATCCCTAAACCAGCCTAAACTCTTTGTTCTAACGTTTACCTTATAATCCTGTAGTATTCAGATCTCTTAATCACACTGATTTCCAGATAATTTTCATGTCTTACCTACTGCTGATGAAGCTCTTTCCTCTACCCTGTGCTGAACCATATTTAAAAGCAATCACGGGCTTCCCTGGTGGCGCAGTGGTTGAGAGTCCGCCTGCTGATGCAGGGGACACGGGTTCGTGCCCCAGTCCGGGAAGATCCCACATGCCGCGGAGCGGCTGGTCCCGTGAGCCATGGCCGCTGAGCCTGCGCGTCCGGAGCCTGTGCTCCGCAACGGGAGAGGCCACGACAGTGAGAGGCCCGCGTACCGCAAAAAAAAAAAAAAAAAAAAAAAAAAAAGCGATCACTAGGGACTTCCCCGGTGGTCCAGTGCTTAAGACTCTGCGCTCCCAGTGCAGGGGGCCTGGGTACCATACCTGGTCAGGGAATAGATCCCACGTGTCGTAACTAAAAGATCCTGCATGCCGCAATTAAGACACGGCGCAGCCAAATACACACACAAATAAATAAATAAAGTGATCACTAACCCAGAGCTGTTCCATGTAACAGATTTGTACTGAGGGTTTGAAAAGGCAGTAGCCAGGGCAGGGACTAGGGTGAGGTGAGTGAGGCACGTACCTTGAGTGCAGCATTTAAGGTGCACTCCAAAACCCGGTAATCAAGGTAAATAGTATTTTAATGAAATATTTGAAAAAATCAAAATTAATGCAAAAAATCCACAATCAACAAAATATTAAAATTTTAAAGACAGGATCAGTTGTAAGACTTAATATTAGGCATCTACATATATTCTGAAAAAAATTTTTTTAATAAATTTATTTATTTATTTATTATTTTTGGCTGCGATGGGTCTTTGTTGCTGAGCACCAGCATTCTCTAGTTGCGGGGAGCGGGGGCTACTCTTTGTTGTGGTGCACAGCCTTCTCATTGCGGTGGTTTCTCTTGTTGCGGAGCACAGGCTCTAGGCGTGGGCTTCAGTAGTTGTGGCACACTAGCTCAGTAGTTGTGGTTCACGGGCTCTAGAGCACAGGCTCAGTAGTTGTGGCACACGGGCTTAGTTGCTCCATGGCATGTGGGATCTTCCCGGACCAGGGCTCGAACCCATGTCCCCTGAATTGGCAGGTGGACTCTTAACCATTGCGCCAACAGGGAAGTCCACTGAAATTTTTTTGCAATTGTTTCTGCCACCAGAAATTGCTCTCTGGCTAACTTGACCCCCAGTACCCTCATACCCAAACCAGGATTAATGGGGGCCGTTTGCTTGCTTCTCATACAGATTTTCAATCAGTCTTACTGTGTTCAGTCTTACCTACACCCCTGTCTTCAGGGATCATTGTTACTCTAATTTCTGAGCCTTTCTGGGGATCTGTGCTGATTGCCCCATGCACACCCTGGAGCCATTTGACATTTTTTCTTAATCATCCATTATTTTATTTATTCTTTTTTTTAAAAAAAATTGGACTATAGTTGATTTACAATGTTGTTAGTTTCAGGTATACAGCAAAGTGATTCAGGGGTGTGTGTGTGTGTATTTTTCAGATTCATTTCCATTATGGGTTGAGTTTGCTGTAGGAGGGTGGACTCCAGCATCTATCAGTTCATCATCTTGTAATCAGTATTGTGTATTTATTCTCTACCAAATCCCCCAGTAGCGATGACCAAAGAGGTATTTTAAAACAGTCTTGTGATTCTTAAACTCTGATCAAAGAAGCAAAAAGTAGTTTAACCAATATATCCTGTTTTACCAGTTTGTTACAAAATTAGGTTACACCCCTTTCAATTTTTTTTTTTTTTTTGGCCACACCACTGCATGGCATGCAGGATCCTATTCCCGGACCAGGGAATCCTATTCCCAGACCAGGGATCGAACCTGTGCCCCCTGTGGTGGAAGTGTGGAGTCTCAACCACTGGACCACCACGGAAGTCCCTCCTTTCAATATTTAGATTAAACTGTTCTTTACCTCCACCCTGCCTATTAGGATGTTTTTCCGTCTCCAGGATCCTTCTTCCACGATGACAGTTAACAGTTCTGTAGTATTTACTTTGGGCCAGTCATTCTTCTAAGTGCTTTTTTGCATGTATTAGCTCATAATAACTCCAGACTCCTCAGGGAAGCTTTTTAAGTGTAGTGGGTTAGTACTTGTCATTATTATCTTGAGGAGAGCAAAATCTGAAAGTCTCAGTCTGCCAGAGATTCCTGGGTGAGTGTTTTGTGTGTGTGTGTGTGTGTGTGTGTGTGTGTGTGTGTGTGTGAACTATGGATTGCTGGTGAATCTCAGGTTGCCTAATGATTTTGATCCTTGTCTACTGATAAGTGACCCATTGAACACCAGTCAAGGAGAGTATCATATCCTCTTGGACAGTGATTGGTTAAGAGGTGGACACATGGCCCAAGCTGGGCCAATCAGAGCCAAAGATGCTTACTTCTGGGACTTGGATGGAAATGCAGAGAATGATGTCTCTGTGTTTCCACCGTGGCTCCCAAGCTTGTAGACTATAGGCCTGTTGACTGCAGTGCGCTCCACTTAGAGAAACCCTAACAGAGAATAAAGCCAACATAGAGGAAAGCAAAGCTGGGTCGTGGAGGGAGAGAGAGAGACTGAGACCTGATGATACTGTTTGAACCCCTTGATCCAGCCACATGACTGCTCCTGACTTTTCAAATTACAGGAACGAATCAATGTCATCAATGTCTTTTCCTTTTTTATCTTTTTGGCCGCACCACGCAGCATGCGGGATCTTAGTTCCCCGACCATGGATCAAACCCATGCCCCCTGCAGTGGAAGCATGGAGTCCTAAACACTGGACCGCCAGGGAAGTCCTGTCATTTCCTTTTTTTTGGCTGCATTGGGTCTTTGTTGCTGCACGCAGGCTTTCTCTACTTGTGGCAACCGGGGGCTGGCTACTCTTTGTTGTGGTGCATGGGCTCTAGGGCGTGGGCTTCAGTAGTTGTGGCGCATGGGCTTAGTTGCTCCGTGGCATGTGGGATCTTCTCGGACCAGGGCTTGAACCTGTGTCCCCTGCACTGGCAGGCAGATTCTTAACCACTGTGCCACCAGGGAAGTCACAAAGAGAGATTTTTCTTTTTCAAAAACCACTTTGAACTGACTTTCTGTTACATGGATATAAAGAATCCTGGAAAATGCAAGGGGTAAGATAGTGACACAGTCTGTAGGCTGGAGCACCTGGGTGCCTGTGATCTGGGTCTAAGAGATAGTGACTTAAAACAATGTGCCAGCCCGTGAGCGGTGTTCTCCCCAGGCAGCCCAGGATCTGTGTGAGTTTGGATGTGGATTTCTCACTATCTTCCTAGGGTCCTTTTCCAGATGGTACTCTTTTCTTAATTGCTGGGACCTTCTCCTCTCAGGGGCGGGAGCCTGGCATCTCCTGGCTTTTTCCCTATTTCTAGAACCTCTCTGGGTGAGTCTGTTAGTTTAAAAGCCCCTGCATTTGGGTATGGGAAGACTGCCCAGTGACTGGCCTTATATTTTCACTTTGGCTCACTATTCAATATTTCTTTTTTCCCCCTTATATATAACTGGAAGTAGAAATTTTCTGTTGTTTTTTTTTTCTGGACAACTGTGGTGGGTTTTTTGTTTGTTTTTTGGTTTTGGTGGGGGCTTGGCGGTGGTGAGGTTTTGCCCTGGCGCCTGCCTGCTAAGCTTAGGAGGGGTGGCAAGGCAGTTCTGTCCACCAGCTGTCCTAGAGGAACTACTTTAAAGTAGGTCTTCTTACAAATGAACATATCTACGAAACAGAAATAGACTACAGACATAGAGAACAGACTTGTGGTTGCCAATGGGGAGGGGGGGTGGGGGAGAGAAGGATTAGGAGTTTGGGGTTAACAGATGCAAACTAGTATATATAGGATGGATAAACAACAAGGCCCTACTGCATAGCACAGGGAACTATATTCAATATCCTGTGATTAAACCGTAATGGAAAAGAATATATGTATGTTTAACTGAATCACTTTGCTGTACAGCAGAAATTAACACAACATTGTAAATCAACCATACTTCAATAAAAAAAGAAGTAGGTCTCCTTTTTTGGGGTGTGGCCTCTCCCATTCCAATTGTATTTGTTCACAGATAATATTCCAAATCTTTTTCATCACTAGGTAGAGAGCACCTGTCCACTGGCCAACTAGCTTATGTTAATTTCATAGTAATATTTGTTATCTTTCCCATAGTTCCTGGCATCTGGAAACATTTTTGTGGGCAGTGACAATAGTTAACCAGTATGTTTTGGGGGTTGTATTTTGAGTGCGGTTTTCTAAATCTCTCTTCCACAAATCCACTCTAAAGCACTAATCTGTGAGCAGTTTTGTGGTCTCCACCCAACATCAAAAAGCGGCATGTAAAGCCGGCAACATCATGAAGGTTTCACCGATTCATGTTCCAAAAATGTCACCACTCCTGCTCAGGCCACAGCGTCAACACTATATATATATTCAGTGATTTATTTTATAAAAGAGTAAGTCCTTTTTTTTTTTGCGGTACGCGGGCCTCTCACTGTTATGGCCTCTCCCGTTGCGGAGCACAGGCTCCGGACGCGCAGGCTCAGCGGCCATGGCTCACGGGCCCAGCCGCTCTGCGGCATGTGGGATCTTCCCTGACCGGGGCACAAACCCGTGTCCCCTGCATCGGCAGGCGGACTCTCAACCACTGTGCCACCAGGGAAGCCCTCTTTCTTTTTTTAAAATATTTATTTACTTATTTTTGGCTGCGTTGGGTCTTTGTTGCAGTGCGCGGGCTTTTCATTGCGGTGGCTTCTCGTTGCGGAGCACGGGCTGTAGGCGCACGGGCTTCAGTTGTTGTGGCACGCGGGCTCAGTAGTTGTGGCTCTTGGGCTCTAGAGCGCAGGCTCAGTAGTTGTGGTGCACGGGCTTAGTTGCTCCACGGCAAGTGGGATCTTCCCAGACCAGGGCTCAAACCCGTGTCCCCTGTATTGGTAGGCGATTCTTAACCACTGCGCCACCAGGGAAGCCCCTCCTCATTTATTTCTTTAATGTTTTTGTCCCTTGCATCAGATGTTACGGTCTTTAAGATTATGCCCTGAGGCAGTTTTAGAAGATACCCAGAAATTCTGTGAGACTATCCTTTGAAAGGTGCAGATCTATGTCTTTCCCTTGCCCCAAACCTCGGCGGGTTTCTAACTCCCTTGTAATCAATAGAGTGTGATGGAAATGCCGAATGTGTGAATCCTGAGGCCAAGAATAAATGCTTGCAGCTTCTACCTTGTTTGCCAAACACTTGGTTTTGGAGCCCTGAGCTGTAAGGTAAGAAGTCTGAGCCCAGGCCATAGTGAGAGGTTACGTGTAGGTGCTACGATCAATAGCTCCAAGCGGAGGTCTCAGCAGACAGTCAGCCTTATACACCAGACATGGAAGTGAAGGCGCCTCCATGTGAATCCAGCCTCCAGCAGTCAGGCCTTCCAGCCCTGGAGCCTTCCCAGCTGAGGCCCCAGGGGTCATGCAGCGGAAACGGGCCTTTTCTGCTGGCCCCGTCTGGATCTCTGACCCACAGAATCTGGGAGCAAAAGAAAATGTTTGTTTTAAGCCTTTATGTTTTGGGTTAACTTGTTATATATATACATACATACATATACACATCTTTATATTCATATTTATTCGATTTATTTATTTTTATTGAAGTATAGTAAATTTACAATTCTGTGTTAGTTTCAAGTATACAGCAAAGTGATTCAGTTATATATATATTCTTTTTCAGGTTCTTTTTCATTGTAAGTTATTATAAGATATTGAGTATAGGGAACTCCCTGGCGGTCCAGTGTTTAGGACCCTGTGCTCTCACTGCCAAGGACCCAGGTTCGATCCCTGGTCAAAGATCTCACAAGCCACGTGGTGTGGCCAAAACAAAACAAAACAAAACTGAGTATAGTTCCCTTGGGTTAACTTGTTATAAAGCAATAGTAATCAGAACACAGTCCTAAACTGAGTCTTCCACCCTTCTCTGTACAACTAAAAGTTTGGAGGGCAGTGATGGAGAACTCATGGTCCCTGTAGGCCCACTGGCTCCCAAGAAGAAAAAAATGGTGGAGCTGAGTCAAGGGTTCCCTTTTAATCTTCCCATAATTACCAATGAGATATGTCATTTTTGCATGGATTAACTTTCTTCCTCATCAAAGCAATATCAGGAGAAGGGGACAAGTGTTCACCTCTGTCAAGAAGGGTGTTTTAGGGGCTTCCCTGGTGGCGCAGTGGTTGAGAATCTGCCTGTCAATGCAGGGGACACAGGTTTAAGCCCTGGTCTGGGAAGATCCCACATGCCGCGGAGCAACTAAGCCCGTGCGCCACAACTACTGAGCCTGCGTGTCTGGAGCCTGCGCTCTGCAACAAGAGAGGCCGCGATAGTGAGAGGCCCACGAACCGCGATGAAGAGTGGCCCCCGCTCGCTGCAACTAGAGAAAGCCTGCACGCAGCAACGAAGACCCAACGCAGCTAAAAATAAATATAATTAATTAATTAATTAAAAAAATAAAGAGGGGTGTTTTAAAGGGTTTATTCTGCATCTCCTCTCCCCCTAAATTATTTCAGTTGACTATTTCTTTTTGTTATAGTGTCGTAATATAAATTATAGTAAAGTTAAAAGAATGAGTTATAATATATTTATGTTACATAATTATATACTATATATAATTAAGAAGTTATAATAAAAATGTTATAATAAAAAATAAAAATTCTCGTATTTGTTTTCTCTTCAAATGTCTTAGTTTCTTGGCTATCTCTTCACATAGGTGTGCAGCATTATAACTCTGGAAGCTCTGAGTACGTGGGCAGGGTTGTGGACACACGGACCTCACACAGGGAAACTGGTAAGTGAAAGGGCTCTGTTATTGGGAATATCCTTAAGTGTTAGAGCAGGGAGGGCTTTCCTCTGGAGCAGTTTCCTTCTGCAGAAAAGAACTGCCCCGTCTCCTGCTTTGTTATGAGCTGCTCACAATTCGAGAAGCTGGTTGGGGAAGGACTGGGGTCCCCACCGTTCAGTGTTAAGTTTCACTTAATCTCCCTATGTTCAGTCCCATCCCTCACCCCACTTCCTCTACTCTACCTGGTCTCCCCATATCTGGAGCATCTCATTTCTTCATAAGGTAAACTTCCCGTCTCTTGTACAGAAGGTGCCAGCCTGCAAATATGGAACATGAGGGAAGGTAGTGGTCTGATCCCTCAGTAACACATGTCCAAGCACCTCCTCATTTTAGCCTCATGTCTCACCTGTGGTTTTTGTGGTACCTAGAATCTCCAAGGGCTGAGCCTTTCCAGGTTCTGTGAGGTTTAATTGGCTCCTTTCCCAGTGGGCACCCCTATTCAGGGTTAGGAAGATTAAATTGCCCAAAGTTATACATCTAATCATGGAATTTAGACTCCATCTCAGGTTTGTCCGTCTTCAAACCTCTGTGTTTCTTATTTTATAAAGCTAGAAAAAAGCCTGATAAGCCTGAGAAAATAGAATACCAGAAGAACCAATTTCAGAATATAGATGCAGGATTCCTAAATGTTAACAAACTGAATCTAGCACAATATTGAAAAATCTATACAAGGCAGACAACTCAGTAAAGAAATGCAGAGTAAAATGAGATATCGCTTTTGTGTGTATGTGATTAACTTAGCAGAGATTTTAAGAAAGATCCTACCCACTGTAGGCAGTGGATGGAGGAAATAGGCATTCCCATATGTTTCTGGTGTGAGAATAAATTGGCATCACCTTTCGAGGGGTCGCTTTTACTATATGTAACAAAGTCTTAGTATCCTCCATAACTTTTGGCCCAGAAGTTCCAGTTCTAGGAATTTATTTTCAGGAAACAATCATGATAGGCATAAACATTTAGCTATGAGGATATTAATATCAATGTTATCTATAATATTGAAAAATTAATAACAATGTATCTGTTCACCACTATGGGCTTGATAAAAATAAACTATAATACCAAACAAAATAATGTTGGAGAATAGTTTTAATAATATGAAAATATGATAACGATACATTAAGTGAAATACATAGGTTCAGAATGGTGTGTTCTCATTGTATTGCCATTTGTCTGTGCAAGTGATGAAAACTGAACTAAAAGTGGCTGAAGAGAAAGAAGAGGAATGTACTGATTCATAGTACTAGAAAGTCAGGGCGTGTAAACCTCAGGCAAGTTGGGTCCAGGCACTCATGGATCATCACGAGAAATCTATTTCCATCTCTTAATTTGTATTTTGTGTTGGTTTTACTTTCACATAGACTCTCCATGAGAGCTGTTAAAGAGGGTGTATTAGTCAGTGTCTTCCAGAGAAACAGAGCCAAGGGGACCCGGAAAGCTGATGGTGTAGATTCTAGGCTGAGTCTGAGGCCTGAGAACCAGGAGCGCTGAGAGTAAAGGATTGATGTCCAAACTCAAGTTGTCAGGTAGAGAGTGGACTCAGCCTTCCTCCACCTTTTTGTTCTATTCAGCTCTCAATGGATTTGATAGGTCCACCCACGCTGGGGAGGGCTGTCTTCTTTACTCAGTCCACTAATTCAAATGCTAATCTCTTCTTGGAACACCTTCAGGCACACCCAGAAATAATTTTTAGCCAGTTATCTGGGCACCCCTGTTGCCCAGTCAAGTTGACACATAAAATTAACCATCACAAGTCCACCCCCTGTCAAGTTGACACTCATACATATCTCCTTAAACCATACTAATCTCCAAGTAAAGAATAACAAAGGTTGGGCTTCCCTGGTGGCGCAGTGGTTGAGAGTCCGCCTGCCGATGCAGGGGACGCGGGCTCGTGCCCCGGTCCGGGAAGATCCCACATGCCGCGGAGAGGCTGGGCCCGTGAGCCATGGCCGCTGAGCCTGCGCGTCCGGAGCCTGTGCTCTGCAACGGGAGAGGCCACAACAGTGAGAGGCCCGCTTACCGCAAAAAAACCAAAAAAAACACAAAGGCTTAATTCCACCTGACACAACACAACTCTCCATACAACTGAAAATGCACTAGCCCCTTCCTCAGAAGAGGAGGTAAAGTCATTGAGTGATGTTTACTCTCCTTGTCACCCTCTAACTTAAACAGTATGATGTAGAATTAACAATACTTAAATATTATGATTTAAAGTCAATACATCTTATGTTGCATGATAAGGAAATAAGAGAGGAAAGAAGACAAAGATACTCCCACACAATCATAACAAAATAAGGAGGAAATCCTCTATGACAGTTACAATCCTCATGTCTCTAACTGGCCACGTGGCTGGTATTTATAACTACTTTCTCCCGCTACCCATTCTGTATTGCCTTTGCCTTCAACAAGCACCTGAGATGGTCATCATCATTCTTTACTTGTAGGATGACCAAACCTTCATTCCTGAAGGGTCTGCACCATTAGTAGTCATGCCTGGGTTGGATTGTACTTTTCCATTTACCTTAATCATAGGACACAGTAATACTAAGAGATGTCTAAGGGATCTCCTGTATTCCACACATATTCTTCCTTACCTCCATCGTGGATAGTCCAATTTCCTCTTGGCAGCCAGGATCAATCACTCCAGCCAGCATAGTAACTCCCTTCTTTGCCTGTTGATTCAGTCATGAGATGCCCAAAGTGGCCGAGTGGCTCTCTTAACTTCCAGCTCATTGGAATCATTGTTATATCTCTTAGTGGAAGCATTCCTCCTTCTGGAACTAAGACCTGTAGGCCAGCAGAGCATAAGGTCACAGGAACAGGAAGCTAAAACTTTGCTAGTGGGTCATTAGGGGTTAGAGTGAGTGGTACCACTCCCATTTCCACCCCAATTCCTGGATCCGTGAATCCTGGCTATGGGAGAAACAGCACTGTATATTGGACACTGATTCAGAGCATATACAGCCTCCTGGAGAACCTGGCCGCAGCCCTGAGAGGTATTGCCACCTAGCTGGCACTGTAACTGAGTCTTCACAGGGCCGTTCCACTGTTCTATCCAACCAGCTGCCTCAGGATGGTGGGGAGCATGTTAAGACTAGTACATTCCATGAGTGTGGGCTTATTGTTGCACTTCTTTTGCTGTGAAGTTCTTTTTTTTTTTTTTTTAATGTGTGAAGTGAGTTCTTGGTCAAGCATTTCAGTGTGGAATAATACCATGGGAGTGGATAAGGTATTCTGCAAGTCCACTGATGGTAGTTCTTGCAGAAGCACTGTGTGCAGGGAAGGCAAATCTGTATCCAGAGTAAGTGTCTATTCTAGGAAGAACAAAATGGTACTCCTTCCGTGATGGAAGTTGTCCAGTATAGTCAACAGGCCGGAAAGTAGCTAGCAGATCACCTCGGGGATGGTGCTGTATCAACGACTAGGTGTTGGTCTCTGCTGCTGGCAGGTTGGGCACTCAGCAGTGGCCACGGCCAGGTTGGCCTTGGGGAGTGGAAGTGCGTGTTGCTGAGCCTGTGCATTGCCTTCACCCCTGCCACCATGGCTGCTTCATTCATGAGCCAAGTGGGTGATGACTGGGCTGGCTGTGGAAAGAGACTGGCATCCACAGGATGGGTCATCCTTTCCGCTTCATTATTAAAATCTTCCTCTGCTGAGCTTACCCTTCGGTGAGCATTCACGTGGGACACAAATACCTTCATGGTTTTTTGCCCATATATCTCTTCACCACATTTCCTCATCACCAATTTTCCAGTCATGTGCCTTCTGAGTCCCTAACCATCCAGCCAAACCACTGGACACGTAAATCAGTATATAATCACGTGTCTGGCCATTTCTCCTTCCAAGCAAAGTGAACAACCAGGTGCACTGTCTGAAGTTCTGCCCACACCACTGTCCTTCAGGGACGTCCCCAAAGGGCCTATGGTGCTACAGCTGTCCAGTTTTGGGTGGTGCCTGCATATTGTGCTTCTAGAACCATCTGTAAACCAGACCAGAGTCTTCTCTTTCTCTGTCAGCTGCCATGGAGAACTCCCCATGAGGCCATAGGTGCAGGATGGGAGAGAGAAGGGGCAGCAGGAGTGGGGACCATGGACCTTTGGGCCACATCTTCATGTAATTTACTGGTGCTTTCAGGGCCTGCTCAGGCCTCATCATGTATATGTCACTTCCATTTGATGATGGAGCGCTGCCGTGCACTATGTGCCTTGGTGGGTCAGGTAACGCCCAGTTCATGGTGGGCAGTTCAGGTCACATGGCAACTTGGGAGTCCTTGGTCAAGCGTTCAGTCTCTGCTAAGGCCCAGTAGCAGGCCAAGAGCTGTTTGTCAAAAGGAGAGTAGTTATCTGGAGGGGATGGCAGGGCTTTGCTCCAAAATCCTAAGGGCCTGCACTGCAGTTCACCTACAGGGGGCTGTCAAATGCTCCAAACAGCATCGCATGTCAAGAAGGAATATCTTGACATGCCCCTTACCCCTGGACCCCTCGAAATTTCACTGAGGTGGAAGGTCCCTGAATTTTTGTTGGATTTATTTCCCACCTTCTGGCATGCAAATGTCTTACCAAATGTAGAGTAGTTGCTACTTCTTGCCCACTAGGTCTGATTAGATTAATGTCATCAATGCAGTGGACCATAGTGATAGCTTTGTGGGAGAGAAAGGTGATGAAGATTCCTGAGAACTAAATTATGACATTGGGCTGGAGAGTTGGTGTATCCCTGAGGTAGCATCGGAAAGGTCTGTTGTTGGCTTTGACAGCTGAAAGCAGACTGCTTGACAGGGTGGAGAAAAAGGCATTTGCCAGATCAGTAGCTGCATGCGAGGTGCCAGGAGATGTGGCTGGCCAAAAGGTTCATTCGGTCTTTTCCGTAAGATGGCTCTAGTAGCGCTTAGTTGTCTTTAACTTCATTGGAAACAATGTTGTTAGATTGTATTATGAAAGCTATCATATCAGCATGCATTTTTTTAAAAAAACTTATTAAAATTGGTGAATTTTTGTATAGCCATTTTAATATTGAAGATGGAAGAGAAAAAGCAACATTTTCGGCATATTATGCTTTATTATTTCAAGGAAGGTAAAAACGCAACTGAAATGCAAAAAAAGATTTGTGCGGTGTATGGGGAGGGTGCTGTGACTGATCGAACTTGTCAAAAGTGGTTTGCTAAGTTTCGTGCTGGAGATTTCTCGCTGGGCAATGCTCCATGGTCGGGTAGACCAGTTGAAGTTGCTAGCAATCAAATTGAGACATTAATTGAGAATAATCAACGTTATACCACACGGAAGATAGCTGACATACTCAAAATATTCAAATCAAGTGCTGAAAATCACTTGCACCAGCTTGGTTATGTTCATTGCTTTGATGTTTGGGTTCCACATAAGTTAAGCGAAAAAAACCTCCTTGACTGTATTTCTGCATGTGATTCTCTCCTTACACATAATGAAAACAAATTGTGATGGGTGATGAAAAGTGGATACTGTACAATAATGTGGAATGGAAGAGACCGTGGGGCAAGCGAAATGAACCACCACTAACCACACCAAAGGCTGGTCTTCATCCAAAAAGGTGATGTTGTGTATATGGTGGGATCGGAAGGGAGTCCTCTATCATGAGCTCTTTCCAGAAAACGAAACGATTAATTCCAACAAGTACTGCTCCCAACTAGACTGACTGAAAGCAGCACTTGATGAAAAGCGTCCGGAATTAGTCAACAGAAAACGTGTAATCTTCCATCAGGATAACGCAAGACCACATGTTTCTTTGATAACCAGACAAAAACTGATACAGCTTAGCTGGTAAGTTCTGATTCATCCGCCGTATTCACCAGACATTGCACCTTCGGATTTCCATTTATTTTGGTCTTTACAAAATTCTCTTCATGGAAAAAACTTCAATTCCCTGGAAGACTATAAAAGGCACCTGGACAGTTCTTTGCTCAAAGAAATAAAAAGTTTTAGGAAGATGGAATTATAAAGTTGCCTGAAAAATGGCAGAAGGTAGTGGAACAAAATGGTGAATACATTGTTCAATACAGCTCTTGGTGAAAATGAAAAATGTCTTATTCTTACTTTAAAACCGAAGGAACTTTTTGGGCAACACAGTACTTTGCTCAAGCAATGAAACCACATCTGGTACAGTAACTGCTAGTGGAAACACCACCTGGTTAAGCTTGTGATAATCCATTATTATTCTTTAAGACCCATCTATCTTCTGCACAGACCAGAAAGGCAAGTTGAATGGCAATATGGTGGGAATTAACACCCCTTTATCCTTTATGTCCTTGATGGTGGTACCAATCTCTGCAATACCTCCAGGAATGCAGTACTGCTTTTGGTTTACTATTTTCCTATGTAGAGGCAGCTCTCGTGCCTTCCACTTGGCCTTTCCCACCCTAATAGCTCTCACTCCACAAGTCAGGGAACTAACGGGGGGATTCTGCTAGCTGCTGAGTATATTTATTCCAATTACACATTCGGGAACTGAGGAAATAGCTACAAGGTGGGTTCAAGGACCCACTGGGCCCTCTATGAGACAGACCTGAGCTAAAACTCCATTGATCTCCTGACTTAAATCAGGCTCTCCTCTGACTGGTGGATCACAGTGACATTTTGGGTCTCCTGGAATTAATTTCAGTTCAGAGCCAGTGTCCAGAAGTCCCTGAAAGGTCTGATTATTTCCTTTCCACCAACGCACAATTACTCTGGCAAAGGCTGAAGGTCCCTTTGGGGGAAGGCTGAGAGAAAGATCAACAGCATAAATTTTTGGTAGCTTACGAGGGTCCTTCCTCAAGGGGACTGGCCTCCCCTTCATTCAACGGGTTCTGGGTCTGTAAACTGGCTCAAGTCTGGGAATTGACTGTGGGACCATTATTCCAGTTAGACTTTTGTTCACCAGACCTGGAATTTTTTTGCTCATATAGATCAAGTAAGCATTTAGTAGGCTTCCTATCTATTTCACTTCTGGAACACCACCATCAACTAGCCACCTAGGTCTATGAGAGTCAGACTGTTCTATTAATACTTTGACTCTGCTATCCATTATGGTAGCCAAGCCCATCTCGCCTTTGGGTGGTTGAGTGCTACCACTTGGCCTCCACCATCCTGGGATCCAGTTACTCCCATCACATTTAGGGTTCCCAATTCAGTGGCTGCAGTTCCCACTGGGAGATCTGGCCTACAGAGAAGAGCAATCTCAGAGCTCCTCCAGGCTGCTGGGGCTCCCCTCACAAACTTCCTTCTCACTGTCTTCCAGACCCTCCCAGAGTGGGTGAGTAGGCCTTAAATGACAAATGCCCTGTAACATTCCAATCTCCCTAATCCTTTGAATCCTTTCCTCGACATTAAACCAAGGCAGGTTCATCATTTCCAGTTTACTCACCGTGGGCCACCTTTTGCCTGGACAGCCAACCAACCAACCAAACTGTTCTAACTTCCCAAGCTGCAAACTAAATGCAGAATCTCTGCCTAGTGAGCCCGTATCAGTAAATTTGGCCTGATCCAATTTTATGTTCCTTCTACCATTATCCCACACCCTTAGTGTCCATTCCTCCACGTTCCCCAGATCTCTGTCTGTGTAAATTAGGAAACCTTAAGTTATATATTGTTATAAATTATATATGAATATAAATACTAAAAAGAGATTTATTATAAGGTATTGGCTCCTATGATTATTGAGGCTGAGAAGTCCCATGATCTGCCATCTGTAAGCTGGAAACCAAAGAGGACTGATGGTGTATCAGAGGCCTGAGAGCTGGAGAGCAGGTGGCGTAGATTCTAGTCTGAGTCTGAAGGCTTGAGAAGTAGCGGTGCTTGAGGGCAGGACTTTAAATAGGCAGAGAGCAAATTCAACCTCTTGGCACCTTTTTGCTCTATTCAGCCTCAACGGATTGGATAAGGCCCACCCACAGTGGGGAGGGCCATCTGCTTTACTCAGCCCACTGATTCAAATGCTAGTTTCTTCTGGAAACACTTTCACAGACTACCTAGAAATAAGGGTCAACCAGCTATCCGGGCATCCTGTGGCCCAAGTCAAGTTGACATGTAAAATTAACCATCACAGAGGGCTAGTAGCAGCTCTGGGATTATGTTTTACCAATGCGAAAGTCTAACAAAAATAGAGTCTTTCCTTTCAAATCATTCCAGCAAAAATCCCAATGCTGCATCTCTTTGGCCAGGCTTGGGTCACGTACTCCTCTTCTTCAGCTGAGAGGTGGTGTGAGTGCCACCTTAATAGTAGTTTAGATAGCTAAAATTTATTGAGTACTAATTATGTGTAAATCATGAATCTGAGTCTAAAGTTTCTGTGATTAGATGTGTAACCTTGGGCAATTTAGCCTCCCCAAGCCTGAAAAGGACTCAAAATCAGTGTCCTCTGTGTTATTTCACTTAATCCTCCTGACAACTCCAATAAAATGGATTCTATCATCATCCTCATTTAACTGATGAGGAAACTAAAGCCCAGGCAGGTCACGTATATTATGCATGACAAAAGAATTAGCAAATGGTGAGTCCACCTGCATGGACTGAAAATATGGGTGGAGGCAGTTTCCTCCCAAAAGAATCAGATGCTGCTTCTGACATTGAAGACAGAGCCCAAAACAAAAGAAAAACAAAATGAAACAAAACAGACAACCACTCAGGATACAGGGATGTGAAGACTTAAAAAAATCTATCACTAATATACTCATAAAGGTAAGAGAATATATTGCACTCGTGTTATAAGAACAGGATGATATAATTATAAATATTAAGAGGAAAAAGAAAGCCCTTAAAAGTTACAGCAGGATAGTAGGCCCAAAAAATGTAATAGAAGAGTTGGAAGGTAAACTTGAGGAAATCCTGAAGAAGATGAAGAGATGGAAAATAGGAGAGAAAAGATGAGAAGATTAAAACAATAAGTCTGAGAGGTTCAATATCTGAATAATAGAGTTCCAGACAGAGAGAACAGAGAAGATTTAGGGGAAGCAGTCATCAGTAAAACAATACAGAAACATTTACCAAGCTCAAGGACATGAGTTTCCAGATTGAGGGGTCCTTCAAATGCCCAGAAAAAAGGATGAAAAGAGACCCACCAAGACACATCATCATGAAATTTCAGAACATGGGGGCAAAGAGATTTAAAAAATCTTTGAGAGAGAAAAAGAGAGATGGAGATTAGGAATCAGATTTGACTTTTCATTCTTCAGTGAATAACACTGGAAGCAAGAAGACGACAGAGCAATGCCCTCAAAATTCTGAAGCAGCATGATTTCCAACCTAGAATTCTCCACCCAGCTAAATTATCAATCAACTCTGAGGGTAAATAAAGACATTTTCAAGTATGCAATGTTTCAAAGCATTTCCCTCCTATGCATCCTTTCTGAAGAAGCTACTGAAGGCTGTGCTATTTTTATAAATTAATTTTTGGCTACGTTGGGTCTTCGTTGCTGCCTGCGGGTTTCCTCTAGTTGTGGTGAGCGGGGTCTACTTTTTATTGCAGTGCATGGGCTTCTTATTGTGGTGGCTTTTTTTGTTGTGGAGCACGGTCTCTAGACATGTGGGCTTCAGTAGTTGTGGCACGTGGGCTCAGTAGTTGTGGCTCGTGGGCTCTAGAGCACAGGCTCAGTACTTGTGGCTCACGGACTTAGTTGCTCTGCGGCACATGGGATCTTCCCAGACCAAGGATCAAACCTGTGTCCTCTGCATTGGCAGGCGGATTCTTAACCACTGCACCACCAGGGAAGTCCTTACTGTACCTTTTTTTTTTTTTAATTAATTAATTAATTTATTTTTGGCTGCATTGGGTCTTTGTTGCTGCGCACGGGCTTTCTCTAGTTGCGGCGAGCGGGGGCTACTCTTTGTTGCGGTGCACGGGCTTCTCATTGCGGTGGCTTCCCTTGTTGCGGAGCATGGGCTCTAGGTGCACGGGCTTCAGTAGTTGTGGTGCGTGGGCTCAGTAGTTGTGGTTTGCGGGCTCTAGAGCGCAGGCTCCGTAGCTGTGGTGCACAGGCTTAGTTGCTCCGCGGCTTGTGCGATCTTCCCGGACCAGGGCTCGAACCTGTGTCTCCTACATTGGCAGGCGGATTCTTAACCACTGCGCCACCAGGGAAGCCCCTTACTGTGCTTTCTGAACAAGAGAATAAACCAAGAGGAAGGCATGACATACAATAAATAGGAATCTGACACAGGAGAAAGGTGAAGGGAATCCTCAGGGCGAGGGTAATGGGAGATTCCAGGATGACAGCTGTGCACTGGATGCAGAAGGAAACAAATTCAGACTGAAGCAGTGCGACCCGAGAGAGAGATGAATTGAGGACTGACACCACCATTCGCCCCACCACCATCATGCAGACTTTTAAATCAAGGATAAAATGTCCAGAGAGTCTGACCCACATTTTCCTCTGAAGTTTGTCAATATGCTCATCACTCCTGGATGACCTGCTGCCTGATCTGCTGTGGATAGTGTCTCGCAATGCTCCGCTTAGACCTCTTCTAGGAGCTGGAGGGCAAGTCCTGGTGAACAGAAAATACAGAACAGCCTCTCCCTCTGACTGTATCCTGGCCAAACACCTAAAAGCTGGCCCATGCTGTGGTGCTGCCACATGTCTCAGCTGCGCTGAGCCCAATGCCCAGTGTTACTCATCATGTTACTCAGTGATTTTCCCATAAAAGGCTCTTATAAATACTCAGGGAAGCTGAAGCCAGGCAGTGACCCAGAGACAGTTCAGCTTATCTTCTCCTTCTACAGTGCCAATGTCACCCTTTCCTTACCCTCCTTGTTTGGTGCTTACTACTCAGATTTTCAAAACTCAGTAATATTTAGGGAGGCATATCTAGGTGGAAAACTAAAAAGGAAAAGTGAAAGTCAACAGTGAAAAGTGAAAATCAACACGAAAGTCATCACAGTGGTTAGCGCTGGGGGGTAGAGAAAAGACTGCAACTGAGGTGTAAACAGAGGCCTTGGAAGGACTGGCTGTGTTTTATATCTCAAAATTAGTGGATGATTGCTTTTTTTGTTTTTGAATTTTATTGTATTATTTTTTTATACAGCAGGTTCTTATTAGTTATCTATTTTGTACATATTAGTGTATGTATGTCAATCCCAATCTCCCAATTCATCCCACCCCCCCTTGGTGTCCAACATTTGTTCTCTACATCTGTGTCTCTGTTTCTGCCTTGCAAACCGGTTCATCTGTACAGCGTGAAGTCAGAAAGAGAAAAACAAATATCGTATATTAACACATATATATGGAATCTAGAAAAATGGTACAGTGGATGACTGTTTATCCTATTATTACATTTAAGTTGCACAAATGATTTTATTCCCCTTTTTGTTTGTATGATACATTTCACAGCAAACCATTGAAAAAAATCAGGTGCTGTTACTCAATAAATAAGGAAATGAATGCAGACAAGCAGAACTAAGAAATGTTCTTCCAGAATCTTTGAAAAACGAAAACACCTGCAAAGAGAAAAAACAGGAGGGGACACTTGTGTCTGGCTCTTTCTGTTACAGGGAACAGAGACCTGCTTAATTTATTCATTTTTAAAAAAATTTATTTTATTGAAGTACAGTTGATTTATATTGTTGTGTTAATTTCTGCTGTACAGCAAAATGATTCAGTTATATGTATATATATATTCTTTTTCATTATGGTTTATCACAGGATATTGAATATAGTTCCCTGTGCTATACAGTAGGACCATTCTCTATATAACAGTTTGCATCTGCTAATCCGAAACTCCCAATCCATCTCTCCCCCACCCCTGCTTAATTTAACTCAAGAAAGGAGTTGGGGTTGTTTTGAGTCTACGTGTGGAATGAACTGGAATGATAAAACTCAGGTAGTTTTTCACTCTCTCTACAAGCATCTCTGTGTCCCTGTCTGTCTGCTCTGCTCCCTATTGGCTATATAGTAAACCTCCCCCAAATTCTTTGGCTTAAAACAACAATCACCATTTATTTATTGGCTCATGATGCTGTGATTTGGGAAGGGATTGGCAGGAACAGCTCATCCCTGCTCCATCAAGTGTTGGCCGGGTCAGCTTGACTGGGGCTGGAGGGTGCTGATGGCTTCACTCACATGTGTGGCTTCTCAGCTAAGGCGTCCAGAACAGCGCGGGGCTGGCTGGACCACTCTCTCCAGCAGGGCTTCTTTACATGGTGACTTAAGGCTCCAGAAGAAGTAAAGCAGAAGCTGTCAGGCCCCTTAAGCAGCAGGTCCAGAACTGGCACCATGTCATTTCTGTTACATTTTGTTGGTCGAAGAAAGTTCATATCATGGGGAGGAGAAGTAGGCTTCACCTCCTGATGGGGGACGAGGCTTACAGAGGTGGGAAGAACACTTGGCAGCTGTTTTTGCAAACAGTAGTTTTCCTCCCACCACATAATTTTGATATGCATGTAATTTTAGTTTGTTGTTGCCTTAACTCCACCCGTGTTTTTCTGTCACCTACAACTTTATTGCCAACTAGCAGACTCGTTTTGTGTTTTTAAGTTCAAATTCATAAGAACTGTTTGGTTCAGTTCATCTTTTCACCTCATGCCACTGGTCCAAGCCTATTTTTTTTCTCAAGTTTTTAGTTTGAAAAACATTGTTTCAGAATAGTTGCATGACTAGTACACTGAATGCCTATATACCCTTCACTTAGAGTCACCAATTTTAACATTTGCCACATTTGCTGGATCACACTTTCTCTATGCATGAACGTATGCAGTTAGTTGAAGACATCATAGCATTTTGTCTTTAAATACTTTGGGATATATCTTCTGAGAACAAGGGCATTCTCTTACATAACCACAATCAAATGAGCATACTCAAGAAATTGAACAATTATATACAGCTATAATCTAATGTACTGTCCATATTAATATTTCCACAATTGCCCCAATATTGTTCTTTATATATGACTTTTTTGGATCCAATATTCAAATTATGATCACACGTAGAAATTTGTTGTCATGTCTCCCTAGTGCCCTTTAATTTAGACAAGTTCTCTGGCTGTTTTTCATATATTTAAAAAAAATATTTATTTATTTATTTTCCTGCACCGGCTCTTTGTTGCAGCACACGGGATCTTTTAGTTGCAGTATGCAGACTCTTAGTTGTGGCATGTGAACTCTTAGTTGCGGCATGCGAGATCTAGTTCCCCAACTAGGGATCAAACCCAGGCCTCCTGCATTGGGAGCATGGATTCTTACCCACCGAACCACCAGGGAAGTCCCTGTATTTCATCTTTATGACATTGACTTTTTGGAGAGTCTAGGCCAGTTGTTCTTTCAGTTTGGATTTGCCTGATTATTTCCTCATGATCAGATTCAGCTTAAACCTTTTTGGTGAGAATACTACATAGGTGATGTAGTGTGGCTAGCCAGTTGATTGGTTGCTCTTAGACAATTGCTGGCCAGTTGCCTATTTGTGCTCACTCCCATCCCCCTTCTCTTATCCTGTTCCCCATCATTCCCCAGTCTCCTTAGCCCAGAACCTTCTGTGTAAGTTTGGCCAAGGGGAGACAGTGAGAGATGATTGGAGAATAGGAGAAGTGGAAAGGCTGGGATATTTCCCTCTCTTTCTCGTTTCCTTCTCGCCTATGAAGTCTCTTGTTCCCCCCCACCCCAAACAGACCCTGCCTCTGTGGTTCCAGCTCCCTGGAAATCCCCCTCCTTGGTTCTGGCTCCTTCTGACTGGCCCCAACCTCTGTGCTCTGATAAAACCTCCTTCTCCTGCCATCCCTTCAGCCCTAGGGCAGCACTTAACTTCTGGCTGTTGCTAACCTCCAGTTGCCTTACCATCCTGTGTTTGGCTTCTCAGCTTTTCCATTTCCTGTGGAACCAATTTCCTTTATTTGGTTTGAAAAACCCAGGCTGGCCTCTGCTTTCCTGACTAAACCCTGACTAATACAGGCAGGGTGTCTAATCCCGGTGACCTATGGGATGGGGTTACATGGTATAAACTAAGGCAGCATTAGCAACAGGGGCTATAAGAGGGGAAATTCCTTTAGAAGGAGGAGTACGCACTGTAGGTCTCCTCCCTGGTTACATAGAAAGGAAATGTACAAAAAGGTAACATCTCTGGGTGGTAGAATTTTGGGAGATTTTCATATTATTTTTCTTCTTTTTTGTTTATCCACATTACTTATGTTTTCTACAACAGACATGGATTGTTTTTGGCATGAAGAAAAAAATCTAGCATGCCATATTTGGTAAACAAATGAGAGGATGTTGTGCTCAATAAGATATATCAGAGGATACGGAAGTGGCTAACCCCCATAAGAGTACTTTGGCTCCCAAATATTTTTTTCAGCTTTACTGAAGTATAATTGATAAATAAAGTTGTAATAGATTTAAAGTGTACACTGTGATGATTTGACTATGCATGTACATTGTGAAGTGATTCCCACAATTGAGTTAACACTTCCATCGTCTCACATATTTACCATTTATTTATTTATTTTGGTGCAAATACTTAAGTTCTATTCTCTTAGTAAATTTCAATTATACAGTGCAGCGTTATCAACTATAGTCACCATGTTATATATTAGATCTTCAGACCTTATTCACCATATAACTGAAAGTGTGCACCCTTTTACTAACCTCTCCCCTTTTGTTGCAACCCCCAGCCCCTAGCAAACACCATTCTATTCTTTGTTTCTATGAGTTCAACTTTTTTTTAAAATTGAAGTATAGTTGATTTACAATATTGTGTTAGTTTTAGGTGTACAGCAAAGTGACTCAGATATATCTATATCTGTATCTATTTTTAAGGGTTCTATTCCATTATAGAATATTACAAAATATTGAATATAATTCCCTATGCTATACAGTAAATCCCTGTTGCTTATCTGTTTTATGTATAATAGTCTGTATCTGTTAATCCCATGCTCCTAATTTGTCCCTCCTTCCCTCCCTCTCCCCTTTGGTAACCATCAGTTTGTTTTCTATATTCATAGGTCTGTTTCTGTTGTGTATAGGGATTCATTTGTATTATTTTTTAGATTCCACATATGAGTGATATCATATAGTATTTGTCTTTCTCTTTCTGACTTATTTCACTAAGTAAAATATTCTCTAGGTCCATCCATGTTCCTGCAAATGGCAATATTTCATTCCTCTCTATGGCTGAATAGTATTGCATTGTATATATATACTACATCTTCTTAAGCCCATCATCTGTCTTTGGGCACTTGGGTTGTTTCCATGTCTTGGCTATTGTAAATAGAGCTGCTATGAACATTGGGTTGCATCTATATTTTTGTTTGTTTGGTTTTTTTTTAGAAGTTTTATATATTTATTTATGTATTTTTGGCTGCGTTGGGTCTTCGTTGCTGCCTGCAGACTTTCTCTAGTTCCCTCGAGCAGGGGCTACTCCTCGTTGCGGTGCGCGGGCCTCTCATTGCGATGGCTTCTCTTGTTGTGGAGTACGGGCTCTAGGCGCACGGGCTTCAGCAGTTGTGGCTTGTGGGCTCAGTAGTTGTGGCTCGTGGGCTCAGTAGCCGTGGCACATGGGCTTAGTTTCTCTGCAGCATGTGGGATCTTCTCGGACCAGGGCTCAAACCCATGTCCCCTGCACTGGCAGGCGGATTCTCAACCACTGCGCCACTAGGGAAGCCCACATCTATATTTTTGAATTAGAGATTTTGTTTTTTCTGGGTATATACCCAGGAGTAGGATTGCTGGATCATATGGTAGCTCTACTTTTAGTTTTTTAAGGAACTTCTATACTTTTTTCCATAGTGGCTACGCCAATTTGCATTCCCACCAACGGTGTAGGAGGGTTCCTTTTGTCCACACCTTCTCCGGCATTTATTATTTGTAGACTTTTTAAAGATAGCCATTCTGACCGGTGTGAGGCGATACCTCATTGTGGTTTTGATTTGCATTCCTTTAATAATTAGCAATGTTGAGCATCTTTTCATGTGCCTGTTGGCCATCTGTAGTTCTTCCTTGGAAAAATGTCTGTTTAGGTCCTCTGCCCACTTTTCGATTGGGTTATTCGTTTTTTTGGTATTGAGTTGTATGAGCTGTTTGTATATTTTGGATATTAACCCCTTGTTGGTCACATGATTTGCAAATATTTTTCTCCCATTCTGTAGGTTGTCTTTTCATTTTGTTGATGATTTCCTTTGCTGTGCAAAAGCTTTTAAGTTTGCTTCAATCCCATTTGTTCATTTTTGGTTTTACTTCTGCCTTAGGAGACTGATCTAAGAAAATATTGCTATGAGTTATATCCAAGAATGTCTTGTCTGTGTTCTCTTTTAGAAGTTTTGTGGTGTCATGTCTTATATTTAGGTCAAAATAAACCATTTTGAGTTTATTTTTGTATATGGTGTAGGGGGGTGTTCTAATTTCATTGATTTACACGTGGCTCTCCAGCTTTCCCAACACCACTTGTTGAAGAAACTGTCTTTTCTCCATTGTATATTCTTAACTTCTTTGTCAGAGATTAATTGACCATAGATGTTTGAGTTTATTTCTGGGTTCTCTATTCTGTTCCATTGACCTATATGTCTGTGTTTGTGCCAATAGCACACTGGGTTTTTTGGGGTTTTTTCGGGGTTTTTTTTGCGGTACGCGGGCCTCTCACTGCTGTGGCCTCTCCCGTTGCGGAGCACGGGCTCCGGACGCACAGGCTCAGCGGCCATGGCTCACGGGCCCAGCCGCTCCGCGGCATGTGGGATCTTCCCGGACTGGGGCATGAACCCGCATCCCTTGCATCGGCAGGCGGACTCTCAACCACTGCGCCACCAGGGAAGCCCAGCACACTGTTTTTATTAGTGTGGCTTTGTAGTTTTGTCTGAAGTCTGAAAGGCTATGCTTCCAGCTTTGTTCTTTTCCCTCAGGATTTGCTTTGGCAATTCTGGGCCTTTTGTGGTTCCATATAAATGTTAGAATTATTTGTTCTAGTTCTGTGAAAAATGTCATGGGTAGTTTGATAGGGATTGCATTAAATCTGTAGATTTCCACATTGAATGGAAAGTAGGAATCTGTTTTTTGAACAGAAATTCTTAAGAGCTCACAAAGTTCCAGGGCTTCACGGTAGCTGGGCTCCTGTTCCAATGAACTTGTGGTAATAAGTTCAATATAACCAATAAGCCAGTAGCCTATAACCAAGTGTAAATTAGTATCCATCAAAAGTCCATGAGTGATATATTTTGCTTTAAATCATAAGGCTGTAAATTACAGGTTTTATATACCTGTATCTTTTACTCTGCCATTTCCACACCACAGTTGCTGTTGTTTTCAATACAGTATCTCTAAAAAATGTCCGTATTACTTTTGGCATCCTTAAAGCATGACTTAGGAACTGTTCACACTGAGCTCACCATCACTTCTTCTCTTTAAGGACAGTGCAAACCAAAGTGACACAATCGGTGCCCTTCGAAATCAGCAGGGCTTGACAGCCCCTTGGATTTCATTGATGAGCTACTGAATGGCTTGGCAGCCATCCTCAGGGTCTGACCAAAGGATTTCATTCTTTCCAAATTCACAAGCAGAATTTCTTTACTACCAAGTTTCCCGAAAATGGTGTGTGAGTACCTGTCAGTCCATCACTTACAGGAAGGTTTCTGAGGTAGTCCCTAGTCTTTTCTATCCTATTTCTGGTTTCAGAAGACTGGTTTTGGGTGACTGTCCCTCACGGAGGGCCCTCCTGTGGCCCAGGAGGCTGCTATATTACCACTGTGGGCCTGAGAGAAACTGTTGGTTTCCAGGCCCATGTTCTTGTGAAGTCTTCCCTTAGAATGGGGACTTTAAACTTAGATTCTACAGCAACGGTTTTTTTTTTTTTAACTTATCTCCATGATATCATTTTATTTATTTATTTAATTTATTTTTTAAACATCTTTATTGGAGTATAATTGCTTTACAATGGTGTGTTAGTTTCTGCTTTATAACAAAGTGAATCAGTTATACATATACATATGTCCCCATATCTCTTCCCTCTTGCATCTCCCTCCCTCCCACCCTCCCTATCCCACCTCTCTAGGTGGTCACAAAGCACCGAGCTGATCTCCCTGTGCTATGTGGCTGCTTCCCACTAGCTATCTATTTTACGTTTGGTAGTGAATATATGTCCATGCCTCCCTCTCACTTTGTCACAGCTTACGCTTCCCCCTCCCCATATCCTCAAGTCCGTTCTCTAGTAGGTCTGTGTCTTTATTCCCTTCTTGCCCCTAGGTTCTTCATGACCATTTTTTTTAGATTCCATATATATGTGTTAGCATACGGTATTTGTTTTTCTTTTTCTGACTTACTTCACTCTGTATGACAGACTCTAGGTCCATTCACCTCACTACAAATAACTCAATTTCGTTTCTTTTTATGGCTGAGTAATATTCTATTGTATATATGTGCCACATCTTCTTTATCCGTTCATCTGTTGATGGACACTTAGGTTGCTTCCATGTCCTGGCTATTGTAAATAGAGCTGCAATGAACATTTTGGTACATGACTCTTTTTGAATTATGGTTTTCTCAGGGAATATGCCCAGTAGTGGGATTGCTGGGTCATATGGTAGTTCTATTTTTAGTTTTTTAAGGCACCTCCATACTGTTCTCCATAGTGGCTGTATCAATTTACATTCCCACCAGCAGTGCAAGAGGGTTCCCTTTTCTCCACACCCTCTCCAGCATTTATTGTTTGTAGATTTTTTGATGGCCATTCTGACCGGTGTGAGGTGATATCTCATTGTAGTTTTGATTTGCATTTCTCTAATGATTAATGATGTTGAGCATTCTTTCATGTGTTTGTTCGCAATCTGTATATCTTCTTTCGAGAAATGTCTGTTTAGGTCTTCTGCCCATTTTTGGATTGGGTTTTTTGTTTTTTTTGATATTGAGCTGCATGAGCTGCTTGTAAATTTTGGAGATTAATCCTTTACAGCAAAGGTTTTTAACCTGGGGTCCAAACACCCTCTGTTCGTGGTTGAGTTTTAGTGTGTCTGTGAATCCCTTGAAATTGCAAATAAATTTCCATAAATGTGATTTTTCTGGAGAAAGCGTTCTTAACTTTCATCAGATTCTTCAGAAATGGGTGTCCCTAAAAGGCTAAGAGCCACTGGTCTGTCCTGTCTCTGACCTTGATCTAACTTGATACACACGGTTCCTTGTTTGTATTTCTAACCAGTAGAGTATGAATTGATTTTGCCAAGGCCTTAACATTTCCTACCATTCTGTGTGTCTCTCTCTCTTACTTTTGTTCTTTTTTTTTTTTTTTTTTTTGCGTTACGCGAGCCTCTCACTGTTGTGGTCTCTCCTGTTGCGGAGCACAGGCTCCGGACGCGCAGGCTCAGCGGCCATGGCTCACGGGCCCAGCCGCTCCGCGGCATGTGGGATCTTCCCTGACCGGGGCACGAACCCGTGTCCCCTGCATCGGCAGGCAGACTCTCAACCACTGCGCCACCAGGGAAGCCCACTTTTGTTCTTTTTGATTACATATTTTTCTGGTTGGACAACCAATTTCTGGGTATTCTTTTAAATCTTTCTTGTGAGCTTTAAGTTCCTCAATGATTTAACTTATGTTGGTGATCCTTAAATATGTCATGACTTTTTCTTTTCTTAAACTATTTTAGTATGGACTGTATAAACATCCAAAAGAGGGACTTCCCTGGTGGTCCAGTGGGTAAGACTCTATGCTCCCAATGCAGGGGGCCCGGTTTGATCCCTGGTCAGGAAACTAGGTCCCACATGCATGCTGCAACTAAGAAGCCCGCATGCCGCAACAAAGATCTTGCGTGCCGCAACTAAGACCCGTGCAGCCAAAATAAATAAATAAATAAATAAATATTTTTAAAAAATCCAAAAGAGCACATGTGAAATTTAAAGAAGAAAATTAAAGCAATTAAAAAGCACCAGGGGGGGACTTCCCTGGTGGCACAGTGGTTGGGAATCCGCCTGCCAATACAGGGGACAAGGGTTTGAGCCCTGGTCCGGGAAGATCCCACATGCTGCAGAGCAAGAAAGCCCGTGGGCCACAACTACTGAGCCTGTGCCCTAGAGCCCGCAAGCCACAACTACTGAGCCTGCGTGCCACAACTACTGAAGCCTGCGTACCTAGAGCCCATGCTCCACAACAAGAGAAGCCACCACGATGAGAAGTCTGCGCACAGCAACGAAGAGTAGTCCCCCCTCACTGCAACTAGAGAAAGTCCGCGCACAGCAACGAAGACCCAACGCAGCCAAAAATAAACAAATTAATTTAAAAAAAAAGCACCAGGTCACCATAACCCAGTCAAGAATTATAATATTGCCAGTATCCTATTATCTATACCACCCTCCCCCCAAAGAAAACCTCTCCCAGAAATAACCACTCTTCTAATCTTGTGATAACCATTTCCTTGCCTATCTTTATAGCTTTTCCATGTAGATATGCATTATTTAGTTCTGACTGTTTTTGAACTTTATATAAATGGAATCATACTAAATTATTTTTATCTTGCTTTCTTAGCTCAGTATTTGTAATATTAATTCATGTTGCTGCATATAGCTATAGTTCATTCATTTTTATTGCTTTGCAGTGTCTTTTATATGAATATACCACAATTAATATATCTATTTCACTGTTGATGGACAATGGATGGTTACCTATTAATAGCTGTTAAGAATAACGTCATCTTGGACTTCCCTGGTGGCACAGTGGTTAAGAATCCACCTGCCAATGCAGTGGACACAGGTTCGATCCCTGGTCCGGGAAGATCCCACATGCTGTGGAGCAGCTAAGCCCGTGTGCCACAACTACTGAGCCTGCACTCTAGAGCCAGCGTGCCACAACTACTGAAGCCTGCGCACCTAGAGTCCGTGCTCCGCAGCAAGAGAAGCCACCACGATGAGAAGCACATGCACCGCAAAGAAGAGTAGCCCCCGCTTGCCGCAACTAGAGAAAGCCCGTGCGCAGCAACGAAGACCCAAGGCAGCCAAAAATAAATAAATAAAAAATAAATTAATTTAAAAGAAAAGAAAGAATAATGTCATCTTTTTCATGTATGTGGTGTGTATGGGCAAGAGTTTCTCATGGGTGTGTACCTAGAATTGGAATCGCTAGTTTGTAGGATATGAGCAAATTCAACTTTATTTAGAAAATGCCAGTGATTTTCCAAAGTGGCTCTAGGAATTTAAGTTCTCATGAGCAGTGAATGGGAATTGTTCCACATCCTCAGTAATCGTTGGTGTTATGAGTGTTTTTATTTTAGCTATTCCAGAAGCATGTAGTTGTATCTCATTGAAGTTTTAAGTTGTATTTCTCTGATTATTAATGAGGTTGGGAATTTAAAAATATACTTATTACTATTTGGATCTCTTCGTTTTTTAATTATTTATTTTTGGCTGCGTTGGGTCTTCGTTGCTGCATGTGAGCTTTCTCTAGTTGTAGCGAGCGGGGGCTACTCTTTGTTGCAGTGCGCGGGCTTCTCTTTTCGGTGGCTACTCTTGTTGCAGCACACGGGCCCTAGAGCATGTGGGCTCAGTAGTTGTGGCTTGTGGGCTCTAGGACACATGAGTTTCAGTAGTTGTGATGCACAGGCTCAGTAGTTGTGGCTCACAGTCTCTAGAGTGCACGCTCAGTAGTTGTGGTGCACGGGCTTAGTTGCTCTGCGGCATGTGGGATCTTCCTGGACTAGGGATCGAACCCGTGTCCCCCGCATTGGTAGGCGGATTCTTAACCACTGTGCCACCAGGGAAGTCCCTGGATCTCTTCTTTTGTGAATTGCCTGTCCAAGTGTTTTGCCTAGTTATTATTAGTTTGTCTCTTACTTTTTTTCTTTAAATATTTACTTATTTATTTATTTAGGCTGCACCAGGTCTTAGTTGTGGCACGCAGGAACTTTGTTGTGGCATGCGGACTTCTTAGTTGCAGCATGTGGTTTCTTAGTTGCAGCATGCAGGATCTAGTTCCCTGACCAGGGATCAAACCCGGGTCCCCTACATTGGTAGCGCGGAGTCTTACCCACTGGACCACCAGGGAAGTCCCATGCATTGCTAGTAATTTTTGACTGGATTCCAGATATTGTGAATTTTATGCTGTTGGATGCTTGATTTTGTTGTGTGAAAAGATAAACTGGTACATATTAAAATTTTTAAAGTTTATTTGGGCAAAAATCTATTCAAATCAGGTAGCATCCAATCTAGCAGAAAGAAAGGCGCTCTGAAGAGCTGTACAAAATGAAGGATGTTTGTAGGCAGAAAGGAGTGGGAACAAGGAAACTAGACTAGGCGAAAAATCGGGTTGGTTATTGCAGTTACTTTCCTTTAAGGGATGGCAGGGGTCTATCAGGCAGGTTATCTAACTAATGCTGATCAAGTGGTCTTACATTGACTGCATTAATTCCATTTCTGAGGAAGCCGAAACTATGATCAAGTCTCGGTTTGACATGGAACTTAGCATAAGCAACTCCATTTTGGGCAGAAATGTTGACTTACAAATCCGCAAGTAATTGTCCTCTTTCTGGCAATTGTTTACCTAGCCTCGTGGAATTGCACCCTTGGTCAGATTGGTTTTGAGCCCGACACTCAAGGAGACCCCCGTGCAGGTTTCTGAAGCTCTTTCTCTGTGTATATTCCTCCTCTCTGGCGTTCTGCCCCCTCGACCTCCCTGAACTCTGATCTCTGTTTCCTGAGTTCAGTGAAGCTCTTTTGAGATTCCCCTCCTATGTTGCAGTCCAGAAACTTCCTGCAGGCAGAAAGCCTGGGCAATTGTAGCTTTCATCTCATTAGTTTCCCTTCACAGTCCCGTACTACCTGTTTTTCTGTGTTTGAAAATGTTTGTTTTTGCATAAATTCCGGGGTTTTTTTTTAATGTCAGGAGGGCAAGTCCCATAGTAGTTACCAAGTTTTCAGCTTTTTACTTGTTATTTTCTTTGTGATTCTTTCTATTATACAAATCTGAGAAAATAGTTATCCTCTTAGAAATATAATAAACCCACCTTTGAATAAACCCTTCTTTCAAAGAAAGAAGAGGTGGGTTTAGTAGTGAGGATGGAAGAGTGAATTTAATAGATACTGTAATAGGAACAAGTGTTAGAATCTAGTCATTACACATGGGGGTGTGGTATGTAAAAATAGCAAGACATTAAAGATGACCTAAAGTTATAATAAAAATGGTATTGCTTCAGTCTGAAAATAAAGCTTCAGTCAAATGAGAAGATGTCCTCATCCTGAGGTAATGTCACTTATTATTATTAGTTTTTGCAACTTGAGTAAGAAGATGAAGGTGCGTATCCAAAGAAGACATGACAATATTAAAGGAGTCACACTATATAAACAATGAGATGTTATATAAAAAGCACTAAACTGTGAGTCAGAAATTCTGCATTTTAGTTCCCATTCTATCATTTACAGGCTCTGTAGCCTGTAGTCATCTGAGCCTTAGTTTCTTTGTTTGTTCCATGGGAAAAACATGTCATGCTTACCTCCCAGGTGAGGCTCAAATGAAATAATGCAAGTGAGAGTGCTTTGTAAATCACTTACATCATCCACAGGTAAGATATCACTGTATGATTGTTACTGTTTTGCCTAGTAAGTATCAAGATATGGAAGATAAGAGTAAAGCTTCAGTCAAAGCCAGATAGTTGTAATCTTGGAGTGCTTCCTGTAGAAGGTGTCATTAAAGATAGAAACAATAGCTAGGTGGGAAGGAACTGTCATGGGAACCACCATAAACAAAACTTCAGAGGCAGAAACAAGCTCTCTTTTTATGTTACCACCTGGGACAGTTTACCCTCCCCCTGCAAAGAATAGGTGATCAACACTTTGAGGAAATCAGAGCGGAGAGCTTAAAGGCTGGAGTGGGGATTTTAGGGGTGTGCTGGGGGAGAGGTGAGGACACTGGCTGAGAAGAAGCTAAGAGGGATGGCTGGAAAGAGAGATAGAAAGATGTGGGAGAGAAAAGTGGTTTTCTCACTATTCTTTGGCTAGAGTGGGAGTGAATGGTAATTATAAAAGTAATGTCAACTAATTGTAGAAATTCATGCATAACAGAAGGGAAAGCCCTCAACTCTTTTTCACTTTGGAGAGGTGACTGATCCTAATAATTTGGTGTATGTCCTTTCACACTTTTCCCAATGCATATATAACACATATAGTACAAACTTAAATTCACAGCAAACAACAGTTACCTCCCTAAACCTAGAATCCTTCCCTACCATTGCCTTCTTAGGCCCTGTGCTAATTCTCTTCCTAACCCCCACATTAGCTTTCTTGTTTTTTCTTCCTCACCCCTAACAGGAAATAAACCTCAAGGCTCAGTCCTTGGCTACCCGCTCTTCCTTCTACATTCTTTGCTCTTGAAGATCACTTCCAAGCAGATGACTTCCCCAGTTTCCTCTTCAATACCTGACTTATCTCAAGAGTTTCGAGTCTGAATCTCCTACAACCTGCTGGACATCTCTTCCTTGATCTCTTACCCACCCCTCTCACTTGGACCTTGTCTACAACCAAGGTCAGCCATTTGTCTCAAAAGGGCTCCTTCTTCCAGATTTCCTGTTTTTGTCATTTATATTCCCCTAAATTCATGTGCTCAGAACCCTGGCTTTGTTCCAATTGTTTCTTCTCTCAATATCTTTCTCCTCATATCATCTTTTTTTTAAATAGATTTTATTTATTTATTTATTTATTTATTTATTTATTGGCTGTGTTGGGTTTTCCATCGCTGTGCACGGGCTTTCTCTAGTTGCCGAGGGCTTCTCATTGCGGTGGCTTCTCTTGTTGCGGAGCACGGGCTGTAGGCGCACAGGCTTCAGTAGTTGTGGCACACGGGCTTCAGTGGTTGTGACTCGCGGGCTCTGAAGAGCAGGCTCAGTAGTTGTGGCGCACGGGCTTAGTTGCTCCGCAGCATGTGGGATCTTCCCTGACCAGGGCTCGAACCCATGTCCCCTGCATTGGCAGGCGGATTCTTAACCACTGTGCCACCAGGGAAGTCCCCATATCATCTTTTCATTCCCTCTTTTCACCACCTACACCATGACAGTCATCCTGCCACAGATCCCTCCCTGCCCTTATCCATGTCCTCATAACTGTCACACCAACCTATAAAACACTATTTACATCTTAATCTTCTATTCCTCCTCAACATAGAATTCCTCACCTTCTTGCTTAGCTGCCACTGTCCCAATTCCTCAACCTGGTGATGATACCTCTCACAGTCTAGCACCAAATTATCTTTCTAATCTCATCACCATGACTCTTCTATACCTCCTTTCCATTCCAGCCCAAATAATTTAATCACTGTTCTCTGAAAACACCTTTTACCTGTTGACTCCTGGATCTTTGTTCAAACTGCTAACTCAGCTTAAATTCTGATTCCATTTTTCTGAACTTGTCCAAGAACCCTAGTTCAAAACCAAGTCAAGCCTTGTCTCCTCCAAGAAGAATTTTCTGACCATCTCCACTGTCGGTGGTACCATCCCTTCCAGAACCTAAGGACACTGATCATTGAGAGACTAGATTGGTCTTTCTGTATTATCTCGTTAGAGACTTGTTTGGCCTCTTTGAGTTTCCCATGTATAGCGACTATACTTCATTCCTCTGTTTACCTTCAGTGCCTGGCACAGGGCCTGGGCATCACAGATGTTCCGTAGCTTTTATGAAACGATTATGCTTGGGGATAGAATGTCGATGGTGTGGAGACAAAGGAGATAAAGTTTGGGGGATAAAGAAGACGGATATTATGGGAAAAGTTGAGGAATAAAATTGTGGCAGAGGACAAAGAGAAGAGGTTGAAGGAGGGGCAGAAATGGGTGTTTGGGAATGAAGGATATAAACATGAGATTGAGTGAAGATCGTGCTCCCACCTGTCTTTGGTAGGGCCCAGGAATAGAGGCCCTATCAAGATGTGGTCATGAGGCGGTTGTGTGACGGGCCTCGGGCTAGGGAGAATTAGGTGAAGTTGGCTCTCTCAGCTCTACTGTGGCAGGCAGCCAATGAATTATTTAATTTAACTCTTACAGAGACTCAAAGAAGCACCTTCTAGAAGGCCTGGTTACTTGTTTCACAGAAAAGGAAGGGTAAAGATAGGAAAGTATTTTGTTTACTGAATTCATTCACAAAATGTTTGTTGAGCACCTATTATATACCAGGCACCAAGAATACAGAGATTTTTGTCCTCAAGGAGTTCCTAGTCTGGTGGGGGAAACAAAATGATTTTAAAAAATGCAACCGTATGTTACTATAAGAATGAATTCTATACAGGGTGTGGAGCACAAAGCAGGGATGGGTCAGTTCACCTTGTGGAGACAGAAAAGACTTCTCAGGGGAACAACTTGAACTGAGCCTTGAAATCTGAGTAGGCATCTGCCAGGTTGGTGGGAACAGAGGTGAGCTGGGGAGAGGGGAGGCACTCTGGGCAAATAGGCAACAAGAGTTCCAGGGAGCTGGTGTAATTTCAGGGAAATTCATGAGGTTGGGATCAGGAAGAGATAAGTGATGTGGTTGGAAAGGAAACAGGAGACTCATGAGAAGAGTTCTTTGGAGTGCTGGTGAGAGATGATAAGGGCCAGCAACAAGGCGGGGTTAGCAGGAATGGAGGTAGGGGAGGGTGAAAGAGATGCTAAGGAAGTGGAATTGTCAAGACTTATTCCACTGGTGATGGTAGGGAGAGAATGGAGAGAAGGATGTGAGAGAGAGTGTGGAAAAGGGGGAGAGAAGGCAAGAGAGGCTGATCCAGTAAGACTTCCTGGTTCCTGGCTGAGGCAAGTAGGTGTATGATGGTATCATTTACTGAGATGCGGGACACATAAGGAGTGGAAGGATTGGGAAATACAATAAACTTGGCTTTTGGCAAATCAAGTTTGAAGCACCTCTTGGAGTTGTAGAAGAGTACCTCATGGCCCACTTCACTGTCCACTGCTTTGCATATGTAAAGCTTTGATGTCTGAGAAAGGTCAAAAGAATCCTTGGTAGAGTGACTATAAGCAAGTGCAATCCAATTCAAAATAAGTTCTTGAACATTTACTATGTGCCACACTGCAACACACACTAATCTCCAAGGGGACTCTATCTGCCTTGTTCACATTTGCATCCCAGTGCCTGGTACAGTGACTGATACACAGTGGACATTTAATTAATATTTGTTGAATGAATAACTGAATGTATGAACGAACATGTTTGGTAATGAGAATACAGCAATGAATAGCTCCTGAATCCCTCCCTTCGGAACTTACTGTCTGGTTGGGGAGACAAATGCATGCACAAACAGTGTCAAACAGCATATTAACGCTTGAATAGAAGTTGGATGTAAGGGCAATAAGGACTCGGGGGGAGAGGGAGTGACTTACTCAGTCCTTGTGCTGGGTTTTACAGTTTTCTAGGCAGAGAAGAGGAAAAGACATTCCAGAAGGAAGGAACAGACCAAATAAAGGCCTAGAAGGGTGAAAGTGTCTGACATGGTTCTCAGACTAACAGTTTAGTGCAGCTGTACTCCACATGGCAATCATCATGCCTGCCATCCCCTTATAAGGAAATATTCCACATCCACGTCCCTTGCTCAGGGAAAGCTCTGAGTGTTCTTGCTTTACACAAAATGAAACTGCTGTTCAGCCACAGGTGGCCACTCACCCCAAAAGAGACAAATCATACGCTGTCTAGCAGCCTAAGAGGTATACTTGAGCGGAGCCACTGTCAAAACCAGAAGGAGCAGGGCCATTTTGCTCACTGTGATGTGAGTATGTCTCTGTGTGTGGTGGTGGTGATGGTGGTGGTATGGGAAACCAGAGAGAATCGGGCAGTTAGCCATACCTTCAAAGATGGAGAGAAGCCAGAGAGGCCAAGCTGGCCATAGGAAACAGAAGTTACAAAAAAAGTAGACGCCACATGGCAGAAAAAAGACATGCTGAGCAGAGGGAGAAGCAGCAGTTGTTTTCAGAGTGAGAAGCAGATGGAATCAGAGGTCATCCAGTTAGATCACCGTCTACATATATTAAAACCCATTAGTAATGTTAGAATACTTGCTGTCCACCATCAAACATATTTAATAATTCATTAGGAGAGGATATTTGAAATTTCTGTTGTTCTTCCTTTATTCCCAGTGACCCAAGTTTCCTGCTCATATCATTTCTGTTTGAATAACTTCTTTTAGCAATTCTTTTGGAGCAGGTCTGCTGGCAATGGATTCTCTTAGTTTTTCTTCATCTGAGAATGTCTTTATTTCATCATCATTTCTCCAGGATATTTTTGCTGGATATAGAATTCTGAGTTAACAGGTTTTTTTTCCTCTCAGCACTTAAAAAATATTATTCTACTTTATTCTGGCCTCCATTGTTTCTAATGAGAACTCCACACTCATTTGGATCATTGTTTCTCTATAGAAGTGTGTTTCTTTTCTCTGTCTGCTTTCAAGATTTTTTCTTTGTTTTTAGTTTTCAGTGGTCTGCTTGTGATATGCCTGGGTGACGATTTTTTGTTTGGTTGGTTTTTTATCCTGTTGGTAATTTGGTGAGCTTTTGGAATCTATAGGTCTATGTCTTTTATAAAATTTGAGAAGCTTTGTTAAGCCATTATTTCTTTTTAAGGAGTTTTTTCCTATACCACACTCTCTTTCCTGTGCTTCTTTGACTCTGATGACATGAATGTTAGACCTTTTGGTTTTGTCCTACATATCCTTGAGGCACTGTTTACTTTTTTCAATCTCTTTTCCTCTATGTTATTCAAATTGCATAGTTTCTATAAATATATGTATACTTTTTATTTTATTTATTTATTTTTGGCTACATCAGGTCTTAGTTGCAGTGTGTGGGCTTCTCTCTAGTTGTGGCGTGCAGGTTCTCTAGTTGTGGCATGCAGGCTCAGTAGTTGTGTGAGCATGTGGGCTCAGTAGTTGTGGCACTCAGGCTCTTTAGTTGTGGCGCACAGGCTCAGCCTAGTTGCCCTGCAGCATGTGGGATCTTAGTTCCCCGATCAGGGATCAAACCCACGTCCCCTGCATTGGAAGGCAGATTCTCAACCGCTGGACCACCAGGGAAATCCCTTATTATCTGTATTCAAGTTCACTGAATCTTTCTTTCATCAGTTCCTTTCTGTCATTGAGTTCATTTGATGAATTTAAAAAAAAATTTTACTTATTGTAATTTTCAGTTCTAGAATATTCATTTGGTTCTTCTTTATATTTTCTATTTATTTTCCTGAGATTTTCCATCTCTTCATTCATTTCAACAGTGTTTGCCCTTACTTGTTGGAGTATTTTATAATCATTCCTTCAAAGTCTTTGTCAAATAATCCCAACATCTGTCCCAATATCTTCACATTGATATCTATTGTCTCTTCTCATGTGAGTTGAGATATTCCTGGTACGAGTAATTTTGGAGTGTAATCTGGATATTTTGAATATTATGTTATGAGACTCAATCTTGTTTAAGTCCTATAGAGCATGCTGGTATTTTTGTTTTCTCAGGCAATTGAGCTGGTTGGATTCAGGTCACAAATTCCAATCAGTGTTCTGTGGTTGTGGTTTCAATGCCAGTTCTATTTTCCAGGCCTTTGCAATGCTATTTGGATCTGTCCCACGTTTGTGCCACCCAGTGGCCAGTGGTAGCCTGTCATTTAATTCAGTTCTGAAAGTCTGTTGACTTTGTTCAGTTCTCCTGTCTGTTTGTGATCTGATCCTTACTTGTGCAGTTCAGGAGTGAGCCCAGGGGTTCATATACAACATTTTGGGGTTTCTTTCCTAAGATCTTCCCTCTCTGTGGTAACCCCAGTGCTTTCAAGTTCCCTGGGATTTCCCTTTTTGGTCCTCTAGCCAGAAAGTTAGGGCTTAATTTACCCCACTTTGCTGTACATTTATTACAATTGTGCCCTCGTCTGGGTTCAAGCAGCAAGAGGACAGAGAGGAAAAAAAGTCCGTGGGGTTTTTCCCATCCTCTTGGGACCACACCTCTTCTAATTGGAGAGGAAAGTTCCACTTCTTCAGAGTTGTGAGTACCTATAGGTCCTTGCTGCTACCGTTGTCATTCCCAGGTGATCCCTTTCCCACGATCTAAGCCGGACCTGAGAGCTTCCCCTGAAGCTCTCTCTGTCCATGCTGATTTACACTTCCAGTTTTTAGGCTGCCTTGAAGTCAGTTTAGGGGCTACTGGAAGGGAAAAAAAAATAGTAAACTCACTGCCAGTTTGCACTCTGGTCTTACTCCTCAATCCACATGCTAGTACCACTTTTCAGAGTCTCTTTATTTCCTTCCATTATTTGTTCTTTTGTATATTTGCACTTTCTCACTTCCTCATTTTTGATTGGGCTAATGAGTTTATTTACCTTTAAAAAAAGTATTTTAGATTTATATAGTATTTCTGTTTTTCTTGTTTTCTAATTTATTATAATTTGGTTTTCTTCATTTGTTCCTTTCTGCAGCTTTCCTTTGGTTTATTTTGTTATTATTTTCTATCCTTTAAAAAAGATGCTTATTTCTCCATTTTGTTTTGAAATATGTATTTAAGGTGATTAAGTATTCCTCTGAGTACTACTTGAGCCACATTTCATAGATTCTGGTATATATTCTTTACATTATTATTTTTATTATTTCCATTAATTCTTTTGTTTTGGGTTATGTTTCCATTTTGACCCAATTATATGAAAGAGAGCTTTATTTTTAACTTCCAGGACAGAGAGGACTCTTTGATTTTCTTATTAAATTCATTTGTTGCAATATGATTATAGGATATTTTCTGCATTATTTCTGTTTTGGGGGTGTTTGAAATATTTCTTAAAGACTTAAATATGATTAATTTTAATAAATATTATTGGACAATTGAAAGGATGAAGTATCCTCTGCTTTTAGGATGCAGAGTTTGATATATATCAGTAAGGTCTGCTTTGTTAATTATATTGTTTAGGTCAACTCTATTTTTAGGGTTTTTATTTTAACTATTTTTTTTTTTATGGCCTCACTGCACAGCTTGCAGGATCTTAGTTACCCAACCAGGGCTTGAACCTGGGCCCCAGCAGTGAAAGCGCTGAGTCCTAACCACTAGACCGCCAGGGAACTTCCCTATTTTTAGTTTAAAAAAAAATTAGTATTTGTTTTTGATTGGATGAAACAAGTAATTTAAAGCCTCTTTTTTATTAGCACGTTTCTGTTTCCTTCTTCTTGCTTATTTTGTAATTTCTGCTTTGTGAAGGTTACTTTTATGTTGTTTGGTACATTGATAATCATAATCGTTACATTTTCATTGCCAATTGTACCCTTTTTTTTAATAGATCTTTATTGGAGTATAATTGCTTCACATTACTGTGTTAGTTTCTGTTGTATAACAAAATGACTCAGCCATATGCATACATATAACCCCATATCCCCTTCCTCTTGAGCCTCCCTCCCACCCTCCCTATCCCACCCCTCTAGGTCATCACAAAGCACCGAGCTGATCTCCCTGTGCTATGCTGCTGCTTCCCACTAGCTAACTATTTTATTTGGTAGTGTATATATGTCAATGCCACTCTCACTTTGCCCCAGCTTTCCCCTCCCTGCCGTGTCCTCAAGTCCATTCTCCATGTCTACGTCTATATTCCTGCCCTGACACTAGGTTCATCAGTACCATTTTTATTCCATATATATGCGTTAGTGTATGGTATTTGTTTTTCTCTTTCTGACTTACTTCACTCTGTATGACAGTCTCTAGGTCCATCCACGTCTCTACAAATGACCCAATTTCGGGCTTCCCTGGTGGCGCAGTGGTTGACAGTCTGCCTGCCGATGCAGGGGACACGGGTTCGTGCCCCGGTCCAGGAGGATCCCACATTTCACGGAGCGGGCCCATGAACCATGGCCGCTGAGCCTGCGCGTCCGGAGCCTGTGCCCCGCAACGGGAGAGGCCACAACAGTGAGAGGCCCGCGTACCGCATAAAAAAATAATAATAATAAAAGACCCAATTTCATTCCTTTTTATGGCTGAGTAATATTCCATTGTATATATGTGCCACATCTTCTTTATCCATTCATCTGTCGATGGACATTTCGGTTGCTTCCATGACCTGGCTATTGTAAATAGTGCTGCAGTGAACATTGAGGTGCATGTGTCTTTTTGAATTACGGTTTTCTCTGGGTATATGCCCAGTAGTGGGATTGCTGGGTCATATGGTAATTCGATTTTTTTTTTTAAGATCTTTTTTAAAATTTAATTTAATTTTACTTTTTTTTGCTGTGTTGGATCTTTGTTTCTGTGCGAAGGCTTTCTCTAGTTGTGGCGAGTGGGGGCCACTCTTCATCGCGGTGCACGGGCCTCTCACTATTGCAGCCTCTCTTGTTGCGGAGCACACGCTCCAGACACGCAGGCTCAGTAGTTGTGGCTCACAGGCCTAGTTGCTCCGCAGCATGTGGGATCCTCCCAGACCAGGGCTCGAACCCATGTCTCCTGCATTAGCAGACAGCTTCTCAACCACTGCGCCACCAGGGAAGCCCTGGTAATTCGATTTTTAGTTGTTTTTTTTTTGCGGTATGCGGTCCTCTCACTGTTGTGGCCTCTCCCGTTGCGGAGCACAGGCTCCAGACGCGCAGGCTCAGCAGCCATGGCTCACGGGCCCAGCCGCTCCACAGCATGTGGGATCTTCCCGAACCAGGGCATGAACCCATGTCCCCTGCATTGGCAGGTGGACTCTCCACCACTGAGACACCAGGGAAGCCCCGATTTTTAGTTTTTTAAGGAACTTCCATACTGTTCTGCATATTGGCTGTATCAATTTACATTCCCACCAACACTACAAGAGGGTTTCCTTTTCTCTACACGCTCTCCAGCATTTGTTGTTTGTAGATTTTGTGATGATGCCCATTCTGACCAGTGTGCGGTGATACCTCACTGTAGTTTTGATTTGCATTTCTCTAATAATTAGTGATGTTGAGCGCTTTTCATGTGCTTCTTGGCCATCTGTATGTCTTCTTTGGAGAAATGTCTATTTAGGTCTTCTGCCCAGTTTTTGATTGGGTTGTTTGTTTTTTTAATATTGAACTGCATGAGCTGTTTATATATTTTGGAGATTAATCCTTTGTCCGTTGATTCGTTTGCAAATATTTTCTCCCATTCTGAGGGTTGTCTTTTTGTCTTGTTTGTAGTTTCCTTTGCTTTGCAAAAGCTTTTAAGTTTCATTAGGTCCCATTTGTTTATTTTTGTTTTCATTTCCATTACTCTAGGAGGTGGATCAAAAAAGATCTTGCTGGGGCTTCCCAGGTGGCGCAGTGGTTGAGAGTCCACCTGCCAATGCAGGGGACATGGGTTCGTGCCCCGGTCTGGGGGGGTCCCACATGCCGCACAGCGGCTGGGCCCTTGGGCAATGGTCGCTGAGCCTGTGCGTCCAGAGCCTGTGCACTGCAGTGGGAGAGGCCACAACGGTGAGAGGCCCACATACCACAAAAAAAAAAAAAAAAAAAACTTGCTGTGATTTATGTCTAAGAGTGTTCTTCCTATGTTTTCCTCTAAGAGTTTTATAGTATCCAGTCTTACATTTAGGTCTTTAATCCATTTTGAGTTTAGTTTTCTGTATGGTGTTATGGAGTGTTCTAATTTCATTCTTTTACATGTAGCTGTCCAGTTTTCCCAGCACCACTTATTGAAGAGACTGTCTTTTCTCCATTGTATATCCTTGCCTCCTTTGTCATAGATTAGTTGACCATAGGTGCGTGGGTTTATCTCTGGGCTTTCTATCCTGTTCCATTGATCTATATTTCTGTTTTTGTGCCAGTACCATATTGTTTTGATTACTGTAGCTTTGTAGTATAGTCTGAAGTCAGGGAGTCTGATTCCTCCAGCTCCATTTTTTTCCCTCAAGACTGCTTTGGCTATTCGGGGTCTTTTGTGTCTCCATACAGATTTTAAGATTTTTTGTTTAGAACTGCTTTTGCTGCTTCCCATAGGTTTTGGGTCATCGTGTTTTCATTGTCATTTGTTTCTATGTATATTTTGATTTCTTCTTTGATTTCTTCAGTGATCTCTTGGTAATTTAGTAACACACTGTTTAGCCTCCATGTATTTGTGTTTGTTACAGTTTTTTTCCTGTAATTGATTTTCTCCAGTTGTACCCTTTAGCTTTATAAAGTAACCTTGCTCTCTTGGCTCGAATTCCACCTCGTCGATTATTAAAATCATGACTTCTGCTTTAAAAAACTTGTTGTATACCCTTGCCAATGTTTTAATCTTTAAAATAAACTTTAAGAGTGGTTCTAGATTTACAGAAAAATTGTACTGAGATTTACAGAAAAAATGTACAAAATTGAAGGTTGTACTGAGAGTTTTCATATACTCCACACCTAGTTTCCTCTGTTGTTAACATCTTACGTTAGTATAAGGCTTTAAACGTGAAGAGAGTGAGAGGAAGCAAATAACACAAATTGATAATGTAGGAAGTGGAGAAACAAGAATACACATAAAACATTTAAAAAATAAACCAGTAAAATAAGCAAATCTCAAGCGAGCTTTATTTTTTTCACAAAGTGAGAGAGTAGGAATAAACCATGAGAAGGAATGAAAGAAACACTACTTATACAGTATAGGCTTAAAAAAAAAAAAGTAGTAACTCTGCAGCAGGGATAGACAGGAGGGAGTGCTCTAGGAGTCCCTGGTAATTTACAAAGCCTGTTGTTTGAACCTCATCATTACCTGACACATCTAGGGGTTTTTTTGTTTGTTTCTTTTGTTTGTTTGTTTTGGTTTGGTTTTCTTGGCCATGTCGTGGCTTGCAGGACCTTAGTTCCCTGACCAGGGATCGAACCCAGGCCCCTGCAGTGAAAGTGCCAAATCCTAAACACTGGACCACCAGGGAATTCTCCATGCTGTAACATTTTATTCAGTTAAGTGTCAACGGTCCTCTTTTTAAGTAGTTATTGTTGCTTTTTTTTTTTTTTTTTTTTTTGCGGTATGCGGGCCTCTCACTGTTGTGGCCTCTCCCGTTGCGGAGCACAGGCTCCGGATGCGCAGGCTCAGCGGCCATGGCTCGCGGGCCCAGCCGCTCCGCGGTATGTGGGATCTTCCCAGACCGGGACACGAACCCGCATCCCCTGCATCGGCAGGCGGACTCTCAACCACTGCGCCACCAGGGAAGCCCAGTTATTGTTGCTTTGATTTCAGCTAGTCCACAAAGTAGAAAATATAACCCACCTGGTCTGAAGATGAGACACTAAAACCACACATTTTAATTCCTCAGTTTATTCCTCATGGTTTAAATAGAGAGCCCTCTAGGGGGCAGCAGTGGAATGACAGGAGCTGCTGTTTGGATATTGTGGAGAAGAGGGAGAGACAAAATGGTGACCTCTAGACCAGAGCTTCTAGGTAAAAGAGAAGACTTGGCATTAGAACTCTTGATCCTTTCTCTTACTGTTTACAGATGGCCACCATGTCACACACTGCAGTGGAAACCATTCACAGAGGATCCAATGTGAGTGCCCACCTGGAGTTGTGCAGCAGTGCAGCCCTACAAGAGTACAGATGGAGTGAGGGGTAAGAAGTGATCAAAGTCAGATCAAAGGAATGTGACCAAGATTCCCAAAGGTGTTTTTTCTTTTTTGCGGTACGCGGGGCTCTCACTGTTGTGGCCTCTCCCGTCGCGGAGCACAGGCTCCGGACGCGCAGGCCCAGTGGCCATGGCCCACGGGCCCAGCCGCTCCGTGGCATGTGGGATCCTCCCGGACCGGGGCACGAACCCGTGTCCCCTGCATCGGCAGGCGGACCCTCAACCACTGCGCCACCAGGGAAACCCCCCGAAGGTATTTTGAGCCTGGTGTAAAAAGAAGGGAAAGAGAGGATTGATGGGAAAATTAGGGGTGTGTAGTTCAAATGGGAATCACCATTAACAAAGATTTAGAGGCAATAGTAAGCCTCTTATATGCAGTGATTCCTGGGCAGATTGTCCCAGTAAAAGAAGACTCGTTGCACCAGACTCTCCTGGTAGATTAGGGTGGAATTTTTTTTTATTGAAGTATAGTTGATTTATAATGTGTTAATTTCCACTGTACAGCAAAGTGCTTCAGTTATACATATATATATCTTTTTTTAATATATTCTTTTTCATTATGGTTTATAATAGGATACTGAATATAGTTCTCTGTGGTATACAGTGGGACCTTGTTGTTTATTATGGTGGAATGATTTGAAGACTGAAGTGAGTCCTTGGCCCACCCACATTCAGTCTTTTTTTTTTTTATTTTATTATTTATTTATTATTTTTGGCTGTATTGGGTCTTCGTTGCTGTGTGTGGGCTTTCTCTAGTTGTGGCGAGCAGGGGCTACTCTTCGTTGTGGTGTGTGGGCTTCTCATCGCGGGGGCTTCTCTTATTGCTGAGCACAGGCTCTAGAGCACAGGCTCAGTAGTTGTGGCTCGCGGGCTCTAGAACACAGGTTCAGTAGTTGTGGTGCACGGGCTTAGTTCCTCCGACATGTGGGATCTTCCCGAACCAGGGCTGGAATCCGTGTCACCTGCATTGGCAGGCAGATTCTTAACCACTGTGTCACCAGGGAAGTCCCCCACATTCAGTCTTGATAGTTTAATTTGGATGTCAGTGACCCCTTTTTCAATTGTCTGCTTAATTGCTTCCCATAAGTGTCCCACTGATAGTCTAACTTAAACAATTTTTCTTCTCTCTAGCCCAATCATGCTAATACTCATAACCTCAGACTCAGTCTTTTAATGTCCCTCATTCACTCCTCTTCTGAAACTCAGTCAGTCTTCAGGTTGTTTCAATCTGTACCTCACAAAGTTTCTCCAGAAAAACTTCTAAGTGGCCAGTGCAAAACTTCTGAGAGTTTATGATTTCTCAAGACTGTCTTTTATTACCCATCCGACACGGCAAGTTCTAAGCTAAAACTCCACCTCTTGCTTGGTGAGGTAGTGAGTGGGTTGCTGAAAGGTTGGCGGCAGGAGATGATTTTTAATGGATCATACGTGTCTGTTTCTGCCTTATTAACTGTATTATGTTAACCTTATTTAAATTTCCTCAAATATTTGTGGAAAGCTGTGGGGCATAGATAAGATGTGTAAGATGTTTCAAGGATTCAGACTCTCTGTATCTGTCATGTCCTTGCCATCCCACAGCCCTTACCCCAGGCCAGGGCAGGCTCTTCACGTTGAGATGACACCAATAATTTCCAGATTGGGCCTTTGGTCTCTACATTTTAAGAGTTATCTTTTTATACACCGTTTTGCTCATATGCTCTTAATCCTAGCTTTGATTCTTCCTCTCAACCGGCCCTTGATCTTGTTAGATTTGGTTATATGTTATGCTTTTTTTTTTTTTAACCCTTTTAAGCACATGGGCCTGGTGGAAACAGCAGTGAATCTACAATGTCCCTTTTTGTTTTGTTCTTGGAGAAAAATGGAAGCTTCCGCATGGTACATGGGTTCCAGGAGTGCTAGTCTAGCTGCACCCACTTAGGGATTCAGGCTGCTGACCTTTGCATTTGATCCTCCTATTCTGTGTTCCGAGGGATGCCTTATTACAGGTTACCTGGCCCAGATTGGCAGAAACACACTGACTAGTGCATATCAAGATGTACATGGAGGCAACATGGCTGAGCTAGGGCTCTCTAAGGATATGGGGAAATCAGAAGACTTAGAGGCTGAGAGACCAGAGGTTAGACAGTAAAAGGGATAGAAAGACCAGAAATGTGTATAAACACAGAGGGAATGGAGTCCTGGGGGCCCTGGCCTTTAGATTAAGTGGCTCATTCATAGCGGGTATTTGAATGTTTGTCGACACGGAATGAATCTTGGAACTCTGAGGTACTATGGAACGTTTTGCAACCATGTAGGAACTATGGAACTATGGCCCCAGAGGGACCACTGCTACTCATGGCCAGGTTCGGGAGTGGAGGTAGGGACCGGCAAAAGAAATACAACTCAGTTGTTCCGCCTGCCGAACACTAACTTGCACATCCTACCAACACTTTAAACTCCTTGTATCTAAAACTGAGCACCTCATCTTTGTTACCAAACTGGCTTCTTCTCCTGCCGTTACTGTTGCTGACAGTTGCTTCGGTTCATCAGCTTGTATCCTTTTTTCCCCCTTCTCTTCCATATCTAAAGTCTCAAGATTTTGAGAATATTTTCTAGGCAAGAGTAAGTTTTATTTTGCTACCTTCCACCTAGCAATACATACAGGACTCACTTTTATAAAATGTTAGTATTTCTATGTCAGTACAACAGTACCCATTCCTGTGTGCTCCTGTGTGTTGCAGAAGCTTAGACCTCTGTTCTAGCTTTCTCATTCTTGCACTCAGGCATGCTGCAGTGATTTTCCTCCATCACCAGACTTTTGATTTCTCTCTTCCACTCCTGTCACCCTCATGCAGGACTTTAGCCACCTCTCTCCTTGGGTAGGCACGAATAATCTGGGCTGTTCTCTTTGCCCTTTGATCTACTTTATTAAAGATTTCTCAGTTGTTGTGGAACATTCTACAGCGATCTTATAATGTCTATGGTGATCTCTCTTGATTTCAACTGTTTCCAAATATTGTTCTCTGGTTGCTGTTGTTGGTTGTTTTCTTCCCCCCCATATGTACCACATTTCTTCCCAGCAAAATGGTAACTCTCCAGAAGCAGAACCAACACTTTTGTTTAAGAAATTATATTCCTACTCTACTTCATACTGATTGCTAGAGAATTCTGGAGAGCTGCCCTGCAACATGTACTGAATAAATGCTAAGTAACTTGACTTAATAGGACAGATGGGACCTCTCTGTCTTATTTCTTTTTTTTCTTTTTTTTTTTGCGGTACGCGGGCCTCTCACTGCTGTGGCCTCTCCCGTTGCGGAGCACAGGCTCCGGACGCGCAGGCTCAGCGGCCATGGCTCACGGGCCCAGCCGCTCCGCGGCATGTGGGATCTTCCCAGACCAGGGCACGAACCCACGTCCCCTGCATCGGCAGGCGGACTCTCAACCACTGAGCCACCAGGGAAGCCCATCTGTCTTATTTCTTAAAGCTGCATGTGAATCTGTAATTAGCTCAACATAAAAAGAGTTTAACATTGAAAATAAAAACGCAAGGCTCAAGATTTTGACGCAATCATCCGTCACACTTCCTCTCCTCCATTCACAAATTGCTGTAAAGATTCTTTGCTACAATAACGTACGAATGCTTGTTGAATTTGAAGCATCTTTGTTTACATCGTTCCAGCCAGATGGCTTAGGTTTTTAAAATCCTAAACAACTGTTGGGCTGTTTCCTTTCTCTGGGGTCTGAGTGAAGGGGGAGGTGGAGGGTAGAGGTTGTACCTTGAAGACAGGATGCAGCCCCAGGAAGCACCTCATGGTGGCCTCAGCGGTGACCTCAGCCAGCAGATGGGTGTTCGGCAGATGACATAGGAGCTGGTGCAGTTGGAAATCTGAATTTTGGACCCAGGACTTTGCCAGGAGCCAGGCAAGTGGAGGATCTGAGGGCAGGAACAGTCATGGGGTCTGGGAGCTGGGGCTGGGAGGCTGGATCTGGGAAAAAGAGAATTTAAGTATTCATGGACCTCTCATCATACGTAAGACACCATGTGCAGCCCATCTGTAACCAGCAGAAGGAAAATACAGGCCCTCTTGGACACTCTCGTTTTATTCACAGGCAGACAAAGTGTTCCAGAGTTCTTCCGCCAGCTCTGAGGTTTCCACAGCTTGCCTGTTTCTCTTGGCTTTATGAGTACCGGGAGGCTCCCCCATCTAGTACTGCTTGGTAGCCAGCAGGTGGCGCTCAAAGGTCAAAGTAGGCTAAAGAGCCTTCCTGGATTTGCCAGTTACCTTAGGAAGATAGAGAACAAATAACCAAGAAGAGGTCGGTTCCATTCCTACCCGTCCCCCACTCCATCTCCCTCCCTTTCCCCAACCCCCATTGCTAGGTACAGAGGGTCAGTCCGTGTAAATATAACCAGGCCATTGAGTTGGAATCTTGGAGTACAAATACTTTTGAGCTGATGAAAAAATCGCTACTATGTAAATAGGTTAGGCTGAGGCAAGCCTTGCCCCAGTGTCAGGACTGCTGACCCCAGAGCCCATCCCAAGGCTGCAGGGAGATGAAGAGGGTGCCTTTAGGGTGGCCTCCAGTGTCCAAGGCCAGAATACACCCAGAGAGGGTGCTCTACTAAAGCCCCGTTGAACCCTGAATGCCTGTGCCCTTGTAGCCAGCACTCTCCTTCTGTCCATTCTAAGTGCTGCCAGCCACCCTGGGTGGGCAAGCAGGATAGAGGGTGGACTCAGAGGGGTGGGGGGGGAGAAGGGAAAGAGGAAGGGTGCAGCCAGGAGCAGGGCTGTTTGGAGGGCAGGGCCAGCAGCTGGGTTATAAATGAACCCTGCTAGGGCAGCGACCACAGCCCGGGTGAGAAGCTCCCAGTGACACCTGGCATCCCTCCCTTCCTCTCATGTTCTGCCCAGAGTTTGCCAGGCCCTTTGCTCCCTAGAGAGCCTAGACTCAGAGGGGCCTTTCCCTGTGTGTGGGCTGCAACCTACAACCTACAGATGCCTGCCCAGAGAGCTGGGGAGCAGAGTTAAGGGGCCGGCTGGAGATCATCCAGATGCACGGAGAAAAAGACATCTTTTCCTTCCTTACCTCACTCATTTAATATTTACTGAGTACCGGGACTTCCGTGGTGGTCCAGCGGTTAAGACTTCGCACTCCCAATGCAGGGGGCCTGGGTTTGATCCCTGGTCAGGGAACTAGATCTCACATGCATCTTTAGTCCCCCGCAACTAAAGATCCTGCACAGGGCAATGAAGATCCCGCGTGCTGCAACTAAGGCTCAGCGCAGCCAAATAAATGAATAAATACATTTTTTTAAATTTACTGAGTACCAATCACATGCCTGGCCCTTCTCTAAGCCTTACATGATGGGGGTGGAGGAATGGGGAGGGAGCAAAAAAAGTGAATTAAGACATGCCTTCTGAACTGTCATGTGTGTGGAAAAGTCAACCTCAGGTACTGACATAGGAGGGCTCGAGGTATGGAATACTCAGGTTACTTCTGTTTGTCACGTCCGGGGAGTGTTACACATGGAGGAGACCCACAACCTGGTTTTGTTCCCAGGGACGGAGGGAACAGCAAGTTCAAAGAGAAAGAAGTGTGAGAATGTTTGCTGGAGGGTGGGAGGTGGGGATGGGATGATACAGGGCAAATAATTCCAGGATGGTTAAGTGCCCTACTCAAGCGATTCACTCCTCACAGATGAGGCACAATGTCCGTCGGTCTCGGAGGAATTGTTTCTTAACTGAGAAGAAAGCAGCTCAAGTCCAGATAATGGTGGAAATTCAGGCATCAGGAGTGTGTGTGTCTATGGCCCAAGGTCAGGGTGAGCAGGATAGATTGGATAGAGAGGTCTTTGCCCTTTTTCTTGCCTTTATTATTCCTCCCCAGTCACAAATGCCTCTCTTCAGCTCCCTAGTTAAGGGTGGATCTGCCTCTGCAGAGACCAGCATTGTACACTTGGATGACGTGTCTCTGATCAGCGATGTCCAATGGCTTCCTCTCTCCTTCTCAGATCCTGGCGCTGGAGCAGCGCCATATTTCTCTGGCTCCCAGCCTCCGCTTCTTGGCTTTGCTCTGAGCGTCGTCCCCAGAGAGCTGTGTTTCTACCACTGTTACCAGGAGATCATGCCTACCAGAGCCAAGCTGGGTGCCCAGAGCACCAGCATCTATTCTGGGGCCACAGCTGGAACTGGACCACCATGGCCAGTGTCATGAGTATCTTGGCTTGGTTCTTTGACATAGGTTCTAACAGTTTAGGTCAGGAGGTCAGATCCTGGATGGAAGAAGGAATGTCTGAATGTTTTCCACCAGCCTGGACTAATTCTCACCCTCATGGAAGCACTGGTGCTTCAGAATGGTCCAGCTTTATCTCTAAGCAGCCTGCTTCCCCAGTGAGCGCTGCGAATTTTGAGTGACCCTCCGCCTCCTCCTCTGAATTGCCAAGAGGAAGTGGATTGAAGTATAGCCAGGCAACCCAAGTGCGCTGATCCAGGTGTGCTATAGCCATTGCTCCAATTCCCCCAGGCGTTGCCTTTAGCAGTCCCTGATGCTAGCGGTAATCGAAGCCTGCCCAGTGCCAGGGAAGCATTGAGAGGCTGAGCACTGCCCAGGGAGCTCCACTCCCAGCCTGAAGGGAAAACCCTAAGGATACACTGGGACTGGGAAAGGGAAAAGGGTGGAGGGATATCTCTGGCAGAGTTAACAACTAAGCAAACAAGCTTATGCACTGTATTTAATATTTTCAACACCATCAGAATCACTTTTTATTTCTACTGAAAGGGGAAGCTGAATCTTAAATTGTTCATCTTAAACCTTCAAGACAAACTGGGCTGTTATGAGATTTGAAAACAAACAAAGCCCCGTTAAGAAAAGCTGAATAAGCTTACTGTCGGGTGTTTTTACATTGATTGATACACATCTTTAAATGTCATTAATCTGAAACAACTAACAGAGGCTCCTTAATGTCCATGAAGAAAAGAGTAAACTATTACTTTTTTAATATTATTCTGATATTAGAAAAAGTATTCTCTTCCTAAAAGAAAAAAAATGCTTTTTATACCAAGGAACCAAGAAATATATTTGCTTAGAAATTAATTTTTTTCCTTTAATATGTAATCTTGCCAGGAAGCAAGATACAAGTTTTGCAACATTCTTAAAAGAAACACTTATAATTTTAGATCGTATTCCTCCTTAGGTTAAAAGGTAGGAGGCTTGGGTTTTGTTTTTTGTTTTTTTTTTAAACAAAGAATTGCTTTATTAACACAAACACACAAACTATAAAGCACTAAAATTTAAATATCTAAGTCATAGCAAACAGGTGACAATTCAACATCCAGAGTCGACCAAATGCTTGTCAGAGCAACAGATAAGACTCCCAGGGTGGGACCTCCCTGGTGGTGCAGTGGTTAAGAATCCGCCTGCCAATGCAGGGGGCACAGGTTCGATCCCTGGTCTGGGAAGATCCCACATGTCGTGGAGCAACTAAACCCGTGCGCCACAACTACTGAGCCCGCGTGCCACAACTCCTGAAGCCCGCACGCCTAGAGCCCATGCTCCGCAACAAGGGAAGCCACCGCGATGAGAAGCCCACACACCGCAACAAAGAGTAGACCCCGCTCACCGCGCAACTAGAGAAAGCCCGCGCACAGCAACGAAGACCCAATGCAGCCAAAATTAAATCTTTTTTTTTTTAAAGTACTAGTCAAGCCAAGAGACGGGACTAGATTCAAAAGTACAAGAGGAAAAAAGTCAAAGAAAGAGAATCGCAGACATTAGAGTTAGCAAAACAAAGACTGTAAAATAATGGATTCATGTGTTGAAGAAAATAGGTGAAATGATAAAAAATTTCACCAGAGAACTGTAATCAATAAAAATGAATCAAATGGCAACTCTAGAGCTGAATGATGCAACAGCTGAGATAACGATTTCAATTAGGTAGATTTATAGCACATAAACCAAGCATAAAATTGGATTAATATGTAAAGCAATTATACTCCAATAAAGATGTTTAAAAAAATTGGATTAATAAACCAGAAAACAGGTCAATAGAAAATAACATAGTAGAGAAAGAAGGAAAAATAGAAAATAAAGAGCATAGGTATGTTGAACACAATTAGAACACATGTTCTAACATGTGGAATTCTAGAAGAAAAGAGAATTAGGCAAAAGCAATTTGAAGAGATAATGGCCAAACATTTCTCAAAACTGAGTAAAGATATCAACCCAGAGATTCAAGAATCTCTGTGAACCCCAAGCCCCCAAGCAGAATAAGTACAAAGAAAACTACTGCCAGGCTTATAATAGCAAAAGTGCTAAAACAAACAAAAAATAGAAAACTATAAATGCAGCCAGAGGGGGAAAAAAGATAACTAAAGGAACAATAGCTGAGGTGTCATCTCCATTTCCCAACAAAAATGAGGGAACCAGAAGACAACAGAATGCTATATTTTTAAAATTTACTTATTTATGTATTTATGGCTGTGTTGGGTCTTCGTTTCTGTGCGAGGGCTTTCTCCAGCTGTGGCAAGCGGGGGCCCCTCTTCATCGCGGTGTGCGGGCCTCTCACTATCGCGGCCTTTCTTGCTGCGGAGCACAGGCTCCAGACGTGCAGGCTCAGTAATTGTGGCTCACGGGCCCAGACACTCCGCGGCATGTGGGATCTTCCCAGACCAGGGCTCGAACCCGTGTCCCCTGCATTGGCAGGCAGACTCTCAACCACTGCGCCACCAGGGAAGCCCCCCAGAATGATATTTTTAAAGTGCTAGGGGAAAATAACTTTCAAAATATCCTTCAAAAATACAAAGTAAAGATATTTTTAGACAAACAAAAAACAGAGAATTCATCACTGTCATATCTGCTCAAAAACAAATACTAAAAGGAGTTTTTTAAGCAGTAAGGAATGGTTCCAAATAGGAACACAAAAATATAAGAAGAGTACACACACACACACACACACAGAGGAATATTATTCAGCCATGAGAAGGAATGAAATTCTGCCATTTGTGACAACATGGATGGTCCTAGAGGGTGTTGCTAAATGAAATAAGTCAGAGAAAAACAAATGCTGTATGATTTCACTTATATGGGAAATCTAAAAAAGCTGAACTTGTAGAAACAAAGAGTAGAATGGTGGTTACCAAGGGTGGGGGGGGATGGGGAGATGTTGGTCAAATGTACAAACTTCTAGTTAGAAGATGAATAGGTTCTGGGGACGTAATGCACAGCACTGTGATTATAGATAATCATACTGTACTATATATATACGTGAAAGCTGCTAAATGAGCAGGTCTTAAATGTTCTCACCACGTAAAAGAAATGATAACGACGTGACGTGGTGGAGGTGTCAGCTAATACTACTGGTGTTATTTGTTATAGCAGGCTGAACAGACCAAGACATTTTCATTTCCCAAACCAGCATCAGTTGTGTTCCTGAGGCAGATTGAATGAAGATGCTGAAAGAATTAAGTATTTTCATCTCTAAAGGACATCTTTGTGATTAAAGGTCCCAATGATCAGAAGCTTACAGTCCTAATAATAAGGGGGGAGGGGAACACATTTTAAACTATATAGAATAAACCTTAATCTTAGAAACAACAAAATAAGTTCTAATGAAATGCAAAAAAATCCACTCATTTTATTAGAGAACTAAGAATGACTAAGAACTAAGGAAAAGGAAAATATTTGTTTCCCTCGCAATCTGTCTTTCCTTTCATGTCAATAAACAAGTGAGAAAATTGGAGCATGGTATACACAAAACTTACTGATGAAACATCATGTGTACTTAAAGAATCATACAACCTGTCAATACTGTGCATGTATAATGGGACTAGCAGAAGAAAGAAAGGAAGGGAGAGAGGGAGGGAGGGAGGAAGGAAGGGAGGATAAATATTTACCAAATGATAGAAATATAGAGATTTATTGTTTTGACAATTAAGTGACCAGTGGAATGTTAGCAAAGGCATTCAGTAGTGAACTTACTGAGTAGACTCTACGGGTGGGTCTCACTGAACATCTCACTGAGTATCTTCACTTCTGATTATCTCCATTAGGTGAAATTCCACAGGTAAGTGGGCATCCGAGAAAGGGAGTCATGCTCCTGGCATCCATCTCATTAGAGGTAAACCTCCCTTGCACCCCTTTTCCTGAAGAAGCTCCCTCTCCCCGGCTTAGACATGGTGTTACCCCCTCACTAGAGAAGACCCCATATGCAAAAAGATAATAATTGTCCCTCAGACCCACTCCCCATCACATGATAGGCTAGGAATCGGGGAGTCTCACTGAATGTGGACAGTCACTACTGTCATTCTGCTTTTTTAGAGTTGGAGTTGACTACTGCCTAACATTGCATTTAAAAAGCTGCTCAGCCTAGCTCCAAACGCTTTGTTTCAAAGACTGTTACGTAAGAGAATGTTCATTTGTATCAAAAACAGTTATGTACCATTGCATGTATCTTAAGTTATTTAGACAGTTGGGTTGTTGCCTGGAAAGAAAGTTCAGAGGAACTTTATCTTCTGACTCTCCCCATTAGGTGAAATTCCGTAGTTGAGTGGATATCCAAGAAAGGGAGTCACGCGCCTGGTATCCGTCCCAATAGAGATGAACCTCCCTTTCCCTCCTTTCCTGAAGAAGCTGCTCTTCCCTGGCTTAGACACGATGTAACCGCCTCACTAGAGGAAGACCCCATGCAAGAAAGCAAACAATAACTTCCCTCAGGACCTACTCCTCAACAAGAGCCAGTAATCAGAATGGGATCCCAGCATTCAGCGACATGTAAATGGAAAACACATGTACATGTGACAGCAGATTCTGAAAGAGAAAGTTTGCCTATTAAGAAGATTAGAGATATTTTGTTTGTTAATGTCGATACAAATCCAAGGACTTTTCTGGGAAGTGGATTTTGAGGACCACCAGCCAAGGGAAGAGGAGTATTATTTTACATCAGGCTGAAATTGTCGATCTAGACGGATTTAACAGAGATTCTGAGTTCGGGGTGTTTTTTGGCACATCTGGGTGTGATTCTGCTAGATACATGTGTATCTAGCAGATACAGCAAACTGCCAGATACAGTTCTGGATGATGTAAAGGAAGCTTAGATGCCATAAAGCCCTTGGCATTTTGCACAGGAAGAAACTAAGACCTGGAGACATAACAATGCTGAGTTAGTTCCATTATATATATATCCCCTTCGTTCACACGCCATGTCCCTTTATAGGACCCCAAATTTTCTCCCCTCCCTGAAATTGAGAAACACATCAGTATGGGAAGCGCTAGTTCTTTTCAATGAGTTTTACTGGCTCTCCTAAAAAACAAAAATATGTTACTCAAGAAGACATCTGGAGGCTGTACAATGACCATGTGCTTATTTACTCTGCTCTGATTTCTAATTTCAATAGTAGCCTCCATATAAAGTAAAAGTACTCAATTACCTCAAATTTGATTTAGGTTAAGGTATCATAAGCAATTAAGAATTTTAGAAAATACATTTAAACTGATACCATGAAACATAATCATCATTGAAAATAAGCATTTGTCAGAAAAATAGGCCATCTTAAAACTTTCTACCCAGATAGTATGGTGGAATAACTCATAGCTACACAAAGTTTTCAATTTTATCTGACTTGTAAGAACTCGTTTATAAAGATTTTTTATTTAAATCATACCAATTTAGGGCTCCCCTGGTGGCGCAGTGGTTGCGAGCCCGCCTGCCGATGCAGGGGACACAGGTTCGTGCCCTGGTCCGGGAAGATCCCACATGCCGCTGAGCGGCTAGGCCCGTGAGCCATGGCTGCTGAGCCTGCGCGTCTGGAGCCTGTGCTCTGCAATGGGAGAGACCACAACAGTGAGAGGCCCGTGTACGGCAAAAAAGCAATCAATCAATCAATAAATCATACCAATTTAGTTGAATACACACGTATACTTTTATATATTCTTTTTATTTATTTATTTATTTGGTTGTGCTGGGTGTTAATTGCAGCTCGTGGGCTCCTTAGTTGCGGCTCGCCAGCTTCTTAGTTGCAGTATGTGGGCTCCTTAGTTGCAGCTCCAGGGCTCTTTTTTAGTTGCGGCTCACCAGCTCCTTAGTTGTGGCATGCATGTGGGACCTAGTTCCCTGACCAGGGGTTGAATCCGGGCCCCCTGCATTGGGAGCACGGAGTCCTATCCACTGCACCACCAGAGAAGTCCCTATATATTCTTAAATAACAGTGTAATGTAACTTATCTGACCTATAAAGCAAGTGTAGGGAATTTAGAAAGTTACATTTATTTTAGCCTTTTAAAAAGACATATGTAAATTCTTGCATAAACTTAAATATCATTTTGTATTTTTATTTCACACTCTGGAAAATTCCAGGACATAATGTAGAGCCACCTTCTACCCAAAATTTACAAAGCAATTTAATCTATCAAAGGTTTGCCTTGATTTGAAATTTAGAGTGATTAAAATATGATTCTCTCATTTTTCTTTTACTGATTAATAGTAAGTTCTTCTATGTCTTAATTAAAAGTCTCAGTATCAAGTGTTGAAGGCTTCTTATGACCACTAATAGTTGGCCTAATGTAAATTCACATATTTTTTCTTTAGCTTATAACTTAGCAAGGCTGAGTAAAAATTTCCCTTTTAGTCATCCAGAAACTTTGGAGAGATAGAAAGAATGTATTTTGAAGTAAGAATACTGAGTAAAGGGACTTCCCTTGTGGTGCAGTGGTTAAGAATCCGCCTGCCAATGCAGGGGACACAGGTTCAATCCCTGGTCCGGGAAGATCCCACATGCCGTGGAGCAGCTAAACCCGTGCGCCACAACTACTGAGCCCATGCGCCACAACTACTGAAGCCCGTGCACCTAGAGCCCATGCTCTGCAACAAGAGAAGCCACCGCAATGAGAAGCCCGCACACCGTAACAAAGAGTAGCCCCCACTCGCCACAGCTAGAGAAAGCCCGCACGCACAGCAATGAAGACCCAACGCAGTCAAAAAAAAAAAAAAAAGAATACTGAGTAAATTTTTTATTAATAACAGTTGTTTTGCACGGTTAACTTATATGGGTTTTATTTTTCTCACCCATATATAATATTTATCTTCTTAAATTGAGGTATAGTTGATTTACAATATTACATTAGTTTCCTGTATATATATAACATAGTAATTCAAAATGTTTATAGATTATAATTCCATTTATAGTTACTATAAAATATTGGCTTTATTCCCTGTGCTGTACAATATATCCTTGTAGCTCATTTATTTTATACATAGTAGTTTGTACCTCTTAAATCCCTACCCCTATTTTGCCCCTCCCACCTTCCCTCTCCCTATTGATAGCCACTGTTTGTTCTCTATATCTGTGAATCTGTTTCTTTTTTGTTATATTCATTAGTTTGCTTTATTTTTTAGATTCAACATATAGGTGATATATTTGTGTTTCCCTGACATTTCACTAAGCCTAATACCCTCCAGGCCCATCCATGTTGTTGCAAATGGCAAAATTTCATTCTTTTTTATGGCTGAGTAATATTCTATCATGTATATATACCACATCTTCTTTATCTATTTGTTTATTGATGGGCACTTAGGTTGCTTCCATATCTTGGTTATTGTAAATAATGCTGCTGTGAACATTGGGGTGCATGTATCTTTTCAAATTAGTGTTTTCATTTTCTTTGGATATATACCCAGGAGTGGAATTACTGGATCATATGGTAGTTCCATTTTTAGTTTTTTGAGGAACGTCCAGTATGTAATATTTATCTTTTAACTAAATTTCTATAACTTAATTGAGTAATATATTTTTTTACTTAAAAATACCCTTTTAAACGTGAAAACCATAATAAGACTCTGTCCCTTTGAGGCCAGTTTAATTACAGATGTAATATATTTGTGGAAGGTAATAAGTATAATTAATGACTTGGTTCTCTTTTCAAAGACTGTGAAGTTTTAAGATGTCATTTTCTTCTGACAATTATTTCCTTTTCTTCCAGCCTAAAGAGAATCTTTCCTAAAGGCTGTCGTATCTAAAGCACCATCAATTTTGGTATTATCTCTACCCAGCCCCGGCCCAGCTAGTCTTTGCACTTTCTTATCTTAGGTTTTTACAAAGCACTTACTAATTTCTTATAATTAAACAAAATAGAAACTCTGTTTAATTTGGAAGATTTCATGACCTTTATAATATCTCTGATTCAAAGATGCTTTCTGAAGGAAATTATTTTTCTTTGTTATCCTTGGAGTACATATAGTACCAATCTTTGGGGGACTGCCAACTTTGGCAAACATACTGTTTGTTTTTTTTTTAATTGAAGTATAGTTGATTTACAATATTGTGTTAGTTTCAGGTGTGCAGCATAGTGATTCATGTTCTTTTTTTTTGCCGATTATATTCCATTATAGGTTATTAAAAGATATTTAGTATAATTCCCTGTGCTATACAGTAAATCCTTGTTGCTTATCTATTTTATGTATAGTATTTTCTGCCTTTTAATCCCATACTCCTAATTTGTCCCTCCCCAGCTGCCTCTGGCTGAGTAATATTCCACTGTATGTGTGTGTATGTCTTAAGCCAATCGTCTGCTGTTCAGCACTTGGGTTGTTTCCTGTCTTGGCTATTATAAATAGTACTGCTATGAACATTGGGGTGCATGTATCCTTTTGAATTAGAGCTTTCATTTTTTCCAGGTATATACCCAGGAGTGGAATTGCTGCACTGTATGGTAGCTCTATTTTTAGTTGTTTAAGGAATGTCCATACTGTTCTCCATAGTGGCTGCACCAATTTACATTCCCACCAACAGTGCAAGAGGGTTCCCTTTTCTCCACACCCTCTCCAGCATTTATTATTTGTAGGCTTTTTTTTTTTTTCGGTACGCGGGCCTCTCACTGTTGTGGCCTCTCCCGTTGCGGAGCACAGGCTCAGTAATTGTGGCTCACGGGCCCAGCCTCTCCGCGGCATGTGGGATCTTCCCAGACCAGGGCACGAACCCGTGTCCCCTGCATGGGCAGGCGGACTCTCAACCACTGCGCCACCAGGGAAGCCCTATTATTTGTAGACTTTTTGATGACATCCATTCTGACTGGTGTGATGTAATACCTCATTGTGATTTTGATTTTCATTTCTTGAATAATTAACAATGTTGAGCATCTTTTCATGTGCCTGTTGGTCATTTGTGTGTTTTCTTTGGAGAAATATTTATTTAGGTCTTCAGTCCATTGTTTTCTAAAGTCTTTATTGAATTTGTTACAATATTGCTTCTATTTTATGTTTTGGTTTTTTGGCTGCAAAGCATGTGAGATCCTAGCTCCCTGACTAGGGATCAAACCCGCACCCCCTGCACTGGAAGGCGAAGTCTTAACCGCTGGACCTCCAGGGAAGTCCCTTTGGTCCATTTTTTAAATTGGTTTGTTTGCTTTTCAGATATTGAGTTGTATGAGCTGTTTTTATATTTTGGATATGAACCCCTTGTTGGCCACATTGTTTGCATATATTTTCTCCCATTCCATATGTTGTCTTTTCATTTTGTTGATAGTTTTCTTTGCTGTGCAAAAGCTTTGAAGTTTGATTAGGTCCCATGTGTTTATTTTTCGTTTTATTTCTTTTGCCTTGGGAAACTGATCTAAGGAAATATTGCTGTGATTTATGTCTAAGAATGTTTTACCTATGCTCTCTTTTGGGAGTTTTAAAGTGTCATGTCTTATATTTAGGTCTTTAAACAAGTTTTAGTTTATTTTTATATATGGGGTGAGGAAGTGTTCTAATTTCATTGATTTACCTAAAGCTATCCAGCTTTCCCAACACTACTTGTTGAAGAGACTATCTTTTCTCCATTGTATAGGCTTGCTTCCTTTGTCATAGATTAATTAACCATAGGTGTGTGGGTTTATTTCTGGGCTCTCTACTCTGTTCCATTGACCTATATGTCTGTTTTTGTGCCAAAACCATGCTGTTTTTTTTTTTTTTTTTTTTTTTTTAACCATGCTGTTTTGATTACTAAAGCTTTGTAGTATAGTCTGAGGTCTGGAAGGGTTATGTCTCCAGCTTTGTTCTTTTTCCTCAGGATTGCTTTGGCAATTCTGGGCCTTTTGTGGTTCCATGTAAATTTTAGGATTATTTGTTGTAGTTCTGTGAAAAATGTCATTTATATTTTGATAGGGATTACATTAAATCTGTAGATTGCTTTGGGTAGTATGGCCATTTTAACAATATTAATTCTTTCAATTCAAGAGAATATTCAATGGGATATCTTTCCATTTCTTTGAATCATATTCAGTTTCCTTTATCAATGTTTTATAGTTTTCAGCATATAGGTATTTCACCTCCTTGGTTAAGTTGATTCCTAGGTATTTTATTTTTCTGACATGATTTTAAATGAGATTGATTTTTGCTTGCTCTTTATGATATTTCATTATTAGTGTAAGGAAATGCAACAGATTTATGTATATTAATCTTATATCCTGCTACCTTGCTAAATTCATTTATTAATTCTAATAGTTTTTGTGTGGAGATTTCAGGGTCCTCTATATAGAGTATCATGTCATCTGCAAATAGTGACAGTTTTACCTCTTCCCTTCCAATTTGTGTACCTTTTATTTCTTTTTCTTGTCTGATTGCTGTGGCTAGGACTTCCAATACTATGTTGAATAGAAATGGTGAGGGAGTTCCCTGGCAGTCCAGTGGCTAGGACTTGGTGCTTTCACTGCTGTGGCCCAGGTTCAGTCCCTGGTCAGTGAACTAAGATCCCACAAACTGTGCAGTGTGGTCAAAAAAAAGGAATAGAAGTGGTAAGAGTGGGCATCCTTGTCTTGTTTCTGAACTTAGAGGGAAGACTTTCAGCTTTTCACCGTTGAATATTGTGTCAGCTGTGGGTTTGTCATAAGTGGCTTTTATTACATTGAGATATGTTCCCTCTATGCCCACACTTTGGTGAGAGTTTTTATCATGATTTGATGTTATTCAAATACATTTTCCATCCCCTTCTCTCTCTCTCATCTCCTTCTGGAACCCCTATTATGCGTAGGTTGGCACGCTTTATATTACCCCATAGATCTCATATATTGTTTTCTTTTTCTTTTTTTTTTATTTGTCTTCCTGTCATTCTGTTTGGGTAATTTCCATTATTCTATCTTCTAGATCACTTATTTGTTCTTCTGTGTCATTTAGTCTGCTATTCCTTGCTTCTAGATTGGTCTAAGCAATTGAATTGTGTAACTTTGGTTCATCTTTATAGTTTCTATTTCCTTGCTACAGTGATCTGCATTTCTGTTGATAATTTCTTAATTCCCTTAGCGTTTTTAAACATTTTTTTATTGAAGTATAGTTGATTTAGAATGTTTTGCCAATCTCTGCTCTACTCCTTTAGCATTTTTATTGCCTCCTTTTTTAACTCGGGGTCTGGTGGACTGGTGAGGTCTGTTTCATTATTTGTTCTTTCAGGGGATTTCTTTTGTTCTTTTAATTGGGAATAGTTCCTCTGCTTTTTCATTTTACTTAACTTTTCCTGTCTCTAGGCATTCAGGAGAAACAGTTATCTACTGTGGTCTTGCAGGTTGTTTTTATGTGAGAGTATCCCTGTGTAGACCGTGTGGGTCCATTATTTTTGGTGCGAGGGCTGGCTTTTGTTGTTGTTGTTGTTTTGCCGTGCTGCGTGGCTTGCAGGATCTTAGTTCCCTGACCAGGGATTGAACCCAGGCCATGGCAGTGAAAGCATGGAGTCCTAACCACTGGACTGCCAGGAAAGTCCCGAGGGCTGGTTTTGGTATGGATGCCAGCCATGTCTTTCCTCAGAGCATGCTGTCAGCTAACCCCTTGGTATAGGGGGTGTGGTTGGTGTTGTGGTGTCCAGACCCTGTGCTGGATATTGGGCGGGGCTTCCTCTTTGCTCCATGGCTGTCTCCATCCTGTCAGGGTGGGGTCTGCTCCCCAGCTTCTGGAGTAGAGGCCCTGAGAGTCAGGTTCAGTCAGGCTCTCTCTCCCAGGAGGTGGTTGTTGAAGCAAGTGAGGCCCGTGTAGTCACAGAGAAGCTCTGCGCCACCTGTGCAGGCATCCGTGGTTCCACTCAGAAGCAGCCCAGGGTCGCACCCCTTTCTCTGTTGTGTTCCTCCCTGATCTAGTACAAGTCTGTGGTGTGGAGTGGGCTGGGGCTTGGGGGGTCAAGGGTGTTGTGGCTGCAAGAATTGAGGTAACTGTACTGCTGCCTGAGATCTGGGCTGCCGCTGTGACAGACTTCTCCTGGGTTTGTCTGCCCCACACCTAGCGCTAAGCTGCGGTGTGGAGTCGCCAGAGCCCAGGCCCTCTCACTGGGAAACAAACTGCTGCGTACTCCTGCCCAGGGCCTGTCTGCCCAAGATTCAGCCCTTGTTCACTTGGTCACTGTGCATTCTTGTGACCTCCGAGGAGAAGTGGGTGTGGCCTCCAATGAGAAGAGGGTGTGGCCTCCAAGAAGGGGTTTGGTCTCCAAGGAGAAGGGGGTGTGGCCTCCAAGGAGAAGGGGGTGTGGCCTCCAAGGGGAAGGGGGTGCCTCTGTGAGTGTGACTTCCAGGACCCTGTCATACCCTTACTTATAATCCTTCAATGGCTGTTTCCTAAAGGTCAAGCCTAATTTCCTGGCGTGAAACATGTTCTTCATGAGACCACCCCTTCCCACCGCTTCTCACTCGCTAGACTGCATTATTTCTGGTGTGGAGCTGCGCCGTGCTCTCTCTCACCTCCTTGTGGGCTCTTCTGGATCCCAGCATTAAACTCTACCCCAGCCTCTCAACTCTGCGTTTCGTATTCTTCCTTCAAGAATCGGACCAAGCATCCCCCGTATGTCTTCTGCCAAATTAAATAGCATCAGAGGCAGGAAGCAACTTTGATCGTACTGTAAAGGAAACAATTCTGGTTTGTGTTTACTGTTAGTTTCTGTTTCACCATATCCACAGATGATCATATTAAGAAATCAAACTTCCAAGTTTGTTTTTCCAAACTTTTAATCAGATACAGAAGTTGGATTTTATTGACTCCTTTGTTGTCCCCCTGTTAAAATAATGAGATTTTTAGTACTTTTCCAGTTAATCCTTTTTACTTGGAGCTTTCCAACGGATGAAGTGCAAAGGGATTATCCATATGGATCCCTTGGGCAAAACCCTGAGGCCAAGTACCTCCAGCTGAGAGCAGCTTCTGCAGTTTAACCAGTTAACTTCCATTTATCACTTTCTAAGTGAGTCATGAAATGAAAATCTTGAGAATTGCTGTGTTAATGGTTTGCTTTGTGTTGTGACTGGTCTCAGGACAAGCAGTGAATCCCATCCAGTTAGAAAGATGTGCTGTACACTCTTTGGCCAATATTTGATTTAGCATAGTTTGGACTAAATTCTTTTCTTTCATTAGTCTAAAATATCTTTTTCCTGTCATTAACTGAATTTAGGTTCAGAATCATATTTGATTCATAAAAGGTTCATTCATTCATTATCACCCTATTCTATTCTTGGAACTGTTTGTATAAATGTGGCTGTTGGGGCTTCCCTGGTGGCGCAGTGGTTGAGAGTCCGCCTGCCGATGCAGGGGACACGGGTTCGTGCCCCGGTTCAGGAAGATCCCACATGCCGCGGAGTGGCTGGGCCCGTGAGCCATGGCCGCTGAACCTGCGCGTCCGGAGCCTGTGCTGCGCAACGGGAGAGGCCACAACAGTGAGAGGCCCTAGTATCGCAAAAAAAAAAAAAAAATTGTGGCTGTTAACCTGCCCTATGGGTGATCTGAAATATCAAGGAAGAAGGGGTGGGGGTGAGGCGGAAGAAATAGGGACAAGGTCCCTAGGTCCTGCATCTGGAGTAAAATTTGTTCCCAGTGGGCGCAGACAATGAAAAGGTGACTTTGGGGACGATGGGAGTTGGGAAGAGGATGGGGTTTGGGGAGGGCAAGACTGAGAGCACTAGGGGATGGGTGTGGCTTGGGTGGAAGGGGGCCGAAACAACCCAAGGCTTGGGGCACTCCTATGGCCACACTGTTTTCCGCCAGGCTGGGCCGCAGGTATTCGTAGGGCAAGTCCAGCTTGGCATTCCGGATCTCAATGCCCTTTTCCAGGGCAGCCAGCTCCTCCCTGAACTTCTTCAGTGCAGCCTTGGGCTCAGGGCCCGAAAAATACTCCTCCTTATGTTGGTCCAGAGCCACCTGGACAGAGGGGAAAAAGGCAGCTGAGAGCTTCACTGACCCTCAGTCTGGAGTGCCACAGCTCCCAGTACCTGCCCCCTTCCTCGGGGACCCGGGCACCTGGCTCTCACCATGATGGACTGGCGTCTGCCCAGTTGCCAAGTGATGGACATCTGGAGAGAAACCTGATGAAGGTTGGGCAGTGTTGCCATCACTGTCTCCAGTGTCACATCCTTGGTGGTTGGCGGGGGCAGCCGCATCGTTCAGGGTGCATTAGGGACCCAAGCGTACCAGTCGAGCTAAGGAGGGGCAGTCAATGTCTACTAAACATGACAACCCCTAAGACCACCTGCACACAGCCCCCTTCCCCCTCCAGGCACAAATGCCCAGCTGCCCCCCTATGATAAGTACCTGGCCTAGGTGGTTGGAGCTGTGCTGGCCAGTGCAGGTGAAGATGCACGTGGTCACAAAGTGGCAAAGCTGGTCCTTGGACTGTAGGGCAATGGGAAACCCTGCAAGGGGTAAGGAGAGTTAGAAGCTGTGAGGCCAAGGATAGAGGCGGAGTTTAGAGGGACTGAGGAGGAGAACAAGAGAGGTAAGAAGAGGACCAAGGACTCTCAGTAACTACTGTGGGAAGTGAGATGAGCGTGGGTTGGGGTGGCGGGAGCAGGGAGGTCTTTTGGGAGGGTCCCACTCAGTGGGGTGCTGGTGTGGCTCACAAGAGTCAATGATGTCAAATGTTCAAGTATTTAGCAAGCTGGTTGACATCACCTTGGTAGCCACAGTGCAATATTTACACCATGGAAATGGGCAAATGCTACAAATCGGGGCATTTTTTTCCCCCCAGGGAGCCAGTTGTTAAACATTTATGAGCAACCTCTGGTCCCATTGCATCTGGGACCTAGAGGGGCTCTCAGTGCACAGGATGGAGACCTGCTTCTAGCTGAGAGGAAAAGGAATCTGGGAAGGCTTTGGGTGTTTTCATAGGGGTTGGGAATGCTTCTGGAAGGTTCCATAGAAGTAGAGAGGATTCTGGGGAAGTTCTAGGGAGGAATCATGTGCTGGGGTCTCGGGGCTCATCCTACCTCGGTCCTGGGCCCCTAGCAGTCCAATCTCAGTGATCTCTCGACACCAGGCCTGCAGCTCAAGATCCTCTTTCACAGTCTTGTCCGTCTTATAGTGGAGACTCACAATGCCCTCCACGTAGCTGCCAGTGGAGGGGTCAGGGCGGGGGAGCTGAGGCTGACGACAGGGAGCCCCCAGGCCCTCTGCTCCTTGCCCGCGCAGCCCCCTAGCTGGGCCACAGACCTCATGTTTCCCCAGCTTCCTCCCCGGCCTCACTGCCCCCTGCCACCTCACTGAGAGATGATTTCCCAGAGCCGAAGGGCATCTTGCACATAGAAAGGAGACTTGACTCCCAAGAGCCCCCGCTCAGCCAGGTCATCGGGGGCAGAAGGAGCTATAGGTTAGAAAGGCTCCTGCTCTCTTGAACAGCTCCACATGGCCGCCCCCACCTGTGCTCACCACCTGAGGAGCAAGGACAGGTGGGGTCAGGCCAGTCCACCTGCCCCACGGCCAGAGCCGGAGTGTGAACTCCAGAACCGCCCCCTTTCTCTCTTCATACCTGGTCGAAAATTCCCAAATCAGCGACCAGCCCAGTCCTGGCCCTGAGGTTAATTTCCATGGTGTATCGAATGTGCAGAATGAGAAGCTGGAGGGAGAGGAACAGGGAAGGGCAGGGTCAGAAGACAGCTGTGGCCTGTCCCTGCAGGAAATAGGGGCTGAAAAGCAGGAAAGGTACCAGGTCTTCGGGAAAAGCAGGGACTGAAGTACAGCGGCCCCTCAACACCACTGACTTAATGCTCTTTGATCATTGAAAGAAATCGTTCTCCTTTTCTCTTCATGGTCTTCTCAATGTTTCTCCACCTTTGTTTTCATTATCACTTCTCCAAGGAGGCTTTTTTGATATTTTTTGTACTCTTACCTGCCCCATGAACTTTTAGTGCTACAGATATACTATATATCTGTTACCTCCTGTAAATATATATGTGCTTTATACATAAAAATAATTTTTTGCCCTCCAGAACATGGTCTAATCTGCTACCTCCAGAACTTCATCTCCTACCCTCCGCTTTGTCCATTATACTCACCTTCTTTCTGTCCTTCAAACACTCCAAGCTTGTTCCTGAGTCAGGACCTTGGCGCTAAGCTGTCCCCTCCGCCTAGAGCAATGTGCCCCGTGCTCTGCTCATGGCTGGCTCTGTGTAATTTCATTCTCCCTGTCACCTCCTGAAAGGAGCCTATCCCGACCACCCAGTCTAAACTCACTATCACATCACCCTGCTCTGATTCTCTGCAGTGTGCTCACCGCAGCTGATCTATTACAATACAGTCTTCACCGTCCGTTAGCCCTTAATGGATAGGAAAATCCCCAGAGACTAGGACCTTGGCTGTCTTGCTTAGCACCGGCATCTAGAATGGTTATTTGCCCCATCGGAGACACCCAAGAAAAACGTTAATGGACGAACACTCTGTTCTAACTGTCAGCTACTGTCGCTGACCTGAGCCCCTCTAACCGGCCTATGTGTTACTATCTGGGAACCCTTCAAAACTGGCTGGAAAAATCTTTTATATTATTCGCATGGTCCCCTCTCCCTGGGTGGAATCCTCAGTCATTTGTGTATTCTGTTTATATACTGCATGTGTATCTGTGCTTTACACATAAAAAGAGTAAGACTTCCTGCCCCCCACTCCCTCACCCTCCCACCACTCTCCACCCCATCAATGAATCATTTTCACCTCCTCGGAAGTGATACCACCCTGTTAGAAATGCAGAGCAAGCCATGCTCTCGCGCCATTGTTCATTTGTCTTTTATTGGTTGCTTCTTCCCAAAAGCTGAGATTCCACAGAGAAGGTGCTTCCAGAGGTGGGACCACTCTGTGGGGCAGAGAGCGGGGGAGGAGGGGGGGATAAAGTGTTACCTTGAACATAGGATGTGTCGATGGAAGGCACCTCATGGTGGCCACAGCAATGACTTCAGCCACCAAGTGTCCCCTTAGGAGATGAGACTGCAGCTCGTGAAGCTGGAAGTCAGAGCTGCGGACCCAGCATTTGGCCAGGAGCCAGGCCATCCGGGGATCCGTGGGCAGGAAAAGCAGTGGTGGGGGAGACCCCTTGCGTGGCAGTTGGAGCTGGAAGAGGGACAGAAGTGGGATTTGGGAGGGGTGAGGGCCAGTGCACAACAGACTCCCCTTCCCTTGCATGCTTAAGCTCTTCCTCTTCCTCCAAAGTTGCTTAGCATTCTCCATCTGACGGCTGCCGCTCCCTTACAGTCTGGGTCCTCTCACCTGATGACCATGGGTAAGAGTTTCCCATCAGGCTGCAGTTTCAGCATAACCAGAGGAGCAGCCAGGTACTGCTGGCTACACAGGATGACGTTGGCCTTGATCCCATCCAGCAAGGAGACGTCAGCTTCAAATAGCGTGCCTTCCTGGATGGGGGCAGAGAGCAAGGGCTGCTATCAGCATAAGACATCTTCTTCCCACTCTGATTCCCCAAAGGAAGAAGGAAACTGATTTGTCTCCATGACCTACTTCCTACCAGGTGATGGATCATGTGCTTGTTGCCTCATATAATTCTTAGATGCACTTGAATTAGCCCCAGTTCTATAAAAGAGGAAACAGATGGTCAGAGAGGATAGATATCTTGCCTGAAGTCACACAGCTTATGAACAGCAGAGCCAGGATTCAAGTTCAAGTCTGTCTCACCCTAAATCCCATGCGTTTTCTCTTATTAGTTCCATGCTGACTCCCCATCAACAGCCCCAGCCCTGACCCTGATTCTCTTACTCCACACTCTCCCTAAGTCCCTAGCACCCAGTCACAGCTCTTCATTTTGACTCTGTCTCTGTCACCCATCACATACTCTTCCTCCACAGCACGCTATTCTCCTTAGGAGAGGAAAGCCATGGAGGGGCACCCTTCCAGGATCACTCAAGATTTCTGCTGTAGGGACTTCCCTGGTGGTCCAGTGGTTAAGACTCTGCGCTCCCAATGCAGGGGGCCCAGGTTCGATCCCTGGTCAGGGAACTAGATCCCGTATGCTGCAACTAAAGGAGCCCTCATGCCACAACTAAAGATCCCACGTGTTGCAACGAAGATCCCACATGCCACAACTAAGAGCCGGCACAGCTAAATAAATACATACATACATAAATATTAAAAAAAAAAAGATTTCTGCTGTAGGATCCCGTCTCGCCATTTGGCAGCAAGCTGGGCCCACGGTAGACCCCGCAGCAGCTCAAACACCCCACCCCCATTTCACTGTGTGGTCTCCTTAGGGCTCTTCCGTCCATACCTGGAGCTCCTTCTCCAGCTGGGCCTGCAGCTCCTCCATCCCTGGAGGAAACTCTAGGCGGGCAGGAAGGTGATTGGAGCATCTCAGGAACATGGGGTTGGAGCCATTGAGAAACTGGTACCCAAATAAGACATCCTCCTTCCAGGAGTCCCGCACCCGCTCTGGGGATGGCATTTGTGCAGTTTTCTGTGGGATCTGAGCTCCTGGTCTTTCCAACCCCCACCAAACCATCCCCACTTGACCCCAACCTATTGGAGGGGCCCAGGCCTCTGGTCTCCCAACCATGGTTCCTTAGACTGAGTAGGATCTGGGGGTAAGGGTCCTGAGAGAAATACTGGGGTAGGGGCACTAACCAGCCGACTTGCTCTGGCCACACCAGAAAACCCTGTTGAAGTCATCCAGACTGTTCCAGCTAGTCAGAATATTTGAAGAGTCTTTGATGCTAGGTCTGCCAGCCTTCAGGGAAGGATGGGCGAAGAGTTTGTTATTCTCAGAATCAAACATTACAACCCCACGCATCCACCTTGGGCTGGTCCAGCCCTGTGAAGTCCATAAACCCACTGGCCTCCACTGGACCAGGACAGCTCCCTGTCGCCCAGCATGCCTTGTTCTTACCCCTTGACCAGCGAAGCCTCAAAGTCAATTCTTTTGTCCTCCAGAAATCTCTCAACTATGGGGAGGTCACATATTGTGGCCCCGGCCATATTCAGGATTAACCCATCCTTCCAGTTACCCCACCTGCGGTGGAAATGAAACCAGGCATTGGTACTGGGGAAGGGTCAGTGGCTCCCTGGGGGGTCAGGAAGTGGGAGTGGGGCAGACCGGTACAGCTTCCTTCTCTCTTCCAGTTCCTCCTCCCTGTGTTTCTTGAACAGGCCTTGAGGGTCGTCGACCACTGTGCGACCTAGAAGTGGGGAGGAGGGCATGGGCCATGAGGCTCCTCCTGAGAGCCTCTCCCCTGTCCCTGCCAGGGGTCCCTCAGCCCGCCCTTGCGGCTGGCCCCTGACCCTTCAGCATCACTGCACACCCCCAGTCTCCATGCTGCTCTGTGCCAGCTCCAGCATCCCGCCTCTTCCGTGACCCCAAAGACCACGCCCCCTTCTTCGCTCCCCCACCCCCAACTTCTCTCGTGCCCCCGGAGGCCTCTCACACCCCCAAGCCCCCCCGCTGCTCACCAGTGCCCTCGGGTAGGCTCAGGATGCCTTTGCCCTCCAGCCAGCGGTAGCGTGGGAACCTGAACTCGTCCCCACTGGCCCCGGGGCCCTGCACGGAGATCGAGTTGCAGAACCACGCGTCATCCTGAAGGAGGTGCCATTTGCTCAGTTTCACGAACAGCAGCGGCCCCAGGTACTCTGACACGTCCACCTCGAATTCCGCCTCCTGCCCGCGACAAAAGAGGGTCAACAAGAGGGGCTCTCTGGAAGGAATCCTCGGACTGAGCTCTGGACGCCCTTCCCTCTGGGCCTCTGGGAAAGCGGCGCGAAAGGAGCCAGAGAGGAAGGGGGCGCGCACCAAGCAGGCGGCTCCACGACCCCATTCTCGATCGTGAGTTCCTCAGCCCCGGGTGAGGCGGGAGGCGGAAGGTGGAGAGGGGCACTCCTCCCTGTAGTCACTGATTGCGCCGAGAGTTGGGCTGCGCACTGGGCACCCGCGAGCGCACTGGTGACCAGTGTACAGACATTGTCCCCTCGACCCTGTCACCAAGGCCGAGCGCCCACAGAGGCCCCACCCAGCCCGGAGCAAGCTTCCCCGAGGACATCCCGTCAAAGCGGAGACGCACAGGTGCAAAGGGCTTAGCCGGGGAGAATGAGGAAGAGGAAAAGGTGGGGGAAAGGCAGGCCAGGGAGGGGAAGCGGGGAGAGCAGAGGCCAAGGCCGGGCGAGCGGCGTCGCGGAGCTGGAGCGCTGAGCGCGAGGTGTGGGCAGATGAGCAGGACCAGATCGTAAAGTCTGGAAGGTTAAGCCAAGAGCTTTGGCTTGGTGCTGAGAGTAAGCGGAAGCCATTCACATGTTTTCAGTCGGGGGAATATTTTAAGGATGGGAATGTATTGGGAAGAAATCGCTCTGACTGCAGAAGGGCTTGGAAGGGCAGGGGCGCAAGCGGTGAGGCGGGTGAAGAGAATGAAGGTGGCGTAGGTTCGAGGGGACATTAGTGGTCAGAGTGGGATGGACATCAGGGTATGGTTGCCGGAGATGTCTAAGAGATGGACTGGACAGCGATCGATTCTTGGTTAGACGGAGGCGAAGAGAGGCGGAGGTGGGAGTGCACCTGGGGGATACAAGGGGAGCGGTCTGGGACGTGGGGAGAGGGGAGGACCTCACTTGAGCATGGTCCTTTGAAGCGTCCATGGGCCAGACATCAGATCTGGGGATCTTGGAGAGAGCTGGATGGGAGATGGGAATCTGGGGGTCGGCGGAGGCAAAATGTAACAGGAGCCAGGAGCGAATACCAGGTAGATGTGATGGGAGAGGGGGTGGGTGGGGAAATCGAGTGCTCTCATCACTCGGCTTCTTCTCCGCCCTCTTCCTGCGTCCCCATCCCCGCCACATCCCAGAGATAAAGCCCGCAAGGTCGGAGAAGATCTGTGAAGATCTGAAATAGTAGCTTTTAAGAAGAGGAGACAGGAGACGGACGGCCGCTCTAAGGACCCCTGAGTTTCCAAAAACAGACTTCTGTGGAACGACGGGCGCGCAAGACTATCCCAATTCCAAGGAGGGTGGGCGGCGGGAACATTTATTGAGCAGTTACCGTGTGCCGCGTCCCGCCCTAAAGCGCTTTACTCTCGCGGTCTCCTAGCCCTCTCCGCGCGTGGGGCGTGCGCCCGTAGCCGCCGGGAGGAGCTGGAGGCCGGCTGCGGCGCGTCTCTTCCAGGGGACTTGTGGGCCTTGGGGCCAGGGGCGCAGCCCACCGCGTTCGGCTCCGGCCAGCTCATCTTGCCGCTCATCGGCCGCAGGCGCCGCCTCCCCGTGCTGGCCGACCAGCCACAGCTGCACCTTGTTGTTGGAGCCCGCGCGGAGCGAGGACCCGCTGGACACGCGGACGCGGTAGAGACCCATCTTGCCCAAAGAAGTTTCGCCCCTTCTGAGCGGGAAGAAGAGTGGATGCGCTAAATAACTGGGCCCGAGACCACGCCCCTCCGAAGCCTGGCGGAGTTCGGGGTGTGGGTGACAGGTCTCCAACCAACCCCGCCTGTCCGCGCTCTGGGGTCCTCAGCTCCGCGCAGCCCAGAGCTCAGCCCTGACTCCAAGAAGGCGGGGCCCCCCGGGGGAGGGTAGAGGGCGCAGAGGTGGGAGGAGGATGGTAGGGGGAAGCAGATGCGGATTTGGGCAGAAAACATGCAGGAAGAAGGAATCGACGCCTGGCCCGGAAGACAGATGGTGGGAGTGGCTGGAGGCCCCCTCCATCTAAGCGCGCGCGCCCGCCTCACAAGTTGGTTCACCACAGCCAAGGGTCGTGCTCAAGGCTGCAAGGGAGGATGAAGACGGCAAGGAGAGGGGACCCAGCAGCATTTGGGAGCCAAGTAGTCCCAGGAAAAAATAACTGTTCCAAGAACAGGAAGGACTGATCAGCGCCATGTGGCTGCACATGATAACCAGGTAGAAAGGAGATCCAACCAGTTAACCAACGCTGGTACTCACACTCTGTGACCAAGGAGAAAGGGAGTCCTGAGATGCTGAATTAGCCAAATGTCCTAAAGAGAAGCAAAATCCACTAGACGCCATCTTAACCATAAGACATTAGGAATGCACGCACAATTTTTTAATAATATTAACAAAGCAAGTCAATTATCATAATGACAAAACCAGGAGTTCCATAACTCTAGCCAAGTGAAACTAAAGGAATCCATCGTTTCAGAGAAAGAGGTTGCAGAAATTAAAACCTTATGTAGAAGATGCAAACATTAAAAGACTATTTGGGGTAACAGGAGAAGTTTTACTGGAGCAAAGATAGCGCCTTGGAAGAAACAACAAGCTTCAGAGCCCCAAGTGTGAATCAACTTGCTGAGAAGCCCTATTCTGTAGCCTCAGTGCATTCAAGGATCTGAGACAATATTCTTTGTGGGATATGAGGGAATCTGGCAAGATTTTGGTAACACCAAGAAAACATCAAAAGAAGTATTTTAGCAACCTTGAGAAAATATCTTATTCCTAGAGAAAGACCGGAACAAGTAGAAACCAACAAAGTAACTAAATCCATGGTGTTGGTGTGTTAAAACAGATTTACATATAATGACAGTAAGTCTCGTAATCATTGTATTTGTGTTCCTTTTGTGTACTGTTTACATTGTATTCAAAAGAATCATATTAAATTTGTAATTGCAGTTTAGATTATTTAAGGAATTTTAATGAAGTATGCAAGCAATGTTTAAATATTAAAATTTATTTTTCAAAGTTCTGTTTATAGATAAATGCTTTAAAAATCGAGTATTAAATAAAATACCAATATTTTTGGAGTATTCTCTCCATGGACAAAAGTTATCCTCAAACTTTAAAAACTCTATCAACAATGAGCATAAACTGTGTCCACAATAATCATAGAAAAATAGCTGAAAGAGTGGACTATGGTTTTCTCTGGGTATATGCCCAGTAGTGGGATTGCTGGGTCATATGGTAATTCGATTTTTAGTTTTGTAAGGAACCTCCATACTGTTCTCCGTAGTGGCTGTATCAATTTACATTCCCACCAACAGTGCAAGAGGGTTCCCTTTTCTCCACACCCTCTCCAGCATTTGTTGTTTGTAGATTTTCTGATGATGCCCATTCTAACTGGTGTGAGGTGATACCTCATTGTAGTTTTGATTTGCATTTCTCTAATAATTAGTGATGTTGAGCAGCTTTTCATGTGCTTCTTGGCCATCTGTATGTCTTTGGAGAAATGTCTATTTAGGTCTTCTGCCCGTTTTTTGATTGGGTTGTTTGTTTTTTTAATATTGAGCTGCATGAGCTGTTTATATATTTTGGAGATTAATCCTTTGTCCGTTGATTCATTTGCAAATATTTTCTCCCATTCTGAGGGTTGTCTTTTCATCTTGTTTATGGTTTCCTTTGCTGTGCAAAAAGTTTTAAGTTTCATTAGGTCCCATTTGTTTATTTTTGTTCTTATTTCCATTACTCTAGGAGGTAGATCAAAAAAGATCTTGTGGGAAAAAAAAGATCTTGTGGGCTTCCCTGGTGGCGCAGTGGTTGAGAATCCGCCTGCCGATGCAGGGGACACGGGTTCGTGCCCCAGTCCAGAAGATCCCACATGCCGTGGAGCGGCTGGGCCCATGAGCCATGGCCGCTGAGCCTGCGCGTCCGGAGCCTGTGCTCCGCAACGGGAGAGGCCACAACAGTGAGATGCCCGCGTACTGCAAAAAAAAAATGTCTTGCTGTGATTAAGAGTGTTCTTCCTATGTTTTCCTCTAAGAGTTTTATAGTGTCCAGTCTTACATTTAGGTCTCTAATCCATTTTGAGTTTATTTTTGTGTATGGTGTTATGGAGTGTTCTAATTTCATTCTTTTACATGTAGCTGTCCAGTTTTCCCAGCACCACTTATTGAAGAGATTGTCTTTTCTTCGTTGTATATCCTTGCCTCCTTTGTCATAGATTAGTTGACCACAGGTGCATGGGTTTATCTCTGGGCTTTCTATCCTGGTCCATTGATCTATATTTCTGTTTTTGTGCCAGTACCATATTGTCTTGATTACTGTAGCTTTGTAGTATAGTCTGAAGTCAGGAAGTCTGATTCCTCCAGCTCTGTTTTTTTCCCTCAAGACCACTTTGGCTATTTGGGGGTTTTGTGTCTCCATACAAATTTTAAGATTTTTTGTTCTAGTTCTGTAAAAAATGCCATTGGTAATTTGGTAGGGATTGCATTGAATCTATAGGTTGCTTTGGGTAGTATAGTCATTTTCACAATATTGATTCTTCCAATCCAAGAACATGGTATATATCTCTCCATCTGTTTGTATCATCTTTAATTACTTTCATCAGTGTCTTATAGTTTTCTGCATACAGGTCTTCTGTCTCCCTAGGTAGGTTTATTCCTAGGTATTTTATTCTTTTTGTTGCAGTGGTAAATGGGAGTGTTTCCTTAATTTCTCTTTCAGATTTTTCATCATTAGTGTATAGGAATGCAGGAGATTTCTGTGCACTAATTTTGTATCCTGCAACTTTACCAAATTCATTGATTAGCTCTAGTAGTCTTATGGTGGCATCTTTAGGATTCTCTATGTATAGTATCATGTCATCTGCAAACAGTGACAGTTTTACTTCTTCTTTTCCAACTCGGATTCCTTTTATTTCTTTTTCTTCTCTGATTGCCGTGGCTAGGACTTCCAAAACTATGTTGAATAATAGTGGTGAGAGTGGACATCCTTGTCTCGTTCCTGATCTTAGAGGAAATGTTTCACCATTGAGAATGATGTTTGCTGTGGTTTGTCGTATATTATGTTGTGGTAGGTTCCCTCTATGCCCACTTGCTGGAGAGTTTTTATCATAAATGGGTGTTGAACTTTGTCAGAAGCTTTTTCTACATCTATTGAGAGGATCATCTGGTTTTTATTCTTCAATTTGTTAATATGGTGTATCACATTGATTGATTTGCATATACTGAAGAATCCTTGCATCCCTGGAATAAATCCCACTTGATCACGGTGTATGATCCTTTTAATATGTTGTTGGATTCTGTTTGCTAGTATTTTGTTGAGGATTTTTGCATCTATATTCATCAGTGGTATTGGTCTGTAATTTTCTTTTTTTGTGGTATCTTTGTCTGGTTTTGGTATCAGGGTGATGGTGGCCTCGTAAAATGAGTTTGGGAGTGTTTCTTCCTCTTCAAGTTTTTGGAAGAGTTTGAGAAGGATGCGTGTTAGCTCTTCTCTAAATGTTTGATAGAATTTACCTGTGAAGCCATCTGGTCCTGGACTTTTGTTTGTTGGACGATTTTTAATCACAGTTTCTATTTCATGACTTGTTATTGGTCTGTTCATATTTTCTATTTCTTCCTGGTTCAGTCTTGGAAGGTTATACCTTTCTGATAATTTGTCCATTTCTTCCAGGTTGTCCATTTTATTGGCATAGCATTGCTTGTAGTAGTTAGTCTCTTAGGTTGATTTGTATTTCTGTGGTGTCTGTTGTAACTTCTCCTTTTTCATTTCTAATTTTATTGATTTGAGTCCTCTCCTTCTTTTTCTTGATGAGTCTGGCTAATGGTTTATCAATTTTGTTTATCTTCTCAAAGAACCAGCCTTTAGTTTTATTGATCTTTGCTATTGTTTTTTTTTGTTTGTTTCTATTTCATTTATTTATGCTCTGATCTTTATGATTTCTTTCCTTCTGCTAACTTTGGGTTTTGTTTGCTCTTCTTTCTCTAGTTCCTTTAGGTGTAAGGTTAGATTGTTTATTTGAGATATTTCTTGTTTCTTGAGGTAGGCTTGTATTGCTATAAAATTCCCTCGTAGAACTGCTTTTGCTGCATCCCATAGATTTTGGATCATCGTGTTTTCATTGTCATTTGTCTCTAGGTATTTTTTTGATTTCCTCTTTGATTTCTTCAGTGATCTCTTGGTTATTTAGTAACATATTGTTTAGCCTCCATGTGTTTCTGTTTTTTACAGTTTTTTCCCTGTAATTGATTTCTAATCTCATAGCGTTGTGGTCAGAAAAGATGCCTGATATGATTTCAATTTTCTTAAATTTACTGAGGCTTGATTTGTGACCCAAGATGTGATCTATCCTGGAGAATGTTCCATGCGCACTTGAGAAGAAAGTGTAATCTGCTGTTTTTGGATGGAATGTCCTATAAATATCAATTAAATCTATCTGGTCTATTGTGTCTTTTAAAGCTTGGGATTCCTTATTAATTTTCTGTTTGGATGATCTGTCCATTGGTGTAAGTGAGGTGTTAAAGTCCCCCACTATTATTGTGTTACTGTGGATTTCCTCTTTTATAGCTGTTAGCAAGTTGCATTATGTATTGAGGTGCTCCTATGTTGGGTGCATATGTATTTATAATTGTTATATCTTCTTGGATTGATCCCTTGATCATTATGTAGTGTCCTTCCTTGTCTCTTGTAACATTCTTTATTTTAAAGTCTATTTTATCTGATATGAGTACTGCTACTCCAGCTTTCTTTTCATTTCCATTTGCATGGAATATCTTTTTCCATCCCCTCACTTTCAGTCTGTATGTGTCCCTAGGTCTGAAGTGGGTCTCTTGTAGACAGCATATATATGGTTCTTGTTTTTGTATCCATTCAGCAAGCCTGTGTCTTTTGGTTGGAGCACTTAATCCATTCATGTTTAAGGTAATTATCAATATGTATGTTCCTATGACCATTTTCTTAATTGTTTTGGGTTTGTTTGTGTAGGTCCTTTTCTTCTCTTGTGTTTCCCACTTAGAGAAGTTCCTTTAGCATTTGTTGTAGAGCTGGTTTGGTGGTTGTGAATTCTTTTAGCTTTTGCTCGTCTGTAAAGCTTTTGATTTCTCCATCGACTCTGAATGAGATCCTTGCTGGGTAGAGTAAGCTTGGTTGCAGGTTCTTCCCTTTCATCACTTTAAATATGTCATGCCACTCCCTTCTGGCTTGTAGAGTTTCTGCTGAGAAATCAGCTGTTAACCTTAGGGGAGTCCCCTGTATGTTATTTGTTGTTTTTCCCTTGCTGCTTTCAATAATTTTTCTTTGTCTTTAATTTTTGCCAATTTGATTACTATGTGTCTTGGTGTGTTTCTCCTTGGGTTTATCCTGTATGGGACTCTCTGCACTTCCTGGACTTGGGTGGCTATTTCCTTTCCCATGTTAGGGAAGTTTTCGACTATAATCTCTTCAGATATTTTCTCGGGTCCTTTCTCTCTTTCTTCTCCTTCTGGGACCCCTATAATGCTAATGTTGTTGTGTTTAATGTTGTCCCAGAGGTCTCTTAGGCTGTCTTCATTTCTTTTTGTTCTTTTTTCTTTATTCTCTTCTGCAACAGTGAATTCCACCATTCTGTCTTCCAGGTCACTTATCCATTCTTCTGCCTCAGTTATTCTGCTGTTGACTCCTTCTAGTGTATTTTTCATTTTAGCTATTGTATTGTTCATCTCTGTTTGTTTATTCTTTAATTCTTCTAGGTCTTTGTTAAACACTTCATGAATCTTCTTGATCTTTGCCTCCATTCTTTTTCTGAGGTCCTGGATCATCTTCACTATCATTATTCTGAATTCTTTTTCTGGAAGGTGGCCTATCTCCACTTCATTTAGTTGTTTTTCTGGGGTTTTATCTTGTTCCTTCATCTGGTACATAGCCCTCTGCCTTTTCATCTTGTCTATCTTTCTGTGAATGTGGTTTTTGTTCCACAGGCTGCAGGATTGTAGTTCTTCTTGCTTCTGCTGTCTGCCCTCTCCCCGCTTTTTGAATAGGAATGACTATGTTATCCTATGCCTAGTCCACCACTGTATGGTGGGGGAGGGAGGCAGATGACTTTCTCTTTTTTTTTTTTGATGACTTTCTCTTTAGTTCACAGGTCTTCAGAAGGTGAGGAATTTCACTGGAGAAACTGTACTTAAGAATATATACTTGAGGGACTTCCCTGGTGACACAGTGGTTAAGAATCTGCCTGCCAGTGCAGGGGACACAGGTTCGATCCCTGGTCCAGGAAGATCCCAAATGCCACGGAGCAACTAACCCTGTGCACCACAACTCCTGAGCCTGCGCTCTACAGCCTGTGTGCCACAACTACTGAGCCTGCATGCCACAACTACTGAAGCCCCCGTGCCTAGAGCCTGTGCTCTGCAACAAGAGCAGCCCCCGAAATGAGAAACCCATGTACCACAATGAAGAGTAGCCCCCACTTGCCACAGCTAGAGAAAGCCCATACACAGCAATGAAGACCCAATGCAGCCAAAAATTTAAAAAATAAATACATAAATTTATTAAAAATAAAAAAGAATATATACTTGAGAAACCTTATCTATACCTAGGCCTGATTTAGATGATGAAATTCTGGACTTCAGGCTGATGCTATAATGGGATTAGACTTTGTGGGGCCTTGACAGGGGATGAGTGTATTTGGCATGTGGAAGAAATATGAATTGTTGGGGGCCAGAGGGCATACAGTGGTAGCCAGTCTCCAGAACAGTCCCCAGGGACCCACAGCTCATGGTATTCATGCCCTTGCGTAGTCTCCTCCCAAACTGTATCAGGGTTGGTCTTTGTAACCAATAGACTATGGCAGAAGTGATGGTATATGACTTCTGAAGCTAAAAGACATCTCTCTTTCTCTCTCCGCTTCTCTCCTTCTCTCTGTGTCTCTTCAGCTGCTTTTCTGGGAGAAGTCAGCTGTTATGTCATGAGGACAATTAAGAAACTCTATGGGACTTCCCTGGTGGCACAGTGGTTAAGAATCCGCCTGCCAATGCAGGGCACACAGGTTCGAGCCCTGGTCTGGGAAGATCCCACATGCCACAGAACACCTAAGCCTGTGTACCATAACTGCTGAGCCTGTGCTCTAGAGCCCACGAGCCACAACTACTGAAGCCCGCACGCCTAGAGCCCGTGCTCCACAGCAAGAGAAGCCACTGCAATGAGAAGCCCACGCACCACAATGAAGAGTAGCTCCCACTCACCGCAACTAGAGAAAGCCTGAAGACCCAACGCAGCCAAAAATAAATAAATAAATAAATTTATTTTTTTAAAAAAAGAAAAGAAACTCTATGGAGCACTCCACATGGCAATAAACTGAGCTCTCCTGCCACAAGCCAGTGAAAAACAGACCTCCAGACAAGAGCCATGTGAGTGAGTTCCTCCAGCCCCAGTTAAGCCTTCAGATGACTACAGCCCCAGCCAACACCTTGACTGAAACCTCATGAGAGACCTGAGCTAGAACCACCTGACTCTCAGAAATTGTATGAGGTAATAAGTATTTGTTGCCCTAAGCCACTGAGGTAATGATAATGTAGCAATAAATAACTCATATGGTCCACATACTTATTTTCTGAATCCCCAAACTCATAAGCTTATGTAAAGCCAGGAAGTATTCATGATGAACTGACCACTTACAAAATTAGTCCTTATTCATATACATTCCTCCCTTATTAGTACCAGCTACCAACCTCACCCATCTAATTGGCTGTGGAGTGAAACTCCAAGTGTTGAAAAAGATAGAAGACTGAACCAAGTCCATGGAAGTGCTGTGAGAAAAGTGATCAATCAGCAAAGCAATCAACAAATAACATTGATGTAGTAAGAAGGGCCACCCACCTGAGATATTTCAGACAGGGGCTAAGCAGGGTTTTAGTGCAAACAGTCGATAGGTGACCCGTTGGCTGCAATCAAAGGTACAGGCATGGCTTATCTTTTCCCACAGCCATCATCTATGCACAGGAGTCATTCCCAATCCCTTTACGTCCAGGCTTTTGGAACTCAAAAATCCAAAACTGAGGCTCCAGTATAGTAGGGCCAGCTGAAATTGTGGAAGGAAGTATCAGGACCTTAACATATGTTAACACTGTATTTTACAAGTATTATTCCATCAAAGTGGGACCCAGCTGTGTAATTTTTTTTTTAATATCCTCAAGGTTCTTGTTTATCTATTTATTTTATTATTTATTTATTTATTTTTGGCTGCATGGGGTCTTTGTCGCTGCATGTGGGCTTTTCTCTAGCTGCGACAAGCGGGGGCTACTCTTCGTTGTGGCACGCGGGCTTCTCATTTTGGGGGATTCTATTGTTGCTGAGCATGGGCTCTCGGTGCATGGGCTTCGGTAGTTGTGGCTTGTGAGCTCTAGAGCGCAGGATCAGTAGTTGTGGTGCACGGGCTTAGTTGCTCTGCGGCATGTGCGATCTTCCCAGACCAGGGCTCTAACCCGTGCTGCTGCATTGGCAGGCAGATTCTTAACCACTGAGCCACCAGGGAAGTGCCCCAGCTGTGTAACTTAATTCATTATAAATATTTCTCCTAACTGTCATGGGAGAAAGGTAGCAGGATATGGGAGGGCAAAGAGATTGCTGAATGCTCTGTGGTGCATGATGTGTTTCCTCCATTAAACCTTCTGGACCTTTCATAAATGTTATGAAACACTTGATGTGATGTGATCTGACGTGAACCGAATTTTGCATCTAAGTTTATTCAATGACCATTCAGAGACCCCATGTTGGGAGCTGGGATTAGAGGCCAGAGTTATAGTGAGACTGCTAGTCTGAAGATTTCCACAGAAATTTGTGGAACCTGTGGATTTCTCTAGGCCATGACAATTTGCATTCCCACCAGTGGGGAAATAAACAAAGATCGCCCAAATGAGAGCAAACAGAGGCTGTTTACTCAGAGCTTACTATATGGCAAGGGAGTCAGCCGCTATCACTTGTGTGTGGCAGGCGGGGTAGTTCAAAAGCTTTACAATGGGAAAAAGGGATGGCTTCAGGTATTTCCTGATTGGAGGCTGTTGGCCTTGCAAAGGCTGTAGGCCCACAGCTAACTAGAAGTGGGGCATCCTATGTGATTGGTTAGGGGGCCTGTATGTCTCTCTCTGGTTGGTCCTAAATTGGAAGCAGGGGCAAAAATTAGGGAAGCTGGTGGTTATTGACCAAGTTCTGACCATGTGGGGCCAATTACTGCAGAGGTTGTGGGTTGGCTTTCTAGACTGGTCGCTTCAGAGGTGTGGTTTAATGTGTCTGGCTGGTTGCTCCAGTGCTCGTGGCTCTGTTTCTTTATGTGATTCTGGCCATTGTCCTTCTGTAGATTCAGTCTCTCACTAGCAACGCATGAGAGTTCCAGTTGCTGTGCATCTCCACCAGAACAGCTTAGGGGAGACGGGGTGACTTGTGGCAGGGGAGTGTCGGCCATTCTAGCAGGTGTATAGACGTATGCCATTGTGCTTGTAATTTACATTTTGCTGATGACTGATTATACTGAGCATCTGTTCATGTCCTTATTTGACACTTGTATATCTTTTTTGGGGGAAGTATCTTCTCAAACTTTTGCCCATGTTTTATTGAGTTTCTTGTTTTCTCATTGTTGTTCTGGGAGTAATTTATATATTCTAGATATAAGACCTTTATAAGGTATGTGATTTGCAAATACTTTCTCCCAACAAGCAAGGTCTCAGGAAGTGAGGGTGTCTTTTCATCTCTTAACAGTGTTTTCAGCAGAGAAGGAGTTTTTAATTATGAGGAGGTAAACTTTACTTTTCTCTTTCACAGATTGTGCTTGCCTGTGTCTAACAAAAGGTCATAAAGATTCTCTCCTATGTTTTCTTCTAGAAGTTTTACTTTTTCCCTTTTTTTTTTTTGGCCACACCACGTGGCTTGCAGGATCTTAGTTCCCTGACCAGGGATTGAACCTGGGCCCATGGCAGTGAAAGTGCCAAGTCCTAACAACTGGACCACCAGGGAACTCCCATTTTTTCACATTTTATATTTAGGTCTGTGATCTATTCCAAGTTAATTTTTGTATGAAGTGTGAGGAATGAGGCAAGGTTGATTTTTTTTTTTTTTTTTTTGCCTGTGGATTGCATATGGAAATGGTGTTCTAGCACCTCTTCTTGAAAAGTACTTTTTTTCTCAATTGAATTGCCTTTGCATCTTTGCCAAAACTCAGCTAACCATATTTGTGCCTATTTTTGGACAACCTACTTTATTCTATGATCTTATCTTTCAGCCAATACCACACTGACTTGATTACTGCAGCTTAATAGAAAGTCTTGAAATCAAGTAGCCTGAGTCTTGAAACTTTGTTCTTCATTCCCAAAACTGTTTTAGCTATTCTATTTCCTTTTGCCTTTTGCTGTACATTTTAGAATCTGCTTATTGATACTGACAAAAATTACTCACAAAAATTTCTGCTGTTGTTTTTAATTGGGATTGCATGAATCTATAGATATATTGAGGAGAATTGATATTTAACATTATTGAGTCTTCCAATCCATGAACAAAGTATATCTCTCCATTTATTTGGTCTGTTTTGATTTCTTTCATTAGTATTCTATAGATTCCAGCATAGAGAGCATGTACATGTTTTGTTAGATTTATACCTACTAAGTATTTCCTTTTTCTGGTGTGGTTGCAAATTGTTCTTTCTTATTTCATATTCCAATTGTTCATTGCTACTATATAGAAATACGATTGAGTTTTGTATATTGATCACGCATCGTGCCGTCTTGAAAAGCCTACTTATTAGTTGCGGGAGCTTTTTTGTAGATTCTTTGAATTTTCTATGTAGATAATCATATCAAATGGAAATGAGGACAATTTTATTTCTTCCTTTCCAATCAGTGTATCTTTTATTTATTTTCTTGCATTACTGCACTGGCTAAAACTTCCAATGATGTTGAATAGTTGCCGTGAGAATGGACAACTTTCCCTTGTGCCTGATGTTGGGGAAAAGCATTCAGTATTTCATGATTAAATATGATGTGAGTCGTAGGTTTTCAACTTCATCGGGTTGAGGAAGTTCCCTTCTATTCATATTTTGCTGACAGTTATCATGAATGGATATCGTCACATGCCTTTTCTTCATGTATTGAGATGATCACATGAATTTTTTTCTTTACTCTGTTAAGATGGTAAATTTCATTGATTGATTTTCAACCGTATATACCAGCCTTGCATTCCCAGGATGAACTCCTCTTGTGTGTGATTATTACATTTTTTACATGCTGCTTAATTCGATTTGATAATGTATTGTTATAGATTTTCCCCTCTGTGTTCATGGGGGACATTGGTTTGCAGTTTTTCTTTCTCGTTTTGTCTTTGAAACTGAGGGCAATCATCAGTTAGATCCATTAAACTTGTAAACTGCCTTCACTGCTCAGGCTCACTTTAATTGTTTTTGCAAAAATCTGCATGTCCTCCAAGCATCACGTAGCCTAAACAATAAGGTGTTTGCCCAAGTAGTTTTTTTCAGAAACTTGGAGTCAGCTGTGATGACTAGCTTGAGCTAGTTAAGACTGATTGGAACTACCGATCCCCTACCTGGGCCTGTGCGAGTGTCCAGTAACCTTTTGAAGTCAGAGGGCCAGGAACTCCACCCTGAGAACATGCTGTCGCTGCCACTTTCTGGACACGCGTCCCATGAAGAAGCATGTAGGTTCATTGCACCTGCGCAGAACAACAATTGTTTCGCCTTTTTCTTACCTCCAATCACCTTTCTCCATGCTCCCCGTGCTCCCCGCCCACCAGCTTTATCCTATAAATACCCTGAGCCTCTTGCATTCAGGGAGGCAGGTTTGAGATTTGTTCTCTTCTTTTGGGTGCTCTGTGAGTAAGTCCTTCCTCTGCTGCAAACCTCGGCATCTCAGTGTTTGGCTTGCTGTGCGTCGGAGAACGAACCTGGTTCAACATCTTTACCTGGCTTCAGTAATACGGTAAGGCTGGCCTTATAAATGAAATGGGAAGTATTCTCCCCTCTTCTGTTTTCCACAGATATTGTGTAGAACTGGTATTATTTCTCCCCCAAAATGTTTGGTAGCAAAACTGTCTGTACCTGGAGTTTTTGTTGTTGGAAGGTTTTTAACTATAAATTCAATTTCTTTGATATATGTAATATTGTGATTTTAAATAAGAAATATGTATTTGGGGCTTCCCTGGTGGCGCAGTGGTTGAGAGTCCGCCTGCCGATGCAGGGGACACGGGTTCGTGCCCCGGTCCGGGAGGCTCCCACATTCCGCGGAGCGGCCGGGCCGTGAGCCATGGCCGCTGAGCCTGCGCTTCCGGAGCCTGTGCTCCGCAGCGGGAGAGGCCACAGCAGTGATTGGCCCGCGTACCGCAAAAAAAGAAAAAGAAAAAAAAAGAAATATGTATTTGGTCTTCATCCCCATTTCTGGCACAGAGCTTCTAGAACGCTTGGGATTTCCTAAGTGATGAGAGCAGTAAGGTGGTTTTTGTTATGTTAATAAGGTGACTTCTTTGGAAAGCTCCTAAGGATGGGAGCTGGTCGCTGGAGAAGCTGACTGTGTAATTAGAGTGTTGGAATTTCCATCCAACCCACCTGACCTCTGGGGAGGGGAGAGGAGCTGGAGGTTGGATCAATCACCAAAGGCTAATGATTTAATCGACTGTGGCTGTTACCAAGCCAAACTTTGCTCACCTGTGTGCAGTAAAGCCAGTCCACTGACACCAGGTTGTGGTGAAGGAAAGTGCAGAATTTATTTTTAAGGCCAAACAGAGTCCAGGCCACTAATGCTCAAAAGACCCAAACTCCCTGTTGGATTTCAGGGAAGGGTTTTTGTTTTTGTTTTTGTTTTTGCGGTACGCGGGCCCCTCACTGCTCCGGCCTCCCCCGGTGCGGAGCACAGGCTCCGGACGCGCAGACTCAGCGGCCATGGCTCACGGGCCCGGCGGCTCCGCGGAATGTGGGATCTTCTCGGACCGGGGCACGAACCCGTGTCTCCTACATCGGTAGGCGGACTCTCAACCACTGCGCCACCAGGGGAGCCCAGGGAAGGATTTTTAAAGATAGGGTAAAGGAGAAGGTTGTGAGATGCATGATCAACTCGTGGACACTCTTCTGACTTGGTGGTGGTGAGGTAATTGGAAGTCAACATCATTAAGTTTCTGGTTCCAACCTGTCTGAGGTCTGTGTGCTTGTGGTCAGCGTGCAGTTAACTTCTTCCACCTGGTGGGGGTTTCAGTATCTGCAAAACGGCTCAAGGATATGGCTCAGAATACTGTCTAGCCGTTGAGGAGGTACTGAAGGTCCTTGACTTTGTTTAATGGCTAAACTATTATTATTTTGTTTTGCTTAACTGTTTTCCTCTGTCTCTGCATTTTCTCACTTCTGATTAAATTTGTTCTTTGGAACTCAGGGAAGGCCTAGGCAGCTAAAGATTTGCTACAAACAAGAGGCAGGTGGAGGGCATGGGGGGTGGATCTTTCCTGGGAAGGCCCCATAGGGTCCTGCTCAGTCACAGTCCCCCCTTTTCTTTGATCTTCCTCAGTCTTGAGGGAGAACATGTGTGGGACAAGAAAAGGAATAAAGTTTTGAATAGAGAGGTTAATCATAAACTTGGCAGAGGAACTTGGTTTTAGGGGGACTCAGTTTCATGACTATGTAATGAAGCCTCCATAAAAACCCAAAAGGGGGCTTCCCTGGTGGCGCAGTGGTTGGGAGTGCGCTTGCCGGTGCAGGGGACGCGGGTTCGTGCCCCGGTCCGGGAGGATCCCGCGTGCCGCGGAGTGGCTGGGCCCGTGGGCCATGGCCGCTGGGCCTGCGCGTCCGGAGCCTGTGCTCCGCAGCGGGAGAGGCCGCAGCAGTGAGAGGCCCGCGTACCACAAAAAAAAAAAAAAAAAAAAAAAAAAAGGATCGAGAGAGCTTCCGGGTTAGTGAACACATAGAGATTTGGGGAGAGTGGTACATTCAGAGAGAGCCTGGAAGCTCTGAGCCCTTTCCCCATACCTTCCCCTATGCATCTCTTCTAGCTGGCTGTTCCTGAGTATTGTCCTTTTACGATAAACCAGTGGTCTAGCAACTAAAATGTTTCTCTGAGTTCTATGAGCCTCTCTAGCAAGTTAATTTAATCCAAGGAGGGGGTCGTTGGAACCTCCCACGTATAGCCAGTTGGTTAGAAGCACAACTGATAACCTGGACTTGCAACTGGCATCTGAAGTGTGTGTATGTGGGTAGGTGTGTGCACACATGTGTGCATGGGGGCGGGGGTGGGGTGCATGGTGGCAGGGGGTACGTGGGGAGAGGCAGTCTTGTAAGACTGAACTTTCGGGACTTCCCTAGTGGTCCAGTGGTTAGGACTCCACACTTTCACTGCCATAGGCCTGGGTTTGATTCCCTGGTCAGGGAACTAAGATCCCACAAGTGTGGCCAAAAACAAGACTGAACTCTTTTTTTTTTTTTTTTTCGGTAGGCGGGCCTCTCACTGCTGCGGCCTCTCCCGTTGCGGAGCACAGGCTCCGGACGCGCAGGCTCAGTGGCCACGGCTCACGGGCCCAGCCACTCCACGGCATGTGGTATCCTCCCGGACCGGGGCACGAACCCGTGTCCCCTGCATCGGCAGGCGGACTCCCAACCACCGCGCCACCAGGGAAGCCCAAGACTGAACTCTTAACATGTGGGATCTGATGCTATCTCCAGGTAGATAGTGTCAGAATTGTATTGAATTTTAGGACACCCAGCTAGTGTCGGAGAATTGTTGATATGGAAAAACTCTCCCACCCCCATGCTGGAATTGGGTCCAGAACCCTCTTTAATATAGAACTATTCAAGTTATCTATTTCTTCTTGAGTTTTGGTAGTTCAAGTCTTTCAAGCAGTTAGTCCATTTCATCTGAGTCGTCAAATACATGATATAATTGTTCATAATATTCCTTTATTATCCTTTTAATGTGAGTAGAGTCTATAGTGATCTCTCCATTTCCATTTCTGATGTTGGCAGTTTGTCACTTGTCTCTTTGGTCATGACTAGAGGTTTGTTGATTTATTGATCTTTGCAGAGAACCAGCTCTTGGTTTCACTGATTTTTTTTTTCTATTTTTGATTTCACTGATTTCTGCCCTTTATTTCCTTCCTTTTGCTTGGTTTGGGTTTAATTTGCTCTTTTTCATTTTTATAAATGCAAAGCTAGATTTTTTTTAATTTGAGAGCTTTCATCTTTTCTAATATAAGTATTTAATGCTACAATTTCCCTTCAGGCACTTGTGACCTGGAGCCGTGAGAATCAATTGTGCCCACCTCTTCCCAACCTTATGTTCAGTGATGTCACCTTGAAATCAGCTGGAGTGGGAGTATTTACACCACAGAAGTCAGAAATACTATGCACTAGGGCTAGTCTTCCCCCTTCCAGAGAACCTATTATTAAACAATTACTAGCAACCAATGGCGCTAAGCACTGCTCTAATGCCTCACAGAGGTTTTGATATGTTGTATTTTTGTTTCTTTTATTTTCTAATTTCCATTGAGATAGTTTTCCCGACTCATGAACAATGTACAAGTGTGTTTTAATTTCCAAATATTTGGGGGATTTTTCAGATATCTTTCTGTTGCAGATTTCTAGTTTAATTCCATTATGGTCAGAGACATGCTTTGTATGATTTTCCATTATTTTAAATTTGTTTAAGGTTTCTTGCATGGCCCAAAATATAATCCGTCTTGGTGAATTTTCACTGTGTACATGGAAAGCGTTGTTCTGATGCTGTTTGGGTGGCGTGTTCTATAAACGTCAATTAGGTCAAGTTGGTTAATGGTGTTGTGCAGGTCTTCTGCATCCTTGCTGACTTTCTGTGTTCTACTGATTTGCGTGTTCTGTTGATGATGGAGAAGGGGAGTAGGTGAAATTTCCAAGTATAATTGTCGATTTGTCCATTTATCCTTTCAGCTGTATCAGTTTTCTCTTCACTGTATTTTGCATCCTTGTTCTTAGGTGCATATACATTTAGGATTGTTACGAATTCTTGTTGGGATGACCTTTTTATTTCATTCTGTAATGTCTCTCTTTTATTCCTGATAACACTGCTTGATGTGAAGTCTAGCTTGTCTCATGTTAATATACCCATTCCATTCTTTTTTCAATTGAAGTATAGTTGATTTACGGTATTGTGTTAGTTTCAGGTGTACAACAAAGTGATTCAGTTTTTTTTCAGATTTTCCATTATAGGGTATTACAAGATATTGAATATAATTCCCTGTGTTATACAGTAAATTTTTGTTGCTTATCTATTTTATGGATAGTAATTTGGATCTGTTAATCCCACACTCCTAATTTATCCCTCCCCACCTCCCTTTACCCTTTGGTAACCGTAAGTTTGTTTTCTATGTTGTGAGTCTGTTTGTTTTGTATATAGATTCATCTGTATTATTTTTAGGTTCCACATATAAGTGATATCATATAATATTTGTCTTTCTCTGTCTGGCTTCACTAAGTATAACATTCTCTAGGTCCATCCATGTTGCTGCTAATGGCAATATCTCATTCATTTTTTGTGGCTGACTAATATTCCATTGTATGTATATGTACCACATCTTCTTAAGCCAATCATCTGGGCACTTGGGTTGTGTCCATGTCTTGGCTGTTGTAAATAGTGCTGCTGTGAACATTGAGGTGCATGTATCTTTTCAAATTAAGGGTTTTTGTCTTTTCTGGATATATACCCAGGAATGGGATTGCTGGATCATATGGTGGCTCTATTTTTAGTTTAAGGAACCTCCATGGTGTTCTCCATAGTGGGTGCACCAATTTACATTCCCACCAACAGTGTAGGAGGGTTCCCTTTTCTCCACATCCTCTCCAGCATTTAGTATTTGTAGACTTTTTGATGATGGCCATTCTGACCAGTATGAGGTAATACCTCATTGTGGTTTTTATTTGCATTTCTCTAATCATTAGTGATATTGAGCATCTTTTCATGTGCCTGTTGGCCATCTGTATCTCTTCTTTGGAGAGATGTCTGCTTAGGTCTTCAGCCCATTTTTTGATTGAGTTTTTTTTTGGGGGGGAGGGGGGTGTTGGGTTTTTTTCTTTTGCTATTTCTTCTACTAGTATTTTCATTGCGTATGTTTTTCAACTCTTATCTTTAACCTATTTATATCATTACATTTAAAGTGGATTTGTTATAAGCAGCATATACTTGGACCTTTATTCATCCAATCTGATCATCCATCTTTAATTGGAGTGTTTAACCATTTACTTTTTTTTTCCCACCACACAGCTTGTGGGATCTTAGCTCCCCGACCAGGGATCGAACCCAGGCCCTCCACAGTGAGAACTTGAAGTCTCAACCACTGGACTGCCAGGGAATTCCCTAACCATTTACATCTGATATAATTATTAATATGGTTGAATTCAAGTCTACCATTTTATTTTCTGTGTTTTATGTTTTCTTCCCCCTTTTCTGTTTACTTTTGGGTTATTTGAGTATTATTGCATCTTAATTTACCTATTGGCTTTGGGGCTATATGACTTTGTTTTTCAGGAGGTGCTCTGGGAATTATGATATACATACTTAACCTCTCACAGTAGACTCAGAGTTAATATTGTTACCACCCGAAGTAAAATATAGAAGCCTTACAACCATATAGGTTAGGTCCCTTCATCCACTTTTATGTTATACTTTTCATATACATTACATCTACATACATGGAATACCCCACTAGACAATGTACTAATTTTTGCTTCATACAGTTAATACAGGGTCTTCCCTGTTGGTCCAGTGGGTAAGACTCCATGCTCCCAATGCAGGGGGGCCCGGGCTCAATCCCTAGTCAGGGAACTAGATCCCACATGCATGCTGCAACTAAGAAGTCCATGTACCACAACTAAAATATCCCACATGCTGCAACAAAAAGATCCCGTGTGCCGCAACTAAGACCTGGCACAGCCAAAATAAATTAAATAAATGAAAATTTAAAAATAAATAAACATTTAATATGTATTTTAAGTAACTTAAGAGGAGAAAAATATATTACCCAGATATATACAATTTCTGTTGCTTTTCCTTTATTCCTGAAGTTACAGGTTTCCCTCTGGTATCATTTTTCTTCAGCCTAAAACTTCCTTTACCATTTCTTATAGAACAGGTCTGATGGCAACAAATTCTCATAGTTTTCCTCCATCTAAATGTCTTCACTTTGTCATCATTCCTGATGTATGTTTTCACTGGAAATAGAATTCTGGGTAGACAGTTCTTTAAACACTTTAAAGATGTCATTCAGGGCTTCCCTGGTGGCGCAGTGGTTGAGAGTCCACCTGCCGATGCAGGGGACATGGGTCCGTGCCCTGGTCCGGGAAGATCCCACATGCCGCGGAGCAGCTGGGCCCGTGGGCCATGGCCGCTGGGCCTGCGCGTATGGAGCCTGTGCTCCGCAACGGGAGAGGTCACAACAGTGAGAGGCCCGCGTACCGAAAAAAAAAAAAAATGTCATTCAGCTGTCTTCTAGCTTCTTTGCTTCTAGTGAGAAATTCACAATCATGCATATTGTTCCTCTTCTATATGTAATGAGCCCTTGTTCTCTGGTTACTTTAAAGAAGGTTTGGTTTTTAATCTTTGATTTTCAGTAATTTGACTATTGCCTGGGCATGGTTTTATTGAGTTCATTCTGTTTGGGGTTTGCTGAACTCTTTGAATCTGTAAATTTATGTCTTTCACTAAATTTGGAGAGTTTCCATCCATTATTTCTTGAAATATATTTTATGCATCAAATGTTTTCTCCTCTCTCTCTGGGACTTCAATTATATGAATGTTAGAACTGCTGATATTGTCCCACAGTTCACTAAGGCTCTATTCATTGGGTTTTCTTTTAAATCTTTTTTCCTTTATGTTCATCAGATTGGAAAATGTGTGACTGTTCATTGACTCTTTTCTGCCACCTCCATTCCACTGTTGAGCTCCTCCAGTGAATTTTTTATTTCAGATATTGTATCTTTCCATTCTAAAATTTCCATTTGAGGACTTCCCTGGCAGTCCAGTGATTAAGACTCTGTGCTTCCACTGCAGCAGGCATGGGTTTGATCCCTGGTCGGGGAACTAAGACCCTGCATGCCATGCAGTGCCGCAATAAATAAATAAATAAACGAACTAAATGGAAATATTTATTTATTTATATCTCTATTCTTCTGAGAACCTCTCCATTCAGCACCTTTATCTCATAAAGGATGGTTATAACAGCTGCTCTCAAGTCTTTGTCTGATAATTCTAGTATCTGAGTCATCTTAGAGCCGGCTTCTATTGATTGTCTTTCACTTGAGAATTGGTCCTATTTGCCAGATTCTTTTTATGTCCAGCAAGTTTGGACTGAATCCTGGACATTTTTAATTTTATGTTGTGAGACTCTTAAGTCCTGTCAAAATCCTTTGGAAAATGTTGATGTTTGTTTGTTCTGATTTAGCCGATAATTGGCCTGGTTAGATTCAGACATCAAGCTCTGTCTCACCTTCTGTGAGCTGTGGTTTCAGTGTTAAGTGTTTTCCAAACCTTTGCTGTGGTACCTTGGGTCTGTCCCACACGTGAATGTCTCTTAGTCTGGGACTTGGGTGGTAGTTTATATCATAACTCAGTTCTCAGCCTTGGCTATGCTCCTTTAGGTCTGTTGCATGCATGCACAGCTCCGAGATTAACCCAGAATTTGTGTAAATTCTTACACAGAATTAGGATTTCCTCTCTATAGCCTCTCCAGTACTTTCCCTACTCTCTCCGACGTCCAGGGATCTATTTTTTTCAGTCCTCCTGCTTGAAAGAAGGGGTTTCTCTTCAAGTTTTTGTCACCAGTGCTGCCACACAGTTCCTCATGGCTGGGGCTACCCCCAGTGCAAAGTGGTGAGAGAAAAAGAGGAAAAAATAATGGAGATTCACCCCTACAGTCTTAGACCACAGGGTCTCCTTTTTCTGGTTCCTCTGGCCACAAAGGTGAGTTTTTGCTCAGTTTTATATGCTGCCCCCACTGCTGTACACTCTGTGACTTGGGCCACCCTTGAGCCAGAAAAAGAGGGAGTCACCACCAGACTCCCAAGCTGTAGGAGCCCCTTCTCTTAGTTCTCTGGCCAGAAAGATAGGGTTTCTCTCTGTGTTTTCACCGCTGCTCCCTGCTGTGCAATCCCCCACTGAGATCACTCTCAGGTCAAAGTCAGGAGATAAAAGAATAAAAGAAACAGGGTAACTCACCCCGGTTACATGTGGTTCTTCAAGTTTTGGCTCTCCTCCCAATCTGCATGCCAGCCTTCACTTTACAGACTCAGGTAGTTAGTTGCATCTTATATTTTATTCAGAGTTCTTAGTTGCAATCAGTGGGAAAGATAAGCTGTTTTGTGCTTACCAGAAGTCACTGTTGAAGTTTAATATATATGTGCAGTAGATGAATGCTGAAGACGTTGCCATGGAGTGCAGTGATGGGGCCAGCAACACGGGTGGTAAAAGAAGCAAGGGTTGGGGCTTCCCTGGTGGCGCAGTGGTTGAGAGTCCACCTGCCGATGTAGGGGACACGGGTTCGTGCCCCGGTCCGGGAAGATCCCACATGCCGCGGAGCAACTAAGCCCATGCACCACAACTACTGAGGCTGTGCTCTAGAGCCCTTGAGCCACAATTACTGAGCCCACGCGCCACAACTACTGAAGCTCACGCGCCTAGAGCTCATGCTCTGCAACAAGAGAAGCCACTGCAATGAGAAGCCTGCGCACCACAGCAAAGAGTAGCCCCCTGCTCGCTGCAACTGGAGAAAGCCCATGCACAGCAACGAAGACCCAACACAGCCAAAAATAAATAAATAAATAAAATTTTTAAAAAAACGAGGATAGGAAGCAAGATTTATTGGATACACTGCAAGGGAGCAGCAGGCAAGATCAAGAAGAGGGTCTGCATGGGGCGGGGGAGAGAAACTGGGCTTCTTTTATGATCCCTTCTGGTCAACCTTGGGTTAATGTTCCACCCATATGGTGATTAGGGCTGGGTGTGTCGTAACTCAGTCATCCTGGAATGCCCACTGCTTGTGGCTGCTGGTAATTTTCCACTGGGGGAGGATGCAATTGCCTTATCCTGAAATGACCTCCCCTGCTCAAGATGACTGTTCTATTGTTAAGCTCCACATTTCCCCCCTGACAGATCAGCAAAGTCAAATCATTGATATCTGGGCGACGACATCATCTTGGGCTACTTCATGCTGAGAAGGGGCGACTTGGGATCCCGGTTGGCTTTGCTGATCGGCCATGGGGCTATGGGATTGTGTGTGAGTAGAAATTTTGGGAGGCCTGTTCAAGAGTAGTCAACTGTATTGATTGTAGAGGTTGGAATCCTTGTCTTATCACCATTTGTAGCTTGATGGAATGAAGTCTATTGGAGACAAAATGAACAAGTAAATTAAACAAAGGTGGCCCTGCCACGAGAAGGATAAGGAGGGATTTATGTGGGAAGAGGAATCTGGTGTGAAGAGTGCCATGAGGGCCGGTGGGTCTCAAGAAAGCACAAATGAGCCTGTAGCTTAGACATAATGTCTTGGCCCAGAAGGGGGATAGGGCAGGAAGCAAGACCAGAAAGGAATGAGTAAAAAGGTGTGTGTCGGGCTTCCCTGGTAGCGCAGTGGTTGAGAGTCCGCCTGCCGTTGCAGGGGATGCGGGTTCGTGCCCTGGTCCGGGAAGATCCCACATGCCGCGCAGCAGCTGGGCCCGTGAGCCATGGCCGCTGAGCCTGCGCGTCTGGAGCCCGTGCTCTGCAACGGGAGAGGCCACAACAGTGAGAGGCCCGCGTACCGCAAAAAAAAAAAAAAAAAAAAAAGGTGTGTGTCTATCGTGCAAGTCAAGGGAGGTGTAGAAATGGGCCGCTTGTGGTTTGCCGGCAGTGCTGGTGAGGAGGATCAAGGACAGAGAGGTTGGACCAGAAAAAGTGGTCAGGGTGGAATATGTGGCCCCTGTATCAATGAGGAAAGTAATTTTGGTCCCTGCCACATCAAGGGTCACGCAGGGCTCTTCCACAGAGTTGGAAAACATGGGAACCTATATAAGCCCCAGACCCTGTCAGTCCTGCAAGAGGACAGGTTCCTCATATGGCTCTTTGTAGTCCAGGAAAAGCATCAAGGGCATTTGTCCCTGGGGAGGGGCTCTTGGAGCTCGGGGGCCTCCCAGTGGTACATGGGGCCTTTGGGCGGAGGATGGCCCTCCCCCTTGAGGGAGAGGGGGACAGTCTGTTTCCAGTGGCCACATTGCTTGCAGTTAGGGTTCATAGCCCTGAGGCTTAGAACATTCCCGACTGAAGTGCTCTGGTCGGCTGCAGCAGGAGCAGGAACGGGCCGGGGCGGCTGTCCCCTTTGCTTGGCTGGGGTGAGCCACGGGAGTGCCCGAAGTGGACAGGGAACTAACAATCGCGGCTGCATATATCGGGCCTGCCGTTTATCTTTCATCTTCCTGTTTAGCCCTCTGGGCTCTCAAGGCCTCCTCCCGGTTATTAAAGACCTTAAAGGCTGTATCCAATAAGACAGCAAAGGGAGTTTGGGGTCCCTGTTCAAGGTTTTGGAGTTTTTGTCTGATATCAGGTGAAGCCTGGCTGATAAAGTGCATGGCTAGAATAGCTAGTCCCTCTGGGCTTACATGGTCCTGAATGGGTGTGGGGAAGCGAGGGGATGTCGGCCTAGGGACGAGCAGTGGTGGGAGGGGAGCAGGTGAGAGGAATGCAGGAGGGATTGAAGGAGGGACCGTGGACAATATCGGTGTCAGGCCTAAGAGAGCAGAATTTGGAGAGACGCATGCGCCCACTTTGTCGTATTTTGGGGTTTTGTGACAGGGCCATGAAGGCCTGAATGTAGGGGACCTCAGAGTCCTTCCCAAGTTTACGACAAAAGAGATAGAGCTGCAGGATGGTGTTATAGTTTAGGGATCAATTGAGGGGCCAGACCTCCTGATCCAGCAATGAATATTAGCCGTTTCTTTTTGAGAGTTTGGGGATCAAATTTAGTCCAGTTTTTAAGAATACATCCCAAAGGTGACTCAGCAGGAATAAAGGGTGTTAGACCCATATCGGATCTTAACCAGGCACAGCGTCTGCCCAAAAGGTGTCCCTAGAGGGAGATGGGCCTCTGTAGTGTCCGCAGGGGACCTGAGGTTGCGCTCTAGACTGGGGCGCCCCACCCCCCAGAATAGAGGACCTCTGGAGGCGTGCTCTGTCTGACAGAGGCCTCCTGACACCCAGCCAACAGGTGTCGGGCCTTGGGTGAACAGCCCAAGAGGAGGGAGTGGAAAGTGGTCTCAGGCCAGCCAGGAAGGGAAACTCACTGGTTTTGTGGTGACTCGACTCGTTTGAAGTACCTGGAGATGTTGGTGGATCAGGATGGGTGGTCCTCAAGGGAGAATGGAAAGGAAAAGGGGATCTCACAGCCTGCCTGGATTCGCCCCAGACGAGCTGCCACTGCCGACTGCACCAGGCGTCGGAAACGAGGAGTCCCAAGGCTAGGGCCAAAGGGCACTGCCACCTGATCGGGCAGGGACTGTCGATCCATATGGGGCCAGGTTTTACGTCTGAACAGTCTCCTTGGCCAGGGTGCGCCATCCCGGGTCTCCAGGGACCTCAGACCATCCGCGGTGTTGAAGAGAAGAAGAGACCGTACCCTTTAGGGTGACAGCAAGTCAGAGTCCCGACCCGGAGGGCTTCCGGTCTCGCTGAGGAGTAGCCCCTGCCGGGGACCTTCAGTTGCCCCGATTCAGTAGGCCCAGTAGGCCGATCACTACGTGTTGGAAGACGATCAGAAAAGGCACAGAGAGGAGAGAGAGGCACTCCCCGTAGGGGCCACCAAGATGCCACAGAGTGCAGTGAGGGGGCCGGCAACGAGGGTGGTAAAAGAATTTATTGAGTCAGAAACGAGGGTAGAAAGCGAGATTTACTGGATACACTGCAAGGGAGCAGCGGGTGAGACCAAGAGAGGGTCTGCACCGGGGGGAAAGAATCTGCGCTTCTTTTATGGTCCCTTCTGGTCACCCTTGAGTTAATGTTCCATCCATATGGTGGTTAGGGCTGGGCATGTCTAGCAATGTAGACAACCTGGGCAGTCTTCTTGGAATGCCCACTGCCTTCTTTTTTTGTTGTTTTGTTTTGTTTTTGTTTTTATTTATTTATTTAATGGCTGCGTTGGGTCTTCGTTGCTGCGCACGGGCTTTCTCTAGTTGCAGCGAGCGGGGGCTACTCTTTGTTGCGGTGCGCGGGCTTCTCATTGCTGTGGCTCCTCTTGCTGCGAAGCACGGGCTCTAGGCGTGTGGGCTTCGGTAATTATGGCTTGTGGGCTCTAGAGCGCGGGCTCAGCAGTTGTGGTGCACGGGCTTAGTTGCTCTGTGGCATGTGAGATCTTCCCGGGCCAGGGCTCGAACCCATGTCCCCTGCACTGGCAGGCAGATTCTTAACCAGTGTGCCACGAGGGAAGTCCCAATATCTAGGTAATATCTTTGTATGGTGAGATATCATAACTAGTCTTATCATGGTGATCATTTTGAAATGTATAGAAATATTGAATAATTATGTTGTTGTGTAACAGGAACTAGCATAGTGTTGTTGTAGGTCAACTACTTCAAAAAGAAACTCACTTATAGAAAAAGAGATCAGATGTGTGGTTACTGGGGCAGGTGGGAATTGGATGAAAGCAGTCAAAGGGTTCAAACTTCCATTTATAAGATAAATAAGTACTAGGGATGTGATGTACAACATGAGAAATAACACTGCTGTAAGTTTTATATGAAAGTTAAGAAAGTAAATCCTGAGTTCTCATCACAAGGAAAAATACTTCTTATTTCTTTAATTTTGTATCTATACAAGATGATGCATGTTCACTAAACTTATTGTGTTAATCATTTCATGATGTATGTAAGTCAAATCATTATGCTATCTACCTTAAATTTATCCAGTTCTATATGTCAGTTTTATCTCAATAAAACTGGAAGAAAAAAAATAATGGAATGGCTCAAACCAATCCCAAACTTTCTTTTCCCACTGCCTGCTGTCCGGTCAATTCCTGGCTTCTCCAACCATTCCTTTATATGTTTCATTCATTTCACAAAAATATGAATGCCTACTGTGTTGTTACAAGAGCAGTTGTATCACCTCATCAGCCTGACCCATACGTTCAGAGGTCTTTTTGAGTGCCAACCTCAGTGTTCTGGGAAAACTGAAGAAGTGATGCAAGTGATGAACCTAGGTTAGGTGTTTGTGTGTGTGTCTCATTCCAGTGGTCAAGGGCCCCACCCTTCATGACTGTGGGACCAGATGAGAAGACAGAGATGCTTGGTGGAAGCTTGCTAGTCTATCAGCCCTCCCCACAACCTGGACCTTATCTTTGTCTGAAATATATGGCATTGTTGTTTGACAGGCATCTTTTTAGTAAAAAGTTATGAACCTCTTGTTAGTTGGGATTATTTTTGCTTTTGATCAAAGAGAAAGGAAGAAGTAAATACTAATTCTAGAATCTAATGCTTTAAGAACAAAGCAGGAGTTAGCAGAGGTGGCCCATGCTGCAGAGATCCAACTAAGGGCCGTGAATGGATATAGGTGACCTATATGTATATGGATGTAGGTCAGGGAAGGGAGGAGACTCAGGAATGGGACAAGGGATAGAGTTCAGGTCACAGATGGGTCAAAGGTACCATGACTTAGTGACGTAAAAAGGTGAAATTCACAGACAGCTGTAAGGGAAACTAGTGGGACAATTGAGGAATTGCAAATATGGGCAACATATTAGGTAAGAGTAGCCTCTCAATTGTTAAATTTCTTGACTGATAATCGTATCATGACTGTGTAAGAGAACGTCCTTAATCTTAAGAAATACCGTATAAATATTTAGGCATGTGGGAATATTGAAGTGTAAAGTATCATGATGATACAACTTACTCCCAAATGGTTCAAGGTATAGAAAAAGCATATGTGACAAAATATCAATATCTGATTAAGTGAAAGGTACATGGGTGTCTGTTGTACTGCTATTCTGTTAACTTTTCTATGGATATGAAAAAAAATTTTAATGTGAAATGTCCTTCTTCTTGGCCCCAGTCGCTTGGGGTTGGTGGAGTTTCCCAACCTTTTATCCAGATTGTCTGTCCCCCAGACAACAGACACTGCTCTCGAAAGCCCTTATGCCCTTATATCTCCCCACTATCCCTACCCCCTCATAGACCCAACAGCTCTCCTCCAGGGCTCTCACTGTGCTCTATAATCACAGAACAAGTTCACTTCATGGCATTCTTCTATTTAGCTTCCTATTCCCCAGGAGCCTGAGATGTCCTTGGAGACAGTGACTGGGTAGTTCTCCTTTGTGTTCCTTCTAGCATTCGGCATCATGTGTGGCCTACAGGAAGTACATTACAGGTGTAGGGCGTGTTGTGGAAGTAGTGAGTGAGTGAATGGCTCGCTGGAAGCAGAGAGAAACAGAGATGGTTCGTGGAGTTGTGACAAATGAAGGCAAGTAACCTCCAGGCTGGTTGACAGGGACTGAAATGATCAACATGTAAATGGGTGCAGATTCTTGGTGTTTAAGACTCAAAAATGCGGCCTAAGGGACTTCCCTGGTGGTCCAGTGGTTAAGACTGTGCTTCCACTGCAGGGGGCACAGGTTTGATCCCTGGTGGGGGAGCTAAGATCCTGCATACCGTAGGGTGCAGCCCAAAAAAAAAAAAAAAAAAAAAAAAAAGTGTGGCTTGAGCGATGTGTCACCACATGGGAGCTAGAGAAACAATGAAGAGGGTGGACTGAGAGGGGTCAGAGAGGTGAAGAAATCGTGGCAAGACTGAGTTATCAAATTGGGAAACATCAGAGCAGCATGCGATTAGGGAGACCAAGTATAATCACACAGGACTGAAAGCGGGCAGCTTCCTCTTGAACTCTGGATCACACACAGGACCTGTTTACTTACCGTTTACTAATGACTCCTCCAGGCCCAGCGTTTTCCAGGAAGCACAGGGAGAAAAGAAGACACAGCACCCGAGCCCTCTGCAGGAGGTGCTGCAGATGAGTGTTTAGGGAAGTCCCCTGGGCAGGTTGCAGCATCCCTGGCATCCGAAAGCAGCTCTCCACCTGGGCCCGGGGCAGGTAGAGACCCGAAACGGGGAGAGTGAACCAGGCACGTGGACTGGAGATCAGTGTGACCCTGGGGAGACAGAGGCCCGGGAGGTGGCCCCCGTGGGCGCCACAGGATCTGTGCCCTGAGAGCCGCCCGTGGAAGGGTCTCCTTGGCTTGCAGGGGGCAGGGGCAGCGCAGCCCCAGGGGCCCTACAGCCCCAGCCCGTGCTTTGTTGTTGCCTTCAGCCTTCTCAGAGGGCGAGGGCTGGGACAGGCGCTGTGTGAGAGCGCGGGGTGACCTCAGCCTGGCAGGATGAACTCTGCGGAACCTTCTGCAAACACGCCCGTCAGCTGGGGAGCTGGCTCCCGCAGAGCTATCAGGTTGTGGGCGGGGCTTCCTTGTCTCGCACTTTCAGCTCGGCAAGGGACTGAGGGGAACCTCGGTTATCTGTGCTTGTGACACCTGCCAGGTCCCTGCAGGGATTCCTCCTCAGTGACCCATTCACTTGTTCATTCATCTGGTGGTGGCTGAGCCCCTGCCTCAAGCCAGGAATTTGGGACTTGGCAGTACTGCAGTGGACAGACCACAACGAAAGGGTCTCTGCTCTGATGGTGCTTTACGTTCTGCTGGGAGGCGACAGCTCCAAATAAACTCATACTAAATCGCGTATGTCAGGTGGTGCTAAGTGCTACAAAGTGCAGCACGGGGGGAAGCAGGGGAAGGGCTTGATGATGGCAGGTGGGGACAGGAGGGGGTGATTTTATTTTATCTTTAATTTTTTGGCCGTGCCACGCGGCATGTGGGATCTTAGTTCCCCAACCACAGATCAAACCCTTGCCCCCTGCAGTGGAAGTGCATAGTCGTACCCACTGGACCGCCAGAGAAGTCCCAGGAGAGGTGATTTTAGATGGGATGTCCAAAGCCCCTGTGAAAACGTCAGCTCTCGGCCTCTGTTAGTGGTGACCAGAGCCTGAGACCTGCCTGGGGAGCTCTGCCTGTCCCTGGAGGCTGTGACAGGAACCATATGCAAGGCTGAGCAGCTGGCCCTCCGCAGCAGACAGAAAGCGCGCAGAGAACGCGCCAGGAGCAGAGCCTGCCGTGGCCAATGCCCTCACTACCCATCTTCTCCCCTCTCCTTCCTGTGCAGAATCTTGCTCTCCCCCTTTTCTCGCCTTCCAGCTCCCCCACTAAGTTCTGCCCCCACCACCCTTCTGAGACTGCTCTGCCCAAACCCACTGATCACTGACAAATCCTACGGACATTTCTCAGCAGCACTGATACTTTCCCCCTCCCGTTTGAAGCTCTTCTCTCGTTTTCTGGGACATCACCCTCTCCAAGTTCCCTTCCCTCTTCTTTAAAGGCTCCTCTTGCCCTTAAAATGTTAGTGTTTTCTGAGTTCCATACACAGCCTACTTTTTTCACTCAAATCGTATTCCTGGGGTGACTTGCCCCCTCCCAAATCTCTCTGCAGCCCCGATCCCTCTCCTGAGCTCCAGACCCCACCTGTCCAGCTGCTTGCTATCCTAGAGGAACTGCTCAGAGTGTTCTAACTATTGCCAGGTTGTGAATCCCTTTAGAGAAGGATCTCAAATAATGTATTATTTATTTCCGCAATGCCTGCTGCCCTGCTTGTACCCCATAAGCACTCAAGACACCCAACATTACTTCAGTCTTGGCCGTAGGCCCTTCCATTTGGGGGATTATCTATAGTTTCTAGCTAGCTATCCTCTCAAAGCCCCATCTCTGGGGGAGTGTAAGCAATGACACTGACACATGGTACTGAGGGATGGCAGAAGACTCATCTGCTTCCTGGGAAAAAGTGGAAAGAATTCGAGACTGTCCCCAGGCAAGGCCCAGCCAGCCTTTGTCAAGAGTCCCCAAAACTGAAGCATTCACGATACCAGAGAGCAGGCCAAAGGGCACTCTTAGACAGCCGGACAGCCCGACCTGCGCATCCCTGCCCATGGCCACTGCCCAAAGTCACGCTTCAACATCCTCCACCTACACCAGTGTTCATTTCCTCTCTGACCCCTCAGGCTCCTGCTCTCCTCCACGGGCTGCCAAAGCTGATGGAAAATAGAACTTGTCGCTTCCCTCCTCCAGCTTAAATGTTAAAGGAATCCCTGCCACCTAGAGAAAAGCCCAAACTCCTGGGCAGAGCTTTCAAGGCCCCCCACTAACCCATCCACCCACATCCCCACGCCCCCTTTTATCACCTGCTCCAGGCTCTCCTAAGCCCGCACCCATCTCTGAATCCCCCTCTCTCTGCTAAGCCACAACTTCCTATACTATGCAATTGCTTGAGAAGCCCAAAGACAGAACGATATTCTGACCCCTATGAAATTCTACCATGCAACTTTTTAAAAACTCCTTGTCAGACAATTCCAAATACATGCTAGCCTTCCGACTTTGTGTCCCATGAAAATTTAGTGCACAGCTCTCCATCCACGTTACCTAGAGGAATTTTGAGCAAGGTCTGGGACACAGCCCAAGAAATCTCCAGGATGACCCTGATCGATTGTCCTTTGGGTATGATTATTAACTGCTTAAATAATTTAAGTCTCCTAATATGTGGCCACCATTCTCTACACTGGCCACAAGCATATTGGGAGACTGATGAAGAACTTGCTGAAGTCAAGCACTCTCCCCATTTCCTGGGCTATCGATCCAGAAACCCAGAAGGGCTAGTCTGATAGGCCCTGTTCTGAATTGTGAACCCATTCTGGTTCCTACCAGTTATTTTGATCAAGCTCAAACACACTTTAGTAACCTACTCTTCCTACCAGATACTGGAACATATCATAAAGCCACAATCAATCAGTGTGCACAGGCAGATCAATGGAGCAGAACACAAGGTCAAGAAATAGACCCAAATATACACGTACAGGAATTTAGAGTGTAGCAAAGGTGGCATTTCAAATCAGGGAAAGGTGGGTTGTTTAATAAATGACATTTGGACAAAACAGTAAAGCCAGATCTGTACCTCATGCCTTACACTATGATAAATTCCAAATGGATGAAAGATTTAAATATAAAAACTAAAATCATAAAAGAATTAATATTATAAAAGGATGGGATCTTAAAAATACTAGAAAAAGAAGTGAGAATCTTCTAACAATCTCAGAATGGTGAGGGCTTTTTAAAAGTATGACTCAAAAACCTAGGAGCTTTAAAAGGCTTATTGATAAATGCAATTAATAAAAATAAAAATGTTCAACTTGGCAAAAACCACTATAAGCAGTCAAAAGACACCCTATTACCTCTGACCTCATCTCCTCTTTTTCAGGCTCCCTGGTCTCCCTGCTTTCCTTCAACACCCCAAGAATGCTCCCACTTCAGGACCTTCTAGTTGCTGTGCCTTTGGCCTGGAAAACTCTTCCCCCAGAACCCCATGGTCTTTCTCCCCCCACCAACTCCTTTGGGTCTTTTCTTTTTTTGGGCACAAGACTCGAGGGATCTTAGTTCCCCAACCAGGGATCAAACCCATGCCCGCAGCAGTGAAAGCGCCAAGTCCTAACCCCTGGACTCCTTTGGGTCTTTATTTCACTATCACATTCTCAGCAAGACCTTCCTTGACCACCGTACTTAAAATCCGCATGTGCCCGCGCGCGCGTGCGCACATGCAGACACGCAGTAACATGTACATATATGGGTATTCTCAGTATAATTCTTTCAACTTTTCTTAATGTCTGAAAATTTTCATAATAAAATGTTGAAAAACACCCACACAAACCTATTCCTCTTTCCTTGTTTTCCCACTGGACACGTCACCACCACCTAACATACATTTTACGTATTTATCTACCCCACCCCGCTTAAGGGCTGTTCACTGCTCCATCTCCAGTTTGTAAAACAGGTGCCTATTGCTATACCAATATTAAATTCCTGGTTTTAATATTGTACTATAAACATGTAAGGCTGGGAAAAATGGGGAAGGGGGCTTCGTCACTCCTCTCCCCTCTAGACTTTGCAACCTCCTGTGAATCTATAATTATTTCAAAATATATGTATTGAGAGAGCAGTACCTAGTACATAATTGGTATTCAGTATTTGTCAAATGAATCAACCCCATGACTTACTGAAATTATATGATTTAAGTGATAAAACACTACTACTTGTGTGAAAAAGGGAAGGATTTTCGTATTTGCTTGTGTATGCATACGTTATCTCTGGAAGAAAATATAAAACTGCTAATACTTGCTGCTCAGGTAAAAAAAAGTCTGGGTGACTAGAACAGGGGCAAGAAGACTTTTCAACAAACCTTTTGTACCTCTTGAGTTTTGAACCAGGTGACTATATTATCCATTCAGAATACAATTTAAATTAGAAAATTTTCTGTTCCGGCATCTTCCTCAGAGTCAATGTCAACTTTACCTATCTACAGCTTCCAGGATTCAGGTTCTTTGCATTTTTGAAAAATCACTATTGCAGGAGTTTTCACACCTATGCACCTTTGTCCTTGTGATCCTTAAGCCCCCTCCACCTAAAAAACAAACAGCTATAAAAGACATTTTTTTAAAAAATAAGGAAATTTGAATACCACACTGCAGCTGACCCTTGAACAATGAGGATTTCAACTGCATGGGTCCACTTATACACTTTTTTTTTCCAGTTCTAAGTCCTACAGTAATACGTGATCTGAGGTTGGTTGAATCCTCAGATGCAGAACCTCGGATGCAGAGGGCCAACTCTGTTTTGACTGCTTAGAGGGTTGGCATCCCTAACCCCCCACGTTGTCCAAGGGTCAACTGTATATAGTTGGTACTATTGAATTACTGTTGCTTTTCTTAGGTTTGTTAGTGGTATTGTGATTATGTAGAAAATGTCCTTCATCTTCATCTTAGCATCTAAATGCTGAAGAGTTTAGAGGTGAGGGGCCATGCTGTCTGCAACTTTTATGTGATCCAACAACAAAAAAATGTGTATAGATATAAATGTATTGATTATAGAGACATATATGCATGTGTAAATACACGTCTACACGTAGATACAGACGTAGTTACAGAGATAAAAACTCACATGGCAAAGGTTAATTGGTCAATTCATGGAAGGGTTATATACTGTACTGTTCTTTCAACTTTTCTGCAGGTTTAAAATTTTTCAAAATAACAAGTTGAGGGGAAAATTTTTTGACAATTTAAATTTGTACTTTATCTTTGCATAAATGGTATAGCCATCCGTAATAATTATCTCTTTTAATTTAATTTTTATTTTATATTGAGGTGTAGTTGATTTACAATGTTGTGTTAGTTTCAGGTATACAGCAGAGTGGTTCAGTTGTATATATATCCATTCTTTTTCAGATTCTTTTCCCATATAGGTTATTACAGAATATTGAGTAGAGTTCCCTGTGCTATACAGTAGGTCCTTGTTGGTTATCTATTTTATATATAGTAGTGTGTGTATGTTAATCCCAACGTCCTAATTTATTCTTCCCCCAGCCATCACCTTTCCCCTTTGGTAACCAAAATCTTGGTTTCGAAGTCTGTGAGTCTGTTTCTCTTTTGTAAATAAGTTCATTTGTATCATCTTCCTAAACTCCACACGTAAGTGATATATATTTGTCTTTCTCTGACTTCACTTAGAATGATAATCTCTGGGTCCATCCATGTTGCTGCAAATGGCATTATTTCATTTCTTTTTATGGCTAATATTCCATTGTATATATGTACCACATCTTCTTTATCCACTCCTCTGTCAATGGACATTTAGGTTGCTTCCATGTCTGGCTATTGTAAATACTGCTGCAGTGAACATTGGAGTGCATGTATCTTTTTTTTTTTTCAATTTTTTGGCAGCATTGGGTCTTCGTTTTGTGCGTGGACTTTCTCTAGGTGTAGCAAACTGGGGCTACTCTTCGTTGCAGTGCACGGGCTTCTCATTGTGGTGGCTTCTCTTCTTGTGAAGCATGGGCTCCAGGTGCGTGGGCTACAGTAGTTGCAGCATGCGGACTCAGTAGTTGTGGCTCGCAGTCTCTAGAGCGCAGGCTCAGTGGTTGTGGCGCACGGGTTTAGCTGCTCCACGGCATGTGGGATCTTCCCAGACCAGGGATCAAACCCATGTCTCCTGAATTGGCAGGCGGATTCTCAGCCACTGCACCACCAGGGAAGTCCCACACATATCCTTTTGAATTATGGTTTTCTCCAGATACGTGCCCAAGAGTGGGAATGCTGGATAATATTGTAGTTCTATTTTTAGTTTTTTAAGGAACCCCTCCATACTGTTCTCCATAGTAGTTGTACCAATTTACATTCCCACCAATAGTGTAGGAGGGTTCCCTTTTCTCTGTACCCTCTCCAGCATTTACTGTTTGTAGATTTTTAAAAATTTATTTATTTATTCGGCTGTGCCAGGTCTTAGTTGCAGCACGCAGGATCTTCACTGCAGCATGTGGGATCTTTTTAGTTGTGACATGTGAGATCTTTAGTTGTGGCATGTGGGATCTCTTAGTTGCGGCATGCGGGCTCTTAGTTGCATCATGTGGGATCTAGTTCCCAAAACCCGAGCCCCCTGCATTGGGAGCATGGACTCTTAACCACTGGACCACCAGGGAAGTCCCTGTTTGTAGATTTTTTGATGATGGCCATTCTGACCAGTGTGAGGTGATGCCTCATTATAGTTTTGATTTGCATTTCTCTAATAATTAGTGATGTTGAGCATCTTTTCATGTGCCTCTTGGCCATCTGTATGTCTTCTTTGGAAAAATGTCTATTTAGATCCTCTGCCCATTTTTTTTTTGGTGGTACGCGGGCCTCTCACTTTTGTGGCCTCTCCCATTGCAGAGCACAGGCTCCGGACACGCAGGCTCAGCGGCCATGGCTCACGGGCGCAGCCGCTCCGTGGCATGTGGGATCTTCGCAGACCGGGGCATGAACCCGTGTCCCCTGCATCAGCAAGCGTACTCTCAACCACTGCGCCACCAGGGAAGCCCCCTCTGCCCATTCTTTGATTGGGTTGTTTGTTTTGTTGTTTTCGTTGTTGTTGTTCTTTTTTATTTTTTCTGATATTGAGCTGCATGAGCTGTTTGAATATTGTGGAGATTAATCTTTTGTTGGTTGCTTTGTTTGCAAATATTTTCTCCCATTCTGTGGGTTGTCTTTTCATTTTGTTTATGGTTTCCTTTGCTGAGCAATAGCTTTTAAGTTTCATTAGATCCCATTTATTTTTATTTTCATTACTCTATGAGGTAGATCCAAAAGGATCTTGCTGTGATTCATGTCAAAGAGTGTTCTGCCTCTGTTTTCCTCTAAGGGTTTTACAGTATCTCGTGTTACATTTAGGTCTTTAATCCATTTTGAGTTTATTTTTGTGTATGGTGTTAGAGAACGTTCTAATTTCATTCTTTTACATGTACCTGTCCAGTTTTCCCAGCACCATTTACTGAAGAGACCATCTTTTCTCCATTGTATATTCTTTCCTCCTTTGTCATAGGTTAATTGACCATAGGTGTGTGGGTTTATTTCTGGGCTCTCTATCCTGTTCCATTGATCTATATTTCTGTTTTTGTGCCAGCATCATACTGTCTTGATTACTGTAGTTTTGTAGTATAGTTCGAAGTCAGGGAGCCTGATTTCTCCAGCTCCGTTTTTCTTTCTCAGAATTGCTTTGGCTATTCAAGGTCTTTTGTGTTTCCATACAAATTTTAAAATTTTTGTTCTAGTTCTGTGGAAAATGCCATTGGTAATTTAATAGGGATTGCATTGACTCTGTAGATTGCCTTGGGTGGTATAGTCATTTTGATAATATTGATTCTTCCAATCCAGGAACATAGTATATCCTTCCATCTGTTTGTGTCATCTTTGATTTCTTTCATCAGCATCTTATAGTTTTCAGAGTACAGGTATTTTGCCTCCTTAGGTAGGTTTATTCCTAGGTATTTTATTCTTTTGGGTGTGACAGTAAATGGGATTGTTTCCTTAATTTCTCTTCCTGATCTTTGATTGCTAGTATATAGAAATGCAACAGATTTCTGTGTATTAATTTTGTATTCTGTAACCTTACCAAATTCATTGATGAGCTCTAGTAGTTTTCTGGTAGCATCTTTAGGATTTTCTATGGATAGTATCATGTCATCTGCAAACAGTGACAGTTTTACTTCTTTTTTTCCAATTTGGATTCCTTTTATCTCTTTATTTCTCCCTGATTGCCATGGCTAGGACTTCCAAAACTATGCTGAATAAAAGTGGCAAGAGTGGACATCCTTGTCTTGTTCCTGATCTTAGAGGAAATGCTTTCAGCTTTTCACCATTGAGTATGATGTTAGCTGTGAGTTTGTCATATATGGCCTTTATTATGTTGAGGTAGGTTCCCTCTATGTCCACTTTCTGGAGAGTTTTTTTTTTTTTTTTATCATAAATGGGTGCTGAATTTTGTCAAAAGCTCTTTCTGCATCTACTGAGATGATCGTATGGTTTTTATTCTTCAATTTGTTAATGTGGTGTATCACACTGATTGATTTGTGAATACTGAAAAATCACTGCATCCCTGGGATAAATGCCACTTGATTGTGGTGTATGATCCTTTTAATGTATTGTTGGATTCGGTTTGCCAGTATTTTGTTGAGAATTTTTGCGTCTATGTTCATCAGTGTTATTGGCCTGTAATTTTCTTTTTTTGTGGTATCTTTGGTTTTGGTATCAGGGTGATGGTGGCCTCAGAAAATGAGTTTGGGAGTGTTCCTCTGCAATTTTTTGGAATAGTTGCAGAAGGATAGGTGTTAACTCGTCTCTAAATGTTTGATAGAATTCGCCTGTGAAGTCATCTGGTCCTGGACTTTTGCTTGTTGGAAGTTTTTAAATCACAGTTTCAATTTCAGTACATGTGATTGGTCTGTTCATATTTTCTATTTCTTCTTGGTTCAGTCTTGGAAGATTGTACCTTTCTAAGAATTTGTCCATTTCTTCTAGGTTGTCCATTTTACTGGCATATAGTTGCTTGTAGTAGTCTCTTGTGATCCTTTGTATTTCTGTGGTGTCAGTTGTAATTTCTTTTTCATTTCTAATTTTACCGATTTGAGCCCTTTCCCTTTTTTTCTTGATGAGTCTGGGTGAAGGTTTATCAATTTTGTGTATCTTTTCAAAGAACATTTTTTAGTTCCATTGATCTTTTCTATTGTTTTCTTCATCTCTATTTATTTCTTCTCTGATCTTTATGATTTCTTTCCTTCTACTAACTTTGGGTTTTGTTCTTCTTCCTCTAGTTGCTTTAGGGGTAAGGTTAGGTTGTTTATTTGAGATTTTTCTTGTTTCCTGAGGTAAGATTGTATTGCTATAAACTTCCTTCTTAGAACTGCTTTTGCTATGTCCCAAAGGTTTTGGATCATTGTGTTTTCGTTTTCATTTGTCTCTAGGTGTTTAATTTCCTCTTTGACTTCTGTGGTGATCCACTGGTTGTTTGGTAACATTGTTCAGCCTCCACGTGTTTGTGTTTTTTTTGCAGTTTTTTTCTTACAGTTGATTTCTAATCTCATAGCTTTGTGGTCGAAAAGATGCCTGATACAATTTCAATTTTCTTTTATAAGTTTATTTATTTATTTTTGGCTGCGTTGGGTCTTTGTTGCTGCATGCAGGCTTTCTCTAGTTGCGGCAAGCAGGGGCTACTCTTCGTTGTTGTGCACAGGCTTCTCACTGCGGTGGCTTCTCTTGTTGCGGAGCACAGGCTCTAGGCATGCGGGCTTCAGTAGTTGTGGCACACGGGCTCAGTAGTTGTGGCTTGTGGGCTCCAGAGAGCAGGCTCAGTAGTTGTGGTGCACGGGCTTAGTTGCTCCGTGGCATGTGGGATCTTCCCCGACTAGGGCTCAAACCCGTGTCCCCTGCATTGGCAGGCAGATTCTTAACCACTACACCACCAGGGAAGTCCTATTTCAATTTTCTTAAATGTACTGCGGTTTGCCCTGTGGCCAGCATGTGATCAATCCGGAGAATGTTCCATGTGCAGTTGAGAAGAATACGTATTCTGCTGCTTTCAGATGGAATGTTCTATAAATATCAATTAAGTCCATCTGGTCTAATGTGTCATTTAAGACCTGTGTTTCCTTATTGATTTTCTGTCTGGATGGTCTGTCCATTGATGTAAGTGGGGTGTTAAAGTCCCCCACTATTACTGTTACTGTCAATTTCTCCTTTTATGGATGTTAGCATTTGCCTTATATATTGAGGTGCTGCTATATTGGGTGCATGTATATTTATGATTGTTATATCTTCTTCTTGGATTGATCCCTTGATCATTATGTAGTGTTCTTGTCTCTTGTAACAGTCTTTATTTTAAAGTCTATTTTGTCTGATATGAGTATTGCTGCTCAAGCTTTTGACTTCCATTTGCATGAAATATCTTTTTCCATCCCCTCACTTTCAGTCTGTATGTGTCCCTAGATCTGAAGTGGGCCTCTTGTAGACAGCATATACGGGTCTTGTTTTTCTTAATCCATTCAGCCAGTCTATGTCCTTTGGTTGGAGCATTTAATCCATTTACATGTGAGGTAATTATCGATATGTATGTTCTTATTGCCATTTTGTTAATTGTTAGGATTTGGTTTCTAAGTCTTTCTTCTTCCCTTCCTCTTTCATTCTCTTCTCTTGGTATTCGATGACTATCTTTAGAGTTGTGTTTGGATTGCTTTTTCTTTTTTGTGTGTGTTATCTATTGTAGATTTTTTATTTGCAGTTACCATGAGGTTTTGATACAGAAGTCTGTATATATACAGGATTGTTTGAAGTTACCGGTCTCTTAATTTCAAATGCATATCCAGTATCCTGCATTTGTGCTCTCCTCTTTTCAAAATTGCTGTTTTTGATATCATATTTGTGTGTGGATGATTTCCTACCCTTACTATACTCTTGACTTTATGATTTGTAATTTTGTTTCTGATTATGACTTTTCCTTCTCCACCTAGAGAAGTTCCTTTAGCATTTGTTGTAAAGCTGGTTTGGTGGTGCTGAATTCTCTTAGTGTTTGCTTGTCTGTAAAGCTTTTGATTTCTCTGTTGAAACTGAATGAGAGCCTTGCTGGGTCAAGTATTCCTGGTTGTAGCTTTTTCCCTTTCATCGCTAAATATATTGTGCTGTTTCCTTATGGCCTGCAGGGTTTGTGCTGAAAATTCAGCTGATAACCATATGGGGATTCCCTTGTATGTTATTTGCTGCTTTTTCTTTATTGCTTTTAATATTTTCTCTGTCTTTAGTTTTCGTCAGTTTAATATGCGTCTTGGCATGTTCCTCCTTAGGTTTATTCTGTATGGGACTCTCTGCGCTTCCTGGACGTGAGTGTTTCCTTTCCCATGTTAGGGAAGTTTTCAGCTATCTCTTCAAATATTTTCTCAGGCCCTTTCTCTCTTCTCCTTCTGGGACCCCTATAATGTAAATGTTGGTGCATTTAATGTTGTCCCAGAGGCCTCTTAGACTGTCCTCATTTCTTTTCATTCTTTTTTCTTTATTCTGTTCTGCAGCAGTGATTTCCACCAATGTCTTCCAACTCACATATTTGTTCTGCCTCATTTATTCTGCTATTGATTCCCTCTAGTGTATTTTTCATTTCAGTTATTGTATTGTTCATCTGTTCTTTAAATCTTCTAGCTCCTTGTTCTTTAAATCTTCTAGCTCCTTGTTAAACATTTCTTGTATCTTCTTGGTCTGTGCTTCCATTCTTTTTCTGAGATCTTGCATCATCTTTACTCTCATTCTCTGAATTCTTTTTCAGGCAGATTGCCTATCTCCACTTCACTTAGGTGTTCTTCTGGGGTTTTATCTTTTTCCTTCATCTGGAACATATTTCTCTGCTGTCTCATTTTGTCTGACTTTCTGTGTCTGTGGTCTCCGTTTCAGGGTGCAGACTTGAAGTTCCTTATCCTTCTGGTGTCTGCCTCTGATGGGTGAGGTTGGTCCAGGGGCTTGTGTAGGATTCCTGGTGGGAGGGACTGGTGCCTGCCCACTAGTGGGTGGAGCTGGATCTTGGCCCTCTGGTGGACAGGGCCATTTCAAGGGGTGTGTTTAGAGGCAGCTGTGTGCTCAGGACGTCTTTAGGCAGCCTGTCTGCTGATGGCTGGGGCTGGCTTCCGACACTGTTGGTTGTTTGGCCTAGGAGCCTGCAGGCTGTTGAGTGGGGCCAGGTCTCCATGCCAAAATGGCAACCTCTGGGAGAGCTCACATCAATGAATATTCCCTGGGGCCTCTGCCACCAGTGTCCTTGCCCACACAGTGAGCCACAGCCAACCCCCACCTCCCCAGGAGACCCTCCAAGACCCGCAGGTAGGTCTGGCCCAGGCTCCTAAGGAGGTCACTGCCTTGCCCTGGCTACCAGTGCATGCGAAACCGTGTGTGTGCCCTCCAAGAATGGAGTCTCTGTTTCTCCCAGTCCTGTGTAGCTCCTGCACTCAAGGCCTTCAAAGCCAAATGCTCTAGTGGCTCCTCCTCCCGAGGCCAGACCCCCAGGCTGGGGAGCTTGACATGGAGCTCAGAACGCTCACTCCTGTGAGAACCTCTTCAATATAATTATTTTCCAGCTTGTAGGTTGCCCACCTGGTGGGTATGGGATTTGGTATCACGAAAGCACCCCTCCCACCGCCTTGTTGTGGCTTCTTCTTTGTCTTTGGATGTAGATTATCTTTCTTGGTAGGTTCCAGTCTTTTTTGTTGATGATTATTCAGCTGTTAGTGGTGATTTTGGTGTTTTCCTGTGAGGGGGTGAACTCAAGTTCCTACTCCGCCATCTTGTCTCCTCCTTCCAAGGGGGTGGAAAAATTTTTTAAACGCCTACTAATCTTCCAAAAATTGGCACAAATGTCACTTCTCAAAGAGGCCCTTCAGGATACAGGCAGTTGGGAAGTCACCACCCATTCTGCATTTCCAAGGCACTTTACTCATGTTCACAGACTGAAAAAACCATGAGGCATCTACCTCAAGCCCATAAACCTCAATACCCTCTCACATACACAACTCTGGGTGATGCTCACACGTGCATCCCAACAAGTCCTAGAATATATATAGTCTATAAATGCTTAAAGGGATCAGACACTGGCTGGGAAATGTCCAAATCTCAAGAGTGAGTAGGAAGGCTCGAGGTGAGCTTGTCAAATTCCTGCCAGGGAGGTGTTGGGCGGGGATGTTGTCACTGGAAGGACCAGTCCCAGAATAGAGCTCATCCCCCATATCCACGATGGATGCCCCTATAATGTAAGACACCCAAGTTCCCAGTTCAGAGAAGTCAATGATTAAACGCCTCTGTACTTTATCGTAATTTTCTAAAGTTCCATCACAGTCACTTGGCCTGCTCTTTGAGACCAAGGGGCTGTGTGTATACACAGGTTCACTCACTAGGACACTTAATCCCATAAATTTCCCACATACTCCCACACCTGGATTACTCACAGAAGCAGGGCTACTTCCTTCTTCTCCTTCTCCTTCTCCAGGCAACCCAGCACACACTTAGCATCAGCAAGAGCACCAGGCAAAAATTCAACACTTTTGACACTGACTTGCTGAGCAACAGGACAGGCTGTTACCCCTGTAAGTCAATGGCTCCGCTTCTGGACGGTGGAGCTAACAGGACAGCCATGGACACGTTTGGGAAACACTATGGGTACAGGACAAGCCCAGCTGGGGACACTGTGGTGGCAAAAGGCAGAAGCAGCAGTCGCTATCCAAGGACATAACTTTATTGGAAACGAAGAGTGAGAGGTGTGGGAGAGGGCTAGGAATCAGGCTCTGTGGCAGGTGGTGGCTTCTCATCATCAGGGGGGCAGTCAATGAAGTCAGCTAGCATGGCAGCTGTGTCATCCTGCTCCTTTGAGGGACAAAGACATCAAATCCAAAACAGTCACACACACACACACACACTGAAGAGTGGGTCAGGCTGCGCAAGCAGCCAGCACCACTTCTCCCCACCCGGCCCGCTCACCTTTTCCTGGAGAGCTGCCGCCTCTGCCTCTGTCTCCATCTCTTCTGCTGCAGATGCCTCTGGTGGGGTTGGTACCTTGTCACCCCCACCCTCAGCCCTCTCTTCCAGCAGGGTTGGGGGCACAGAGGGCTCCTCTTCAACAAGCTCCTGAGGAGGTGGCACTGCAGGGGGGCTCCCCCCTTCCCTCTCCACCTCCCCCTGGGAGGGGAGCACCTCAGGGGCCAGTGTGGGGGCCGTCTCGGCCCCAGGCCCCTCCTCAGCCCCCGGCTCCTCCACTTCCAGCAGCAGCCCGGGTTCCGGTTCTGGCTGCGGCTGCACCTTGGGGGATGCGGCGGGGGGCAGAGCTGGAGGCAGGCTTGGGGGTGCAGGCCCTCCTTCTTCCACCTCCCCGCCCGCCGGGCCGAACTCCACCTCTTCCACCTCTTCCTCCTCGTCCTCGTCCTCTTCTTCCTCCTCTAACTCACCTTCCTCTTCCTCAAACTCCTCCTCAAACTCTTCTTCCTCTTCTTCCTCCTCCTCAAAATACTCCTCCTCTTCCTCCTCCTCCTCCTCCTCCTCAAAATCCTCCTCGTCCTCGTCTTCCTCGTCGTCGTCCTCCTCCTCCTCACTGCTGTTGATGTTAATAACTGTCAAATCTTCTTCTAGGGCTGGGGGTCCTCCGCCACTGGGAGTCCCTTCAGGGACCAGCTGGGGTGGTGGGAGTGCCACAGGGCCAGGAACAGGAGGGGGAGGCGGCGGAGGGAGAGGCCCCGGGGCCGCAGGCAGCTCTTCTGGCTCCTCCTTGGCTGGCACAGGAGGGGAGGCTGTTGGGGGCCCGACCGGGGCTGCAGGCGGGGGTGTGGTACCCGAGGCGGGTGGGGGTGGCAGGGGTGGCAGCCCCTCGGGCACGATCACCACACTGTCATCAGAGTCGCTTTCCAAGGAAATCTCCACATCGGACGCCTCCTCCTTATCATAGTGGACAAAGGCTGGTCTGGGCACCCTTCCCCCAAAAGTCTCATCTGGGGGTATAGTAGGTGGAGGAGTGCCACTAGGGGCAAGGACAGCATCCTCATTTGAGCCTGCCCGGTGGTTCTCAGGGCCAGGAAGGAGCCGGGGGGATACAGACACCAGGCCTGGGACGGAGAGGCCTAAGTGGTTGGCTGTGGCTGGAGGTCCAGGGCGTGCTGGGGGCATGGGGCCCACTGAGGGCATGGGGCCCGCTGGGGGCACAGGGCCTGGGGAAGGCATGGGGCCTGCTGAGGGCATGGGGCCCACCGAGGGCATGGGACCCACAGAGGGCATGGGGCCTGGGGGATGAAAAGCTGGAGCCCTGAACGGAGATGGAGCCTCAGGAGGGGGAACTGGGGCAGGGGTGGGGCAGGCAGGGCCCATGGTCTGCAGGGGAGGAACCCGGGGATGGGTCAGAGCTGCACAGGTCACCAGTGCTTCTGAGCAGAAAGCAGAGACCTGAGGAGGGAAAAAAGGGTGAGTGCGAGCATCAGGGATATGGGCCTTCACGAAACCAGGGAGGGAATGCCGACCAGCATCAGAAACGAGAATCCAGGAACCCACGAGGTGGATTTGGCCACACTCCGCAGTTACCTCAAGGCTGTCTTCTCTCTGGCCCAGGGAGAAGGCCTGCAAGGCACAGGCGAGAGGAGGCGGGCAGCGAGGAGAAGGCGCCAGCAGCAGAGCCAGCAGCAGGCGGTAGAGTTCCCGGCGGCAGCGCGAGCTGGTATACGGGGAGCTGCCTAGGACCTCGCCCTGCTGGACGCCCATGACCAGTGGGAGGACCAGATCATGCAGTCTCTGAAAAGGACAGAGAGCACACCTTGAGACGACACCACGACGAGCCAACCCTTCTCCGGGGCCTACTCCCTAGTGTGAATGAGCCCCCGACAGGTACAGAGCAGTGGCTCCTCCCCACCTCCGTGGGGACCAGGCTCCACTCACCCTGTGAGTCTCCTCCTTGATGAGAGGCCCACACATGAGGACGGTCCGGCTGAGGCCTGGGGAAGGAGACCAGTATGTCAGAGGCGGGCGGCTAACACGATGACGAGCCAGGGCTTCTGAAGCACATGGCCCCAGCTGAGCACCCCACTCTGCCACGGCCCACCTCAGGCAAGTCACGTAACTCCTTTAAGTTTGTTTTCTCAACTATAAAATGGGGATCCTAAACGTATCCCTACTACCTAAGCTGTTGACAACATTATGTAAACGAGACAGATGATGGAGGTACAACATTATAAATGTGCGTTTATGTATTTGGGGAGAGCTGGCACTTCCCTTCACACGGGGGGTGGGGGGCTGGAGGGCAGTGAAATACACAGGACCCAAAAGGAAGTCACTTCTGCATCCAGATTAGCAACTCAGAAGCAGGAAGCCCCACTGAGCAGCCCGCCTGGGGAGTGTGAGCTCCACAGCCCAGGGATTTCGTCCTCTTCCTGGCCCCGCCCTCTTGTACTAGAACAGCACTTGGCACGTACAGGGGATGCACGAACAAAGATAGCTGAGACCCTGGAGGGGCGGTGTCAACACCAGCACTCCACCTAACAACAGGACCCAAGATTCCACCTGCAGCCCTGGGGGTGGTGTAGCTTCGCCACAGGCTCTTAGCTGGGTCTGCATTTTTTCTACACCCTCCACCTCAACGACTGGTTTGGGGCTATCACCCCAGGCCATCCCAGTGCGCCGAGGTGCAGGGCACAGGCCTCACCCACCTCTCAGCGCAGCTGCACACACATCACTGTTGGCATTGCTGTCCCCTTTCCGGTGGCTGGGCGGGGCCAGAGCCTCCCCCATATCCAGCTTTAGCTTCTTGGGGGCGCTGGGCTTCCCGGTCTGCAAACCCCCATCAGGGCTCCCCCGGGGACTGCGCAGCTGGCGGGGGAGGGGAACATAAATCACACACACCGGCCAACAGGAAGGCAGGACAGTCAGAAGGCAGTGTCTGGTGGTGAGGCTGGTGAGGACAAGGGGTGCAGGATGGGGTCCCGGGACAGGGGCAGAGGCCTCACTCACTTTGAGGGCATCAGCCGGCGGGGAGATGTCACTGAGCAGGTGGGTGAGCAGGGCCTCACCCGAGGCTCCCCCCTGAAGCACTCCTGCCGAGGCCCCACACACCTGCACCCACAGCTCCAGGACAGTGTACACCTTGGTCCGCATAGTGCTGTGGGAGGAGCAGAGGGCAGCTTGTGAAAGGGAGTCGATGTCCCAGCCGCCGGCACCCCCGGTCCACTGGCACCCCCTCACCCACCCTCTCCTCTTTATTCTATTCCTAGATGGTCACCTGTAAGGCCTCTCCTGGCCTGGAGAGAGGCTGTCCCTCCCAATGCTCCAGGCATTGAGAACCTGGGGAAGCAGGCGGCTGATCAGGGCCCCAAAGCGCAAGAGCCGGCCTCTACACCTGGGGGCGAAGACAGAACAGTGACCCCTGCTCCTAGCACATCCCAGCCCCTGCACCGCATCCTCCCGACCCCACTCACGCGAGGATGAGTGCAGAGAGCAGGTCCAAGGCTTCCAGGTGGAGGGAGGGCAGCAGCAGCAACCGCAGGGGACCGTCCCCAAGCAAACTCTGCAGAAAAAATTAGCAGAGTAAGGAGTGGGGGAAGAAAGTGAGGCAAAGAAAGAGAAATGGAGGCAGGATACATGCATGTGACTGAATACACATGTGCACACAGGTAAGGAACCCACACCCGACCCCAACTCCCCCAACAAGATCTAACTGCCATCCTCCTCAGCAGACCCTGCAAGGAGGACGAGGGAGGGACAGCCGAACCTCGTGGCAGTGACGCAGCTGGCCCCCAGCTCACCCTCCCCTGAGGAAGCATCTGCTACAAGTGCTCCCGCAACACGGGAGCGAATCGGCACTGATGCGCGTGTGCTGGGAGCACGGGAATAACGGCATCTGGAGAGGTAAGGAGCTGGCCGGGGCAACCTCAGGCGACATCACTTCGGGAGCCACAGCCCACACTGCCTGCCCGGCTGCCCTGCATCCTGGGCAAGCGCTGTGAACAGGGCACAAACTCCACTTACGATGTTCTTGGCACTGACGCTGAGGGTCCGGCAGATAAGATCCAGGATTTCCTGCACGGGGACGGACACGGGAGCCCCGAACTCGGAGCTAACGAGAATCAGAGCAGGGAGATCCTCAGCGCGGGGGCCCAGGGCGACTCCACACCCATCCTCAACCTCCCTCCTCATGATGAAGACGACACCCATCTTGGCCCCTCCTGCTCCAGGCCCTCGCTCCCTCCGACACTCACACACCTGAGCATGAGCCCCAGGCAGCGGGCCAGCCCGGAAAACCTCTGCCAAAGCCGGAGAAGGACATGGGCATCGCCATCTTCTGAGGGGGAGAGCAGCGTCTCCACCCCAGGTCCTTCGTACTGCATAGGAGCTGGACAGAAACACAACCACCTTCACACGCCAGGTCTGTCTTCCATCCCCTCCTCCTCCATTCTGGTGGAGGACCCACCCATATTCTACTCCCTTTTGCCTAGAACTCAAAGGCCCCGCCTCTGCAGACCAGCCCCCTGCTCCCCTCACCACCATGCCACCGACCACAGCAGCCACAGTCCCTACCCGTGTCCGCCCCCGCATATAGGGCCCCAAGCAGGCTGTGCAGAGAGGTCAGCAGGCTGTGCAGCTCCTGCTCCCAGCTGTCCGTGTGCTTCAGGCCCTGGGAGAAGCCAGCCCCTAGAGAGGGCAGCCGGGAGTAACACTCACAGGCCAACTGCAGAAGACAGGTTGGAACCCTGGTCAGATGGGAATCCAGCCCAGCCACGGAATCCCAACCCCACCAATGCCCAGGAAGACGGAGATCAAAGAGAGCTCTGAGGGAAAACGGAAGGGACTACGGGGCAGAAAGACACAGATGGAGACACGGAGCCAGAAGTCACGACTTGTGTTTACTGCGTATGTTCACAGGGAGGGGAGTGAGACCGTGGTCGAAAAGCAGTAACAGATAGAAAAACAGAGAGAGAAAAGAAGCTCCAGCTCAGACCCCAGGCTCTCCATCTCCCTCCTTTCCCTTTACCTGCTGGAGCTGAGGGCTCAAGGCATCCACCCGAGATAGGAAAAATGAGGCCAGCTTGCCCTGGATTAGAGGGAAAGAAAGGGAGAGGCTGGTGAGTCAGCTCCAAGGGCCAGAGACATAGACCCCGCCCATTCCCAGCAGCAGAATCGAGGCCCAGGATCTAAGGCCTTTTTCTTTCCTGCAGACAAGGAAGCACCACACTCTAAGGGGCATCATGCCTGGGTGCAGACATGCTCTCATGGTAGAAAGACACCCTGAATGTCGCCTCTTGTCCTTAGCCTCCCTGTTTGAGGCCTGTGTCCCACAGACGACTGGGCCCCCTCCTGCCAATCTTTGCAAAATGACAGTCATCTCCCTCAAGCCAAAGACACAGCACTGAAAAGCAGCTACCTCCACGCCCCAACTCCCTGCCAGCTCAGACAAGAAGCAAGGGTCCAAGCTGGGAGCTGCGGCACTAACCAGAGATGCGAGGGCAGGACAAGGTGGAGAGAGAAGGAAAGGCTGCCCAGCAGGACTGAGGTAGCACATCTCAGAGCAGCGACCTGTCAGTTAGCCAACAACAGTACTCCGCCTGCTATGTGAAGGCGCCGGCACAGGACTGTTTAACTGGGGCCCCATTTAGCTGGAGGTAGAATCAAAGGGGCCTGTGAACATGGAAGGGAAATTTTTTAAATCATTTTCACTAACCTGTAAATGAAGTATAATTTTTTTTTTTTTTACTGTATATGTAGACAAAAAGCCACAGTAGTATCAGCAGTACCTCTGACTGTCACCATCAGAAATCACTTATCTTCATTTCACGTTACATATAGTTGTAAACAGTTATCTTGAATTATCATTCACGTGCATCACTAATTTGAAACTTAGGTAGTTACCAGACCTGCTGCTAGATCCTGTTATTTGACACGTTAGTAAAGCAGCACATCCCACTCTATCACCATTTTTTAAAGTATACATTTCAACAGAATCAGTGTCCCTTGCAACTCCATGTATTTTATGGATTTAAAAACATTCGAAGAGGTCTATGGCACAAAAAGGGTGAGAACACTGAAGTATAACAGGATTTCCACCTTCAGTGGGTGTAACAGTCGGGAAGACAAATGCGTGGAAAACAAAGAGGGGGGAGGGTCAGGAGGGACTGATGCTGAGAGGCAGGACTGAGCTGGGTTTGGGAGAAAAGGGAGGACCCGGATAAGGAGACAGAGGGAGGGACACCATGAGGAGAGCTCCAGGCTCACAAGAGGCCCACGGAGAAGCAGGCCGGGCCTTAAATCCCAGGCTAGTGTGTATGGACTTCATCAGGGGATGGCGGCATCACATGCACAAAGGTAAACTTCCAGAAGACCAGGGAGACAAATCAACAGTGACACCAGGTACGCAGCAGGGGACTTATGGGAGGAAGCAGGCACGGAGGTCTAGCAGTGTATGGTTCAGAAAGCAGCCCTCCAAGGGCTCCCTGCCATCGCCCTGTGACAGGAGCCACATCTGGTTTCCCACATTCCACTGCAGGATTCTCACCATGAGACAAGCACTGTTACAGCTGATCCCAGGGTATGAGAAGGCCTAGAACCGTTTCCCTTGGGACTTGGAAAGCATTTTCGGGTCCGGTGTGGTAGGGTTCTGCACACTTCAAACCAAAAGCAGCAACCGCCCACAGGTCTCCTGACACCGGCTTCTCCAAGGATGACAGAGAGTCGCCAAAGCCTTTTCTACAGTGGCACTCGGCCCTTTTGGCCAACTTACTGCTCACGCTTTCCCTGAGACTCTGAGTCAAAAAGCTGGACTGAGGCCACCAAAAGTCTGCTTACGTGACTGCAGTCAAGCAAAGTACAGGGACATGGCTCTGACCACAGGTCTACCCCAAGTGACCTGCAAAGCCAACCAAAGTAACGGCTCACTTGGAACATTTCACTGGAAACGCAAGCACGCGTGCACACACAGTACGTCCTGGGTGTCTCTTAAGAGTGGGGTGAGTCTTCCCACTCATTCCAGGGAACAAATAATCTGTCGAGGAGGAAAGGTAAAGCCTCTACAGGACTGACTGCATGGACTCAGAATGCCTGAGATACCTCATTTGGGAGGGGTCATCCTGAGCTTGGAGACTGCAATTGCCCTGGGAGCTTCTGGGGGATGGAATAGAGAACAGATAGACACTCCAATTATCAGTTCCTAAGTACTGGTCTGCAAGACGTTTCAAGTACAAACTGCCCCCGGGGCCTCCACACAAGACAGAGTCTTATCTGCCATGTAGGCAACAGACAAAGCCAGACTCCTCAACAGAGGGAAGTTCTCCAGATGACACTGTATTCTTAGAGAAATAAAGGCATATGCACCCCGTAACAACATATGAAAGTTTTGTTGTTTGGTTTGGAGAAGGTACTTAAAATGCAGGCCATAACTTCAAAAACTACACGTCTGGGGCTTCCCTGGTGGCGCAGTGGTTGAGAGTCTGCCTGCCGATGCAGGGGACACGGGTTCGTGCCCTGGTCCGGGAAGATCCCACATGCTGCGGAGCGGCTGGTCCCGTGACCCATGGCCACTGAGCCTGCGTGTCCAGAGCCTGTGCTCCGCAACGGGAGAGGCCACAACAGTGAGAGGGCCGCGTACCACAAAAAAAAAAAAAAAAAAACTACACGTCTGACAAAAGGCTGTGAGTTAAAGATGAATTCTCCTGACCACCACTCACAACGAAAATTAAGGGGCACTAGCAGAGGACTCACGGGCAGGCTAGTCTGACTACTCAAATCTTGACCCCATAGATAACACTCAATTCTCCCTGCACTTTCCTGGGAGGATGCAGGTAGGTATAGATAACCCCAAACCAAGCTGAATCAAAGCAGGCGTATGCAGTAAAACCTCACGTACTTTGACCAATGAGGGGTCAGAGACAAAGATCTAGCCTGTGCAATTTAAGAAGTTAATTTACAGAGCATCCTAGAAGAAAGTTTAGTTTAGTAAACTAAACTTAGTAAACTTTAGTTAAAAAAAACACTTTAATAAAATCCCCAAGTTACTCCAAATGCCTTCTTGACAAAGTCCTGCCCTGCTACCCAAAGATTCTACTACCTGCCATTAGTGGCAGTCATATGAAAGCAAAGCATCAGCAAGGACGGGACCCAAGTTCACTGAGAAATATCACCTGCTCCAGGGCTTTTCAAATACTGCAAGTAACCAGTTACCAAAGTACCACTCCCAGACCACAGCGCACGTGCCCCCAGAGCTCCGCGTCAGGCTCACGATCCTTCCCAAGCCACTAACAACTGATCAGAGCCGGCATCAGTGTGGAAGCCTGTCTGTCAATCCTGTCCACGTTCTTAAAAGTGCCTGGGGAGTTTGGTTTGGTGGAAAAAAACATGGGCATGAAGGACAAATAGTTCTCACTCTCACCCTGGTTCAACAACTACCAGATACACAGGCTTGTGTTAGTCAAACCCTTCTGGACCCGTTTCCTCCTGTTTAATTCGGTGACACCAGCTCTACAGAATTACTGTAAACTGAGAAGACACACAGCGGAGTGCCTGGCACACAGTGAGTAGCAGTTCTACTAAGTACCAGTTCCCTTTCCCTTTGACTTTCTTAACTTGGTCATAGAACCATGTGAGCTTACTTTCAAGATAACTTGTATGGCAAACTCCCCCTTAATTGGTAATACTGAGTATAGTATTACCAATTACTGTGATTAACCACATGAGTTATACAAAAAAATATATTAATTTGCCGCTAATTCCAGTTCTCCATAGGTTTGTGCTTCCATCTGAGAAAGGGGGTGCCCAACGGTTTGTCAAGCAATGATGAGTGTATCAAAACAAGAGAGAACATCTAATCGACAGGAGAACACCTGTTTGTTCTTAGGTACTTCTTGGCATTGAATTATTCTGCAAACAATCAATGTACCAATTCCAAAGGCCCTTTAACTGTTACTGCTTTGGCAGAATTTGATAACCATTCATATTTATTATTTTATCTCCTTGAAAATAAAACGAATTCTTCCACTGACCTCCTTCCTCCCTCACCTGATCCACATCCACTCTGCCTGTTTGCCCTAATAAGGCTCTGCTGTGCAGCCACCTTTGTACAGCCATGACAGTTCGGGGGACAGGGTGAGAGATTAGTCAGGAAAATAAGGAGAGAGAAGCGCTGGGGAAGCTGATATAGGGAAGTAATAAGTCAGGAAGGCTTCCCAGAGGAAATCATAAGAGCTTTAGGAACAAAGTAAAACAAGATGGTAGAAAAATGGGCAGGGCATTCTAGAGGTACGGAGAAAGCAGGGCAGAGAGAGGAAAGAGTTCAGGGGTAAGAGCCTGAGCTTTGGCATCAGTTCTTAGGCAAGTTACTTAATTTCGATTTCTTTATCTGTGAGGATTAAATGAGAATGCATTTAAAGCTACGAGGTGGCACAATTAGAGCTGTGGAGACAGGAGCTTAGAAATCTCAGCACCGGAATCTGAGGTAAGACGGCTATCAAGGTGTATGTTTGTGGGAAGAGGAGTTCCCATGAACACTTACTTTGAGAGACCCACACGCCCGAGGAAAATAGGTCATACAAGCCTTCATTCCTTCCAGTGCTGAGAGCTCACTCTGTGGGGAAACAGAAAGTAAGGAAGAGGCCGAGGGCCCAACGCCCCAGACCCTATTTCCACCCCACCGCACGCCCCTCAGGGTCCCTTCTCCTTATACTTTTTCTTGGCCCGGACCCCTTCTCACTTCTTCAGTCCTATTCCCCAATCACTTCCCATCACATTCTTTAACCCAATGGGTATCAGTGAGGGCAAGCAATGCAATGGGCCCAGGGGAGGGGGACCCGGGCAGGCGTCTCACCTCCGGTCTGAGGCCCAGCAGGGAGGTGAGAAGGCCAGGAAGGTGGTTCATGGAGATGTCCCGGAAGAGTGTGGGGAGCTGGGCCGCGTAGCGGAGCAGGTCCCCCAGCACAGCCACGGCCAGCTCCATCGTGGGGGGCGGGTCCTGGGACTAAAGAGCAACAACACCCCATGCTCCCAACCTCACCTTCACGGTCACCGAAAGGAGGAATGAGAGGTATGAAAACATGGGGCTTTTGACAAACACCAGTTAACGTCAACATTACCATCAAATCTACTAGGGACAGCGGCTTCCCTGGTGGCGCAGTGGTTAAGAATCCGCCTGCCAATGCAGGGGACGTGGGTTCAAGCCCTGGTCCGGGAAGATCCCACATGCCACGGAGCAACTAAGCCTGTGCGCCACAACTACTAGGCCTGCGCTCTAGAGCCCGCGCACCACAACTACTGAAGCCCATGCGCCTAGAGCCCATGCTCCGCAGCAAGAGAAGCCACCACAGTGAGAAGCCCGCGCACTGCGACGAAGAGCAGCCCCTGCTCGCCGCAACTAGAGAAAGCCAGTGCACAGCAACAAAGATCCAATGCAGCCAAAGATAAATAGATTAAAAAAAAAAATCCACTAGGGACAGAGCGTATTAGAGATATGGAGCATCCGAAGTAACACATTCATCTACAGACAGGACGTGTGTTCACACTTTAGTACTATGCGCGTCTGGGGGTCCGAGGAATTTGGGGGGAAAAAAGGTAACAAAGCCATACTTTAAAGATCTGCCTGACTAGAGCATCTCAAGAGTTTCTTTCTGCTCCCATACTACATTTCCCTGCTAGGAATGGAGAGGAGCACTTCTCAGACCACAAGAAAAGTCTCAGCCAAAACAAAACCGCCCCATCTCGCCAAGCTTGCTTCTGGCTGTGTCAGACCTACCGTGGAATTCACGGAGGAAAAACGGCTTAAATTTATAAAGAAGGACTTCTCTAGAAAATTAACATGTATCTAAGGGAAAAGCCTTCAGCACATTACCCCCTGCTAGACCAGACGCCACGTGTCAATGAAACAAACAAGAATGCTTGTTAGGAAGTCCGACTCAGTGGGCCTACCAACCACAAGCAGGCCTCAACACTGTCCAGCAATCCTCCTGCACCTCTCGCTCGTTAACTCCCTTTGCTACTCAGCCCCTCTCCCACCACCGTCACCTCCGTATAACCTAACCTGCAACTTCAGAGAAAGCTGAAGCCCAAAGATGGGCACTCCCTCAGCTTCCGACCACCAAACTGAAAACTCCACCTCCATCCTCATCCCTGCTCTCCTTCCTCCTGTCCCACTAGAGGAGATGCTCCTCCCATCCGAGGACAATCCCTCCTCAGTGCTTTAGATAGTCCCCCCTCCCTTCTTCACAGAACCTAACCCTGTAAACTGGCCCCCTCTCTCCAATCCCTTTCAAAAGGATTCTTCCTACTGACATTTGTGCATGCTCCAGTCTCCCCCATCCTAAAAGTCCTTCTCCTGAGCCCAGACTCCACTTGCCCAATCTCAGCTGTTGCCCAGTTTCTCCCTCTTACCAGCAGAGCCAGACGTCTTGACAGGACTGCCTACCTTCTCCACTTCCACTCCTTCTCCCACTCACTGCTCATCCCAGGGCAACCTGGCTTCCGTGTCCACTGCTCCACCAAAAAACACTTTCACAGTCTCATTACCCTTGAGTTGCTAAATCTGATAAAACATTTTCAGTCCTTGTCTTATTCCAGCTCAGAAGGGCATAAAGAGAAATGACTCCTCCGTCTTCCCTGAAGTATTTGGATTCCATTCAACCCACCATCCTGGTTATCTCCTTTCTGCTGCTCTGTCTTGTCTGCTTTTTTTTTTTGCGGTTCACGGGCCTCTCACTGTTGTGGCCTCTCCCGTTGCGGAGCACAGGCTCTGGACGCGCAGGCTCAGCGGCCTGGCTCACGGGCCCAGCCGCTCCGCGGCATGTGGGATCTTCCCGGACCGGGGCACGAACCCATGTCCCCTGCATCGGCAGGCGGACTCTCAACCACTGCGCCACCAGGGAAGCCCTGTCTCGTCTGCTTTGTAAGCTCATCCTCCTCTACCTGACCACTGACTGTGGAGCGCCTCAAGATCCAGTCTGTATAAGTATTCAACTTGATCATCTGAGCCTCATCCTCAGCTGCAGCTGCCATCTAAATGCTGAGGACTCTTCCTCTTTGTAAAACATATTGACTGAAGCCCCCACCACTGAACCCTCAGGGTTACCCTCTGAGATATCTGGTCACTTCCACGCACACTAGGTCAAGGGTATGCTTCCTGGGGGCCTCTACTGAATGCCCAAGACCATACTCATGTTATTTTCACCACTCCCCTTGGAACCTGGCTGTCTTCCAATGTTCTGATACCCGGGAGTCATCCTGGACACATCCTTTCCCTGACACTATTCCATCATTAGGACCTGTTGTCTATTTTGCCTCTAAATCTCTCTTGAAATCCCTCTTTGCCTCCAAATCTCTCACCTACTTCTCATCATGTCTCCAGCTGCCGCCCTAGTCCAGGCTACCGTGAATGCTCTCCTAGGTTACCCTTAGTACCTTCCTCGTGGTCCTTCTGCTGCCATTCTGGCTCCTTTCTAATCCTGTCTCACCACAGCAGCCAGAGTGGTATTTCCAAATGAAAGTTTGATCACGTCACCACTACCACCACCTCCTTCCCCCTACTCAAAACCTTCCATGAATTCCCACTGTTCTGAGAATAAAAACCAAACCCCCTAATATGCCTACAACGCCACACACAGCCTGGTCCCCATGCACATACCTCCCCGGTCGCATCTCATTAACCTCAGCCACACCAGCCTGCTTATAATTCTTTACAAATGAGTCAAACTCCTTTTCTCTCAGGACTTTTGCAGGCTTAGAACACTTAGAAAACTCTCAGCCCAGTTCACTCCTACTCATCAGAACAGCCCTCCCTGAACCACTGACCCTGATCACCACCCCAGTCTGGGTCAGGTTCTCTCGTTACATGCTCTCAGAGAACTACATTCTTTACCTCCAGAGCACCTACTGAAGTTTATCTTTTCACACTCATTGTATAATTATTCTCTTTCAGGACTTCCTTGGTTAAGACTCTGCACTCCCAATGCAGGGGGCCCGGGTCCAATCCCTGGTCGGGGAACTAGATCCCACGGGCACGCCGCAACAAAGAGTTCACATGCCGTGACTAAGGAGCCCACGTGCCACAACTAAGGAGCTGGCAAGCTGCAACTAAGACCAGGCGCAACCAAATAAATAAATAAATAAAGTAAATGAATAGATTTTTAAAATAAAATAAAAAGCACTTAAAAAATAAATATTATTCTCTTCCACTAGAACACAGATCAGCAAACCATGGTCTCTTGGTGCCTGTTTTTGCACAGCCCACAAGCTAAGAATGGTTTTTAAATTTTTAAAGGGTTGGAAAACAAACCCACAAAGAAACACTACGCAATAGAAACCATGGGAATTCCCTTGTGGTCCACTGGTTAGGACTCCACACTTCCACTGCAGGGGGCACGAGTTTGATCCCTGGTTGGGGAACTAAGATCCCATGTGTGTGAGGCACAGCCAATAAAAAACAGAAACCATATGGGGTTCGTAAAACCTAAGACATTTTACTATCTATAGACACCTAGAAAGTTTCCCAACCCCTGCAAGAGACTCTAAACACCTGAAAGCAGGGTCCAAGTACATCTCTCCACCAGAGCTTAGCACACAACCTGCCATGTGTGCCCAGAACATGCTTGTGGAAGAACTAAGTGGGGATGTCATCAAAGGTTGTAAAAGCAGAAAAAAATTTAAATGTTAAGAGGAAGAGAGGAGTAGGGAAAAAAAACACCTGGGGAATTCCCTGGCAGTCCAGTGGTTAGTATCCTGCGCTTTCACTGTTGAAGGCACGAGTTCAATCCCCGGTTGGGGAACTAAGATCCCACAAGCCACACAGCGTGGCCAAAAAAAAAAATTAAAAAAAAATTTGGGGGGACTTCCCTGGTGATGCAGAGTGGTTAAGAATCCGCCTGCCAATGCAGGGGACACGGGTTCAAACCCTGGCCTGGAAAGATCCCACATGTCATGGAGCGACTAGGCCCGTGCACCACAACTACTGAGCCTGAGAGCCACAACTACTGAGCCCACGTGCTGCAACTACTGATGCCCATGCCCCTGGGGCCCATGCTCCGCAACAAGAGAAGCCACCACAGTGAGAGGCACGTGCACCGCAACTAAGAGTAGCCCCCACTCGCCTCAACTAGAGAAAAGCCCACACACAGCAACGAAGACTCAATGCAGCCAAAAAAAAAAAAAAAAATTAGTAAACTATTTAAAAAAATCAAACATCTAGGAAAAGCAGCTTTAGAGATGTCACTCATTAGAAAAGCTAATAAGGATGTGAAACAGCGGTTACAGAGTATGAAAGGTCAGATGAATTAAAATAACCCAGTAGATAAAAATATCAAAACGTGGGCTTCCCTGGTGGCACAGTGGTTGAGAGTCCACCTGCCGATGCAAGGAACACAGGTTCGTGCCCCGGTTCAGGAAGATCCCACATGCTGTGGAGCGGCTAGGCCCGTGAGCCATGGCCGCTGAGCCTGCGCGTCCGGAGCCTGTGCTCCGCAACAGGAGAGGCCATAACAGTGAGAGGCCCACGTACCGCAAAAAAAAAAAAAAAAAAATCAAAACGTTTAAAAGGATGTTTCTATTTGAAGCTCATCCTCCCTGCTAGAAAAAAACTGCTTCTAATTATTCTGTCCTCAGAACTAAATGTCTAAGCCACAAATATGTACCACATCCAGAATGGAGAATACAGCATGGCTGAGGGAGGGAGGGAGGGAGGGAGGCAGGGCGGCGGCTGAATCCTTACCTGCAAGACCTGCTGAATGCTCCGAAGCCAGGATACACAGTGCTGCTGGAACATCTCTGTGGGGCTCTCCCCCACTAGCAGGGACAGCAGACACAGGCCCTCAAACCTTGTAAGAAAGGTGAGTGACAAGTGGGTGGTGGCTAGACTGCAGAGAAAGCAATTCATCGCCCTTTAACGCTCACTGGCTAGAGAAACACATCACCTCCAGATCCACGGCAGCTTCTAACTCCTGAAATACTTGGAGGACTTGGAGTGAGGTGTGGGCAACAAGGAAAGAAGGGAACAGAAGGTGGGGCACAGAAACCTGGAAGCTGGAATAGGTGGGGTTCAAAGCCAAGTGAACTCATGAAAAGAATCAAACTCTCCACCTTCTTGGGGAATGGAGAAATCTCAGGAATCCGTGGGGTGGTGACAGTGGATGGACAGATATACAGCCCTCTTCCTAAAGAAACATCCCCCTGGAGAAAAAACAGGGTTAAAGACTTACCGAGTTTTGATAGAACCAAGACGTGCATTACTGAGACCCACCAACGCGCCAACAGCTGAAAGGTTCTGGAGGAAAGAAGACAAGGAAATGAGTTGGGAATAGGATGCTAAAGACACAGGATTTCTCCAAGCGCTTCCCTGCCCCACTGTTTCCGAAGCCTTTTCTGAAGTAACACCTCCTTTGAGACCAAAAGGCCATTCCTCTAGAGGCCGACAACCTTTTCCCTATTTTCAGTAGGTGACACACACAGCAGCCTGTCCTGTCCCGTGGGCTTTCCTCAAGTTACATCCCACCTGTCCCCTCCCCAACTTCCCACCCAACGAACTAGTGTTACCCAGAAGGCTAGACAGCCCGACTCATCCCAGCTACCAGACTTCAAAGACAGGCTCCTTCCGTTTCCCTAGACAGCACCTAGCGCAGAGGGACATCCCTAAATGCTTGCTGACTGGACACTAAACTCATCTGACCCCTTGTTCCTTCACCCCAAATCCCCCTCCTCCTGTTCCTGGCTCCCTTCGAGCTGCTAATGCCAACATAAACCAAGTCAACCAGAGCTTCCTTCCTGTACATTCTGGCAGCCCTGAAAGAGGTCTCCTCCTCAGCCCTCCCACGAGTAAACTCTCCATGCTTAAATGGCCAGAGTCCTCTGGTGGCCCCTGTATCCCCCTAACTGTACTCATCATTCATTCTTTCAACAAACACATCTTATGCCTGAATCAGATGAAGGAATACAGAGCTGAATAAAATAAATAAGGTCCCTGTCCTCATGAAGGGAAATGTTGATTCACTTAATAAACATTTATTTACCTACTTTATGTGAGACATTGTTTGAGGTGCTAGGGAGCTTATATTCTAGTTAGAGAAGACAGAAAATAAACAAATGACCAAATAAGAAATAGCATGTTGGAGGGTGCTAGGTGCTAAGGGGAAAAATAAACTGAGGAAGGAAAGGAGAGGCTGGAGTAGGGAAGGGAGACAGCACTCTATGTGGAGTGGACACAGGGCCCTCTAAGAAGCTAGTTGAGCAAAGTGAGAGCAAGGCGTACTGATACGCTCACACGCACTGTGAATATAAAATGGTGCAGCCACTTGGGAAAACAGCCCAGCAGTTCCTCAAAAGGTTAGAGTTAACCATATGACCTAGCAACACCACTCCTAAGTATATGCCCAAGAAAAATGAAAACACACGTTCTCATAAGAAATCGTATACGAACATTCATAGCAGCATTACTCATAACAGCCAGAAACTGGAAACAACCCAGATGTCCATCAACCATGAATGGATAAACAAAACGTAGCATATCTATACAATGGAATATTACTTGGCCATAAAAAGGAATGAAGTTCTGAGACATGGATGACCTTAAAAACATTATGCTAAGGGAAGGAAGACAGACCCCAAAAGCCACGTATTGTATGATTCACTTCTATGAAATCGTCAGAGCAGGCAAACCTATGGAGACAAAAAGTAGCTTAGTGGTTGCCTCAGGCTGAAGAGCAGAGAGAGGTTGGGGGGAAATGGGGAGTGACTACCAATGGGTATAGGGTTTCCTTTGGGAGTGATGAAAATGCTCTAAAATTGATCATGGTGATGGTTGCACAACTCTGCAAATACTAAAAACCATGGAATTGTACACTTTAAATGGGTGAATTGTATGTGAATTACATCTCAATAAAACTGTTTAAAAAAAAAAAAGGCATGCTGGTAACTTTTTGTTGTTCCAGGCAAAGCAGAGAACAAGAGCAAAGGTTGTGAGATGACAGCACACTAGGCATATCTGAGGAGCAGCAAGGAGGTGACCTGTCACTAGAGGAGACTGAGCGGGAGAGACGAGGCCCCGGGAGCAGGGTGGGACCTTTTGGAGTCATATAGGCAACCGTTGACTTTCACTCTGAATAAGATAAAAGCCATGGGGTAGAGAAGAATTAGGCAGAGAAGGGATATTACTTGACATAATTTATTTTTTAAAACACATCCACAACACCTGAGTTGCCTTGTCCAGAAGGCAGAAGCAGACGCAAGTAGGAGGCTATTTTAAGGATCCAGGAGAGAGACGAGGCAGTGTAAAGAGCGTGGTAAGAGTGGGGATTCAAGCCTCAAGCTGTGGTTATACTCTGAAGTTAGAGCCCACAGGATTTGATAACACACTGGATATGGGTGGGAGATAAAGAAAAGAGGCAAAGCTAATTCCAAAGTTTTTTGCCTGAGCAACTAGAAAGATGGAGTTGTCACTTACTAGGCAGCAGAATACCGCAGGAGGAGCAGGTTTGGGGTTCAGTTTCAGGTGTTAAGTCTGGGATGTCTATTTAATGCCAAATAGGCACTGGGTAGCTAAGTCCGGAGTTAGGAGAAATCCCGGTTAGAGTATGGATTTGGGAAGTTGTCAGTCATCAGACTGGATCAGCTCACTGTGGGAGTGAGTGTAAATAGAGGAAGAAAGCAGTACAAGGACTGGGTTCTTGGGCACTCAAACACTGAGAGGTTAGAGAGGAGGAGCCAGTAAAGAAGGCTGCGAAGGAGTGACCAGTATGGTAAGAGAGGAATCAAGAGAGAGTGGTATCCCAGAAGCCAAGTGAAGAAAATTTTGCAAGAAAGGAGTCATCAGCTGTAACAAATACTACAGACAAGTAATAGGAGGACCAAAATTTGACCTTTGAACTTGATATCTTCAGTGGTCATTGCTGATCCTCAAGACTTACCAAGTCACCTGGTAAAGCAGTATTTTGGTGAAGTAGTTAGGCTAAAATCCTAAATGGGATGAGTTCTAAGGGACAACCATCAGGGTAATGATTCGTTCAGGGAAGAATCTTTAATGGACACTAAAAAAAACAGGTGAAAGGGTAACAAGACACAAAATTACATAATCTCCCCACAGGAAAAAACCAAAACTTTATAATGAAGAAACCTGGCAGACATCACTTTAACCCATGATCAAAGTTAACATCACCAGTAATGGGACAAAGAGACATTATGTGCCCCCTGATACAACGCGACAAGAATGTCACACATCATTTCTGCAGTGTTCCTGCCAAAACTGCACAACCTGAACCTAATCCTCAGAAAACAGCAGACAAACCAAGCTAAGGGACATCCTATAAAATAACTATCCTGCACTCTTCAAAAATGTCAAGATCGTAAGAAATTTTTCTTTTGCCATCAAGGACACTTTTAGCACAACTGACAAAATTGGAGTAAGATCTATAGATTAAATCACTTATGGTACTGATACTGATTTTGAGTTTGATGATGGAATGCAGTTATGTAAGAGAATCGTTTTTAAGGAAATGCACGCTGAAGAATTTACAGGCAAAAGGGCATCATGTCTGCAACTTCCTCCTTCATGGACCCAGAAAAAATATGCACAGAGAATGATCAAACAAATATGCATTTAAAATGCTGACATTCAGGGAATCTGGGTGAAGGGTATATTCTTTCAAATTTTCTATAAATTGTAAATCATTTCAAAGTAATATTTTTTTAAAAAGAAGAATGGGAGAAAGTACAAGTGCAAACAACTCTTTTGAGGAGTTTTGCCATAAAGAGAAGCACAGAAATGGGGCAGGAGCTGGAAGGGGGACTTTTTTTAAAGTGGTTTTGAGCTATATGCTGATGAAAATGACCTAAGCGGGAAAAGCTGATGATGAACAAGTGGAGAAGCAATGGACTTGTGTACATGCAGAGGGGACAGATGTCATGTACAAGCAGAGGGCTGGCCTTAGTAGGGGCATGGACCAGCTCACCCCTAGTAATGGGAGGGAAGGCAGAGCATACGAGCACAGACACAGGTAAGCTGGCAGATGTGGTGACAGCAGCCTATGGGAATTCCCATCCCCCAGTTTCTATTTTCTCACTGAAATGGGAAGTGACTTCATCAGTTAAGAGTGAGGATGGAGAGAAGTAATCAGAGGTTGTCTAGGAAAGTGGAAATGTAACAGGATTGCTAGGCAACACTAAGAGTCCACTTGAGAAGATGATAGCCATGAATTTAAAGTGAGACCAGCCAGCCAGGATACATGTATCTCCAGCCATACTGAGCTGTAACAGGTACAGGCACCAAATAAAAGGACTTGGATTTAACACAGAGAACATGACAGATAATAAATAAGTTAATTTATTTCAAATAGTGATAAACGCTAGGAAAGAACCAAAACAGAATAATCTGACAGAAAATGACTGAAATGGGAAGGACCACTGTATTTTAAAACAGCGTGCTCAGGAAAGGCTCCTCTGAAATGGTGGCATGGAAGCTGGGATCTAAACAAGCAGCTCACCGCCCCAGGAGTTTCCCAACAAAGAGTGAAGGAACTGATGAGCAGTGGCCTCAGCTGCTGCAGAAATGAGATCAGCCTGGGTGGCTGGAGCACAATGAAGACAGGCCAGGAGTCGTGTGAGGGGAGGTCAAGAGGCCAGCACAGGCCGCACTGCGTGAGGCCTGGTGCAATAAGTCAGCGTACAGTTTCAAGCAGGACGATGCTCGGGTCTTACTGACAGTTTTAAGAAGATCACTGGGTACTGGTTAGAGAATGGGACAGTACCAAGCCCTAGGGACACAAGGCAGAACAAGACACTCTGTCCTTCAAAGTGTGTGCAATTGTAAGGGAAATGAGATACAGGATTTGTTTTAAAATGCTCTGGGGTGGGAGGGACTTCCCTGGGTCGAGTGGTTAAGAATCCACCTTCCAATGCAGGGGACGCAGATTCGATCCCTGGTAGGGGAACTGAGATCCCACACGCCACGGGGCAACTAAGCCCACATGCCACAACTACAGAGCCCATGCGCTCTGGAACCCGCGTGCCACAAACAGAGAGCCCACGTGCCGCAACTACTGAGCCCACATGCCATAACTAGAGAGAAGCCTGCGTACCACGACGAAAGATCCCCTGCGCCGCAACTATGACCCGATGCAGCCATAAATAAATAAATAAAGATAAAGTGCTCCGGGGGCAGGGGAGGTTGCAGGCAAAGTTGGGAAAGTGGGAATGAAACAAGACTGGCAAAAATGTTCACTGTTAAATCTGGGTGATAAGAGACAGCACGAGCCGGGGTGGGGGTGGTTCAAAATACTATTTTCTCTACTTTTGTGTCATCTGAGATTTTCCAGAAGTTTTTTTTTTTTTTTTGTTAACTACACACGAAAACAAATCAAAGCCCAGTTGTGTGGGTATGGGGGAAGGAGGTTGAGTGTATATGTACAATGAATAAATAATTTCCATATGGTGTAATAAAGAACAGCTAATCATAGGTGGTTTGGAAAGGTTTCCCAAAGGCAGTGACAAACAAACATTGAGTTGAAAAGATTTGGGGGATTGTTGGGGGGGAGTGGGGGGGGCGGGTATGGAGAGGTGGCACAGGGAGAGATTCCAAGCACAAGTGCAAAGGCCCTGAGGCAGGAAAGTTCAGGTGCTTAAGGATTTTAAAAGGCAGCAAACAGGTTAAGGATTTTACAAACAGGATCAGCTGTTATGTGGGAAATGAATTAAAAAGAGCAAGACTGACAGCAAGGAGACCAGCTGCCATAATGCAAGCCAGAAACTGTGAACTGTGCTCAGGTAGTTCCATTTTGGTACTGAGTTTGCAGTACCTGTGGGAAAACAAAGTTGGTGATTAAGCGTAGATGGATGGGCCAATCAATGGATCTCTTTTTCTCTCACGCTCCAGGCCTATTTACTTACCTTCATTTCTCATCTCAGCTAAGCTAGAAATTCTCCGAGGAAAAGGATGATGTCTTACTTATCTACCTAGAGATGAGGAATAGTAGGTAACACATAAGAGATACTCAAAAAATCTTTGTTGAATGAAAATCTACGAGGAAGTGAAGGAAACCCACCACACAGGTCCATGTTCTGAGAACTCAATACAACACAGACAAGTAGAAAAAAATTCAAGGCAAGATATACCCAAAAAATATAGTACAGGCAATTTAAAGGTGTTTCCCACATCACCCTTAGATTCTTTACTCAAAATTCTTCTAAGGGAAGGGAGGGTGGGCAAGGGATGAACTGGGAGTTTGGGGTTAGTAGATATAAACTATATCAAAACATATAGAATGGATAAACAAGGTCCTACTGTATAGCACAGGGAACTGTATTGAATATCCTGGGATAAACTATAATGGAAAAGAATATAAAAAAGAATGTATATATGTGTATAACTGAGTCGCTTTGCTGTACAGCAGAAATTAACACAACACTGTAAATCAATTATACTTCAATTTTAAAAAAATGCTTTTAGACATTTAAGAGAAATTAAGCAAGACATTAAGTTCATGTAGCTCGCCTTGAGGGAGGAGGGGAAGACTTGAAAGAGATGATGACGGAAATCACACATTTATAAACAGAATAGATAATATTTCAGAAATACTTAGGAACCACATGAATCACAGGAGGGGAACTGGGCTAAGATATCAGAGGCACAGTTTTGTCACCCTCAATGAGGACTAATAAATAAATGAGGTCATCTCTAATAAATTTGGGGCTAAGATTACTGAACCACCCAGCAGGTTGTGATAACCCTCTTCCTGGAAGGAAGCATAGAGCTGGGAAGATCCCGGTAACAAATGTTGGACAAGGAAGAACTCATGTACACGAGTCTTGAAGGATGAATAGAATTTGGGGGAGGGTTAGCGGGAGAAGATGGAGCACGGGAGATAATATTAAAGGTGAACCTACTGTAGGTTAGACAGTTATGTCTTCTTAGAATCTGGGTAAGATGATGGGGGTTAAAGCCAGGATGGGGGCAATGGGAAAGACATGGAAAGAAGTGGACAGATCTGAAAGCTACTTAGAGAATAAAATCAAAAGGACTTAACAGACTGTATACGGAGGTGTGTGAGCAAAAAGAAAGTGTTCAGAATGACATCTGGGTTTCTAGCTTGTAGGACTGAATGGAAGTTAGATTCTATTCTGTGTATAATCCAAAGGACTCTTCTAAACCAGTCTACAAAGCGCTGCATGATCTGTTCACTGCCTACTCACCTCAGAGCGCCCACTCTCTTCCCCTCCATCTCTGAACCTCAAGCACAATGCCCTTCTTTTCAGTTCCTACCAGAGGACCTTCCCACATGAGCTTTTCGCTGACTGAACCGCCCCTCCTATTTTCTTCCCCTACCCAACTCCTATGATTATCTTTGGGGATCTCAACTTAAACTCCAGTACCTCAAGAAAATTTCTGCAATTTTCCAGATTAGGTTAGAGGTCCCTACTATACAATTCTCGTAGTGTTTTGTAACATTTTGTTCATCGCCATCGCATCTATAACTGGAGCGCCCAGCATTTAGCCCTCAGTAAGAGTTCAGTAAATATTTGTTGAATACATCCATTCACTCAGTCGAAACAATCCCCAAAACAGATACTTCCAGATGAAAAAGAAGCTAAAGATCATACATCTAGTGAATGACGGGGCCTGGGATCGAACCCATTCATGCGTGTCTACCGATAGCCTAGCAGTAGAGAAAACGAGGCCCTTTCTCTTCCGAGTTTCTTCGATTCACGGCTGATAAAGGAGAAATGCGTGAATCTCGTCCAGAGTGATACCTGGATCCGCTTTCTGCCCCCAGCTTTCCTTCCCTCCACCTCTCCACTGCAGCTGCAGTGCATCAAGACCCCGGTGCACAAAAGCTGCGCCAACCTTCCAACAGGGCCGCGGGCCTGCGGGCTACAGACTCACCTGGGCCCCGCCCACCGTCCCATGTAGCCGCAATAGGCACATGAGCCCCGGCAAATGTGGGACCGAGCGGGTTGGGGGGTGCACAGGAGAAACGGTGGACCCAGCTCGCGGCTGTAGCAACCCCGACACGCTCTCCAGCAGAAGCAGGCGGAGACGCGGGCCCGAGTTCACCGCCGAGAGACCCCCGGTCCCGCCGGGAACCCCAGCCGCGGAGCCCGCAGACGGCCCACTAAGAACAGCTGCCGCCATCTTCCCCTGGGCTCTAGAGGTGGCGTGGCGCGATGACGCAAATACCCCGCGACGGACGCCTCGAGGGGAGGGGCGTGAGGAGGGGGCCTTGGTCCTGCGCTTTGTAGTCCGGTCGCCGGCTGGGAGGGAGCATGCGCGGCGTGGAAGGGCCGGGGCGACCCAGCTGTGGGTGTTTAGTTCCCGGGGTGTCAAGGCCTGGTCGGTGGGCTGGGTCGAGGGCGGGAGGCCGGACCAGTGGCGGTTAAAGAACACGTGGTTAGGACTACAGGCGCCGGAGTCCAAAAGCTAGCCTTTAACGTAGGACACTTTCGATCTAGGTATCACTGGCCTGGCCTCGTTGTCTGAAATCATAGATATTGTTAACTACATTTACAACGACAGAAATGATACAATACACGTGCCTTGCAAATACAAATTCAAACAATAAAGAGGGCATAAAGTAAAAAGAGAAACTCCCTCCCCCAGTAATGTGTATACTTTCCTAATATTAGTCTATGCACAAACACATAAATACAGAGTATATTTTACAAGAGCAGGGTCTGTACTTTGCTTTTTTTTTTTTTCAGTACGCGGGCCTCTCACTGCTGTGGCCTCTCCCGCCGCGGACCACAGGCTCCGGACACCCAGGCTCAGAGGCCACGGCCCACGGGCCCAGCCGCTCCGCGGCACGTGGGATCCTCCCGGACCGGGGTAAGAACCCGCGTCCCCCACATCGGCAGGCGGACGCCCAACCACTGCGCCACCAGGGAAGCCCTGTACTTGGCTTTTGTCACTCGATATATATTGTGGGCAACTTTACGCCGTTTTTTAAGCGGCGCGGTACAATGAAATGGGCGCACCACGAGTTCACAATTCTTTTGCTGAGTACTTCCAGCTGCTCCAGTTTTTTCACTAATACACATTTTTTTTAATACAAACACTTTAATGAACATCCTGATACTTCTGTGCATTTTTTTGTACACAAAGTCTTCATAATTTGAATCTAATAAAATTCAAATCCCAGATTCAAATGCAAGGGTGATCTTTTTTCCTCTTTTATTGCACTTTATCTAATCCTTCTTCAAGCCCTGGCATTCTGCCTCCAAAATATACTACCCAGTAGGGTTCATTTTTCTCTATTTCTCCATCTCCAGTGACACTCTGGGCCAAGTAACCATTCTCTCTCACCTGGCCTCTTATGCTAGCCTCCTGCAGTGGCCTCTTCGCTGCTCTCCCTGCTCCCCTTTTGGCCCTTTGTACTCCCTTCTCCACGCAGCAACCAGAGTGGTCTTTTCAGATGGAAGTCAGTTCTTGTCACTCCCTGCTTAAAGCCCTTCAGTGGCTTCCAAATATCATGTGAATGAAATCCCATCTTTTCACCTTGGCCTACTAGAATCCCCACGATCTGACCCATACCCACCTGTGACCTCAACACATACCACATAAGTCACTCTCCCTCTCTTTCCCCATCCTTGAGCCACACTAGCCTACTTTCTGTCCTCTGGCAAGCCCATTCCCACCTCAGTGCCTTGGCACATGCTGCTGCTTCTGCCTGGAGAAACGTTCCTTGTATGACTGACGCCATCTGGCCATCCTCAGAAAGGGCTCCTTTTTAAGAAGTTCCCACTCTCACCCCCATCACCCTCAATCACATTACCCTATTTAATTTTTTTTACAGCTCATCGCACTATCCAAAATTTATTTTCTTACTTATTCACTGACTGTTGTGTTTTTTTGGCTGCGTTGGGTCTTCATTGCTGCGCGTGGGCTTTCTCTAATTGCGGTGAGCGGGGCCTACTCTTCGTTGCGGTGCGTGTGCTTCTCACTGCGGTGGCTTCTCTTGTTGCAGAGCATGGGCTCTAGGCACACAGGCTTCAGTAGTTTTTGCTCGCGGGCTCTAGAGCGCAGGCTCAGTAGTTGTGGCGCACGGGCCTAGTTGCTCCATGGCATGTGGGATCTTCCCGGACCAGGGCTCGAACCCATGTCCCCTGCATTGGCAGGCGGATTCTTAACCACTGCACCTCCAGGGAAGTCCTCACTGACTGTTTCTTCTGTCTAAAATACAGACCCCATGAGAAGGGTCTTGTCATCTTCACTATTTTATCCTCATCCCCTGGAACAGTAGTACCTGGCACATAAAAACTGTTCAATAAGTATTTGTTGAGTGAATAAATGAATGAGTTTTGGATGTAAGAAAATGCCTTTTTTAATTTTGACAAGAACTAAGCAAAATGCCCTCTAGAAAGTTTGCATCGATTAACACCCCTGCCAACCATGTAGAACAGTGTTCTCTAGTTTATACATCATCCCAAAACTAGGTTTATTTCTTAATTTTGTCAACTGAATAATGAAGAAGAATATCTCCTTCTTTCAATTTGTTTTCATTAACGAAATGGAGTAACTTCATATGTTTAGTAGACATTTGTGTTCCTTCTCTAGTTTATACATCATCCCAAAACTAGGTTTATTTTTTAATTTTGTCAACTGAATAATGAAGAATATCTCCTTCTTTCAATTTCTTTTGTTTCATTAGCAAAATGGAGTAACTTCATATGTTTAGTAGACATTTGTGTTCCTTCTTTATTAATTATTTTCCCATAACTTTTACCCCTTTTTCTATTGGGTTGTTTATCTTATTAATTTGTAGGGACTCTTTGTAGATGCGGGAATGTATTCTTGACTGTTATCTGTGTTGCAAGGTTGCAAGGGATTTTTTCCAATTTGCCTTTTTATTTTGTTATTTTTAAATTTCTTAGCCTTTTTCAAGTAAGGTGCTGTGGTTAAGGGCACAGACTCTGGAGCTAGACTGCAGGGTTTAAACACCAGCTTTGCTTCTTGCAAGTTGTGTGAGTCTGCAAGTTACTTAACTGTGCCTCCCCTTCTTTATCTATGAAGTGGGGATATTGTAGAACATTCACTCATAGGCTTGTGAGGATTAAATGAGTTGATATTTGTAAAATGCTTGGAACAATGTTTGGCACATGGTAGATACTGTACATAAAGTGTAAGCTGTTATTATTTCAAGCCCTGGGGTCTGATATCTTGTGAGGCTTTCCCTAACCTCCAAGGTTATAAAAATATTCTCATGTATTTTCTCCTAATACTTGTATAGTTTTATTCTGTGCATTTAGATTTTAAACCATTTAGAATTCATTTTGTTTAAGGTGTGAGAGATACAACTTTTTTTCCCAAATGGATAGCCAATTGTCCCAACCCTATCTAGTGAATCTGCCATTATTTCTCCATGTGGGTGTGTATCTGGACACTCTATTCTGTTTCATCGCCACGTTTAGTATGATTGCACCAATAACACTATTTTAATTATCATAACATAACAAATTATCTGGTAAGACAAATGCCTGCTTCACTCCAATTTTTCAGAATTTTCCTGACTATATGTGAAAGTTGATTCTTTTGATAATGTTTAGAATCCGGTTCCCCCCCCAATAAAGTCTCATTATTATTTTGATACAGCATTAAATTTATAGGCAATATGAGAAATGATGTCTTTGTAATGATGGTTTTTCCCACTATGATTATATGGTGTATCTCTTTCATTCTTTCCAGCCTTCTTTATATTCTAAAGTTGTCTTTATATTAGTATTTTTTTTAATACAGTAGCTTTAATGCCATGCAGACCACTACCTTTCAGCTCCAAAATCACTTTAGATATGTAGCAATATAGATCTCATTACCTTCTGGTCATGACCCTTTGACAAAAGTGATTAATGAGTTTAAAAGAAATGCATGAGCTAAAGCTCGAAAGGTGTGAAGAGTGAGCTTAGAAGGTGGTGGGAGAACTGGGGGTGGGGAAGTAGCAGCTGGTTAGTAAGCCTGTATTTGAACCTTAAAGATGATTTCACAAACTTGTTGTGCACATTACTTTTTGTTGCACAGAAAAGTGGAGGGAGAAGGGTGAAGTTAGTTCATTTGGGGGAGACAGGGGAGTATGGGGAAAGAGATGGAAGAAAGAGAATACGTTAGCTCCTTAAGTCTAGGAATGTCCATCATCCATCATCCTCCCCCAGTCCGCTCAATTTTGCCCTAAAAATGACTCTTCAGCCTGGGCCCCTTTCTCCCTTCCACTCTATTGTTCATCATCTCTCCTTGACTAGTTTTCATCTACAACAGCCGTGCCCCACTCCCTCCACCCTCCACACTGCCCAGAATTATCTTCCTAAAGGAGAAATCTCATCCTTTAGGAAGATTTTAAGCCACCCCTTAGCTTAAAAAAACCACTACTGGATCCATGTGTCCTCCTCCACGAGAGGCCCCTGTCTCACTCCTTTACCTGCTATACAATATCCTTCACACTCCTGTTCCAGCCATCCTCCTCAGCCTTATCTCTCCTGCCCTCTAACCCCACAGACACCTCAGAACAGGATGTGCCCCTTGCCTTTCTCTCTCTTTGGAAAACCCTTTCTCAACTTCTGCCCACCCTTCAGAAAGATTGTCCTCAAATGTCCCCTCCTCTGGACAGCCTGCACTGCCTCCATCCCTCCCCCAGTCAAGCGCTGGGAGTCACTTTGTCTTCTGAGTCATACCTCTATTATAGCATTCCTAGAATCATAATACCTCTTTATATGTCTCCTCAACCATACGAGGAAGGCAGGGGCCATGTAAATTCATGTCTGGGTCCCCATCTCCTAGCATAGTGATTAGCACAAAATAGGCATGGATGGATGCAGGCGTGCATGAATGGATGTTAGCTTTGATGAACGGATGGAGAAGGGTGGTTAAGAGAAATGAGGAAAAGTAACCCTGCAAAGATCAAAGACAGACACCAGGGGGAGCTGACACACCACAATAAAGAAGCGGGAGGGCGGGCCAAAGACGGCTACAAGCTCTGGGGTGAACGGGTGAGAGGCGCGCAATAGGCGAGCATCACGCAACTGGAACCGTTCACCCACGTGTGCCTCTCCTCATCCTCCTTCCTAGACTGTGCTTGAGCTCCTGCACCGCCCCCACCACCGCCTTCGCCTCCACCGCCACTGAGAAAGCAAACAAAGGGGAGGGGACCCCTGCAGGGTCCTGGATGCAGGGAACCAATCAGAGGGCTTTAATCTCTTGGAAGGCGGGCGCCTTCGTTTGAGGAGGCCAAATCAGTTCCTAAGCGGGTGCGGAGGGGCGGAGAGATGGGCGGGAAGAGCAGGGTGTAGGGACAGCGCGCGCCAGCGAGGGATGCTTCGGGAAGGGTGGGGCTGGAGTGCTGAGGGGAGCGGGTGGAGCCAATCACCGCGCGTGTCTGTGAAGAGAGGGCGGGCAGCGCCGTGGCGCGCGCGATCCGGGCTGACGCATCTGGCCCCGGTTCCCCAGGATCCGAGGCGGGGGGGGAAGGGAGGGGAGGGGGGAGTGGAGAAAGAGCGGGGGCGCGCGTGCGCAGTGGCGCGGGGAGGAGCAGGGACCTGGCAGCGGGCTAGGAGGCTGCGAGCTAGCCGCGAACCGGGCGGGCGGCGGGCGCGCGCACCATGGGGGAGAAACCCGGGACCAGGTAAGAGAGGTGGGGCCCCGCAGCGGGACGTGGGCGGCGGCTCGGGGCGGGTGCCGGGACGGTCCCCAGACAGGAACCCGGGGGAGAGAATCCGGGGGTCGGACTCCTGGGTCCCTAGGGGACAGCCATCCGGGGCCGCACGCCTAGGTCCTCGGGGATGATGAGGGGAACGCATGCCACAGCCCATGCAGAAAGCGAGGGCTGAAGGGGATCAGGAAACCTGCATCTGGGTTCTCGCAGAGATGTGGGGGCCGGACGACTCCAGTACAGGCTGCGATGCAGGGGCGGAGGAGGGCGGAGCAGGTGGCCGGCCCCGAGGGGACGGGTATGGGCAGGCTGGATGCCAGGAGGGGATCCCCCCCCTAGACTCGTTCCGAGCCACTGGAACGCCTCCTGTCCAGTAACCCACAGGCAGTCGGGCTGCCCCAACCTGTCCCAAGGCCGGGTGGCTCCGCTTCCAAACTTCTGCCTTCCCCCGGGTTGCTAGGAGCCACAGCTTCATCTTGGTGGAGCAGAGTGCTTGGCGACCCTCCCCGATTCTGGGCCTTACCCCTCTTCCCGGGGGTGAGGGGAAGCTGTGTCTGCCCTGGGCACGCCATCCACTCCCCGGATGTTTTCTGTGCAATCGAGGCTCCTTCCTTACACTGACACCCCGAGTTCTCTTTTTTGGTCTCTAGCAAAATCCACTTCCTGTTGTGACCCAACACCCCCAAGGGTGCAGTGGGTGAACGCCTGAATCCCTGGAGAGCAGGAGCAAAAGAGGAAAAAGAGTGGGGCTATTTGCTTCTCTCCGGAGAGGATCAGGAATGGGGGCCTGGTTCTGGTCTGTCACTTGTTCTGCAAAAAAATTTTTACCAGCCCTACCACTCCCCACCCGTAGAGTAGGAAAACATAGGTTTCTGAGCACCAAGTCAACTGATATTGGAGAGATGATCGGAGGGAGGATTGGTGTCCTGGATTAGGGGTTAAACACAGAGAAAGGGGAAGTTGCTGACTTGAGGGAGGCCCCAGATTTCCGTTATGTGGTTCAGGGAGGGGGACGGATGGACCAAAGGGGGACTGCTGACTTGGCACAATTCCTCCCACCCCCATCAAATTCTGGGCCACAGGAAATGGAGAGAATAGCAGGAAGTGTGAAGGGGCATCTGCTTCTGCTGCCCCCTGCCCCCTCACTGGGTACCTCTCTGGTCATGCCAACCTCAGTATACACACTGCTCCTCCCTAGCCCGCAGGAGGCTGGCTGGGTTAGAATTCTAAAGGGCAGGTGACCTGCAGCTACTTCAGGGCAATTACCCCAGAGCCACACTCCAGTTGTCCAACGGATTGTGGCTGTCCCAACCCTCTGCCAGTACTCCTAATAGGAAGAAACACTAGGACAAAGAGGAAAACCAGAAGCAAAGGGGAGGGAGAGCTGGAGGATGCCACAGCAGTCAGCCCCCAAGTGGGGACAGGAGATAGGGTGCTTATCCTAGCTGCCACCTTACCAATGTTTGCTCTTCTTTATTAGATGGGGATACCTGGGGGCCTCCATACCCTATGCCTTATAGTCTTTGGATAGCTTGGCCTTCTGGGAAGAAGGGGCATGTGAAGTTGTTACAGCAAAAACTGGGGTGGTGGAGTTAGAGGAGGGATGGGCCACTTGGCAGGATTTCAATTTCTGCTACCTGGGGACCCTTCACAGATATCACTACAGAGGCAGAGTGGATTGGGAGGAGTAAGATGGTGCAGCAAAGAATAGGCCCACTGTGGCCAGGACACAGGGGTTGCCAGACACCTCCCTACCCTCCCAGCAATGGGTGGAGTCCAGGCTTTGATTGTTTCAGCAACTGGAAAGTGAATCTCCTTCACTCCAACAAACCTAATGCCAATAACAGAGGCAGGATAGTACAATAGTTTAGTGATGAAGAGCCAGAATACCTGTTTGCACCCAAATTCCACCATTTACTCTCTGTGACCTTAGGTAAAATGTTTGACCTCTTCTGTGCCTCAGTCTCCTCACCTGTAAAATAGGAACATTAGGATCTCCCATCATTGGGTTGCTAAGAGTGTTAAATGAGATAACACACATGAAATACTTGCAACAGTGCTGAGCATAGACTATTCATCCAATAAATGTTAGCCAGCATCCTCATGTTTGCCTCATGGCTGGTGCTGTGCTGGGGACACCCAAATTAATAAGGCCTCTGCTGTTCACAGTCCATCTGGTGAGATAGATGATACACAGCTAACTGCCCTTGCACGCTATCACACCATAGGTAAAGCATAAACAACATGTGACAGGAATCCCAAAAAAGGGAGTGACCAGAGTCTGGGCTGGATCTGCTTTCTAAAGGAGGTGATATCTGAGCTGGGCCTTGAAAGACAAATAAGCTTTTAAGCTGCTGAGATCAGAGATGGGGACAGTTGGAGGTTAATGGAGAGTAGGGTCACACTTAGGTACTGCCCATAATAGAAACCATTTTAGAGCCATCGCTCTTTCAAGTACTCCAGCTCTTGTGGGAGGTGGAGACCAGAGATGGAAAGAGAGTTAGGCCTTACACAGACACTACTGCAACCTGTCCATTCAGGTTCCCCTGGGGGAGGTCCTCTGGGAAGAGCCTGAGTGGTTCCTCTGGCTACCAGTGGCCACTGCCATGGGAGGAGGGGAACTACGGGGGGTGGGGGGGCATTGACATGGCAACCAGCTTTGAGGGGCTGCCATGCTGGGAGTATTAAGGACCTCTGGTTACCTTTCCTTCTGGGAAGAAGTGGGAACAGGTAGGGCTAGGTAAGGCCCCAAAGCCTCCAGGCAGGAATCTCGGGTGACCTCTGCTTCTCAGGCTGGGAGGGACAAGGTCTTGGCACCGGGGTCCCTGCTGAGTCTGAGGGAGGCAGTGGGGTTTCCCTTTCTGTTTTGTCAGGGTCTTCAAGAAGTCGAGTCCCAACTGCAAGGTGAGTCTCCCACAGTGCTTCTCCCAACCCTCCCTGGGCCCTCACAAGGCCCAGCCTGCCCTAGACAGTCCCCAACCCCAAGCTCCCCACTTCCTGTGACAGCTAAGAGCCAACTTCCTTCCCTCCTGAAGCCCCTTGCCGCAAAGGCCTGAGCCAGCAACAGGGCTGGGTGGGGACAGGCTCAGTTCAGTTTGGGTCCCTAAGTGAGGCCAAGGGGGAGGGGCCAGAAGCTCACGCCTGGAGCCCTCTTAGGAGCCAACCCACGGGTGCCTGGGGCTGGGAACAGATAACATCCCCCCAAGCTATGCCTGTTTATCCCAGAAGTCCTTGAGGACATGCAGTGAGGCTCTCTAACTGCCTGCCTAGCGCCAGGTCCTCCTGGACCCACGCACACACAGTGTGCGTTCAGAAGTGCGAAAAGATATTGGGGAGCAGTTAAAAAGCCTCAAGATTGGCTAGTCCGGCAAAGCCCACCACTCTCCTCTTCCAACCCCACTGGGAGGAAACCAGGAGAAACTCCTTCAGATACCCCAGGCTGGGAAGACCAGGGTCAGGGCAGCCACTTCTGAGGGCTCTGAAGCCCTGCCACCCGCCTACCCAGTCTTCCCTGTGACCCCTCTGCATCCTCAGCTCACCGTGTACCTGGGCAAGCGGGACTTTGTAGATCACCTGGACAAAGTGGATCCTGTAGGTAAGTGTGCCCAGAAAGTGGCATCGTGTGCCCCAAGAGGGGAGGAAGTTCCTGGGCCCAGGAATGGAGAACAGGCCCTGACAGGAACTGAACTCATGTGTCCCCTTCCCAGATGGCGTGGTGCTAGTGGACCCTGACTATTTGAAGGACCGCAAAGGTACTGGCCCTGAGTCCAGGGGCCCCAGGGGAGGGAGGGAAAGAGGGAGGTGGGGAAATGAAATGGGCTGGCATTGAGAGGGGCCCTGGGGAGACGGAGGGCCGAGGCGGAAGCCAGGAGTAGGATTCAGGCAGGTTTTATGCTGCTGAGGAAGGAGCAGCTGCTGCTAGGAGGTGAGGGGACTGTGGGAGGGGGGCTCCTGACCACCCTACCTTGCCCACCTTTGCCAGTGTTTGTGACCCTCACCTGTGCCTTCCGCTATGGCCGCGAAGACCTGGATGTGCTGGGCCTGTCCTTCCGCAAGGACCTGTTCATCGCCAACTACCAAGCCTTCCCCCCAACGCCCAACCCGCCCCGGCCCCCCACCCGCCTGCAGGACCGGCTGCTGAGGAAGCTGGGCAAGCATGCCCACCCCTTTTTTTTCACAGTGAGGACACCCCCACCCTCTGCAGAGCAAGGCGTCTGGGACTGTGTTGGGGGTGGGGTGGGGGGGTGAGGCACCTGTTAAGGGCACGTCTGGGAGAAACAGTGAGGAGGGACCCTAGAACCCCTGCTTCAGGGTCACCCTGCACTCAGGAAGCCCTTGCCTCTTTGCCTCCCCCCGGGGCCCCTTCCTTTTTCCTTTCTCTTCTCCAGGAGTCCTCCAACCTCTTAAGTTGAGATTGGGAGGAAGATTCTGGGGCTTTCTGGAAGAACTGAACTCTTTTCTTCTGCCACAGATACCCCAGAACCTGCCCTGCTCCGTCACCCTGCAGCCAGGCCCAGAGGACACAGGGAAGGTATGGGAGGAACAGGGTCCAGCAAGAGCCAGGGGACACACCAGGGGGTGGGAGGAGGCGTCAGGGTGGGACTAAGGATAGGGAAATGTCCCCGATGGCAGTGGGTGTATGGAATGGTCACTGTTCAGTTGCGACACCTCCTGCTCTTGACCTGCACGGCCCTGAGTAGAGGGGCTCATCTTGTGCAGCGAGGACCGAGCCTCTACCGGGCCGGGCCTCGGGGAGGCAGAGGCGGAAGACCCAGGCCCTACGCTCCTCAGACCATGATGGGGCAAGAGTCCATGGCCAAGACAGGGAAGTGGGAAGGAAGTGAGTGGCGGCAGTGGCAGAGGCCTTGTGTAAAATGTGACCTTTTCTCCCCCTCCCAAGGCCTGTGGGGTAGACTTTGAGATTCGAGCCTTCTGTGCCAAATCACTAGAAGAGAAAAGCCACAAAAGGTGAGAGAAGCAACCTCCCCTCAGGTCTGACCATTCCCTCTGGGTCCCAGGAGCCCCAGGCCCCTGTGGGAGGCGGGAGCCAGTGTCTGGGCATCTGAGGACTGACCCTCTCACCCCTCATCTCTGCCCCCAGGAACTCCGTGCGTCTGGTGATCCGAAAGGTGCAGTTTGCCCCAGAGAAACCCGGCCCCCAGCCTTCGGCTGAAACCACACGCCACTTCCTCATGTCTGACCGGTCCCTCCACCTTGAGGCTTCCCTGGACAAGGAGGTGGGGTGGGGACCCAGCTGCTGCAGACCCGGGGGGGAGGGGTGAAGCCACATGTCAGGATGGTGTTTTTAAAGGAGGCCACCTTAGCTGGGGGTGGGCTTGGGTTTAGAGGGAGGAGGCCTAGCAACGTGTGTGTGTGTGTGTGTGTGTGTGTGTGTGTGTGTGTGTGTGTGTGTGTGTGTGTGTGTGTGTGTGTGTGTGTGTGTGTGTGTGTGTGTGTGTGTGTGTGTGTGTGTGTCAGGGGGCACACTAATAATGGGACCAGTGAAAAAAGATCCGATTAACCTGACCCCCCTACTCAAAAGCTGTACTACCATGGGGAGCCCCTCAATGTCAATGTCCACGTCACCAACAACTCCACCAAGACTGTCAAGAAGATCAAAGTCTCTGGTAGGACATGGGGGTTGGAAAAGTGTCTTAGGGGAGGGAGTTGCTGCAAATGTGGCCTCAGGCATCAGCGCAGCCCCAGGACATAGCCCAGTGGGGAGACCCGAGGGGCTCAAAGGACTCAGGCTGTCTGTCCCAGGATGAGATGGGGGTGGGGTTTACTGCTAGGGGGAGGGTGCGGGTCATCAGAGGGGCCGGGGCCCTTGCCTGGGGCTGGAGTTGGCGGGGGGGGGGGGGGGGGGGGGGCTGCCGGCACTCCATGCGGAGCTGCTTGGCCCTACCCCACCCCACAGTGAGACAGTACGCCGACATCTGCCTCTTCAGCACCGCCCAGTACAAGTGTCCTGTGGCTCAGATCGAACAAGAGTGAGTAGCACAACAGCCCTGGGTCCCAACCTCAGGGGGCAAGAGCAGGCCCAGGGAACGCGAGGTTGGGGGGCAATTCTTCCCGAACTGTCTCCACTTACAAGGGCATTCCCTCCAGCTGAGTGGCTCTGAGCTGCTCATTTTATTGAGCAGGTCGAGCCAAAACCTCCTCCCTGTGACCTGTGCCCAAAGAGGGCAGGGGCTAGTGACCGGGGAGAAGCTGCTGGGGGTGGGAGCTGCCCCCTGACCCCATCTGCGCCCCCAGAGTCTCGCTCTCTTGTCCCCATCCCCCAGTGACCAGGTGTCGCCCAGTTCCACGTTCTGTAAGGTGTACACCATAACCCCCCTGCTCAGCAACAACCGGGAGAAGCGCGGTCTCGCCCTGGACGGGAAGCTCAAGCACGAGGACACCAACCTGGCATCCAGCACCATGTGAGGGGGGGCTGGGGGAGGGGAGTCCTGCAGCACAGGAGACAGACACTCGTTCCACGCCAGGTGTGTGCCAGGCTCTATCGGTGAACAGAACAGACCCAAAACATCTCTTACATTCTCGGAGACGGAGGCCAGACAGATCAGATAAATGGCAAAATATAAGGCATGTTCAGTCATAGGTGCTGAGGAGAAAAAGCAAGGCAGAGAGAGGAGATATAAAGCCGCGGCGGGGGCGGGGGGGCGCGTAATCCAGAGGTGAATTCTGAGGGAAGATATAAAGGAAGTGGGTACTGTGGATGCACAGGGGAAGAGGGTACTACAGGCACAAAGACGCGGAGGCAGACGGCCCCGTGTGTCTGAGGCGGCAGGAGGGGCCACAGAGCCACTGCTGGCCTCTGCGGGCCCCGTGCCTCTCGGAACGGCTCCGCCAAGGGTGGGCTGGATTTCACCCACACTGGCGCCTCTGTACACGACCACACACAGCAGGCCTTGAGGCCAGCGTGGGAGCAGGAAGTGAGGTCAGAGGGCTCATGGAGAGCAAGACAGTGCAGGGCTGCTGGGTCACAAGGACTTGGGCTTTTACTGGAGAGAACTGAGAAGATGAGAGGAAGGACGCAGCCGGGTACCTTACACAAGACCAGCCTAGGGCGCAGGGCAATGGGCTCTGGACCAACTCCTCCTCCCACTTGCAGCGTTAAGGAGGGTGCCAACAAGGAGGTGCTGGGAATCCTGGTGTCCTACAGGGTCAAGGTGAAGCTGGTGGTGTCTCGAGGCGGGTGAGTGCTGGGGTGGGGCGGTGGCGCAGGGCTTTCCTCTGGCGCTGCAGTGTCATCTCATCACCGTGCCTCTCTCTCTCCCCAGGGATGTCTCCGTGGAACTGCCTTTTGTTCTTATGCACCCCAAACCCCATGACCACATCACCCTCCCCAGACCCCAGTCAGGTGAGCTTGCCACCCACCCAAGCCCCGCAAGGGAAGGCCTGAAGCAAGGCCAGTGGAGGAAAAAGCCGGTCCTTTCAGCAACCCCCCACCCCCCCACTCTCCTCCTCCCCTCAGCTGCTCCTGAAACAGATGCCCCTGTGGACACCAACCTCATTGAATTTGATACCAAGTAAGAGACTCACCCCCTACCTTCCTAGCTTTGACTCTCTTTGGATAGAGATTCCTGTAACGTTCAAACCTACCCTCTGCCCCTCATTGTTTTTCTCTTGGGGGAGGGATGGTTGAAGCATCCAATCGAGAGGACTTAGCCATGTGAGCTGCCAATTACCTCCCCTTCTCTGTCCCTTCTTGCAAATACCTCCAGCCCCGCGGCTGCCCCAGCACCTCTGTCTCCGGGAGGGGTGTGGGAGGTGGAGAAGGAGGGCTGGAGCCCTCGCCTCACCCCTCCTCTCCACCACCAAGCTATGCCACAGATGACGACATCGTGTTTGAGGACTTTGCCCGGCTTCGGCTGAAGGGGATGAAGGACGAGGACTACGACGACCAGTTCTGCTAGGAAACGGGGCTGGAAGTAGGGCGTGGATGGTGCTGGGAGACGTAGGGGCAGGACCAAGACCCCCACTGTCACCGGGGGGGATCCCAGCCTCTCGTCCTTTCCCCTCCACCCAGCGGCTTCCTCAACCAACCCCTCCCCTCCCTCCCTCCCCTATCCCCCACCAGATACACACTGGACCCATCTCTTGTGGATCGTGGGCATTAATTTTTTGACTACGGCTGTGCTTCCCCAGCCCCCCAGTGGGTGGCAAGCTGGGTTTGTACCTAAATGTTTTGGAGGGGGACACTGAAGAGGACAGTAGGGAAAGGGCGGGGGGAAGAGCTCCCACATTCAACCTCACACCAACACCCCCTCCTGTCACTATCTCTGCCTCCCATTCCTTCAGGATGAGACCCTTTGGGGGGCAAGGCCAGTTCTTTGCTTCTGAGCATAAAGAAGAAAATAAACCTTTTAATAGGCACGAGCCTGTGTGTTTTCTATGCAGCGTTTAAGGAGCACATAGTGTGCGTACCCATGACTGTTAGCTGTGAGTGAGGACGCAGTCTCTTCTCTGCACCCACGTGGCACCTGGCCGGCCCATAGGCTGTCAGTAAACGTTTACTGAATGGTTGAGCTGTACCTGGGCTCCAAGGTAAACATGGAAACTTGATTTGGTCAGTCCCAACTCAAAGGTACAGTTTGGTAAAGCCACAAAGTAAACTCACTCATTTACAGAGGGAATAATAACTCACTTCCCTGCAGACTAGATGTTCTTGGGAGGTGCGCAGGGCAGGCCAATCCCTGTTGCAGCTGACACACACGACTGCATGGTGACCTGTCGTGACCAAGTGTGTGCATTTCCACTGCTCTTTATGGTTGCTCAAGCTGTCCGCTCCTGGGGCTCAGCGGCACCACGGCTGCAGGCAGAAGCCACACGACACACATCTCTGTGGAGCCTGGTCCTTACGCTGTAACACAGACACCGAGGCTTTGGGCAGCCAAAGGGAGTCATGCTGCTGTGGACAAGTCCAAGAAGCTACATCCTACTGCTGCTCCTCTGACATCCATCAGGGACTCCCAGAGGCTTGGCCGAAGCCCCAGGCTAGGCCGGAGGGAGTTAGCAGTACTCCACTGACATCCCTCACCCCACCACCCACTCCCATTCCTGTAGCCCAACGTTTCTCCTTTTTCTCTTAAGGCTCATTCATTCATTCCATGAACAATCTTGCTTTAAACCCCTATTATGTGCCAGGCATAGTATAGGGTTGGCAGTGACCGAAGCAAACATTAAATCATTGCACTATCTGTGCTCCAAAGGAGAAATGCAGGAGCTAGGGAGTTCTGATCTAGGCTAGGGCTGGAAGAAGATTTCACTGGAGGTAGTGACCTTTGAGCAGAGTACTGGAAGATGAGGAGGAGTTCCAGTATCCCAGGCAAAAGTAACACCACGGGGCTTCCCTGGTGGCGCAGTGGTTGAGAGTCCGCCTGCCGATGCAGGGGACACGAGTTCGTGCCCCGGTCCGGGAAGATCCCACATGCCGCGGAGCGGCTGGGCCCATGAGCCATGGCCGCTGAGGCTGCGCGTCCGGAGCCTGTGCTCCGCAACGGGAGAGGCCACAACAGTGAGAGGCCCGCGTACCGCAAAAAAAAAAAAAAAAAAAAAGTAACACCACGTGTGAAGGCAGAAGGGAACAGAGCACATTTCAGAGACTGAAAGAGGCCAGAGGGACTGGGACAGAGACAGCCAGTGGCAAAGTAGTTCCAGATGAGGCTGGTGAGGCAAATGGAGCCACTCATACAGGCCTTTAGTCTATGTTACGGCTCATGACATCTAATTAAATCATGATTTACCCACAGGCTTTAAGTGCTGCCAAAATGCCAATGACCTTGCTTACCTCTCCACAGCAGCAGCCTACCCTGCACGCCCTGGTCTTCTTCATGTGAAGGGACCGTCATCATCCCTCTGACAACCACGAACCTGCTCCTTGACCTCTGAGCTCTTGGCCCGTGGATCTCAAACTTTTTCAGGTGAATCAGAATCCTCTGGGGTACGCGATAAACACACAGTCCCAGGCTTCTACCTTCCCCAATTCTGATTCAGTCGATCCCAGGAAGAATCCATGAATCGGGATTGTGAATTAGCACACGCTTTGAGAAACAATGCCTTTTTTCTTTTAGCTTTTCACGTTTTTAATGTTTTTAAGTAAAACAAGCACATGGCTTAAAAAAAAAAAAATCTCAACAGTAAAGAGTGAACAGAAGGCTCCCTCATGCCCCTGATCCCCAGCCTCCCATTTCTCATTCCCAGAGGCGATCATTATTAGCAGTTCCTTGATCACTCTTCCAAAGACATTCTTCAGACACAGTCATATACATATGAACATATTTCCCCCTTATTTTAAATACAGATAGTTGCACACCCTTCTCCACCTTGCTTTTTTTCCCTTAATAATGCAGCTAGGAGAACATTCCTTTAGCAATCCACATAGATCTACCTCATTCTTTTAAAGAGTTGCCTAGGGGCTTCCCTGGTAGCGCAGTGGTTAAGAATCCACCTGCCAATGCAGGAGTCACGGGTTCGAGCCCTGGTCCGGTTAGATCCCACATGCCGCGGAGCAGCTAAGCCCGTGCACCACAACTACTGAGCCTGCGCTCTAGAGCTCGCGAACCACAACTACTGACCCGCGTGCCACAACTACTGAAGCCTGTGCGCGCCTAGAGCCTGTGCTCCACGACAAGAGAAGCCACCACAATGAGAAGCCCGCACACCGCAATGAAGAGTAGCCCCCGCTCGCCGCAACTAGAGGAAGCCTGCACGCAGCAACGAAGACTCAATGCAGCCAAAAATAAATAAATAAAATAAATATATTTTTTAAAAAGAGTTGCCTAACTTTCCATTGCCTAGATGTCATTTACTTTTACCAATTTTCTATCGATGGACATGAAGGATGTCCACTCTTGCTAATTCAAACAGTATTACAATAATTATCCTTGAGGATATGTCTTTTTGCACATGCAAAGTGCGTCTGTAGGACAAACTCTTAAAAGTAGAATTGGTGGAGGAATTCCCTGGCAGTCCAGTGGTTAGGACTCCCTGTTTTCACTGCCAAGGCCCTGGGTTCAATCCCTGGTCAGGGAACTAAGATCCCACAAACCACCACGTGGTCAAAAAAAAAAGTAGAATTGGTGGGTCAAAGAGGGTAAGCATCACTACTGTATATAAAATAGATAACCAACAGGACCTACTGTGTAGCACAGGGAACTACACTCAACATCTTGTAATAACCTATAATGGAAAAGAATCTGAAAAAGTATATATATATATAAGTATCCGGCTGGCCAGAAAGGTCGTTTGGGTTTTTCTGTAAGATGTTACAGAGGTCGTTCGGGTTTTTCCACAAGATGTTACAGAACATCTTATGTAACTTACGGAAAAACCCAGATGACCTTTTTGGCCAACCCACCATATAAATATAAAAGTATACAGGGACTTCCCTGGTGGTCCAGCGGTTAAGACTCCACGCTTCCACTGCAGGGGGCACGGGTTCGATCCCTGGTTGGGGAACTAAGATCCCACAGAGTGTGGCCAAAAAAAAAAAAAGTATATATGTAAAAAGTATATATATATATATATATATATATATATATATAAAAGTATACATATAACTGAATCACTTTGCTGTACACCTAAAACTAACACAACATTATAAATCGACTACACTTCAATAAAAACTTTTTTAAAAAATGAGAAAAAAAAGGGTGAGCGCCTTTTTCATTACTGCCAATCAAGCACATGACATGGTATCACCCTAGTTTTAATTTGCATCTCTTTGATCGTGAGTGAGGATGAACCCGATTTACTGGGTTGATGTTGTTTTTCTAAAAGTACCCTAAGAACTCTTTATATAGTAAAGCAATTAACCCTTTGTCATTTATTTTGCTCATATTTGTCCCGCTTTGTCTTCTGAATTTGTTCCTAGCTTTTTTTTTCTTTTCTTTTTACTGAGGTAAAATTCATATAACATAAAGTTAACCATTTTATTTATTTTATTTATTTATTTTTGCCGCGTTGGGTCTTCGTTGCTATGCGTGGGCTTTCTCTAGTGGCGGCGAGCGGGGGCTACTCTTCGTTGCGGTGCGCGGGCTTCTCGTGGCGGCTTCTCTTGTTGCGGAACACAGGCTCTAGGTGCACGGGCTTCAGTAGTTGTGGCACAAGGGATCAGTACTTGCAGCACGTGGGCTCAGTAGTTGTGGTTTATGGGCTCTAGAGCACAGGCTCCATAGTTGTGGCTCACGTGCTTAGTTGCTCCACGGCACGTGGGATCTTCCCAGACCAGTGTCCCCTGCACTGGCAGGCGGATTCTTAAGCACTGTGCCGCCAGGAAAGTCCCAAGTTAACCATTTTAAAGTGTAAAATTCGGTGGCACTTAGTTCACGCAAAATGTTGTGCAAGCATCACTTCTAGCTTCAAAGTATTTTGCTTCTGGTATTTTTAATAATTCATAATTTTTATACTTAATATGTAGTCAATTATAATCACTTTGTTTTTAATGACTTCTTGGTTTTTTGTCACCAAGCTCTTGGCCCTTCTGTTTTCTCGCAATTTAACACTTGCTTTTCTTTCCAGACTAAACTTCAGGATCATCACATCAACCACTATCTCATCAGCACCGTCAACTGTTCCTCCTTTCACAAAACCTGCTCTCAAACCCCACTCTTGGCTCTAACCACCACCCCGCCCTTGTCCCCTCCAACAAGGGGCTGCTGAGGCACTGCCAGAGAAAAATCACACAACCACATATTTACTCATTCATCCAACAAATATTTTTAACGCATCCTAGGTGCCAGCACCGTGCTAGGCGCCGGGTACGGATTTGGGCCACTACAAACCTATGGCCTTTAACCTCAGCTGGGCCCTCAACACCTGATAACCCCCTGTCCCCCTCCACGTCCCTGGTCACCTCCTATTCCTGCTCCCATCCAACTCACTAATTTTCTAAACCTTCCTCACATTCAGAGTGACTTCTCCCGCTCTTCACAGAGATTAGTGTCTGAGGGATGAATGATTTTTAATTCCCACCTCCTACCGACAAGCAAGCACCGACATCGACATCGACACCGTTTCTCCTACACAACCAAGGCTAAGGTGCCGCCTCCAGGTCGAAGCTAATCCCTCCACCTGTGCTCAGATCGCTCCCCCTCCCACCTCCTCTGAGACCTTGATTCATCAAACCGCCCCCATCTCTTCAAACTCTGCCTCTCTCTACTGGTTCTTCCTCCATGGTAAATAGACCCGTGCAAGTCTCTTCCGTTAAAGGAAGAAAGGGAGAGAGGAAGGAAGGCAGGGAGGGAAGGAGGGAAAAAGGGAGGGATAAAGGCAGGAAACCAAAGAAAACACACTCCTCCACACTCAGGGCTCTTTCACAGTCAAGTCTATCTCCTCTCTCGCTTTTCATGTTTATTTAATTTTTATTTTCAAAGTTGTATATCCACATAGTTGAAGGAGTCAGATACGACTACAAGGGCTATTACAAGAAAAAGTAAACTCCTTCCCCCTGCAATTTCCTTCCCCTCAGAGGCAATTACTTTCACCTCCGTTCGATGATGTTTCTTTTGGCATTTACCTCCATCTCTAAACAACATGCTTGTTTTGCTACTTCTTGATTTTTGTTTTAAGCATTGTCTATGGGCTTCCTGCCATGTAAGGTGAAGCCTGAGCGCCCTTTCGCCCCCCTGCCCCGACATGGGAAGCTCTCCCAAGGGAATTCTATCAATCCGGGTTAGATCAACATCCAGGATTTACTGCAAATGTTAACCATAGCTGCGTCATGTGGTCTATTATGATTACCTTTCTCTTCTTCCACAACTGTTTTCCCTGAATAGCTATCATTTTTAAAATTTGCTTATTCTCTGATTTATCACTAATTCTGCTCTATACTCTCCTCCAAAAATCTGGGTATCCTCTCAACTCATTCAAAACAAAACAGATGTTATCTCTTCCATCTCCTTGAAAAATCTCTCTCCAGGAGCCTTCTGACTAGGGTCTAATTCTAGTCACCTCCTGAGAAGGGTACTTGGAAGAGAAACTTGAGACCTTGTACATATCAAAATGTCCTTATTCTATCTTCGTTATTGATAGTTGGGCTGTTGTGAGAGTCTAGATATCCCCTAAAACCTATTCTGCCACGGTGCTAGAACAATAGCTAGCCACCTAGGTAAGGACTGGATTTCCCAGAACCCCGGAGCTGGTAAGACCACATGACTGGGTTTTCTTCAAAGGAATGTGAGTAGAAATTGTATGTGCCACTCCCTAGCCAGACCTCCGAGACAGGTGTGCCTCCTCCATATTTACTCTTCTGCCTTCCTGCCAGCTGCAACCCACGGAGGGCAGCAACCCAGTTTTGACATTGCACACAGCAATGTCCCAGAGCAAAGCAGCGTTTCTCAAAGTTCACTGTGCATACAGATCACCTGGAAGGGAAAAGCAGTGTTTCTCAAAGTATACTGTGTATACAGATCCCCTGGGATCTTCAAACACAGATACTGATGCAGTGGGTCTGTGGTGGGGCCTGAGATCCTGCATTTCTAAAAAGCATCTAGGTAATGCCAATGCTGTGGCCTGAAGACCATACTTTTGAGCATAAGAGCCTAAAGGATGGCAGAGCTGCACTGCTTGCTAGCCTTGGTCTCAGTCTGATTTGTGGAGCACACTGAACTACCCACACCAAACTGTTTTCTGAGAAAAAGTTAAGTTCTATTTGGTTGAGCCACTGCATTTTTAGCCTTCACCCTACTACAGCTGGAGTACAGAACTCCACATTGGAAATCACTTTCCCCAAAAACGTTGAAGGCGCTGCTCCACTGGTGTGGAGTGTTAGTATTCAGAGGATCAAGGCCATTCTGATTGCTGGTCTATTTTCTCTCTGGAAGCTTCTGCAAGACCCTTTTCTGTGGGACTAGTGTTCTGATATTTCACGAGGTGCCTTGATGCTGGGCACTTAATGGGTCCTTTTCATCTAGAAACACAAGTCCTTTCTTCCCTTTGTTCTCAGAGAATTTAAGCCCCCTGGACTGATTCTCTAATTTTCTCACATCATCTTTCCTATATGCCATCTTCTTTCTTTTGCTTTACTTGCTGGGAGAGTGCTTCAATTTCTCTTTCAACCCTTTTGCTCAATTTTTCATTCTTTCCCTCATGGTTTTATTTTTCAAGTGTGTTTTCTTGGATTCAATCCTTTATTATAGTATCTCTGACCTAAGCGCGTCAATATTTTTTTTTCCTTAAGTTTTACTCTATGTCATCGAAGGTGGGGTTTTTTTGGTTTGTTTGGGGGTTTTTTTTCTGTTTATTTTGGTCTCTGCCTTCCATGTTAGAAAGTTTCTGCAAACATCTAGAAATCTTTTGTCTGCTCATTTTAAGGGTGACATGCTAAGAAGTTGACCAGAAGATCTGTGGACACAGTTGGGACTTATCAACTGTGGGTTTCACTATGGGGTGATCCGGCTAACTGCTCTGCTGGAGAACCCCTGATGTTAATACTCTTAGATCTTTCCTCTGAATAGTCAAATTCCCCAGATGAGAGTCTTCCAGTCTCTGACCTGGAAGGTAAAAGCCTGGTTGCCAGAGTTCTAGAAACCACCATTCAGTAAATAAACTTTCACTCAATCTGTTTTAAATACAGTCATGCCCAGGTGCCCTCCATGCCAAAGACTCTCTGGTTTCCATCTCCAACCAAGAAACCTCCAGCAATCTGATGAGTTGGGGGTGAGTAGCTGCCAGGAGATATGAGGATATAAAGGAGGAGACAGGGGGGTCTAACTACTTCAAATAATCCTCCTAATTTTAGTACTACCTACAGCCCAGCTGTACTGTGATGCCACTGATTTAAGGGTAAATCAACTTGCTTCTAAGCCAATCAACTATATTTCAATAAAAAATTAAATTAAATTTTAAAAGAGTTGCTTCTAAGGTTTCTTCACTGCTGGCTTAATTACTTCACTGCTAAATCAGTTACCACACACCCTTCTGTCTTGCAGTTTCTATCTAAAGTTTTGCTATTAACTCCTCTCTCTCCTTGACTCCTTTCTAAAATCCCCTTATTGCTATCTTCCTAGGATTTAGTAAAGGAGTGAAGTTAAACGCTAGATCTCTCAAGTTTAACTGAAAGTCTCCACTCGTTTGCTAACTCTGTGCAAACTGGCTTCATTCTCAATCTTCCATAAACTGTCAATATTGATCTTTCCTAAAAGGTACAGCTGGTCAGAATACACTTCTTGAAAATCCTTCAAAGGCTCCCAAATGCTTTCAAAATAAAGTCCAAATTCCTTAGCTTGCAAGCCATTTCCTGATCTGGTTCCCCACTCCAGTCTCCCCAGTCACACCTATCCACCACCACACTGCGTTCACTCCAGTCAAACTGAACCCCTTGCTGGACTTGCAATGTGTAAGCCCCCTCACACCACCATGCGCTTGCCTGTGCCTTCCCCTTTTCCACTCCAAGCTCTCATCCACCTGGTTAAGCCTTCAGATTCAGTTCAAGCAGGATTTCCTCCCAGAATCCTTTCTCTGTGTTCCCAGAGACACACCCTGGGCGTAGCCCTAACGAAACATTTATCCCACTATCACGTGAGAGTCCACCTCACCTTTGTATCCCCAGAGCCAACCACATTAACAGGCGATCAGAGAGAGAAAAGGCTGATAGGATCCAGCTTCTCAGAATATACTGACAGTCCGTGTTTCAGGGCTCCCATTCAGGGGGAATCGCTAGGGCGAATAAGGTCACACTCACCAAGTCCGGCTTTCCCCAGGCTCCGATAGGTGGCGGAGTGGGATAGGCAAACACAGGGTCCATGGCTGTCCAGTCTGTAATACCCCATTGCTCCCACCATCATCACCTAGCACCCAGCAGACGCTCACTAAATTCTTGTAGAAGAAATTAAACACAGACCACAAGACAGTGTCGTAAAGGTGGACAGGTTTGAAGGGCGTGAATATTTCGATATTGCCTCTTACCACAGGTGGTCACGCGGTGGTGGCGCAGAGCTGGGCATGCGCAGGAGACCCTGGGAGTTGTAGTTCACCAGGTGAACCGAGAAGGCGAGACGGTGCTGAGCATCCCGGGAACTGTAGTGTTAGCTAAGGGGCGCGCTCTGCGCGAGCGCAAACCGACAGCCATTTCCGGGCATTTTTCCGCAGCATTTCGCAAAAGGAGAGAATCCCGGAGTAACGATGGCTACCTACAGCTTGGCGAACGAGCGATTACGCGCCCTGGAAGACATCGAACGGGAAATTGGAGCCATTCTTCAGAATGCAGGTTCGGGATACGACGACCAGAGGAGGAGCGGCAGCGAGAGCGTGAGCTAGACCGACCGTGCGCACATGCGCCGACCGGTGACTGGGAGTGGGGTTGGGAGGGATCCTAAGTGGGTGCAGGGGTGGGTGGGGCTGGCTCTGGGGCGCGGCTATACTGGCAGTCTCCGGAGAGCCCCGCCCACTCTCCACCCCGGCAGGTACAGTGATCTTGGAACTTTCCAAGGAAAAAACCAATGAGCGGCTCCTAGACCGACAGGCAGCCGCCTTCACCGCGTCGGTGCAGCACGTGGAGGCGGAGCTGTCGGCTCAGATCCGCTATCTCACTCAGGTATGTGTGTGTGTGTGTGTGTGTGTGTGTGTGTGTGTGTGTGTTGGAACGTCCTACGCGTGTGTGTGTGTGTGTGTCTTGGACCGTGCAACACGCCCAGCTCACTGCCTTAGCCTTAGCCTTCAGGAGTCCCGGGCAGAGCTTTGGTCTCGGGAGCTAAGCAAGACCAGCCCTACCCAGCAGGCCAGTTGACCCTGGCAGGACCCCTCCCTTCCAGGGTAGGTTTCCTTTGTCACTGAGTTGCATCACATGAGCCACTGGATGGGCAAGTCCTGGGAGAGGGTGTGTAAACAATACGAAAGCCACAGGATATGCTCTTAGAAACTTGACCAGACCTCAAGGGTATGGAGCCCCAGATGGCTACCTCCTGAGAAAAGGAACAGGATTGGAAGGGTTCTGAGGTCATTATAACAGCAACTACCATTTACTAAACTTTTACAGTGTGCCACTCTGCATTATCTAATCCTATAACAACTCCAGAAAGTAGTTAGTTACTGTCATCCCCATTTTACAGATGAGGTTAACAGAAATTCAGTGATATGCCCTAGGTAATCCAGCTAACCAAGTGGCATAGCAAATTCAGACTCAGGGAAGAAATGAGGCAAGAGACCTGATGCCTGGCTGGGGAGATGGGAAAGGGGAGGGGTGCTTCTTTGATCAATCTAAATGTCCTGTAGGTGGCCACAGGGCAGCCCCATGAGGGCTCCAGCTACTCTTCGAGGAAGGACTGTCAGATGGCCCTGAAGCGAGTGGACTATGCTCGTCTCAAGCTCAGTGAGGTGGCTCGAACCTGTGAGCAGATGCTGGAAAACTAGGCCAAGCAGGTGAAAAGCTTGGAAGGAGAGCTCCACCTGCACCCCAGGACAGAACCTGGAGAGCATGGGCTGTCCCGTACATGTGCTGCTGGTCAGAAGCCATGAGGACGAAGGCACAAAAGGCGGGAATGGAGAACCTTAAAGACCAAGCCCATGCCTGGCTGTGCCCTGGCTCCTCTTGCCATGCACTTCACCGAGCGCTGACAAACTCAGGACAGGAGACAGAGACTCAAGACACCCAATCCACTTCCTCAGGTCCCTGCCCCAGGCTTCTGGTAGACTTGGACCAATGAAGACACATTTTTGTTCACTGGAAAAGATAAAATGAGAACTAAGGGTTTTGATAATAAAAACAGTAACACTAAAAACAAGGAGCTCAGACTCTCATTGGGGCATATATGGGTGATGTAAGGGGTTGAGGAAGTAAAACCAGGCTGTATGGCAGCTGGTGAGGAGGGAGGGTGGGAAAGTGGGAGAGGGCTGAAGTTGGGGAGGAACACTGCTGTGGTGTGAAGAGACAAGGACAAGGACAAGACACAAGGGACTTGGGACAAGGAGGTTGGCAGGGATTGGGGCATGCGCTGAGGGGGAAGGTGTCAGGTGGCCATCAGCAGAGAAGCTGAAGCCAGGAATCATGGTAAGGGGGCAAGGGCATGAGACCAATGTCTGCAGAAAGAAGAGTCAATAATTATAAAAATAAGTTTTAGTAGTTAAAAAATCCACATATAGAATTTGTACAAGATATCTAGTATAAGAGGTGATTTTACATTACAGCATAGAAAAAAAAAAGGAGGGAACGTCTAAGAGAGGGCAGTGGCTGGTTAGTTGTGTATTAAACATCGACAAATATGTGGAGAGTGACTACCACGTGCCAGGGATTGCTCTAGTATATTAACTGCATTTGATACTGAATAAATCGTAATCTGCCCTCACAAGCTTCCATTCTTTAAGCATTGGCGTCTGCTGCCACACGCACATAATGAAGGTGCAAATCTGGAAAAGATAAAGAAATTGAGAGATGAGCTCTGAGATCAAGGGAAGTTGGGCGGGGGGAGTGGGGGGCAAGGAGTGATAGCTTGAACTGGGGAATCAGATTCCAAAACGTTGACTATAGATCAGGTACACAGTAGGTGCTCAATAAAGATGTGTGAACTGAACGAATAGCTCCCACCGTCCTCCATCGCTTCATCTCCCGCTCGTCTGCTCTAGCTGCCATCTTGATGTTGCTCAAGCACTGTCTGGCTTTGAAGGCCATACACTGGTCCCTGGGCCTATGGTGGCTTCCCTCCTTCCCCATTTTGTAGTCTGGCTGACTCTCCCCTCATTGCCTGTTGTCCGTGGTGCAGGCAGCCTCCACATTTGCCAGCCTGAGAGCTACTGTGGGCAGGATCCCTACCAAGGAGCCTCTGGATCCCTGGAGGAGGGGTTCAGAGGCCCAGTTTACCTGGAGGACACTGCAGTGACTGCTTCCTCCTCTTCTCGCACAGCATGTAGAGCAGGGCTCCAGTGAGGAGGAAAACGATGCCCAAGAGGGACAGCACTGGCACCATGGCTGATGTCCCAGCTGCAGGACCCACATTCTCTCCCAGCTGCCTCTGGTTCCCCCTGGCCCCAGGCCTTGCCCCCAGACGGTGGCCCAAAGTGTAAGTGGTAGTCTCATTGGTGTGGATGAGCTTTTGGTCCAACAAAGTTGCTCCTTCTGGAGAGATGGGCTGCTGGGTAGGCTGCAGGGTGGATGGCAGGTACTTCTGTGAGGGGGTGCCCGTGGCTGAAGGTGTCTTTTCTGTGGGCTCAGGAACCTGCGTGCTGCGGGGAGGTACATGTCCTTGGCGGGCCACACTCCTGGCGTGAGCACGTCCACATTCTGAAGAAGCAAGGAGTGAGGAATCAGGGCTATGAGGGGATAAGCTGAAGAACTAGATAGAGGGAAGGGTAGTGGGTCAAGGAGAACACCAAGGGAACAGCTAAATGCCAGGAAAGAAAGGCAGGGGCACAGGGGAAACATGGGGAGATGGAAGTGAGCAAACCACAACATGGAACCACTGGGGCGAGCATGCATTCTGAACTGGGAAGTCAGGAGACCTGGGTTGGAACCCGGGCTCTGCTACAAAGTAGCTGTGACCTTGCCCCTTGTCTCTTAACCTCTCTGGGATTCATTTCTTTCAGCTGTAAAGCAAGGATAATTTTAGTACTAAAGGCCAGAGTAGCCAGGAAGAGTAAATGAATAAGGTAGGTCTACGTAGCCAAAGGGCAGTATGGGTACCACCAATGCTACAGAAGACAACTTTAGCTGGGACCTGGAAGAACACTTTGTGTCTTAATGGTTGTGTATTTATTTTAGGAGAGAAATACAACCAGCATATCAAATTTGTGACTTCACAGATGTTCCTGCTTAGGACTAGTTGCCATTAAGTTTTTCAGAAGTGGCTGTGTACATTTAAGATTTATTCGTTTCATTGTTTGTAAATTTTACCTCAAAAGAAAAAAAAAAGGTACAATAAAATATAAAACCCGCCTTAATAATATACATGATGAAATGTCTGGGGATAAAGTATAGTCAACCCTGCAACTTACTTGGAAGTGCACCAAAAAATATTAGGCAGGTTGATGAGGAATAGAGGGATGGATAGACAGATGGGCGTGCACTAAAGCAAATATAGTTAAAATGCTGTAGACTCGATATTGTAAAATATAAAATATATATGCTTTATTATGTACACACATAAAATATAAAAATCAAATATTATAGAATCTAGGTGGTGGGATGTTCACTGTACAAATCTTTCAACTTTTATATATGTCTTTAAATTTCCATAATAAATTACTGGAAAATAAAAATAGTGCCTTGATTTCAAGGAAAACATTAAGTAAATGCACAGGTGATAGGATGAATTGGCAAAAATCCTGGAAGTGACAGTGAGTGATTTCTGGTAAACAGGGACTTAAGTGAAAGTACACAGAATAGGAATGTGAGGTGTCAAAGGGGAAAGGGCTGAGGCAAAGAAAAGTGTGAGGTGGAGGCGGCCGAGCCCTGGAGACAGAGCCTGGGGAGGAGGGGGAACGCGCTCACCTTCACGATCAAAGCAGCGCATCAGTTCCTGGACCCACCGGTCACTGCTGCCTCCACACACACTTCCCAAGGGTAGCTGGAACCTGTAAGGAAGGATGTGGTCTCAGCTGTGTCTCCAATCTCCGCCCCCCTTCTCTCCCCCCACTTTCCCAGCTCTTTCCTCGTTCCAAAGAAGTGAGGTCACTGCCAAGATTCAGCAGTTTCTCCTGGGACTGGGAAATTCCAGGCGGAACAGGGAAACTAAGGTGTGGAGAATTAGGGCACACATAACCTAATGTTATGGGGACTATAGAAGGGACTAGGGGTCCTCCCAGAAGGAGTTCAAGTTTGACCAGAGAGGGTCCTGGAGGCACCCGGAGGCTCTGCGCTCCCAGGGGTGGGTGAGATTACCTGATGTAGGAAGAGCAGCGTTGATAGACTTTCAGGTATTTTCGGAGATGTCCCATGTATTGATCGTTAGGAGGGGAGTGGGAAGAAATTCTTCTATCACAGGGACAACTGCCAGCGATGCTACCTTCATTGCCATCGCCTGAGCGGGACCGAGGTGGTCAGCACAGTTTCCCAGGTTCAGGGGCTCACGCACCGGTAAACTTAGCCTCCAACCCACAGCCCCACTGCAGCCTCTCCCCTAGACCCGGGGATCTGAGCCCCTCCCACCCCCAGGGCTCAACTCACACATCACACTCCCCAAACACGTCCATAATCACACCTGGGCCCTGGTGTTCCCCAGCCCGTCCCCAACCCCAGGCAGCTGGCCCTCCCCCTGCCCCGGCTGCCTTGGGGACCCTGGCTCCCCACTTATTCAACTCAACCCCGCGGCCCTCGTGCCCCCCCATCCCCTTCCCCGGATTCGGGGATCTGGGAACCAGCCGGGTCCCTGACGAACCTGGAGGAGTGTGGCACAATAGAAAGAGTAGGAGCAAGAGGATCCGGAGTTCCCAGCTCAGCATCATCTCGGGCCCGCCTCGCCCTGTCTGACTCCCAGACGTGCTCCAGCCGGTTTCTCAATGGCTTTCGCTTCCTTCTCCCGCTACGCCTGAGATTCTGCGGGAGACGGCGGCCGTCGGCACCAAGGCCGGGCCGAGGCGAGGCGCGAGGTGTCGGCGCCTCCCTCTGGGCGCCCTCACCGTCTCGAACCAGTAAGTGCGGTCAGTACCGTTGTAGCCGCGTGATCGCCAGCCTGGGGCGGCGGGGAAACTCCGGGAGGCGGAGCGCCTCTGCCCGCGCTCCCGCACCCAGCCCAGTGCCCCGTCGAGGAGGCAGCCAGGAATGTTTGAAGAAGGCGAAAGAAAGCGGAAGAAAGTCCAGGCTGCAGAGCCAGGCGTGGCGGGCGGGCACTGCCCACTAGGCTGATCCGGTTCGGCCCGGGGATGTCAGCCCCGCCCGCCCGCCCGCCCTCCGCAGGTCAGTCGGCTGGACCTCCTCCTTCGAGAGGCTTTCACTTTTCGGGCTCGGGTCCGGCGCACTGGGATCCAGTCACGGATCCAGTCACATGGCTGGAGTGACCGCGGCAGACGAGTCCGCGCGCCCAGCAGCACACTGACTGCCCTGAGCGCCTCTGCGCCGCGTAAGACACAGGGGGCGTGGCAACCCGAGGAGCCGGCGGAGGGCTCGGGCAGCCTGACGTCACGCCCCACCCCGAGGTATTTACCTTCGAAAAGTGGTGGCGGCTGCAGGTACCGGAGTAGCGGACCGGACGGGAGGGGCTAGGTGTACCGGGGCTCACCGCCAAACCTATCCAAGCCCAAGATGCCCTAGCTCCTGTCCCCCTCCTCCCACACCCCACAGACGGATCCAAAACTCTTCCCTCCTCACCAAAGCCTTGCCCATAGGATTAGCCCTCTCCCACTTCTATCCTCAACTTAAACCCTACCTTTGAGGGTTTGAGCCTCAAAATTTTGAGCCCCAAATACCATCTCCCTCCCGACTACTCATCCTTAACCCTATCACCCACTTTCAAGTCTGGACCCCATTCTCACCCTGAATTCCCATCCTCCGCCCTGAAAACTCCTTCCTCACTCCTAACACTCATCCATAGATTCCACCCTAAGTGACCCTCAAACCCACAATCTCCCCCATTTTATGACCCAGCCCCAAACTCTCCCGAGTACCTCTCTCTCACCATACATCCCTCCCTCTGCTCAGTCTGGGCCCAGGCCTTGTTTCCCTGAAGACATGGAGTTTGTGTCTGGATACCGGGATGAGTTCCTTGATTTCGTTGCCCTCCTCTTTGGCTGGTTCCGCAAGTTCGTGGCGGAGCGCGGGGCCGTGAGAACCAGCCCGGAGGGTTGCTGGTGGCAGCTGGAGGCTCAGATCAGAAGGCTGCCCCAGGACCGCGCCCTTTGGGTGCTCCACGTCTTGCCCAACCGTAGTGTGGGCATCAGCCTGGGGCAAGGGGCAGAGCCAGGCCCTGCACCAGGCCTGGGGGCTGCCCGGCTCCTGGGAGACGAGCCCCCACTCCACCTGCGGGACCTAAGCCCCTATGTCAGCTTTGTCAGCCTGGAGGAAGGGGGAGAGGAGGAGGGCGCAGGCACCGAGAAAGTAGAAACAGAGGCGGATGGGAAGCCAGCCCCTACCAGCAGGGAGTCCCCACGGGAAGCAAAACCCCCAGGGGAGGCAGACGGGGCCCAGCAGGAGGCAGCAGGTGGCGAGGTCGGCTGCCAAGAGGACAGAGCGGAGGACAAACCAGGGCCTGAGAGAAGAAAGGGACAGAGAAGTGGTAAGAACCCAGGGCTGGCCCTGCCCTGCCCCCACCCAGGCATACTCCCCTTCAAAGCCCTCCTCTGCCCCTCAGAATCCAGTTAGGAGTCACAAATGGGTGGCCCTCAGGCCAATCTGGCCTAAAAAGGTGTCTTCATTGATCCACAATGTTCTTTGTTTTTTAAAATTTGAGCCAACATTTAAACATTAAAAGAAAAAACTTCCAGAAGTCTGGAGTTACCCCTTCTCAAGAAAAATGTAAAGTTCCCACAGCAGGCCCACATTTCCACCCCGCAGCAAATGCTGGTTCTGTGTAGCCGCAGTCCCCTTCCGATGAGGCGTGCCCTCTCTCCCTAGTCCCCTTCGCTCAGTCTCCTAGTCCCCGTGGGCATTTGATTTGGTATCCCTGACCCTGACAGTCTTTGCCCCCGACTCTTCCCTTTTTCCCCAGAGGCGGCCCCCCTGCACCTTTCCTGCCTCCTACTGGTGACGGATGAACACGGCACCATCTTGGGCATTGACCTGCTGACGGATGGAGGGCAGGGGAGTGCAGGCAGGGGCTCAGGGACACAGAACCTGGCTCCTCGGGCCTATGCTCTCCTCTGCCACAGCATGGCCTGTCCCATGGGCTCTGGAGACCCCCGAAAGCCCCGAAAGCTTACTGTGGGAGACGCCCAGCTGCATCGGTACAGAAACCTGGTAGAGGGTGGGGAAGCCTGGGGCCCTGGGCTCCTGAGCCCCCCAGCCTGATGCCGTCTCCACCCCCATTCAGGGAGCTGGAGAATCTGGTCCCAAGGCTGAAAGTGAAGCTAACCAAGACCCCGATGCGGACATGGGGTCCCCGGCCCGGCTTCACCTTTGCCTCCCTTCGGGCTCGAAACTGCCATGTTTGTCACAGGCATAGCTTTGAAGTGAAGCTAACCCCCTGGTGAGCAGCCTGCAGAGATGGAGGGAGCGGAAGGAAGACCCCAACAGTCAGGCAAACAGAGAGGAAGCAGGCTGGGGGGGGGGCCCTGCAGACAGACAGAATGAGGGACAGGGAAACAAGAAGATGACACACACACAAAAAAGCTGTTATAGGCACAGAGAGTACAAACAGACTGAGTGCGTACGGGCAGTCGCAGGACAGATGGACAGCAGACAGGGGACCTACAGACACTAACACTGAGTGCCCACCCCTCCCCGTGACCCCAGCCCCCAGTGTGGCGCTGTCTTGTACTGCGGAGAGGCTTGTCTCCAGGCTGACTGGAAGCGATGCCCAGATGATGTGAGCCATCGATTTTGGTGCCCAAGGCTTGCAGCCTTCATGGAGCGGGCCGGAGAACTGGCAACTCTGCCTTTTACCTACACCGCAGGTACCCTAAGAAGGTCAGGATGGGTGGGGGAAAGTGGGAGCCGGTCTTTGGAACTGGGGCCCCAGGTGCCTGGGAACAGGGTCCTGGGCTTGAAGGCTAAGTGCCTGGGGCTGGAATCTAGATCCCTGGAATAACAGCTGGGTGCTGGGTATTTGGGGCTGGGGGCTAGACCCCTGGGGCTGGACACAGCACCTCTGGAGCTGAGAACTGAGCGCCCTGGTCCCTGAGAGAACTTATGGGATTCGGGAGTAGGGATTCAAATACTTGCTTCTCAGCTTCACCACTAACTGGTGACCTGAAACAAATCGCTTTACTTCTTAGAGCTATTTCCTCAACTGTGAAATGGGCAAACTAACAAATGTTAAAACGCATGGAATTGTTATATGGGTTCTGTGGGCTATGCTGTAGACACTCAGAAATGTTAATAGTTCTCTGCCTGACTAGAACCAGACTCAGACTCAGGGTCCTGGGGAGAGACTGAGGAGAGCCAAAGTCTGGAATCCTGGCCACCAGGCCCTCAACCCCTCCCCTCATCCTTCTCCAGAGGTGACCAGTGAAACCTTTAACAAGGAGGCCTTCCTGGCCTCACGAGGCCTCACTCGTGGCTACTGGACCCAGCTCAGCATGCTGATTCCAGGCCCTGGCACCCTCGGGCACCCAAGGGGCAGCACACCATCCCTCAGCGTTCTTCTCAATGGTGCGTGGGGCCTCTCTCCAGGCATAAGTCCCTCAGACTAGAGGGAAGGACGGGAGAGCAAAAAGTTGTCCGGGTCCTAGATAACCCCTCCACATACACACCAAACCTCACCACTACCACCAGGGCATTTCATGCCTCTCCTCAACCCTCAGAAAAGTCACCCCTGCCCAGCCCATCCAGAAGCCCCATCCCTAGGCAGGTCCCCATTCCTCCTGCTGCAGCTCCAGGCCCTCTCAGGGAACACAGCTCCTTTGGAAGAAGGAAGAGGCCAGGTGGGGACCTCCCTGACACCAGGCTCCTCTTCTTTCATCCTCTCAGGAGATCCCTACCAGCTTCTTCAGGGGGATGGGCCTGCTCTGATGCCTCCTGTGCCCCCAGATCCACCCAGGGGCCTCTTTGGTGAGCTGGAGGGGCCCTGAGGGAGCTAGGGGTAGGGACGGGGACTGGAGGGCCAGCAGACTCGGTGGCTGAGAAAAGGGGCTATTGGACAGGAGAGGTGGGGGTCCAGGCCTGGGGCAAGGTCCCCAGTAACCCACTCTCCCCAGGCTCGTGGCAGGATTACTACACATGGCGGGGCCTCAGCTTGGACTCCCCCATGGCTGTGCTTCTCACCTACCCGCTGACTATGTACTACGTCATCACCCATCTGGTGCCCCAGTCCTGTAAGGAGGGCGGAGGCAGGGGGAGGAGTGCGTGGAGCAGGAGGGCCGGGGGGCGGGGGTAGGGGACAGGAGGGAGGGGAGGAGGAGACCGTATTCTTAAATGACTAGCTTATCACCCAGTCCCTGAGCTCAACATCCAGAACAAACAGTCACTGAAAATCCACGTGATGGAGGCTGGGAAGGAGTTTGACCTCATCATGGTGTTTTGGGTAAGTCCCTCCAGGCCTGAGGGTTGAGCATTTGGGTGTGGAGGTGGATGCAGGGTGGGACCCAGATCTGTCCTCTTTGCCCTTCAGGAGCTCTTGGTCTTGCTCCCCAACGTGGCCCTGGAGCTGCAGTTTGTGGGTGACAGCCTGCCCCCTGAGAGTGACCAGCAGAATTTTACCTTGCAGAGGGTGAGGGCTGAGGGGGGTGCCCTGCTCTTTAGCCCTAACCCTCCTGCTGTCCTCCCAGCTGGGCTCTGCCCTTCCGATCCCTGCCTCCTCTCCCCTGTCTTACCTGATGCATCTCCCAGTACCAAAACTTCCACCGGCTTCTCCACCCCACTCCAAACTCCCCAGGATGACCTCGAAGTATCTGTCCGTCCTGGTTCCGGGGTATCAGCACGGCTAAGCTCTGGGACTAAGGAGAAGGGGGGCCGCAGGGACCTGCAGATCAAGGTGTCTGCACGGCCCTACCACCTGCTCCAGGGGCCCAAGCCTGACTTGGTTATCGGTAAGCTCTTGGGGTAGGAGCATGGGGGAGGTGGGAGGAGGCCCTGGGAGCCAGCTTCTCCTTGCTCTCCTTTCCTCCGCAGGATTTAACTCTGGCTTTGGTCTAAAGGACACTTGGCTGAGCTCGCTGCCCCGGTTACAGGTGCGGGATGGGACAAAAGGGACCTTCTCTCACCTCCTGCCCGGTCCCTCCTCCTTTTCTGAAAGTCTCTTCTTCCCCATCATCTGCTCTACAGACCTGGGGTGCGCCAGCGGGTCCTCCTGCCCCCCTCTGTGCCTGCCTCGTGCCTCTCCCCATCCCGGTCCGCCTGGGTCCTCGGGAGGTACGTGGGGTTGGGAGCCTTTCTGAGAGTGTCTGAGGCCCCGCCCCCACCCCAGTCCCTCCGAGTGCCGGCCTTCTTCACCGAGAGCAGCGAGTACGGCTGTGTGATGGACGACCAGACCATGGCGGTGGCCACGGGAGGGGGCACCAGCCCTCCACAGCCCAACCCTTTCCGCTCCCCCTTTCGCCTCAGAGCGGCGGACAACTGTATGCCCTGGTAAGGCCTTCTTGCTCTCTGGCCACGCATCCTGAAAGGTCCACCGCTACCCTCGTCTCTGCGGTCCTGGGACCCTCCTGGCCCAGCCCTACACCCTGCTTTCGCCGCGCGCACTCCCACCACCCCCGCTGGAGGGTCTCGACAACGCCCACACACCCCTCTTTAGATCCAGCTCACAAAAATCTCTCCAACTCCTCGTTTCCCAGCCCCGCCCCCCCCCCGCCCCCCGGCCCCAACCCCTCAGCAAAAAAAAGCCAGGTTACGCTCGGGCTGGCAGAGCCCTAAGTTTAGCCCCACCCCCTGAAACTCGGAGCCCACAAACTCCGCCCCTTGGGGAAATCCCGGCCTCTTGGCACCGCCCCTGACGGCGCCACGCCCCCCTCAGGTACTGCAACGCCTTCATCTTCCACCTCGTCTACAAGCCTCTGCAAGGGAGCTGGGCCCGCCCGGCGCCAGGGCCCGCGCCTCCCGCCCCAACTCCTACCGCTCCTCCCGCCCCCGCCCGTAGGCGCCGAGGAGAAAAGAAACCTGGGCTGAGGGCCCGCCGGCGGAGGTGAGGGCGGAGAGGTAGAAGTTCACCCCCTCCCCTAACACGCCTCAGAAAGGAACACGAAACCGGCGAGGCCGAGGGGGAGGCCAGTTGGCGGAACACGAAAGGTAATTAAACTTACTTGTTTGAAACCACTGAGTCAAACGCTCATAACTGGGTCCTTAAATGGAAAGAGGATTAAAGGATTTACGGATGACATTTTCTTCCATCTTTCTTCAGTTCCTCGAAAGCTGTCCCCTCTGGGATTCTGCCCTCCTGGGTAATCCCAAACTTCTTCTAATGTGTGTGTTGACAAGGCATTTTCCGGCCCCAGTAACAGGCAGGGACCGGATCCGAGTCAAGCAAGACCAAGAAACAGAAAGTGGCTTCTCTCTGGGGGGGAGAGGGGACGGGGGCGGGGGCAGGGGAGGCATGCAACCTCCTAGGGGCACTCACAACCTTGGTTTAGAGTCAGTGAAAGACCCCAGCCACCCAACTGTCCAAGTTAGAAACTTCATGGCCATGCCTGACTCCACCTTCTCTCATCCTTCACGGCCCATAAAGAACCAGCTCCAGCTGAGTCAGGCTGCTGGTCACAACATCCAGCGGTATGTCCAGTCCCACTGCAAATGCCACCATATCTCGTGTTCCTTCCAAAACAGACATTCAAAACATTACTCCCTGCTTAAATCCCCTCAGTGAACTTTCCTCTACTTTTAAAATCCCCGTGAGTGTGGGCCGGGCTTGATGACTCTTATCACAAAGTATAGAAAGGGAAAAATAGTGGAGAAATCTGGCAGACACCACCTGCACCAAGTGACTAGTTTTACAAGAAATGAGAAGTCACGTTGACGTCATGCTCCCTGACATGATGCAATAAGGCCACATCCCCTCTGTAGTATTATTCCCCCAAATCCATAACTTTAGACTAATCATGAGAACACACCAGACAAAACCAATCTGTGGGACAGTCTACAAAACCCCTGACTGCTATTCTTCAAAAGCATCAAAGTCACGAAAAGCAAAGAAAGACCAAGAAACGGTGACAGATTGGAAGAGACTTAAGGAGACATGACAACTAAATACGATGCAGTATCCTGGTTTGGACCCTGGAACAGAAAAAAAAAATTAATGGAAAAACTAGAGAAATTCAAATAAAGTTTTCAGTTTAGCTAATGGTATTGTATCAATGCTAATTTCTTAGTTTTGATAAACACGCTGTGGTTATAGAAGAAGTAATAAGGAAGATGTGTGAGGAGTATTTGGGAACACTCTACTGTCTTTGCACCCCACCTATAAATCTAAAATTATTTCAAAAAAAAAGTTTAAAATTTCAGACTCTTTAGTATGGCTTGTAAGTTGCTTCTCTTTCTGTCATCCTCTTTTATTATAACTATCTTATTATCAAAGTTTCCAAATATACACAAAAGCCCAGAAGATTCAGCATAATGAATCTCTATGTGCCCATCACCCAGCTTCAACAATTATCAACATTTTTCAAATTTTATTATTACTCCCTGTGATAATGTGATAATATAAGAAATACATATATTTGGTCTGCGTGCCCCATTTCTGGCACAAGAGCTTCTATAATCTGAGTGACGGAGGTGAGAGGAGCATCTTTTGTTATTCATAATAAGCCGCTTTCAACCATACCTGAGTTTAATAAGGTAACTCTAGGTGGGCCCTTATTTAACTTCAGGATGGAAGTTAGATACTAGAGGAACCAACCGCATGATTAGAGAGGGCTGAAACGTTCAGCCCCACCCCTTACTCTCCAAGGGAGAGGAGCGAGGCTGGAGATTAAGTTAATCACCAAGCAACCTGCATAAAAATCCCTAAACGATGGGCTTCAGAGAGCTTCTGGGTTAATGAACACACTGAGGTACTGAGGCTGGCACACCTGGAGAGAACATGGAAGCTCCAGGCTACCCCCTCTTCCCTCACCACACCTTGCCCTATACCTCTTTTCCGTTTTGCAGTTCCTTTACAACAAACCAGTAATAATTAGTAAACTGTTTTCCTGAGTTCTGTGAGCCATTTTAGCAAATTATTGAACCTGAGAAGGAGATCACAGGAAGCCTCAGTTTATAGTCAGTTGGTCAGAGGGCCCAGGGCTTGCAATTAGCATCTGAAGTGGGGGCAGTCTTTTAGGACTGAGCCCTTAACCTGTGGCAGTCTGTGCTCACTCTGGGCCGGGCTTAATGACTCTTATCACGAAGTATAGAAAGGGAAAAATTCCGTGTCTGGAGTGATTGAATTGGGACTTCCCTGGTGGCGCAGTGGTAAAGAATCTGCCTGCCAACACAGGGCACACAGGTTCAATCCCTGGTCTGGGAAGATCCCACAGGCCGTCGAGCAACTAAGCCTGTGCACCACAACTACTGAGCCTGCGCTCTAGAGCCCATGTGCTGCAACAACTGAGCCCGTGTGCTGCAACTATTGAAGCCCACGTGCCTAGAGCCCGTGGAACGTAAAAAGAGAAGCCACTGCAATGAGAAGCCCATGCACTACGAAGAGTAGCCCCTGCTCACCACAACTAGAGAAAGCCTGTGTGCAGCAACGAAGACCCAACGCAGCCAAAATAAATAAATAAATACATACATACCCTATTTAAAAAATAAAAAAGAATTGATTGAATTGTAGGACACCCAGTTGGTGTCAGGGTAGTTGGAGAATTGGTTGGTGTGAGAGAACAAACAAAAACAAAACACCTATTTGGTGTCAAAAGTGCTATTAGTAAAAGCAGCTAATAGTTGGTGTCAGAAGTGAGATTAGCTAGATTGGCCCTAGCTCACAGAAATATGTGGTTTGAGAGGAGAAAGGATAAAAAGATGGGAGATGCAGAACCTTTGATTCCTGGGTGGCCATGTGGTCACCCATGGCATGGAGCACCAGCTGTGCTGCACTCAGTTACTAAAGGTAAAAGTAACAAATGGAATTTAAAATTGGATTCAACTCCCAGGAAGTTGTTTCACTAGATGCATAAGGAAATGCAAACCAATAAGAAAAAAAGTGAAATATACAATCCTTTGGTAATTATTTGTAATAGCTAAAATGAAATTTTAAAAGAGTTCTGGTTTGGACTTTGGTGCTAGACTAAGCTTGGGTTTGAGTTTTGGCCACCAGCCTCAAAGCTATCCAGTAAATAATTAGGCTGGGACAACAGAAAGTACCTCTAAGGCCTCTGCTCACCAAGAAGGTAGTCAGCATGGGGGGAAGGCAAAATCCAAGGATCTACTGAAACCAGGAATATAGTTGTGAAGGAGTTGCTTCATTTTGTAGATTGGTATCATCAGCTTCCTGAAGGACCTTTACTAAAATGGATTGTGAGAGTGACTAATTTAGGGGCAGTATCTTTGTTTATAAGTGCTCAGGATAGAACAGCATGTTTGGGTTGATACAGGACCCACAGTTCACTATTAAACAATCATAGATGGCTGTACGCCAACCAGACACACAGGAGGTTATTCCTGAGGAATAATCCTAAAGCTATCCAGGACCCACCAAAAGTCCCCTCATTAACATAAACTCAGGTACAGTCAAAGGGGCCTGTTATGTATAACAAAAGACACTCCTCTCACCTCCTATCACTCAGGAAATTCCAAGGGTTTTCCACACGTTTGAGCCAAGAATCTGGGATGAAGACCAAAATATGTATTTCTTACATCACAATATCACACACCCCCAGCTGTTTCCCAGAGTGTTTTAAGGCACACCCCAGACATCAGTTAGCTCACTTATATGCATCTATAACTAATGAAGGCTTTTAAAAAATGTAACCACCATGCCATTATCATACCCAATAAAATTAACAATTATTCTTTAATATCTTATCATAATACCCAGTTCATATTCAAGTTTCTTTTCTTTTTTTTTTTTTTTTTGTGGTACGCGGGCCTCTCACTGTTGTGGCCTCTCCCGTTGCGGAGCACAGGCTCCGGACACGCAGGCTCAGCGGCCATGGCTCACGGGCCCAGCCGCTCCACGGCATGTGGGATCTTCCCGGACCGGGGCACAAACCCTTGTCCCCTGCATCGGCAGGCGGACTCTCAACCACTGCGCCACCAGGAAAGCCCTCATATTTCTTGAATTATCTCAGAAATGGCTTTTACAGTTGGTTTGTTACAATCAAGAAATGAATAAGAGCTACACATGGCTTTCAGTTATTATCTCTCTTAAGTGTTTTTGTTGTTTTTCTATAACAGACCTCCTTCCCTTTTTTATTTTCAGTCCACTGATTCAATGAGAAACTAAATCACTTGTGCTGTAGAATGTTCCTCATTCTGGATCTGGCTGATTATTTCCTCTGGGTGTTTTTTTAATCTGTTCATCTATATTCTTTAGTTCTATAATCTGGCAGTTAGATCTACATGACAAACAAGGCCCTTTTAATGTGGCCGCCGCCAACCTCCACAGGCTGATCTCATCCTGCTTCCTGCCCCCTCCCTACCCTCGAGCCAGGGGCTCTAAATGAAGACACCACACTCTCTCAGTGTGGAACTTCCCTGTTTTCTTGCACAATTAATTCCTTCTCAGCCTAAAGCTCACTTCCTTAGGAAGGGAGGCCTTCCTTGACCCCAGATGAGGGTAGACACCCCCTGATAATACCTTGTAAATCCCCTACAGCCATAAAAGGGCAGCCTAGGTCCCTGGTGGATTGAGGGGAAAGAGAACTTTTCCCCACTCCCTTGGCCAGAAAAATAACCTCTCCCTAAGTTCCTGCCATCTCCTACGTGAAAGCATATTGTTATCTCTGAGCAGCGGGATTACTAAGGATTTGTTTATTCATTTTGTTTTGCTGTCCTGCTCATTTTTCTTCCGTGAACACACAGTACTTTTGTAATCAAAACGTTTAATTTACAAATTTGCCCACCTTAATAATTCACTTACTAAATACTGATTGAATGCGCACACGGCTTTGTGTTAGAGATGCAGTGGGGGAAAAAAAACTAGAGAATGGTCCCTGCTTCCATGAAATTTACAAGGATCCCTTACCCCCATCACTCTCTATCACATTACTCTTTTATTTTCTTTGAGCACGTATTACAGTTATTTTACTATGTCATTCATTTATTTATGTTTATTACCCCTCCTCCTCTAATACATACTAAAAAGTGAATTCCATGAAAGGGGAGACCTTGTCTGTCTGATTATAACTATGCCCCAGCACAGTGCCTGGGACGTAATAGCCACTTGGCATTTACTAAAGGAATTTTTTTTTTTTTCCGTCTGCGCAGCTTGAGGGATCTTAGTTCCCTGACCAGAGATTGAACCCCGGCCCACGGCAATGAAAGCACCGAGTCCTAACCACTGGACAGCCAGGGAATTCCCTAAAGGACTTTTAGAAACCTATTCCTGCTATACTGGAGGGAAAATGGACTGTGAGAGGGCAAGACTTGAGGCGGATCAGCTAGGAGTTTTTGGTAGCAATACAGGCAAGAGCTGATGGTGCCTTGATGCTGGAGAGAAACAGGTTAAATCCTAGGGCTAATGAGGAGGTAGAAATAACAGATGGTGAGCAATTCTATTGGAACAAAGGGAGGGCAGAGAAGGAGCTGAACGTTCCCAGCCAGGACAACCAGATGGAAGGAAGTGCCGTGTGCTCACAGTGGGGACACAGGAAGAGAAGGGATGGAGTTAGAGCGGTTGGAAGGGGTGGGAGAGAAAGGTAATGAACTCAGGGTGGGACTTGTTAAGTTTGAAATGCTCATGGGACCTCGCAGTAGAGATTCTGGTAGGCAATTGACATGTGAGATGGAACTCACACAACTAGGAGAGTGGATGAGGACCCTAGAAAGAAGAAGGGGCCTTCAAAACGGAATCCTGGTGGAGGTAAGGATGGTCAGAGGAAGAGGAGGCAACTAGGGGAGGGAGAAGTGCTGAGAGCACTGGAAAACCAGGAGGGTTCAGAAACAAAGAAACGGTGCTCAGCTGTGCCAGACACTGCTTAGGCCAGGTCAGATCAAGGGGAAGAAATGTCCCCTGTACTTCACAACAAAGACAAGAGAGTATTCAACAGAGTGGTGGTGGCAGCCTTGAGACGGCGGAGAGTGACAGGGAGGCGAATTGGAGGCAACAATTGGGCAACTTAGAGAATACAGAAGACCCTAAAAAGAAAATTCAAATGGCCCTCAATCCCAACACCCAGAGATAACCACCTTCGGCATTTTGGTGTGTTTACAGTCTCTTTTATCAAAATGTACATATTTTTACAAACTTTAATCATACTGTACATCATGCTAACTAGCTTGCTCTTTTAATAAAACAATATGTTATGAACAGCTTTTGGGGACTTCCCTGGTGGCGCAGTGGTTAAGAATCCGCCTGCCAGTGCAGGGGGCACGGGTTCGAGCCCGGGTCCAGGAAGATCCCACATGCCGCGGAGCAACTAAGCCCATGCGCCACAACTACTGAGCCTGCGCTCTGGAGCCCACGAGCCACAACTACTGAAGCCCGCGTGCCTAGAGCCCATGCTCTGCAACAAGAGAAGCCACCGCAATGAGAAGCCTGCGCACCGCAACAAAGAGTAGCCCCCGCTCGCTGACACTAGAGAAAGGCTGCGAGCAGCAACGAAGACACAACGCAGCCAAAAATAATAAATAAATAAATGTATAATATGTTATGAACAGCTTTTTATGTCATTAGATAGTCTCTTTGTCTCATCTGTCTATACAGATGGCTGTATATTAGTTTACTTTATGAATGTGACATGGCCTAGTGGGACATTTAGGCAGTTCCTAATTTTTCTCTCTTATAAAGGAAAGAGGAAGTAGAAAGTGTCCCAGCTGGGAACCAAAGCAGGACCCAAGACTGTCTGGGAACTCCCTGGTGGGTGGGGAGTTGATATGCCTGAGACACTTCGCATGGAGTTTCCGGCCAAGGAAGGAGGTAGGCAGTTTGCAGGGACCGAGGTAGAAGCGTAGGATGAAGAAGACAACATGGGTCTGTGTGGGGTGCTAGTCTCAGCCCAGCCTCGTGGACACAGATCTGAGGCCTAGAAGACAGGAACCACAGACAGAAGCCAAAGAGCCGCTGTAAAGCCGAGGGGCATGAAGAGAACAGCACAGCACCTAGAGCCCAGGAAGCAAAGTCATAACGCTTTCGCTGTCAACACGCCAGGAGTCCACACTGGCCAACATACCCGTCGTCACCTTGACTTATCCCCACATGACTCTGTTCATCCCCTCTTGGGTTCAATCTCCTACCTCCTCCCTTTCCTGCTCCAGATCCTCTCATTGGACCCTCTGGGATTTAAGGTCAACAAGATGCCCCAAATCATCCACCTCTTCTCTTGGTTTTCCCTTTGCCTTCTTGCTCTCAGAAACTTGGTGCTCCTCCAAAGCCACTACCCCCTTGCAACCCCCTTTGAAGAAATATTTTTTTCTCCCACATTCCACAAATTCTGAGATGAGGCAGTTGTCTTTCTCACCGTATGTTTTTGCTTCCAAAAAATTTCTCCTCCCTCCAAAACCCCAGCCTCTTTGAAGCACATGCCAGGAGACTGGACCAGCCATTACCCTTCCTGTGGCAATCATCTTGTGACATCTATCGGCTTCATCAAGGGCTTGAGCATTTGGCTTATGTTTACTTCTCCATCTTTAATCATGTCTTCATTTGTGTAACTAAGACATCCACTGAGATAATCCATCCAACAGCCCAACCTCTCAGCTCCTTGCCCTCTTCTCTTCCACCCCTCCTCAGCCACACGCTCCTCCAATGGCCAAACCCTAGAGCCCTGTCATTACCAGTAACTGCCCCTCTTCCAACCTTCTGATTCCCAGCACCCCACTACTATCCATCCTTCTAGTCCCCTCTCTGATATCCTCAGTTCAACAATCCTTCAACCTTTCAGATTCTTTAGTCCACATTTTCACTGTCCATCACCCTCTTCACATCTTCACATCCCACTTCACCCAGTTTAGGTCCATGATTATAATGATTCCTTCGCACACACTCTTAATGCTCTTGTCCCGCCATTTTCCTTGCAAAACTGCAAGAAGGATCAAACCAAACTCCACCAACAGTGAGACTTTCCCTGAGCAACTGAGCATGGCTGGGGATAAACAAGTGGGCTGACAGATCTCACTTTGAATGTGTAACAACAAGTCACAAGTGGGCTCTTAGCACACCCAACCATCCTATGATTTCTCTACTCCATACTCTCTTCTGCTCTCTGAAATTCCCCTTCTTGCCTCAAATGGCAACACTGCACGGCCCTATCCTCAGAACTTCCTCATCTTTCCACCAGTGCTTCTTATGATATCTATTCCCTGCAATTTCCGTTTTTCTGGTCATTCATGTTAAATGCATTCCTCAAATGTCTGGTCATCCTTTCTTCTCCATTCACATCCCAACCACTCCGATGAAGAGTACCCTTGCTGAGATAATGCCAAGCCCAATGGTCAGTATTCACTCTCTTAGCAGCACTTTAACAGAGTTGTTAAATGCACTCACTCTTCGAAGCACTGTGTTGGCCTCCGGGACCAGCACACTCTCCTGCTTTTCCTCCCCCTTTGCTAGGGTATCCTTGTGCTGGTTCCTCCTCCTCCTGCCTCTCTGTCTGTCCTCTACTCTCCTTTCTCCCTTGCCCTCCGCACCTGTCTTCCCCGTGCTTCCTCGTGTTTATTTTGTTTTTAATATTTATTTATAAAATGTATATATATATATATATTTATTTATTTGGCTGCACCCGGTCTTAGTTGCAGCACGCGGGATCTTTCGTTGCGGCATACAAACTCTTAGTTGCGGCATGTGGGATCTAGTTCCCTGACCAGGGATTGAACCTGGGCCCCCTGCATTGGGAACATGGAGTCTTAGCCACTGGACCACCAGGGAAGTCCCTTTTTTTTTTTTTTTAAGTATTTATTTTTGGCCACGCCATGCAGCACGCGGGATTTTAGTTCCCCGACCAGGGATCGAACCCATGCCCCTGCAGTGGAAGTGCAGAGTCTTAAACACTGGACCACCAGGGAAGTGCCTGCTGTGCCCATTCTTTGCAGGCCAAGCCCGTTTTCCCAGGGCCTTTGCCCTTACTGTTGCCTTCGCTGGAACACTCCCACTCCCTTCCTGAAGGTCACTGCCTCAGAGAGACCTTCCCTGACCTCGCTAACTAAAATAGCCTGTCAGTCTACCTCCTTATCTTGTTTCCTTTTTCTTCACAACACGTATTTCTCCCTAAAGTTGTATATGTATTGCTGACGTGTTTATTGTCTGCCTCTCCCCAACTGAATCCCCAGCATGTTGAACAATATCTGGTACACAGGAAGTACTCAATAAACCTTTGTCATATGAAAGAAAGAAAAGGAGAGGGAAGAAAGAGACAAAGAACAGGTAAGCAAAAAACCTGAGAAAACAGGTTTCGGTTAAAGCCAGCTTAAATCACCGGCTCCTCCCCTCTGCATATTCCATCAATCATGTTGACGGTGGCACAGCAATTACAAGCACAAGAGTCTGCCAGGCATGGGTACAAGTCCCAGTTTGACTGGTGTCAGCTGTGTGGTTTTAAGCAAGTTACTTAATCTCTCTGAGCCACATACCCCGCTTCAGCAAATTTTTATGAGTGCCTAATTACAACAGAGGCATTACGCCATATCTGTTGTGAGGATTATATAAGATAATTTATGAAATGTCTCTGATACCAATCATAAGTGCTAATCATAAGTACTCGGTAATCTGGTGTCATTTACACCCATTCTTCAAGTTTTGCCATGATACATTCTCATCTGTTTATAATCATCTGTGTTTGCAATTCAGATTTTCTCAGTGATCAAAGAATTATTTAGGACTGTTTTGGTGGGGTTTTTGTTGTTTTGTTTTGTTTTGTTTTGGGCCATGCCACACAGCATGCGGGATTTTAGTTCCCCGACCAAGGATTGAACCCGTGCGCCCTGCAGTGGAAGCGTGGAGTCTTTTTTTTTTTTGGCTGGGTTGGGTCTTCATTGCTGCGTTCGGGCTGCTCATTAAGGTGGCTTCTCTTGCTGCGGACCACGGGCTCTAGGCCCGCGGGCTTCAGTAGCTGCTGCACGCAGGCTCAGTAGTTGTCGCTCACGGGCTCTAGAGCGCAGGCTCAGTAGTTGGGGCGCACGGGCTTAGCTGCTCCGAGGCATGTGGGATCCTCCCAGACCAGGAATTGAACCCGTGTTCCCTGCACTGGCAGGCAGATTCTTAACCACTGCGCCACCAGGGAAGCCCGGAAGCGTGGAGTCAACCACTGGACCACCGGGGAAGTCCCAGGACTGTTTGGGGGTGTTTTCTTTTTATTTTTTTTTTGCGGTACGTGGGCCTCTCACTGTTGTGGCCTCTCCCGTTGCGGAGAACAGGCTCCGGACGCGCAGGCTCAGCAGCCATGGCTCACGGGCCCAGCCACTCTGCGGCATGTGGGATCTTCCCGGACCGGGGCACGAACCCGTGTGCCCTGCATCGGCAGGCGGACTCTCAACCACTGCGCCACCAGGGAAGCCCTATTTGGGGGTTTTTCAACGGTTGGACTTTTTTACTTAAACGTTTGTAAATTTCTGGTTTATTGCATTGTGGTTGGAGAAGGTGGCCAATACAATTTCAAGTTTGGGGTTATCTGGTATTTCCTTCAAAACTTCATATTTTATCAATATTTATAAATGTTTCATTGACATTGAAAAATGTGTGTTCTCCGTTTATGAGATACAAGGTTCAAGAAATATCATTTGAAGGCAAGCTCCAGGATGGAGACTTTATCTATTGCTGTATTCCTGGTATCCTGCAAAGGGCATGGTACACATCAGACACATTCAATAAATATTTGCTGAATGAGTGGCTGATTAATCAATCACCTATTATCATTTAGATTCTCAATACCTTTGTACCTTTGTTTATTTTTTCTTACTTCATCTGCCAAAGACTGCTGTGTTATGTCACAGTTTCTCTCCACTATTATCTTTTCTAGTCTATATAGCTATATAGATATATATAGAGTTTCCCAGGGTATTTCTAAGTATTTGGACTTTATATATTTCGATACAATATGATTTCGTGCCTAAAGGTTTATGGCTGTTATAGAATCATTGTAAATATACCCTATATCAATATAAAATTAACACTTAACAAAACATCTATACCATATGGTTTAATTTTATTATGCATTTATTATTTGGAATAAGCAAAACATAATAATAAAATTCAAAATGTGCAATAGTACCTTTTCATAAAAGTGAAAAGTAATTTCCCTTTCCCTCTGGTCTCCCATTGCCCTGTTTCCCTCCCCTGAGGCAACTACTGTTAACAGAATTTTGCTGACTAGCCTTATTTGGAAACATTAATTTTTTTCATAGAGGAGTTTAAAATAGTTACATGAATTGCTTTGATCCATATACTTGGTATAATTAGTGATCTTATTTTATGTTTTCTCTTTCTTATGCCTCCTTGATGCTTTATATTCTGTTATATGGATTACATTTTCTTTGCTTTTATCTTCTCTGGAGGTTTGGAGGTATATATCTCGTTTTTTATTTCTCTAATGTTTTCCTTTAACATTTCCAAAAGTATTCTTAACTTGTATTTCTTGACTTGAAGTCAAGAATAAAATAACATGGGAATTCCCTGGCGGTCCAGTGGTTAGGACTCCGTGCTTCCACTGAAAGGCGCACGGGGTTCGATCCCTGGTTGGGGAACTAAGATACCGTATGCCGTGTGGCATGACCAAAAAAAAAAAAAAAGGAGTAAAATAACATGCTATGAGTCTCCCCAGTTAAATCAAGAAGTTAAGCATATCTGTTTCCTCCCCTCCTCAGATAATGTTGATAAACTGGGAGTTACAGATAGAGATTATTGTTATTGTTCTAATCTTGCTCTGTGGTTGTAAGGGAGACTTACCCACCTGTTCAGGGTTCAATTGTATCTCCCCAAAATTCATATGTTGAAGTATTAATCCCCAGTACCTCAGAATGTGACTGTATTTGGAGACAGGGTCTTTAAAGAGGTAATAAAGTCAAAAAGAGATCATTACAGTGGGTCCTAATCCAATATGACAGATGTCCTTATAAAAAGAGGAAATCTGGACACCAATGTGTAAAGTAGAAAGATCATGTGAAGACACAGGGAGATGGCCGCCATCTACAAGCCAAACAAAGGGGCCGCAGAAGAAACCAATCCTACTAATGCCTTGATCTCAGACTTCTGACCGCCTGAAACTGTGAGAAATAAATGTCTGCTCTTTAAGTCACCCAGTCCCTGGTACTTTGTTATGACAGCCTTAGCAAATGAATACATCACCCAAAATAACTCAAGGAAAAAGGGGATCATGGGCAAGCCCCCTCTCATGGTTCCACACAGTGTCTCTAATGACTCTCTAGAGAGAAACCTATAGAGGGGGATGGAGCACGATGTATTCCCGGCTGCCCTGCCCTCTGTGGGCATCTCTTCCTTAACACTCAGTGGTCCCTGATGAGGAGGCAGTGACTGATGCCTCTTGGATGACATTGACCAGGAAGTGACCCTCCCCTGCTCAGGATTCTGCCTTGCTAGCTTTCCATTATAAGGAGGTAAACAATATTTACTGCAACATTTAGATATCTTCCTCTGGAGGGAATGAGGAGAGAGACACCAGGCATGGAACTCCTGCTCTAGTGACCTTCTCCCTTGCCCCACACCCGAGATTGTGTCTCACTGGCAGATAACTCATTTCCAATGCTCTACCTCTTTCCACGATTCTCTCCCAGTCCCTGCTGAGTTGATGCCCTTTTCTCAGGAAACACCACCCCTTCCTTCCTATGGAAAGAATCTATTCCCCAAACCTTCTTGGGCCTTGTAAACGTTATAGCCAAATGCATTTTTCCTGGTGTCTGAGTGCCTACTCACCACAAACATACAGTGGAGGGCGACTGTGGGTGCGTGGGTGCAGCGAGCTCAGTCTCCAGGGGTCTCAGCTGGGAGAGGGAAGAGAAGAGAAATGCTGAAGGGTTGTATCTGCAGGGTGTCTACACCCTGAATTCAAACACTCCACCCCATCTGATGAATATTTCCCTTCTGAAGACTCCATCTGGTCCTCACCTGGCTGATAACACTGGCTTCACCAAGCTAAGAGAGCATTCACCCTCCACCCTACCCAGGTTACATTACGAAACATTCTCAGCCGAAATTCATAGGGTCCTCTGAACAGCATCACTCTTATGCCTGGGTCTCCCTCCATACCTCTCACTCCCATGGTTTTGACTTCCCCACTTCAGGGAAAAAAACCCACTACCCATTCAGTTGCCCAAACCCCAAATTTAGAAACCATCTTTGGTTTCCTTCTTTTTTTTCATCACCTCCACATTCAACTCATCCGGAATCCAGTTCTCTGCCTATGCATCCCCCTGGTCCACACCTACGTCATTTCTCACCTGGGTTACTGTGACAGCCTCCTCACATTGGTCCCCCTGCTTCCACTCTTCCCCCCCTCCACCGATACAATCCATTTGACAGGCATCACCAAAATGATCTTTTAAAAATTAAACAAAATCATGTCACTCCTTGCTTAAAACCCTCCAAAGCCTTCTAGACTCCCCAGAAGGCCCTACATGATCTAGCTCCTGCCTACCTCTCTCATCTTGCCTGTCTCCTCCTCTCGGACCCCTCTGCCCCATCCTAATCACTGATCTCTTTCTGATTCCTTAATGCGACTCTTCTCCCCCAGAGCCTTTGCCTCTTCCCTCAACCAGAATGTGCTTTGCCTCCAGCTCATCACATGGCTGTCTCCTCCCGTCCTTCAGGCCTCCTCCGAGAGGCTCCCCTCTCTGAGCAGAAGCAACAGGGCATTATAGTCAGGAGCACAGACCCTGGAGCCGAACTGCCAGGATTCCAATGCAGGCTCTTCCAGTTTCCTGATCTGAAAAATGGGCATGAGGATAACCATTCCACTTCCTCATAGGTTTGTTATGAGAATTACAGGAGTTAATACATGTTAAATACTTAGACTGGCATACAGGTGAGACAGTATTATGATGTCAGTTGTTATTATTATTATATCCTGCAGGCCCACTGCTAACATTTGTAAGGCCCAGGACAGCAGCACAAATGAAGGCACACGTACTGTAAGTCTAAATATTTTATTGTATGCGGGACTTCCCTGGCGGTCCAGTGGTTAAGACTCTGCGCTTCCAATGCAGGGGGCATGAGTTCAAACCCTGGCTGGAGAACTAAGACCCCACGTGCCGCGTGGCCCCAAAAAAACAAAAACAAATAAGGCCAAAAAAATAAATAGTTTATTGTATAAATCAAGCTATGCTCAAGGTCAGGTCCATATTCACCCCATTGGCCTGCTCACCTCCTCATAATCCAGAGGCTAAAGGAACCAAATTCTTCCCAGACCAGGGCTGCTGCCTGCAAGCCTGAGGGTTAGCCCAGAACGGGTGGGCAGAGTGAGCAGAGCTGCTCTGGGCCCAGATGCCTACATGGTGGACCGAGACCCACCAAGACACACAACAGCAGACTCAGCCTCCCATCCACTCCAACTGGCCCACTGCTCTCTCGTAATTCCCATTCGCTCAGTTGCTTACCACACTTGCAAAACCCTTCTCAAAGGCCGAAAGGGAGGGAAAGGGGCCTCGTGTTTCAGTATTTGTGATACACCGGGCGCCCTGCAGCCTTGCCACCGAAGTGCAGTCCTCGGGAACAGAAGCCTCGGCATCACCCGGGCGCATGTTAGAAATGCAGACTCTCTGGTCCCCTCCAGCCCTGCTGAGTCAAAATCTGCATTTTAACAAGATCCCCTGGAGATCTGCATAAAGTTAAGCAGAGAGCCAGGTAGGGGCCCCTCTTGCCCAGGTCTCAGTGTGGTTCTGGTTCCCTAACCACAAGAGCTAGAGTAGCCACTGGCCCAAGTCACTCCCCATCACATCACATTGTTGACTTCCTTCACAAAACTTAGTATAGTCTCTAATTTCTAGTTTACTGCCTGTTTCCCAAAGTGTAATATAAGCTACAGGGAGGGACCTTGTCTGTCAAGTGTTTAGTGCTGGATTCACTGGGTCCAGAACTGGGCCTACACAGAGAATTCCACTGACTCTAAGACATCTTCAATTGTAATACACACTATTATTTTATGTACCACTAAGAAAAAAAATGCTGCCTGGTAAATTATAGCACAATGCTTTCTAAGCACTTAAAATATGTATTGTATGCTAATTAAAAGTTATTTTAGGCCCTTCAAAAAAAAATCATCCTGGTGCATACATGAAAAGAAAATTGTAAGTAAAATAAATTGGTTAAAATATTCACAAAGTTTCTTCTGAGTCCGACTCTTCTGATTCATTTTCTGACTGACCTCTGTGCCATTAAGGGCACTGGTGATGCAGCATTTCTCAAGACTGATCCCCTACTGTCACTGAGATTTTCTCCCAAACTGCTGGTTCTTTCCTGTTTTACCTCACGGTAAATCATGTGGTAAATCAACACCTTCACTCACGTCCAATTTTTGCCCCAGTCCTTTGTTTCCATGACTTTCTTAATATATCATTAGGATTTTTAAAATTAATTAATTTATTTATCTTTTGTCTGCATCTCATGGCATGCAGAATCTTAGTTCCCCAGCCAGGGATCGAACCATGCCCCTTGCAGTGGAAGCGCAGAGTCCTAACCACTGTACCACCAGGGAAGTCCCTATCATTAGTTTTTTTGTCTCAATTTTAAAACACAATGTAATCTTTTTGGAGACTTTTCAAAATTGAAATATAATTGACATGTAACATTGTATATATTTTAAGTGTACAATGTAATGATTTGTACACATACATGTATATACATATATATGTATGTGTCACCGAGTCACTTTGCTGTACAGAACAAATTAACACAACACTGTAACATTTTTTTAAATTTATTTACTTATTTTTGGTTGCGTTGGGTCTTCGCTGCCGCACACAGGCTTTCTCTAGTATTGTCGAGCGGGGGCTACGCTTCGTTGTGGTGCGCGGGCTTCTCATTGCTGTGGTTTCTCTTTGTTGCAGAGCACAGGCTCTAGGAGCGCGGGCTTCGGTAGTTGTGGCACGCGGGCTCAGTAGTTGTGGCTTGCGGGCTCTAGAGCGCAGGCTCTGTAGTTGTGGAGCACAGGCTTAGGTGCTCCGTGGCATGTGGGATCTTCCGAGACCAGGGCTCGAACCCGTGTCCCCTGCATTGGCAGGCAGACTCCTAACCACTGCATCACCAGGGAAGCCCCAACACAATACTGTAAATCAATTATACTTCAATAAAATTTCTAAAACAAGATCTACTCTCTTAGCTTGGACACTTTTTAAAAAAATAGACTATATTTTTTTAGAGTAGTTTAGGGTCACAGCAAAAGTGAACAGAAAGTACAGAGCGTTCCACGTACCTACTGCCCCCACATGTGCAGAGTCTCCCCCACTATCAACATCCCCCATCAAAGTGGTACACTGGTAACAATCAATGAAGCTACATTGACATATCATTACCACCCGAAGTCCACAGTTTAAATAAATTAATTAATTTTTAGAAAACAACGTTGTTTATATAGGGTTCACTCTTGGTGTTGTACATTCTATGGGTTTTGACAAACGTATAATGATATGGATCCACCATTATAGTATCATATAGGATAATTTCACAATCCTAAAAACCCTCTGAGCTCTGCCTACTCATCTCTCCCCATCCCCCAACCTTGGCAACCACTGACCTTTTTACTGTCTCCAGAGTTTTGCCTTTTCCAGAATGTCATATAGTTGGAATCACATAGTGTGTAGCCTTTTCAGATTGGTCCTTTCACTTAGAAATATGCATTTAAGTTTCCTCTATGTTTTTCATGACTTGAGAGCTTATTTCTTTTAATGTTGAACAATATTCTATTGTCTGGATGTACCACAGTTGATTTAGCCATTCACCTACTGAAGGACATCTTGGTTGCTTCCAAGTTTTGGCAATCACGAATAAAGCTGCTATAAACATCCATGTGCAGGTTTCTGTGGGGACATAAGTTTTTCAAATCATTTGGGTAAATACCAGGAAGCATGAGTCCTAGGTCTTATGGTAAAAGTATGTTTAGTTTTATGACACTGCCGAACTTTCTTCCAAAGTGCCTGTATCATTTTGCATCCCCACTAGCAATGAATGAGAATTCCTGTTGCTCCATGTCTTCATCAGCCTTTGATGTTGTCAGTGTTTTGAATTTTGGCCATACTAATAGGTGTGTCGTGGTATCTCATTATTGTAGGGAAATGACATATGATGTTGAGCATCTTTTCATGTGTTTATTTATCGTTTATATATCTTTTTTGATGAGGTGTCTATTCAAGTCTTTTGCCCAATTTTTATATCAGGTGGCTCTTTTTTCTTCTTGTTCAGTTTTAAGAGTTCTTTGTATGTTTTGAATAACAACCCTTTATCAGATATGTCTTTTACAAATATTTTCTCCCAATCTGCAACGTGTCTTCTTATTCTCTTGACAGTGTCTTTCACAGAGCAGAAGTTTTTAATTTCAATGAACTCCAGGACTTCCCTGGCGGTCCAGTGGTTAAGAGTTCATGCTTCTACTGCAGGGGGCATGGGTTCGATCCCTGGTCAAGGAACTAGGATCCCACATGCCATGCGGTGTGGTCAAAAAATAAAAATTACAATTAGTAAAAATTATTTAATTAAAATCAATGAAGTTCAGCTTATCAATTATTTCTTTCATGGATCCCGCACAGAAGTTGGTTCTGCCTTTGGACATTTTAATTACCTGAACCAATAAATGCTCTTTTTGTTTCAGTAGAGTTGAGTTTCTGTGTCCTGATATGTTTCCTTAAAATGGACTCTAGTCATGGTCAGCAATAAATGATTGACATCTTTACTTTTGTTAATATAATCTTTAGAATTTACACTATATATTTTCTCTTTAAAAGGATTTTTTGAAACATATTCAGTGTCATAACTGGGTTTATAAAAATTATTTACAGGGGCTTCCCTGGTGGCGCAGCGGTTGAGAGTCTGTCTGCCGATGCAGGGGACACGGGTTCGTGCCCTGGTCTGGGAGGATACCACATGCCGCGGAGCAGCTGGGCCCGTGAGCCATGGCCGCTAAGCCTGCGCGTCCGGAGCCTGTGCTCCGCAATGGGAGAGGCCGCAACAGTGAGAGGCCCGCGTACCGCAAAAAAAAAAAAAAAAACAAAAATTATTTACAGTCATGCCAAGATTTCCCCATTTTGGGAGTTTTTATTTCACTTCATCTCTTGGTGAGTTAAAATATCTTAAAAAAAAAAAAAAAAAGGAGAAGAAGGAGACATAGTGGTATTTCCAAACCCAAACATTCTCAGAAATGCAGTTCTCTTGCCCTTCACACGCAAGAGGAAACTTGCATACACATACAATAACTGACTCATAGCTTGTGTCATGACTACGGACATTGCTCCTTTGTCTTCTGGGCATTTAGTGTTACAGAGATGTCTCAAGACCGACTTTTGTTCCTTTCTAGGAAGCCTTTTAACTTTGCTGAGCTGTATTCTTTAACTCACATATTTAGTCAGGATGGATCTGGGTTCAGTTCATTTTTAATACTTCACCTGGGATACAGTACGCCCTCCAGCCCACTAACTCAAGTGGAGCCGCGCCCTGGGGAAGCCTTCTCCCAGTACAGATTTGTAACCTGTGACGTCACTCCCAGGAGCTCTGTTCTTATCTTTGGGAGCAGCTGGTTTCCTTATCTTCTCTTGTGCTGTTTTAATCGCTGGTCCTTTTTTTCTAATCTTTTGGTCCTTTTCCTGTGCATCTTGTTCAAGTTTGTCCTCTGTTTCCCTCTCCCACTTTGCCCCACTTTCAGTTCTGTTCTTTAGTGCTTCTCACGTGGACTTTAGCTCTCTTTGTGCATTTTTTGAGTTTCCATGCAATTCTCCTTCTTCCCCAAACACGCACTGGTGCCTTTTCATCTCAGTCTTTCGTTCCTTAAAGAACTCTACTCCTCCTTCTAGTGAAACCCTTCCTGAAAATTCCTTCCAAATCCTACAGTAAATATTTCTCAAGAGTTCTGTTTCTTTCTTTCAGTCTTCAGGACGATGTGCCCTTTCTCGTTTTGATAAAGTTTTTCAGAATCTCTATAATGTTTTTAACATTATTATTCCGTGCATACGGAGTTGTACAAAATGTAATAGAAATGAATACACACCACCCCACACACACAACTTTTCTTTTTTTCTCTTTATTTACCCTGAAAAGCAGAACCATCTCTCAGACTCATGACTGATGAACTTGTAGTGAATATGCGGCTTCTCTTGGCCCTACTCCCTGTCCATCAGGACAACGGCTGAATCCCCGCTCCAGGCTTAAGTGGGAAGACCCGCGACATGAGCGTCACAGCCGCTCTAGTGGTTCAACGTCACTTCTGGCGACTCAGCAGAATCACACGTCCTCTGCCTCACCTCGGACCCAGGTTCCCCACCTCTACTCCCCAGGGCTTGTGCTTCTTTCTCCTGCACTGTTTCTGAATACCTGTTCTCTACACAATTCTCTTCCTATGGCTTCTGCTTATTTATGGATTCAGTTGCCTTGTGGCTTTTGCTCACTCCCTGCTTTCGTACTTCTCTCAGTTCCCTCTCATGACTCTCAGGTTGGGGCCATCCTTCCCTCTGATGACTCTCAGGTTGTCTTCAGTCAACTTTCCCAAGAATGAAGATCCAATTCATTGATCAGTCATCATTCAGTAAGGGTACCTCTCTCTGTTGGGCAGAGTTCTTACCTCAAGCAACCACACAGGTCTCTGGTTTCATGTCTGCTTTTGGGTTGGCTACTCCTTCTTGGATCAATCAGCTGTGGCTTAGATAATGGGGTCTGTGTCAGTCAGCTATTGCTGTGGAACAAAAAAATCCCACGAAGTCTTAGTGGCCTACAAATATCAGCATTTATTTCACTCATACATTGGTTTCACTCAACATTGGTTGAGTGAAACCAATGGTACTGGCACAAAAACAGAAATATACATCAATGGATCAGGATAGAAAGCCCAGAGATAAACCCACACACATCTGGTCACCTTATCTTTGACAAAGGAGGCAAGAATATACAATGGAGAAAAGACAGCCTCTTCAATAGGTGGTGCTGGGAAAAATGGACAGATACATGTAAAAGGATGAAATTAGAACACACCCTAACACCATACACAAAAATAAACTCAAAATGGATTAAAGACCTAAATGTCAGGGCAGACACTATAAAACTCTTAGACGAAAACCTAGGCAGAATACTCTATGACATAAATCACAGCAAGATCCTTTTTGACCCGCCTCCTAGAGTAAGGGAAATAAAAACAAAAATAAACAAAAATAAACAAATGGGACCTAATGAAACTTAAAAGCTTCTGCACAGCAAAGGAAACCATAAACAAGACGAAAAGAGAACCCTCAGAATGGGAGAAAATATTTTCAAATGAAGCAACTGACAAAGGATTAATCTCCAAAATATACAAGCAGCTCACGTAGCTCGATACCACAAAAACAAACAACCCAATCCAAAAATGGGCAGAAGACCTAAATTGACATTTCTCCAAAGAAGACATACATATGGGCAACAAATACATGAAAAGATGGTCAACATCACTAATCATTAGAGAAATGCAAATCAAAACCACAATGAGGTATCACCTCACACTGGTCAGAATGGCCATCATCAAAAAATCTAGAAACAATAAATGCTGGAAAGGGTGTGGAGGAAAGGGAACCCTCCTGCACTGTTGGTGGGAATGTAAATTGATACAGCCACTATGGAGAACAGTATCAAGGTTCCTTAAAAAACTAAAAATAGAACTACCATATGACCCAGCAATCCCACTACTGGGCATATACCCTGAGAAACCATAATTCAAAAAGCTACATGTACCACAATATTCATTGCAGCACTATTTACAATAGCTAGGACTTTGAAGCAACCTAAATGTCCATCGACAGATGAATGGATAAAGAAGATGTGGCACATATATACAATGGAATATTACTCAGCCATAAAAAGGAACGAAATTGAGTTATTTGTAGTGAGGTGGATGGACCTAGAGTCTGTCATACAGAGTGAAGTAAGTCAGAAAGAGAAAAACAAATACCGTATGCTAACACATATATATGGAATTTTACAAAGCGGTACTGATGAACCTAGTGGCAGGGCAGGAAAAAAGATGCAGATGTAGAGAACGGACTTGAGGGCACAGGGTGGGGGAAGGGGAAGCTGGGATGAAGTGAGAGTAGCATTGACATATATACACTACCAAATGTAAAATGGATGGCTAGTGGGAAGCATAAGGAGATCAGCTCCATGCTTTGTGATGACCTAGAGGGGTGGGATAGGGAGGGTGGGAGGGAGGGGATATGGGGATAATGGGGATATATGTATACATATAGCTGATTCACTTTGTTGTACAGCAGAAACGAACACAACATTGTAAAGCATTTATACTCCAATAAAGATGTGAAAAAAAAATGCTGTTGTGTGCAGCTCAAAACAGAGGGAGGTTTAAAAAAAACAACAAAAAAAGACTCTTTACCCTGCAGTTGACAGAAACACAACTCAAACTGGTTCACATAATCAAAAGTTTCCAAGGACTGATAAGGCTTCAGACATAGCTGGATCTACACGTTCAAATGATGTCATCAAGGCTTAGTCTTGTGAATTCCTTAGCAGTCCAGTGGTTAGGACTCTGCGCTTCCACTGCCAAGGGCCCAGCTTCAATTCCTGGTCAGGGAACTAAGATCCCAAAAGTGGGGGGAGGGGGGCACGGGGGGGGACTTAGTCTCTCTCCATCTCCTGACTGGTCTTTCCTCTGGATTTTCTTCACTCTCCAGCAGGCAGGTGACGATATGCCACCAGCAACTGCAGCAGTGCAACAGAAACAGTAATTCTTTGACCTCAGATTGCCAACAAGAACCAGAAGTTGGTTCCCATGGGACTGGCTTGGACCACGTGGCCACTGCTGAATCAAACATGGAGGCCAGGGGGATGGATGCTTTAATCAATGAGACCTCAGTGGTGGTCTCAACAGGAAGATGGTTCAATAAACAGACATTAACAAGAAGAAACAAAAGGATAATGAACCTCCACCACCATCTTTAGTTTCTTTCCAGGAGGAACTCTCCCTATGGGACTAATAGGGCACCATACACTGGCTTAGTGTGTCCTCGGTTACAAAATGTTTCTCACCCTCACCTTGACTCTTTTTTTTTTTTTTTTTGGCCACCCCACGCGGCTTGCAGGATCTTAGTTCCCCAACCAGGGATCGAACCCAGGCCGCAGGCAGTGAGGGTGCTGAGTCCTATTCACTGGACCGCCAGGGAACTCCCTAACCCATTTAATCCTCACCACCTGCCCGCGAGCCAAGGGCATACCTTGGCTGTATACCCTTTGTAGAGATGAGGCAACTGAGACAGAGACATTAAGGGGCTTGGCTAAGTCACAAAGCAGGTAAGGAGCAGACCGAGGTTCTGTGGAGAGGTGTGTGCAGAAAAAGAGGAAACACACTGAGCCCAGGCAACGTCCTCTGTGTGTCAAGCTCCCCCACCTCCTCCACCACATCCTCCCCATTTGCCTGCGTCTCTGCTGCGGCCCCGTGTCTCCTGCCTCTGTCCCTTATCATCAGCTACTGCCAGCTTCACCACACCTCCTCCTCGACCTTTGCTCCGGGCTTGTTTTTCCCTCTGGACCGGGGAACCTCGGGCTCACTTTCAATTGCTGCCTGTCCTTTCCAACAGCCTCAGCATGTGCACGGGAAAGTGCGCCCGCTTCGTGGGGCTCTCCCTCATCCCCCTCTCCCTGATCTGCATTGTGGCCAACGCCCTCCTGCTAGTGCCCAACGGTCAGATCACCTGGACCAAGGACCACCTCAGCTTGCAAGTCTGGCTCATGGCTGGCTTCATCGGCGGGGGCCTGATGGTGAGAGGGCTGGCCAGGGCACACGGGCCAGGGGGCTGGGTGCCACTCTCCGGGGTCCTGAACAGGAGGGAGAGGGAGTGAGGGAAAAGGATGGCTGCCCGGGGAAGGGATGGCGGTAGCTTGCGGGGGAACCGGAGCCTGCCCAGGCTGTCCCCAAACACTGAGCACTCTGTAGGGGAGGTTCTCAGCCCCAGGGTCCTGAGCTGAATGTCTGAGGGGGATGAGAAGGAAGGAGCCTTACTGCTCGAAACTCTTCCCTCCTGGGTAGGGAGTATGTCCTACCAGCCCCTCGCCATCCCCACTGCTGAGCAGATGCTGGAAACACCTCATTACAGGGGTTGAGGCAGAAGGAACAGCTCGTTCCATGGGAGGTTATCAGGTTAAGACAATAATGGGCTTGGTGCGGGTGTGGTTTACAGTGACAGTATCTGGAGCCAGGGAGCGATGTCGCAGATCAGTCTTTCTACCTATCCACTCGGTGTCACTTTCCCCATTTCCATGTCCCTTCACTCTCCACCCAGGTTTCTGGATGCCCACTGTGCGCTGGGCACTAAGGACAAACTCAGAACTCGGGTCAGTATGGTGGAGAAGGGGTCCCTGTGGCTTCCTGGAGACTAGGATCTGTCAGGAGAAGTTGGGGAAGGGGAGACACAGACTTCCTGGACTTTCTAACCCCCATTCGCCACCCCCCTCCCCACTCAGGGAACTTTTTTGTTGTTTTGTTTGTTTGTGCACCGCGTGGCATGCAAGTTCTTGGTTCCCCCACAAGGGACTGAAACCGTGCCCACTGGTTAACCGCTGGACCGCCAGGGAAGTCCCTAGGGGAACTTTTTGGAAGGTCAAGCGATTTAACATCTTTATGGCGTGAAGATAAAAGATCTACCCGGCACAGTTCCCCACTTCTCAGGATGGCTGACTGATGAAATTCTCAGGGGGATGCCTCACCTTTGTCTCTTTCACTGGCCACAAGTCTGTTAGCTAATGGGGACACCTCTTCTCCTTTACCCAACAATCCCCTCTTACCCATCCAGGTCTTTCCTCCTACTTCCCCCACCCATGGATTTATGGCTGTTGGACTCCACACCATACCTCTGACCTCAACCCTCTCTGAGACGTCACACTCCTCCCAACCCCACCCTCTCCGCCGCTGTCACATCACACCCCTCCTCCAGCCCAAACCACCACCACCTCCCCACGATCCTACTTGCCTGCTTCTGGGGAGACCCCCAAGGATGCCCCCCCAACATGCTCATTCCCAGCTTCCCTCTGGCCTCCATGCTCTCAGCCACCCTGGAGAAGGTTCTCTCAAGTGTATTCACAGTTACTGCTATACCACAGGGACACAGGCGAGGGCCCTGCACTCCCTGAAGCAGGTGTTTCTGCTGGAGAGACACACAGTATCAAGGAAGCAAAAATGTACGCCCCACAGGAGGAAGGGCTGCCTGTTTCATTGGCTGCTGTGTGCCAGGCGCCTAGGCCTGGATTAACAGGCACTGGATTAATAGCGAATGAACAAAGTAAACAGACGAGTGAGATGATCTCAGATAAAAGTAGGGACCATCAAGAAAACAAAGCAGGATGCTGTGTAAAGAGCTCCTGAGGCAAGGCGGGGCGGGGGGGGGGGGGCACTTTTTATAGCATTTTCAAGGAAGGCCTTGATGAGGTGACTTCTGAACTGAGACCCAAAAGACAAAAAGAAGGAATCAGCATGACAGACAGGTGAGTACAAAGTGTAAGGCAGGAATAGGCCTGCACATCTCAGGGCTGGAGAGGCTGCCAATCGGAGGAGGGCAGAGGCCAGAGCACCTACACCCTTGAAAGGCACAGTGAGGAATTTGAATTTTATTATAAGTGCACAGAAAACTATTGAAGGACTTTTTACCTTTTTAGAAAGTCATACAGACAAATGCCCAGATCCTTAATATATAGCTCAGTGAATTTTTATAAAAGGAACACACCCATGTTCTGGGTACTCAGATCAAGATGTGGGTCATTACAAGAACCCCAGACATGCCTCCCACCAGGCCCTACCCCACACCGACAAGGGCCTCACTATCCTGACTTCTATCCCAGAGGTTAGTTTTGTCTGGTTAGCACTTTATATAAATGGAATCATACAGAGTGGACACTTTTGTTCTGGTTTATCGAGGTCAACATTATGTTTGTAAGTTTCATCCATATTGTTACACAGTGCTGTAGTTTACTATTTCCAATATTTACACAATTATTTCCATTGTGTAAGTATTACTACAATTTATTTAAACATTCTACTGTTGATGGACATTTGGATAGTTCCCAACTCGGGTTTATTCTAAATAATGCTCTATAAACATTCCTGTAAATGTCTTTAGGTGAATGTACGTTTGCATTTCTGTTGGATAGATACCTAGGAGTAAAACTGCTGATTCTTAAGGTATGCAAATGTTCAGTGCTAACAGATATTACCAAAGAGTTGTCTGAAGTACTTATGCCAATTGTATTCCCACCAGCAAAGGATGAGAGTTCTAGTTGCTCCATATCCCGCTGGATATGGCTGGCTGCTGGGTGGTGAGTAAACAGTAGGAGGTCAGCACTGTGTGCAGAAAGACCAGACTGAGGTCACTACAGTTGTCCAGGGGAGATGATAGTGGCTTAGATGAGGCCAGTGGCCATGGAGATGGAGAAAATTAAACAGACTCGAGCTATAAACTCAGTGCTTCCTCCTGCCTTTTCAATTACCCTTCTCTTTTCAATGAGACGAGATAGCAGAGAGCAAGGCAGACAAGTTCAGACAACAAAAGGAAACACTTTGGCTAGAAAAGTAAAGATCAAGGACTTCCCTGGTGGTCCAGTGGCTAAGACTCCGTGCTCCCAATGCAGGGGGCCCGGGTTCCATCCCTGGTCGGGGAACTAAGATCCCACATGCCGCAACTAAAGATCCCGCATGCTGCAACTAAGATCTGGTGCAGCCAAATAAATAAGTAAATATTCTTTTAAAAATCACAAACAGGGCTTCACTGGTGGCACAGTGGTTAAGAATCCGCCTGCCAATGCAGGGGACACAATGCAGGGTTCGATCCCTGGTCTGGGAAGATCCCACATGCTGCAGAACAACTAAGCCCTGTGCGCTACAACTACTGAGCCTGTGCTCTAGAGCCCGTGAGCCACAACTACTGAGCCCGCGTGCTGCAAGTACTGAAGCCCACGTGCCTAGAGCCCGTGCTCCACAACAAGAGAAGCCACCGCAGTAAGAAGCCCGCGCATCTCAACAAAGAGTAGCCCCCACTCGTGGCAACTAGAGAAACCCTGTGCGCAGGAACAAAGACCCAACACAGCCAAAAATAAATAAATAAATTTATATTAAAAAAAAACACAAACAGAGAGGTCGTTTGAAATTGGTAAATCCAAATTCCAGGTGTCTTTGGATCCAGGAGCTTCTGAGTAAGTGATGTAAACAGAAAGGCTAAGCAAGGGGGCCAGCATTGGCCCTAGACCTGCCATGAGACATGGAAGAGGGAAGAGTATCTGGTGGAAAGTTCATTCAACTCTGCAGGTGTTTCTGTAAGGTTGCTGTGGATGATATAATGGAACTAAAACTCTCAGCCCCTCCTTTGGAGAAGATCAAAATGCCACCCTGTTGGTGTGTGCCAGACAAGGAAGACAGGGAGGCACAGATCCAGAGAGCTGTGGAATTCCAGAGATGGGAAGACAGGCAAAGAACCTGGTCTGGTGCAACAAAGTTAAGGCTGGAGCTAAAAGTGAGACGCCTCGAACGCCTTCCTGGAGTTCAGTCTTGATAGGCTACTCTTTGAGGAGACCCTAAAGGATTGGATCGGGAAAAGACCAGTTGAAAGCTAAGTTTAATCTGGCGGTAGCAATGTAGTATGGAATGTGAGTTGGCACAGGGCAAGAGATACAAAAATCTAGTAGGGAGGCTGAGCACATCCTTCTCATGGGAGGTGATTGGGGATTGACCGTGGGGAAGAAAAAAGTACTGACAGATTCAAGAGCCATTGAAGGAAAACTCCCAAAGACTTGAGGTCTGGCTAGGTGTGAAGGATTCAAGTTTTTAGGCTGGGGTGACCTGCAGGATATTTCCACTGATGGAAACAAGAAAGCCAAAGGGAGATGAATTGGGGGGAACAAATTGTGAGATTAGTATGAGGCTGGATGAACTTAAGCTAAAACCAAGACATTCAAACGAACATACCCTTCAGGCAGTTAGATTTGAATTTGGAGGCATCAATTTAGGAGACAACAATTGTTAGAGGAAGCAGCTGATGCCCTGGAAGGGGATGGGCTCTCTGAGGAGGGCCACGGGAGAAAGAAAAAGAGGATCAAGGCTGTATCTTGGGGACTCCTACTCTTCCCATCAGAGTCTTACATGCTCCTCCACCCTCCATCATAACCCCAGTTCACCAGGCATTCCAACACCACTATTCCTTCCTGCCGCTGAGGGACTCTATAGTTATTGAGCATTTACTCTGAGCAAGTCTTGACATCAAGGCAACCTGTTATTTCATTAAATCCTGAGAACAGCCCATTTTACAGAGGACAAAACTGAGACCCAGAGAGATGAATCAATTCACGGAGTGTGAAGTGAGCACAAGGTTGGCATTAAACCCAGGACTCCTGACTCCCATTCAGTTGGGCACCTACTGTATGCTGAGATTTATGGGGGATATAATGATATTGCGCCCTATCCTCCTGGAGGCTACAATCTGGACAGAGATAAGTAGGCACATAAATATAGATAAATTTAAAGCAGAGCCCCACAGTGCTCCAGGAGAAGTAGAGATAAGATCTCCCTATAGTCCAAATGGCTGAAGGCATCACAGGAAGCTTACCTCGTCACAATACGGGGTAAGTGCTGATCCAAGTTGGGGACCTGGATGACTCGCTATCACATCGACTCTGATCCCACAGGTACTGTGTCCAGGAATTTCCGCCGTCCGGGCAGGGGGCAAAGGCTGTTGTGGTGCAGGCTGCTGTGGGAATCGCTGCAGGGTAAGATGCAAATTAAGACGGCACTCAGCATACGTCTTTGAATCTGTCTTCGAAGAATCACACCTAAACGCCTCCACAGAATTCCCAGCTTCACGAGGTCCTCTGCAGAGTCCTAGGCTCCATCTTACCGCTCCCTCGCACCCGCACATCTTAGGCTTCAGTGGGCCTGACCGGAGGGAACTACAATCCCCATGAACCTCCGCGGCCAGTGGCTCTTAGAATTAGCCGAACTCCAAGCCCTGGAGTTTGACGGGAAATGTATTTTTAACGAGACTGGCTAGAGCTCGGTAACAAAGCGGGGGGCGGGGGGAGCTAGGCGCGCTTTGCCCACGAGTGGGGCGGGGACGGCCCAACTCACCTCTCCTCGCACTCTGTATCCAGATGCTGCGATCGGTCTTCTGCTCGGCGTTCGGGATGCTTGGTGCCATCTACTGCCTCTCGGTATCAGGAGCCGGGCTCCGAATTGGACCGCGATGCTTAATGCACGGCTCCTGGGACTACCACTTCCAACACACCGCGTAAGGCTCAGCCTGTATTCGCGCCCCCGCCCCCATTCTCTGCTACTGCCCACCTGCCTTTCCCACGTGGACCGAGAAACCTAGGTGGGATTCGGCTTCGAGACAGCTTCCTCCACGTGGGCCGAACGAGTCCTTTGCATATCCCCCTCGGCGCCTGCGCGGGGCGGGGAGCCCCGAGGGGGGCGCGCTCCTCGTGACCTCCTTCTCTCACGTGACCCTGCCCCGCCCGCAGAGGCTCCTATCTGCTCAACCGCACTCAGTGGAGCTCGTGCGCGCAGCCGCCACGTGTGGTCTATTGGAACGTGACACTCTTCTCGCTGCTGGTGGCCGCTTCGTGCCTGGAGATTTTGCTGTGTGGGGTGCAGCTGGTGAACGCGTCCATTGGTGTCTTCTGCGGCGATTGTCGGAAGAAGGAGGTGGGACTGTGTGGGATGGAGCTGTCGAGGAAATCTATTTGCTACATGACTAAGTCCTCACTTTTTTTCCGCAGGGCGCCCCTCACTGAGGCCCCACGGACCTGGTCCGTCGCTCCTGGACACCCGCCTGGCCCGCCCCCGCCCTGGAATAAACTATTTAGAGCTCTCTTCCGCGTCTCAGATTGTGCCCTTTACAAGGAGTGTCCGAAGGTCTCCATATACACCGTGGCTTGGGGCTCTCGTGTTTGGGACCCTTGCACCCCGCTTGTTATTTCCTTAATAAATAGTTATTGAACTATTAGTGCACTGGAAATACTGTGTAAACAAGACAGGCAAGTTCTGTGCTCTTAAAGAATTTAACATTCCAGGGGTAGAAGATGGGCAATTTTTAAAAGAGGCAATAGATTATTTTAATTGGTGATAAGCACTTTTTAAAAACACGGAGAAAAAAAAACCACGGAGGTAGTGGGATAGATATTGACTGATGGATGGACTTTTTTAATAAGATAAAGTCCAAGAAAGAGAAATTGGAGCTGAAATCTGGTGGATGGGCTAACCATCTGGACAGTTGGGGGATTCCAGGCAGAGAGGGCAGCAAGGACGAAGACCCTCAATGGGACTCAGTATACAGAAAAGCCACTGTTTGAGTTTTGGCGCAGCAGGGAAGGAAAACTATGGAAAAGACATCTTAGCCTCCTAAGTTCTAGAAAATGAAACCTTAACACGATATAGCATTGTCACCTCCTAATTTGGTAGAAATTTCTTGATCTGGGGTCACTGGTGGTTCAGAAAGGAAACAACCTGGTCTCTTAATGGGGACGATGTGTCTGCAGAGGCTCACAGAAAGGCAGGGACTTCCTTAACTTGTACGCAAAATTGTGTTTAAGTGTGTCTTTTCTGAACTATGGGTCGGTAACTTTCAGTAGCTTGCCATGGACTCCTGAAACCAAATCCTAATTGGGCCTGGCCCAATGCTAGGTTAGGAGGAAGATGGGGCTACGCAGTTTCCCACCCCTAAAACAAGAGAGACCAAAGCCAAGACAGAGAAGCTTTAATAGCGGAGGTGGGACTAGGCTTGGGCTGGGAGAGGGCGGCGATGGTGTCAACTGCGGCAGCAGAAAAAGCGCGCGTCGTTAACAGCGGTGTCATCGCGGAGGCCTCCAGGCCGCTCGATCTTGGTCTGCAAGCCGCACACTCCTTTAGGGCAAGGCTCACTCCAGTTTCCAAAGTCTCCCCAGGACAGACCGGGCCCCTGCAGCTCCGTGCTGTCGGAGCAGCGAGAGCGCACGTTGTTCGCAGCCGTGTTGTCCCCGGGGGTCACGGGTGCCTCCACGCGAAGCGAGAAAGCCACCAGGAAGCCGCCGCCGGGACACCACAGCGGCTCACTCCACGCGCCCCACCTGCGAGGAAAGCAGAGACGCGCGGTCTCCGCGGGCGCCCTCACCCACCTCCAGCCGGACCCAGGCCTCGGGGCTTCCCAGTCAGGTGCTCCAGTCACCTGACCTCCACCGAGGTGCGGAGCTGGGAGTCTCCCACCTGCTTCCCAGGTCTAAACCTCCCCACAGCGCTGGAGGAACCTGCCTATCGGTAGGGGATGCGTGTAATGGAGAGTAAGGGGCATACACCGACCCTAGGGGATGCTCGGCCCCTGCCCCCCACCTTCCAGACTGGGACTCCACCACGTGCGTGTTGAGCTCCGCATTCCCGCGCGCGCAGTGCAGCCGGATTCCGTTCAGAGCCGTGTCGTCGCCAGTAATGCCTTGGGGGGGCTCCACCTGGGCGGCGGAGGACGAGTCAGAAGACTGCCATCCTCTGCTTGGGGTCCCCACCGAGACCTAGGCCTGAGCCCCTACCTTGAGTGAGAACCCGCTGGCGAAGAATCTGTCAGGACACATCTCTGGCCAGGCCCAGTCGCCCCAGGGCCCCCCGTTGGTCACCTCGATGACCAATGTGTAGCCGCTGGACGCATCTGCTCTTGCACGCCCGAAGCACGTCGCCCACAGCAGCAGAAGCAGCTTGGCTCCCGCGCCCCGCTCCATCCCGCAGCCTCTGTGAGCCCAGGCCCTTTGTGCAGGTGTATACCACCTTTGCCCTAAGAGGGCTCCGACTGCGGAAGGGCCACCTGGATTAAGTGACACTCAAAACTAATCCGTTCCGGAAGCCTACAAACTTGTTTCTCAGCTCAGGGAGACTGACGCTCCCAGCGCCAGAGGAGGAGGGTTTAAATAACCACCAACCTACCGAACGTTTACAGACTATAGGCCACGAATCGTGGTTAGCGTTTTGTTGGCATGTTTTATTTAATCCACACAACAATTTTAGGAGGTGAGAATTACCATTCCTATTCTGCCAGTGAGGGAACTAGGGCTGCGAAATTGCAAGCGACTTGCCTAAGGTCACAGTCAGCAAGCCAGGGAACATTCCAGCACTAGGAAATGGGGAACCCACGGCTAGGGATGGAAGTGATGGTTCCAGAATCCCACTGGACAGGGACCCCAGGGAACTCCAGGATGTGAGGGAGCATCGAAGTGAGACAGGGCAAGAATCCATGAACTGTGGGAGCTGGGAAGCATCTTGTGAGTGATTGGGGCCCCGACTCCTTGAGAATCTGGGACATTCCTTCCCCTCAAAAGAAAATGTACACAGAGACAGGAACAGTTTTAAAAAGTTTATGGACAGGGAACTGAGAACAGGAGACGACGCTATTTCTTTCATCGCTTCCTGTAGCCTTTCCCTCCATGTTTTTCCCCCTGTGACCACCAGGGGGACTCCTAATTAAAAACAAAACATTGTTGTGGGGAGTACCACCCCTGATTTGCCTGCCCTTCATACAACACATTCCTTTGTCTATTCAATATTACTTATTTAGAAATAATGTGTTTGGGCCCAGGCAATATTCTAAATGCTAAATAGAGCAGCCACCAAGAAAAGGCCCCTGTCTTCATCAGAGCTCACATTCCAGTGGGGGAGACAGATGATAAATTCTCCAATGGACCCTGAGCTCTGTGAAGGCACATTTGTCTTCATGGGGCCTAGTACAGGGCCTGGCATGTGGAGGTAGTTAATAAAGGTTGGTTTGATGAATGATTGAGGAATCAATTTGGAGATTAAAAAAAGTAAACTACAAAAATGTAAAAGGTGACAGCCTAAACTATATAATTGAGACCTCAGGCATCCAGATTAAGATAAGGTCCCCTGGGCTTCCCTGGTGGCACAGTGGTTGAGAATCCGCCTGCCAATGCAGGGGACACGGGTTCGAGCCCTGGTCCGGGAAGATCCCACATGCCGCGGAGCAACTAAGCCCGTGCGCCACAACTACTGAGCCTGCGCTCTAGAGCCCGCGAGCCACAACTGCTGAGCCCTCGTGCCACAACTACTGTAGCCCGCGCGCCTAGAGCCCGTGCTCCACAACAAGAGAAGCCACCACAATGAGAAGCCCGCGCACCGCAACAAAGAGTAGCACCGGCTCACCGCAACGAGAGAAAGCCCGCGCGCAGCAACGAAGACCCAACGCCGCCAAAAAATAAATAAATTTATAAAATAAAAAATAATAATAAGATAAGGTCCCCTGGGGACAGGATAGAGAATTTAGAAGAGGGTGTTCTCTGAATCCCAGGTGCCCCATGCTTGAACTTAAAAGGTAAGATTTATGGAGCAGCTGTAGTAAGCTTTTCCATTTACAGTGTTTGCACATACGATATCAGTTAATCCTCACATGAAGCCTGCAAAAGAACATATTATCCTCAATGTACAGTGGAGGGAACTCAGGCCCAGAGTCAACTTAGGGTCCACCATTGCTCAGTGGGGGAACTGGTTCTGACCTCAGCCTCTCCTCACAATAACCAGCCTTCCTCTTACTACAACCTGGCCTTACAGGGAAGGGAAATGTAGCGACGTGTCACTGCTACCGAATCCCCCAAATCCTCTTCATTGATTCCCTCTCTCCTCAAATGCTGCCCTCTGGGGCAAAGGACACAGGGGAGAGGGACTTAGTAGGTTAATTATTAACCCTTTGCGCCTCAGGCACTGCGGCTTCTCTCCCCTCCTGGAGGCGAAGGGACAAGGCCTGGCGAGGGGCTGGTGAGGGGGCGGTGGTCCCTGCAGCAGCCATGCGGGTCGCACTGCCTCAGCCGGTCCCTCGGCGCTGCTTGCGCAGTGCGATTCCTCTTGCTGTCTTCACACTACTGCTTGGTTATCTCTGGGCTCGGAGCCTCCGTGAGTACCCCTTCCCTCACCTGCTGTGGGAGGAACCGGGGAATCCAGGCCCTTGAGACCTAAGGTCTCTCCTCAAGCTCTCGTTGTTCTGTTTCACTTCCCTCAGGTGCCCTCTCAGGCTGCAGATCTGGGGCCCAGTCCTGCATTGCCAGGGAACCGCCTCCTTTCCAGGTACGCTCCCGGAAGGGCTGGGACTGGGAGCTCCAGGTAGGACCCTGAGCAGGGGGAAGTGCACCAGGCTGAGGATCCGATGAAGGGCAGGCCCTCCTCCTCCTCTCCCTTCTCCCGTCAGAAGCTGAGAATACAGCAAGAGGGACACCATCTAGATTTTAGGAATAATTTCTTCAGAGCCCAACTGGGCTGCTTGGCGAACCCAGCAAGCTAGGGCTTCTGCTCCCACTCCTTTCCCCTCCTGTCTCACCCCCAGGTCCGGCAACAGTCGGGACCCTTGGAGGCCCCGGAACGGGAAGAGCCTCAGTGTCTGGGCCCTCAGGGGATGCTGGGCCGCATGATGAGGCCGTTCCGCGCCAGTCTGAACCCGGAAAGGGATGTGGAGTTGTCGCAGTACCTGGCAGGATGGAGGGAGCTAGTCCGGTGAGTGGTCTCTCCCCCAACCCCATCCAGTCTCCGCCTCTTTGTGGCTCCATCGCCCTCTCTCAAACCTTCCTACCCTTCCCACCATCACACACAGGTTCCTAATTCCCCTCGGCTCCATCTTCGCCTTCGCCACAAGCGAGGCCTCCGCCAAAGTGACAGCCCTCGAGGCTCTGGTGCACGGCCCAGAGGCCGCGCACTACACGTCGCTGGCGACCATGGTGGCGTGGGAGCGGCCCGGGATCGCCCCACGACTCTCGGCCGGGTGCCCGGGCTCAATGACGATGCTCTTGCTGCACCGTGCGCTACGCTGGTCCCAGCTCTGCCTCCACCGGGTGGCCACCGGGATGCTCGGAGGCCCGGACGCTGGCGCTCAGTGCAGCGACGCCTACGGCACGGCCCTGGCTCCGCACCACCCCTGGTTCGTCCGTCAGGCCGCTCACCTCGCATTCCTCGCCTTCCCGAGTCGCGGCCGCTTGCTCGAGCTGGCGTGTCCGGGTTCCAAAGAGGCGGAGGCGCGGAACGCGCTGGTCCGGGCCGCGGGCACCCTAGAGGACGTCTACAACCGTACTCAGGGCTTGTTGGCCGACGGCGGCCTGCTCGAGCTGGCCTGACGCCTACTGGCCGGAGGAAGGAAGCGCCCTGGGGAGGGGTCGGTGCAGCTCCAGGTTGAGCCCTTGGCCCCACCTCCCGGTGCCGGAGGCGTGGTCTCCATATACCCGGCTTCCTTGGTGACGTCACCACCCCGGAGGCTCACCTTGATAGGGGTAGGTTTTTTAGACCCTGCCTCTATCCGCAATCTCCGGGAGAAGGGAGGAGCTGTGGGGAATAAAAAGTATTCTTTGGGACTTCCCTGGTGGCAGTGGTTGAGAATTCGCCTGCCAATGCAGGGGACCCGGGTTTGAGCCCTGGTCCGAAAGATCCCACATGCAGCGGAGCAACTAAGCCCGTGAGCCACAACTACTGAGCCTGTGCTCTAGAGCAGCGAACCATAACTACTGAGCCCACAGGCCTAGAGCCCTTGCTCGGCAACAAGAGAAGCCACCGCAGTGAGAAGCCTGCACGGCAAGGAAGAGTAGCCCCTGCTCGCCGCAAGTAGAGAAAAGCCCGTGCACAGCAACGAAGACCCAACGCAGCCTAAAATAAATAAATAAATAAATAAATTTATTTAAAAAAAAGTATTCTTTGGTAGCCGTCGATTTAGGGCGTTTTGTGTGATGACAGCAGGCGCTTAAGGGAAACAGGAAAAAATAGATGTGGGAAGATGTGTCATCCCCGTTTCCGGCCGCCGAGAGACTCATGCTACCCCTGGCCTATGTCAACCACTCCTACAGCTTCAGTTGCCAACTACGTGCCAAGTCTCCAGACCAGACCTGTCCCCTGAGCTGCAGCCCCCATAAAGCAAACTCTTTCCCGGACACCTCCACAGACACCACAAATGCAACACAACCAACACGAATCCAGTCACCTCCTCCCAGAACTGCACCTCTTCTTGTGTTTCCTATCTCAATAAATGACACCCTTTCCTGTCAACTACCCAAGGCTAAAACCTGTGCGTCTTGCCTCACACCAAGCAGGTGCTCAGCTCAGTAATGTATGTTTATTAAATGACTCCACTCCCACAATAGTAAAGTTACACACTGATAATTCCCAAATTATAACTCCAACCCACTTTCCCCTGGACTCCAGAATACTATATATCACTTCCTTATTCCACATCTCCACTTGGATTTCAACTAGAGATAGCAAACTTAACAAGTCCAAAACTGAGCTTCCAATATTCTCTTCTCCCAAAATACTCCACAGTCCTCGCTAGCTCAGCAAACGACAATTCCATTCTTCCAAGTCCTTAAGCCAAAATCCTTGCAGTCATCCTGACTCTTTGGTTTCTCTTTCATCGTACCCACCTCCAAGCAGTCAGAATCTATTTCTCACTATCTCCACTGCTACCAACCTTGTCAAGTCAACTTCATCTAACCTGGATTATTGCAATAGCCTCCTAATTGTTTCTCTCTTCCATACTTTGCGTCCCTACAGTGTATTTTCAATAGAGCAGCCAAAGTGATCTTTAAAATATAAAGCATATCGTGTCACTTCCCTGCTCAAAACTTTCCAATGGCTTCCTATTGCAGGAAATTTTCTAGATCATATTTTCAGTTGAGAATGATGAAAAGCTTCTCAAAGGCCCTATGTGATCTGATTGCACTAGCCAAACTGACCTCGTCAATATTCATTGAATATGTCAGGCATGATCCTGCCTCATGACTTTGCACTTGATCTTCCCTCTGTCCAGAATGCTTTTCCCCAAAATATACAAATGACTTCCCTCCTTCCTTCTGGTCTTTATTTAAATGTCTCTCCAGTGAGACCTTCCCTGATTATTCTAAAATTTCAACACACACACACACACACACACACACACACACATACACACACACACACACATATCTTCCTATCTCCCTTCTTTGTTTTTTCTTCTTAATATGATTCACTATTTAACATGCTGTATATTGCACTTACTTTTTTGTCTCCCTTAATACATGTAAGTTCCATGGGGCTAGGAATTTCTGTCTACTTTGTTCCCTGATGTACTTCCAGTGCCTCAAACTGTGCCTGGCACCCAGTAGACATTCAACAGCTTTTGTTGAATGAATGTATGAGCACTAAAAATAGTTCAGATGGCTGGAGACAAGTGTGTCAAAAAGAAAAGAGGCGATTGCACAACAAAGTAAATGTACTTCATGCTACTGAATTGTACACCAAAAATGGTTAAAATGCTAAATTTTATGTTATTTATATTTTATTACAATAAAAAATTTAGAAGTAAATAAGAGATGTGATTCCAGACAGGTGGGCAGGAGTGAGTACATGAAGGGCCTTATAAACTATGTTACAGAGACAGGACTTTATCTTGAGAGTTAATTTTAAGTGGGGGATTGTCTGGATCATATTTTCAATTCAAAACACCAGCTCCAGGGATTCTCTGGTAGTCCAGTGGTTAAGAATCCATCTTGCAATGCAGGGGACGCTGGTTCAATCCCTGGTCAGCGAACTAAGATCCCACATGCCGCGGGGCAACTAAACCCAAGTGCTGCAACTACAGAGCCCACCCGCCACAACTAATAAGCCCCTGTGCTCTGGAATCCGTGCATTCTGGAGCCTGCACACCACAATTAGAGAGAAGACCACGCACCACAACGAAAGATCCTGCGTGACACAACTAAGACCCTACGTGGCAAATAAATAAATACTTTAAAAAAACCCAAAAAAACCCACCAGCTCCAGCTGCAGTATGTAGAAATAGTATGGCAGGTTCATAGGAGGACTACTCCACACAGTAACAGCAAAATACACATTCTTCTCAAGCGCACATGCAACATTCTCCAGGATGGACCATAGGGTAGGCCACAAAAAAGTCTCAATTAATTTAAAAAGGTTGAAGTCACAAAATATTCTCCAACTAAACTGGAGTGAAATTAGAAATCAATAGCAAAAGGGAATTTAGAAAATTCACAAGTATGTGAATTTTCCTAACCAACCACTGGGTCAAAGAAGAAATCACAGGGAAAATATTTTGAAGTTAGTGAAAATGAAAACAAAACATACCAAAACTTGGGATACAGCATAAGCAGTGCTCAGAAGGAAATGTGTAGCTATGAATGCCTATATTAAAAATGAAGAAAGATCTCAAATCAACAGCTTAACCTTCTACCTTAATAAACTAGAAAAAGAAAAGCAGGGAATTCCCTGGCAGTCCAGTGGTTAGGACTCCCCGCTTCTACTGCATGGGGCCTGGGTTCAGTCCTTGCTTGGGGAACTAAGATCCTGCAAGCCACGTGTCACAGCTGAAAAGAAAAAAGAAAAGAAAAGAAAAAGGAGAGCAAACTAAATCTAAAGAAAGCAGAAGGAAGGAAATAATAAAGATTAGGGTGTAAATAAATGAAATAGAAAACAGAAAAACAATAGAATCAACTAAAACAAAAGTTGGCTCTTTGAAAAGACCACTAAGATTGACGAACCTTTAGCTAGACTGACCAAGAAAAAGAGAAGACTCAAATTACTAAAATCAAAAATGAAAGAGGGGCTGCTGTGGAGCAACTAAGCCCATGCACCACAACTACTGAGCCTGCACTCTAGAGTCTGTGAGCCACAACTACTGAGCCTGTGTGCTATCACTACTGAAGTCTGTGTGCCTAGAGCCTGTGCTCCACAACAAGAGAAGCCATCGCAATGAGAAGCCCGCACACCACAACGAAGAGTAGCCCCTGCTCGCCACAACTAGAGAAAGCACGCACGCAGCAATGAAGACCCAATGCAGCCAAAAAAAAAAAAAGAGTTTATAGAAGAAAATACAAAAGAGTATTAAAAAAAAAAATGAGGGACTTCTCTGGTAGCGCAGTGGTTAAGAATCCGCCAGCCAATGCAGGGGACACAGGTTCGAGCCCTGGTCCAGGAAGATCCCACATGCCGCAGATCAACTAGGCCTGAGTGCCACAACTACTGAGCCTGCGCTGTAGAGCCTGCAAGCCACAACTACTGAGCCTGCATGCCACGACTACTGCAGCCTGCGTGTCTAGAGCCTGTGCTCCGCAACAAACAAAAGCCGCTGCAATGAGAAGCCTGCACACCACAACGAAGAGTAGCCCCCGCTCGCCACAACTAGAGAAAGCCCACGCACAGCAACAAAGACCCAACACAGCCAATAAATAAATTAATTAAAAAAAAAAAAAAAGAAGAAAGAAAGAGCGGGTGTTCCCTGATGGCCTAGTGGTTAGGATTCCAGGCTTTCACTTCTGTGGCCCGGGTTCAATCCCTGGTCAGGAACTGAGATCCTGCAGAAAAAAAAAAAAAGAGGAAACATTACTAACGATCTTACAGAAATAAAAAGTATTATAAGGAAATACTGTAAACAACTGTAGGCCAATAAAGTAGATAACCTAAATGAAATGGACAAATTCCTAAAAAGACACACACTACCAAACCTGACTCAAGAATAAATACAAAATCTGGGACTTCCCTGGTGGCGCAGTGATTAAGAATCTGCCTGCCAATGCAGGGGACACAGGTTTGAGCCCTGGTCTGGGAAGATCCCACATGGAAGATCCCACATGTCGCAGAGCAACTAAGCTGCAACTAAGAAAAAGCCCATACGCAGCAATGAAAACCCAATGCAGCCGAAAATAAATAAATTAATTAACTTTAAAAAAAAGAAAAGAAAGTGAGAAGACAGTCCATGGAATGGGAGAAAATATTTGCAAATTGTATGTCTGATAAAGGTGTAGTATGTAGAATATAAAAAGAACAATTAGGATTATGGGATTAACAGATGCAAACTACTATACATAAAATAGATAAACAACAATGATTTACTGTATAGCACAGGGAGCTATACTCATATATCTTGTAATAGCCTATAATGGAAATATATATATATATATATATATCTTAATCACTTTGCTATACACCTGAAACTAACACAATATTGTAAATCAACTATACTTCAATTTTTTAAAAAGTTTGATGTTGGGAGTTCCCTAGTGACCGAGTGGTTAGGATTCTGGGCTTTCACTGCAGGGGCCTGGGGTTTAGTCCCTGGTGGGGGAACTAGGATCCCACAAGCCGCGCGATGCGGCAAAAGAAAAAAAAAGAAAAGAAAAAGTTTGATGCTTTGCTCGTGAAGGGAAAATAAAACCCCGCATAACTCAACAATAAAAAGATAACCCAATTTTAAAACAGGCAAAGGACTTAAATAGGTATTTTTCAAAAGAAGATATACAAATGGTCAATCAGCACATGAAAATATGTTCAATGTCACTCATCACAGGGAAAAGCAAAAACAACAACAACAACAACAACCCCACAAGATACCACTTCACACCCACTAGGATGGGTAAAATTAAAAATGCACCACAAGAATTAGGAAGTGGAGAAATCGGAATCCTCATTCATGGCTGGTGAGGATGTAAAACGAGGCAGCTGCTGTGGAAAAGCTGTCAGTTCCTTAAAATGTTAAACAAAAATTTACTAAATGACCTAACAATTTCACTCCTAGTATATACGCCTAAGTATATACCTAAGAGAAATGAAAACATAGTGCGGTCATTCTAAATCGGAGACGCTCAAGTCTATCCTGAAGCCTCTTTGAATCGCAACTCCGATCAGTCCCGCGTATACCGATAGGAACGTAGTTTTTCCAGACGCTTTGGATCTGTTTGTTGTTTGGGTTTTTTTGTTTGTTTCTTGTTTCTTTGTTTGCCACCCACGCTGCCATCAAGCTCTCACGGTCGCAAAGAAGGTTCACTACACATTTCTTTTCCTTTCTGCCGTCAACCGTGGCGCAGCTTCGCCCCCAGAAGGCCTCAGAGCACGACTAAAGAGGGTGACGGAGCGCTTTACGACAGTTGCTTTGTGGCCGTACCGGAGGAGGAAGATGGCGGCCACCTTAGTAGCTGCTCGGGGAGCGCGGCCAGCACCAGCCTGGGGGCCTGAGGCCATTACCCCCGACTGGGAAAACCGAGAAGTCTCAACAGGGGTAAGGAAGGACTCGGGGTTCACGAGATATGCACAAGGATTGAAGCGATGGAAAGATAAGGCTGGAGTGGGTTGGGAGAACTGGAGGGGCGGGGAAGAGAGGTGGTCTGTGTGATGCTGTCAGGCAGGGGAGGGGTATCCTAAGGACGCAGGAGTGGTGTGGGAGGAGGTGGAAGGTAGGCTGAAGCGTGGAATTCTGGAATCTTGCAGGACGAAAGCTTAAGGTCAGGGTGGGCCTTTGGGAACTTGAAGATTGAATTTCTGGTATTCTGCGGGTTATTGAGAACCCCATGAGATTTGACGATGTGTTGGTGGCGCACGACTTTTCTTATACTCTAGGGACTGGATAGACGGATCTTTAAGGTTTGTGTATGCTGGGGAATATGGAGAGGCCCAGACTCACCCCTTTCTCCTCTTTCTCCACTTTCTCCAGACCACTATCATGGCCGTGCAATTTGAAGGGGGCGTGGTTCTAGGAGCCGACTCCAGAACAACCACTGGGTGAGCTCAGGACAGATATGTGAAAGGTCTTTTTCCCGTCTTTCCCTTCCTTCCTTCCTTGCCTGCCAGCCCATCCTTACCCTCCATAGACTACTGTGGGAAGGGAGGTTTCGCCCCTCCCGGGAGATAAGGATTTTTTCCAGCTTCTACTGATTCGTAGTTCTCTTCACCTTTTGGTGAACTTCTTGCAAAAGTTTGTTCTCCAGCCTGCTTCAGTTTAGATGAGAACTAACAGGAAATACTGGAATTCCTGTTGAGGGAGTGGATGGTAAAAGATGAAAGTGGGAGACAAGTGGGGTCCTTCCCTCACTATTCTGCTATCCTGCAGGTCGTACATCGCCAATCGAGTGACTGACAAGCTGACCCCTATTCACGACCGTATTTTTTGCTGCCGCTCAGGCTCAGCAGCTGATACCCAGGCAGTAGCTGATGCAGTCACTTATCAGCTTGGTTTCCACAGGTACTTGTGGGCATTGGGGGAGCAAGTATCTGAAAGGAGTTGGGACCTGAGGAGCGGAATAGTCTGACTTCCAGGTCCTGACACTGCCTTCCCTATGACTCCCTTCACCCTCTAGCATCGAGCTGAATGAGCCTCCGCTGGTACACACGGCAGCCAGCCTCTTTAAGGAGATGTGTTACCGATACCGAGAAGACCTGATGGCAGGAATCATCATTGCGGGCTGGGACCCCCAAGAAGGGGGGCAGGTCAGATACCACCACCCCGAGAACATTGTAACCATGCCTTTCATTCTCTCCCCACCGCAGGCATTTTCTAGTTCTCTTTCCAGTCTCTACATCACTTACTATTAACTTTTCACATACCAGTTCCGCAGTGGACAGGCGAACATATGTGTGTTGTGGGGAGGGTACAAATGGTGACACTCTTCTCCTCCCTCCGTCTGGCAGGTGTATTCGGTACCCATGGGGGGTATGATGGTAAGACAGTCCTTTGCCATCGGGGGCTCCGGGAGTTCCTATATCTATGGCTATGTCGATGCTACCTACCGGGAGGGCATGACCAAGGAAGAATGTCTGCAATTCACTGCCAATGGTGAGAACTGCGGCTTCTGGGTCTGTGAGCATAAATCCCCATACTCGAGCCAGGTCAGCGTTCCTCTTTCCTTGCCACGATCCCAGCATCTGACTCCAATCCCAACTCTCTTCTTTTCTCCACAGCTCTCGCTTTGGCCATGGAGCGGGATGGCTCCAGCGGAGGGGTGATCCGCCTGGCAGCCATTGCGGAATCAGGGGTAGAGCGGCAGGTACTTTTGGGAGACCAGATTCCCAAATTCACCATTGCCACTTTACCACATCCCTGAATCCTAGGATTCTAAGATACAACAAGAGACATCCCATACTGATGACAAAATTCAATAAATAGTTTGTCAGTGAGAACCTATGTGCTTTGGGGTTCTTTTCTTAACCTCAAGCCTGAACTTCTCTGGCCCATTTCTGTTTGTATAAACCACTGCCCTGAGGGAGCTGGAGAGGACCCTTCTCCAGGCCATCATGCCCCACACTTCCGTTACCATATCCAGGTCTCTGTGACACTAGTGTGGTTGGTGTAGGGGCTCCCAGCAAATGACCCACTCCCCTCCCTGTTTAAGCCTAAGGGGGAACTCAGAATTCTGAGAGAGACTGGAGTCACCTCCCCTCAGCCTGCCTCCTGCCTCCTGGGAGGCTACTGGCCCTAAAGTCAGAAGGACTCCACATGTCCGACCCAGGTTCACAGTCCCCTCTCTTCACAGTCACCTCTGTCACCTCATCTTGTCAGAAGCAGCAGTGTGACTTCTTTGGCTTTTGGGAGGAAGTTGGACCTTGGTGCACATGGAGTTTAAGTTTGACCTTGAGTGGGAGAGGGCGGCCACTGGGAGTGCTGTGGGTTGGCTCCAGAAGCCACCATTCCCATGGGGAGGTGATGGGAAGTTACCTTTCAGCCCCACGGATGAGAAACTGAGAGCTGGCTTTGGCCCCTGCAAGACGGTCCCCACTCCAGCCAAGTGCTCATTGACAGTGACCGACAGTCTTGCCGTAATCTACATTTCTCCAGTCTATGGATAAGGGAACTGTGTTTCCACATTTGAAAACCTGGTTCTAGAATATAATCCTACCCTGGAGGATTTCGGGGGGTACAGAGGAGGCTTCCTAAGGAGTTGGTGAGGTCCTGAATTAAGTGAAGAAGGATCTCTCACCCCAAATGTGTATCTCAAAAGAACCAATGCGGAACTTTTGATTTTCTGCAAAACCTGTTCTCCCGGTCCTCCCTGTCTCAAGGCATCTTTGATTCCTCTTTCCCTTGTACTCCAAAATCCTGAGAACTCTCCATCCCTCAACAGAAAGGCCTTTCCTGGCCACTTGAATTTTAAGAAACACCACCCTCCTCCACCCTGCTCTCACATTACCTGTTTAATTTTCTTCGTAGCAGTACTTACCGCTGTCTCCTATTACCATGCTTATTTATTTATTGTCTGCCTCCCCTACCAGAAAGCAGATTCAGTGAGAAGAGAGAATTCCTTGTGCTTGATTCACTGATATATTTTCAATGCCTGGCAGGGAGTGGACATTTGATAGTCATTGAACGAATACGCTCCCTAGCCCCATCTGCTGTCCTGCCTACCCCGCACCCGCTCCAAACTGCTCTCACCACACTCAACTCTGAAGCTTGATTTCAGCAAACCTACTTCCTGCTAGGCACACCTGGGCGCCGCATGAGATCAGCTGCCTCCTGTTCCCCAATCCTGCGTCCTCACTCCCACCTCATGCTGCACTTCCCACCTCAGCCCCATAACAGCCCTGGTGTCGTCCCCATCTCCTCTCCAAAACATGCACATACACACAGCACTTGGCAATTCTCAGTGTATTTAATAAGAAGGTCATGAGGGATCTGAGGGAGCTGGACACTGGGATGACTGAGAAGGCGGGGGAAGGAAGGTTGCCAAGGCCTCCTGGAAGTTCAGCCCTTGGTTGTCCCCTTCAAATGGTGGAGTCGTTGGCCGATGCTATGTCATGCAGCTGGTGGCGGAAGGAGAGACGGGCTTTCCTGCTGAAGTAGGCGCCAGACCCAAGGGACCCTCCCTCAGCCACGATGGAGGCTACAGCTGGGCTGGGATCTGGATCTGGGGGGACAGCTGGATCCAGGCCTAAAAGGGAGATTGGAGGGGGAAGAAAGGAGTTGTGTGTCAGGAGGAGGAAAGAGGCCAGGGAACCTAGGGGGTGAGTGTCGCTAGCATCAGCAGGGAGAGGAGAGGGGACGTTGGCAGCAGGGCTGTCTTCCCTGGCCCGTGACCTATGCACTGGACACGGGGCCACACTCAGAAGGGCCCCCATGCTTGGTGTAATGCTCTGCTGTCACTGTCTTGAAATTCTTAATAATTTTTTTAATAAGGGGGTCCCACTTCTCCATTTCACACTGGGCCCTGCAAAGTGTTTAGCCAATCCTTTGGCGAAGTGATAAATCCACCTCCCGCCCAGGGGGCAGATTATCCTTTTCCCTTCCCTGATTTGAGCATTTACCTTTCTCCCCAGTGCAGTTTGTCTGTCTGCCTGGCAGCCCACCTTTTCCTCTGTCTCCCCCGTACCTGCTCCTCTTTCAGTCCCCCGCTGTCTCCGGCACCCACACCATGGGAAACACCATGCCCCCTTCAGATCCATCTCAATAATGGACGAGACTGGGATGCAGACAATGGCCAGGAGCGCCCTAGGAGGGGTGTGGTTTCCAAGCCCCTCCACTGTGGGCAAAACTACCACTTAGCCTCAGACCGCCTGGTGATTACAGGCGCCAGGAGATGGAAGGGGGAGAAGAGGGAGGAGGGAAGGGGTGGGGGATCCCCCACTCAAACGCCTATCCTTTTGTACCCCCTTAATTTTGGGGTCGTCTCTGATCCCCACGGAGAAGCAGGAGGAGACTAGGAGGGGAGGCATGGTAGAGACAGACACACAAGTGCCGGCACAGACAGACGCAGTGAAAATTCATCGTAGCAATGCCAGACGACAAGGGTGCCAGGCTGGACCCTGCTGGGGATTCATTTGTATTTTATTTTATTTTTTGTTAATATTTATTTATTTGGCTGTGCCGGGTCTTAGTTGCGCCATGTGGGATCTTTGTTTCCGCGTGCGGGATCTTTTAGTTGCGACCTGTGGGATCTAGTTCTCTGACCAGGGTTTGAACCCGGGCCCTCTGCATTGGGAGCGCAGAGTCTTAGCCACTGGACCACCAGGGAAGTCCCTCATTTATATTTTAGAATGAGATTCATTTGTATTTAGAATGCCCAAGATGTAAAAAATTTAAAGAATAGTTTATTTTTTTAGAACAAGAAACTTTACTAGTTAGGGAAATGTTATGTTCTCAAATGGTCCAGTAGCTGTCGACCCCTTTTATGAAAATAGTTGTAATTGATTAATTATGCTGTGCCAGGTAGATTCTAGGGACTTTTACGTTATCTCACTTGATCGTGTCAATGATTTTTGTGTGTGTGTGTGTGTGTGTGTGGCCACGCCGTGCAGCATGTGGGGTATTAGTTCCCGGACCAGGGACTGAATCCATGCCCCCTGCATTGGGAGTCTGAACCACTCGACCACCAGGGAAGTCCCTTTTTCTTTTTAACGTCAATGATCTTTTAAAGTAAGTGTTATTATTATGCTGATCTCAGAGATGAGGAATCAGAGGCACTGGGAGATTAGGTAGCTTGCCCAAGGTCACACAGGCAGTTATCAGAAGAGCAGTACTTTCCCTCACCCTCTTCAGTCTGACCCCAGAGTCCACTCTGTTAACTGCCACACTGAGCTTCCCAAGCATGTTCCTGACAGGTATTGCCCTCAGCCAGGTTTAAGGCAGCCAGAGCCCGGGCTGGGCGCCTCGGGTCCACAGTATGCTAACCAAGGACCCTAAATGCCCTCCAAGAGCTATATTATCATTCCCTAAGGGTATCATGATGTGGGAAAGGTTGGAAAGCACTGCTGACTATGCTGCCTGACTGAAATCTGTTATTTTATTTTATTTCTTTTTAAATTTAATTTTTATTTTATATTGGAAAATCTGTTTTTTAAATTAACTTTATGGAAGTAAAAATTTACATACAATTTAATGCACACATCTTAGTGTACAGTTCTATGAGTTTTGACAAGTGCATACACCCATGTAATCACCACCCGAATCAAGATATAGGACATCTCCATCACCAAGTTCCCTGTGTGGCCTTTACTCTCCCTCTTTTTCCCCACTCCCTGCCACAGGCAACTACTGATCTGATTTCCATCACTATAGATTGGTTTTTCTGTTCCAGAACTTTATATTAATGAATCATATAGTACTACTCTTTTGTGTACGCTTCTTTCAGCATAATGGTTTTGAAATTCACCCGTGTTGTATGTATTAACAGTTTGTATTTTTTGTAATCACAACTTTATTGAGAAATAATTCATGCACCATAAAATTCACCCTTTAAAGTCTACAATTCAGTGGTTTTTTACTATAGTCACAGAGGTGTGCAACCATCACAACTAATGTTATAACCTTCTCATCACCCTCAAGAGAAACCCTGTACCCATTAGCAGTCACTCCCCTGTCCTTCTCCCCAGCTACTGTCCCAGCTATGGTCTCTTTGGATTTACTTATTCTGGACATTTCATAGCAATGGAATCATATAATATGTGGTCCTTTGTGTCTGGTTTCTTTCGCTTAGCATAATGTTTCAAGGTCCATCCCTGTTGTAGCATGTATCAGTACATCATTCCTTTTTATGGCTGAATAATATTCCATGGTAGGGATACACCACATTTTGTTTATCTATTCATTACTTGATGGACATTTTGGTTTGTGTCTACTTTTTCGCTATTTGAATAATACTACTGTGGACATTCGTGTACAAGTTTTTGTGAGGGCATACATTTTCAGTTCTTTTTGGCATATACTTAGGAGTGGAATTGCTGGGCCACATGGTAACTCTACACTTAACATTTTGAAACTGTTTCCGAGGTGGCTGTACCATTTTACACTTTATTCATTTTTATTGCTGAGTAATAGTCTACAGGCCACAAATTAATCAAAATAAAAAACCTCTGCTTTTCAAAAGGCACCGTCATTTTATTTATTTATTTATTTTGGCCACGCTGAGTGGCTGGGCCCCAGCATTGAAAGAGCCAAGTCCTACTGGACCAACAGGGAATTCCCAAAAGGCACCATTATTTTAAAAAAACAAGGCACGTTCTGGGTGCAAATATTTGCAATACATATATCTGATGAAGGATTTGTATCCAAAATATATAAAGAACTCTTACAAATCAATAATAAGACAAATAACATGGTTTTTTAAAAAATTAGTGAAAGAATTGAACACTTAAAAAGAGATATAAAAATGGTCAATAAGCACATGAAACATGGTCAACATCATTAGTCATCAGAGAAATGCAAATAAAACTATGATGATGTACTATTTTACACTTATTAGCATGGCTAACACTAAAAAGATAGACAATATCAAACGTTGGCCATGCTGCAGAACAAATGGAATTATCATACATAGATTTTGGAAATATAAAACACAACAACCATTTTGGAAAACAGTTTGGCAGTTCCTTTTACCCCCTATCTTAAAATATTTCACCTATTTAAAAAGTGCTTTTTCAGAGTTGGAGGAATCAGGCTCCCTGACTTCAAACTATACCACAAAGCTACAGTAATCAAGACAGTATGGTACTGGCACAAAAACAGAAATATAGACCAATGATACAGGATAGAGTACCCAGAGATAAACCTACACACATATGGGCACCTAATTTATGACAAAGGAGGCAAGAACGTACAATGGACAAAAGACAGCCTCTTCAATAAGTGGTTCTGGGAAAACTGGACAGCTACATGTAAAAGAATGAAATTAGAACACTACCTAACACCATACACAAAAATAAACTGCAAATGGATTAAAGACTTAAATGTAAGACCAGACACTATAAAACTCTTAGAGGAAAACATAGGAAAAACCCTCTTTGACATAAACCACAGCAAGATCTTTTTTGACCCACCTCCTAGAGTAAGGGAAATAAAACAAAAATAAACAAATGGGACTTAATTCAACTTCAAAGCTTTTGCACGGCAAAGGAAACCATAAACAAGACAAAAAGACGACCCTCAGAATGGGAGAAAATATTTGCAAATGAAACAACAGACAAAGGATTAAACTCCAAAATATACAAACAGCTCATGTGACTCAATATCAAAAAAACAAATAATCCAGTTAAAAAATGGGCGGAAGACCTAAATAGACATTTCACCAAAGAAGACATACAGGTGGCCAAGAGGCACATGAAAAGATGCTCAACATCACTAATTATTAGAGAAATGTAAATCAAAACTACAATGAGGTATCACCTCACACCGGTCAGAACGGTCATTATCAAAAAATCTAGAAACAATAAATGCTGCAAAGGGTGTGGTGAAAAGGAAACCTTCCTGCACTGTTGGTGGGAATGTAAATTGATACAACCACTATGGAAAACAGTATGGAGGTTCCTTAAAAAACTAAAACTAGAACTACTATATGACCCAGCAATCCCACTACTGGGCATATACCCTGAGAAAAACGTAATTCAAAAAGAGACATGTACCACAATGTTCATTGCAGCACTATTTACAATAGCCAGGGCATGGAACCAACCTAAATGTCCACTGACAGATGAATGGATAAAGAAGATGTGGCACATATATACAATGGAATATTACTCAGCCAAAAAAGGAAAGAAATTGAGTTATTTGTAGTGAGGTGGATGGACCTAGCGTCTGTCATACAGAGTGAAGTAAGTCAGAAAGAGAAAAACAAATACCATATGCTAATGCATATATATGGAATCTTAAAAAAAAAAAAATGGCACTGATGAACCTAGTTGCAGGGCAGGAATAAAGAGGTAGACATAGAGAATGGACTTGAGGACTTGGGGTGGGAGGGTGAAGCTGGGGCGAAATGAGAGTAGAATCGACATATATACACTACCGAATGTAAAATAGTTGGCTGGTGGGAAGCAGCAGAGCACAGGGAGATCGGCTCAGTGCTTTGCCATGACCTAGAGGGGTGGGATAGGGAAGATGGGAGGGAGGCTCAAGAGGGAGGGGATATGGGGACATGTGTATGCATGTGGCTGATTCACTTTGTTGTGCAACAGAAACTAACAGTATTGTGAAGCAATTATACTCCAATGAAGATCTATTGTTTAAAAAGTGCTTTTTAATGACCATTTTAAAATAGCCTTTATTTGTCACTTTCTTCACCCTGCCTCTATATAAATGTGTGCAATTAGAGATCAAACAAGTTTGGCTAGTTTCTTAAAAAGTTAAAACGATGGAGCAACTCCACTCCTAGCTATTTACCCAAGAGAAACGAAAACATATTGCTACACAAAGACTTACCCAGGAATGTTTATAGGAGCTTTATTCGCAGCAGGCAAAAACTAGAAACAACCCAAATGTCCGTGAAGAAATATCCATCAGCCCACTCTTCCATCTAGAAGAGATAAAGAAATCTACTTTAAAAAAAAATGAAATATTTTGTCTATTAGAACCTGAAATTTTTCCTGTTTCCCCTTAGACTGTTAGTTTCAGAAGAGCAAGTCCCGTGATAGTTTTGTTCACTACTGTATGCTCAGAGTCTGGCGCGGAGCAAGTACGCAGAAAGTAGTGAATGAATGAAAGAATGCAAGCTTGCGTACGTTAATGAATTTGTGGCCACCAGCCCTCGGGCCTTCCGTCATTCCTTCCATCTACAAATGCCAATGCGGTTCTCAGCCGGCCCGGGAAGGGGACACAGCCAGGTCCCTGCCGCGGAGGCGCGTCCCGCCAGGGGCCCTGGCGGGATCGGTGGCCGGAGAGGCCCCGGGGGGGCCGGCGCCCGAGCGGAGGAGGGTGCGCAGGGCCGAGGGCCCACAGGGAGGAGCGGGCCTGCACGGACCGACGGCGCGGGACAGACTGACAGCCCGGCAGACGGCGCCGCACCGATGCACGGGGAGGGTAGCGCCGTCCCGCAGAGCCGAGGGCGGCCCCAGCGCCCAGGCCGCACGCAGGACTGCAAGGACAGGCCGAGGGCGGCGGGGGCGGGACAGGACCGACGAGAATCCGGAGGAGGTGAGGCCGGGGGCCGTCCCGCCCCCAAGGGCAGGCCCTGAGCGCCCGCCCCGCCCTGGCCCTCTGGGTTGTGGGCTCCGGCTCTGACTCTGCTGCGCTGCCTCCGGCTCGGCTGCCCGGGTGAGGGGGCCGGGGAGGGGACGCCGCGGAGGTGCCGGGCCCAGGAAATCGGGCGGGGACGGGAATGAGCTTGGGCTGCGGGTCCTCCTGACTCAGCCTCATGCTCAGATTTCGGGGTTTCCCTCCCGGGCGGGGAACGCATAACTTCCTCATTCCCGCCTGGACCCCTTCTTCCAGCTGGCTTGGCCTGGCTGGAGCCCCGGTGGCTCGGGACCCCTGGCAACCCCCGGGGCCCCTCCCCTGGCTTCTGCTCTGCCCCACTTCGGGGCCATCCGGGCCTGGCCGGGTGTTCCTCGGCACCCTGGTTACGGGACGGGAGGCGGGACTCAGGCATTCTGGATGCAGGAAGGATCGAGATAGGGGATGGAGATTAGAGGCGGGTTGGCAGGACGTTGCAGACCGATGAGCCATAATCAGAGAGACGGGGAGTCAGCGGGAGCCAGGTGGGGGGTAGCGGGGGACCTGTGGGAGATGGAAGACCGTGGGGTGCGATGGCGGGCAGGGTTCTGCAAAGCAGGTCACCTTCCTGAGGCCTCCCCATATTCCTAGGATGGCGGCGACCTCCGAGAGCCTCTTCCCCTCTGGGGGTGACCTGGACTCCAGACAGTTACAGATGGAGCCCGATGAGGTGGACACTCTGAAGGAGGGAGAGGACTCAGGTACACAGGGAGGACGCCCTCAGGGAGAGGAGGAGGAAGGGGCTGAGACCTCCTGGAGTCCACATTCTTCCACTTTCTCTCCTGTCAGCTGACCGGATGCACCCCTTTCTGGCCATCTACGACCTCCAGCCTTTGAAAATTCACCCCTTGGTGTTTGCCCCTGGGGTTCCCGTCATAGCCCAGGTGGTGGGCACTGAAAGATACACCAGTGGATCCAAGGTGGCTGGGCTGGCACTAGGGAGGGGGCTAAGGGGAGGGCTGGCCAGAGTGGGGCTGCCACCCAACCAGGGAACATCCATTCAGTCAGTTCCTCACTCCCCCAGGTGGGCACCTGCACTCTGTATTCTGTCCGCTTGACTCACGGTGACTTTACTTGGACAACCAAGAAGAAGTTCCGTCATTTCCAGGAATTGCATCGGGACCTCCTGAGACACAAAGTCTTGATGAGTCTGCTCCCTCTGGCTCGGTGAGGGGGACAAGACTGCCTCCTGTGAAGGGCAGGTGCCCCCTCACCGCGGGGCAGCATGGGATGTCACTGCCCCAGCCCCCATTGCTGCTTTCCGTCTGTCTCATCCCCAGACCACAGCCTTTCCTCCCCCAGCTGCTTTCCTCCCCCAACTCTGGCCACTGGGCCTGCTCCTCTGACCCCGGTTACCAGGAAACCTTCCCTGCTCAGCTCTCCCTGTCCATGGTTCTGGGCCAGTATCTCAGCAGGGCTGGATGCCCAAAGTACCCTTGGCAGCCTCCCACCTTTTTCTGTCTCCATCCTCAGGGTAAGGGGCATTCCTTCTGCCAGCCCCTCGCTTCCTCCAAGACCCCACCTCCAGTGCTTCAGGAACCTAGGCACCCATCCTCCCATCCTCCTATTGACCCTCCCCCATCACTTCCACAGCTTTGCCGTTGCTTCTTCTCCAGCCCAAGAGGCAAACAACAGACAGATGCCCTCTCTATCCCGGGCAGGTCCTGAGGGCTCCGCCAGACATGCATCCAGCAAACAGGTGGGACCGGACACCAGGTCCTCTGGGAAGGTGTTTGGGTGCAAATGGTTCTGGTCCCATCTGTCTCTCCCTTTTTCCCATCCCTACTTCAGAAATACCTGGAGGATTACCTCAACCGCCTCCTGACCATGTCTTTCTACCGCAACTACCATGCCATGGTAAGGTCAAGAGGCTGGTGCCAGGTCTCTTGAGATGGAGCAGGGGGCAGAGGACCAGGGTCGGTAGAGTCTGAGGGGCTGAAAATAAGAGTCTCTCCTCTGGGCCTTTTTCTTCCTCTGCAGACAGAGTTTCTGGAAGTCAGTCAGCTGTCCTTTATCCCAGACCTTGGATCCAAAGGACTGTGAGTGTCTGACACCCCTCACCCGCCATCTGCCAACATCTGGATCTCTCCCTGGCTGAGAATAGGGAAAGAGCAGTGCACAGCGGGCTGGAGGTCTGGATCCCTCATCCAGCCTCATCCAACATCTCTTCCTGGTTTTCCCCACAGGGAGGGGGTGATCCGGAAGCGCTCAGGTGGCCACCATGTTCCTGGCCTCACCTGCTGTGGCCGAGACCAAGTTTGTTATCGTTGGTCCAAGCGGTGAGGCCTGAGCAGAGCCGCTGGGCAGTGGGTGGGGGTGAGGAAGGAGATGCCAGGGGCATGGAGGAATGGTCAGAGCCCTTCCACTCCAGGTGGCTGGTGGTAAAGGACTCCTTCCTGCTGTACATGTGCCTCGAGACCGGCACCATCACATTTGTTCAGCTCTTCGATCCTGGCTTCGAGGTACAGGTGGGGAAAAGGAGCACAGAGGCACGATACGGGGTCCGGATCGACACCTCCCACAGGTAAGGCCTCCCTGGTGTGGACAGACACCTGGTGAGTGAAGAGCCAGCCTGGGGCCCTAAGGGGAGTTAAGTGGAAGAGACCATGGAAGAAAGGAAGGCGTTCCCACCTCCCTGGAGCCGGCCATGATTTGGAACCAGAGAACTGTTCTAGTCAGATGCTTGGGGCTGCTCTTAGAGGCTGGGCGCAGAGAAAGAGAGTTGAGTATAAGCCTGGGGGAAGGACTTTTGGTGCAAAAGATAGGGCACTGCATTCATCCATTTATTCATTCAACAAACTTAAGGGACTTCCCTGGTGGTCCAGTGGTTAAGATGCCATGCTTCCACTGCAAGGGGAGCAGGTTTGATCCCTGGTCATGGAACTAAGATCCCACATGCAGTGCAGCATGGCCAAAAAAAACCCCCAAAAAAACAAACTTAAGTGGCTGGCACGATACCAAGCGCCAAGGACCCAACTGTGAATAAGGCAGATACACTCCCTGTCCCTGTGAAGTCAAGTAGGGACTAAGGGAAGAGGTAGGAAAGAGGTGATAGCTAAAGGGGAGGTTTCTGGGCCAGGCCAGAGGTGTGGAGGGTGAGGATTGTGGTCCACCCATTGTTCCCGTCCAGGTCCTTGATTCTCAAGTGCAGCAGCTACCGGCAGGCACGGTGGTGGGCCCAGGAGATCACTGAGCTGGCCCATGGCCCGGGCAGAGACTTTGTACAGCTGCACCGGCACGAAAGCTATGCTCCACCTCGGCCTGGGACCCTGGCCCGGTGGTGAGACACTGACATCCTTTCTGAAATCGTCAGCGGCCTTTCCAACCTCCTTGGTTTCTCTGAGTCCTTGATCTTCTTTATCTCCTCTGACCCCTTCTGACCTCAATAACCTCCCCCTTTGACTTCTCAAATTTCCCTGACCCCCTGACCTGTTTAATCATGCTGATCCCTCTGATTCCCCTCTGATCTTTCTGAACCCCAAACTGGGTAATCTCTGACCCCGACCTCTCCGACCTCCTGTGACCTTTTTAACCTCCTTTCACCACACTGACCCTCTCTGTTCTCAGTGATCTAAAATGTCTCTGATTTATTCGTCCATTTAATAAACATTTTCTGAGCACCCACTATGTGCCAGGTCCAGTGGCAGGGATAAGACTCAGTAGGTGATTCAGTCCCACAACAATGGGAGTTTGCCACGCTGGTGGTAGGTATAGGGTACCAAGCACAGAGGAGGGGCATCTGCCCCAGCATAGGATGTCAGGACTGGCTTCTAGAAGGCAGTAACCCTGAGGTTAACCTTAGCAAGATAAAGAAAATGGAGAAGGGCAGTCCGTGCAGAGAAGCTAGAAATAGCCCAGCGTGTTTGGGAACCACAAAGACTGACCATTGTTGCAGCGTGAGGAGCAGTGGTCAGTAAAGAGTCTGGGGGTCGCAGGGTCTGATCAGTGCCTCTCCCACTAAGCTGAGGGTGTTAACCTTTATCATAGGCAGAGAGGAGTCATGGCAAGAATTTTTCTTGGAGGTGGTGTTGAGATTTTTTTAATTGGAGTATAATTGCTTTACAATGTTGTGTTAGTTTCTGCTGTACAACAAAGTGAATCAGCTATATGTATACATATAACCCCATATCCCCTCCCTGTTGAGCCTCCCTCCCACCTTCCCTACAGGGAGATCAGCTCAATGCTTTGTGACGACCTAGAGGGGTGGGATAGAGATTTATTAATTAATTTATTTATTTTAAAAATTTATTTATTTTATTTATTTTTGGCTGTGTTGGGTCTTCGTTGCTGGCTAGCACTTTCTCTAGTCGCAGCAAGCAGGGGCTACTCTTCGTTGCAGTGCGCAGGCTTCTCATTGCGGTGGCTTCTGTTGTTGCGGAGCACGGACTCTAGGCGCACAGGCTTCAGTAGTTGTGGCACACAGGCTCAGTAGTTGTGGCTCGCGGGCTCTAGAGCACAGGCTCCGTAGTTGTGGCGCATGGGCTTAGTTGCTCTGCGGCATGTGGGATCTTCCCGGACCAGGGCTCGAACCCGTGTCCCCCGAATAGGCAGGAGGATTCCCAGCCACTGCGCCACCAGGGAAGCCTGAGATTTATTTTTTAACATAAGAACTGATCATAGCTAATACTTATGTAGCACTTAGTGTGTGCCAGAAACCATTCTGAGTGTTTTATGTTTATGAACTTACAACAGCCCCGTGAAGCAGGTACAGTTGTTATATCCACTTTACAGGTGAGAAAACTGAGGCAAGGAGAAGTTAAGTAACTTGTCAATGTCACACACCTTGTAAACAGTGGAACCAGGATTCAAATCCAGCTAGTATGGGTCAAGACCCTGCTCTTCACCATCAAACAGGACTGTTAGTTATTAAAAGTCTAACAATACGGAAACACATTAAGTAAAAAAATTAAAGTTCACTGCACAAGCCTTTACCCCCTGGCCCTTAGTTCTTCTCTACACCCCCTGCCCCAAATCCCATTTTTCTCCCCAGAAGTAATCCTGGTGATAGTTTGATATTTATCCTCCCAGATCTTTTCCTGCATATTTTCATGTGCTTAGCATATATGTTACTTTTTGTTTTAATGTAAATGAGATCATGCACTCTCTGTTTTATTTTTTTCACTTAACACGTATCAGAGATTAGGCATTTACATTATTTCCCACTTTCAGTCTTATAAACGATACTACAATGAACGTAATCTTTGGTTAAGCACTTAATAGGATGTCTTCCTAGATATAGAATTACGAAGTGCATTTAATGGTATCGGGGGTATGTGGATTTAATATTCTGATAGGTAATACCAAACTGTCCTCTAAAAAAGCTATAAAACCAATGTATATTCTCACAAACTATGAGAATACTCACTTCCCCATATGCTAATATTGAATGTAACCTGCAATTTTATTTTTTTGCCAATCTAGTGAATTTAAAAAGTGTTATTCATTTTAATATCAATTTCCTTGTTTAGTGATGAAGTTGAACATCTTTTCATCTATGATTGGCCATTTTCCCCCTGTGAACTATCAGTTCTCTTTTTTTTTTTTTTTTGGCTGTGCCGTGTGGCTTGTGGGACCCTGTTCCCCAACCAGGGGCCAAACCGGTGCCCTCCGCAGTGAAAGCACTTTTCTTTGTTCAGTTGGCCTATATGTCTTTTTTTTTTTTTTTTTTTGTGGTACGCGAGCCTCTCACTGTTGTGGCCTCTCCTGCTGTGGAGCACAGGCTCCGGACGCACAGGCTCAGCGGCCATGGCCCACAGGCCCAGCCACTCCGCGGCATGTGGGCTCCTCCCAGACCAGGGCACGAACCCGTGTCCCCTGCATCGGCAGGCCGACCCTCAACCACTGTGCCACCAGGGAAGCCCCCTGTATGTCTTTTTGTTATTGATATGTTGGAACTCTTTATATGTGATGTATTAATCTTCCCAATCTTTAGTCATTTTCTTTGGTTTGTTGTGTCTTTTGTAGTTTGTAATTTTATTTAGCTTGTACTGGCAAATTTATCCCACTTTGATATATCTGCTACTGTCTGACCTCTCTGATCTCTCTTGGTCTTTGACACTGCTGTCACCTCTGACCCATGACTATCCTCCGGTCTTCACTCTCCAGAGCTTTCTGGCTTCTGACTCCCCTGACCTCCTTGGCTTGGCCTCCCCCCAGGTTTGTGAATGGGGCAGGTTACTTTGCTGCTGCAGCTGATGCCATCCTGCGAGCTCAAGAGGAGATTTTCATCACAGACTGGTGGTAAGTGGGGAAAAAGCCTGAGCAGGAAGCGGTAGGATAGGGCCTGCAACACATCAGCTTATGGGTCAGAAAAGGAGTGGAAGGGGAGGAGTGACTGTTGTCGGGAGCTTAGCTTGCCCTTACCCGCTGCCCTGAATCCCAGGTTGAGTCCTGAGATTTACCTGAAGCGTCCGGCCCATTCAGATGACTGGAGACTGGACATTATGCTCAAGAAGAAGGCGGTGAGGAGAGTGGTTGGGCCGGAGGGGAAGCATGGTGGCGGGGTGGCCTGTGGGTGGAGATTGGTTAGAAGGGACTGTAGCATGGGGGAAGGCAGGGAATCTGAAACTTGAGGAGGAGGAAATATGCCCATCCTGGCTCAGTGTCTGGCAAACATCGCTGCCTCCCCTTCCCTAAGGAGAACTGACACCTCCCTGTGCTTGCCCTTCCTCTACCTGGTATAGACTTTCCTCCCAGTATCCATTACACTCTGTTGTGTTACTGCAGGGTGGACATGTCTGTCTCTCTCCCTGGGCTGATTAATATCACTAGTTCCAATACAAGGCATAGTGTCTGCTATGTTGGGAGCCTCCATAGATGTTGATGGGTGGGAGGAAAGATATGTGGGTGATGGAGAGTGGGTGGGCGAATGGATGGGTAGATGATGGAAAGGGAGATAGATAGAAGGACATGAGGTTGGGAAGGTGGATCAGTAGGAGAGTGGGTAGGTAGATGGGTGAATGATAGATGGTAGATAAGGGGATGAGTAAATTTTGGGGAAAATGGGTGGATAGATAATGCTGGCTAGGTGGGTAGATGTGTGGATGGGTGAGCAGATAGATGATATTCAATCTGGGTTTGCTGTAAGCATCAAAGCAGGGTGTAAGTGGCAGAGCTTTGAGGATCTCCACACAGGGAGGAGGAATATACAGGAACCCTGAGCATGGGGAAGGGTTTGGGAGGGTGGGAAGGGGTCCTTCCGAGAGAGGCATTAGGATCTGATTCCCTCACTGACCACAGGAGGAGGGTGTCCGGGTGTCCGTACTGCTGTTTAAGGAAGTGGAGCTGGCCTTGGCCATCAACAGTGGCTATAGCAAGAAGGTTCTAATGCTACTGCATCCCAACATAAAGGTGACTCTCAGGCCTCAGAGACCCCTTCCCTGCAGCCCTCCTCACCACACTTTCCCATCCCCTCAACCCTCCCTTTTCTTGAACATCTCATCCTTCCGTCTTTCCATGCTCTCCCCCAACGCCTCCTCTTTCTTCTCCCACCTAAGCTCACTCTCCTGAACTCCCCCATACCTGCTCCAGGTGATGCGCCACCCAGACCAGGTGACTCTGTGGGCCCATCATGAGAAGCTCCTGGTGGTGGACCAAGTAGTGGCCTTCTTGGGGGGGCTGGACCTCGCCTATGGCCGCTGGGATGACCTGCACTACAGACTGACTGACCTTCGGGACTCCTCTGAGTCAGCTGCCCCCCAGGTAACCCCCCAAGGCCTTCCTGAGCTCCCCCAAACTCAGCTAACCTAAATCCACACCCCTTCCCGGCTCCAGCCTTCCCCTCCAGTCATTTCAAGCCCACACTCTGGGTTCCTTGGCCTTTCTGGGACCCCAAGAACCTGCTTTGAATATACTATGACCCGGTCCCCTCCCCATGTCCGTTACCCACCCCTCCCCCCATTCCTCTAGGGATTTCAAATGCATCTGAAGGGGAGGACCGGGGAATCAAACTCTCTCTGCTTCATTCTTACTCTGTGTGTCTCTCTGTCTCCCAGTCTCCCAGTGCTCCTTTCTTCTCTTTGGCCTGGCTCTGTACAGCCCCATGACCTCTCCTTGCCCCTGGCTTGGGTGTGTTCCCCCTACAGCCTCCCACCTCATGCTCAGACCCTCCAGCTACACCAGACCTCTCTCACAACCAACTCTTCTGGCTGGGCAAGGACTACAGCAATCTTATCACTAAGGACTGGGTCCAGCTGGATCGGCCTTTTGAGGGTAGGGGTCCCCTTCCTCCAAAGCCCGTGAGAGTGGGGAGCAGGGGTAGAAGGCAGGGCTGGGACTGAGGATGGGATGAACTGGGTCAAGGGTAATGCACCCTCCTCCTCTCTGCCCCAAGTGTCCCCAAGAGACCATCCCTGACCTCTCCCCTGACTCTCCTGGGACCCCCAGATTTCATTGACAGGGAGACCACACCCCGGATGCCATGGCGGGACGTCGGGGTGGTGGTCCATGGCTCACCCGCCAGGGACCTTGCCCGGCATTTCATCCAGCGCTGGAATTTCACCAAGGTGCTCGATCCCTCCTGTGAGGCTGGAGGGCGGGAGGGAGCCTGGGGCAGCTCGTCACCTCCCTCTGACTCTGCCATCCCTCTTCCTCAGACCACCAAGGCCAAGTACAAGATACCCAGGTACCCCTACCTGCTGCCCAAGTCCATCAGCACCGCAAACCAGCTCCCTTTCATGCTCCCAGGAGTGCAGTGCGCCACCGTGCAGGTGAGGCTCCGTCTTCAGCCTGCCCTCGCCTCCCTCCCTTCAGCCCAATGCCCCGGCCCACTCTCCCTGACCTGAGAGCCCCCGCCAGACCCCTCCTCTCCCGGGCTCAGGAGCCACATCATATTCGCCGTCCCCCCCAGGTCTTGCGGTCAGTGGACCGCTGGTCAGCGGGGACCTTGGAGAACTCCATCCTCAATGCCTACCTGCACACCATCAGGGAGAGCCAGCACTTCCTCTACATTGAGGTCTGACCGGGATGAGGGTGGGGCAGAGAACGGAGGGGACATCCCAGGGGAGAGACTTAGGATGTCAGTGGCATCAATCGTTGAGTACTGGCATAACTGGGCCTGGAGAAATGCAGAAGCCTGGGGCCAGGGCCTGGAGCCTGGGGCTGGGGACGGCAGCGGGGAGCTGAGGGCAGGGGCTGGGGCCAGACTGCTGATGTCTCTCATTGGTCCCTGCCCCAGAATCAATTCTTCATTAGCTGCTCAGATGGGCGGACGGTGCTGAACAAGGTGGGCGATGAGATTGTGGACAGAATCCTGAAGGCCCACAAGTAAGATAGACCAGCCAGAGTGTGAAGATTGTGGGCGTGGTTTAAGCCCAACTGGATGGGTGGGGCTTGGGGGAGAGGTCACACCTCTGACTCCACCCCTCCCCAGACAGGGGCAGTGCTTCCGAGTCTACATGCTTTTGCCCCTGCTCCCGGGGTTCGAGGGCGACATCTCCACAGGTGGTGGTAACTCCATCCAGGCCATTCTGCACTTCACTTACAGGTGACCCCCGCCCCCCTCAGCCAGACTCTACCTCTCCATGGCCCCATCCTACCTATGCCTCCATCCTGACTCCGTCCTGATCCCTTCTTGCTAGACTTTTGAGGTCCACCTCTCTCCTGACATCCCCCATCTCCTCCCCAGTCTCCACTTCCCTCACCCATTCTCTTCCCTCAGGACGCTGTGTCGTGGGGAATATTCAATTCTACATCGCCTCAAAGCAGCCAGTGAGTGCTGGGAGCTGGGGGTTCAAGCCCTGGACCCCCGGGGAGGGGGCAACTGAGGGACTGGAGCCCCAGGGATGGAGGGAAGGAGGCTATCACTCCTGCATGCTTCTGGGGCTACTGCCTGAGCCCACAGGTGGCCTTACACTGCAGAGAGAAGTATATAGACCAGGGCTTCTGAAGTGAGGAGGTAGATGGGACAGGGCTCTGTCTGCACATGGAGAGTACCTCTCCTCACTCCCCTTCCCCCCATCTCTTACTCACAGTGGGGACAGCGTGGCGGGACTATATTTCCATCTGTGGGCTTCGCACACACGGAGAGCTGGGTAGGCACCCGGTCTCAGAACTCATCTACATCCACAGCAAGATGCTCATTGCAGATGACCGGACGGTCATCATTGGTCAGTGCTGGATCTCGGCCCCCGGCAACGAGAGGAGGGTGGGGAGAAGTGGAGCAGGGCCCAGCCAGGGGCAACGGGATGGAGGTGGGTGGTGGAGATTGCAGCTGAGGCCCAACTGGGGATGGAGGCCAAAGAAGGCGTGTTGCCCCCAGGCTGGTTCTTGGGTAGAGGTGATGGGGGTCTCCTGGGCTCAGGAGGACGCAGTGTGTCCCGCACCACCCACCAGGCTCCGCAAACATCAATGACCGGAGTTTACTGGGGAAGCGGGACAGTGAGCTGGCTGTGCTGATCGAGGACACGGAGATGGAGGCATCCCTCATGAATGGTGTGGAATATGAGGCGGGCAGGTTTGCCTTGAGTTTGCGGAAACACTGCTTCAGGTAGAGCCGGGGTGGGGTGCTACAGCGTAGTGGGAGAGGTGGAAAGGGGGAGGGTCTGCCTTTTGAGCAAGTGTGAGGATTGCTTAGAGGTAGTACTGGATTTCCCAAGAGGCAGACTCATCCAGTTTAAGGTACCGGCAAAGCAGGGATACCGAAAAAATGAGAACCAAATATTTCAAAAGTAATTTGGTGTATCTTTTAAAGCATTAAAGCAGTCGCCAAAGTAGAGACAAATTAAAGCTCTGTTGGACTCGTTTACGCTTATTGTACTGTTTAACATTGCTTCTATTTTGAAATACCTGGGTAGGCACATTATAATTTTCTGGTATTCAGGCTTTCAAAGGATCTTAATCTGGCCCTGCTGGGACCCCTTTCTCCCGCAGCGTGATTCTCGGGGCAGATGCCCGGCCGGACCTGGATCTCCGAGACCCTGTCTGTGATGACTTCTTCCAGTCGTGGCAAGATACAGCTGAAAGCAATGCCAATATCTATGAGCAGGTGGGCAAGGGGGGTGGGCAGGGGTGCTGGCAGGGGGAAGTTCATGGATTATCCTGTCTAGGGTGGGATAGAGAGGAGCCCCCGCACAGCCATCCTCATAAGAGGATGAGGGTCTGGGGACATCATGGGATTCAGTGGCTCAGGGTCAGTGTAGAGGGATATGGTGGGCATGAGGGCGTCTAGCCTAGTTGGGCTTGGACTCTTGGGCAGTCTCCCCAAGCCTTATTGGCTTCCATGCCTCTCGCCCACAGATCTTCCGCTGCCTGCCGTCCAACGCCATTTGCTCCCTGCGGGCACTCCGGGAGTATGTGGCCGTGGAGCCGCTGGCCACGGTCAGCCCTCCCTTGGCCCGGTCTGAACTCACCCAGGTCCAGGGCCACCTGGTCCACTTCCCCCTCAAGTTCCTGGAGGATGAGTCTTTGCTGCCCCCCCTGGGGAGCAAGGAGGGCGTGATACCCTTAGAAGTGTGGACATAGCTGTGGCTCCAGCCCGGGAGAGGTCACCAGCCGCTGGGCTCTACCTCATCTGGCTCCCTGCCCCCTCACCCTGAGCACCGAGGGCAGTGCCTTTGAGACCTGGGGGAGGCAGGCATCCCCGGAGGGAACTAGAGAAGTCACAGAGGACCCTTTCTTGAGAAGTAGCCAAAGGGGACACTCTCAAGCCCGGGCTGGGGAGGCAGGAGAGGGTCCAGAGAAGTTCATCCTCCTCGCTGCCCAGTTCAAACCACTGCTACAAGGGAGAAGCAAAACACCTGCCAGGATGCCTGGGGCCAGCCTCCTATTCCAGGAGGACCAGATTCTGCCCTAGGCCTTCCCATCTCTCCCTTCGTCTTCCTGCCCTTGAACGCCCTCCCTGCCCCAGGGCCTTTCCCGGTTCATTACTGCCAAGGTGGAGGGAAGGATGCAGCCGCTCCGGCTTCAGTGCCCATGGTGGGGAGGGGACTGGGGGGTGGGGGGATGCACACTAACCCCCCCCACCAGCTGATGACAGGCACTAACTCTGTATCAGTTCAATAAGCGTTTCATAAATAAAAGCCTAGAAAAGGTCCTTGCCTCTTCCTGGGCTGAACTGAGTGCTTGTCTCAGCTGCCCCCCTAGGCCTACACACAGCAGCACAGGCCCCTTCATCCTCTCTCCACACCACTGGTTTCTTCTTTCTGTGACTTCAGCTCCGCTCCGCTCGTCTGTGGCTTCGGGAGCTCCGTCAGTAGGTGCTGGGAAGACCAGGTGTTCACACAGGGATGCCTGGGTAAAAGAAGGGCGGGGTCAAACCAGGACTCCTGGAGGACAATGGAGCTGATGGTGCAGCTTCAGGTGAGGGAGGCACCCAAAGAAGGGCCCAGAGGGGCTGCCTCTTGTTCCTCAAGTGACTGCAAGGGGAGAGGCTTAGCGAAGCCCCTGGGAGTGGATAAGGGTATAAGGCTTGAGGTCAGGAAGAACTGGGCCCAAATCCTGGACTTGTCACTTACTACCTTGGTGACCTTCTCAAGTCACATCACTTCTCTGGGCCTCGGTGATCCCAACTGGGAAATGGGAATAATACTTAATAGCTGGCTTGCTGTAAAGATTCAGTCATTGACTTGGATATTTATTGAGTACCTGCTCTTTGCCAGACACCATTCTAAACTCACAGCAGTGAGTACAACAAAGTCCCCACCCTCGTGGGACAGGCACGTATGTCCTGGAGCTTCAGTGTCCAGTACAGTAGCCACCAGCCACATTTGGCTATTTACATTTAAATTAATTACAATTAGAAATAGGTAAAAATTTAGTTCCTCACTCGCAGCGGCCATGTTTCAAGTGCTCAGGAGCCACTCGTGTCTAGCATATTGGACGGTGCAGGTACAGACCATTTCCGTCATTGCACAGAGTTCTATTGGTTGGCACATTGCACAGAGTTCTATTGCTCCAGAGGGAAGAGAGAAAATAGATGGTGTAGTCTACAAGAGAATGTAGTTCACACTGGACTGAGGAGGGTTACCTCCCACGGCAGGTGGGGAGAAAAGGATAAGATAACAGGGGTATACAGAGAGAGCTCTTTGAGTGAATTGGTGACTTTTATTTCTCAAGCTGGGTGGTGGGATATGAACTTTATATATTTTTTTCCATATTTTTTGTATATCTGAAATATTTTGCAATTAGAAAAAAGTTTAGTGCAGTCCTGGATCTTGCCCTTTGTTCCCCCAGCCTCACTCTCCAATCTCCGAATTGACCACAGGAGCAGGAAGAAACAGAGGGGAATAGAGTGAGCAGTTTAGGAGGACTTCCTGGAGGAGGGGTGTGCTTGTGGATGATGGCGTGCAGAGAGGGGATACTGTGGCCTTGCTCCCATCCTCTCCTTTGAGTCCAGCCCCCCGTTCCTCTGAAGAAGCCACTTCCACACAAAAAATTCCCCCTCACATGTAGAGCCAGTCCCCAGGTACTAATTGGCATTCTGCTAATTAGCCTCGTTGTCAGCACTCCGGGCCTCTTTCCCTAGGGGACCATTACCTCATTAACTGCCGAGTGGAGTGGAGGCAGCAGCTGCCCCAGGGCTGGGCCAGGGGGAGGTGGGCTTCTGCTTCATACTGTCTGCTGGTCTATCTGCTCCCCACTCATTGGTCCTGGAGTTTCTTGAATGGAGGCCCACACAGTGTGGGGAAAAAAAGCAGTGGGCCTGCAATCAGAAGAGTTGCCTCTAGACCCAGGGTGAAGAGAATGAATCCAGCCTCCCAAGGTGGGTGGGAGGCCCTGAGGGTGATTGGGTCTGTGCAAAATGTCCAACCCCCAGGGATCCAAAATTTGTCTTATTTTTATCTATTTATTTATTTTTGGCTGCATTGGGTCTTCCCCGCTGTGCGTGGGCCTCCTCCAGCTGCGGTGCGCAGGTTTCCCATCGCGGCGGCCTCTCCCGTTGCGGAGCACGGGCCCCAGAGCGCAGGAACCCGTGTCCCCTGAACTGGCAGGCGGATTCCCAACCACTGCGCCACCAGGGAAGCCCTAAAATTTGTCTTATTTTTAATAGTTTAACTTTTCTTGATGCCTGATCCAGGGCTTCCTCTACCATATTGTCTCTTTTAAAGTTATTATGGACAATTTCATATATACATAAAAGTAGAGAATAGACTGATGAAACCTCAGGTACCCACACATCAATACTCCAGCTTCAATAAGTATCAGCACAGGGCCAATCTTGTTTCTCTATCCTCCCCACCCCCCCAGGTTAGACTGCCTCTTGAGGTTTGGGTGGCCATCTGTCCTACCTCTGTGATCTTAATTTGCTCATTCTTTGATTCAGTATGTCTTTATTAAACACTGCCTGAGTCAGGCATTGGTAAATTTACTGAGGACCTTGAATATACCAAGTGCTTCACATACCTAATTTTATTTTATCCTAACCTTCCTGTTATTATCTCTGTTTTACAGATGATAGAATTGAACGTGAGAGATTAATGATTTGCACAAAGCACTGTGTTTTTTCCTACTATCCCATGCTCTTGTCCTGGAGTTACTATATTTCACAGTGCCTACCCAGACACAGAGGCCTTCATTCACTTGCATGTTACTGAACCTCTAGTGGGGGCCAGGCCCTGTGTTGAACAAGGCTGACATAATTCTTGCCTTTAAGGAGATTCAACATTTACAATTCAATGTTAAATGTTACTATGGGTTGAAGCCAGGTAGCTAAAACAGAAGAGCCAAACTCAGTCTCAGGGGGTCAAGGAAGTCTTCATGGAGGAGGTGATTTAGACATGAAGGACAAAGCAAAAGTCAGTGAGAATGGGCATGCTCAGAATATTCTGGGGGAGAAGAAATGGTTGAGGAGGGTCTTTTGAGTTCTGGGAACTGCGTGTAGAGGATTTCCATATGGCTAGAACATGTGAGGTTGAACGGTGGAGTACTGAAAAACAGGGCAGGAGAAGCAGGCAGAATCTTGAAGGATCATGGTTGCCACACTTGAGGCTCCAAAGACAGTGGGGAGCTAGTGAAGGATCTTAAACAGAAGAGTGACATCAGATTTGAGTTTTAGAAAAATCATGCACTCTGAGTATAGAGAATTGACCTAAGGAGGTCAGTCAAGAAGACCAAGTAGGAGGCTAATAAGAGTATTGGAGGTAGGTGATGATTATAGCTTGGACAAGGACAACAGCAAGGTAAACTGGGCGTGGGGGGGGGCGGGAGAGGAGCAAGACTGGATGTGCATCGGAATGTGCAAAGGAGAAAGGGTCCAGAAAGGAGGATGTCTGCCTCTTTCCAAGGACTTTTCATTCAAACTCTTCTAAGTGATGTTTACATTAAGGCTGACAGTGGGGTCTTTTGGAGATACCATCATTGCTGGAAGTGATCTCAAAGATCAAACGGCCTTCTCTTTCTTTCAAATTCACAATGAAAGAAAGGCCCAGAGAAGCAAAGCAACTTGTTCAAGGTCACACAGCATGTCAGTGGCAGAACATGACTCCTTGTTCTTTATATAGCATTACCCAGCCTCCAGTGAGGCTAATGGCTGGGGGTGCTACGCCAACATGACTAGACCTGAGGTGACCCAAGCAAGATTTGAAGGGGCTGGACATAGATCCCTTCTCCTCCCTTCCACCTCCCTTTGCCACCCCCTCCCCCTCGCACAGCTCCAGGGATCAGTCAATGAATAATTGTTGAAACAGTTCCTATGTACAGAACAAGAGGTGCAGAGACAAAGGTCTGCGGTAGGATTCCCTATCCTGAGATCTGAGATCCCCTTCTCAACCCTCCCCACTGCAGCCGGGGAAGGGGGTCAGGGGCATTCCTGAGGCAGCCAGTCCTCTTCTCCACTCCCCATCCCCCAGGTGGTTTCTCCAGCCAAGTTCTCACGAAGAGGCCCCTCCCTCAGCGGCTCCACTGTTGCCATGGCAATTAGGTGGGTGGACAGCCCATCCTATCTAGAGGCCACCCAGCCCTCGCGTGGGGAGTTACCATAACAACCCCCCTAGTAATAGAGGGTGTTGGGTCCCGCCCCCCTCCCCCCGCAAATAGAGCGGTGGGTGGCTTGATTGGCAGCTGGGCACACGAAAGAGGAGGGAAAGGGAAGGAAAGGCGTCAAAGGAGAGCTCAGAAGGAAACGGGGGAGAGAAAGGGCAAAAAATACGGGGAGGGAACGAAACGCGTGTGCGCACGCGCACCAGCTGGTGGGCGCGCTCCCCGGCGGCCCCGGCCACCGCCCACTTCTTTCACGCTAGGCTCGCGCGGTCGCTCAGTCCTCGCGCGCGCCTTTCGCTCTCTCTCCTGCGCCTGCGCGCAGGTGTCGGCGTCGAGGGGGAGGGGGAACCCGGCGCGCTCGCGTCACGTTCCCTCTTCCACCCTCCCCGGTGCTCGGCCATTCTGCGCCTGCGCGGGAGAGTGGGGAGGCTCGGGTTGCAGGCTCTGGGGCGATATCGCCTGTCAGTCGGTGGGTCGGTCTTCCCGCCGGCCTTCCCCCTCCCGGTTCTCCGCGGGAGGCGCGGTGGAGTCCGCCCCCGGGATCCCCCGATGGGGGAGAAGCGGCGACGGCGGCAGCGGAATAACCGAGCCGGAGCGTGAGCGGCCCCGGGGCCCCGTTCCCGGCGGAGGCCATGGGCGACCCAGCCCCCGCCCGCAGCCTGGACGACATCGACCTGTCCGCCCTGCGGGTGAGCGCGCTGCCCCCCAGCCTCGCCCCGCGGCGACCCCCGCCCCCTTCCGGGCGCCCGCTGCTGCCAGGCCTCCGCCCTCCGCTCCCCTACGCTCTCCACGCGCTGCAGATTCTGGGAGCCAGTTCGGTCCCCGCCCTGGGGTGCCCCGCCCCCATTCTTCCCTCCTCCTCTACCTTTACTCAGGTTCCGGATCCCCTTCCTCCCAGGTGTTTGAGGGTCACCCTCTGGTTCTCCTGAGCTTGCAGAATCTTTACCGTGATGCCCCTCCCTGGCCCCTGACATGCTTTGAGGCCTCTTTCCCCCCTTGCTCCTACTTAGCTCTTCTTCCTCCCCCTCCTCTTTTTCGGCTCCTCGAATTTTGACTTTGCCACTGCCTTGCCAGCCTCCCCCTCATCACCCTTTCTCCTCCTCGCCCAGCCCTGAATTGCATCTCTTCCCGGTCGGCAGGCACTTCAGCCTCCCCTCTCCGCCGCACACCTCCTACCGCCGCCCTCATCCCCTGCTCAGCTCTCCCCGTGCCTTGGCGTTTCAAGTGCAGCAGTCCAGAACCAGGCATTTCCGGTCTCAGGGTCCCCGCATATTACATTACCAACTCTGCAGCAGCGTGGGGCTGGGAGGAAAGACAAGTGCACTGGGGGAGGAGGGGACGCGTTTCTTGTCTTCAGAAACTCTGGCCTGGGCTGGGAAGAGGATGTTTATATGTCTGTACACACACAAACACATGCAGCATGTGGTTTGGAAAAGCCTGGGTATTCTTGGTTTTTCTGGAGGGAGGGGGAGGCGATGGAGATTTCTCCAGGGAGGGGTTCATTAGAAAAGGGATCAGAGGAAACAACTGCAGCAGAAATTTCTTCGAAATATTCGTTTTCCCTCCTGGGGCTCTTGCATGCCCTCATTTGGGGGCTTTCAGCAGCATTTATATGTGTTTCTTCAGCAGGGAGCCCTGGCTTAAGGGGCAACTGAGTGGTTTCAAGGTGAAGACTCCCGCCTGTCCCCCAGGGGGTGTTTTTGTCCTGTGTGCTTCCGGCTTTCTCAACAGGCCAAGGTGCTGGGGAGAGCAAGATTTCCCATCTCTGGGTTAGCTGCTCTGGAGGCCCCTGTTGAAATCGTCTTCTGGCTTTTGAGTTAGCCAGGGAACATGGCCAGTAGTGGGAAAAGGCGGTCAGCCACACAGGTGCCCCGGATATGACTGGAGGGGAGAGGCGAATTAAGAGAGCAGAGTCATGTCGTTAATTGGGTTTCTCTAGGTGACACAGTTTTTCTTGCCATTCAGGTCATAATTTGGTTGGTGCAGTGTTGGGCTAGGAGACCTGACTTGCTGGAGATAAGATGATAAGTTGCTGAGGGAGATGGAACATTGATTTCTCTCTCTCTCTCTCTCACTCTGTGTGTGTGTGTGTGTGTGTGTGTGTGTGTGTTGGTGGCAAGAGGGTCTGAAGGCTTTAGGAGGGAGATTGGTGGGCTTTCTCTAGTTGCGGCGAGCAGGGGCTACTCTTCGTGGTGCGCGGGCTTCTCATTCTCTTGTTGCGGAGCACGGGCTCTAGGCGTGTGGGCTTCAGTAGTTGTGGCACGCGGGCTTAGTAGTTGTGGCTCACGGGCTCTAGAGCGCAGGCTCAGTAGTTGTGGTGCATGGACTTAGTTGCTCCGCGGCATGTGGGATCTTCCTGGACCAGGGCTCGAACCCGTGTCCTCTGCATTGGCAGGTGGATTCTTAACCACTGAGCCATCAGGGAAGCCCAGGAGGGAGATTCTTAAGATCAGTTTAAACTGCGATTCTCAAGTTAAGCCAGCTGGGATATAAGGTGGAAATCCAGGCTCCCCTTAATGAGCTTGTCTTTAGGATGAGCCCCTATCTTCCCTTCCCACCTTGGTTGTTGATTAACTCTGGCTATAGGTTCCTGTGCTGTGGTGACTTAAATATAATAAAAGAGAAGGTGGGTCCAAACCATGACCTTTGGTTTAAACCTTGTGGGACTCTCCTTGGGCTTCTCTTTCCCTTTAGCCTCTTCTGGTAGTTTGGCCTGGACCCTCAACCTGGGATTTCCAGCAATTCTGCAAACACCATCTGACCTTGGATTTGGTATTTCCCTTCTGGACTTCTCTACTTGAAGCAATGTTAGCGTCTTTCCTCAATCGCCTCCTGCTTTATTCTCCTCTCCCTTCTTCAGGAGAGCCCTGTGACCTGCTCCCAGTGTGTATGTCTTTCCTGCCTCATGATGCTTAAGAAAGCATTGCCCTTCCCCCACTACCACCCCAGTACTCCAGGGCTGGAGGGAGTGCTTTCTTTGAAATGGGGCTGCAGAAGGCCTGCTTTCTCCTTGCTGCTGGCCTTTGCTCAGAGCCTGTCCCCTCCACCCCACCTCGGAGAGCCCCTGTGGCACAGTTGAGAAGCTCTCTCAGTCATCTCTTGTTCTGTTTCTGTCTGTTTTCCAGTGAGAAACGGCAACCTGGAGAATTAGCAGAAAAGCGTGTTTCCCTGTACTACATCATCTCGTGTTGGGGGCCTGGGGAGGGGATGGGAGAGGAACATATTCAGCATTTATTAGGTGGCGTCAAAGAGCCCAAGTTGTCTTTCTCCTCTTATTTCAAGATAGGGCTTGGCTTCCAGCTGGTGATGAAAGTAATAGTCTGATATTAGGGAAGATTGAATTGCACTCTCTCTTAGCCATGTGTGGAGAGGCGGGTGGACCTACCTCACTGTGACCACAGGCACGCTTGACCTCTCTGAGGCTCTGTTTATCCACCAGCCCAGTAGCATGGGGTTGTGTTCCTGAGTTCAAGTCCCTGCTTTCTCACTTACTGTGTAACCTTGGCCTTTCTCCCCCTTCTTCCCTAGTTTGCTGCAGAGTCTGCAAAGAGCCTTACCTCTCTAAGGCTTCATTTGCCCATCTGTATATAGTGGTGATGGTACTGAACTCAGAGTTGCTGAGGATTAAATGAAATACTGCATATTAAGTACTTAGTTCAGTTCCTGGCACATCGTGACTATATGATCGCCCTTATTGTTTTTTTTGTTGTTGTTGTTGTTGTTTCGCTTTTTGGTTTTTTGGCTGCATGGGGTCTTTGTTGCTGTGCGCGGGCTTTCTCTAGTTGTGACGAGCGGGGGCTGCTCTTTGCAGTGCACGGGCTTCTCATTGCGGTGGCTTCTCTTTGTCGTGGAGCACAGGCTCTAGGCACATGGGCTTCAGTAGTTGTGGCACGCAGCCTCAGTAGTTGTGGCGCACGGGCTTAGTGGCTCCGCGGCATGTGGGATCTTCCCGGACCAGGGCTCGAACCCGTGTCCCCTGCATTGGCAGGTGGATTCTTAACCACTGCGCCACCAGGGAAGCCCTCGCCCTTACTGTTAATTGTTATCAGATGACAATCAGAGAAGGCTTCCAGCGCAAGTGTATCTAAAATAGCACTTCCTCCCCTGCTTCGTTTTCATATAAATTTTTATATAGCATCCCTTAGCCCGCTTTGTTTTATTTCATAGTATTTATCGCCAGCTGACATATTTATATATATCAACCCCGACTAAAATATAAGTTCAGTGCAAGTTAGGATTTTGACTGTTCTGTTCATTTTTGCATCCCCAGTGCCTGTTAACAGTGTTTTGAACATAGTGGGGGCTCAGCTGTTTGTTGAATAAACGCGTATCATAACAAGTGAAAGGTCTTAGCACAGTCTTGCTTAGAGAAAGCATTCAGTAAGTGTCATGCTTGTTAGGCTTTCTCTTGCTGTCTATATACACATAATTAAGAATATATCTTTTCTGGGTTGTTTTTGGAATCAGACCTTGTGGTAAACAAGAGTTCTGGAAGCCTCCATCGGAGCGACGTCCTTGAAGTAAAGTTAGGACCTTACAAGAGAAAAAGCGGGCCTCTTTTGTCAAACCTTCTCTGTGTCCAGGCTTGGTTACATTCCAGGAGAATCTTCTGACTTGGAACCCTTGGCTTCTCACAAAGGATACGTATCAGTGGAAGAGGACGGGACAAGGAGGGAGCGGACCCCGGGCTGACCTCTCTCCTTTTGCATTGCTCTTTTTGGTTGACCCACTTCATAAAGCAGGCAGCCTCTCTTTACTGTCCAGCCAGCTGGAGGTTTTAGACTGCAGTGTCCTTGGAACCATGGAGCTGTGCGCAGTGTGGCTGTATTGAAATAATACCATGACGTGCAGTCAGGAGGGACTTGTTGCCGGGTGGTAGTGCTGACAGAGATGTTCTTTCTCCAATGATCTTATGTTGTTGTGTCTGTTCTTTGGAGGAGTCGCTTCCCCTTCCTTTTTCCTTCACGAGGCTGTGGAGCCAGCTCCACTCAGAAAGCTGGCAGTTCTGGGCATGTACTTCTAGGCTGCTGAGCAACTGCTGCACTCCGCTGTGCTTGCTGTCCAAATGTTGACGACAGATGCCTCAGGCAGGGGATGGGGAGACTGACCTCCTGCAGCAGAAGCAATGGCATTGACTGGGGACTTTTTTCCTAGAGAACCGCAGATGGGAGTGGGGCTGTTTGGGGAGCTAGTGGCACTTGGAGTGAAGTGAAAAGCTGCTTTGGCAAGAGGATGGAAGGAAGGTTGCGGAGAACTTTGCTGGAACTGGGTGTTCAGCCATCCCCCAAACGAGGGAAGAGGCGTCGCCACCCTTTATGCTGCGGGATAGGACAGAGCCATGGCCCTTTGTAACACAAGGAGGGGAGGGTCTTTGAAGAAGTGAGGTTTTCACAGTTAAGAGAACAGTAAGAAGGTCAGCAAGAGAGCAGGCTGGCCCACCCCCTCACGCTTATCCCAGGAGCTCACTTAAGACTATGCTGTGTAGAATCCTGATTTCAGATATGGCCTCCATTCCTTTCAACTCCGAACTGTGTGCCTAAAAGGGGGTAGCTCACACAGTTTGGGTATGTTGAGTGTCCTTGCTTGTCATCCTGGGGACAAGATAGCAGGAAGTGTGCACATACTCTTTACAAGCTTATACTTTGGCATTGGTTTATGAATAAGGAATGCAGTGATCTCTCAATCCAGGAACATAAAACAGTTCTGGGGCTGCGGAGCATCTCCAGAAGCCATCTGAGAGTCTGCCAGACGAATCTTTCTGTCTCCAAAGTTGTACCAGAGAAAACTATGACTAATATCCTTTCCTGCATCAGTCAGTCACCAAGCATTGTTGGTCTGTTTTATTGAGAATCAGGTTCTAGATACTACGGGAAGTATGTAATAGTGTGTTCATACTATTCTGAGCTATTTAATCAGACCTCTGGAAGCATCCCTCTAAGCAAGCCCTTTGCAAGCTGAGGCTCCCCCCCCACCCCCGCTTTTTTTTTAAACTGTTATTGCCTCCCTCATTATCTTAGAACCCTCAGGGTCAGGAAGTTTTTGTTAAATCTGTTTGCTGTGAATTATACTCATTTTCTGTTATCCTGTGGTGGTCATCTTGAAATCTGATATGCAGTCTTTTCCCCTCCCCCAGCACTCACTTTACACCACAGCTCCCTCAGTTTTTTCTTTAGCAGGTTGAAGAAATTGAACAAAAAGTGATCAGGTTAACAAGTCAGCTCTCAAAGCATTTCCTGAATGCCCACAGGATCTAGGAAGATACAAGAACATGACTTGGTAGAAGCGCATGTTCATTCTCTCGTCTCTCCTGTTCTTCCTGCTCTTCTCCTAACCAACCACTTCTTGACTTGAGTCTGGGATTCTTCCATCTACGGGAAGCTCCTCCAGAGGGCAATTGAAAAGGTGTTTGAGGCTTTTTGTTCTTAATCAGGGTAGGGAATGGCAGAGGGAGGAGAGAAGAAAGGGATGGAATTGTGGTGATCCAAGGAGCCCCTAGAGATATTGCCCAGTGGCCAGACAGCCGAGGATGTGCTTGCTAATGGTGGGTAGGATTTCCTGTTCTGCTTGAGGAAGGAGCTAGAACTAGGCACAGAGGATACAGTGACACACAAGATAGACATGGTTTTCCTGCAGTCTAGTTGTGGGGAGAGACATTAACAAAATAATTGTGTATATATAATTACACATACATAAAATTGCAAGTCATGATAAGGACTGTAGCAGAAAACTTTGGCATGCCGTGAGAGCCCATAAAAGAATTGTTTTTACCTTTTGCAAGACAAATATTTGGTTGATAGATTGAGAGAGAGACAAACCACACGTTGAAAAACCAAGCTAGCATTGCCACAGAAAGAGCAGATAGAGGTGAACCAGCAGGTGGACTTTGGCGACGGCCAGAACTGGGAGACCTTGGATCAGGGCCATTCTTAGGGTGGAGCATTTGGTCAGCAACCGAGGGCCAGGGGTCTGAGGATGCGGTAGAAACTCCAGGCTTAATTTCCAAAAGGATTTCTTCTGAACCTTCCTATGGGAGGGAAAAAAAAAAAGTTTGTTTCAAAGGGTAAGGGTATTATATGGAAAGGGCATATAACTGTCATTTTTGTTTATTGGGAGGAGCGTCTCTGAGTACTGGGTCTGTGTGGACTCGCATGTCGCTCTGCAGAGGGTGCGTGGGTGTGCCGATTGGCCAAAGCGGCTGTATGAGGGAGAAGGGTATACCGCTAGATGTTTCATGCTGTATTTTTAATAAAAATTGTGTGTATTTAAGGTGTACCACATGTTTTGATAGACACAGACATAGTGAAATGATAACTACCGTCAAGCTACGTAACATTTTCATCTCCTCACGTGTGTGTGTGTATGTGTGTTTGAATCGATGTTACTAGCCTGAGTGTCCAGGGTTGGAAGGTCGGTAAGCCTCACAGGAATAAGCACAAGTAGGCCCATCCTTGGCTCAGCTTTTGTGGTTGTGGGATGTGGGATTCTTCGTAACATTAGGTAGATACTGTATATCTATCTATATATACACACACACACACGTGTGTGTGTGTGTGTGTGTGTGTGTGTATGCAACTCGCAGTTTAACATTGTTGTACAAGTCAAGGATGAGTGAGGTGTGTAGGGGGAGTGTTGCTGATTTTGCACGTTTGAAATGAAACAGGGCTGGAGAACCACAGTGTTGGGCTTCTTGGAGGAGCCAGCCTCCAGGAGCAGGTGAAATGTCAGGAGGGCGGGGTGGGCTGTGGGAAGCGTTTGGTGGCACACGCCGTGGAGAGAGGGATGAGTGGAGGACGTGGAGACTCTGCCTGAGAGGAAGGTTGAAGGCTGGTAAGGGAGCAGGCAAGAAGTCCTTTGACCGAGGAGGCAAGTGCGTGTCCCTGGGGCAGGAGAGGCTTCCGCTGCCGGCTGGGTGACAGTGAAGCATCCGTTCAACCACTCGGAGTCTGTTGACTCAGTCAGTGCGTGTGGCAGTGACTGCGCCTCCGCTCTGCCTTTAGGATGAGAAGGGCCTCCTGAAAGCAGGCCTGACAGCAGCAGGTCTTCTGAGAGAGAAGGGGAAACGTCTCACACCCTCTTGCACCAGAAATCATCTGAGGACAGGATCTGAAGGGCTGGGCTTGCTGAATTGCTCCTGGAACCACAGGCTTGGAGGGCTTTTCTCTGAACAGCGGTCCTTGCAGGGACGGATTGAGGATCAGCAGGGCTTTGTGAAGGAAATTCCACCTCCTTCAAGCCACCTCAACTTCCACTTTTCCCACGAAGCCTCCCCTGAGCGAGCCAGCCCTCCCTGGTCACCTTCTCCACCTTTTCATGGACCTTGTAGTGTAGCATTTGAGTGTATGTTACCCATATTGAATATTTCATGGTCCTGCGTTCCCTGTCACTTCCTTACATATAGGAGCCATGATCCATACTTCCTGTTGATGCTCACAGTGCCTACAAAAACGCTGAGCGCACAGTAGGGGTTCAGTAATTACTCGCTGGGCAGAGATACGGAATTAAGTTTTTTTGTGTTTTTTTTTTTTGGCCACACTGTGCAGCATGCGGGATCTTAGTTCCCTGACCAGGGATCAAACCCTTCGCTGACCAGGGTTAAGATTCCTGCAGTGGAAGCATGGAGTCTTAACCACTGGACCGCCAGGGAAGTCCCTGGAGCTAAGTATTCTTGTGACTTTCCCACGGGAGTGCCTTGTATGTGCTGGGCACCGTGTGACACAAAACAGTACAGGTCCTTACTCAGTGCTTCTCAACTAGGGTGGCACTGCCCTCCTGGGGGTGTTTGGAAATGTTGGGGAGGGAGGTTTCATTGTCACTTTGTCTGGGAAGCACTAACAGCATTTAGTATGTGGGGATCACGGATGTTAACCACCCTGCCATGACCGGACAGCACATTGAAGAATTGTTTTTCCACCCAAATTGCCAATATGCCTCTTGTGAACTTGTTATGGACGTGGAAAAGGTCAGGTGAAGGACTAGACATGTTTTCTTCCATGAAGTCGGAAATAGGTCCTAAGTCCCCTCCTTTCCTTCTTGCTGGATGGAGAGAGGAATGTAGGCTGTAAATTACTTGTGTGCATGGCTCCTAGCTCTTCTCACAGCTTTTATTTGTCTGCCCGAACACCTCTGGAGGTAAACTGGGCAGGCTCCAGAGCCAGACTGCAAGGAAGAAGATTTTCATGTTCTCTCTTCACCACCTACCCACTCTCTCTTTCAAGGCACATTTGTAAGAAAGTGGTTGAAAGCATGTCGTACTTGGTCTTCAGTTCTGCATGTTCACCAGAGAGTCTTCAAGAAAAGATTCAGACATATTCAATATCTTGTAATAACCCATAACAGAAAATAATCTGAAAAATATATATGTATATAATTGAATCACTCTACCGAACACCAGAAATTGATATAATGTTGTAAATCAACTATACTTCAATTAAAACAAAAACAAAACAATTGGGCAGGGGCACCCAAAAGCCTGAGCAGCGGGAGGGGAGGCGGAGGTAGGTGTGTGGTCACAGTGTGAGAGAGGAGGCTGGCGTACCTATCTCTTCTCTCGTGTCTTTGCATCCTATGGTTGGCCCCTTGAAGACAGAGGTGTGCTGAGTAAGTGTCGTTGCTCAAATTGCAGGGAATAACTAGAGGGAAGACCACTTGCCTAGTATCCTTTGGAGAAGAACAGAGCTTTGGGGGTGGGTGAGTGGCTGGGAGTAGAGTGGCTGGTGGGGATGCACTGATGCAGCCGTGCAACAGAGCCACCATCACTTCTCACTATCTGAATCCAACTTAGGAGGGCAGGACTGGATGGGTTCTTGGTCTAGTCTAGCTAAGGTTTGGTGAAGTTGGAGAAGGTCCCTCTAATCTTCACAAGGTCCTTCTTCACCGTGGAAACTACCTTCAACCCCACAAAGCAGGGTTGGGGGGGACAGGCAGCCTGTGGTTCAGAAGTTTGCCGGTTCCTTTATCCCTCCAGACCTCTAGGAAGCCCTCTTTTTCTCTCTCTCTTCGGTTCAGAACAAAAATTGCTCTGATACAAGTCATTTGTATTTTAATGTGGATTCATTTCAGAAGGGGTTCTGGGGTGGAATAGGAATAATAATGAATACTTACTATGCAGTATGTTCCCTCCTTATATAATCTCATTATCCCTCACAATAACCCTTTGAAGTGGGATATTTTATTCATTTTCAAGGTGACGAGACCAAGGCTTACAGAACTTGGAAGTTAAATAACGTGCCTAAGGTTGGACAGCCAGTAAGCGGCGGATTTCAGATTCAGACTCGGGTTCAGGGACTTCCGAGGTGGTCCAGTGGTTAAGACTCCACGCTTCCAATGCAGGGGCATGGGTTTGATCCCTGGTCGGGGAACTAAGATCCCACATACAGAGTGGCATGCCCAAAAAAAGTTAAAAAAAAAAAAAAAAAAGACTCGGGTTCAGACTCAACCCAGAACCTGAGCCTGTGCGCGCCTGTGCTGGTGGAGGCCTGCGCCCAGGTGGCAGGTGTCTGTGTCTGTGGGTGTGTGTTGAGGGGAGGGCACCCTGCAGCTGACATTCTGGACTATGTACCTGGAGCAGTATTGTTTTCAACTGGCTTTAATCATGAGTGTGTGGCCTGTGGGAAACAGGCTTTGTGGGCTCACTTGGGAGGATATAACACTGTCCGTAAAGTTTCTGTGGTGAAGTATGAGGAGACTTAGGAACATGGCCTGTTTCATGGATTGGAGGCAGCCTGTATGAGAAGTGGTCACCACCTGCAAGAGCACACGGTCTAGATCTGCGTCTTGGTAGAGGACAGGTTTTAATCACATGGGCGCATTTTTTTGAGAAGAGGGAGTGACTTGATTGATGGATTAAGTGACTTTAAAAAAAAATTTTTTTTTTTTTTTTTAAGTAAATGACTTGAGCCTGAGCCTTTGTGAACTGCTGGTGGGTTGGCGTTGGTGGGCACCTGCTGGGAACACAAAGCTCCATGGGGCCTGTGCCCAGAACTGGTAGAGATTTCTAGATGTCAGGCTGCCGGGCACAGTACTCTGATGATAGGAGGGGAAAGCATGCCCAAGAATTTAGATTTATTCTGGAGGAAAGAGTTAATGATTCCGAAGGCCTGTTCTTCAGAGGGAGGAGAGGAAGACTATCTCATCCCTCCCACCTTAAAAAAAATTATTTAAATTGTAGTTAAATATACATAACATAAAATTTACCATTTTAGCCTTTTTTTTTTTTTTTTGGCTGCGTTGGGTCTTCGTTGCTGTGGGCGGGCTTTCTCTAGTTGCGGCGAGCAGGGGCTACTCTGTTGCGGTGCACAGGCTTCTCATTGTGGTGGCTTCCCTTGTTGCAGAGCACGGGCTCTAGGCACATGGGCTTCAGTAGTTGTGGCACTGCGGGCTCAGTAGTTGTGGCGCATGGGCTTAGTTGCTCCGCGGTACGTGGGATCTTCCCGGACCAGGGCTCGAACCTGTGTCCGCTGCATTGGCAGGTGGATTCTTAACCACTGCACCACCAGGGAAGCCCCCGTTTTAGCCATTTTTAAGTGTACAGTTCGGTGGCATTAAGTACATTCGCGTTGTTGTGCAACCATCCCCGCCATCCCTCTCCAGAACTTTTTCATCTTCCCCAACTGAAACTCTGTCCCCATTAAACATGAACTCTCCATTCCCCTCCCCCAGCCCCTGGCAACCACCGTTCTGTGTCTCCTCCCTTTCTGTGTGTGCAGAGCTGAGCAGAGGGCTGACATAGCAGATGCTTACTGTTTGTTGAGTCAGGTGAGGTGGCCTGTTTCAGAAGCCCATGTGTCATCAGCCAACTCAGGACACCCCCCTCCCTCCTGGCTCCAGTGCAAGGCGGTCACCTCTGAGAGGGATTGTAGATGAAATGGCTACATGGAATCACAAAAGAATTAGGCAGCAGAAAGAGAAGTCGAGGGTTTCTCTTCCACATTCAGCTCCTTTTGCCGTCTCCCAGCTGTCATTTGCTTTCTGGTTCTCTTGTACTTATATTCATCATCTTGCTTGTTCTCAGCTCTTACTTCTCACGCTGGGGGTCTGGTGGGTAGCTGCTATAGGAGGGTGGAAAGAAGATCATGTAGGGCATGAAGATAATAAAAGGTAACAACATGTATGTGTTTGTGTGTGAGGGGTTCGTGTGTTAACTGGGCGTCTTCCTGGTAGTAGAAGAAAACCATCCTTAGATGAGTACCTTGGACCTGGTAGGGTATCTCTGTCCTTCCTGTGTTCCACCTTTCCCGAGGGGTGGCCAGCGGTGCAACTTTGGCTGGAGGCTTTATTCAACCTCACGTATTCATGTATCAGTAGTAACTGAAAGCTCGTACATGGGTGACATCACGTAAAGGGAGGGTAGGTTTTTAATATCAGGCAGTATGAGCCCAGGAGTTCTTTCCTGTGGAATGATGGCCCACAGAAAAGGCCCAGATTCTTACAGGAGGAAGGGGTGGTTAGCTGCTAAAGATGTCTTGGGGAAATCATGGGCAGCCTTTGAGGCCCCTTTGATGTCACCCTCCTGGGCCTCCAGGCCTGCACAGTTTGGAGCCGGGTCAGGCTGTATCCCTCTGTGGTGTCCGCACCCCCGGACAGACCCAAAGCATGACCTAGAATTGAGTTGGATTTCTTAGAATAGAGGTGACCAATTCAGTGGCCTGCCCGGCCTCCTCACTTTGTCCACACGATTTATAGTTTCTCATCAGACTTCATGGGGAAAGAAGGAAAAAGGAAGGAGAGACACGCTTGGCACTCGAGTCACCCAGGAAGAGAGGAGGGCAGGAGAGCCCTGTGTCAGAGAGAGGCCTAACAGGTCAAGATCCAGGCCACAGGGGCCTCTAGCCAGTGGGTTGGGGGTGGCAACTTAGGGTCCCCTGTTCAGGGCTGTTTCCCTAGATCACCTGTCCTCGAGTCGGATCCCAGGCTCTGAGGACTCATAGTCTTTTCTCTGTTTTCTGTGTACAAGCTTACACGAAGCTACATGTATTCAGCATCACCTTCCAGGGTGTGCCCAGTGGCCCTTCTCACCTCAGTCCCTCTCACTAAAGCCTATTTCTTTCTTAGATTGAGCCAGGTATGAATTGGGGTTGATTGTTTTTCTTGGGCTGAGCCTGGTTCACCCACCCCTGGTACTCAAAGCGTGAATGAAGGAACGTCCCACTCCCTGACTCATGGAAGCACTGGCCTTCCCCAGTTGTTATCCCACAGTCTGGCATCGTGCCTGCCTGTGGGCATGGTTATCATCCCCACCATACATAAAAGCAAAAAGTGGTTTAAGTGCCTGTGTTTAAAGCAGAGCATCCGTAGACCATCTTACATTTCTAAAGGCGCCAGCAGCAGGCCAGGGGCCCAGAGCTAGTTAGATCTGACTTCCGATACCCATACTGCTCTGCGGCAGTGTCGAGGCCCCACCAGAAACGAAGGGCTCGTGTGTGTTTGGTCAGCCTGGAGTCCAAGGTGCATTCCGTGCAGATGAGGTGTGTTTCACAAGTCAATGATTAATGCCCCCGCTGCTGCCCAGATCCCCTGCCCTGGCCTTGTAACCTGCTCAGATAGGGTGATACTGACGTCTCCAGAGAGCTCCCTGACGGAGGCCTGCGGACACAGGGGCTGTTGGAGTTGAGGCAACGTGATGCATAGAGCCAGTGTGGAATTAGGAGCTGGGACACGTGGTTCCTGTTTCAGTTCGCTCTAGTTTACAGGATGCGTGTTATCTCTCTGGGACTCGGTTTCCTTACTTGCAAAACAAGGGGATGAGAACAGTGGCTCTTAATCAGAGGCTCAGTCAGAATCACCTGGGTAGCCTTTTTTTAACCCAGGCCCTGCCCTCTGGAGGTGATTTAGTCCGTCCAGGGTGGGGCCCTGGTATGTGTGTTTTCCCAGGTGATCTGATGCAGATTGCCTTTGAGAACTACTGGACCAGATAATCCTTAAGCTCCCCCAGATCCAAGAGTCCCCTCCTCCTTTCTTTCCTCTCTTCCTTCCGAAGTATCTTTGTGTGCCTACTGTGTGGGGTGGCCTGTTTGTTCTCTCTTGACTTAAACACATGAATGGATCAGATGTGTGCTTTGCAGTGTAGTATATGTAAGGAAAGGTGCACTTACGTGTGTGAAGTTGGGCAAAGGGGGAGTTGAGAGAAACAATACTGGGGGAGGGGTCGGTCAGGGTGGGATAACTGAGCATGGTGTCTCCCAGCTGGTCTGGGAAACACAAGCACCTACTGTGGAGAGAGCTCAGGGTGGGGCGAAGTTGGGGTGTGGACGTGGGGCTGGGCATCCGGGAAGAACACGAAATAAAGGGAAGGTTCAGAAAAGGGTCTGAAGGACCATTTGAAGTATGAACTTCAGTATATGTGCGTGCACTCCTTAGACTTTCCTGAGTCTGTTAGTGCCGAGGGAAGAGCAGGCAGACCAAGTGGGGACTGACCTGGAAAGAAGGCATTTTTACTTGGTCTTTGAAGATAGGGAGGGACCTGGTATAGTGAGGCCTTCCCCATCATCATTCACCCCCAAAAGCATAGACGCTGGAGACAGATGTGAATCCTAATCCCAGATCTGTCACCTACTGTGTGACCCCTGGCAAGGTCATAACTACCCCCATGCCTCATTTTCGCCATTCGTCAAATGAGGGTAACAAGACCCACCTAACAGGGCTGTCTCAGGGTTAAATAAAAGTGTAAGTAAAGTGCTTAGCTTGGTAACTGCTCATTAGATAGGTGGTAGCCACATGATTTCTCTTGTGAAAGTGCCCAGAAAGGGTGTCTCTTATGAAAGTTACCAGAAAGGTTCTGGTAACATTCCTCTCCTCCTTCACATTTCATTTGGGAAAGAGAAAACCACCCAGTGTATTGAGTGCAATCTTAACGGCCGTGGGTGGGTGAGTCACTAAGTCCCCAGGTGTGGGCCTGGCTTCCCCTTCCCTACCCTAGAGTTTTCTACCATCTTCCAGCTTCATTGGAAGAAAGAGCAACTTCAAAATCTAATATCTGAACTTGAAACTCCTGTTTGTCCTGCCCCCTGAGTCAGGAATTCCAGCAGTGGCTGAGCAGTGCCTCAGGCCCTGCCTGCCCTTTTGTGTGAAAGCTCTGGGCCCACCCAGAGGAAGCAGTCAGCCAGAGTGGGGAAACCTGCACCTCACCCTTCGGGACATTCTGCTGGGAATACATGGCTTTGCTCAGATGTGAGAGACAGGACTTTCGCACAAAAATGTGTAAAGTGCTTTATGGAAAGGCACAGATTCAGGCGGGGCGCCTAGCCACGAGGATCCTCACTGGCCTTGCCTGGAGACTAAAGGCTCTTTCTGCTTCAGGGCCTTGGGCCTTCCCCACCCCTGACCTTTGCTCGGTTAACTCTGACTTGTCTTTTTGGTCTCTTATAGCCTATCACAGTTGAGTTGATGTAGTTGTGTAATTGCATCTTTAATGTCTGCTTCCTGTAAGCTCCACGAAGGAGGGGTCCATTTCTGTTTTGTTCATTGCCACATTCTAGTATCTGTCAGGCACTTGATGTTTGTTGAGTGAATGCATGAACTGGTCACAGGGCCCTAAAGTTGGCATGAATGCAGCCAGGGAAGGTTTCTTAGAAAAAAAGAGGCGAGACGGTCCTGGTGAAAAGTTGGGTGAGCATGTTTGCTCCATCCTGCTGGTCAGGAAATTCCTCCTTCTGTCTCACCTATATCCTTTGGGCTGTAATTTATTCTGAGTTGGTCCTTGGTGGGGCCGGAGAGTGGCTGGCCTCCACCCTTTGGAGAGTAACCGTTTCTAAGTCTGTGATGCAGATGACTAGTCCTTCCTGCCCCTCCCCCTGGGCCCCACCCTCCACCTGCTCTTCTCCCCACTGACTCAGCTTTGCTCCCTCCACCCTTCCTTCCAAGGTGTCTTTTCATAGTCCCCTGTCAGAGCCTTCCTTCCTAAGTCCTCTCTCATGGGATCTGGTTGGTCCCGCATCTGGAATTAGATAGAAGCCACACGGGGGTTAGACAAGTCACAGGCTCTCTCGGTCATGAAGCCTCCCCAGCCTCCTGCCTCGCGTCTGGGGACACCTGGCTCCCGCAGGAGGCTGTTGGCCATGAGGTATAATGGTTTGTTTGTGCTGCAGTGGAAAACCAGCAGTGAGAAGCCTTATTATTATCCAGCCCGTGATTATTGTTGTCCTCCTCCGTGAGCTTGGTGTCTGCCAGCCTGAATGGGCTTGACATCTCCCCCTTCCAGCCTCCTCCTGCTTCCGTGCTCTGCCCTTTCTCACCCGAGCATCTGCTTCCCAGGGACCACCCCTCCCCCCACCGCTTTCAGCCCTACCTCCAAGGCCACCGTTCTTTTTTTTCTCCCTTCTCTCTCACCTGCCCTCCTCATAATTCTACTTTTTCATCTTGTTTCTTTTCTCCCGGGCTGCCACTTTTCACTCTAAATCCCAGTAACACCAGCAGTCTTGGTAAATCACCTCTTGACAGTGTTTTTCTTGCTCTATGGGAGGCAAGTCTCTTCATAATGACTGTGCAAATTTGTAGCGCTTTGTGGATATCAAAATGTTTTTACATCCATGAACTCTTGTGGGATGGGGTTGGGTAGGTAAGGAAAAGAGGCTCTGGGAGCTTAAGTGATTTGCTCATTTGCCTCCATTACATGAAAGAATCAGAACCAGTGCCCAGGCCTTCTGATTCTTAGTGAGATATAAACACTAACCATTCCCTGTCATTCTATATTACTAGACTTCTGGCTGCCTTTCTGCTTCAGCTAAGAAAATATTTCCCCGAGTTATCGTCTTATACTTTTGAACCTTCTTTTAAGTTGTCTAAGATGCATCTTTCTTCTGCCCTTCACCTAACCCAGCCTCTGCCTATTCCTCTCTCCTTTCCAAAATGCTTCGCTCTTTTCTCCTTCAGGAACCTTCCCCTTTACCTCTTCTTGTCCTGTTGCCTCCTGCGGCCTTTGGGTCCTTATTAATGTTTTCATTTGGGTTTAGCCAGCTATATAGGAGTTTGTGCCTTAAGAAAGTCCACTTTCTAGTAATACATGTTTACCAAGCATATAAATTAGGGGCGCTGACTCACATAACAAAAGAGGATTCACTTTTAGTAGCTGCCCTAGTACATTGCTTTTAAGTGAATATTTATGGATTATTTTGGAAAAATGGAGATAAACCCAAAACCTAGTGTTAGAAACCATTGCAGGAGGGAAAGGGGATGGTTCTTCTGGATAACACCAACTTCCTTTTGTTTCTATATTTATTCATTCAACAGAAGGGTATTGAATGTGGCCTTGACCTCTAAGGCTTAGTCTTGCAGAAGACGGACAATTAAAGAATCAATCACAAATATGTAATTGGTGCCCTGAAAGGGGCCGTACAGAGTACTGTGGGAGCAGGATAGTCAGGGAAACTTCCTGGAGGAGGTGATGTCTGTGTTGAGGTCCGGAAGGATGGGCATGGGGCATGCAGGTAAAGGGGAGGGGAGAGATGCCCTTGGAAGGGTGGACAGCACGTGCAAAGACCCAGAGGTGAGAAGGGGCAAGGGGTATTAGAAGAACGGAGAGAAATCCAGTAGAGTGCATTCCTGCTTCTCTGCCTCCTCCCCACACCAGCAAGAAACAAATGACCTCAGGATGGGAACGGGCAGGGCTCCAGATTAACCATCCCTGGGATCATCAGCTGTAAGGCAGTCAGATCGGAGCTTAAGGAAGAACCTCTTTGGCCCACAGAAGGCAAATGGAATCCAGTGGACAAAGCTCTGGGGGGTGTGTGCCATGCCTCCTTGGATTTGCCATCAGAAGACTAACCAGGTTCCACTTTGAAAACACTTAACGACTTGGAGCCTTGGTTTTCTCCTCTGTGAAATGGGGTATTAATTCCTGCCTGGCTTCCCTACAGGTCAGAGGCGCAAATGAGATAACGACTGTGAAAGCACCTGTAGATTGTGGAGAGCTAGGTGATTGGCTGATGGCAGCAGTGGCAGCAGCTGGGAGGTGGTGAACTTGATTCTCCTGGTTACAGAGACTGATTCTGGTGGCGGAGCCAAGGTCAAACTCTGATAGCTTGTAACATTTTAAACGCAAAGGCCTTAAAAAGTTGAGACTTGAGAAGTGAGTATTAGAGAGGTAAAGGGAAGATGCCACCTCAGCTGCCTAGAAGACTTTGCAAGATCTTCCGGCTCTGGGCAGGGGGATGGCTAGAATGACCTCCAGCAGTCTTCAGACCTGAGGCTGGGGGTTTTCCCCCCAGGCCTGCAGTTCTCTGTTTTCCCTTAGGTTCTGGAGGCAGGCGGAACCTCAGAAGCAGGCTGTTTACTTTTAGGTTTTTTGGTTTATTTTTAAATTTCTGACTGCAATGGTAATTTTTTCCCTTTCCCTTTCCCCACTTCTCCAGCTCAGCATCAGAAAGAGACCATCTGTCCCCTGCCTTGCTTGCGGCCATTTTAGAACCAGCACAAGGCTGCTTGAATCCTAGGCCCCTCTTCTCCTCCCCTCTCTTCCCTACTGCCTGACTTTCTCTCCTCTGCTCCTTCATCTAACTCCCTGCTACCCGCCTCCTGTGGGCCTCTCCATCCATGAAGACCTCTGGTCTGGATAAAGCCCCCAGCCCAGGGCCTGTGTCTGGGGCAGCCGTGTCTCTGGGGAACCTGGGCATTGAGGTGTGGAGGGGAACTGCTCCCAGCCCGGCTCAGGCAGGGCTCCTGTCTGCTCTGAGTGGTTTCTGATCAGCATGGTATTTGTGTCTATGTGTGTGTCGGGTCTGGACTTGCTTCTGCCTCTGCATGTATCTGTGTGTGCGTGTGCGTGTGTGTTCGTTCATGTTCGTGTATATGTCCTTCTGGCGTAGAGACCCAGGAGGAGTGACTTAAAAACTACCCTTCTTCCAGCACATAAATATCTCTCCTGGTTTCTTTCCCGCCCCTCTACTCCCAGGGCATCCTTGATTTCCTCCCCTCCTGCACTCCTTTCCCGTAAAAATACTTCAAATATGCCGATAAACAGAGGACTAGGACTTCACAGTGTGGAACCAGAATAAAAGGATGCAATTCAGTTCCGCAGCGTGAGGGGCAGGTTTATCCAGAGCAGCGTGGAGCGTCAGTGTTAGAGAGTGATGAAAGCTGGAAAAGGAGTTTTTTGAAGGCCGTCCAGTTTATTACTGGATCTTGCGGACAATGGGGAATTGAGGAGGTTTTAGCCTTCCTTTCGAGCTCTCCTGTCCAGTTTGTTGGCTCAGTGAGGAGGTGCCATGACGATCCTTCTGCCGGCTTCCTTTTTCCCATGGGAGTATTTGTCTTTATGCTTTGGCCTTGGGCCTGCTTTCCATACTGAGCCCTTGGGGTAGGAATGGGCGTAACACGACACGCTCCCTGGGTTGGCAGGGTTGGCAGAGGGTAGATGGAGGCTGACTCAGGCCTCGGAGGGCCACCTTCTGTTGGCAGAGGCAGGCGTCTGGACCCCTTGGGTCCTTGGGGCTGTGTCTGCTTTCTCTGCTTGGGGATGAAGGAAGAGGTGACCTGATGAAACTTTTCCTGCCCCTCCCCTACCCCCAGCCCACACATTCATTCCCATTTGCCTCCTCTTAACCCACGTTCTTTCTCCCAAACACACACCCTCCCATATTTCTTCTCCTGTGCATGCATACACGCACATCCTCTATATAGCTGCTCCCAGCTAACTGAAGGACATCCAGTGTCCACCCTCCACCAGAACACCCGCCCTCTGCCGCCCCTCCCCGCCCCCCCCCCGCCCCCAACCTCTGCCAGCACTGAGTGTGCCTGCATCTCTGTGGGATTCGAGCTGCTGGGGAAACTCTGGAGGCGGCCCCGATAGGAGGGCTTTAGGGTTAGCGATCTGGTTGGTGGCGGGACTAAGGGATGGGGTTTAAAGCTGCATTTGTGCGGCGGCCAGTGTGTGAGTGCTTAGATGGTTGGTGTGTGGGGGGCGGGTGGTTTTGAGGCCGCTGATGAGCTTCTAGCAGATTGAAGGTCCCCCTCCCCCAGGCTGTGCCTTGGTACCAGCCCTGCCTTTGCCCCCGCCTCTTCCTCTTTGTGTGGGCCTGCTGGGTCACAGGAAGAGCTCAGGAAAACGGGCCTATTGTTTTCCTCAGGGAGGGAGGGCGGGAGGGCCCCTCCACCCAGCCTAGTCTCAGCACTAGATAAATAGAGGCTCCACGGGCTCTGGCAGCCCCGCTCTTCCAGGCAAGAGGGCGGTGTGGCTCTGGACTCCATCCTGCCGGCTCTCATTGGTTCCCTCTGTGGACCGCAAGTTCCCATTCTCTTTCCCTAGTGGCCCCGCGGTTCTTTTTCCCGTCCCCCATCTGTATCCCAGGTTTCTCTGAGTCTGTGGTCCTCTGTGGAGTCCTGGTGTGCTCGGCAATAGGAGGAGGTGGGGCTGTGGCCCCCCTCCCCAGCACTTGTCCTCCTATCCCCCCGACCCTGGCACGGGCACCCGCCTCCTGGCAGTGCTCCCCCATTTGGGGTAGGATGGCACCTTGCCGGGGTTAGGGAACCACACTGGTTTCAGCAGGAGGACCTGCCAGGGCATATCCCAGTGAATAATCACTGCTGGGCCTGAAGCACAGGAGAGACCAGACCTTCCCTTGTCTCTTTCCCAAGGATTCTCAGCCCTTCCCAAGCTTTAGAGTTCTAGGTCTTTGTAGTTCTTTCTACCATTCCAGCAGCTTCCTAGAATCTCCTGGAATTCTTAATGGATGGGCCCTTCCAGCTCAGAAATCTTGTAACTTTAAGACTCATGGGTCAGCAAAAAAAGCGGGGGACAGATTTTCCTATCCGACCTGCTTCTCCTGCAGTTGCCTCACAAGCAGTCTTACCCCTCATGTTTTAGCATATGTAACTCTTCTCCACATGTTAATTCTCTGTGTTAGTGTCTGATTTATAAGCTCCTAGAAGGTAAACCCAAGGTTTAAGAAGGCAGTCTTTGGCAGGCAGTTTAAAAAGATGCTGCAAATGTTGATAATAACAGTTTGCATTTGTTAAATACTTCAAAAACCCCTGTACCCCTCAGGGGATTTCATCTATGTGCAGAGCAGACAGCATACACGTCTCTCCCCACTTGGAGGTGGACGATCTGAAGCAGCACAGGGGGACACGTGTGTTGGAAGAGGTGTTATCGGTGGAACAGCCCTGGGGCTGAGGGTTTGATCTGCCAGCTCTGGGCCACTTCAAGAAATGTGACCCTGGGACTTCCCTGGTGGTGCAGTGGTTAAGAATCCACCTGACAATGCAGGGGACACGGGTTCAAACCCTGGTCCGGGAAGACCCCACACGCCGCGGAGCAACTAAGCCTGTGTACCACAACTACTGGGCCTGCGCTCTAGAGTCTGCGAGCCACAACTACTGAGCCTGCGTGCCACAACTGCTGAGCCCACGCACTGTAACTACTGAAGCCCGCGCACCTAGAGCCCGCACGCCTGGAGCCTGTGCTCCGCAGCAGGAGAAGCCACCACAATGAGAAGCCCGCGCACTGCAACGAAGAGTAGCCCCTGCTCGCCGCAACTAGAGAAAGCCCGCACCCAGCAATGAAGACCCAACGCAGCCATAAATAAATAAATAGATAGATAGGTAGGTAGACAGATAGATAGAAATGTGACCCCAAACGAAGGCCCAACGCAGCCATAAATGAATGAGTGAATGAATGAATGAAAGAAATGACCCCAAACCTGAGGGGCTGGCCTCCTTTTGCCCCTTCTGTCCACCCCTTCGTCCTCATTCCACCGTGACCCCAGACCGCACCTGTACATTTCTAGGTACCCACACAGTAATTGTGAGGGAGCAGTTGGGGTTTTCTCCTTCCCGTGTCCTGCAGCCGTGGCTCACGGCTCCCTGTCCTTGAGCTTCAGCTATTATCCCCGCTGCCACCCCATCCCAGCCAGTCCTCAAACATCGATGCATAAACTCTTTCACGTTTTTCTCTTGGGAAATAGTCACAGCGTTCATTTTTCACCTAATCTCAGTCCTACTCCTGCATTAAAATGATTCCTTGGTTTCCAGAGAAGGAAAGGGAGAATGCCAGTTGGTGCTGGCCAGGGTCAGAGTAACTGCTTTGTTGTCTGTCAGAGCTGTGTTCGCCATCTTCCCCTTGTGCTGTCTCCAGATACGAGCTGGCGGGGGGGATCCAGGGAGCCCCTTGAGGGTCTGCAGAGCAAGGAAGAAAGAGCCCAAGGCCAGTTTGTGCCCAGTTCTCTCCTGGCTAGTCCTGGTGAGCAGAGCCCACGACGAAGGTGCAGGTCGGCGCCTTGGGAGGGATCAAGGCTCCGTGCCCAGTCCTCTTGTTTAGCTGACTTTTATCGAGCACATAGCATGTCAGATGCTGGGGAGATTCTGAAGCGCAAGGCAGTGCCTTTCAGGAAGTCTTCGGGCTACAGCTGGGGAGACTTAACTCACTCGAAATCGTTAAAGGGGGACTTGGAGGAGAAGAGTCTGAAGGGACAACCCATTCCGTCTGCCCCCTTGCTCTGCCTCCCGCTGCGTGTCTCCTCTTTACCCACCCAGCTCGGCACCTCTTCTCTCCCTCCAGCCCCTCCAGCTCTTTTCTTTATCCTCCACTTCTTGCAGAACGCTTTCCTTGACCAAACTCACCTCTACCTTGCTCTGCTGGCATTTAAAGGTTAAACCAACAAGCACCTGAGCACCTCCCGGGTACTTAGAAACCCACCTGGTGCTGTAAGGAAAACAGGAATAGGTGCCAGGCGATTCGAGAGTCGTGCGAGGGCAGCATCCTGCATGAGCTGCATGTCACTGCACGTGTGCACGTGCGTGTCGGGATGAAATGCGCGTGCGGAACGCGGTCCTTTGTGTTGCACCTGGAGGCACATCTACCCGGAGAGTTATTGCAGGTTACGTCATTGCTGTCTCTTCATACCTGAACACGTACATTTATAAATCGTAAATGACATCAAGCCCGGTGCCGTGTAACATCTCTGGCAGTTTTTGGCCTGGATGAGGGCGTCTGTCAGGTGGCTCAGAGCCTCACTCTTCAGTAATGGATTCCAACACTTCTTTGCTGCCTTCCACAACCTCTCCACCAACTGAAGGCTTTATAGAGTTCTAATGTATGAAATATATGGAGGATAAGAAATGCTTAGTAACATAAACCCTAGTGAGTGAAAGAAAGTAGCCACAGCCTGTCACTCCACGTGCTCACAATGCAACAAAAGTGATTTTGCGTATGATACAGATTCCAAGCTGCCCAGGTAATATAATAAAACATCTGGGCGCCCGTATCAGCGCAAGTCTGCAGAGCTCTCATACCACATGGTACCCAGGTATCACCTGAGCGTGGTTCCTGCCCTGAAAGAGCTTCTCTTCTCCTTGGGGAGATGAGACAGAATCATGAGAAAAGCTAAATGGTGATGTTGCGATCGGGCTTGTTCGGTGGCAGGGAACCTGCTTGAGTGAGGTTGAATAAAGGGATCGTTAGAGCAGACTCTGGAGCCAGGCTACACGCATTCAAACCCTGGCTCTGCCACTTAATTCGCTGTTGGGCAAGTTACTTACGTTCGCTGAGCCTCAGTTCACTCATGTGTAAAATGAGAATCATAATAGCATCAGTGTCGTGGAGTTTTGTGGGGTGAAATTCAGTGGTATGTGTAAAGCTCTTAGAACAGCACTGGCTATCACTGCTGATTTTTATTTCCTTCAAGGTCCAGAACCTCACCGCAGTCCGAGCACATGAACTGCATGCAGCATACGTAGCCAGTTCCTTGGAGATGGAAATGTAGGGTGGAGCTGGGTCGTGGTAGCACCAGGGCACGGGGAGAACCAGTCAGTCTCCCCGCCACTTCCCGCTCCCTCCATTCTGCTCACAAACAGCCTCTGATTTCCTTTACTGAGATAAGAATGGCCTCTGCAGCCCTGACTCTCCGGGTACCTATCTGGCATCTTCCCTCTGGGTTTTAATTGGAACGGCTGAGAGGGAAATTTGCCCTCGTTCGTCTCTTCTCTTGGTCTTGGACTGGCTACCTTTGGACCAGGAGCCCATCTCTTGGACTCGTGAGCTATGACTGGGGCAAGAAAGGGATCCAATGATTGAAAACATGGTCCCTTAGGCAACAGGAGCTTTGATCAGGGCAAAGCAGGCCTGGGAGTCAAATTTTGAGGTCAGACCTTGGCTCCATCACTTCCTGGCTGTGTGTAATCCTGGGCACGTCATTCAATTGCTCTAAACTTCCTTCCCTGTGAAATAAATATGCCAATGGCACCTACGTTAGAGTTTGCTATGAGATTATCCTTCTAAAGTGCTCAGCAGTACCAGGACCAAAGAAGATGCTCAAAAAGTGTTAGCTGTTTAATTATTAGAGGGATATGGGGAGGGTGGGCAATGAAAGACGTCTGTGAGACAAAAAATGTGGGAGATCTCATGAGATGGTCAAGATAAGGGCCACAGGGATGGGACAGGTAATAGCATTCATTGCTCAGAGGGTCCTGGGAAGGCTTTTAGACCCCAGCTTAAATATGTCATCCTTAGTAGAGACTTCCCCTGATTCCCCAGACTTGGTCAAGTTTGTTCTCTTAGCACCCTGTGCTTCTCCGTGGCACATGCGCGGTACCACAGTTATAATTAAAGGATTGTAGACTTGTTTAGTGTCTGCCTCCCCCATCAGAAGGGAAACACCCTTACGGCAGGGACTGCCCCATTTCACTCATTGCTGTATTCCAGAGCCCAACACAACTCCTGGCACACAGTAAGGAAGTAATACACAGTCATCCGGTTGGCAGCTTTGTGGAGTGTGGACTTGAGCATTTAGAATCATAGAGTTAGAACTGGAAAGTTTTCTTGTTGAAAGGGAACCCAGAGAGGTTAAGTGACTTGCCCCCAGACACACAGCCTGTTAGCAGCAGAGCCAAGAATAGAAACCAGGTTGCCTAATTCTATATCATATACATGGTTATATTTTATCATTGTCTGTGTTTGTCTCAGGACTTTTTCCCATGTGTTATTAGACCAGAAGCACTTTGCGGGGCTCCCTTTCATGTTAGTAGGGTAGCTTTCTTAGAATGGGAATTGTCACTAATCAACAATAATTTATTGAGCATTATGAGAGGGGCTTTGGGATTATTATTTTTAATAACAGCTCTATCGATATATAATTCACATAGCACAAAATTCACCCTTTTAAAGTATTTTAAAGTGGTTTTTAGTGTATTCACAGACTTGCTATCACCACTGTCTAATTTCAGAACATTTTCATTTCATTTCAGCCCCAAATAAAACCCAGTACCCATTAGCAGTCACTACAATTCCTCCCTCCTCCCAGCCCCTGGAAACCACTAATCAATCTACTTTCTGTCTCTATGGATTTGCCTGTTATAGACATTTCACATAAATGGAGCCTTACAATATGTGGGTTTTTTTTTTTTTAACTGTCTTCTTTCATTTAGCGTAATGTTTTCAAGGTTCATCCATGCCATAGCATGTATCATTATTTCATACCTTTTTATTGCCTAATAATATTCCATTATTGGAATATCATGTTACTGGAATATCCATAAATGGATATATCACATCCATTCATCAGTTGATGGACATTGGATTGTTTCTACTTTTGGGCTGTGATGAATAAAGCTGCTGTGAACATATTATGTGCAGATTTTGGTGTGTTCATATGTTTTCAATTATCTTGGGTATCTACCTCGGAGTAGAATTGCTGGGTCATGTGATAACTCTCTGTTTTACGTCTTGAGGAACTGCTAAACTGTTTTACAAAGTAACTACACAATTTTACATTCCCACCAGCCATGTATGAGGGTTCCAAGTTCTCCAGATCCTCGTCAGTGCTTGTTATTATCCATCATCTTGATTATAGCTACCTTTGTGGGTGTGAAGTGGTGTCTTGTTGTGGTTTTGGTTCACATTTCCTCAGTGACTCATGTAGAACATCTTTTCATGTGCTTATTGGCCACTGTATATCTTCTTGGAGAAATGTCTATTCAGATCCTTTGCCCATTTTTAAGTTGGGTTATTTCTCTTTTTTATTGTTGAGTTATTTTATTCTTGAGTTTCTTTTAGTATTCTGGATACAAATCCCTTATCAGATATGACTCTTATCTAGACACAAGTCCCTTATCGCTGATATATGATTTGCAAATGTTTTCTCCTATTCTGTGGGTTGTCTTTTCACTTCTTGATGCTATTCTTTGAAACACAAAGGTTTTAGATTTTGATGAAGTCCAATTCACCTTTTTTTTGTTGTTGTTACTTGTGCTTTTGGTGTCATATGTAAGAAACCATTCCCTGATCCAAGATTACGAAGATTTACTCCTGTGTTTTCTTTTGATTTTTTTTTTGTTGTTTTAGCTCTTACCTTTTTAGGTGATCCATTTTGGGTTAATTTTTTGTGTATGGTATGAGATACGGGTCCAAATTCATTCTTTTAAATATGGATATCCAGTTGTCCCAGCACCATTTGTTGAAAAGACTATTGAATGGTCTTGGTACTCTTTTTGTTGTTGTTTAATAAATTTATTTATTTTTGGCTGCGTTGGGTCTTCGTTGCTGTGTGTGGGCTTTCTCTAGTTGCGGCAGGCATGGGCTACTCTTCGTTGCAGTGCAAAGGCTTCTCATTGCGGTGGCTTCTCTTGTTGTGGAGCATGGGCTCTAGGCGCACGGGCTCAGTAGTTGAGGCTCGCGGGCTCTAGAGCGCAGGCTCAGTAGTTGTGGCGCACGGGCTTAGCTGCTTTGCGGCATGTGGGATCTTCCTGGACCAGGACTCAAACCCGTGTCCCCTGCACTGGCAGGCGGATTCTTAACCACTGTGCCACTAGGGAAGTCCCGGTCTTGGTACTCTTGCTGAAAGTCAATTGACCACAAATTTAAGAGTTTATTTTTGGATTCTCAATTCCAGTCCATTGATCTATATGTCTATCATTATGCCAGTATCACTTTTTTTTTTTTTTTTACGCTGTCTTGATTTCTGTAGCTTTTTTTTTTTTTTTTTTTTTTTTTTTGCGGTACGCTGGCCTCTCACTGTTGTGGCCTCTCCCGTTGTGGAGCACAGGCTCCGGACGCACAGGCTCAGCGGCCATGGCTCACAGGCCCAGCCGCTCCATGGCATGTGGGATCTTCCCGGACCGGGGCACGAACCCGTGTCCCCTGCATCGGCAGGCGGACTCTCAATCACTGCGCCACCAGGGAAGCCCAAAGATATCTTTCTTTTTTTAATATTTATTTATTTATCTGGTTGCTCCAGGTCTTAGTTGCGGCAGGCGGGCTCCTTAGTTGTGGCATGCGAACTCTTAGTTGCAGCATACATGTGGGATCTAGTTCCCTGACCAGGGATCGAACCCAGGGCCCCTGCATTGGGACCTTGGAGTCTTATCCACTGTTCCACCAGGGAAGGCCGATTTCTGTAGCTTTATAGTAAGTTTTTAAGTTGAGAAGTGTGAGTCCTTTAACTTCATTTTTCCTTTTCAAGATTTCTTGTCTCTTTTGGATCCCTTGCATTTCCATATGATTTTTAGGATAAGCTTGTCAATTTCTGTGGAAAAAAAAAAAAACAGCTGGGATTTTGATAGAAGTGCACTGAATGTGTAGGTCTTAACAATACTAAGTCTTCTGATCCATAAATACGGGATAGCTTTCCATTTACTTAGGGCTTCTTTAATTTCTTTGAACAGCGTTTTATAGTTTTCAGTGTACATGTTTCATACTTCTTTGGTTCGATTTATTCTTTCTGACGCTCTTGTAAATAAATGGAATTGTTTTCTTAATTTCCTTTTTGGAAATTCATTCATTGTAGTATATAGAAATAGAATTGGTTTTCATATGTTGTTCTCGCATCCTGCAACCTTGCTGAACTCGTTGATCAGTCTAATGGATGGGATTAATATGTGAAATTGAAGTTGAAATTCATGGGTTGGATAGCTTGTGGTGGGCTAGAGTGGCTAGAGAAGATTTCTTGAAATAAAAAACCAGAAAACAATCAGACAAACAAAAACCTTGGGATTTGGCTTGGCTGACAAGAGAGGTCATTTTTAGGGCAGGTCGGCCACACGAACATAGGGAAAAGGGGGCATGAGTTGAGTCAGTGCAGACGGAGCTGCCGCAGAGCTGTTGTAGGAGAGCTGTAGCACTCCAGCACTGTGACTCCACTCAGATCTCTGCTGCTCACCGACAGTCCTGTACCTTCCATTCACCTGTTATTAACTCCCTAAAGCAGCTCGGTCTCTCTGAATGGGTCCATTGACCCTCTGCCTTGGAATCACCCAGGGGATCTGTTAAACATACAGATTCCTGCTCCTCACGCCAGACCTACGGTGCCAACTCAGAATCTCTGGAGTAGGATCCTAGGATTCTTACATATCCTAAAGGGCCCTGGGTAGCATCTGTTCCAAGCTTTTCCACCTCATTCCTCAAGCCCCACACTCCTACTTAGCAGAAGATCTTCCCTCCGACATAATCATTTAAGTCAAGGTCATTGGGTATTCACGGAGCTCCCCCATCTTCCTTCCTCTTTGACCTCAACAGACCAGTGTCCCTTCACGTCTCATCTCTTCCTGTCCTTAACTGTCTGGGGCCTCATTTTCCTCACACAACTGAGAGGAAGCTGGACTGGGTAAAAAGTCTGCTCTGCAGTTTCAGGGGACAGAATTAAATTCAGAGTGGGAATCTCAGGCAGGGACCAGTGTCCCTTCACGTCTCATCTCTTCCTGTCCTTCTCTCTCCCTCCTTCATTAGTTACCCGCACCCTTGTCCCCATCCCTTTCCACCTCCCAGCAGCTGGCTGGACAAGAAGCAGGCTGCTGAGAACAAAGAGTCTGAGCGCCAAGGGAAAGAGCTGGAGAAGCCTACAGTAGCATCGCTACAGAGCTGTGCCTGTGTGCAGAGGCGACCAGGACCGCCTGGTGGCTTCCCAGGAGCAGAGCACCTCCCTCTGGGGGTGCCTCTTCGAGATCATCATCGAAGAGGGTGGCCAGGGACAAGGACAGGCAGATATTGGAAGGGCCCACATTTAAAGCCAGATCAATGGCATAAATCGTATTTGAACTGTGGTATTACTCATTTCTGGGCATTCTGAATCCTTGGGTATGTGCGTCAGGGAGAAATAGGCACTGTTGTATTTCATCATTGCTGTAATCCAGTGGAAGATACAGTTTACATACTAATACATACATACACACATATGCACACATGTATATCATTTAAAAAATCAATTCGTCAGGCATCATCAGTCTCCTCTCTTTTTGTCTTCTTCCCTTCCATAAGCATGAGAGATCTTCCCTATTTTGCAAACCCTTGTGTCTGACCTGCTGCCTCCTCTGCTTTTCCCCCTTCCTCTCAAAGTCAGACTTCTCCAGAGAGGGTGCTGCACCCAGAGCCTTCACTTCCTCATCAGCCTGCCTCCCCAGCCCCCGCTGTCTGCCTTCTGCTCTCACAGCTGCAGTTTCCACAGGGATGCCCAGTGGTTCCCCCAGTGCTAAGGCCAGTGGCATTTCTCTCAGTCCTCTTTGACCGCCTCCCCTCTGGTGTCTGTTCTGTTCGCTGGTGTGCAGCACGTGGCCCTTCCTCAGAGGCTGGCCTTGGCCCTTCTAGTCCTCTTTCCCTGTGCACTCACCCTGGACACCATGTCTCACACTCACAAACGTCCTCTAAATCTTTATCTCCAGACCCTTGTTTCTAGCTGCCTGTTAGACATTTACTTCTGTGCATCCCCTAACATCTCACACTCAACATCCAAACCCAAACTACTGTCCCTTAGCAGGGCCTGGCCTTCCCCAGTCTTCAGTTCTTGTCACCACTCAGATACCACCTCTTCCAGGGAGCCTGCCTGAGATTTCCCACTCTGAATTTAATTCTGTCCCCAGAAACTGCAGAGCAGACTTTTTACCCAGTCCAGCTTCCTCTCAGTTGTGTGAGGAAGATGAGGCCCCAGACAGTTAAATACTTGCTCGGAGACACACAGCTCCGTTCCCGCTAGAAAGTCACTCTCCAGCGCTCTTGCCTCTACTCCAGACTTGAGTGCCGTCGATTGCTCTCATGGCGTGTAATCATAAACCGTAACATGTCCTTGTTGGGGTGCTTGGCCTGTCTGTAAAATCATAAGGCCCCTGAGGGACCATCCATGGTTCTCATATACCATTGAGATCCCCACTGTGCCTAACTGAGGACTTGTGAGGCAGTCAGCGCACAATAAATATTTAATGGGTAAATGAAAGAAGGTGAAGTCACCTGACAGGTCTCCCCTGATTAGGGCCCAGCCCAGTGCAGGGCCGACATAGACACTCACTGAGGCAATATTTATCGGTTGGTTAATGATGGGGCAACTTCAAATACCCGGCTTAGGTGCTGGGACTCCCTTCTGTGAGCAGCGGGGGGGCCATGCCCGTTCTGGGCAGAGGAGTAAGATCAGGAAAGTGCTGTTTCTGGCAGCAGCAGCAGAAGGCAGGATGGGGAGGCGGGCGCTCCGGGAAGGAGGAGTGAAGGGATGGGTCTGGGGTGGCACCTTCAGGAGTGGAGAGGAGGAGACAAATGGGCATCTTGAAGGGAGAAAGGACAGGGTGAGTGTGAGGTGGAGAAGGAAGGGAGGGAGAAGAAGATGCTGCAGAGGTGGACTTTGGTGAAGATTGTGCTGCTATTAAGCAGAGGGCTCTCCCTGGTGGCGCAGTGGTTAAGAATCTGCCTGCCAATGCAGGGGACACGGGTTCGAGCCCTGGTCCGGGAAGATCCCACATGCCGTGGAGCAACTAAGCCCGTGCGCCACAACTGCTGAGCCCGGGTGCCTAGAGCCTGTACTCCACAACAAGAGAAGCCACAACACTGAGAAGCCCGTGCATCGCAAGGAAGAGTAGCCCCTGCTCACCGCACTAGAGAAAGCCCACGCGCAGCAAGGAAGACCCAATGCAGCCAAAACTAACTAACTAACTAACTAAATAATAAAAACTAAAACGAAATAACTTGTGCCAGGCACCGTCTTAAGCATTTTATGGGCATCGCCTCGTTTGAAGTTGACCCCAGCCCAGAGGTGGGTACTCAGGTATCCCCGTGGTGCAGACAAGGCCACAGGCTCTCAGTTTGTCACCAAGTGTGGAAGCAGCCGCGTGTCTGGATAGCCAGAGGGGCTCTGACTTCCGTTTTCTCTCCCCTCCTTCTGACTTTTCCCCTAGAACATGAACTCTGGCCCAGCCCAGGAAGAGGGCACCTGGCTGCCAGGCCCCCCTGCAGCCCCACGTAGTCGTGTTCACCCTCGTCTCCTGGTTGAATAGCTCTTCCGTGTTTCTCGCTACATGGCCCTGTTCTGAGGTGCTGGCGCCTTACTCTTCCTCCCTCCCCTCCCCCCTCCCAGGACCCTGCTGGAATCTTTGAGCTGGTGGAGGTGGTCGGCAATGGAACCTACGGGCAGGTGTACAAGGTGAGGCTGTGTGCAGCAGCGGGGTCCACCCCCATGGGCCTCCTCTGGAGCGGGCCCCAGCCTGGAGATTTGAGGGGGCGGGGGGCCCTGGCAAAGGGCAGGGGAAGGCCAGGGAGGGAGGGAGAGGAGAGGGATAAACGTCATGAGGGAAGGAAGCAGCAAGAAGTGGGGTGTTTGGGCTGGGCTCTGAGGTTAGAACTAGTCCTGGGTGTGGCGGGAACAGTCTGGAGCTGGGTGGGGTATGGGACAGGGACACGGAGCAGGGGGAGGGGTCTGGGGACGTGTGTGTCGGAGCTCAGAGGTGCAGTTTTGGCTTCTCCTGAGACCACACGACTCAGGGTTGGTGGGACCTAGTGGGTAACCTGCAGAGGGGAAGCAGCTGTCTTGAGCTCCCCTGAGTGGCCTGCTGCAGGGCTGGAGCCCGCGCTCAGGCCCTCTGCTTTTGGGGCCGCTTCTCCCCCCACAGAAGTGGCATTTCCCTGACCACTGATTGTGGCTGTTAGCCTGGCCAGCCCAGCCCTTTCACGTGGTCTGACCACTGGTCACACTTGACTGGGGGGAGGCAGTTGCAGCAGAGAGATGCTCAAGGCAGGTGCTGCCCCAGAGCACATACCTGGCTGCCTTGTCTCCAGATACAATGCTCGGTCTTTTCACAAGTCTCCTCTGCATCTCAGGGGCCTGCGATTCCTGGGTCACTGGGACCACCTGCCTGTCTCTTACCCTTCTTCCCTGTAAGCTTTGGGATGCAGGCGCCCCCCCCATCCCCCCATCTCTTGCCTAGTTGTTGCCATGGAAATAGCAGCTCTGTGTTCTACTGCTTCTCTGGGCTTGGGGTCGTGAAAGACTGCTGAGGATAAAAATAATCCATGGCTGGCAATACCCCGACCCCACTCTTTCCCAGGAAGCCTTGGACTTTCATACCCAAGCCTGAGATGGCTCCTGCTAGGAATTTCGGAAGGATGGGGGGCGGTGGGGGGGTGGTGGCAGGGACACACTCTAGAAGAAGTCTCTTCCCATTAGCACTGGTGATGGCATTGACATGTCAGTCAGCCCTTCTGTGTTCCTCCGAGTTCCCTAAAATCTCAGCTCTATTCTTTCCTGTGGACAATAATAAAAAGCCTTGTGGGGGTGGTGATTCTGGGAAAGGCCTCCTGACCAGAGGGGATGGATCAGGAAAGCACCCAGGCAGTTTGTCTTGCATAGAAGATGCTGGAGAGGCAGAGCCCTCCCAGCCTCGTCCCCCAGCTCCCTCCAGCTCCGTCTGAGGATGGACAGGTATCTTTCACTCCCCATTCTAACTTTCAAACTGGGACGTCTAAGCCAGAGTGCCTGGAGCAGAGGGTCTCTCACTCATCCCTCTTGAGCATTTCAGGGGAGGAGACCCTTCATCTTTATCCAGCGTAGCACGTGGAATCCAGCCTCGGTGGTTTTCCTGTAGCCCTCTGTCTATGACCAACCCATAAACTGAGGTGTCTAGCCACCATGAGGGGCACTTTGTAAGACAGAAGACAGCCAAAAGTTGTGGCCTCTCCCATATTAAGCCCTTCCTGAGCATAGACCCTGATCCCTCCATGCCTGGCTCTCTGTCCTGCAGGGTCGGCATGTCAAGACCGGGCAGCTGGCTGCCATCAAGGTCATGGATGTCACGGAGGTAGGGAGCTGTGTGGGGCAGAGGGAGGGTCAGAGCATTGAGAAGGGGGCTGGGAGGGACTCTCAGGGCTCACCTCCCCGGATTCACCTAGGATGAGGAGGAAGAGATCAAGCAGGAGATCAACATGTTGAAAAAATACTCTCACCACCGCAACATCGCCACCTACTACGGGGCCTTCATCAAGAAGAGCCCCCCTGGGAACGACGACCAGCTCTGGGTGAGACGAGCCCCTGGCCTGCCCACCTGCCCCTCCCCCAGTTAGTCCATCCATTCTCCCGCCTTTGTGCACAGCTCCTGGGAAAGCAACACATCAAAATATTTGTGGGTGTTGGCAAGACCCGAACCCCTCCTGGCAGTGCACAAAACTGTGGACGATTACTCAGCCACAGCTTGCTGTAGCTCTTTTGGGCCTCCCCCAGATTCTCTCCTGGCCAAGAACATTCCTAAGAGTCGTCGCCCTCCCTAGCCTGGGCACTGGTGCCAGCTGATTCCCCAGCCTCACCCTTTCTGGTGCTCAGCCCAGCACAGAGGAGAGGGCAGAAGGGAGCATAGCCATGGCTGGGGGGGCTGGAGCTCATGCCAGGTCCCCCCTCCCAGCAGTTGCCAGACAAGTACTTGTTGAGCACCCTCTATGTACCCTGCACAGATCGTCATGAGTTGTGGTCCCTGCCTCCAAGGCACTTAGTCTTTTTTTGGGAGACAGACACACACACACACACACACACACAGAGAAAGGTGAGTAACACGTCAGGTAGTGTGTAGTGGGTGGTCATTGAGGGCTAGAAGCTGAGCGCTAGTGACCAGGTGCCCCGCTGTGGACCTGATGGACACCATCCTCCCCTCCTCCCCCTGTGCTCTGCTGTGGGAGTTGGAGGCCCCAGATGCGGGCCGTATGCAAATTACCTCTAGTGTGCACACAAATGTATGTATCCCAGCCAACATTTTTTTTTTTGCGTTAGATGCGGCTTTTAGAAAATGTACAGTGAAAACATTTGGACAGGCATACTGATCCCCTGGGACTTTTTTGGCCGCTGCCTCTGGGTCCCTAGAGGAGACCAGCCGGGAGCTCTTCTCATCTCCCTGCCTCGGCCCTGCCTGTTTGCATGGTTTCTGCCGAAGTCTCCCAGGTTCCCTCCTGCAGTTCTTTGGTAGCCCCGTGCACTGTTTTGTCTCTAGCAGACCTGGGGACTTCTGACTCTTAGCCCCTTTCTTCTCTCTCGGTCAGGAATTGGCCAACTTTTTCTGTGAAGGGCCAGCTAGTAAATATCTGGGGCTCTGTGGGTCATAAAGTTTCCAACAACTATTCACCTCAGCCATAGATAACGCATACATGGGAATAGGAGTGTCACTGGATCCCCAAAGATCTTTATGTAAGACACTAAGATTTGAATTTCATCCGAGTCTTCCTTTGATATTTTTAAAAATTAAAAAAATTTTTCTGGCCGTGGCATGTGGGATCTTAGTTCCCTGACCAGGGATCAAACTCGCGCCCCCTGCAGTAGAAGCATGGAATGTTCACCACTGGACCACCAGGGAAGTCCTGTTTCTTTGATTTTTTTATTCCAACCATTTAAAAATGTAAAAACCACGCTTAGCTTCCTGGCCGTAGACTGCCGACCCCTGCTCCAGAGGAGGGGTTCTTAGCCGACCCCTGCTCCAGAGGAGGGGTTCTTAACCGTTTGGGGTTTACGGATCCCAGTGAGGATCTGATGGAAGCTTCGGACCCTTCCCCAGGGAAAATGCACAAACCCACATCATTTTGTCTACAATTTTAGGGATTCCTTGGGCTCCTACTCAGGACCCAGACCATCTCCCTCAGCCCGCCCACCTTGCCTTTCCCAGATGTGTCCCCTTCCCCTTTCTTCCCTGATCTCAGCAAGTTCTGTAGCCTTTATGAGGGGTCTCACGGCCCCTGCTCTCCAGCTCATACCAGTTCTGGCCCCAAGGACTCCAGTCCTCCTCCAGGGGCCTGGCAGGGGAAGGAGGCCTTGCCTGACAGATGCTTTTCCTTCCGGTGCCTCCCTGGGACCATAGCTGGTGATGGAGTTCTGTGGTGCTGGTTCTGTGACAGACCTGGTGAAGAACACGAAAGGGAACGCCCTGAAGGAGGACTGTATCGCCTACATCTGCAGGGAGATTCTCCGGGTGAGTGCCAGGGCCCTCCCCGCCTCCTCCTCCTGGGCCAGCCCCTGTGGAGCGTCTCCCTGGACGTGGACCCTCCCCGCACGCACGGGGAAGGAGATGGAACTGTGCCCTCTTGAAGGAGCAGAGGGCCTGATGCCGGTGGGGGTGGAGGCTGAGTGCCAACCTTGGAGAACACTCAGAGGAAATGGGCGCCTCTGTTTCCCAGCACCGCCCCTTCTCCACCTGCAACCTGGCAGCTGGATTCTCCAGAGCCACCACTCTGAGGAAGCTCCCCGCAAAGTTCAGCCTGTACTTGGGCCCCTGGGTGGAGAGGGGCAGCTCCCTCAGCCCAGCCCAGCCCAGCCCAGACTGATGCCTCCCCCTCCCCTCGGCTCACATCCTGGTCCTCTAACACCAAGGCTCCTTCCCCCTCTCCTGCCCCAGGGTCTGGCCCATCTCCACGCCCACAAGGTGATCCACCGAGACATCAAGGGGCAGAATGTGCTACTGACAGAGAATGCCGAGGTCAAGCTAGGTACGCCGACGCCCTCTGACCTCCAGCACGGAATGGGCCCCATTATTCATTCCCTCCAGTGGCCCAAGTCCAACTACCCATGGGCTGGGAGGTTTGCTCCTCTCCTTCTGCTGAAAATCACCCGAGAACTTGTTTTTCCTGCTCCCTGTTGGGTCCCAGGTGCAGTGCAGGCCCCTCTGGGGAGATGGGATTGTTTGGCTCCTTCCGCCTGGAATGCGGCGGCATTGGTTTTTCCCCCAGACGCAGGAAGACTAAGTCAGGGTCTTTGGGATGTTGATGGGGTGAAGAGATGGCCGGGAGTGGCCAGGTAGGACTCGCGGACGCCAGCACAGACGAGGGAGCAGACGTGGTGCTCCATCACAGCCTCTCCCTCTGTCCTCCCAGTGGATTTCGGGGTGAGCGCGCAGCTGGACCGCACCGTGGGCAGGCGGAACACTTTCATCGGGACCCCCTACTGGATGGCCCCCGAGGTCATCGCTTGCGATGAGAACCCTGATGCCACCTACGATTACAGGGTACGGAGCAGAGAGTAGGCGCGTGCAGGCAAGCCAAGGGCAGGAAGGAGGTGTGGGGGCAGTGGGTGGATTGAAAACTAGGGGGAGCTTGAGCAGGTTGGGGAGCAAAATGACGACCTAGGGTCGTGTTAGCAGTGAGAGGTCGAGGAACGTTTTGTGGTCAGGAAAGTACGGATGGGAAGGTTGGGGGAGTTGGAGGACAGCGCAGGTTGGAGCACAGGGGCCTCACGAAGGGCGTGGACCAGGAAGAGTGGTCGGGAACGTTCACCTGTCCCTCTTCTCTTGCCTCCACAGAGTGACATTTGGTCTTTAGGAATCACAGCCATCGAGATGGCAGAGGGAGCCCCCCGTAAGTGCGGAGCCTGGGAGAGAAGGGAGGGCCCAGAAAGAGCTATAGGGAGGAGGTGGGTCGCGGGAGGCCTGTGGCGAGGAGGACCGCAGGCTCTTGGCCGGGCGGGAGGGGCTGATTGCGTCTCTTCCGTGCGCCAGCTCTGTGTGACATGCACCCCATGCGAGCCCTCTTCCTCATCCCCCGGAACCCGCCACCCAGGCTCAAGTCCAAGAAATGGTAGGTCTCTGCGGGGTTGGCGTCTAGGAAGGAGGCCCTCGGACAAGGCCTCCACCTCACCCCCTGCACCCAGGCGTGGGTCTGCACCAGAGAAGAGGGGGCGGGCGGGGGCGGCACTGCAGCTGGGGAGCCAGGAGCCTGGTGTTGGGATACGGGGGAGACAGGAGGGAAGTCAGGGTGGATTCCCCCCTTCCTCCTGGAATCACCCCCCTTCCGAGGGGGCCCTCCCAGTGTGAGCCACCATCGTTTCCAGGTCTAAGAAGTTCATCGACTTCATTGACACGTGTCTCATCAAGACTTACCTGAGCCGCCCACCGACGGAGCAGCTGCTCAAGTTCCCGTTCATCCGCGACCAGCCCACCGAGCGGCAGGTCCGCATCCAGCTCAAGGACCACATCGACCGATCCCGGAAGAAACGAGGCGAGAAAGGTCAGTGGGCAGAGGGAGGTGGCGGGTCTGGGACACACACAGCCCCTGCTCCTCTTCACCAGCCCTGGCTCCTCCTGGCTCCCCTTCAGGCCCCCTTCCAGCCCCAGCTCTCCCTGTCCAAAGAGATCTCCTTTCCCAAACTTCCAACCCCAGAGGGCTTTTTCCTCTGTCACCACCTGATTTAAGTCCGCCTTCCACATGAGGGCTCATGTTGAGCACGTGCACGTGTGAGTGCGTGTACACCTCCCACCGCATCCCGCCCACGGTGGGGTCTAATCCCGCATCTGTGTCCAGGCCCAAACCTGCGACCCACCATCACCCCGTTACTCCAAGGAGGCGGGTGGGGACCCAGGAGCGTGGCCATCCAGACAGACCTTATTGGTTATCCCCATCTAAGGTTTCCCTAGCCCAGGGTGGGGTCTGGGGCACTGGGTGAAGAAACAGCAGTGATCTCCCTCCCTGCAGAGGAGACAGAATATGAGTACAGTGGCAGCGAAGAGGAAGACGACAGCCATGGAGAGGAAGGAGAGCCAAGGTGGGCTTGGCAGGCGGAGGTTGGGGACCGTCGCTTACCGTCTGCGGGGGCAACAGTGGTCCTTGGCTTGGGGACTCAGTCTGGGGGTGGTGGGCACAGACAGGTAGACCCATAAGATGGAATCCCTGGGTGCTAGATGGAATGGAACGAACGAATGAGCAAGAGGTGTGCGAGGGGGATTCAGGGCTGCAGGCTGGGATGTTAAAGGAATCAGGGCCTGAAAGGGGGCAGAGGGAGGGCAGGTCACCCGGGAGTGGCCAGAGGCAGACCGTCTGGCCTGGTCGGGTGAAGCGCCCATTTAGGGCTCCCAGGGATGAGGGTGGGTTCTGACCCCGATCCTCCGTGTGCGGTCCTGACCCAGCTCCATCATGAATGTGCCGGGGGAGTCGACCCTCCGCCGGGAATTCCTCCGGCTCCAGCAGGAGAACAAGAGCAACTCTGAGGCTTTAAAGCAGCAGCAGCAGCTGCAGCAGCAGCAACAGCGAGACCCAGAGGCGCACATCAAGCACCTGCTGCACCAGCGGCAGCGACGCATAGAGGAGCAGAAGGAAGAGCGGCGGCGGGTTGAGGAGGTGGGGTGGGGGCGTTGAGGGGGCGGGGCACTCGAGGGGCGGAGGGTGTTGAGGGGGCGGGGCACTCGAGGGGCGGAGGGTGTTGAGGGGGCGGGGCACTCGAGGGGCGGAGGGTGTTGAGGGGGCGGGGCACTTGAGGGGCGGAGGGTGTTGAGGGGGCGGGGTCCTCCCGGAAGGGCCTCCTGACCAGGTTACTGGTCCTACCCCTGGTCCCCCTAGGACAGCAGGGAAAAGAGGGCGTGAGTGGGGCCTTCCCAGCCTCTTGCTCTCAGGTTTGTATAGGAGGGCTCTGTCCTCTGTTAGGCGTACCCGCCAGCCCTACGTGGGTGGTTGTGCCATCAGCGTCCCTTCAGAGCAGAGATTTTTCTGAAAAGCCACACTGTCCCCGCTCCTTGTTTCTGCACGTAAACCTCCAGTCCGGGTTTGTCTGCTCCTTTACCTTCAGTCCCGGGGAGCTGGGGGTCTGTGTACTGACACTTCAGTGCCCTGGGCATCGGTCTCTCCAGCAGCTGCTCCCTTTGAACATGAAGAAGATCCTTCTAAAGACCCTCCTTTTACCTTTGGTTGTTTGGGCTTACATTTGCTCTGTACAGGCTTGTCAATCGCACTAATTGGAGGTGGGTGGGAGAAATTCATTTTAATTTATAGGGAATCTTATTTATTTATTTTTGAGAATCTCATTTTTAAATAGGGGCAGTTTTTTAAATCACCAACTTAAAAAATACTTTGTATCTGATGCATCTATATTTAAATGTATTTATTTTGGAGGGGTCATGGTGGGGGAAGAAGAGGTGTATAGATGGGTTAACATTTTGCCTTCAATGATGGGTTTTTTGTTGAAACAATTACATGACGCCAAAGTTCATGGAGAGCTGAACTTAATTTAAAAGTTATCTAAGCAATAGGAGATAGATGGAAGCATCCGCACTGCCCATGTACTACTCCCCAAAGTGGGCCCCTATCTTTGTTGAACAAAAGAATGATTTGCAGGAAAACCTAGTAAAAATTCTTCTTAGTAAATACTGTATTCAGGTAGCAGAGTAACCAAAAATTGTGTCTACCAAGGTGTTTCCTGAAGCAGGCCTGCTGGATCGTTAGGGCTTGTGCTTTCTTTCTTTCTTTCCCTTCCCTTCCCTTTCTTTCTTTTTTTTTTAAGCAGAAAGATTGTGAAAGTTATTAAGTGAATGTGACCTGGGCTAGTAGTGATGCAGCCCAGGTCACATTCACTTAAGGTTGCCGGCCAGGTCCCGAAGTTGCTTCTCTGTGCATGGGCCCCTGGTGCCCTCTGGTGGCTGAGGGCTAGCACTACGGCCCACTCCCTTTGGGCTTTTGGGCCGAGATTTGAGAGGCCAGGAGTGGGGCTGGGGGGCGGGGAGGTTGTTGTTGACTTTAGGTTCTGTTTGTTTGGTGGAGGAGTGGATAGCAGACAGTTTTATGCAGTTCGGCCCGCCCAAGGGCAGTAGTCAACCTCTCAGTGGCTGTAGTCTGAAGCTCACAGCCACCTTAGACAGAAGTTTCTCGCAAGCCAAGCCCCCCCCGCCCCCCCGTGGGCGCTTACGTGAGGGTAGATAGGTTTGTAGAAACAAGTGGTAGCCACCCTCTCTCACCTCCATTCCCAGTGAGATGGAGACCAGCCCGCACTGTCCAGTAGGGATCCGCTTTCCAGAAGTGGGCCAGGGTGGGTCCGCCTTCTGGGGCTATGCTGTCCCCGTGTCTGGTGCAGCCCTTAAGGCCACACGGCTCTACCCCCACAGCAACAGCGGCGGGAGCGAGAGCAGCGGAAGCTGCAGGAGAAGGAGCAGCAGCGGCGGCGCGAGGACATGCAGGCCCTGCGGCGGGAGGAGGAGAGGCGGCAGGCTGAGCGGGAGCAGGTACAGCGCCCCCAGCGCACGCCCCCAGCGCACACCGGACACCCCCCCCCCCGCCCCCGCCCCCGCTGCCTGCCTCCCCTGCTCCCCAGCCCCCTTCCCCTTCTCCCCCTACCCCGAGATTCCTCCTATCTTTTCCAGCTTCACTCTTTCTCTCTGTTCTCTCCCACCCTTCAACCCCCCACCCTGGCTCCCTGCCCTCCTCCTGTCTCTGTGCCTTCATTCCCATCTCTTTGCCCCACCCCTGCCCCCTGGCCCCTGCACCTTCCCTCGTGGGGCCTGCACCCCGGCTTCCTCCTCATTCCCTGCTCTCTGCGGGGCTCATCCCACCCCCAACCCGGCCTCTCTATTACTCTACCGCCTCCTCATCCTCACCCCACTGACCCTGTCCGCCCACTCCTCCGCTGCCGCCGCCGCCCCCCTCTGCCTCTCCCTCTTTCCCTGCCCTTTGCCCCCCACCCCGCCCCCCCCAGGAGTATATCCGTCACAGGCTAGAGGAGGAGCAGCGACAGCTCGAGATCCTTCAGCAACAGCTGCTCCAGGAACAGGCCCTACTGCTGGTAACGGGGTCCCCAGCTTCCTCTGGGAAGATGCGTATTCAGTGTCTCTGCTGGAATGGGATGGGAACCCTTCAGGGGAAGGGATTCACCCCAGCATCGAGGGAAGACATCGCCTCTCTAGGCAGTTGGAGAAAAGGAAGGGCATGCGTGCTCTAGCTTCCGGGGCCACACCCTGCTGAGCCCTCTCTCCCTACCCTTGGGCCCAGGAATACAAGAGGAAGCAGCTGGAGGAGCAGCGGCAGTCGGAGCGCCTGCAGAGGCAGCTGCAGCAGGAGCACGCCTACCTCAAGTCCCTGCAGCAGCAACAGCAGCAGATCCTGCCCGGGGACAGGAAGCCCCTGTATCATTACGGTCGGGGCATTAACCCTGCTGACAAACCGGCCTGGGCCCGAGAGGTACTCATTGCCTCCTTTGCCGCCTGAGACTCCATCCGCCTGGGGCCTGATAGCTGCAAGCATGGTCCTTCCGCACAGGCGGGCGCTGGGAAGGGGAAAGGGGCACGCAGCGCAGGTGGAGGGCTGGAGAGGTCTGGACCTCGATTTTGAGAACAGGACAAAAGTTGTCTTGCTTGGCATCCTCTTGCATCACAGGTAGAAGAGAGAACGAGGATGAACAAGCAGCAGAACTCTCCCTTGGCCAAGACCAAGCCAGGCAGCACAGGGCCTGAGCCCCCCGTCCCCCAGGCCTCCCCTGGGCCCCCAGGACCCCTTTCCCAAACTCCTCCTATGCAGAGGCCGGTGGAGCCCCAGGAGGGACCACACAAGGTGAGTCTCTCCCTGTTCCTGTCTTAACGCGCAGACGCAGGGGGCCTCACGCAGCACAGCTACATCTCGTGTACACACATGCACACGCCCTTAGCCAGGGATCACAGACCTCAGGATACGTGGGCAGAGACAGGCGGCTGCACACATCTGTTTCTGTGTCTTACCTGTTCTTGGGCTCTAGGAGCCCCTTTCAATGGACAATTGGAAGCCAGAGGCTTGATTTGCCCCTTCCTCCCAGCCCAAGCCCCAGCTCCCAGGTGGGGACGTGCCACAGAGCAGGCAGCCCACCCTCCCTGGTCTCTCCCCGCAGAGCCTGGTGGCACACCGGGTCCCACTGAAGCCATATGCAGCGCCTGTACCCCGATCCCAGTCCCTGCAGGACCAGCCCACCCGAAACCTGGCTGCCTTCCCAGCCTCACACGACCCCGACCCCGCCGTGCCCGCACCCACTGCCACGCCTAGTGCCCGAGGAGGCGTCGTCCGCCAGAACTCAGACCCCACTTCCGAAGGGCCTGGCCCCAGCCCGAACCCCCCAGCCTGGGTCCGGCCTGATAATGAGGCCCCTCCCAAGGTAAGGACAGCCCTGCTGAGCCGCACAAGGGCAGAGAAATAGTACGGGAGGGGAACGGAGGGGGAGCGGGCGGCAGGCGAGGTAGACACGGGTTCGGGGTTGGAAGGGAACAGAAGGGCGAAGCGTCTAGCACGGCGTGTCCTGCAGGCGTTACCCTGATGTCTAGTGGGCGGGCCGCCACCCGAGTGTGTCCCGGTGATTCCGTGGTGCATATGGGAGTGGAAGAGTGCCCAGGGTGTCTGGGGAGCGTCAGGGGCCAGACTTTCTGGGTCAGATCCCAGCTCTGCTGTTTCTCAGCTTCGTGACCTTAGACAAATTCATTAGCTTCCTCGATCTCAGTCTGCTTCTCCGTAAAGGTGGGGAGGGGCCCTTCCAGCTTCTCCATGAGGACAAGTGTCCGCCAGGCGCCCAGCACAGAGCACTGACTCCTTTCTTCTCTCCTCAGGTGCCTCAGAGGACCTCATCTATCGCCACTGCCCTTAACACCAGTGGGGCTGGAGGGTCCCGGCCAGCCCAGGCTGTCCGTGCCAGGTAACCCCTGGGTGCGGGCAGGCGGCAGCCCAGGGAGCGGTGTGGGGGGCAGAGGGGAGTTTGCCAGGTTACCCGCCTAGGGGTGGGCAAGCCCCGACCCAGTCACCTCAGCCCCCTCCCTGCCCCCGCCCCCGGCACCCCTGTGCTCCCTCCACAGACCTCGCAGCAACTCCGCCTGGCAAATCTATCTGCAAAGGCGGGCAGAGCGGGGCAACCCCAAGCCTCCAGGGCCCCCTGCTCAGCCCCCTGGCCCGCCCAACGCTTGTAGGTAATGGAGTTGTCCCCCCACTACTCACTCCCACCCCCACTTCTGCCACCTGCTTCCTCCTGGTGATGGTTCCCTCTGCGGTGCAGCTCAGCCTCCCCAGGCAGACACACCCCGTCTCCCTGACCCTGCCTCTGCCCCTCCCACAGTAATCCTGACCTCAGGAGGAGCGACCCTGGCTGGGAGCGCTCGGACAGCGTCCTCCCCGCCTCTCACGGGCACCTCCCCCAGGCTGGCTCACTGGAGCGGAACCGGGTGGGAGGTACGTGCACGGACCTCACGGGCAGCCTCCATCAGGGTGGACCCTGCCTTCGGCTGCTCCCGACTGGGTGGGGGTGGGGTGGGGAGCGGGCTGGGCTTGAGGCCACCCCCTGTGCAGGTGTCAGTGACCTCCCTTCCCCCACCCCGCCACCTCTAGCCTCCAAACTGGACAGCTCCCCCGTGCTCTCCCCTGGGAGCAAAGCCAAGCCCGATGACCACCGCTCGCGGCCAGGCCGGCCCGCAGTAAGTCATCGGGTGGCACCTCCGGCCCTGCCTTCTCCCGGTTTGGGGCTTTGGGGCCGATGTGGAGCCTCTGAGCCCCAGGGAGCTGGGTTCCAGGGTCAGGGCCTTCATTAATCTGTGACGGGAGGGTCTGTGGGCTAACAGGGGGGTGCTTCTCAGTTACTAACCTTTCTTAACCTCTCTCCTGCCTCTTCCTGGCTGCCCTTTTTCCCCCACGGCCCCTCCCAGAGCTATAAGCGAGCCATTGGTGAGGTTAGTGAGCAGGGGCCTGCTGGTGGGAGCCCCTCCTGTTACCCTGCCCTTCTCTGGCCTCCTTCATACCACCGCCTCTCCCCTCACGCAGCTCCTCCCCTGCAGGATTTTGTGTTGCTGAAAGAGCGGACCCTGGACGAGGCCCCCCGGCCTCCCAAGAAGGCCATGGACTACTCGTCGTCCAGCGAGGAGGTGGAGAGCAGCGAGGACGACGAGGAGGAGAGCAACGGCGAACCGTCGGAGGGGAGCAGAGATACCCCTGGGGGCCGGTATGGGGCATCCTGGGGGCGGGGGAGTTGCAGGCAGCTTGAGGGAAGGTGGTTCCCTTTTCCCAGAGGAGGGTCCCCGGCTATCACTGCTGGTCAGTTCTTCCTCCTCTTCCCTAGAGAATGGGGTACAGGGCTGGGGGCTGGTGTCCCCAGCTCTCTCTCACTGTCCTGTCAGTCGGGGGGCCTCTTCAGGTGCCTCTGTGCGGCCAGCCCTCCCTGAGTGCTGGGCAGGGGGCAAGGGCTGCCGGGTGAGGGCTGAGTGCGTCGTGTTCCAACAGACACTGAAGGCGCCAGTCCTCCGGCTCTCGTCTGCTCCCTGTGGCATTCGGGTGGCACTTGGGTGGCAGGCAGGGCCTGGAGGACCGCCTGACCTTCCTCTCTCCCACAGCAGCGATGGAGACACAGACAGTGTCAGCACAATGGTGGTCCATGACGTGGAGGAGATAGCCGGGACCCAGACCCCCTATGGGGGTGGCACCATGGTGGTCCAGCGCGTGAGTGGGCCCCCTCGTTCTTCCCCAGCCTGCCGTGCACCTCCTTGGCCCCAGCACTGGCCCCCTTCTCTCTGTTTCTTTAGACCCCTGAAGAGGAGCGAAGCCTGCTGCATGCTGATAGCAACGGTTACACGAACCTGCCAGATGTGGTCCAGCCCAGCCACTCGCCCACCGAGAGCAGCAAAGGTCAAAGCCCCCCCTTGAAGGATGGAGGCAGTGATGTAAGTCAGTGAAGGTGGCTCCACAGGGCGAGAAGAGATCACTGGCCGTGGGTAGGAGACCCAGGGGTGCTGGGGGCGCTGTGGTCAGCAGGGTGGAGCCCCGGGGAGCTGGTTGGCCAGGTTACAACAGGAGGGGGAGGGCAAGGGCTGGGGTCTGGTGTGTCTGCCTCACTGCCGCCCCCACCCCGCAGTACCAGTCTCGTGGGCTGGTAAAGGCCCCTGGCAAGAGCTCGTTCACGATGTTTGTGGACCTGGGGATCTACCAGCCTGGAGGCAGTGGGGACACCATCCCCATCACAGGTGAGACGAGAGATCTGGAGATGGCCATGGGTGGGCCTCTGATGACTGGGCTTCACAAAGCGGTCATGGCCTCCCCTGTGGCCTGAACCTGCCCTGGCACCAAGGGGCCCCCTTGACCCAAGAGAAAAAATGCTCAGTGGTGGCTCAGGGACTCGCATGACAGAACGAGGACTTTGCCAGTCCTTCTGGCCCTGTTTAAACTCCTCCAGGTGCCTCCTCCGTTCTCCAGTCTTTCCCTTTCATTCTGAGTATCCTGGGGTGTGGAGTAAAGAGACGGGGTGAGAGGGCTGCAGCCTACTGCCCGTTCCTCTCATCCTTCTGGCAGCCCTGGTGGGTGGAGAGGGCAGTCGGCTCGATCAGCTGCAGTATGACGTGAGGAAAGGCTCTGTGGTCAACGTGAACCCCACCAACACCCGGGCCCACAGCGAAACCCCCGAGATTCGGAAGTACAAGAAGCGGTTCAATTCCGAGATCCTCTGTGCGGCCCTTTGGGGTAAGCCAGGACTGGGAAGGAAAGGAGGGGCCTGGTGTGCCCCCATGCTCCTGGTCAGGCGAGGGCCTGGCTCTGCCTCTGATCTGCCCAAGGGCTCCTATTGCAGGGGTCAACCTGCTGGTGGGCACGGAGAACGGGCTGATGTTGCTAGACCGAAGTGGGCAGGGCAAGGTGTATGGACTCATCGGGCGGCGACGCTTCCAGCAAATGGATGTGCTGGAGGGACTCAACTTGCTCATCACCATCTCAGGTGTGTGTGGAGGGCAGGGCCGGGAGGAGGGCTCAGCCCCTGGGCCCTCCGTCACCACCTTCAGTCTGGGAGGAGGGCAGCCTTGGTCCAGGAGCTGGAAGGTGGGGCCGCACTTTCTCACCCCTCGTGGTTCGCACCCAAAGGACGGCGGGGAGGCAGAAGCTGGACCTCCGATGAGAGGGGTGTGTGTGTCTGTCCCTCAGGGAAAAGGAACAAACTGCGGGTATATTATTTGTCCTGGCTCCGGAACAAGATCCTGCACAATGACCCAGAAGTGGAGAAGAAGCAGGGCTGGACCACTGTGGGGGACATGGAGGGCTGCGGGCACTACCGTGTTGGTGAGGAGGTCACGACACAGTGGCCGGGGCACCTTTGTTTATGAGAAGAGAAAGAAACAGGGGCCTTGGCTAAGAAAGCCTTGTAGCCAGAGATGGGGGGCACACAGCTGGGGGTACAGACAGACCTGTGGGAGGGGCTGCAGCCCAAGAAGGGAAGTTGCTGCATCCCTCTTCCTTCCTGCCCGCAGTGAAATATGAACGCATCAAATTCCTGGTCATCGCCCTGAAGAACTCTGTGGAGGTGTATGCTTGGGCCCCCAAACCTTACCACAAATTCATGGCTTTCAAGGTAACCCCAGCCTCAGCCCCCAACACTGTTTCGAGGTCTGGCTCCTCCACCCGCGTCCCCTAAGCTCTTCTGTCTTCCATAGTCCTTTGCTGACCTCCCACACCGCCCTTTGCTGGTGGACCTGACGGTAGAGGAGGGACAGAGGCTCAAGGTCATCTATGGCTCCAGCGCCGGCTTCCATGCTGTGGATGTCGACTCGGGGAACAGCTATGACATCTACATCCCTGTGCACGTAAGCTTGGCAGGGCTGCGGACAGACTGGGGCCACCAGTCTGTGCCCCAGACTTGGGGCCTCCAGCCCACCTTCTCCTCCCAGATCCAGAGCCAGATCACGCCCCACGCCATCATCTTTCTCCCCAACACGGATGGCATGGAGATGCTGCTGTGCTACGAGGATGAGGGCGTCTATGTCAACACGTATGGGCGGATCATTAAGGACGTGGTGCTGCAGTGGGGAGAGATGCCCACCTCTGTGGGTGAGTGAGGTGCCCGCCCTCCAAGTCTGTGTCCCCGACCGAGCTGGGCTGCAGCCCACTCACTGCCCCTCCACTCCCTTCCCCCCCAGCCTATATCTGCTCCAACCAGATCATGGGCTGGGGTGAGAAAGCCATTGAGATCCGCTCCGTGGAGACGGGCCACCTAGACGGGGTCTTCATGCACAAACGAGCCCAGAGGCTCAAGTTCCTGTGTGAGCGGAATGACAAGGTGGGAATGACAAGGGGCCCGGGCTCCTGCACTGGGTGGGCCCCCAGGACCTGGGCCCCTGGGCAGAGCTGGGGGAGGGGTGGTTCTGGGTCTTCCTGGAAGGAGGCCTCCAGGGAGCGCACTGTGTGGTCACAGCTTGCCCTTCCCTCGTCTTCCCTCTCTGAGAACTCTCCAGATTCCTTCATCCGGGAGGTCGGCCTGCTGCCCACTTCCCCGAGTGTCTCCGCCTTTCGGAGGGGCTGGGAGGCACTCTGAGGGACTCCGCGCTGCAGTCTCTCTCTCCCCTTCTCCCCCCCCCCCCCGCCCCCGCATCCCTGGTGACTTCTGTTCCTACTCCACCCAGGTGTTTTTTGCCTCAGTCCGCTCCGGGGGCAGCAGCCAAGTTTACTTCATGACCCTGAACCGTAACTGCATCATGAACTGGTGACGGGGCCCTGGACGGGGCTGTCCCGCGTGGACCAGCTCTCCCCCCCCACACCCAGACTCCCCGGGCCGCCCTTCTTTTCCCTCCCTGGGCTTTGCTTTTACTGGTTTGATTCACTGGAGCCTGCTGGGAACGTGACCTCTGACCCCTGATGCTTTTGTGATCACGTGACCATCCTCTTCCCCAACATGTTCTCTCCCCAAAACTGTGCCTGTCCCAACTTCCGGGGAGAGGCACAGCTTCCCCTTACCAGGAATTGAGTGGGCCTAGCCCCACCCCCCCTTCTCCACTTAAGAGGAGAGTGCTTGGGGCTTGGACCCCATACCCCACTGCTGCTGACTCGGCAGGGCCCTGGGCCCCTTTATTTGCACGTCAGGGGAGCCGGCTCCCCCCTTGAATGTACCAGACCCTGGGGGGGGTCACTGGGCCCTAGGTTTTAGGGGGGTCACCAGCCACTCCAGGGGCAGGGACCATTTCCTCATTTTCTGAAAGCACTTTAATGATTCCCCTCCCCCCAAACCCCAGGGAATGGAGGGGGGACCCCGCCAGCCAAAACATTTACCCCTTTCCAACCCCTGTCTCTTGTAGCCTCTGCCCTTCCCTGGTGGAGGGAGGGAGCAGGGAGCTCTCACCCTCCATGCCCCCTTGCTTGCATCTGTATATAGTGTGAGCAGCGAGTAGCCCCGGCCCCTCCCTGCCCCCACCACTCCCCAATGTAGTGGCCTTGGAGATCTCCGTTTGTTAATAAAGACCATTCAACCAGCTCCCACCATTTCAGGCCTTACGTTATTCTGTTTTCTCTCAGCATCCCAGGTACTAGCCAGGGCCCACCAGCATTGCTGGGATGAAGGGGGCACGGTGGTGTGGAATCTGCAGTCAGTGAGCCTTGGTGGAGAGGGGGTGGATGGGCACTGCTGGGCCGAGGAAACCTAGAGGAAACAACTGAGGGAGGGCGAGGGCATCCTCAGGCTTAAACCTGTGGGGCCCTGCACAGGGGCCATTTGGTTTCCACCCACTCCAGCCTGGCCAGGCCATGAAGGCGCCTGGCTCGAGCCTCTCTATATGCAAGTCCTGCATGGGGCAGGGTCGCTCCTGTTTGGCAACAAATGGATAAAGATCTCTTAGAGGCTCACAGGGCTAGAGGGTCACATGGAGCTGGGACCCAAGAAAAACTGGGAGGTCGGGAAGAATGAATTGAGGATGGTTCTTGCCTTCCGGAGGGCTGACATGCAAGAGCCTTCCTGAACCATCTGCCAACTCCAGCTGCTGTCTGCCCGGTGGCCAGACCTACGCACGTGCGCACATACGACTCTCGCGAGGCTGAATACAGATTTATCGTTGGCAGTACGAAAGGATCGTAATAAAGCAGTGGCAGCAACTTGTTTTTCAGATTTCCTCCTGGAGATGGGTGGGAACGTTTGTCACCGTGGCTGCAGGCTCACAGCTACATACAGGGCGGGTAGGGCAGTTCGGGCACTTGGTTGAAGTAGGCCCCGAGGAAGATGAGGCTGGAGCCAACAAGGAAGAGCACCAGAGCGGCCCAGAAGCAGATGTTGTCGAGGGCCTTCCCCATGCGCACCCAGTCGGACACCTCCTGGGGAAGGGGCGGGCAAAGCTGAGTCCCTAAAAGCAGCAGGAGCCTGGTGCACGAGTCAGGGGAGAGCGGAGGCCCCCAGCAGCTCCCCACCCAGCCTCTCCGGCTCCTGCCCCACCTCGCCGGTGGCCTCCTGGTCTCGCGTGCTCTCGGCCACGAAGTTCACGGCATCCACACAGCAGCGGATCTCGGGGGCGGCGGCGCCCAGGCTCTGGCAGAGGGCAGCTGGTGGGAGCGACCCCGGGGGGTGGGGGGTGATTAGGAGCCTCTCCCGCTGCAGGTGCCCCCATTGGCCCGCTCGGACCACTGCTCACCAGTCCAGGTTCTGTGCCGGTGCCTCTGCCCCTCAAACATGAGCTCGCTCCGCGGCTTTTTCAGTATCAGCTCCTCCGCGCGGAGCAGTAGGCCCAAGGACGACGCCCGCCTTGGGGGCGAGGCGGCCCGGGAGACCTCGGGGGGTGCGCGCGAGCCCAGGAGTTGGGGCAGCAGCTCCAGTAAGACCTGGGGTTGGGTGGGTGGGCGGGCGGCCGGTGGGGGGGTGCGGCCGGGAGGTTAGCTCGAAGCCCCGCCTCCCGACCGGAGCCCCCTCCACCCGGTGCTTACGTGGCGCAGCCGCGGGGACATGGCGTGAGTGGCGGGCGTCCGACAAGACACGTTGAGCACGATGACGCAATTCATGACAATGAGCGTGGCAACCACCATGACGAAAATGAGGTACCTGAGGAGCCCGGAGTTCGTGACGTCGCAGCCTCCCCACTTCCCCTGAGCCACAGAGGGGGCCACTAGTCCTCTAACCTCACAAACGCACCTCTCCGCAAGGAGTGGAGTTACGCCCCTTAGCTGCTGCTCCTCTGCGGGGCCAGACGCGTCCCCGCCGCCCTTCTCCCCCCTCGCACCGCCGGTGGCAACCATGAAGGATACCCCCAGCTCCCTGGAAACCCTGCTGTGGGTCTGCCACTTCCACAGCTCCACGGAGGTGCGCCTACGCCGATACCACCCTCCACCCCCAAGGGTGGCACCTTGAAACGCTCTGGGAAGGTTTCCAGCGTCCCCCCATTACCTCTGACCTGATGACCCCACAGTCCCTGTGCTTTTCCAGGCGGCCCTCCAGCCCCCACTTCTATCTTCCCTGGAACTTGTGGCCGCGGCCCATGAATATCTGGAGCAGCGGTTCGGAGAGCCGAAGTCCCTGGAGCCGCGAGAGCCAGAGAAGCCGCCCGCCCCGAAGCCCACCCTGGGGCTGGTGCTAAGAGAAGCCGCGGCCACCGTAGTGAACTTCGGGGCCACCTCGTTAGAGGTGGGGTGCCGGGGGTGCTGAGGAGGGGCGGGGAAGGGGGATCGAGCGGCAGGAGCAGGGACCTCTGCACCCCCGCCAACTCTTGCACCCCCGCTGCAGATCTCAGCCCTGTGGGTGCAGCAGGAGGTGCGGCGACTAGACGCCGGGGATCCAAGTGGAGCCCTGGCCCGGGTAGCCCAGGCCGCGGGGCAGGGGGCTCGGCAAGCGGGGTCTGCGGCAGGCGCGAGCTCCCGGCTTCTGCTCCAGGGGGCGCGGCTATGCCTCTGTGGACGAGGTCTGCAGGGATCCGCCTAATTCCTGCAACAGTGGCGACGCCAGCTGGGCCTCGGCACCCCCGGGGAACCGGTGAGTTCAAGATGAGGGGAGAGGTGGGGGCCAGGGGCGGCGGGTCTGGGTGGGCACTAAGCCGGCCCGCCCCCAACAGAGATACTCCGGAGACCTCCAGGTGGCGTCCAGCAGCATTACGGAGGACGGGGGACCGGAAAAGCCACCACCATCCCAGCCCCACCCCGCATCTAAATAAAGCCCAGGCGGGGATGAGGCAGCTGAGGCTTCTCCCAGAGTCATTAGGTTTGGGCCCTCCCAACGAGCCCCTTGGCTCCACCCCATGCTCATCTGGCTCCGCCCTTCACACTGGCCACGCCCCACGTAGGCACCACCGGGATCCACCCTGCGCCCACCTGCCCAGCAGCGGCACGCTCAGAGATGTCTCTGGGGTTTTCTGGGCAATTAGGAACAAGAAGACGGTCTGGGCGAGCAGGACGTTGATGGAGACGGTGCATTTCTGGCCGCCGGCTGGAGGGAGTACCTGGTGAGAGCAGGCCCCGCCCCCCCAGGAGGGAGCCCGGGTTTGGGGTCTGGGCGACTCCATACCCTGTGCCGGCAGGAAATAGGCGAGCAGTACTAGGCCCGAGATGAGCACGCAAGGCACGATGATGTTAATAACGTAGAAGAGCGGCTTCCGGCGAATGATGAGCGTGTAGATGACTTCAGTGTCCCCTGGACCATCATTAGAGCCACCGTCGTGGCGGCGGATCACCCCGGGGCAGAAGTCGATGGCCCACTCCCCGTTCTCTGCGGGACGGGAGGCGCGGTCAGCTGGCTCTCGGAGGTGGGGCGCACTGCTCTGCTCTCCGTCCCCTCATCTGACCGCGGGGGGCCTGCAACTCCAGGCGAGGAGAGGATGCAAACCGTCTGGACAAGGGTGGGTGGGGCAGGTGGTCTGGATTGTTTGGGCTGGTCAGAAAGGGGCATTCCCAGAGAGATTAGGGAACCACCACAAGCAAGCAAGCTGGACTAGTCCGACGATCGAGAATGATTTCAGGAAAGGGTCAAGTTAAAGCAGGGTTGCCAAGTCAATCCCAGCATCGATGGTTTGGGGCAGCCCCACTCTGCAAGTCCCGTCTCTGGACCCGTCTAGAAGCGAGTTTTTTGGAGCAGGAGGGGGCCTCACCAGTATAGGCCTCAGTGTCGATATCTATGTTGCTGATGGCGTCGCCATCGTCGTCCACAGCAAAGACGAGCTCCACCTCTTCTGCATTGTACGTCTGCGAGCTGCGGAGCCGGGGCCATGACCCCCCCACCACAGAGGCTGGGACTCGGGCCTCAGCCTCAGGCCCCGCCCTAGAGGGATCTGGCAGGGGAATTAAGCTCCACCCGTCAACCCAGGCCTCGCCCCCACACCTGGGTTTCTACACTTACTTCTAACCCGCTAGGGCGGCCTTACCCCATTCGAATGTCTAGCTCCACCTCCAGCACAAAGCCCCGCCCCGGATTAGAAGTTCCCCTCCCCGCCCACACCTGGCCCCACCCCCTGCCCCCGTAATTCCACAAAGGTCCGGGCCGCTTCCCACCGGAAAACAAGAGAGCAGTTCTGCCAGTCGAAAGGGAAGTAGGTGACCTCCACGGCGCAGATACTTCGGTAGATGGCCGGGGGCAGCCAGCTCACGTAGCCGCCCTCCGAGACCAGCACGTTGGCTTCATAGGCCACACCGAACTGGCCGTCGATACTGTGGGCTCCGGGAAACCAAGGGTTTGCGCAGATCTGTGGCCCCCTCTCCCTCCAAGCAACCTGCCCCAACCAGGTCCAGCCCAGCCCCCCGGGCCTCGGCTTCCCTCCAGTCTGGCCCCGTCCTCACTTGTTTTCCAGCACAATCTCTGGCAGCCATACGAGTTCTGAAGGGACCCGCAGGGTTTCTATGCCCCCAAAATCGCCCTTGCTGTAGTTGAGTCGGTAATCATGCCAGTCCTAAGGGTGGGGGAAGGGGAGGGGGACGGAAGGACGTGTGCCTTGGTACCCAAGAGGAGTTTGGGAGAAAAGGGTCCCCTGGACAAGACCTCACACTGTTCCCCACACTCCACTCACGATTCCAATCCAGACGCTGGTGGTGAGGGTCTCCTCTTTCTCATTCTGCGGATGGGAGATTAGGATGATGGAAGCCAGCTTTAGGATAGAGCTCAGCGGTTGGGACCAGAAGTGGGACTTTAGGCTCAGAGATGGCGCTTGGGGTGACGGTGGGGGTATCTTACCAGTGAGATGAGGTTGGTCAGGGTGACTTTGAGGGTGATGGTGACAGTGTCCTCAGGCTTCTGCACTGGTCGGCGTCCTGGGTCATAGTTGTCGAAGAGGTGGTGGTAAAGACGCAGCTCCTCGTTCTTCCCTTCACCTCTGCCTGGGGGTGGGGCCAAGCAGTGGGGTCACTGGAAACGGAGAGGCTAAGGAGCCTCTCCTCTCTGCCTCTGGATCTGCATGGCTCTGCTTCTCTGTCTGTCTCTGTCTGAGGCTGTGTATTTTTCCGTGTGTCTCCCAAACCAGTGATGTGCCTGGGGACCAAATATTGTGTCTCCGTCTACATCTCAGTCTGTCTTTGTCCTGTCCCTTTATGTCAGTATCCTGTGTGTGTGTCCGACCACTTCCCCCGACCCTGGTCCATACCCAGCAGCTGTAAGAGGAGCAGGGCACTGAGCAGAGCCCCTGCCATCCCACCGTCTGGTCCCCGGGGTTATTCTGAGTTTGGCAAGCTCCGACGGGGGCAGGCCAGGGTGCTGTGAGTGAGGGGGAAGGGGCTGTTAGTGGAGGAGGGTGTTAGTTCCGGGCTGGGTTAGGGACTGACACCTAATCCTCTTACTACCCCTACGGCGGCAGCCAGGGACATCCTGGCTTCTTCCAGAGGCAGCTGCCCCATCCTGAGTTCCCTGCCCTCACCCCATCCCAGCAGCCTTTGCCTGGGCTTCAGCCAGCTCCCCAGCCACAGACCCAATCCCCTCATGACTGAAACAGGACTGATGCAGGTGGACAGGTCTTTTAAGAAACACCTGGAACCACAAGCCTGGCAGTGGGGGTGGAGGGCCCCGCTTTCCAGTAATGCACTGGTGTCCTTTGAGTCAGCTGCCCTGTGCAGGTGACATCGCTTGCCGTCCATACTCACCACCACCCACAGCCCAGCCAAGGTCACGCTAATGCAGTTTCTGCCGGCAGAGTTTGGCAAAAGCAGAGCGTCCATAAAATCTGGTAATGAGACAGGTGGTCACAGGGGGTTAGTCTGCAGTAACAAACTCCACCTGGCAAAGGAGAGGGTGCCACAGTACAGGGCCCACCTTCTCCTGCAACCCATCCCCATGTCTGCCCACTCTCAGCCGGTCGGGGGCGGGGGCGGGGGGGGGGCGGAGCACTCACCGGAGACATTTTTCTCATCTCTCTGCTGCCACCTTGTGGCCACATATGAAAGTAGTCTTCCCCACCCCAAACACACACACACACACCTTTCAGTCTTTCCTAAGTCTCCTTGGACCACCCTAGTCAGTCACTGGAAATGCTTATTTAAAATTCAGTTTCCTAGGCTCCATCCCCAAAGAATCCCAATTTAGTAAGATGGCAGAGATGGGGTGCCAGGAATCTGCTTTATTTAAGAAACTCCCCATGTTTCCTTACGGGGTAGGAAGCACTTTTTCTGCCTTACACACTGCTTCCTCACACCGATCCAGCAAAGCAGTTACCTTCGTCCAGAATGTATGAAAGAGGACTCCAGGTCAGGTCCAAGGTCACGTTACTGAGTCCAAGCGCCTCCTGCTCACCTCATGACAGGCCAATAAATCAAGTGACAAATCGTTGGGGCAAGGAATAGCAACTTTATTTGGAAAGCCAGTAGACCAAGAAGATGGTGGACTAGTGTCTCAATGAACTATCTTCCCTGAGTCAGAATTCAGGCTTCTTTTATGCTAAAAGGTGAGGAGGTAGTCCTGGTTCCTGCCAGACTCTGGAGGGGATATGTTCATTTCCTCCCCCCTGGACTTCCTTGGTGGTGCAGTGGTTGGGAGTCCACCTGCCAATGCAGGGCACACGGGTTCAAGCTCTGGTCGGGGAAGATCCAACATGCCGCGGAGCAGCTAAGCCTGTGGGTCACAACTGCTGAAGCCCACGCACCTGGAGCCCGTGCTCCGCAACAAGAGAAGCCACCGCCGTGAGAGGCCCGTGCACCGCAACGAAGAGTAGTCCCCGCTCGCTGCAACTGGGGAAAGCCCGTGTGCAGCAACGAAGACCCAACACACAGCCAAGAAAACAAAAAATTTCTTCCTTCCTGCAGCCACTTATAGGTGGACCCTGTCAGGATGTTTCCCGTGAGCTAAACAAAGGTATTTTAGCTTAATGCTCATTACCTGGGAGGCAGGGTTCCCAGAGATGGACCATTATGTATGATTTAAACAAAGGTATTTTAGCTTAATGCTCATTACCTGGGAGGCAGGGTTCCCAGAGATGGGCCATTATGTATGATTTAAGCTTATAGGCAACATTCCTTTAGTAATTAATGTAATAGAACACAAAGGTTCTTCCCTATTACAATTCCCCACTGTCAATGATCCATTCCACAGTCCTGTGGGAAAAAGGACAAAGACCGCTCTACTACCTGCTGAACACGGGTGACAAAGAGGTGATTATGGGATGGAACTGATCAGCCTTGGACAGGGACTCCTTAAAATCTTTAGTCAGTTGTACAATCCCCTTTCCTTTTTTATCTACAACTGTTTGAACCTGATGAAACCCCTTAGCCCTTTGTTGTCTAATTTGCAATTTAACTTGGGGTATTGGTTCCAGTTCCCAATACTTATCTATTAATTAACTTGGTGCCAGAATTACACTAAATTCCTGTGCTATTTGGACAAAATTAAACAAATAGGTTGACCCTTCTTCAGCTACAATGAAATTTTTTAAAGTATTAAGATTATAAAGAGCAACCTTAAGTCATCTAAGGGTTCACAAACCCATTACTCTCTAGGTGTCTCAGAAATTGGGTCATGGGCTTCCTTGGTGGCGCAGTGGTTCAGAATCTGCCTGTACCGCAAAAAAAAAAAAAAAAAAAAAAAGGGGGGGTGGGAATGGGGCTTCCCTGGTAGTGCAGTGGTTAAGAATCCGCCTGCCAATGCAGGGTACACGGGTTCGAGCCCTGGTCCGGGAAGATCCCACATGCTGCAGAGCAACTAAGCCCGAGCACCACAACTACTGAAGCCCGTGCTTCACAACAAGAGAAGCCACCACAATGACAAGCCCGCGCACCACAACGAAGAGTTGCCCCCACTCCCTGCAACTAGAGAAAGCCCGCGCGCAGCAACGAAGACCCAACGCAGCCAAAAATAAATAAATAAATAAATTTATATATTAAAAAAATCCTGTGTTAGTTCCTGGGGCACAGGGACCTGGTGTGATATCACGATCTAAGATGCGACCCAATTCGGGGCCAGGAGGCACTCCTGGGGCAGGGCAATTTCCCTTATGCTGTTATCCCATAGGGGCCTGAATGCAAACGGCCAGCAGACTGGGCTTCTACAGATGCAGAGTCCTTTCTCCCCCCTCAGACTTGTTCACAGGGAGGACCCGCTGTATGAAAGGAGAATGGTCGTTAATCAGGCCAGGGAAGCAACTCCACCTAACAGACCCACGAGGTACACCTGAAGCCCACTGGACCCTGATGAGAGAGGAATGCCCTTATCAGAGCACTACCATGAGTGCATCTTGGCAAGGCTTTGAAAAGGGGAATCCAAGCAAGATTTTGAACGAAATTCAGCAAAAACCAAATGAAGATTTATCAGGCCTACAGATGTTACACGGATGCAGATCCTGAGGCCCCTGAAAATACTGGAATGGTAAATTTGATCTGCATTGGGCAAAGCGCCCCAGACATAACAAAATTACGAAAGTTAGATGGTAAGTTTGGAACAAACCCTTCTCCGTTGGTAGATCTTGCTTTTAAAGGGTTCAACAACAGAGAACAACAGAAGAAAGAAGATGCAAAAGACAACGCCATTTTTCTGTCAGTGGCACTCGCCAGAAGGCGAGTGACCCAAAGAGAGGTCAGCCACCATTGGGAAAGGGACAAATGCACTTATTGTAAGGAGGAAAGGTACTGGAAAAAAAGGTTGCCATAGGCTAAATAGGAAGGAAACCAATAAAAGTCAGGAGGCTCTCAGATGGTAGAAAGAGAGGAACACCCTGATAAACAAAGAGGCCCGGGGGGGGGCGCTCCCTTGGTCTTGAAGTGCCCAATTCCCATTTCCCCACAGGAGCCCCACGTAAAATTGACAGTGGGGAATGAGCTGATTAACTTTCTGTTACAGGTGCAACATACTCTGGTAAACACCAAGGTGGAACAGAAAACGTCTCAGTCCATCCCAGTCACAGGAGTCCTTGGAGGGGCACAAAATTGCTCATTCTTACAACCTTTAGAATGCCAGGTAGGGAACCTTACCCCGAAATAGTTTCTTATAGATGCCAGAGTATCCAGTCCATCTTTTGGGGCAAGATCTCCTGTGTAGAAAAGGACAAAGAAGGGCCAAAGCGTGGGGTTTCAGACCTCCCCAGATGGGGACTCAGCACAGAGGAACCTGGCAAACAGACTTCACTCAAATCCTCGAGCTGCGGGAAATTTCAGATAACCTGCTAGTATGAGTGGACACTTCGTCACGATGGGTGGAAGCATAGCCCACCTGGACAGAAAAAGCCTCAGGAGTGTTTAAAGCCCTCCTTAAGGAAATAATCCCCCAACTTGGATTAAGGCATTACAAATTAATTGGAAAATATATTTATCCTGGAGACCACAACTGATAGGAAAAACCAAGGAAAGGAACGATCCATTAAAAAGGAGCACGGCTAAAATATGTCGAGAGACTAATTTAACTCGGGGTAAGGCCTTGCCAGTTGCCCTGCAACTCTGGGATCAGAGTGGCTCCCAGAAGCAGGCTTAAATTAAGCCCCTTTGAAATGCTGCACAGTAGGCCATTCAAGGTGTCTGCCCAGACAGGGGAATCTGCAAATGCTCTAAAAGACCCAGCAATTGCCAATTATATTAAAACTTCGGGCACTATACTAACCTCTGTTCATGAGTTTGCCTCCAGCAGGTCTGCCTACCCAACTAACATAGCCTTACATCCATTTTGACCTGGGACCGAGTCTTCCTTAAAACCTGGAGAGAACCAGGGCCTGAACTTCAGCTGACTGCAAGGTGAATAGGACGACACATAGTATTACTTACCACACACTTGTCTGTAAAGTTAGCTGGGGTAAAGCCATGGATGCATCGTCACACTCGGATTAAAGCAGCACCACTGTCATCAAAAAATGACCCAATTTCTTTTTTTAATTTTTATTTAAAGGAACTCCTTTATTTATTTATTTTTATTTTTATTTTTTTTTTGCGGTATGTGGGCCTCTCACTGTTGTGGCCTCTCCCGTTGCGGAGCACAGGCTCCGGACGCGCAGGCTCAGCAGCCATGGCTCACGGGCCCAGCTGCTCCACGGCATGTGGGATCTTCCCGGACCGGGGCATGAACCCGCGTCCCCTGCATCGGCAGGCGGACTCTCAACCACTGCGCCACCAGGGAAGCCCTATTTATTTATTTTTGACTGTGTTGGGTCTTCGTTGCTGTGCGTGGGCTTTCTCTAGTTGTGGCGAGCAGGGGCCACTCTTCATCGCGGTGCGCGGGCCTCTCACTATCGCAGCCTCTCGTTGCAGAGCACTGGCTCCACACGCGCAGGCTCAGCCGCCATGACTCACGGGCCCAGCCGCTCCGTGGCATGTGGGATCTTCCCAGACCGGGGCACGAACCCGTGTCCGCTGCATCGGCAGGCGGACTCTCAACCACTGCGCCACCAGGGAAGCCCCCCATTTTTTAAAGACATAAATACAAGACAAAACAAACAGCGCAGGGACTTCCCTGGTGGTCCAGTGGTTAAGACTCTGCGCTCCCAGTGCAGGGGGCCCGGGTTCAATCCCTGGTCGGGGAACCTGCATGGGGCAACTAAGATCCAGCGCAGCCAAAAACAACAACAACAACAGAAACCCCAAAAAACGAAAACACCCAGCACACACAAACCAGCACATCCAAAGAAACGAACCAGTTCACAAATCGGGTAAAAGTCCACCAACATTTCCTCTTATCCTCTTTCCAACATGGTACCCCACTCAAATACAAAACAAATTAGCTTATTCTAGAGAAAAAAATCCCCAAACAGAGAGGAAATAAAGTTTCCAGCTTTACACACTGGAGTGACTTACCCTACAGTATGGAGCCCATCGGCTCCCAGATGTTGATTCCTTTGTTCCAACTGCCAAGAGCTGGGACAGCCAGTGCAGCGTCAGGGAACTTTAAAAGGAACATCCTCAGGACAACATGGACCAATCCCAGCAGCTGCTAGGGCCTTACCCAAAAATTCCCCAAGCAGAGCTGGCTGGCCACGGGCAGCAAGAGCCCTGGCTGGCTTATACTGCTTGCCATACGACAGGCCAACAGATCGAGTAACAAGTTGCTGGGGCAGGGAATCGTGACTTTATTCAGAAAGCCGGCAGACTGAGAAGATGGCGGACCAGCGTCCCACTGAACCATCTTCCCCGAGTTAGAATTCAGGCTGCTTTTATACTAAGAGGAGGGGGTAAAATCCTGGTTCTGGTCAGACTCCAGAAGGGATTTATTCCTTGCGGCAGCTATTCACAGGTGGGCCTGGTCAGGAAGTTTCCTTGTTAGCAAAACAAAGGTATTTTAGCTTCATGCTCATTACCTGGGAGGCAGGGTTCCCAGAGATGGGCCATTATGTATAATTTAAGTTTATAGGCAACATTCCTTTAGTGACTAACTTGTAAGAGAATACAAAGTTTCTTCTCCCTATTACAGTCACACAAGTAGATTGGCAACAATGCATGAGACTTACTAATAAGCACCTACTGTATAGCGCAGGGAACTCTACTCAGTACTCTGTAATGACCTATATGGGAAAAGAATCTTAAAAAGAGTGGATACATGTATAGGTATAACTGATTCACTTTGCTGTACACCTGAAACTAACAACATTGTAAATCAACTATACTCTGATAAAAATTTTTAAAAAAAGAAAGCATAGAGATTATACCTGATATTTACACTGAAAAAACAAAAACAAGAAACAAAAACAAAAAAATGCATGAGAATTATAATCAGCTTTTTTTTCTTTCTTTCTTTCTTTTTTTCTTTTTCTGGCCATGCCTCGCGGCTTGTGAGATCTCAGTTCGCCAACGGCAGTGAAAGCCTGGAATCCTAACCACTAGACCACCGGAGAGCTCCCTGTAATCAGCTTTACTGATCACGGATACCTGTGTTCGTTTCACAGGTCGCAAAACACTTTCAGGTCCACCATTCTGGGATCTCCTTCTTCTACTTCTGAGCTCCTTCATAACCACCCCCCTGTTACAAGCAAGAACACTGAATGTCCACACAGCTTGTCCATTTCGCCACATGTCCTTGAAGCCTTGGCTCCCACTGTTAACTGCCTTTTCATTACTTGTTTTCCACTTCAGACGCCCAGAAAGAATCTCCTTGGCCCAGCTCACCTCCCTGCACATGGCTGATATGGGTACTGAATCTAAAATCTGTGCTGCTGCTTATTCCACAGCCTCTCGGTGAGGGCTGGGCCAAGGCTTGTTGTGATAAGTACAGATATGTATTTAAACATTAATAGGCACTTACAACGTTCCCTGCACAGGGCCAGATGCTCTGATTAAACAGATGAATAAGCCATGGCCCCAAGGAGGAGGGAGAGACCTCACAGGGTGAAAAGCAGAAACCACGGAGGCTGTAGGTAGGGTCCCGTGTCACTTAGCTTCTTTGCATTGCAAGAGTCAGATCCACCAGCTAGGTTTCCTGTAGGTTTCCACATGGACTGGGACAACATGGACCAATGTCAGAGACCAAGGCAGCCCTGGGGACCCACCAGTCCTGCCTCTGCTCTGTCTGCTCTGGGCTCCTCTCACACCTGCCTTTTCTCTCTACTTTGTATATCCTCTTTCTACTGTGTGGTCTCCGCTTTCTCGTGGCTTCTGCATCATTTCATCTAAGGTTTTGGCCACAAATTGACCTCGGCTTTTCTCTTCAGGTGCAGCCAATTCAGCCTTTGCTGCCCAACGCCATGAGGCTTCAGGTGCAGGCATGGAAGGGTGCTGGGGTGGGCCTAAGACACCCCGTTTACCGAGGGTGGTGTATGTGGCCACTTGACCAGTGCCTTCCATCCCTTACCAACCCAGCCCGCCTCCTACACGTTTAGCTCCCCAAACACCCTGTCATGATTCCATTCTCACTGCCACAACTGAAGATGCACTATATCCTTCCCGGCAGGAATGATACGTGATATCTTGCTGCCAAAAGTGATGGTGGCAGGGGCCCTTCAGAAAAGCTCTCAACCTCCGAGTCCAGTGTCGTCAGATTTACATACAGTCTCCTCCAGGTGTGATTTCTGTCCATTCCCCAAACTACGGGCTAAATCCTCAGTTTAATCACCAACACTACATCATGTATAAACGATACATCACACACACACACACACACACACACACACACACACATCACATCATATAAGATACGATAATGGGAGAAAACCACACTTGGACCAACAACCTGCGTGTCAGAGTAGTCTGGGGTGGAGGTACAGTGAGTAGAAATCCTCGTCCCTGATGCCCAAACCCAGGTACTGCAGCTTGGGTCGCTGGCCCCAGGCATCTATCACGCTCTACAGGAGAGCGCTTTGCTGCAGTCCTCGGCCAGGTCTGTAACTCGTGGGTGGAGGTCTTGCTCAGACCAGTGACTCCTGTGGGCATTTCTTGCAGAGTCAGCACATCAGAAAATCTGGGGAGTCTCCAGGAGGGGCTCTGACCTACCCCCGCCCCTCCCCCACCCCACAGTTGTCCCTTCCTGCCAGTGCTGGGCCCAGAGCTGAGCCAGCACCTTTCCCGTGTTTGCTCAGGATGACCATTGCCTGAGGGCCTGAGACGCCGACTCTGGTGGAGTCAAGCACCTGATCTAGGCCCGGGTTCTGTGCGTTATAACGAAAATTCCACAGAACCTCGGTGGGCTGCCTGGCACTTCTGTTTCTGGGGACGCCTTCACTTCCAAGCTGGAGCCAAAGATCTCAGCTCAACAGGAAGCCACTTCCTTCACCTCCCGGCTCTTGGCGGGTAACTCGGAACAGCTGCGCTGCCCCCGGCTGCCAGGCCTGCCGGCTGGGTTCCTTAGCCATCAGCACCTCACAGGGGAAACGTCCCCAAGCTGGCCTGCCGAGGCCCCGCCACAGGCAACAGAGGGGCTCCTCTTTCTTTCATGAACAGGGAGGGTGGGTCTGGCTGAGCCAGGACAGGGCAGTGACTTCTAGGCCGTCTCCCTCACTGGGACCTAAGCTCTTGGATCGCTGAGCCTTTGCTGGGTTCCTGTGTTCACGGCACATAGCACAGAGCCCAGGACATAACAGGCTCCATAAACGTTTACTGGATGAATGAGTAAGAATAAATGAATGTGTAATCTTCCCAGCATCCTCCCTTCTACTGAGAAGTGTTCTTCTCAAACCATGTGACCCCAGAGGAACTGCCAGGTACTTAGAGACACCTCCCCCGCCTGGCCCGAGTCATGGGTCCAGGGCAGGACACCTGACCCCAGCCAGACTAAAGGAAGTCCTTCCTGGGAATTTTGTTAAACAGGAACTCAGGAAGTCAGTCTCTCCCTGCTGTAGGAGATCCAAGATGTGAAATTCAGATGCGTGAGGCAGCCACGTTCATTCCTTGCATTTTACGTGGAGTAAGAGAGAATGTGGCTGATACTCAAAGACGAGTAGAGACAAGAAAGGGCCTCCGGCATCCCAGCCCCTGGTTCCAGAAATTCCTGAGGCCCAGGTGTGCTTGTCTCCTCCTGCAGGCTGGTTGCCCAACGATTCCTTTGATTGAATGAGGTACCTCAGTATCTTTCCAGTAAATCCCCCTTTTCTTGGCTTAAAAATATTAAGATTTAAGAAAAATAAACTGAGGGACTTCCCCGGTGGTGCAGCGGTAAAGACTCCACGCTCCCAATGCAGGGGGCCCGGGTTCAATCCCTGGTCAGGGAACTAGGTCCCACATGCCTACAGATTCTGCATGCCACAACTAAAAAAGACCCTGCATTCCACAACGAAGATCCCACACGCAGCAACAAATATCCCGTGTGCCACAACTAAGACCCAGCGCAGCCAATTAAATAAATAAATAAATATTTAAAAAAGAAAGCAAAACAGGTATAAAAGAGAACAAAAATGCCCAGGAAAAAACCTCTCTGACAATAAAAAAGCAATACATGCCAACGCTAGAAAAATGCAAGAGTCCAGAAAGAAGCAGTGAAAATCAAAAACTTTCCTCTTCCCAAAGGTTAATAGCTTCCTGTAAATCAAATTCTCCAAGACCAAAGTCAAGCATATGTGTGTGAATATATGTATGTATATATACATACATACATGTTTACTTATTTATTTCACATATACAAGAAGCATCAGAGTATGTTTACTATTTTGTAGCTTTTTCTCACTCAGCGTATTGTAGAGATTGGCTTGTATCATCACACACAAGTCTTCCTCATTCTCCTTAACCGCCGCAGTGTTCTACTGCATGCATGTACCGTACATAATTTATGCAGTTCCCAATGGATAGACATTTAAGAAGCTAACCATTTTGGGTTTTGCAATCACATACTATGCAACCATATGCATGCATTTATCTTTGGCAGACCTTTATCCATAGGGTAAATTTCTAGCAGTGAAATTGCTAGAGCAAAGAGTTCATGCATTAGAAAAAAGCAACTACTGATGCCTTTTCCCATGTTGTTCTCCAAAAAGCATGCACACACTTACATTCACACCGACACAACATGAGGATACCTGTTTCCTCATACCCTCCCCAGGACAGCCTATTACCAAACGTAAAATTTTTTGCCAAACCAACAGGTGAACATTGCTCTCTCATTATTTTGATTTACATGCCTTGATTAAGAAAACTGAGGGTTTTTTCAGCAGTTATCTTGGCCATCTATATGTATATATTAAAAAAAAACCTGCTCATTCATATCAATGAACAAAATAATATTTATTCTAGTATATGAGAATCTGAACTATAATGAAGATAAAATATTACACCAATGTTGAAAACTAGGGGATTTTCCTGGAGGTCCAGTGGTTAAGACTCCATGCGTCCACTGCAGGGGGTGCAGGTTTGATCCCCAGTTGGGGAACTAAGATCCCACATGCCATGGTGTGGCAAAAAAAAATTTTTGTTTTTTGAAAACTAGGTTAATCAAATAAATGCTTTGGGACAACTGGAGAACCAATCATCAAAATAGCCACCAGACCCTCATCTTTTCTACCAGGTGGATCAGATATTTGAATGTAAATTGAAGCCAAGAAAGTCCTAGAATGAAACAAGGATTGATGTATTCATCATCCTGGAGAGAAGGTCTTTCTTCCCTTCCCTGGAGCCCAAAATCAGAGGCCATAAAGAAAAAGAAAAAAAATGCAGAAAGCTTCTGTAGGGTCAAAAAAATCAAAGGCAAGCAAATAACAAAGTGGGAGAAAATACCTGCAACCAGTGACAACTCCTTTATTAATAAAGTGCTCATAGAAGCCCTTAAAAAGCTGACAAGATGGTGAACTCACTTGGGCTGTTGGCTCTGTCCTCAAATGTAGACGCTCTGCTATAAAACTGTGAGAAACCCCCGGGGAGAGAGGAGGTGGTTGGTCCTGGTGTCGGAGGGAACTGGCAGCCAGAGTGGAAGGGTGGCTGGCTCCATTGGAAAGAGATGAAAAGGGTAAAGAGTCATAATAAATACCTTCAAAAAGGGAGGGCGGAAATGAAGGGGTAGGGGAAAGAGAGGGAGAAAGAGAGGAAGAGGAGGGAGGCAGCACAGCTGTCGCCTTGAGGGACCCTTGAGAAGCTGGGGACGCTGAGCACACCCAGGGCGCCCGGAGGCCCAGGGTGAAGGGTTTGCTCCCCCAGGGCAGCGCTCTCTGTACCGACTTGGGTAAAGAAGAAAAAAGTCCTTGGGACTTGGTACAGGAAAGAAAGTTCATACTCGTCATCTTGTTAAATGAGATCTTCAATCAACTTTTTAAAAATTAATTAATTAATTAATGTTTGGCTGCATTGGGTCTTCGTTGCTGTGCGCGGGCTTTCTCTAGTTGCATTGAGCCGGGGACTCTTCATTGCGGTGCGCGGGCTTCTCTTGTTGTGGAGCACGGGCTCTACGCGTGCAGGCTTCAGTAGTTGTGGCACACGGGCTTCAGTAGTTGTGGCTCATGGGGTCTAGAGCACAGGCTCGGTAGTTGTGGCGCACGGGCTTAGTTGCTCCGCGGCATGTGGGATCTTCCCAGACCAGGGCTCGAACCCGTGTCCCCTGCATTGGCAGGCGGATTCCTAACCACTGCACGACCAGGGAAGTCCCTCCAATCAACTTTTCACTTCAGGACAGAAGACAAGAAAATGAATCAGGAAGGAAAGTCTCAGTATCAGCCAGGAACCGAGAGCACCTTCACGGGAAGTTTCTACACCTCGCGGGCCTGGCTTCAGAGGTGATGCCACCGTAGATGCGTAGATGTGCCACCGGGATTCCGCCAATTTTGAAGGCCCAGGAGAAAATGATTCAAAGTCAGAGAAAAACAACTAAGAACTCCCAGTTCCTGACAGCCTGATGAAATGGGACTCCTCAAGCCAAGAGGATGCAAAAGGCAATTATAAATGAAGTGTGTTAGATCCAGTGGTTCATACTCCTAAACTCTCACTATTAACACTCTTAGTATTTATACTATTAATATTAAAAGTAGTGGCGGGACTTCCCTGGTGGTGCAGTGGTTAAGAATCCTCCTGCCAATGCAGGGAACATGGATTCGAGCCTTGGTCGGGGAAGATCCCACGTGCCGCGGAGCAGCTAAGCCCGTGCGCCAGAACTGCTGAACCTACGTGCCTAGAGCCGGTGCTCCACAGCAAGAGAAGCCACTGCAATGAGAAGCCTGTGCACCACAACAAAGAGTAGCCTCAACTCGCGGCAACTAGAGAAAGCCTGTGCGCAGCAACAAGACCCAAAGCTGCCCAAAATAAATAAATTTATAAAAGCATGCATTTCCTACCTGACCCAGGAATTCCATTCCTAGGACTTTATCTGAGAGAGAGAAAAGCTTATGTCTGCCAAAGATTTGCACACAAACCAGATCAAGCGTTGCTTGGCTGCGAGGACCAATAGGAAGGGGCACAAGGGAATAGATGAAAATGTTGTCTTTTTTTTTTTCTGCGGTACGCGGGCCTCTCACTGCTGTGGCCTCTCCCGTTGCGGAGCAACAGGCTCCGGACGCGCAGGCTCAGCGGCCATTGCTCACGGGCGCAGCCGCTCCGCGGCATGTGGGATCTTCGCGGACCGGGGCATGAACCCGTGTCCCCTGCATCAGCAGGCGGACTCCCAACCACTGCGCCACCAGGGAAGCCCGAAAATGTTGTCTATCTTGATGGGGTGGTGATTACACGGATGACACATTTGTCAAAACTCATGAAACTGTACACCTCAGATCTGTGTATTTCTCTGCATATATAAATTATTTCTCAATTTTAAAAGGTTATTAGGGAATTCCCTAGCGGTCCAGTGTTTAGGACTCCGCGCCTTCACCACCAAGGGCCTGGGGAACTAAGATCCCACAGGCCACGTGGTGTAGCCAAAAAAAAAAAAAAATTAAAAAGGTTATTAGTTTAAAAAATTAAAGTAAGACATTGTTTAAATGCACAACAGAGGACTACTTATAGAGCATAGACCTCGGTATTATAATTCTAAAAGGCCATTTTAAATACAGTCAGCCCTCTGTATACATGGACACAGAACCTGTGGATACAGAGGGCTGACTGTATATACCCCCAAACGGGGGAAATATCAGTAAACTGAAGCAGAACGAAGAAGTGATAAAGAATAGCTAGTGATGATATGGTGAGAGATCTCTTCTCCCAGCGAACCCACACCCAGGTAGCTTTATGGATGAGTTCTACCAAACTTTCAAGGAACAGATCATCTGTATTTTATATTATTTGTTCTGGAAAATAGAAAAAGAAGGCAAGCCAACGAGTTTTATGAAATTTTTACTCCAGCTAAGGATAGACAAGAAAATAAAAATATAGGCTTCACTCACTTAGGAACATTAAATGTGAAAATCCTATATAAAATACAGGCCAACCAAATCCAAAGTTTATTGGAAAAGAGATTATCCAAACTGATTAAGTCAAGTTTGCCCTGGGAATGCCAGGATGATGTGCCACTCCACATTCTTCCTCCCTGACAGAACCCCATCTTGCTGGGAATAGCATGTGTGCCCCAGACCCCAGGGCTAAGTCACCATTAGTCACAGCCATTCCCTGCTCCCCTGCCAGACACTCAGAATGCAAACCTCTCTTGCAGCCAGAAGCACCGTGATCCGTTTCTGACTAATGACACCAGGACAAGTCAGCTGGGGGAGCAGGAGTCTGTGAAACTTTAACCTTTCTGGTGAAAGGACAGTCACTTATGGTTAGGCAGTTTTGTGCTTCTTTTCCTGCTCTTTCCCTTTCACCACCAGATTTATGCCTTTGAATGTGGTAGCCAGCTTGCACTCATGAGGTGACTAGCATGAGGACAAAAAGCCAGTGTGCTGAGGATGGCAAAATAGAACGATGGACCCCTTCTACTGGATGACACCATCAAGCTGCTGGACCAACCTGAGATGGTCCATCTCCAGACTGCTTGTTAAGAAGTTACTGCCCTTTGGGAATTCCCTGGCAGTTCAGTGGTTAGGACTCCGCACTTTCACTGCCAAGGGCCCGGGTTCAATCCCTGGTTGGGAACCCTCAAGCCACAATGAGCGGCCAAAATAAAGAAATAAAATTTAAAAAAAAATTAGAAGAAGTTACTGCCCTTAGGTTTTAAGATACAATTACTGGTATTCTGTTACATGCAGCTGAGACCATTTCTACCGATTCAAATGGTTTATCATCAGAAAATCTACCACTATTATTAATTACATTAGTGGAATAAAGGAGAAAGAGCACATGATTGCATAATTTGAAATAGGAAAAGCTCAGAGTGCAATGCCTGATTTTTTTTTTTTTTTTTTCTTTCTGTACGTGGGCCTCTCACTGTTGTGGCCTCTCCCATTGCGGAGCACAGGCTCCGGATGCGCAGGCTCAGCGGCCATGGCTCATGGGCCCAGCCGCGCCGCAGCATGTGGGATCTTCCCGGACCGGGGCAAGAACCCGTGTCCCCTGCATCGGCAGGCGGACTCCCAACCACTGCGGCACCAGGGAAGCCTAATTTTAATCTTTAAAACTTCAGAAAACTAGGAATAGAAACAACTTATCTACGTTGAAAGACCATATATTAAAAACGTGTAGGGGGACTTCCCTGGTGGCGCAGTGGTTAAGAATCTGCCTGCTGGGCTTCCCTGGTGGCGCAGTGGTTGAGAGTCTGCCTGCCAATGCAGGAGACACGGGTTCGAGCCCTGGTCCGGGAAGATCCCACATGCTGCGAAACAACTGAGCCTGTGCGCCACAACTGCCGAGTTTGCGCTCTACAACCCACAGGCCACAACTACTGAAGCCCATGTGCTGTAACTACTGAAGCCTGAGCGCCTGGAGGCTGTGCTCCGCAATAGGAGAGGCCACCACAATGAGAGGCCTGAGCGCCACAGCAAAGAGTAGCCCCCGCTCGTCGCAACTGGAGGGAGCCCGCGTGCAGTGGCCAGGACCCAATGCAGCCAGAGATAAATGAATAAAATAAATAAACTTAAAAAAAAGTAATCTGCCTGCCAATGCAGGGGACACGGGTTTGAGCCCTGGTCTGGGAAGATCCCATAGGCCGCAGAGCAACTAAGCCCGTGCACCACAACTACTGAGCCTGCACTCTAGAGCCTGCAAGCCACAAGTACAGAGCCTGCATGCTGCAACTACTGAAGCCCACACACCTAGTGCCTGTGCTCCACAACAAGAGAAGCCACCGCAATGAGAAGCCCATGCACCACAACGAAGAGCAGCCCCTGCTCTCCGCAACTAGAGGAAGTCTATGCACAGCAATAAAGACCCAATGCAGCCAAAAATAAACTGATTAATTAATTTAAAAAACCAAACCTATAGGGGACTTCCCTGGTGGTCCAGTGGTTAAAATTCCATGCTTCCAATGCAGGGGGCATGGGTTCAATCCTTGGTTGGGGAACTAAGACCCCCCACATGCCTTGTGGCATGGCCAAACAAAACAAAACAACCCTATAATTAACATATTTAATGATTCCCTCCCTGTAAACCTGGGTATAAGATGGGATTGCCACTACTGCAACATTGGGGGTCCTGACCCATGTGCTAAGATAAGAAAAAGAAATAAGCAGTATAGAGACAGGAAAGGTAAAGGTAAACCTGTTGTCACCTGTGATGATATGATCACCTATGTAGAAAATCTATCAGAAACAATAAGCAAACTATTCGAACCAATAGGAGAGTCAGGGATTTTGATGGCTACAGGAAAAATTTAATACTAATAGCTATCCATTACAATTTTAATCAACTAGGAATTATAGAAAACAAAATATCATTCATAACAGTAATAAGATATATGAAGTATTCAGAACTTAATTAAGAATGTCCTTTACATTTACATAAAGCGTTTTTGGAAAAAAATTGAAACTGTTAAAGGACATGAAGTTTCGGTATAAATAGACCAACTATTTGTTTGGATGGGTCAACTCAATATTATAAAGATGTTAATTCTCCCTAAAATAATATATGTTATATTTTCAGGAACTTGACAAACTTATTCCAAAATGTATATGACAGTATAGAGGTACATGAATAGCCACATTGGTTTTGAAAAAGAAGAGAAAAGATGAGTGAATCACCCTGCCAAAGAGTAAAACATATCATGAAAGCCATAGCAAACAAACAACAGCAAACACACACACACACAGTTGGTGTTGCTCAGTAACTGACAAGAGGAGGAAACTGACCAGAGAGTGAAGAAACAGCCCATGTGCCTATGGAAGCTTGATATAGGATAAAGGTCGGATGATGTCAGTGGGATCAAGGTAGGTTAGCGGATAGGGTACGTAGCCACCTCATGCTACGGAGGAAAAAAGAAAAAAAAAAGCTGTATCCCTACCTCATACCATATACAAAAGTAAACTCCAGAGAGATTAAGGACTTTAAAACATACGGTAAAACTACAAAGCTAACAGAAGAAAATGTAGGAGAGTATCTTTGTGACCTTGAGGTGGAATCTTCTTAAACAAAATACCAAACCCACAAACCATAAAGGGAAACATGGATGGATTTGAATACATTAAAATTGAGAATCTCTGTTCAGGAGCCTGGGGTTTCTTTGGGCCTGAGCCACTCATCTCCTTGCATGGTCCTGCAATAAACCTTTCCCTGCTCCAAAAAAAAAAATAATTTCTGTTCAGACACACAGACATAGAGAACAGACTTGTGGTTGCAGGTGGTCGGGGGAATGGATGGATTGGGAGTTTGGGATTAGCAGACGCAAACTGTTGCATAGAGAATGGATGAACAACAAGGTCCTACTGGGGATTTTCCTGGAGGTCCAGTTGTTAAGAATCCGCCTTCTACTGCAGGGGACACAGGTTCGATCCCTGGTGGAAGAACTAAGATCCCGCATGCCTCGGGACAACTAAGCCCATGTGCCGCAACTACTGAGCCCGTGCAATCTGGAGCCCAGGTGCCACAACTAGAGAGAAGTCCACACGCCGCAACAAAGAGCCCACTGGCCGCAACAAAAGATCCTGCATGATGCAACTAAGACCCGACACAGCCAAATAAATAAATAAATAAATAAATAAATAAAAGAGGTCCTACTGTATAGCACAGGGAACTATATTCAATATACCGTGATAAACCATAATTGAAAAAAATATGAAAAAGAATGCATATATATAGATACAAAACTGAATTACTTTGCTGTACAGAAATTAACACAACATCCTATATCAACTATACTTCAATAAAATAAATTTTTTAAATAAATAAATAAGAAGAGAGTTTCTGTTCAACAAAGGACATCACAGACCCTACCCACTGTTTTCTGCCTCCTCTGCTTACATTCATTCACTATTCGATAAATATTTATTAAACACTATGCCAGGCACTGGAGCTACAACAGTGAACAAAATACACAACAGTGAACATGATCCCTGCAGAAATGTGGCTGGACTGGCATTGTTGAGTGACAGAGCAGGGCCAGTACATTCTCCAAAAACGGCCTCTTTTCAGCAAAATGTGCAGGTAGTATTTTGGCAGGATCGTTGTTAAGACTATAATAAAAAGACACTAGAGGAAGCAAATAAAAGTGAGGTATGAGACACAGAGAGACAAGCCAAGGCGGTGTCTTATTTGATGTGGTCATTCCCTTCAATCCATGCAGTAGTTTCTACCCCCTAGAGCACGGGCCATGTTTCTGAGTGCCTGCTGTCCCAAAGCTTGCCGTCTAGAGGGGTAGACAGACATTAAAACAAAGTATCATCATAGCTTTGGCAGGGTTGTAGGGAACTTACATGCAGTAACAATCCAGTCTAGGGAGCTCAAAGAACAATTACCCATCTCTCCCAGAAATGATCCAGAGCTAGAGCCACCAAACCATCATAGCCCCCTGACGGAGCACTCACGCTTAGAGTCCGAGAGGCCCCAGGGGCTGGCCCAGCTAGTGGCTTTACCATACAAACACTGGATAGAAATATTCCATTCCACCTGCTGAAACTCAGGTTCAGTTCCATGAAACCCCACTTCTTTCTTCCTTTCTTCCTCCCTCCCTCCCTCCTTCCTTCCTTCCTTTCTTTCGGCTGAGCCAGGTCTTAGTTGCAGCACACGGGATCTTTGTTGCGGCATGTGGACTTCTTAGTTGCAGCATGTGGACTCCTTAGTTGTAACATGCAAACTCTTAACTTGCAGCATGCACGCGGGATCTAGTTCCCCAACCAGGGATCGAACCGGGCCCCGTGCATTGAGAGTGCAGAGTCTTACCCACTGGACCACCAGGGAAGTCCCGAAACCACACTTCTGATTCTAATTTTTGTTTTAGTTGGGTTCTTTTGGTTACAAGGAAAAGGAATGAAGTTGAATCATTCAACCTTCACAACCTTCACATTTTTCAACCTTCACAGCCATAATTGATTCGTGCAATGGGTGATCCTGGCTAAAGTTTGATTAGGAACCCAATATTTACATGCTGTCAAAGTACCTCCCCACAAAAGTGCTTCTTAGTTACAAAAGGAAAAATAGTATCTTGATAATGGAGACTGGGTGGATTCCCCTTCACCAAGCTCTCAAGGTTTTAACATCACCAGTAATGGGTCAAATTGATATAACATATCTCCTGAAATAATTCAATGAGAAAGACACACCACTCTTGTAATATTCCTGCCAGAAAAACAACCCAAATCCAATCGTGAGAAACATCAGATAAATTGAGGGAAACTCTACATAACTGAGGGATATTCTGTGTAAGTACTGGATGACAGTTTTCAAAAATGCCAAAGTCATGAAAAATAAAAACAGGTTAAGGAACTAAAGGAAACTAAGAGATATGGTCCTGGATTGGATCCTGGACTGGGGAAAAAAGCTATAAAGGACGTATTTCAGACAACTGGCAAGATGGGAAAATGAACTATGTATTGGATACTAGTATTGTATCAATATTAAATTTCTTGAAATTAATAACTATACTGCAGTTATGTAAGAAAATGTCCTTGTTTTTAGGAAATATGTTAAAATATTAGTGGTAAAGGACATGATGTCTCCAACTTACTCTCAAATGGTTCAGGAAAAAACACATAAGATGGGCTTCCCTGGTGGTGCAGTGGTTGAGAGTCCGCCTGCCGATGCAGAGGACACGGGTTAGTGCCCCGGTCCGGGAAGATCCCACATGCCGCGGAGCGGCTGGGCCCGTGAGCCATGGCCGCTGAGCCTGCGCGTCTGGAGCCTGTGCTCCGCAATGGGAGAGGCCACAACAGTGAGAGGCCCGCGTACCGCAAAAACAAAACAAAACAAAACAAAAACAAAAAACACGTAAGAGAGAAAAAGTGATAAAGCGAACGAGACAAAATGTTAACAAATGGTGAGTCCCAGCCAAGTTGATACATAAAATTAACCATCACAATTTACATGTGATGTTTATTGTCAACTGCAATAAACTTAGAAGTTTGCAATAAAAAGTTAGCCAAATCCACCTGAGAGCTTTCTGTTCCTGGGATGATGGAATAGATTTACTTTTTCCTATTCCACCTGCTGAGTAACAACTAGACATTATATATAAAGCAAACATCAAGAGACAAAGATGGAGAGAGGAAGGCAGAAAGGCTAGGGACCTCAGGATCCACGGAATAGCACGAAGATGGTGAGTTCCCTGGGTTTTCTTTTTGCCTCGAATGTCCCAGACTTGGAGGTAAAGAAATCAACAACCTGGAATCACCACAGACACAGCCCCAACAAAAGCCTGCTCTCTCTAGCCAAAGGGGCAGGAAAGGGGCAGCCTAATAAGACAGAAAACTTCGAAAATAACCACTCGATTCCAGCCAAATATTACAGAAAAACTTCGGCCCCACCCACACCCAGACCAGCAAAGACCAAGTGATGAGCATAGATTTCCACCCTCCCCAGGCTTGCCATGAGGCACCCCAACATCTCTGCCAGGGTGGTTTCTAAGAAGGCCAAGGAGGGTGAGGGGACTTTCACCCCAGCCCGCTGGTAATGTGGCCTCTCACACCCAGGGTCCATGGAGACTATGTGGGAGCCTGGACTTCATCCAGACTGGCAGTCACAAGGCATCCCTGCTGGGGTGGTGTTCGAGGAGTCCTCCTGGAGAGAAAACTTTCACTCATTTCTGCAGTACTGAGGCCATTCTCACCCAAGGGGCAGTGGAGACCACATGGGGAACTAGAACTCCCACCCTCATCCATGAGATGTCAACAGAGGCTGAATGGGAAACTTGAACTTCTGCCTCCACCTGGCAGTAAAAGTAAAAAGGCAGCAACACCCTTTTCCCTGCCAAAGCAGCGGCAGAAAAAGCCAGCTGAAACAGAAGGGTTAAATAAGATCCAGCGTCTCATAAAATAACTTTAAGATGTCCATGTTTCATTAAAACTTAGTCATCATGGGGCTTCCCTGGTGGCGCAGTGGTTAGGAGTCCGCCTGCCAATGCAGAGGACACGGGTTCGAGCCCTGGTCCGGGAAGATCCCACATGCCGCGGAGCAACTAAGCCCATGTGCCACAACTACCGAGCCTGCGCTCTAGAGCCCGTGAGCCACAGCTACTGAAGCCCGAGTACCTAGAGCCCGTGCTCCGCAACAAGAGAAGCCACCGCAATGAGAAGCCCGCGCACTGCAACAAAGAGTGGTCCCCACTCGCTGCAACTAGAGAAGCCCTGCATGCAGCAACGAAGACCCAACGCAGCCAAAAATAAATAAATAAAAATTTATTTAAAAAAAAATTTAGTCATCATACCAAAAACTGGGAAAAGCTCAAACTGAATGAAAAAAGCCAATCCGTAACTGCCACCACACAAAGGACAGAGATGTTAGGACTATCTGAAAAATACTTTAAAGCAGCCACGATAAAATGCTTTAACAAGAAATTATGTATATGCTTGAAACAAATGAAAAAATAGAAAGCTTCAGCAAAGAAATAGAAGATCTAGAGAAGAACCAAATGGAAATTTTAGAGCTGAAAAATATAATAACTGAAACGAAAGGTCAGGGAACAGGCTCAACAATAGAATGGAGGGGACAGAGAAAAGAATCAGTGAGCTGAAAGATTGAATAATAGAAATCACCCATTCTGAATAACAGAGAGAAACAAGACTAAAAAAACATAGTCTCCCATGGGAGCTGTGGGACTATAACAAAAGATCTACTATTGTGTCAACAGAGCCCCAGAAACAGAGGAGAAAGAGGATGAGGCTGAAACAGAGGAGAAAGAGGATGAGGCTGAAACAGTTCTCAAAGAAATAATAGCTGAAAACTACCCAAATTTGGCAAGAAACATAAACTTACACATGTAAGAAGCTGAGCAAACCCCAAACAGGATAAAGTCAAAGAATAACCCAAAGATAAAGCCCCCCCAAATAAACATGCAACTACCACATGACCCAGAAATTGCATTCCTGAGCAATTTTTCCCAGGGAAATGAAGACTTATGTTCACACGCAAATCTGCACATTAATGTTTATAACAGATCTATTTGTAATAAGCCAATAGCTGGAATCGGTCCACACGTCCTTCCATTGGTAAACAGATAAACTGCAGAACATACATACTAGGGAAGACTACTCAGAAATAAAAAGAAATGGACTCCTGACGCACACAACAGCCTGTACGAATCTCCAGAGAATTATGCTGCGTGGAAAGAAAAAGTTCCAAAAGGTTATATACTGTATGATCCCATTTATATAACATTCTTGAAACGACAAGATTATAGCAATGAAGAACAGATTAGTAGTTGTCAGGGGGTAAGGAGGGGTGGGGAGGTAGAAAGGAAGAGGGTAAGGCTATCAAAGAGCAACACGAGGAAGCCTTATGGTGACGGAAATGTTCTGATAGAACAATGTCAGTATCATGGTTGTGATATTGTATGTACTACAGTTTTTAAAAAATATTTATTTGGCTGTGCCGGGTCTTAGTCGCGGCATGCAGGATCTTTAGTTGCGGCATGTGGGATCTAGTTCCCTGAAGGGGGATCGAACCGGGGCCCCCTGCCTTGGGAGCACAGAGTATTAGCCACTGGACCACCAGGGAAGTCCCTGTACTACAGTTTTGCAAGATATTACCATTAGGGAAAATTGGGTAACGAGTACACGGAATCTCTGTCTTATTTCTTACAACTGCATGTGAATCAATAATTATCTCAAAACAAAAAGTTTAATTTTTAAAAGTCTACCTGAAATTTAAAAAAATATCTTTGTAAGTAATTCTACTTTTAAAAAAAGAAAAGAAAAAATAGAAAATACAATCTTTAAGCCCATTATGTTGCAAGTAACAATTCCAATACCAATCAGTTTAAGGAATAAATAAGAGGAGTTTTGGCTCACTGAACTTCAAAATTGGTTTGACACAGCATTTCAATGATGCCAAGGAGATTGTTTTTTCATTATACCTCTCCTGACATTAGCTTCATCCTAAGGCCAGATCCCCTTGTGATCACAAGATGTGTGCCAACAGCTCACCTGGGGTTACATATTTCCTTGTCTACAGCCAGAGAAAGTATGCATACCTCAAGCATCCAACAGAAGTCTTGGGCTTCGTTATGAAAGGACCAACTTACTTCCTGTGTCTGTGCTTGGACCAATCATTCTGACCATGGACTACCCTGACCAGCTTGTATCAGGGTCCTTGTCAAAGGGGAGGAAGTCTAGTGACTGACTTAGGTTCACTCATGCAGCTGGGATAGAGTCATTCGCACGAAAAATTCTAAGGATGGGGAAGGAGTAATTTCTCAAAAGAAAAAAGAAGAGGAAAAGCTGAATGGGTCTCGAGTAGACCTCCAGCTAACGACTTCTGCTCAAACTCTTTAAAAATGAACCACAACCAAGAGCCCTGAATTGGATTTCTTGGGATGCATGCAACAGAAATCAACTCTACCTAACTTAATCCAACACAGACTTCTTGGAAAGATGCAGAAGCTCACGGGGTACAAGTGAACACTGGAAATCCAGGACTGCTCAGGGATTAGGCAGGCTGAGGAATTAGTAGCACGAACTATTCTACAGCTTCTCCTGAGCACTCTGTTGAAATGAATCAAGTCCAGTTCTATTTTCTCTTCTTTTATCACCTCATTCACCATTTGAAATCCTAGGAGAGGGAGTATGGTTGTCCATGATTAGGTCACATCTCTGGGCTGAACTCAGGTGGTAACTGGAAGGGTCTAGTGGAAGGAACTTCCAAGGACACTTTGGTTTCCAAAGCAAGAGGCCAGAATACCTACACCCATCAAGTTTGCACTAATCTGGGGAGGTGTAATCTCTTAAAAGGAAATGGGGGTCCTCTTATTTTAGAGGAATAGATGCTGGATATAAAAATTGCAAATATTCATCTTGGGTATTAGATGATAAAAAATGTGAGATGGCACAAAGCAGCACTCAAATGAAAAGTATAAATTAAGTGAATTTACCTGAAAAGCAAGAAAGATTGAAAATAAGTCAACGAAGATTTCAACTCAAGAAGGTAGAAAGAGAACATGAAAATAAGCTCATCAGAAACTAACAAAATGTTGTAAATCAACTATACTTCAATAAAATAAATTTTAGGGACTTCCCTGGTAGTCCAGTGGTTAGGACTCTGTGCTCCCAATGCAGGGGGCCCAGGTTCTATCCCTGGTCGGGGAACTATATCCCACACGCCGCAACTAAGAGCCTGCATGCTGCAACTAAAAAAAAAGGTCCCACATTCCCGCATGCCACAATGAAGATCCCGTGTGCCAAAGCTAAGACCCGGCGCGGCCAAGTAAATAAATAAATAAACAAAAATATTGTTTAAAAAGACAATCCTTTAAAAATAAATTGGTTAAAAAAAGAAAATAAGCTCAAAGTATGAGAAATTATTAAAGATAAAAGTAGACACCTGTCATCAAATAAAAAACCCCAACAATTGACTAGTAAAATAATAAATCTGGTTCTTTAGTCCAGTAAAATAGACCAATCTTTGGCAAGTCTGGTGAATAAAGAAAGAAGGGCAGGGAGGAAGACAGAAAAGAGAAAGAGCAAAAATACAAATAAACAGCATTAGGGGTCATAACTACAGATATGGAGCTGTTAACAAATGATAGAAGTATAAAATGCTCAAACTTGCAATAATACATTGAACTGCCACATGAACTAGATATTTTATTAGAAAAATATCAGTTACCAAAATTGACTCAAGATGTAGAAACTTCAATAGACAAACAATCAGAGTAGGAATTGGAAAGGTATTCAAGGAGCTTTCCCCCAAATGTCATCAGGTCCAGACGGTTTCATAGATGAATTCCACCAAAACTGCATGGAAAATCCCTATGATCTCTAACTTTTCCAGAGGCTCTAAAAATTTCCAATTTATTTTACAAGGCCAGTATAACTCTGATAACAAAATAAAAGAACAGAATAAGACAAAGGCCCCTCAAAAGAAATCTATGGGCCACTCCTATTTTCTAACTTCGATGTAAAAGTTCTAACTAAAATGTGAGCAAACCAACCTATAATTATATTTAAAGAATAATTCATAATGGCCAAGTAGGGTTACTCCCAAACATTCAAAGATGTAATATTAGCAACAATTCAGGATGTCGACACGTGAAGAAAATAAAACATTAGGACCATTTCAGTAGGTCCCAAAGTATATGACTCTCTTCTCTATGTCTGCAAAATCCTTCAACTTAGAAATCTCTGGAGAAGCAGAACCTGCCTCCTATTACAGAAGCTGAAAATGCCAGATACTTGCTTTCCCAGACTCCCTTGCAGCTGGGTCACAGGTACAAGACCAATCAGACTCACACCCAGACTCTGAATCAGGAGTGAGTATCACAACGGGGTAGGGATGATGCAGGATTCTCTCTGTGCAGCCGGGAGGTTGTGGTAACACTGAGTTCCTGGCTCAGCAGCTGCAGTGGAGCAAGCTTCAGCAACCTGGTCTTGCAGCAGGAGCAGAGATTTGCTCACCAGACTGGTTCTGCAGCCTGGTTCTGGGCACTGCTCCTAGCTACACAGTCCCACGTCTGGTTCTGCAGCCCTCACTGAGAAGTCTGTGAAGTAGCCAACATATTTTTATTTTTATTTTGGCCGCACCACGCGGCATGCAGGATCTTAGTTCCCTGACCACTGTCCCCGGCAGTGGAAGCGTGGAGTCTTAACCACTGGACTGCCAGGGAAGTCCAAAATGTATTTTTAATAAATTCCTTTTCAGCCTAAATTAGGCAGAACATTTCCTGTTACTTACAACTAAAAATCCTAATTGGTGCCAAAGCAGCAAAAAACCAACCGCCTTAGGGGCCTTACTCCAGGTCAGGGCCTCTGTGTATGCAGCTCTCCCCCTCACTTCTTGCTGCTTAGTGCCTCATTTCCTCCATGTTTTCAAGTACTTTTTGCAGCCGGCAAATTATATACATGGCAAGTCTATGGATTAACTGCATCTGGCTCAAGTGTCCACCCCTTGTCCAGTCAGCAGATAGGAGCAGGCTCATGCGGCTGCATGGTGCCCCTTCTAGGGACAGTTGATAGGACATTTTCATCATTGGAAGGGGCCATGGACCAACAGATATGATGGCTGACTTTCTGAAACAGGCACCTTACCTGGTCTTGGGAAGTCCTGAAAGGCTTTCCAGAGGAAGAAATTCTGGGCTGGAACCTTCCAGATAAGTAAGAGTTAGGCAGAAGGGGATAAGGGGTGAGAAGAAGGGTCCAGGCACAAGAAAGAGAATAACCTAGAGTGAAGGGTGGAGTGTTAAGAGATGGGGCTGGACAGGTGAGCAAGGGTCAGATCACGCAGGACCCCGTAGGCCATGTTAGGGACGTTAGACTCCCTCCTGAGGGCTACAAGGAGCCATTGGTGACTTTCAGGCAGTGGAAGGATATGAGCAAATCTGCATTTCTGAACGACCACTTAGGTGGGGAGAAGGAGGGGAGTTAGAAAGTTGGGAGAGCATTGGGGAGGCTGCTGCAGTGAAGCAGTGGAGAGAACATGGCACCCTGGACAAGGAATGGTGGCAGGGGGGATGGGAAGGGGTGGGTTTGAGGGGCATTAGGAGGTAAAATCAGGGACTTCCCTGGCGGTCCAGTGGTTAAGACTCCACGCTCCCAATGCAGGGGGCCTGGGTTCAATCCCTGGACAGAACTAGATCCCGCATGCCACAATGAAGATCCCACATGAGGCAACGAAGATCCCGTGTGCTGCAAATAAGACCCGGCGTAGCCAAATAAATAAACTAATTAATTAAAAAAAAAGAATTCTTAAAAAAAAAAAGGAGGTAAAATCAGCTGGACCTGGTAGCAGGTTGCACGTGGGAGTGGAGGGGGGAGTTAAAGATGACTGTCAGGGATGTTTGTTCTGGCTGAAAGGCTATAGATAAATGAGTGGATGACAGAACCGCTCACCAGGTTGGACAACGCAGGAGGATTAGCTCTTTGGAGACAGATGATGAGCTCAGTTTTGAACATATTGCTTCAGGGCCTTTGGGAGAGCCAAGAAATCCAAAAGGCAGTGGGACATATGTGTTCGGGTCTCAGGAGAGGGGCCTGGGCTAGAGACAAAGGTTTGAGAGTCACTGGGGGACAGGTGGTGGTCGAAGGCAAGGGAATGGACGAGGAGACTCTCAGGCGTTCGTGCAGCATAAGAGAAGAGGAGGGCCAAAGACCGAATTCTGGGGGCATGTTAATTTTTCATGAAGGGCAGGGGAAGAAGAATCCACAAAGGACATTGAGAAGGGTCAGCCAGAGAGGCAAGAGGAAAACCAAGAAAAACTTACTCTCAGATAAACAACAGGGTCCTACTGTGTAGCACAAGGAACTGTATTCAACACCCTGGGATAAACCATAATGGAAAGGAATATGAAAAAGAATGTGTATATGTGTATAACTGAGTCACTTTGCGGTAACAGCAGAAATGAACACAACATTGTAAATCAATTATACTTCAATAAAAAATAAGCTTAAAAATAAATTTAAAAAGAAAAACCTAAAAAAGGAAAAAATTACTGTCATGAGTCCCAAAGTGGGAGTGGCCACAGGTGTTCAGGCTTCGGAAAACAAGATCAGGTGGAGGAGTGCCCAGTGGACGGAGAGGCTTGGGGGTCAATGGCGACCATGGTAAGAACTGAGTCCATGGAGTGGGGGTGGGGGAGAAACAGCCTAGAGTGGTATGAGGAGGGAGGGGGAGGTGAGGGTAAAAGTTAGGCAGTTCGAAGAATGCCGCTGTGGGACTTCCCTGGTGGTCCAGTGGTTAAGACTGCACTCCCAATGCAGAGGGCACAAGTTCGGGGAAGATCCCGCATGCCGTGTGGTGTGGCCAAAACAAAGAAAAAAAAGAAGAAAAAAGAATGCAGCTGTGAAGCGGAAATGACAGGGGCAGCTGGAGAGGTTTTTTTAAAAGCTGGAAGAGAGTGGTGGCTGGAGTCCACCCCCAATCTCCTGGTGTAGGAGGACAGTAGGCAAGAGCAGGACCAAAAGGAGGGCTTGGGGAAAGTTGTGGAAGGAGGTGATAAAGGCCTGTGTCCGGGAGCGAGACCGTTCCCCGGGTCCCAGGAGCCCCTATCAGGCTGGCATTTCCTCCCCATCTCCACCCCCTTCCTGCCGCTGACCAGGCCCTCCCTGGAGCTGGAAGAGAGAAGGCCCAAGTCACACCCTGGAAGAAGCTCTGTGGCTCCGGAGGTCTTTCTGCTGGCCTGTAAGCTGGGGCCGGGGGAGGAGGGGGCCTGAGGGACGGATACCAGCCAAGGACCTGGAGCTAGCAGTTTAGGCTTCAGGGGGCAAGGGGAGGAAAAGGGAGTGGAAGGGGGGAGGTGTGGGAGCTGAGTTTCTGGAAGGGATCTTGGAGGCTGCAGTGGGGGCTAGGGCCTGGAGGAATACTGCCGGGGGGCGGAGGGGTGCCCACTCTCAAGCCCCCCTTGCCCACAGGTCCCCATGCCTCTCTTCCTCTTGCTGCTCCTGCTGCCAAGCCCTTCGCACTCCCACCCCATCTGTGGCATCAGCAAAGTGGCCAGCGAGGTGGAAATGAACTGTGAAAATAAGGGGCTGAAGGCGCCGCCTCCAGATCTGCAAGCAGAAACCAACATCCTCCGCCTGGGTGGGAACCCCCTGGGCACCTTCTCCATGGTGTCCATGGTGAGTCTGACTCACCTCACTCAGCTGCACCTGGAGAAGAGCCAGCTGACCAGCCTGCAGACTGACGCGACACTGCCCCGGCTGGAGACCCTGATTATATCCCACAATTCGCTGAGAAGCCTGCCCTTGTTGGGACGGGCGCTGCCAGCACTCTATACCCTGGACGTCTCCTTCAACGAGCTGGCCTCATTGTCTCCTGATGCCCTGGATGGCCTGAGCCACCTCCATGAGCTCTACTTGCGTGGCAACAAGCTGAAGACTCTGCCCCCCGGGCTCCTGCAGCCCACGCCCAAGCTGAAGAAGCTCAACCTGGCTGAAAACGGGTTGAGTGAGCTGCCCCCTGGGTTCCTGGATGGGTTGGAGGAACTTGACACCCTCTACCTCCAGCGGAACTTGCTGCGCACGATACCAAAGGGCTTCTTTGGGGACCTCCTCCTGCCTTTTGCTTTTTTCCACGACAACACCTGGTTCTGTGACTGCGGGATCCTCTATTTCAGCCACTGGCTGCAGGACAATGCCAACAACGTGTACATATGGAAGGAGGGTGTGGACGCCAAGGCCATGACCCCCAACGTGACGAGCGTGGGGTGTGTCAATTTGCCCAACACGTTTGTCTACACCTACTCAGGGGAGGGCTGCCACACCCCTGGCGACAGGGACAGCATAGACTACGATGTCTACGAAGAGGATGACAAGGTGCCTACCACAAGGGCTGCGGGCAGCTTCTCTACCCACACCAGTGCCCACACCACCCACTGGGGCCTGCTTTACTCACTGCCGACTGCTCTGCTAGGCCCCCAAGTGTCCTCCTTGCCTCCAACTAAGGAACAGACCACGTTCCGAATTTCTACAGGACCCATCACATTCTCCAAAACGCTAAAACCCACCCCAGAGCCCACAAGCCCAAGCACCCCAGAGCCCACAAGCCCGAGCACCCCAGAGCCCAGAGCCCCGAGCACCCCAGAGCCCACAGCCCCGAGCACCCCAGAGCCCAGAGCCCCGAGCACCCCAGAGCCCAGAGCCCCGAGCACCCCAGAGCCCACAGCCCCGAGCACCCCAGAGCCCACAGCCCCGAGCACCCCAGAGCCCACAAGCAAGACCTCAGAACCCACCGTATCCTTAACCTCCACTGAACCCACTTCACTTCCCACTATCTTAGAATCCACCACAGCCACCATCTCTGAATTTGTCAACCTCCTGAAGGCCCAGGGGGTGGCTCAGTGGAATGTGGAGAGTTCCAGAAACGACCCTTTTCTCAACTCTGACTTTTGCTGCCTCTTCCTGGGCTTCTATATCTTGGGTCTCCTCTGGCTCCTGTTTGCCTCTGTGGTCCTCATCCTGCTGCTGTTCTGGGTCCAGCACGTGAAACCACAGGCCCTGGCCACAGTCACGCACACCTCGCATCTAGAGCTGCAGAGGGGAAGGCAAGTGACAGTGGCCCGGGCCTGGCTGCTTTTCCTCCAAGGCTCGCTCCCCACTTTCCGCTCTAGCCTCTTCCTGTGGGTGCGGCCTAATGGCCGTGTGGGGCCTCTGCTGGCAGGACGGCGGCCCTCAGCCCTGAGCATGGGTCGTGGTCAGGACCTGCTGGGGACAGTGGCTGTTAGGTACTCTGGCCACAGCCTCTGAGGGGGGGGTGGTTTGGGGACCTCGAGAGAGACTCTGATGGGCTTTCCTATTGGGATCTAGCTGGGGGCGGGTGGGTACAGAGTACAGGGTCGGGGGAGGGCTTCGTTACTGCTTCTTTGTCAGGAGCCTCCTCTGCACACCCCGGGCACACAATCCCAGACCCAGCATATCTGGAGAGGTAGTGAGATGGAGAAGTTGGGTGGGCCACAGAACAAAGAGAGCTCCTAATGCTGCATGGATGGCGGGGTTCCCAGACCACTACACTAGGTTATTACCATCACTTTGGGGAAGTTTTAGGAAAAAGCAAACAACAAACAGAATATAGCACAGTTCTCACATGTATCCGTGTATTGAAGGAAACTTGGGAAGAGATGTCACGATGTGAGCCCTGATTGTCTCTGGGTGGTATAAATACGGGTGGTTTTATTTTCTATTTCTCTGCTTAGCATTTTCTGGTTTTCCACCATCATATATTATTTGTATCATAAAAATAATTTAAAAATAGAATGTTCGTTCTTTTGGAGAGGGAAACGAGGCTGGGGCACCGTCACCAGCATTCCCAAGGCCCCAGCTGCCCCACCCTAGTTGCACTGCTCACCCCCAAAAGCTCTAGTCTTGGCCTGCACTTCCCCTGCCTGGGCCGCCTTTTCCCTCCTCCAAGGGTAACCACCCACCAGGCCAACCACAAGCAAGTTCCAGCTCAAGATCCAGAAGTTTCCTGGGAGCTCAGTGGTACCACTGAGGCTATCTGCCTGCAACCTGCAGTACTAGGACAGGTGGGTGCCTCCTGGCACCTGTGGCCTCAGAAACGCAGCTCTCCTGCTTTGCCCAGGGCAGCAGGACAGGGGAGGGGAGGGCCTGGCAGTGAGTACCATCTTAGTGGGTTTTACTGAACTACTCTCAGTTTCCTGCTGTCAAGCCAGGAGGAAGGCAGATGGAGCCCAGTTCTCTCCCCTGGTGCCATGAATTCTGCCATTCACCTGACCACGTTGGGCAGAGCTTTCTCTCCTGCCTCCAGCCCAAGCCAGCATTTAGGGCCCAGAGAATGGGAGTGAGGGCTGAGCCTTTCTGGCTCCATGGAGACCCCTTCCTCCAGATGGTGCAGGAAGAATCCTCCTAACCTGAAACCCCGACCGCATCTTTCTCCTGCTCTGAACTATTTCCGATAGAGGACAACTCCTGAGCTTGGCGATCGAGGATTTCCGTGCACCAACCCATCTAACAATGCAGCTTCCCCTCCCACAGCAGACACTTCACAGCCTGTGCTCCAGCTATTACAAACTTTGCAGAGATCACCTGCTCCCCCGCGTTTCTCCTCTAAGCCTTTGCTCTCAGTGGGCCAGGAGTGCTGCCCCACCCCACTTCCCTGGCCAGTCGGGTACTGTGCACTGTCTCCCCTCGCCCAGGCTGGCCCGGGTGCCCCACATCCCCCTGCAGCGGTCTGTTGCTGACTCCCAGTTTCCCTGTGTCATCCTCCCGTCTGGACTTGGCACTCCTTAAGGACAAGGTCCAGGCTTCAAGTGTCTCAAAGCGGCCCCTGTGGCCCAGGCCAGCATGTGCATGGAGAGGGTAAGAAAAGAGGCAGAGGTGGGAGGGCCCGGCTGCACCGCCAGGCTGCTGAGCTCAACTTCTTCTACTGACGAGGTTCTGCCAAGGTGACAGTTCCCACCTGCCGTCTGCCTGTCCCCTGGCCTGCCTGTCCCGTCCTGGCTCAGGAGAAACCTTCAGGCCTCGTGCCGCCCAGCCCTCCTTCCAATTGACCTTCCTATGCCCTTTTATGCCCCAAGAGGTTCCTAAGCTCCATGAGGGCAGGGCCTGGGAGTCACACATCTCCTAAAGAAATGGAGAAGGCAGTCACTCTCCCCAGCTTACAGCCCACATCAAGCCTCCAGGCTCTGGGGGCCCGGCTCCATGCCCACTCTGCCCCTGACAGGTCAGCTTTCCCCTCTCAGACTCTATTCCCTCCCTCTTCAGGCTGCAGAAACAGTCACCAGACCCCAGAGATTTTTCCTGGGGATTACATGAGATGACCTGGGCGTCTGTTGTATTCTTGAACGAGGGGCTAGGAAGCAACACACAGGGCCTGGAGCTTGGGTTTTTCTCACCCTTCAGCTGCTGCAACACGACTGACTTACATAACATTTGCATAAAAACAGCGGGTACTTTTTCTTTAATAACTTTTTTTAAAAACTCCAGTTCCTGTTCTCCAGGGGCATCCGCTTCTTTGTCCAGTCTCCTCCCCCTCCTGTGCCCACAGCTCTCCAGATTTGGGGGTGGTGTCATCAATCCAATTTATTGATTACGTCCTCAGTGAGGTGGAGGAAGGAAGGGCCATGTCCTCCCACTGCAGACCTTTGATCATCTTGACAGCTTCGGCTCTCTCCTGTCCCCTCAGCTCTGCCTTGGTTTCCCCACTGAGAAGGGGGGGCCTTCTGCTGTACTATGTGCCCTGAAACTAATACCCAAGAGGAGACCAGGAATCTGCAGGGAGCTTCCCACCTCTGTGCAGGGCACAGGCAGGGACAGAGAGATCATGATGATTAGGGCAAGGAGGGCGAGCTGGAGCAGGGGCAGGACAGACCACAAGTCCCTTATCACAGAGGAGGGAACCATACTGTGGAGGGAAAATAAATAGCGGGGCCCAGGGCAGCAGAGTCTAGGTCCCCCGGGGGGCACACTGACTGTAGGAGTAGCGGGCGAGTGGGAGCCCCGGCACAGCAGCTCCAGGCCCCTCGCTCGCCTCAGCCACTGAGGAAGAGACGCTTGTAGGCCTTGTTCATCTGCTCCAAGAAGATGAAAGTGAGGACAGTGTGGGGACCCAGGCGGGCATAGTATGGTGTAAAGCCCTTCCACAGACTGAAGAAGCCCTCGTAGCGGACGACCTTCACCAGCACATCCTAGACAGCCAGGCAGGCACGGCACTGAGGTTGGGACCTGGCCTCTGGGACCCTCTTCCTCTTACCCAGCTATCCCCCACCCCCACTCCCAGGGCATCCAATCTGGCAGCCCAAGCCCCTAGCCCTTCTTCCTCACCAGCCCGTTCTTGTATTCCGGCTTCCCGTCAATCATTCGCATGTTCTGGATCCTGAAGGAGAGGAGGCAGGGGCATGAGAGACATAAAGAGGGCTCTCCCGTCCTTCTCCAGGCCCAGGTCTGCATACTCACCGGGTCTTGACAATGTCCACAGGCATAGAGGCAGCAGTGGTGACCAGGCCACTGATCATGCTGGCACAGAAGTGGCACAGGATGTTGTCAGAGAAGTAGCCTGGAGGAGGCAGAGCAGGGGGTGGCAGTCAGCTCAGAGCTGGCCCAGGCTAGGCTGGGAGCTGAGGCCCCAGCTCTGGGTCTCACCTGAGTCCAGTAAAAACTGCTTGGACTGGGAGTAGGAGGCGAGCTGGGCAGCATTGACGACGACGGCCCGAGCCATGGTAGGGATGCAGCCCTGGGGTGGGGGGGATGGGGGAGAAGTCAGAAATGCCCAAGACCTGACCCCACATCCCCAGTCTCCAGCCCCTTCACTCACCCTCCATAGTGTAGGGACGCCCTCTTCCCGGGCAATTCGAATCAGGGCATTAAACACGTTTTTGTAGCCACGGCGCTGGTCAGCTGGAAGCCTGGTGGGAAGGTAGGGAGAGGCCAAGTTTGGGATAGACCACCCTGCTCCCACAGGAGCAAAGAAATGGAGGCCAGCATGCTGTGAACAGGTGAATGCTGTGCTCATCTAGAATAAGAAATCAGTTCTTTCATTCTAGATTCCAGGGAATGGGGCTGGGGACAGGCTCAGACCTGGAACTCACCGGCCGTCAGCGGTCATGCGGATAAGAGCCACCTCAGCTGGTGTTCCCACAAAGGCACCAGTTGCACCTGCAGTCATGCCAATCAGGGCCTTCAGCAGAAAGCCAGGGGGTGTACCATCAGCCCCAGTCAGGCGCTCAAATAGCACAGTATAGATACCAAGGCGAGTAGTGGTATAGGTGGCCTGGCGCAGCAGGCCAGCTGACAGCCTGGGGAGCGAAGGAGTCAGTGCATCAAGCCAAAGTCTAGAGCTGTCAACCCACACGCTACCCCCATCCTTTGGCCCCAGTACCCGGTGTAAATGCCCCTCAGCCCTTCTGCCCTCAGAATGCTGGTGAGAGCATGGAAGCTGGTTTTGTACTCTCGTGTCTTGGCTCCTTCCCCACTCAGCTGCATCCGGTTCTTCACTAGGTCCAGGGGCTGCACAAAAACTGTAGCTCCCATCCTGGGGGAAGACAGGGGTGGAGTCAAGAGCTAGGTGTCCCAGATCTACCAAAGCCCCCTGGAGACCGGCAACAAGAGATCACAAAGGGCAGGGCCTGCCATGCGATTGACTACATGTTCAGGAGGCTGGTGGGCATGTGTACAAGAGTCTCTGCGTGTACCAAGAGCAATGGGTCTGAAAAGTCCAGGGGTCCAGTAGGTGCCATGCAATGAGTGTTCCATGCAGCTCCCAGGGTGTCAAGCAGTGACCAAGAGATTGCATGCAGTCCGACCCAAGGAGGAGAGGTGGGCATTCATGACCTGGGACTCCACGTAGTCCAGCAGGAGCCATGCAATGACCTGAAACCCCAAACAGCCCCGCAGAGCCAAGCAATGGGTTGGGAAACTCTGGTGGCCCGGTGGGGGCCGTGTATGCAGCCCAGAAGGGGCCCTGCGATGGGTGAAAAGATCCTAGCAGCCCATCAAGGACCTCGTAATACGATGGGGACAGCAATGACCCCGTGTCACCTCGGTTCACTGCAACACACCCAAAGAACAGGGCCCGGTTCCTGGCACCCGTCCCTGCCTCCTCCTGTCCCATCCCTGGGGCCTGAGCTTACCCGGCCAGGCCCCCAAACAGGAACTTGACGGACTTAGGGGAGGTACGGGGCTTCCCGTTCACCCCACTAGCCCCGGGACTCGCCGTCGCCGCCATCGCCACTCAATGGCCCTCGGCTCCCGGACCCGTGCGCGCGCGGCCCCGCTCGCGCCCAAGGTGACACCGCGCGCGCAACAGGGGCGAGGGCGCGCGCGCACGCCCCGGCGCTCAGGGCCAGCGCCAGCTGGAAGTTGGCGCAGGCGCAGGCGCGAGCGCAAAGGCGTCCGGGAGTAAGGCGGAGCTGAAGGAGGAGCTTCAAGAATGGGTGAGGGGACGGGGTGCAGCTATTTAGGCAGCAAGAGCATAGGTGCAATTTTTATCGAATTGGAGTCGCGGGAAAATCGAGAGGAGGGTATTTGAAGATCTCGCGAGATCGAGTGAGTTAGACTAGCCAGAGTTAGGCGGTTTCTCGCGATAGATACAGGAAGCTGTCAGCAGGTGGGAGGAAGTGTGGTGAGGACTCTCGCGAGACTTGAAGGTGCGGCGGCGGCGGCGGCCAGAGAGAGGAAGAGAGGTTTGTAAACTGGGCAGCTGAGGGATCCCGGGCACTAGCGCGGAGAAGCGACTAAGTTGTCTTCTGGGGCCTCGGTGCTCCTTTCATCTCCACAGGCACTCTCTCCACCTCTAACCTTTCTTTTAATCGGCCTTTTAGGACCGGAAGTCCTTCGTCTTGAGCGTCCATTGCTGGAAGCGGCCTGACTGTCTTTGCCGGAAATCCTCTTCCAGGGGATGGAAAGACGGCCCACCTGGCCGGAAGTCCCACCTCCTTGAGCTCCCCCACCCTTCCAGAAGTTTTTCTGTCACCTGTGCTTGCCTCCGTTCCCTTTCCCCGTATTATTCCTGTACCAGAAAGGGGTATTTTTGGTGTCTCCCTCCCAGCTCCATTAAACGGGTTGGCTGTCTCAATCCCCGAGTCGGGGGTCCTTCCCCGCGCCCCCATGTAGCTGGGAAGTGGGACCTGGGGGTGGTTGGACCCCTGGGATCCTGAAGGAGGGCAAGAGAGGGCGCAGAACTCCGTTTCTGCTCCTGTTATCGGGACGCGGCCTCCTCCGCCTCTCCCCTCCCGCTGCCATGCACCCTGCGGCCTTCCCGCTTCCTGTGGTTGTGGCCACTGTGCTGTGGGGAGCGGCCCCCATCCGGGGGCTCATTCGAGCGGTGAGTCTGAGGGGACGTTAGGGGAAGGGCGCTGAAGGGAGAGGTTGCAGGCTGAAGGACAAACATGGACTCTTTTGTCCGCAGATCTCGGACCACAATGCCAGCATGGACTTTGCAGACCTCCCAGCTCTCTTTGGGGCTGCCTTGAGCCAGGAGGGACTTCAGGTGATTTTCTTCCCTCTTTCCTGTTTCCCTGAATTCTCCCTGCTGGGTAGGGGTTGAGGAGCCTTTCTTGGGGGAAGCTGGAGGTAGGAAGAGAGTCAAGTTAGGAACTAAGTGCAAGAACACATCTAGTGTGGTGGAATCCAGAATCTGAAGGGAGAATACAAAGTCTACTTCTAGAACTCTGAGCCTTAGAAGGGAGACTGAAAGTGGACTAAGATAAAAGGCAGGACGAGTGGTGCCTATCAATAGGGTCTCTAGAGCCAGTTACTGGTTTTATGACCTTGGGCAAATTACCTGAGCCTTTGTTTGTTTTACTGTAAAATGAGATAATAATAGAAGTTATAAGATGTATTATTGTGAGAATTAGATAAGCAGTTTTGTAGTAGTTTTTCACAAAGACTGCCACATAGCAAGAACTCAGTTGGGCCATAGATATCAGTATAGTTGTTTGTGAGATGAGTAATTGGAAAATTAAAGGAGGTGTTAAAAAAAATTCAACTGAGTAAATTTCAAAGCTCTTACTGGCTTTTATTTAATGACCCATGAATCAGGCAGCATTCCACCTAGCAGATAGAAAGGATCTCTGAAAACTATACAAAATGAAAGACTTATAGCCAGAAGGGGGTTGGGCAAGGAAGTTATACTAGCAAAGATTTGATTGTCTTTGCTAGTAGCAAAGATCTCCTTTCTTTAGGGGACTGCAGGGGTCTACCAGGCAGATTACCTCACTAGTGCTGACCAAGTAATTCCAGATACAGTGGTTTAAGATTCCATTCCTGGGGGAGGCTAAAATTATAATTAAGTATTGAGTTTGGTGACATGGGAGTCAGCACAAGTAACTCCATTTGTGTTTGGTCTTGTGTTTTTTTTAAACAGGGGAATATGTTCCCTAAGAGTATGTATTAGAGCAGGGAATGTGAAACAACTTGAGAAAGTGATGTGGATGAATGGAGAATTGAATTACAATCAGTGGGAAACTGGAAGGCAAAACAATTAGCTAGGAATGTGGAGTATAAGCTCATCTGGGAAAGGGAGAGGGATGATGGAGGGTGTGGGAAAGGGACGTTGTTTGATGTGATTGCATCTTCAGGAGGCTAAGAGAAGAGGTAGATGTCCGACTTTGGTGGGATGCTCAGACCCCAGGAATGAGCTCAGACCCCAGTGGGCTCAGACCCCACTGACCTGTGGGGGCCACTGTGCTTGGTGGGACCTGTGGGGAGCAGCACCTAGGGAGATGAAATCCAGCTGTTGTTTGCTTCTCTTCTCCAGGGCTTCCTTGTGGAGGCTCACCCAGACAATGCCTGCAGTCCCATTGCCCCACCACCCCCAGCCCCGGTCAACGGGTCAGTCTTTATTGCACTGCTTCGAAGATTCGACTGCAACTTTGACCTCAAGGTTGCTGAATGTGGAGTGGGAGCTGGGAGGCTGAGGGTAAAAAAGGCACCAGGAATGAAAGGTGGCAAGGCCCATGATGGCTCTTTATTTGCCTTGTCTCCCTAGGTCCTAAATGCTCAGAAGGCTGGGTATGGTGCAGCTGTGGTACACAATGTGAATTCCAATGAACTTCTGAATATGGTGTGGAATAGTGGTAAGGTTGGAGGATCTGGACAGCTGGGTTTTCAGTAGAGCTTAGACTGAGAGATGGCGGGAGGGCTGAAGCCTTAGGGAAAAGAAATCAGTCCTTTAGGTGGAATGGGGCAAGAGAGTGAAATGCCAGAGTTACCAAAGGATTCATGTGGAAGGTTGGGTCCCCAGTGTAATGCCCTAATCCCTGCAGAGGAAATCCAGCAGCAGATCTGGATCCCGTCTGTGTTTATTGGGGAGAGAAGCTCCGAGTACCTGCGTGCCCTCTTTGTCTACGAGAAGGGGTAGGACATGTCCCTCCTTCCCACTCTTCCTTCAGCACTTCCATGCCAACCTGGAGTCCAAGCCCGTGTCCCAACCATCCAGCCTCAGGCCCATCATGCTCTGCCTCTTGGTACTTTCTTCCCATCCCCTTCCCCCTCCGTGGGCCCTGTCCAGAGCCAGTTACTTTGTCCCTCTTCCTTTGTCCCTTTGCCTTTCCTGCCCCTCTGATATTCGTCTTCCTTTTCCCAGGGCTCGGGTGCTTCTGGTCCCAGACAATAGCTTCCCCTTGGGCTATTACCTCATCCCTTTCACAGGGATCGTGGGACTGCTGGTTTTGGCCATGGGAGCAGTGATGGTGAGTAGTTCAGGGACCAAGACGGGAAGAGCTGAGGCCTTTAAAGCCAGACTGGCTCTGGGGTTGCAAGATAGGGCTGGTTTGTATGGGATTGTCCAGATTTGTTCTCTAAGACTGATCCATCCACCCCCCCCTTTCACCAGATAGTTCGTTGTATCCAGCACAGGAAACGGCTCCAGAGGAATCGACTGACCAAAGAGCAACTGAAACAGATTCCTACACATGACTATCAGAAGGGTGAGGAGGGTGGAGGAGAGCAGGCCTTTCCCACTATTTCCCTGGTTCTGAAGGAGTTGGAGCCCAGGAGAAACGAAGCAGAGATGGCAGGGAGGTGTCAGCTTGAGATACCACCTTTGCTCCTCTTTTTACGCACACGTAAAATGAGGACAGGACAGGATTAGAGCAGGAAATGGAAAGCAAAAATGATTAAATGTAATAGTTGGGGTTGGAGGGGGGTGGAGGACCTTGCTCATAAGAGAGAAGGTGGAGAAAGCAGAAAAATGGAAGGAGTGGGGAAGATTCCGCCAGAGAAGGCAGACACAGGTAAGGAGGGGCTGGGTCTTAGGCACTGGAGCCTCCAGTGCCCATATAAGGCTATGGCAGAAGCGCTGCCCCATTTCTGCTCCTCCCACCCCCTCTCTCTCCAGCCTCACACCTCCCCCCAAAAAACCACTTCCCTTCTTACCTCTGTTTCTTTTTACTTGTTCTAACCCCGGATTCCTCACGTTCTACCCTGCTCGTCTCAGCTCTTCCACTGGTTCTGTAGAACCAGAGAAAATAACTTTTGCGGGGTTTAGCTCCACCACAGGCCTCTCACAGTGAGTTCTTGTGGGCCCTGGTCCAGGATGGCTCAGTAAAAGAACTCCTTTCTTCTTCCACCAGGAGACCAGTATGATGTGTGTGCCATCTGCCTGGATGAATATGAGGATGGGGACAAGCTGAGGGTGCTCCCCTGTGCTCACGGTGAGGCCCTCACTTCCTGTGCCCCCCCACCCCCCACCACCAGCAGGCACCACGCGCTTCACCTCATTCCTCTTGGCAGCTTATCATATCCGCTGTGTGGACCCCTGGCTCACTCAGACCCGGAAGACCTGCCCCATCTGCAAGCAGCCTGTCCATCGGGGTCCTGGGGATGAGGAGCAGGAGGAAGAAACCCAGGGGCAAGAGGGTGACGAGGAAGGGGAGCCAAGGGACCACCCTGCTTCCGAACGGACCCCACTTCTGGGCTGCACCCCCACCCCTCCCACCTCCTTTGGTTCTCTAGCCCCAGCTCCCCTAGTCCTTCCTGGGTCTTCCACAGATCCCTCACCCTCTACCTCTGCAGCTGCCATCCTGGTCTAGTAGTCCCCTTTCTCCTCCATCTCTGATGACCTATTTGCACAGCTCCTCTTCCTCTCTACTGTCTTCTACGCTGAGGGATAGGAGACGAGGGATAGGAGTCGTTTCCACCCCAGGTTTCTCCCTTACCCAACTCTATCCTCTTGAAGAGGTTGGGGGTACAAAGGGATGGGGTTTTCATTTATTGGGTTAATAAAATTGTTTTTGTGGACTAAGGGTGAGATCATTCTCACACAGGTAAACTTCTTATCCTTTTGGGGCATTGCCCCTTTCTGCCATACATGGGCAAGGGAGTGCTGGGAGGCTAACCTGTAGTTTTTTGTTTTTTCTTTTTTTGCCGTATGCCAGCCTCTCTCGCTGTTGTGGCCTCTCCCGTTGGGGAGCGCAGGGTCAGTGACCATGGCTCACGGGCCCAGCCGCTCTGTGGCATGTGGGACCCTCCCGGACCGGGGCACGAACCCGTGTCCCCTGCATCGGCAGGCGGACTCCCAACCACTGCGCCACCAGGGAAGCCCTAACCTGTAGTCTTAAGGGCAGCCCCAATAGGCATCTGTTGTGACTCTGAGAAGGGGAGCCCCACCCACGTGTGAGGATGACTCAACTGGCCTCTGCCTTGCCCGCAGGCCTGGACCCATTCTCTTGGTCTGGATGGCTCTATTCCATTATCCACCAATTCAGTTAGCACACTGAGGACCTAGGTAGGGCTGGCCCACCTGGCCAGGTAGGCCTGAAGCAGGTTTTAATCCTGGACATGAAAGCAAGCTCAAAACCCTAGACTTTGTAGTGCCTCAACCCTTCTGCTGCTTCTGACCCCAAGCCAGGATGGAAGCAGATCACAGTGGCTGTCCTCCATCCTGACACCCAGGCTAAAACCACACAGCACCTTTTCAGTATAATCTTTTTTATTCAGGAAAAAAAACCAAAAAAGTTTTCCAACCACACACAGGAGGGGTATGGGTTGGGGGAAGGGTGTCTGTCCATCCAGCCCAGGCCCCCAGCCCATGTGGTTTTGGCAGCAATAAGGGGTGTGGGGTAATGGCCCAAAAAATAAAAATGGTGTATGTGTGTGTGGGAAGGAGAGGGGTGCAAAAGCAGTGGGGAGTGACAGACGAGGTCAGTACTGGGAACGCCGCAGGTGGGAGGCCATTTCATGACATTTCTTGTTGATCGTACCACCGTGGATACCTTCTTTGCCCATCAGCAGGACTAGCGCTGGAGGAAAGAGAAAGGAGGCTAGGACCCAGGTGTCACAATCCCACCCCCGGCCAGCTGTTCAGCAGCTGTCCAGCCCTGGGGGCTGTAACCCAACCTCATCTCTCCCAACCCCCCCACACACAGGCAGGCTGTCAGTCACCCTGAAACAATAGGGCTTTTCAAAAGAGGAAAATCAAGCTTAAAGGCTGGAAAGGAACACAGTAAAATTTAGGGGTCAAAGGCTTGTGGACAATGTGTTGACTCCTGTGTTCAGGCTAGAAACGGCTGTGGATGAGCCTGCCACCTCCAAGTTTTAAGAAAAGAGCTCAAAACACAAGAGCTAAGTGCTGGCTTATGACTAACAGCCTACCTCCTCCAAGAAAATAAGAAGTTTCTCATGTGAAAAGGCTCAAGGCAAGAAGGAACTTAAGAGGTAATACAGTTCAACTTCTTTACATTGTAAGATGAGGAACTGAGAACTGAAGGGACAATCCAATGTCCCAGCATCCAGCAGGCTGGGAGTAGAAACCTGGTCTGGTCCCTTCATACTGGGTGATCCACACAGAAGAACCCAAAAAATTAATAGATGGAAGTATATTAGAGATTTTGGAGCTAGAGAAAGGGTAAGACTCAAACTCACTCTTGGTAGTCAGGGTGACAGTGATATTGAAGGTGGGGGCTCCGGAGGTGCTCTTGGTACGAAGATCCATGGTAAATTCCCCTTCCTGCATCAGTGAGTCCCGGATCACAGAACATTTCTGGCCCCCAAGCGTTAGCCCATTCACGAAAAAACTTGACCGGTCTTTGCCAACCAGGGTACCAACCTCAGCTGGCTGGAAGGGGAATCAAGCACCCATCAAGTTAGTCAGTACACCAAGGTTCCCACCTTCTTCTCCAAGGACCCACCTGCCTTCCATTTCTCCGGGAAGCTAAACCCCCTTGGGGGGAGATGTGTATGTTATGTGCTTTGTACACATCCGTGAAATTTGAGAGACTCAGGACTGTTGGAAGTTAGTACACAAAAATATCATGATCTTCAAACCTAGAGAACGGTAATAAGAAGGGACAACATATTCCTCTGAAGGCTTAGATGTTGTTTAATAAGGAAAGCAAACCCGGGAAATAAAGGGGGCCAAAAAGCAGTTAAGAGAATGAAGTGGAATGGAGTGGGGAGCCTTTGGATGCTCAGAACTCCTTCAGGAAAAGCAGAAGCGAAGAGGGAAAGGGAGGGGGCGGGCAAAGCAGGCGAAGCAACTTTGCCCTTATTTGGTCAAAGGTTCTGCAGGAGTTGTTAGGGGCCCGGACGCCTGGGTCTCCAAGTAACCTAGAGTTTAGATCCAGGTATTTATGCTCTAAGATGAGGAAGCAGATGCCTGGGGGCTTTCCGGGAAAGTTGAAAAACTTTTGGAGGGGCCCTGGGACTAGACCCGGCAAGCCAGCCCGCGGGTCTAGATACCCCAGGGAACGTATCTCCCCCTCCCCCTTAACACCCCAAATCCCCACATCCGGTCCCCTCCCGCCCGGAAATCCCCTTCCCCCCCATTTCGAACTTCCGCTCCCCCTCCCCACTTCCGGGCAGTGTGGACAGAGGAGGTGGTGATGAGGACAGCAGTAGTCGTCCCTTATTGCTTCACTTATATACTGTCCTAGAACTTCTCACAAAGTTCCCCTGCTCCAGGCCCCGCCGGATGGCGGGAAAGGAGGGCGAGGGGACTTCCGGGGCTGGCCTCACAGGCATGTTGAGTCCAACGTGCCGACTTGGGGTGGGGGGAGGTCGTGTGGCGGCCTAGCCCTCTCTTACGGAGTTGGGAGGGGCAGGGAGCTCACGGAGGACGGGCATGGGACCCAGGCCATGCGACTGGGGCTCCCTCCCCCAGAAGGAGGAACAATGGTGGAGGGGGCGCGAGCTGGCGGCCGGAAGTAGAGCTAGGGGGTCCAGGGGTCCCCAAGTCCCTTCTCAATCACAGTCCCGAGCGGAAATTGCGGTGCGTGCCCGACCCACCCTGGAGGAGGCGGAAGTGGGCCGCCGCACCGGGCGGTGCGCCCCTCCCCGCCCTGTGTCCCGGATGTAACGCCCCGTCGCGGAAAGCGGAGCGGCGGGCTGGCTGGGCGCCGCCGCCCGGGGCGTAGGACTCAGGAGGCCACGGAGGGACCCGCTCACGTGCAGCCGCCATTCGCGCCACCTCCAGGGCAAGGACTGGGTCACGGCCTTTCGCTGCCCTCCCCAGACCGCGCCCGCCACTACCCAAGTCCCTCCCTCAGGGTGCAAGCCCGGCCAGTCTCCGCGCAGGCCTCGCAGTACCGTGATGTTGACGAAGGTCTTCCCGGGGACGGCGGCCCAGACGGAGGGCGAGTCCTTATAGCCCACGATGGCCGCGTCCTGACACACCCCGTCCGCCATGAGGTTTTCGATGTAGGCGTTCCAGCCGGCCATGGCGCTGCTACTGGGGTGCTCTCGGGGCTGCTGCTGGGGCCACGGGCTGGGCTCGGGCTGCCTCGGGCTGGCGGGCGGGGGAAGGCGGAGAGCTTGGGGCACGCGATGCTGTCCGGACCGCGGCTCTGCTAGCAGTGCATCAGCCCTCGCACCGCCACTTCCTGCTCCTCCCCACCCCCCTAGATTTTTATTTGCAAAGGGCGGTGGGGGCGGGGCCTGCTCCCCATTCCCTCCCTCCCTCTCCTCGCCTGCCCAGATAGCGAACTTTGCAAGTGCAATTTTAAAAATCCCTCCCCCTACTGCAAAATTTGCAGAGTTCGATGGAAAGCGACGCAAAAAGGATGGGGGAACGGGGGTGGGTTAGGGTTAGGGCTCCCTCCACTTCGCATAGAATATCAGTCAGACTTCGGTGTACGGAAAGGGAGTGAGCCAGAGGGAGGAAGGAAAGTGAAAAGAGAAAGCATTAGCAAACTTCAAATTTAGCAAATTAAAGAGGGTTCGGGTAACTCAGGGTTAAACGGATTGACTCCCCCTTCCCCCACCTCTGCCGTGGGGGGGGTGTTGGGGGAAAGGAACGGCGGGCGGCGGCGGCGGCGGCGCCTGCGCCCGCGCCTGCGCCCGGGCCGGGAGGGAAAGCGCGTGGCGCGGTTAGGGTTGGCGGCTGGCTTCGCGGGCGCACGCCCGGGCGCACCGGGCGGGACGGATTTGGACCCCCTGCGAAGGAAGGCCGGCCGGGGACGTGTCTCCCGCCGGGCGGAAGGGGCGGGGGCGAGGCGTGCGCATTACCGCTTCTGCCCCCCCCCTTGATTTTATTTATTCAAGAAATAAGGGAGTAAAGGGAAATTTGGCAAAATACCCCGGCCGTTTTCAGAGTTGAAGGCATCCACCAGGGACACTTCTGTCCCCAGCATCTACCCGGTCGGCACAAGTGGCACTGGCTGGAGCCCACCTCGACTCCAGGGGATTATCCCTCGCGCTGGATCAACTCCAGCCTCAGGCCTCACCCCCACGTCACAGCTCCGCCCGTCCCCCGGTCAGCAGTTTGGGTCACCGGCCGTGCCCCTTGGCCCGTCTCTGCAGAGGTCACGGAGCGACCGTGGGGCGAGACGGGCGGGCTTATTTTTCAAGGCGGAAGAATACTAAGCGGTTTCAAGATTGCAACTTTTTCAAGAAGGGGAAAGTCCCTTCTACGTTGGCCCGTTAAGTTTTTTCTCCTTTTTCAGTAAAACTTATGGTAAGAACTTTTGTGCGATTAGTTCACTCACCGCCCACCGGGAAGAGGGTGGGGCAGGACCCGGCGGCCTGCTTAGGTGAACTAGCCCTTGCTGCCCGCCCGGGCAGCTGAGGGGCTTGGCCACTTCCGGTCCCTCGGGGGAGGGGCGCCTCCCGGGCGGGAAGGGGCTCTGCTCCTCTCGGGTCCTCGCCAGCGGACGTGGTGCCCTCGCGGCCACTCCGAACCCCAGGGGCATCCACGCTCCCCGAACCCGTGTTCCTCGACAGCCGCGGTGGCTGAGTCACTGGGCGGCTCGGGCGGGGCCTCATGCGGGCACGTGGCGGCGCTCCCCCCCCCCCCGCCGCCGTCTCCTGACCCTTGGCCTGCCGCACCCCCTTCCCCAGGGTGGAAATCTCCGGAGAGGGAGCGGCCAGAGATAAGGGGGGGGAGGGCGAAATGGAAGACCGGGGGTAGGGATCCTGAGGTGGGGGCTGGGAGACACACCGTGGGGCAGGCAGGGCGGGGAGGGGAGCTCGGGAGAGAGCCCGGGGCTGAGTCACTGGGCGCCGGGGCGGCGCCGGCGGGAAGGTCTTCCGAGTCGGGGGCGACGAGCAGGGAAGCCGATGACAGTCGTTCGCCGGCCGGCCGGCCGGAGCCCGGGCGTACCCTCAGCTCCCGGCAAGGGCTGCAGCCAAAGTCGGGGCAGACCTCACTCCCGCCAGGCCCGCCGAGGCGGAGAGAGTCACCGAGTGCAGAGACCCATTTCCCTTCAATGCTGCTAGCCGACCACCTGACTGGCCCCCGGCGGTCAGACGCTCGGAAAGGGCCACCCCCTCCTCTCGTCCATTCATTTTTTTCACTTTTGATTCAGCATCGTTCACTGATGGGCTGGGATCACGACCTGAAGCGCCCGCGGTCGGTGGGGAAAGGGCTCCTGACTCTCCACGCAGGGCGATAAGTGCTGTCCTAGCGCTATCAGTAGGGCGCCGCGCCAACTCTGAGGGCCTGTCTAAATTCGTCAGCCTGTCCCTTCCCCCACTGCCCTTGCTGGCCGAGAGAGGGTAGGGTGGGGTGGAGCCGAGGGATGCCGCAATGGGGACCCTGAGAGGTGAGACTCTCTCACCTTCTGAGTGGGGAGTTCAATTTTAGAGCTCAGAGCTTGCCCAGAACCCCCTGCCCCTACCCCCATTGAGGACAGAGGCAGCCCCCCGCCCTCCAAGTGAGCTGTGCACGTGTGGATGTCGTTCCTGCAGCCCCTCTTCCAGGCCCCCTCCCCAGTCCTGCAGGACTCAGGTTACCCCTGGCCTTTCCTAAAGGGCACTAGTTCCTCTTTAACCTTTGCAGAAGAGGAATATAATCCTGGGGAGAGGAGAACCCCCCCCACTCTGAAGCCCCTCCCCTGTTTCTACCCAGGAGTGGAATTAAAAATAAGGACTTTTATTGGGGAACAGAAAGGAGGGGGTAGTCATTTATCTTTTGGGAAGGGGGCAGGTGTCTAGGGCCAAAGGCTTCTGTTTTAGGCTATAGTGGGCACTTGGCTGCCAGCTGGGCTGGAGGGGGAAGATGGAGAGGGTGAGAGGCGGGGCTGGCTGGGGTACAGGGTGGCTGGAGGATAAATGCCCAGCCTGAGAGGGGGTGAGCTGACACTGTCCCAGCTGCCACCTAGACTCAGGAGCCCAGCGAAGAAATCCCAGGTCTGGTGAATCTTTCAGTCCCGGGGTATAGGGGTGGTAAAAGGTGAGGGTGGTGCCGCTTGGAGAAGGGGGGGAAATGTCAGCATTCTTTTCCTTCTGGGACTGGGGGTGCTTGAGAAGCCTGGAGGGGTTGGAGCAAGCAGGATGGGGGTGCCCAAGGACAGGGAAACAAACGAGACTGTGAAGAGAGGCAGGCAGAGACGATGGAGAAGCGTGGTTACAGTTGGAGCCAGGTGGGGGAATCTGGGGCCCCTGAGGATTTGGAGAAGGCTGAGGAGCAGGAAAATGAGGTAGACTAACAGGAGAGCATCCGAGGGCTAGGAATCCGTGGAGAACAGAGTACTTGGCCAGAGGGTGGAGGGAGAAGGCAGAAGTGCAGCTTTGCAGGAGGTGGGGTTGAGCAAGTAGTGGAGTTTTAAGAGAGGCCTCCAGATTCTTAAGACGGGAGAGTGGAATGGGAGCTGTTCTGAGTGGGGGAGGGGCTGCGCCTGCCACTTTGGTCTGTGACCTTTTTGTGGGATATTTTTAGCTCCAGCACCTGCCTTCTTGGGGCGGGAAGACTCTTAAAGGGCAAGGGATTTCGGGTTTCTTAAGGGGTCAACGGTCCGCACTCACTCACACCTCTCGCCCTGCAGCCATGGCCATGCAGAAAATCTTTGCCCGAGAAATCCTGGACTCCAGGGGCAACCCCACAGTGGAGGTGGACCTGCACACGGCCAAGGGTAACACAGGCCCATTGAATGGGTTTACCTGGGAAGACCCCAACTCCATCTGCCTTTGCCCCCCAACTCTATGCCACATCCACTCCTTTCTCTGGGATACCCTCTCCCAGCCTGCTCCCCAGCAGGGAGCAGCACGAGTCTCTCTACACTGCCTCCTGCCCCTGGGCTCAGAGAGGAGACAATCTGTCCTTTGGCGGGGTGAATGAGACTGACTCTCTGTGATCTTCCGATTCCTCCCACCTCAGGCCGATTCCGAGCAGCTGTGCCCAGTGGAGCTTCCACAGGTATCTATGAAGCTCTGGAACTAAGAGATGGAGACAAATCTCGCTACCTGGGGAAAGGTGAGGAAAGACCAAGGGGGTGGTTTCAGGACGTGGTATGCGATGTCTGCACAGGGTAGAGGACGGGAACCCAAAGCTCTTGAGGAGCTGGGGGCCATGGGAAGATACCTAATTGAATAGAAGATCTGAACCCCCTGCTTCGGCCTCTAGGGGTCCTGAAGGCCGTGGAACACATCAATAAGACTCTAGGCCCCGCACTGCTGGAAAAGGCAAGTGGAGGACCCTCTCTCCCCCTCACCTGCTACCTGGTCCCAAGCAGCTCAGGCTTGGCCAACCATCCCATCTGCCCCAAATACCTGCACTTCTTTTTCCTCCAGCACATGCCCTGACTCCTGAGAAATCTAACCTCTGTTCTTCCCTCCTCAAACCTGCCCTTCCAGAAACTAAGCGTGGTGGATCAAGAAAAAGTTGACAAATTTATGATTGAGCTGGATGGGACAGAGAATAAGTGTGAGTGAAGGGTTAGGGACAGGGGACGGGATGGGCTGTGGGAGGGGCGGGGGAGAGACCGCGGACTGAGGTCTGGTTAGGATTATTTCTGTGTCTCGCATTTTGGGGCACACCGTAACTGGCTGGATTTGTATTCATCACACAGGCATTTCCTGATGCCTGCCCTGTGCGAGGCTTGGGCCAGGCTGTGGACACAGCCGTGAAGCCGACACATTCCCCTGGGCTGGGTGTTCCCAGAGCACCTCAGGCTGTTGGGGAGAGATCTGTTAACAAACTCAGTGCCCAGTGGTTTGGAGTTCTGGATTCTTTCTGGGGTGACCAGAAGGGATGTTCTAGGAGCTGACCCTAAACCCTGTGTGAGGCGCTCTCACACTTTCTTTGTACTTGCTTCCTCCAGCCAAGTTTGGGGCCAATGCCATCCTGGGTGTGTCCCTGGCCGTGTGCAAGGCCGGAGCAGCTGAGAAGGGGGTCCCACTCTACCGACACATTGCAGATCTCGCCGGGAACCCAGACCTGATCCTCCCGGTCCCTGTGAGTGCAGCTGCCCCGCCGCATCCCACGGTGACCCCACCCAGCAGGGAGGGCATAAGCAGCCCCTGGAAAGTCCACCTTTCAGACCCAGCTCCAAAGAAATGGTTTTCTGAAATGGAACCTCTCCTGCTGCGGTCCAGCCCTCCCCCTTTCCCACAATCCAAACCTTCCCTTTAACCTCTCTCTGCCTCTTTCCCTTGATGTAACCGGGTTCCTTCACATTCCAATCCCAGGCTCAGTAACTCCAATTTCTCATTCTGCCCTGTGCCCCAACCCCAAATCAGATCGAGAGCTTCTTCATGGCAAAGATCTTGGCATTTTATTTTTGTATCTTCTTTAATACTTATCAAACCAAATTTGCTGTTTATGGAAATCCTTTGAATTTCATTGCAATAATAATGTTACCATTTATTGTTACTTACTGGCTAGATTGTATAAGAGCCTGAGCTCTGGAGACAAGCTGCTGGGTTCGAATGCTGGTTTTGTCCCTTTACTAGTTGTGTGATTTTAGGCAAGTTTATTTAATCTCTCTGTGCCTCAGTTTCCTTAGCTGTAAAGTGAGGGATAATAAATTGTACCTAGTTACAGGGTAGTTATGAGCCAATAAAATATACGTAAAGCACTTAGAGCAGTGCCTGGCCTGTAATAAGTGCCATATGCCATACCAGTGTTAGCTGCCACACCAGGCACAGGCGAAGAACTTTACATCCAGTCGCTCTAATTTAACACATAAGATCCTGCAGGTAAGCAGGTGGTGTCCCCATGTTATGGAAATGAGGAAGGAGTCTCTGAGGAGTAAAATTATTCATCCTAGACCATTCAGTAAGTAGGGGATCCAAGATTCCACATCGATGCCCAGGTCTAAGCACCCTCTCCCCATCTCAGGCCTTCAATGTGATCAACGGGGGCTCCCATGCTGGAAACAAGCTGGCCATGCAGGAGTTCATGATCCTGCCCGTGGGAGCCCGATCCTTCAGGGAAGCCATGCGCATCGGTGCCGAGGTCTACCACCACCTCAAGGGGGTCATCAAGGCCAAGTATGGGAAGGACGCCACCAATGTGGGTGATGAGGGCGGCTTTGCACCCAACATCCTGGAGAACAATGAAGGTCAGTGTGAGCACTCGGAGGGGCAGAACCCCTGGGTTCCCATGGAGACGGGGTGCACCGGAGCCTCAGGTCCTCTCTTTCCCTCCCCCAGCCCTGGAGCTGCTGAAGACCGCCATCCAGGCAGCTGGTTACCCCGACAAGGTGGTGATTGGCATGGATGTGGCGGCGTCTGAGTTCTATCGCCACGGAAAGTATGATCTTGACTTCAAGTCACCTGATGACCCCGCACGGCACATCACTGGGGAGAACCTGGGGGAGCTGTATAAGAGCTTCATCAAGAACTATCCTGGTGAGACCCTGGGTGTTCCATCGCTCCTGCTTGAGTCTCCAGCAGCTGCCCTACACACTGGCTTTGGCATCTCCACTGCCACCAACTCAGTCTTTCCGATCCTTAGCGCCATTGCAATCTCCACCCAAACTCTTCTGACCTGTCACTCCTCTGTGAGGCCCTTCTGACCTTTAACCTGAATCTGCTCCCCTTTCCCACCAGTGGTCTCCATCGAGGACCCTTTTGACCAGGATGACTGGGCTACCTGGACCTCATTCCTCTCGGGGGTCAACATCCAGATCGTGGGGGATGACCTCACAGTCACCAACCCCAAGAGGATTAGCCAGGCCATTGAGAAGAAGGCCTGCAACTGCCTGCTGCTGAAGGTCAACCAGATCGGCTCAGTGACCGAATCCATCCAGGCGTGAGTGCCTCTGGCCCTGGGGCGTCATGGCCTCCCTCCACCCATACCCAGTCCAGCTACAGTATTGCCCACTAACTCCAAGTCTGACTTCCCCTTGGCTCCTGACCCACCCCACGCTTTCGACCTCAAGGCTTTAACTCTTGACCTCACCCCAAGAGCTTTGCCATTGTTGCCTTGCCATGCCTCATCCCCACCCCGACCCTATGCCATCCCTGTCTCCCAGATTCTGCTTCTTCCCACCAGCATCCAGGAGCCCAAATTCAAGATCAAGAATCTCCCCTTCTCTCCTGCTTCCCAAAGAACTTAGTCATCACCCTCCCCTCAAATCTCCCACTCCCCAAAACAGAAGGGAAAAGCCCCACCTAGCGCCTGGCTTTCCCACTGAGGAGGTCCCACCGGACCTTATTGAGTGTCCTCTCCACCTAGCTGCAAACTGGCTCAGTCTAACGGCTGGGGGGTGATGGTGAGCCACCGCTCCGGGGAAACCGAGGACACGTTCATCGCTGACCTCGTGGTTGGGCTCTGCACAGGACAGGTACTCGTGGCCCCCCCTCTGCCGACTGACTGAGTTTTCTTGGGATCCCTGGCCTCCTGCCCTGGAGTTGCATGCCACCACAGGCTGCTCCCTCAGGGCCAGGCCCAATCCCTCGTCCCTGGTCTCACGCAACTCCTGGAATTCCTCTTCCCTCTTCAGATCAAGACTGGTGCCCCCTGCCGCTCAGAGCGTCTGGCCAAATACAATCAGCTCATGAGGTACAGTGGGTGCAGTAGGCCTGGGTGTAAGGAGCTGAGGGCTCTTGGGTTGGAATATCACAGCCCTGACTTTGTCTGCCTTCCAGGATTGAGGAGGCTCTCGGGGACAAGGCTGTTTTTGCTGGACACAAGTTCCGTAACCCAAAGGCCAAGTGAGAAGCTGGAGGCCCCAGGATTCCACGGGACAGATCTAGGCCTTCAAGCCCTTCCTCCTGAAATAAACACTGGTGCCAACCAAGGCAGTGGCCTGCTCGTTTGTGGGAGGGAGGGAGGAGACGCTGGTCTCTGGGCTGGATGAGACAGGAGGTGAAGAAGTAGGGGCAGAAAGGGAAAACGGACATGGAACCTGCTGGGACAAGGAGGAAGTGAGGGACTGGCCAGAGAGAAAGTTGGGCTGGATCTAGAACCACAAAGCTCACAATATGGAAGGAGGCTGGGGGAAGCAGGTGTATTATGTGAAATGCAGCTGAAGAGGAACTGACAGAACACTGAACCAGCTCCAGAGAAGGGGAGCAGGGTGGGGGTCCAAGGCCTGACATCACCATGAGGGGGAAGCTGGATCAGACCTGCCCATAAGTTGAAGTCTGCAGAGGGCACTGCAGTGTTAAGTCTGAGTGCTCATCCTTATGAAATCGAAGAGCTTGGTGAGGATGAGAGTGTAACCAGAGCAGCTACCATTTCCATGGAGCTTGGAGGATGTAAAACTATTCTAAATATTTGACATACACCGGCCTATGTAATCTTTGAAACAGTCCTATCAGATAGTTACCATTATTATCCCCATTTTACTGGTGAGGAAACTGAGGCACGAAAAGGTAAAATACTTTAACCAAGGTAACAGTAAGTGGCAGAGCCAGGATCCAAACCTAGGCCATTTGGCTGTAGTGACTGTGCTCTTAAAATACTATCTCATAAATTTCTACAAAAGTGCCAATATTTCGCCATCTTTGGCCCACAAAAACAATCTTATACTGTTCAATCTATAATTGTTTCTCTTCCTCTCTAGAACCCACCTTTCTCTGTTCAAACAAACCAAGATATTGGGTCAAACAGTGTTTACTGAATGTAAAGTAACCCCAGCCCCATGGGGAAGAAAATTCCAGGGAGAACAGAGAATAATACAGATTAAATACCCACCTGTACACACACACACACACACACACACACACACACACACACACACACACATACACACACAAAACACACACACACACACCACACACACCACACACACACACACACACACCACACACACACACACACACACACACACACACACACACACACACACACACACACACACACACACACACACACACACATCCAAGCTCCAACAGTGACAAATCAAACACCTGCTTCCCCCAGCCTGAGTGACAGCTGTTAGGAGGTGCTTCAGAGGTGGGGCTCCAGGATGGGTTCTAATAGCAGCAGCCTCGTCCCTCCCTGCCCTCTGCCCTGCCCCAGGGAGCTGGGGTGTCTAGGAGGTAGGTGGCAACTCTTCCCCGCTCTGCCGCAGACGCTTCTTGGCCCGGATCTCATTCATGGCTTCTTCAATGGAGCGTGTGTCCCTCTTGTTGGCCACAGGCACTGGGGGCAGAGGGGAGGGTGGGAGGGCCTAGGAGCCCTGTGCCTCAGCCTCCCTCCCCTCCCCCCATCCAGTGCTCCTCTGCCCTGCCCTCCCAGCCCCCACTGCGGCCTCACCACAGCCGTAGGTCTTGTTGGCCTGCAGCATGTGGGCCGCATCCTTGGCTGCCCCCTTCCCAATGAGGTGGCTGTACTTGTCCTTGTAGTCGCTGGCAGGGCTCACCACCACAGGTCCCTGCCGGGCTGCTTCCTCCTCCTGCCGCTGGGCCAGCTCCTAGGGGTGCCAAGGTGGGGCACCAGAGCTCAGGGCCTGACCCCAACCCCTCCCAGCTGGGGGGCTGCAGGGCCCCAGGGACTGCCAGCCGTAACTCACCTTCAGCCTCCGTTTCTCCTCAGCCTTCTGGGGGTCCCACTCCTCGCCACGACGGTAGGAGTCCAGCTCTTCATCGGAGGGTGCAAACTCCTGGGAAAGAAGGAGATGATGGGGTCAAGGTTCCACATACATGTTTTATCTCATTCCTCTCCCCCAGCGTGGGGCACAGGCTGAAAAGGAGAGAGGAGACAGCGGGGAACTCAGGCCTTTTACCTTTTTTGGGGGGCAGTGCGGCGCGGCACGCAGGATCTTAGTTCCCCAACCAGGGTCGAACCCGTGCCCCCTGCAGTGGAAGCTCAGAGTCCTAACCACTGGATCACCAGGGAGGTCCCCCTTTTACCTTTTTGAAGATCATGACATAGCGACATTCGTCATCTTCCCCAAAGGAGAAGGATGTCAGGCCAGCCACTTCCACCACATCGTGTCTGGGAAGGGGGGAGCGAAGGGGAAAGACTATGTAGAGCCACGAGGGGGCCCAGCGTCCTCCTCTGGAGGGTTCTCCTGTCTGGCCCTTTCATGCCTCCTTGGTCACCCATTTCTTGCCTCCCCAGCCCAGAGACACTCACAGTATGCTCCTCTCTATCTTGTTCATCGGCTGAAACTTTTTCTTGATCTGCCCACTGTCTTGGATGAAATCTGACACCTCTTTCTCCATCTTGGTAAAGGGAAAAGTGAAGAAGGTATGAGATGATGGCCCCACCCAAATATCCCTCTCCCCCACCGGGCCAACAGGCCTTGGCCTCCCACGCCTTTCCCAGCCACTGTGCCACTGGCTTCTGGGTTTCACCTCTCTCAAGACAGTTTCCAAACACACTGACTCTTCAACCTTCCAATTCTAACTTATTGGAAGTCCTTTCTGAAGCTGCCTTTGATCTCTCCAGTTGTTCTCACCCTTTTACGAAACTCCACTTTCTGCTGTTTCTCTTGCTCCTGTAGTTTCTTCAGGCGGGCTGCCTGCTCTGGGGGTGAGAAATGGCAGCATGAGGCCAGGGGTGGAAGCATGGGTGGGGAGAGTTTGTAAGGCTTCAAAAGGGATCTCATGTCCACTGGGAGGGTGTCAGGCTAGGAAGGTAGGATTACTGTTTATTTGCCAAGCATTTATTGATAGTTCCTCTATACCTGGCACTTTGCTAGGACCTGGAGTACAAAGAGGATTAAGACATAGCTTTGCCCTTTAGGAGCTCACAGTTTAGTGGGAGTAACAAAGATTAGAATCATGCTCAACCCCATTTCCCAACCCACTGGGGAAACCAACTAACAAACATTTATTTAATGCCTGCGACACACCAAGAACTATAAAGCACTTGGGGTGGTAACGAGAACAAACCGAGCCCTGGCCTCAAGGAGCTTATCATATCATTGTCTGCATAGGGAAGGGGAAATTATTTAACTTCCTATATTGGGTAACACCCCCACTTTTTTTTTTTTTTCTTTGCGGTACGCGGGCCTCTCACTGTTGTGGCCTCTCCCGCTGCGGAGCACAGGTTCCGGACGCGCAGGCCCAGCGGCCATGGCTCACGTACCCCCACTTTTTACTTCTACAGCCAAGATGAAGCTGAAATGGCCAGTCTGACACTCTTCTCCTTTGTGAGTGTAGGTGTCTGAGGTGAGCTGTAAAGAGAACTCCCTACTCTTGGGTCTCACTGTCCCCTCTTCTCTCTTCCGCCATTTCAAATTCTTTATATCCTTAAGGCCCACTTCTTCCACAGGATTGGAATTCCTTCAGCTGCACTGAACCTCTTCCCATTTTCTTAATTACTTCATGTCTTTGCACATGTTGTTCCTACTGCTTGAAATGCTCTTCCTCCTCTTGCAAACTTTGAGATCCACCATGAGTCAGTTACTCACTTCCTCCTCTGGGGCCCAAGCACATTCGGTTCTGACACCCACTACAGCATGTGCTGAGAGCTAACAGAGTGTAACTTTTGTCCTCCCTACCCCACTATGAGCTCCCAGAAGCTACAGACCCTGTTCATCTCCTTCCAGTTACTCTCTGTGGCCCCAGGGCCCCGACAGCTCAGGAGCTCCCCTCTCTCCCACCTCAAGGACTCTGACCATCAGCACACCCTATATTGGTCACTGACTGTTCTCGAACTGGCTTATGAGTCATCTCTCTGCATCTGAGGAGGTGGCGTAAGATTATGGTTAAGAACATAGACTTAAAAGTCACACATGGGTTTGAAACCCCACCACTTAGTAACAGTGTAACGGCAGGCAACTGACTAAACTCTGAACTTCAGCTTCCTAGTCTGTCAACGGCCGCTGGTGAACCCACCTAGTCAGTCATGGTGTTAAATAATTCCAGTTCCCAGGTCCCATTATGCTCCCTCCTTCCTCAGAGCTTTCAAATCTCTGCCTGGAGCACTGTGCTCCCCTCTCACTTACTGACTTACCTATTCTTCACATCTCAGCTCACTGCAGACTAGGTTAGGACCCCTAGGTAGCCCCTCTCATAACAGTTATTTTTCTTTCAGAGCACTTATAAAGTTGGTTATTAAACTCCTGTGTGATCGTTTCATCAATGCGCATTTCATCGATACTCCAGACTGTGGGCTCCTTGAGGGTACCCTGGCCCCTAGCAACCATTCAGTAAATATGGATGTTAGTTCGATATTAAGCAGCACTTGAGCCCTCTGAAGGCACCCAGGCTGCCCTGGCCTCCCTCGGACGGGTGGGGAGCCGGTGTCCTCCGCAAGGTAGTCAGTCATTCTGTCAGACTCATTCACACTCCGCAAAGCGAGCAAGAGAGGCCTATACCGCCCGGCGGGCCGCGCCCTAAGCTTGCAGCCCAACTTGAGCCTCCTGCTGGGAAGTTACTCGGAGAACACAGGCGGGGAAACCATGGCCAATCGGACGGGGTAGGGGCATTCTCATCCCTCCAATCAACATTCACGACCCGCCCGGGGAGCTCGGGAATTTAAGGGTACAGATGAGAGAAAGGTTGGAGGGCGGCCCCAAGTAGGCGGGGCATAAGAGCGCCGAAAGCACCCAGCAGCCAGTTAGAGGTGCTGAGGGTAGGGTGGGCTAAGAGGAAGGTCGAACAAAACTTAATAGGTAAACCTTTAAGTTGAGGTGGCCAATAGGGGAGAAAGGACTGCGGATGGGCGTGTCCTGAATCCAATCGGAAGGGGACGAGGCTCAGGGACTCGAGCGCCGGGAGGTGGGCGGGGCCGAGCGGTCGAACTCGCCCCCCCATCCGAAGGCGGGCCGAGGAAAACCAAGGGGTTGGGTGGGGTTGAAGGCAGCCTACCAATCAGAGCACGCCACCGGCGGACAGGCGGGCCCATCGGCGAATTGAAAACAAGGACTGCGGAAGGCCAAGGTAGAAAGAGCCAGGGGCCTGGCGCTGGGCTTCAGGTAGCCAATCATCGTCCGCTAAGAACAGCGGGCGGGATGGCACCCCTTTTAGGGACTCGGGGGGTCTCTGAAGGAGCCCGTGAGGGGTCTTTCAAGGTTGAGAAGGCGGGGTCGTCCAAAGGGGTAGGAGTGCGGTCCTGAGAACCGGGCGAAGAAAGCCCGTTGTGAATTTGGGATCCTCACCTCGGGCCTTGCGCCGAGTCTCCTGGTCACCGAGGCTGGGTGGCTTCTCCATGGAGCTCAGGATGGAGCCCAGTAGGTCCGCCATCTTGGGAGTGACTGAGAGGGGGGCGGCGCGTCTTAAAGGGAAGGGCAAAATGCCTTTAAGGCCGGAAACACGTCGGAGGCGGTAAACCACGCACCCGCCCCGGCGCGGCTTAGATCCCTGCCCAGCGCGCCCGCAGCCTCCCGCCGGCCGAGGCCCCGCCCCCCGCAGACAGAGGCCGGAGGCTGGCTGGTGCAGCGATGTTTAATGGCAATTCGTAGAAACCAAGCCCATGCACAAGTAGAAAGTGCTTGTGGAGCCGGCAGGAGGCACCCGCCGCGCCTGGAGCCACAAGCCCGGCCGTGCAGGCCTCCCTGCGGCGCCTTAAATAGATTCTTCACTATACTCTGTATGTTACATTATGTACAAGCCCCCTCCCCTCGGGGACGGGGCGGGACTCCGCAACGCGTTCCTATATACACCCCCCTTTGGCCCGGAGGTTGGTGGCCAGAGTCGGTCGGGGTGACTGGGGAAGACGGGGCCAGAAAGGGAGGAAACAGACGCAGACATGCGGAGTCGGGGTGGGGGCACGGTCAGCCCTGAAACACGAGGGGCGTGCGCGTAGCGAAGGCAGAGGTGGGACCGAGGCGGATACATTCAGAGACGCATCGAACAAATAAATAAGGCAAGTCAGGAAGGGGCCGAGGTGGGTACAGGCAGGGAGGGAGCTGTGGAGAAGGGGCAGGCAGGGCTCCGGAGGTCACAGCTGAAGATGCAGGTATGTGGGGCGTGGGTCTTCTGGAGCCAGGGACTAAAAGAGGAGGGGCACGACCCGGAGGGAAGAGGAGAAGGAGCCGGGGGTGGGAAAGGGAGTTCAGCACTTCGGAGGGGGAGGGGGTGGAGACCGAGGACGGGCTCCAAGAGAAGTGACGGGAAAGCTGCCGACAGGGGGCTCCCCCTCCCCCAGAGAGCCCTGTCCCTGTTAAGACTGCAAGAAGCGGCCCCCAGGGTGATGAGAAAGGCAGTGGAGAGGTCAGGTGGCCAGTCCGGGCTGGGGAAGCCCTTCCAGCTCCTGGTTCTGCTTCAATTCCCTCATCCTGCGGAGAAACAAGGAAGGAGTCAGAGGAGACCCGCAGATCGGGGAGGTCGGGTGGGGGAGGTGGCAGGCCCAAATCCAGTGAGGGAAAGGACAGCACCTGTGCCGGCAGCGCCGCAGGAATCTCATGATCTTCCGGGCTGCCTGGTCCTGCTTCTTGGTGAGAAAGGAGCCTCTGGTGGAAAAAAGAAAAGATGAGACCTCACAGGACACTCAGGCATCCTCTGCCCTCCGCCCCTTAGGGACCCTGGCAAGGAAAGGCAGGGGGGCAGGCTGATGAGTCGGGAGTCCACGGACAGTGGGCATGGACACAGTGGGTGGGCAGAGAGGGCCGAAGGGCCAGAGGGCTAACGCCATACTTGTTGCGGGCAGGCAGGGTGCCCGTGGGCCGGTGGGGAGGCCCGGGCCGGCGGCGGTAGGAACGGTAGTGCTGCTGGATGAGCACCGCCGCCCTGCGGCTCTGCTGAAACCGCTTCTGTTCATAGTAGCTTCGGAACTTGCTCTGGATCAGGATGGCCGCCTGGGTCATCTTCTTATAAAGTGCAAACTGCAGGAGTGGGGAGGAGGGGCAGGGGCTGAAATGGACAGAGACCCAAACCCCTGAGGGCCACCCCCAAGTTCAGTTGATGCAACTCTATTTCTCTAATCCACACACTCATGGAAAGGCTGAATCATCACAGACAACCTCACACCCAGGTCCCACGCCTAATACCTTAAGTGCAATCCAGGTCAGCTTGTGGAGAGAGAAGGGGAGTTAGGGCTCCGGCAGCATTCTGGATGCTCTGGGCTGGAATGGGTGTGTGTGGGTGTGGGTTGGTGGGTATGCTTTCAAGAGAGGACGGTCTCACCTGCTTGTACTTCCGGTAACAGCGCTGGATCACAGCTGCTGCTACCTCCTGCTGCTCCTTCAGCCGCCGGCCCTAAGGGGAGAGAAGGAGGTCTCAGCACTTAGCTGCCCACCTAACAGACATGTGACCTAACCTTCCGACTTGCCTGGGGTCCCCGACCCTTCACCCCATCCCAGGCCTGTGTGGATGACTGTTGTCCCTCCTAAAGTCCTGGGAACCTGTAATCTCCCCACTCAAGATTGTGTAATTCATCCCCTGAAACACCCAGCCCCCTGACCTTGTACTTTCGGAAGGCTGTCTGGATGACTCGGGCTGCCTCGTACAGTTCCCGCTGCTCGTGATCCGATAGGGTCAGCAGGGCAAAATCACTCTCCATCTTGCCACTGGCGGACGCAGAGAGAAACTCTGCCCAGGAAGGTGCCGGAGGGATAGCCAGGCGACCCCGCTCAAAGGGCAGTTCGCTGCAGGGACAGGGAGAAGGGAGGCCATGGGGCATCTGCAGTCTCTCTTCTCCCACCTGGAGACTGCTGTGAAGGCACAGCCCCAGCAACAGAGCCTGCAGAGTGACTTCAGAACTCAGCAGCCAGTGCCAATCCCCTTTTCAAAGGCCCTGGGGCCTGAGCCAGGATGGAGCTCTGGCCATGAGGAAGTTTCCTCCCTCCCTCCCATGTTCCTCTGAAGAAGGATCTGGAGGCTTTGTCCTGAGCTGGTCACCTGGGAGGGGCTGAGCTGGGGAAATGGTCCACATTCTCCAGGTAGCTGGCCAACCAGGACATGGTCTCGCTGAGCCCCACGGCCCCTGTCCGCTCCCGCATTGGGGCTCCAGCCTCAGGCAGCCCGACAAAGTCCTCCCGTTTAATCCGCTCTGGTGTGGCTTCGATGATCTGCTTGGCCAGTGAGATCATGTCCACCTGGATGGAGGAGAAGCTGGGTGAGCCTTGAGGAGCCCTGACTACCAGCTGTTCCGGCCTGTTCCGGCCAAGGCCGTAGCGTCAGTCCACTTCCTATCTTGTTCCTCCTCTCAGCACCAGACGATGAGGCCTCAGGGACGGCTGTCCCTGCTAACCCTGTCTTTCTCCGCCAGTGTTCCAGATTCATTTACACTTCTTGAGGTCCCACTCAAGAGTACAGCCCTCTTTGTTGAGGCATGGGAAACATGGGCTAGGAAGGACATATACCACATGGGGATTCAGGAGCTGGGCAAATGAAGGGCTTACCCTTCCAGGCTGGCTGCCCACTGTCCCACCCGGCCTGCCCCATGCCAGCTCCCACAGACCTGGCCATGCCCGCCACCCCATCCCACTCTCCAAGAATCAGCTCAGAGCCTGCCAATCACACGACACCTTATTGAATGGCTCCAGCCTTGCCCTTGCTCCAGGCCTGAAGCCTGCAGCACTTCCTGCTGGCCACACGTAAAGCAGCCTACCTTGTGGAGCTGTCTACATTTTTTGTACTCCAGTGCTACCCAGTTAATCCATTAGCCTCTCTAAAGCAGATATGTCCCCAGTCCTAGCGGAGGAGTACGCTGCTGCACTTGAAGATCCACTCTCTCATGTGTTCATTCATTCCACAAGACTCTCTTAGCTCTTACCCTGTGCAAGCCTCCCACCACCCCGCCCCCTTGCCCCAGGTCATTGCCAGATGCTTCCATCTTGCCAACCTCTCTGCTCCTCACTCCTCCCAACTTCCTGCCATTGCTCTCATTCCCCAAGAACCTTGTCCCTTCGTGGATCAACAAGTAACCCCTACAACCTGGCTCTAACTGAAGATATTCCCCAGAATTTTTAACCCCTGATGCCTCATGACTTCTGAGTCACAAGCTCTGACAGGAGCTAAGCAGAGGATAAACTTGCTTGTCCCTAAATGAGAGTAAATGGCCCCTTCTTCCCAAACTGCAGCCAGACTGATTCTGTTTTATGGAATGGTCGGCATCACCCCACCCCGCGCCCCACTCTACTTCGAGCCCTCATAATTCCATCGGCATAAGCGGTACCGGGATCACGTCCACAGCTGGTGGGCTGTCAGTTTCCGCTGGAGCAGCCCTACCATCTGGGGCCGGTGGGAGAGGAGGCGGTGAGGGTGGGGGCCCTTTGGGGTTGGTGGCTTCATAGTCCATGAGGAGTAGGGGGGCCTCTGGAGCACCAGAGGAGAGCTGGCCTGGGACCATCTCCATAGTAATCTCAGAGGTTGGCAGAGGAGCAGGGGGAGGACTCCCATCCGGGGCACTAGAATAGGCTGATGTGACGGAGAAAGTGCCATCCGATAGCTCCGAAGGCGAGGAGACGCTGCTCAGACCTGCGAGGTGAGGGAAGGGGGTGAGGGCAGAAGGCGCCACCTGCCCCCTTGCTGCTCTTACCTCCCCATCCCCGCTGCCTCCTCTCGCACTCTGTCTCCCACCCTCTGGCTTTCCCCTGGCGTGTCCTCCCACCCGCAGTCCCCTCTTAAACCCTCACCAGTGTCTGGGCTGGAGGAGGGCGGCGACAGGGCAAACGGGGGCTCAGCTGAAGCTTCCTGTCTCTGCAGTTCCTCAAGGCAGCGGGCGAGGCGCACGTGACCCCGGGAATGAGCCACGGACAGGGGCAGGCGGCCAAGAGAGTCGGGAATGCTCAGTGCCTGTCTGTTCCAACGGAAAAGGAGCACGGCAGCCTCCAGGTGGCCCAGGGCACAAGCCCACATCTGAGAAGAAGAGGGTGGAGGTGGAGGTGAGGCCTGGGGCCCGTCCTCACTCCTCCCCTGTATCCCTCAGAGGATCTTCCCTTTGAAGAACCATTCCCGTTTCCCATTGCCCACGTGCACTCAGGAACCCAGCATCCTCACCAGAGGAGTGCAAGAGAAATGGTCCACGTTGAGTGGGTCAACCTCTTGCTCTAAGTCTAAGCTTCCGGTCTCCACACTCCTGGAGGGTTTGGGAAAGGGACAACAGGGTCCAGTCAGGGAGAAAGGGCGCCCGGTAGGAACTTCAGAATCGAAGGGACTGGGAAGCACTAAGGTCAGTGGGATAAGCAGTCAAAGAGATTAATGAATGTAAGGAGGTCAAGAGGTCAGCGTTGTAAGTCAGGGGACATTAAAACTCCGCCAAGTGCAAACCCTCTTCCAGCCCCTCTTCCTTTCCACAGTGACCCCAGCTCCCATGGCAGAGCTCCAGTGCCTCCTCAGTCCCTGGGCACCCCCGCCGTGCACCCGCTGGCCCCGGCTCACCGCCACTGGCTCAGGGTCTCGATGAGGCGGGCGTAGCCCTGGGCAGCGGCCAGGTGCAGAAGGCTCATGCCCCGGAAGGGGCTTCCATGGGCTAGACGTTCAGGACCCCTCCAGGTGGAACGTGGGATCATGCTCTCTACCAGGACTACCACCCGTGCCTCGAACCCGGGTCCCTGGCCTTCATCCTGTGGTGCACACACCCTTAGGTAGAGACGTGAGCATCCCCAGCCTGGGATGGCCTTAGCCACCCCACGCCTGTCCTCTCAGCTTCCAGTTCTGCCCTCTCCCCACACGTCCCAGTCTAGGTTCCCACCACTCGGATCTCTGATGGCCCATCAGTCCTCCCAGTTCAAGTTCCTGGGTGTCCCCCCCCCCCCCCCGCCCACAGGCAGCTTCCTCCAGGCCAGACCTCACACCCACTTGCCCATGTTGTGCCTTCACTCTGACTCAGATCAGTGCCATATCCACAGATGACTTCCCCCACTCAGAACTCAGAGTCCCCTCCCAGCCTTCCTCCCTCCGAGACCTGGGACCCCCAGAGCGCTGAGCCCCAACTCCCTGGATCCCCTCCCCCACCCTCTCCCTCACCTCCACCCTCCTTCAGGCCAGAAATAGTCTGAAGCCTGTCATGCCAAGAGGGTGCCCAGAATAGCCACTCTTGCCGTGGGGCGGGGGTGGGAGCAGGATGGCGTCAGGGACAGGGAGGAGGGCTGGCTGGGGCCGGAGAGCTAGGGGAGTCATACACTAGAGCCTATTTCTAAGGAAGACCCTCCCCCTGCTCCCTACCGTCGAGTGCCCTCCTCGTGGAGGTACCTGAATCGGAGGGGCATCAGGACCCCGGTAGGGGGCCTGGCCAGCTGCTGCAATCTCTGCCATCCGCTTCTCCATCTGCTCCAGTCGCTCCAGGATGGACATCCGGAACTGGTTGTCTGAGAGGGAGTGGACATGGGGGCTCAGTGGGCAGAGTCTAGGGGATGCCCTGGACACCAAAACTGGACCCTGTTCCAGAGTCTGGGTGGTGAAGACACAATCATATCCTTTCCTCCTCTCCAAACAACGGCCCTTTACCCACCCACCTTCTGAATACAGCCCCCCATGACCAGTCCTCAAACTAGGGGTCTTCATACTATCCATCGACCTAGGACCTGAATCCAGAACCAAGACTGTGTCCTTCAAGACACACAGACAGTAGGACTCCCCATAGGGAATCCAGCCCTAGCTGCACCAGATCTCTCTCACACACACACACACACACACACACGTTCCCAGCCTTCTCCCAGGTGACGGTTCTGTCCCTTCTTGCTCCAGACACTACCTCTGTAGTGGGCTGGGGCTCAAGGCCTCCAGGGTCCCTCCTCTCTGTTAACCACTGCCCCAAAGAGCTCAGAGACTGTGATTTGAAAAGCACCGCCCCCTCCTCCTGGCCCCCCATAGCTGTCCACAAAGAGGATGGCGGGGAGGGGAGGCGACAGAGATGGATGGTCACATCCATTCCTCCTCCTCCTCCCCCACCCCATGCACAAACGCACATGCACACATCCCAAGCTATATCTGTTCCCTCCTGAGATCACACAAGGACAAGGAGGGGAGGCAGGAGAGGGTCAGAGCCATGGAGAAACAGAGAAACCGGTGCAGGCTGGGGATGTTCTGAGATGCCAGGACAGAAGGGCATGAAGGTAGAGAGGGGACAGTGGGGAGGAGGTGGAGAGGCATGAGCAGAGACTCAGGTGTGACAGGAGAGTGTGGAAAAGATAAACAAGGAAAGGAGAGAAAGCACAAAGGAGATCTGGGGGACGTACCAAACAGGCGATAAGGAAGAGGGGAAGTGAAGACAAGGGTCCTAGGAGAAATGGAAAGAAGAGGGAGGCAGGAGACCCACAGGAGAGACGGTAAAGCACAGATTAGATAGGGACAGGAGGAGACGGAGAAAAGCAAACCTTGAGAAAGAAGCAGATGTGGAGAGAAACAATTCTGAAAGCCACAGGAGGGATAACCAGTAAAAGGGACAAACACAGTTCTGAATTTAAACAAATACACACATGTACACACATACATGTGTATGTATGTGCACCTCTGTATAAAAAAATATATTAAAGGTGCTGTATGTTACTGAGCAATGTTATAGTCAATTTTCATTTTCTACTTTGTGCTTTTCTGTAATTTCAAAATTTCCTATAATAAATGCCTATCTTTATAATTAGACGGAAAAATGGTAAGAAAGTTTAAATACGTGTTTAGGTATATATATACACTCATGTGTATCCCATGTATGTTGCTCTATACCCTGTCGCTGCCCCTCCCATCCTCTGAGATGCAGAGGACAGGACGAGCACTGGGACAAAGCTGGCTCCAAGATTTACAGGGAAGAGGAGATGAAGGAAGCTTGCTGCCTCATTCAGAAATGACCAATGAAGCAGGAGCTGGGAAGAGCAGTAAAGTAGGGGCAAGGCAGTGGCTGCCTGAGTCCTGAGGGGTCTAGGAGCATGACATGCTCAAAGGTTGTGGGGTCAGAGGGCTGGGTACTCACCGTCCAGTGACAACCAGTCAAGCTGAGTACTAGGCAGTGACAGGAATCGGCGGGCTCGATACTCAAAGAGCACAGAAGCAGAAAGGGGTCCCTCCCTCCCTGCCACCTGCAAAGACACCAGCCCAACCTCATGGGCTGGGGAGGGCAAGGATCAGCGAGGGGGCTATCTTTCCTGGGCTCTTTCTCTGACCCCCTGTGTCAGGGTCACAGGTGATCATTTCACATCTACCTCCCCTACTCCCCCTGCTGTGGGTCCCAGAGGCTCCTGGCTTCAGTGGCCTTGGCACTAACTGGGGAGGGATTCCTTTCATTTGAGAACTTAATACCTACTATAGGCCAGAGACCCCTTGGATTCTAGACCCTGTACTTAAGGATGTTGTTGTGCAGCACCAAGGTATAGAAGCAGAGGATCAAGAAACACCTATACTTATAAACAATTTGATGATGGTGAAATCTCTTGATTCCCCAAGATCAAGGTCCAGAGGTCATAACCCTGTTACTAAGATGCGGGAAAGGAATTAGCTGCTCACCAACAGGGCCTAATAAGAGCTCTTTCCCAGGGTCTCAATGTCTATAGCCTTGAGAATGAAACCACCAGGCCCTGGCCCCAAGACCAGAAGCTGAGACTCCCAATTCCTAGCTTCTCTGGTCTCAGCCCCTCTCCTGCAATCCACCATTAAACAGGGCTGTTGAGACTGGGGGAGGACACACTCATAGACAGCAAAGCTGTCAACCTGTCACTCTAGTGGTCCTTAGGGTCCCACAGCAACATTGCTGAGTGCCGGGTAAGGGGCAAAGTTGGTGGCAAAAGGGCAGAGATGAGCCTTGGCAATGACATCTAGACCGGGGCTGTCCAAAAGAACTTTTCCTCAGTGATAGAAACATTCTGCATCTGCACTGTCCAATAGGGTAGCACTAGCACATGTGGCCACTGAGCACCTAAAATATGGTTAGTGTGATGGAAGAAGTGAATTTTAGGGCTTCCCTGGTGGCACAGTGGTTAAAAATCTACCTACCAATGCAAGGGACAGGTTCGAGCCCTGGCCCGGGAAGGGCATCCCACATGCCACGGAGCAACTAAGCCCATGCGCCACAACTACCGAGCCTGAGGTCTACAGCCCGCAAGCCACAACTACTGAGCCCATGTGCCACAACTACTGAAGCCTGCGCACCTAGAGTCCGTGCTCCACAACGAGAGAAAGCCATGACAATGAGAAGCCCGCGCACCACAACGAAGCATAGCCCCCTCTCACCGCAACTAGAGAAAGCCCGCACACAGCAATGAAGACCCAACACAGCCAAAGGAAAAAAAAAATAATTAAAAAAAAAAAGAAGTGAATTTTAAATTTTATTTAATTTTAATTCATTTCAATAGGCACATGTGGCTAATGGCCACCATATTGGACAGCACAGGTCTAGAAGCCAATGTCCTTCAGTCCCAAGACTGGTTGGAGGAGACCAACATCTCTCCTTTCTCATTCTCCTAAGAACTCCCTGGACTGGAGCCAGAGGGCCTGGACAGACATTAGAGACTCCTTGGGTCAAATGCCTGACCTTATAGGAGGGGAGGCCAAGGACCTAAAAAAGGAACAGACTTACCCAAGGTCACCAGTCAGCTAAGAAGTAGATTTCTTAGACCAGAACTAGACCTTCTGACACCTAAGCTCAGAGTCATCTGCCTGCTGGTGGACCACAGGGCTCAGCCCCAGGACTGGATGAGGTCTTTCCACTCTCAGGAACAACCCAACACATTTGTTCCCGGGTCTTCCTGGAAGTCCTAACTGTCCTATCTTAGTCCCTTCCCCTACCATTCCCAGTCCCCATACCAGGACAGTAGCAGCGTAAGACACCAGGCTGGACAAGTGAGGCTGGCACTGCGATGTGATCGAAGACGCAGGAGTAATGCTCGGCGGCCTCTGTCCAAGGTCCTGTGATGAGCACCTTGACCCCACCCTGCAGACGGAAGTCAGAGAGCAGTGTGACTGGAGCTCTCTCTGTTGATTGTCCCTTCACTCAGTCACTCATTCATTCATTCAGACCCTGAGAGAGGCTCTACTGTCCTCTGTACACCCTTGGGTCTGGGGTGCAGGGATTGGACAGGACCCAGTAGAGTGAACTCAACCCACTGTCCCTTCTCCCCACACTCCTGTCCTCTACCTGAATCTGCCAGAAATGGGGAACTGATTGCCTCCCCCAAGGCTACCAACCCATTTGCAGATAGCTGTCACTGGAAGGAAGTCCTTTTCTCAGGCCCCCTCTGGACCCCCACTGTAGTTCCTGCTTTCCCTCCCTGGAGCAGCAAAAAGCAGAACTTCTCCACTGCTGAACACAGTCTTTCAGCTTCCCAAAGTCTGCAATCACATCCCAGTTGTATTTTCTCTTCTCCAGGCTGAGCTGTCCCAGTCCCTCCCCGGCCCCACCACACCCCATGAAACAGTCACCAAGGAATAAAGTCCCCTGGGGCACTTGAGGGACTCACACAATCACAATTCACAGGTAGAAGGAGGAGGGAGGGAGAAAGGGTTAGTCAGAGGGCCTATGAAAACAGGAAACGAGCTACACTCTATGAGGTTGGGAAGAGAACTAAGCAGCCGTGGGAACTGAGGGAAACTAGGTCACAGACCACAGGGTAAGAGGGATGCAGGAGGGAGGAGAGAAGCCTGAGACTCACCTCAGGGTAGGACCACTCTGGGGAGAAGTCTGTGATGGTGCTAAGAGCAGGAGAGAGCTGGGGGGCTGGGGCAGGGCCACTCGGAGCTTCGTCACTGATGAGTTCTCCCATGAGCTCAGGGAATGATGAAAGACTGAAGGGCTCCAGTTCACTGGCCCCACCAGCTCCTCCAAACAAGGCCTCCCCTCTTCCTACTCTGCCTGATGGCTCCAAGGGGGCAGGTGAGGGTGTGGGTGAAGGAGGAGGTGAAGGTACAGGTGGGGCAGCCCCCTGGGCCTTGCGCTCCTCCCCACTGTCATCATCTTGAATGAAGAAGCAGTTTCCTCTTCTCCCGCCTGCTCTGGGCTGTGGAGCGGGACCCCGAGCAGCTGCCTGGGGCTCCAGGGCAGCAGCGGGCTCTAGGGCAGGACAAGGGGTATGGGCAGCCTCTGTCTCAGGGAAGTCTGGGCTTACCCCCTGCCCTCCTCCATACGTCTGGCCCCTCTGTGGGCTGTTGAGAAAACGATCCGGGTCAAAGGCAGGGCTGGGAGGAGCTGGCGGGGCAGAGGGCTCAGAGCCTACGACTACAGCCAAGCTCATGGAAGGCCTAGGATCGGCCTGGGAAGCCAAGTGCCTGGTGGGCGTCAAGCCCCCAGTTCGCTGCTCCAGTCCCGTCAGGAGGAGGATAGCGGTGCCTCCTGTCGAAGAACCCCCTCGGGAGGTGGGAGGGCTAGGTCTGATCTCTAGGGGTTCCGCAAAGCCGGAAGAAGAGGAGGAAGAGGAAGAAGAAGATGGGGAGGTATGTGCCTTGGGGAGCTCTGGGGGGAGTGGGGCTATCAGTGGAGGGGGTTCAGGGGGATGGGGATGGGGGACAGAGGTCAGGGTTAAAGCTCGGGGCTCCACTTTGGGAGAGATGATGCGGTGTTTCGTGCTGCTGCATTTGTGGGTAAGGCTCCCAGAACCTGCAGTGGAAGGGGTGGTGGGGAGAGAAGGGATACGACACATCTTTCTCCAGCCTTCCCTTACTGGAAAGCTTTCATGCATTTCCTGAGATGTCACTAAATACCAGAGGTGTCATACTGATTATGGCCACTGGGAGGCGGCAGAAATATTTCTCCTCCCCCTCCCTCCCCCTGGAGGAGCACTGCAGGAGAGGATAGAGGGCTTGGCGGAATAGCTGAGAGAAATAGGTAAAGGCATAGAAAAAGGACAAAAGAACAGAACCAAGTGGGTACCAACTAAGACTAAAGCTGAGCCTGTGTGTAAGTGGTAGTGCTGGGGTGGCCAGGAGCTGCTTTATGAAGAAAGCAAATAGAGAGCCTGGGCTGCCAGGAATCAAGTAAAAGGAACTGGGCAGTGTGCAGATGGGAAGGCCTCTGCTCATCTGGCCCATCTTTCTGGAACATGCAAAAGACATGCAAATAAGCATGCAAATCCCAGCTATCCCCCTGGTGTGAGTAAGGGCAGCACACTAGGAGGGAGGAGGGTTCCAAGGTCAGGGGTCACTAACCAAGGCCTCCACTGCAGAGACAGGCGTGAGTTCGGGGTGCAGGCTTGGTCGGGTGGGTGTCCAGGATCTGCTGCACCAGCTGCTCTACAGAGAACTCCTCTGTCCCGTTCCCACAGCTCCACTTGATGCCATGAACTAGAGGAGAGTTGGGGGGAAGTGCTATGGGACCCCCACAAAATAGTCACCAGGGAATCTTGATGGCCCTTCCAAGCACCTGAGATGCTCTAAGACTTCTGGCCAGGTGAACAGAGGCCAGCAGCCTCAAGACAGCTCCCATAGCTCACAGCTGCCCTCCATATTCCAACACCTTAGATCACACCAGGGACCCTGGTACCCACCCACCCACCCAGGAAAGACCCCTCCTGGCTTGGGGGGAAATGGTCACCCCACAGACTCCTGAGTATAGAACCCTGGCCCCTTTGGGAGCTCCCTATGTCCACTTTCCCCATTGAGAGCTGTCCTAGCCCTGCTGACTTACACATGGGCTTCAGCTGTCCCAACAGCTCCTCCCGGGACCACTTGAGCCACTCTCGACGGTCGCTGCTGATGGAACAAAAGATGGGGCTGCAGCCCTTTCCACAATCCTCCAGGGCTGGGACGTTCAGGTAGTGCACAAGGACGATGTCAGGGTTCTGAGAGCACAAGGGTACATGCAGAGTGCTATGGGGGGGGTCCTGCCACCCAGGGGTTCAGCCTCCTAGTCCTCACTTTCTTCCCAGGCACCCCCAACCTCACCCCCCAAGTTCTGGCTCTCTCCATCCCCAAACCCCTTTCTCTTCTTCCCAGTCTCCTTTTCCCACTCAGAACCTAGTCATCCTTCCACTTCATTCTTGCAGGCCCCCACCTCCCTCAAAGAGCCAGGCAGACTCTGTCTCCCTGAGCTCTTCCATCCTCACCTGGAGCAGCCAGTAGCAGCGCCGATGGAATGTGGGGACGATGGAAGAGTGAACGTAGCAGCCATAGAGACACTGCCAGGAGACAGGCTGGGGTGGGGGGAGGGCTAGTCTGCTCCCCAACTCTTCCTCTGTTCAGTCCCTTTGCAGGAATCCCAATCTTTCCACCAGTTCCTCTTTCACCCTCACCCACCCCCACCTATTCCCCACACCTTTCAAATCCCAGTACCCCAAGTCACCCCAGGACGGAGAGGAGGGAACAGTGGGGCCAGGGCCTTACAACAAGGACCAGATTTGCCATATGGGACCATCCAAAAATCAGAGGGCATGGCAACAACGCATCCAAGATGAGGAGCAATGATTTGAGGGAAGAGAAACCTGTGCTTAGAGGGTCAGTACTCGGACCCCTGCGGGAAATGCAAGAGAAGTAAGGGGATTGGGCATCTGTGTCCTCCAGAGGGAGGTGTGGCCTAAGTCCTGGAGAATTGGGTCACGGAGGGAAATGGGAAGCAGAGAGTAGGCTAAGCAACCACCTAGCGGATCCAAAGTGAGTGAGAAGGGAAGAGTGACTGGGAGGGTGGTAGACAGAGAATGTCACCAAGCCCTGGCAGGGCTGGAACCCAGCTAGCGGGGAGAAGGAGGACCAGGGCAGGTGAGCTGGAGGCCTCGCTTACCTCCATGCCCTGGACCTTCAGCTTCATGTGGTCCTCTCGGGTGGTCTTCCCGTCCTTCCGCTTCTTCCAGAGGTAACCATCCTTCCGGTATTTCACCTTCTTGCGGTTGTAGAGGATAATAGAGCCATTCTGAGGCCTGAGAAGGGAAGGATTGGCCTCGAGTTCTGTGTACAGAACCCAGGATCCCTGCCACTCCCCACCTTCACAAAAGTTCTCACCTTGTCTTGGGTGCACAGGATAGCCACTCATCATGCTTCTCGAAGGTGATCAAGTAGGATGCAATCTCCTGCAGGAGAAGAGGCACTCAGGTGGGTGTCCCCTTTCCAAAGTCTCAGGCTGGCCTCTTGGTCTTTCCCATCTATACCTCGGGGATAACAACAGCGTCTACTCTACAGTGTCCTTGGAGGACTGAATGAGATAATGCAGGACAAGTACTGAGCACAGCGCTTGGTTTGTAGGAAATACTTTGTAAGTGGTAGATAGTATCTTTACACAGGTGGATATGCCAAGGAGAAGCGAGCTACTACAAGATGCAGGGCTTTATACCTCTCCTATGACCCTCAAAGAGCCTAGAGAATGTCGACAGGCACAGCAAGACCCCCATTCACACTCCTCCAGCCCACCAGGCCCTGCTACGCCCTAATCCCCCAGGCTCCCTAGAAAACCTCATTTGTATTCCACCGGAGCCGCTCTGGAGGCAGCAGCGCACAGCGAGGAAGACACTCCAGCAGCTTCTTGGGTAGAAAGATCTTCAGGTGGTGGCTGTTCTCTAGAGGGGATGAGAAGGGAGGACTTAGGGCGCTGCTCCTGATATCCCTGTGATAATCCAGGGGAAAAGGGCCAAATCCAGAGCATGGGGCGGGGCAGGGTGGGAGGGTGGGATGAAATGATGACAAGGAGAGCAGGGATCCAAGAATTAGGTCACCACCACTTGGGGAGAAAAAAAGGCTGTGCCCAAACTGGGAACCTGGATTGTGAACTCACCAGCAACCTCGGTGGTGTCCTTGGTATTCATGGTGAGGGCTCCAGGGGGCAAGGTCACCCCCGGCCTGAGGGGCCGGGGGGAGGGGGAGTCTGTGCTGGGAAGGGAGAGAACAAGGTCATGGCAGAAGCCTCCACACTATCCAGGATGAGGAGGATGAGGTAGGAGACCAGGTACAGAACTGGGTCGTGATATCTAAGAAAGATGAGGAAGCGAGAGGAAGGGGCTGGACTATGATGTCAGAGTACAGCCAGGGAATGGAGGAGAGGGCGAACCCAGACATGGTGCCAGGAACCAACACGAGCTGGAGACACAACAGAACAGAGTAATCAGGAAGAGACCGGCAGGGTGGGGGAGGGGAGAAGGCCGGCGGGGCTGGCGTTGGGCTCTTGCGGGTCTGGGGCTACGGTGAGGTCAGGTCCTGGGGCTGGGACTCAGAGCATCCGGTTCTTGGAGGATGCTTTAGCAAATGAGAGCCTGGATGCTGGGGGGAGGGCAGGAGATCTAAGTCCGGGTGGAGAGCTAGGCCTTAGAAGACACACCCTGAGTTACTTCTCTATTTGATTTTTTCGAAGGTGAAGGGCAGATCTGACAACTGATCTTAACCTACACCCTTCCCTCCAGATTGGTCAGGGCCTGGTAGAATGTGGGCTAGACACCAGGACCCAGCTACCCACCCTCAGGACAACCCATCCTCCATTCTGAGGCTGACCGCCCTGTGCACCCCGCCGCACCTCTCTCCCCAAAGCCTCTGCCTCCCTCGGCCTCCAGGCCTACTCTAGCCCATCTACCACTCTGGCTCCAGCCTGAGCCCCCACCCTCCTGGGGGAACAGATGGAGGCTGGAGGATGCTCTCAGCGCGGGCTCCACCAGGTGTCCGGGGATGGGGAGGAGGAAGAGGCCCGTCCGAGCTCGGCTGTGAGCACTGGAGCCTGGGTTGTGGTAAGGACTCCGCCCTAGGGCGCAGGTGCGCAGTCCTGGATGGGGAGCCGGTCAGGGTGCGAAGCGGGCCCGGGGGCGGCCCCCCCACGGCGGGGCGGTGGTCCCCGGAGACGCTTCGAGGTGGGAGGGTCCCGCCTCCCTCCCGCACGGAGGGATGTCCTGCAGGAGATGCGGAGCAAAGTCCGCGGACGCGTGGCGGGCAAGGGACAGTGCGGGTGCCGGGGTGCGGGGGTCCCCGGGACGGTCCTGCCCGGCAGGTCCGCCGTGGGGCCCTGCGCCGAGCTGCGCCCCCTGGCGCGGGGAAGGAGGACGGAAGCGGGGAGTGGGGGCGAACCGGGAGAGGGCCGGTGGTCCCCGGCGCGGCGCGCAACGTCCGGGCCGGTGGAGCTGCGCCCCCTGGCGCGGGGCGGAGAGGCGGGCGAGAGGCCCCGGCTCTTACCTCCCGGGGTCCCGCGGGTGACGGCGGCAGCGGCCATTCTACCCCACACCGACCCCCCCCCAGCGCCGGCTGACAGCGGCGTCCGACGTCACTGCGCACGGGGCGGGGCCTCCCAATTAAGGGGATGGGGGTCGGGACGAGAACCTGGGGTCAGCACACGTGGGGCTCTGGGTGGGGCGCTGGCTGGAGGGACTCGTCTTCCAGGGCCCCGAGCCAGGCGGAGGGACGGACTGCCGGGAAGTCCCGGAAGGGGCAGCAGCGCTGAGGGGCAGGATGCGGGGTCCCGGAGGCGGAAGCTGGGCCGATCGACGTGACCTCGGCCGGGGGAGTGGGGCGCGGGCGGCCGACAGCGCTGGGCGGGGGACTCTGGAGCCGGCAGGACTTTTTTCGGGCACAGCTCCTTGAATTTGGGGGACACAGCCCGACTTCATTTTAGCGGGGTCCTCACGAAGGTGAAAGGAGCCCTCCCGCCCCACGAGCCTCTCCATCACTACTTCGCGGAGAGAAAGACAACTCCGGGCTCAACATGCTTGCTTTTTAATAACAGAACAAAAAGAGAACACAGTGGCAGGGAGCCGGCCTGCGGGACGACAGGCCTTGGGGAGCTCCTGTGAGACGGGCGGGTAGAGATGGGAGGCCAAGGGAGCCCCGTTCGTGCCTAGTTCAGAGGATGGGAGAGGAAAGTGAGAAAGGTCAGGGAAAGGGGGAATGCCTTGATGTCAGAAATGCTGGAGATTCCAGCGCCCAGAACTAGTCGTGGGTCCTGGAGCACGCTAGCATCTTGGGCGTGGGCGGTTTCTCCTTACTCCTCAGACTGCCACTCCACCCCCCAGGGATTGTAAAGGGGGTCCCTACTGGCTGTGGCCGTGCTGAAGGAGCCCAGAGAGCTCGGCCGTCCGGAGAGACAAGACCCCTCCTGGCCCAGGGGACTCCAGGGAGACCAAAGCAGCTGTAAGGATGAGAAATTGAAGGGAAAAAAAGGAAGAATCAGAAAATAGGTCTCTCTCCAGATTTCCTAGTCCCCAAACCCAGGCACTCCCAAGTCTCTGGCTCTCGTCTACTTTATTTTTGTTCCTCTCAAATCCAGCTATCCAACGTGCCTCTTGGCTCCCGCTGTCTCTCCATGCAAGACCAGGCATCCGCATCACCCTCCACCGCCCCACCAAGTTCCTGTTCAACCATACCTGGGCCCTGCCAGGAGCGAGGAAGTGCTCCTCTTCCCGTAGAGAGTTTGCCCTCTCCTCTTCCAGACCAGGGTGTTCGGTGGAGTTGGGGAGTCCACAGCCGTCGTCGTCAAGCACCAGGGGCTCAGACGGAGCCCTAGAGCTGCCCCACTGGGCCTTCTTCAGTCTGTGGAGACTTCAGACTTAGGAAAGAGGTGCCTGGAGGCCAGGCTTCCTGTCTCTCCATTCTTCACCTTCCTGCCCTGAAATACTTCCTGCTGGGACCCAGGAGTGTTGTCATCTGACTTCCAACTCTCCACTCCCAACTTTCTGCTCCCCTCAGACTGAAGTATTTTCAGTTCAGGGGCTCAAGAGGTGACCTCTAGCTCTGCACTATCGTCCAGTTGTATGGAGTGCTTTCCTGTCTTCAGTGACCTGGTTTCCACTCCTTTCGGCTCATGTGGCTCATCCCCCATCCCTTAGTTCCCTCCTCCTTCCCATATTATAGAAATTTTGCTTCGATCTCACCAAGACCGTGGCACATTCCCAAACAACCTCCAATTCCTTCAAAGCTCTCCACCTCTTCTTTAGTTCAAACCGTCCTGTCCCCATACCCTGTTTGGCTCCCAGAGCCCAAATGTCTCTCCTTACTCATTGATGATTCTGTGTCGCCTCCTTAGATCCTCCAGGTGATAAGTGACAGCCCTTACCCGGGCTGGGATGCCCCCAGATCCTTGCTGCATTCCCGCCAAATATGGCCTCCTTCTCTTTCTTCTGCAGAGCACCTCAGGGGGTGGGAGCCCCTCAGGGGGGTACAGGCCAGGCAGGGAGCAACCAGTGGCTCTCTGTGCCAGAGAATGGGGAAAAGGAGCTAGAAGGCAGAACTGAGTCTCTCAGGGGAGCTGGGACTGAAATAGGGAGTCAGGGGTCTTGGGAAGCCCAGATCACAAAAACATAGCTGTGATCTGGAAAACCTGATGACTGATTCATAGGAAGGAGGGCCTGGTCAGTGCACTGGCTGGGGGACACCAGAGGGAAGGGGTAATAAGGAGAGCTGGGGCTAGGATAGCAGTGGGTGCAACTTTAACCGAGAGGTGTCAAAGGGCAGAAAGTTTGTCATACCAGCAGGGGTGGGATGTACTGTTCCTCCATCCAGGTGGGGCTGTGAAGCACAAAAAGGGGGCTAAGTACAGAGAGAACACCCCCATCCATACTGTTTCTCTAACAACCTCTCCCAACCACCTATTTGGCATTAGGAGCTAAAATGTCCATCAGCTGGTGGGGCAATTATCCCCAGACTAAAGCTTATTGCTACCATAAGGCTTTATGGTAGTTTAAAATTGTAGAGCTTCCCCTCCCTACCTCCAGTTAATCCCCATTTTCTCCATTTCTACCCACCTGGGCCTTTGACTAAGGTTCTCCCAGAAGGTGTCTCCATAGCGCTGGGGCGTCAGTCTGAGGCTCCGGGAAGGCAAGCTGGGTGGTGGAGATCGGCTGACCACCCTGGAACACCTGAGGTGAGGACAAGGTAGGCTCAGGTCTGGCTCTTCCCTTACAGCATCTACTCACTCCAGGAATTTAGGAGTCTTATCTTACTACGGGACCATACAGCTGCCCAGGCTCCCTCAGGCCTTGTCCTCCCTTATCCATTTTAGCTGAGGAAGGTGGTGAGGCCTTTGATTTGAAAGGAGATTGGAGCTGGAGTGAGCATGGAGATTAGCAACTGTTTGAGCTTCAGATCTCACTGAATCTCAAATAAGTACACCTCACAACCAGGGAACATCATATTGAGCAAGCAGGGCTGTCAAAGACGAAGGCCCCGACTACTCAAGTGATGCGACAGTTTCCTTTTAGTCAATGCAAGTATCCAGGAGAGCAGGGCCTCTGTTCACCCCTGCTTTATCTCCCCATCTCAGAAATACTAATATCCTTTAGGTAGGGAGGGGTGTGCAAAGCTGTTTGAGAACAGTTCTCATCACTCCTAAAGCCCCCAGACTGACTGATGTCTGCTCTCCTGCTCTCTAGAAGAGTGTCCTAGGGCTTCGTCCTCGGCACTTTATCTTCTTTATCTCCATTCCTCCTTAGGTGATCTCACCCAGGCCATGACTTTATTTATTATCTTTTTTTTTTTTTCGGTACGCGGGCCTCTCTCTGTTGTGGCCTCTCCCGTTGCGGAGCACAGGCTCTGGACGCGCAGGCTCAGCAGCCATGGCTCACGGGCCCAGCCGCGCCGCGGCATGTGGGATCTTCCCGGACAGGGGCATGAACCCGCGTCCCCTGCATCGGCAGGCGGACTCTCAACCACTGCGCCACCAGGGAAGCCCTATTTTCATCTTTTTTAATTGAAGTATAATTGATTTACAATGCTGTGCCAATCTCTGCTGCACAGCAAAGTGACTCAGTTATACACATTCTCTTTTTTAAATATTCTTTTCCATTATGGTTTATCACAGGATATTGAATATAGTTCTCTGTGCTACACAGTAGGACCTTGTTGTTTCAGGCCATGATTTTAAACCACCAATGTGCTGACGACTCCCAAATCTGCATTTCTTGCTCTGGCTCCTCCCCTAGACTCCAGACTTGCAGGTTCAACTGTCCACTCAACATCTCCTCCCTAGCCTTCCCCATCTCGCTGAAAAGCACCCCAAATGCCCAGTTGCTAGAGCCAAAAATCTGGTATGCCTTACTTCCCTCACCTCTGATAACCAATCTATCAGCAAGTTCTGTGAGTTCTACATCTAAAATACACTAAAAAAAAAAGAAAAAAATCATTTTTTCTTTTGGCTGCTCCACACAGCTTGTGGGATCTCAGTTCCCCAACCAGGGATCAAACCCAGGCCCTTGGCAGTGAAAGCACGGAGTCCTAACCACTGGACTGCCCAGGAGTTCCCCCATAAAATACACTCAAATTTGACTACTCCTCACTATTTCCATTCCCACCATCATATTCCAGCTTATCTTCCCCTCTCTGGACTACAGAGATAGCCTCCTCCTCCATTCCCTGCTTCCATCTGAATCCCTCAATAATCTATTCTGCACAGAATAATCTTTTCTTTTAAATTTATTTATATTGGCTGCACAAGATCTTAGTTGCAGCATGTGGGATCTTTAGTTGCGGCATGCATGCAGCATCTAGTTCCCCCACCAGGGATCGAAACCGGGCCCCCTGCATTGGGAGCATGGAGTCTTACCCACTGCAGCACCAGGAAAGTCCCAAGAATAATCTTTTAAAAATGCTTATGTGAAATGATATATGGTTTAAGATTTGCTTCAATATAGTCTGAGTAGCAAGAGGCTGAATGGGTGTATCAATAAAAAGATTATCTATGTAATGATAATTACTGCACCTGACTAAAAAGGATACTCCAGGTTCATGATTACTATTTTCTCTACTTCTGCAGTTGTTTGAAATTTTCCATAATAAAAAAGTTGAAGAAAATAAAAGGTCTGCTTATGTCATTTCCTTACTTAGAACCTTTCTACTGTCCTTAGAATAAAATTCAAACTCTTTTCAGTGGCCTATAAGATCCTATAGATCCTATATGATCTGGCCTCTGCCTGTCTGACTTTACTCCACTTTTCCCTTAATCACTAAGTTTCAGTTACGCTAACCTGCTTCCTGGTCATAGAAGACAGCAAGCTAATTTCTTTCTTGGGCTTTTTTTTTTAAACCTACTATTCCTACTTTTGCTTCCTGGTTCTTATCAGACTGGCTCCTTCTCATTTTTCAGATCTCAATTCAAACTCACTTCCTCCTCCTCTTCCACAATCACCCTATATAAACTTGTGTCTCCAAGACAGTCTGTTTTACATTATGTTGTACGTCTATTTTATTTTCCTCGTGTACTTATTACTATTTGAAATTATATTTATTTGTATGCACTTTCTATCTCCTCCCCCTAGAAGGTAAGCTCTATGAGCAGGACCCCTATGTTCTAATTGCTGAATTCTCAATGCCTAATATACAGTGCCTAGAACATTGTAGTGTTCAAAAGCAATTTGCCGAATAAATTAATAAATCACCAATCCCCTGAGACCAGGCACTGAGCTTCTTGTTCCTTATTTCCTACTCCTCTTAGGGAAGAACCCAGGCATGCAATCTTCCCTCCTCCCCACTGGGTGGAGAGGACTCACTTGACAAACGGGATAAGGTTTTCTCCATCCTCCTGCGCTTGCATGACTGGACTGGGCTGGGTGGCTGGACTGAGTCTCCTCATTGGTGCTGGGGGGATAATGGAAAATGAATCATTCACTCATGTAATGGCTGTAGGAATGAACCTGTAGCAGGTCTAGAGATTGGAAAGAAGATGTATGGGGCCAGAAAAGAAGAAAGAGAGCTGAAAAGGTATTTCAAGTACCGAACATTTCTATTAGCTGAACATACAATTTCAAGATGGCAGACACAGGAAATGTGGATGTGGTAAAAGAGAAAAGAGAAAAATAAATGTTGCGAAGCCAAACATACAGAGTAAGTGAAATTTACAAATGGCAGTGGAGTGAATTAACTGGCAGCATGGGATAATGAAACGAAAAAGGGTGACGGGTGGACTAGATAGGGCAGAGGCATTTGGGGATAGTTGGTACAGAACTGGTGGCTGGGGTCAGAGAATTCAGGGTTGGTAAATAAGCCAGGTATGAGGGGTTAATAAAAGGTAAGTGTGGGGCTTCCCTGGTGGCGCAGTGGTTGGGAGTCCGCCTGCCGATGCAGGGGACGCGGGTTCGTGCCCCGGTCCGAGAAGATCTCACGTACCGCGGAGCGGCTGGGCCCGTGGGCCATGGCCGCTGGGCCTGCGCATCCAGAGCCTGTGCTCCGCAATGGGAGAGGCCACGACAGTGAGAGGCCCGCGTACCGCAAAAAAAAAAAAAAAAAAAAAAGGTAAGAGTGGTCAGTTGGTGACAAGGAAGGAGGAGACAGTTGGGAATGTCTACAGGTGAAGAAGGTGAGCAGAGAGGTCAGTTATACAGAGCCAGAATTCGGGACAGCCAAAGGTGACCTGACAGCCAGTGGGGGGTTGGCAGAAAAGGCAGATAAGAATGTTAGATGAGTTAGAAGAGTGACTGTAGGCAGCATAAATGTCAGAAAATTGGAAACTGTTGCAGGTGAATAAGTATTTATCCAAAGGCAACTAAGGATGGGCTGAGAAAGGAGTTAGGCGAAGTGAAGAATGGAGAGAGGAGTATTTAGAGCTGAGGTGGCAAATGCCGTAGTTAAAATCTGGCTGAAAGGGCAGATGGGGTCTACATTGGATGTCTTGGGCCAGAGCAGGGGAAGCTGGACTAGAGGGCAGGTGGAAGCTGAGGGGCATTCAGCCCTCATTGGGTCTAGGTGGGTGACCCAGATCTATGAGGAGAATGGGCCTAAGGAAGCTAGACAGAGGACTGGACAGTTGGCCCGGGGGCAGCCAAGGCTGTGAGGGCAACCGGAGCCTGACGAGGCAGCTGAGGACCTGAGGGGTCCGGCTGGTCTGAGGAGTCGGCCAGAGCCTGGGGGTCTTGGGGGTGGGTCCCTGCCTGGAGGGAAGGCCAGGCCTTGGCGGGCTCAGGGGACCCTTGGTAGATAGACTGGGGCGTGGGGAACAGCTAAGCCCGAAGGCACAATTGGGGGCCTGAGGAGTCGATGTGGCCCCCAGGTGGTGCGCCCGCGCCTGAAGGACTGCCTGAGGACCATGGGGGCCAGGCTGGGTAGGCAGGGGTGGCCTGGGCCTGAGAAGGTACCCAAGTCTGAGGGGACGACCCGGGCCTGCGGGGTCTGTCGAACGTGAGAGCCAGGCAGGGACCCAGCGCCCGGGTGGCCGTACCGCCGCCGACTACATTTGGCCACGGTACCTGAGGCAGCTGCGCGGCCAGTTCTAGAACTATATACGCCGGGCCCTGAGGAGGAGCGAGGCAGCGTCGGGAGCCGAGGGCGGAGCCGGCCGGCATCGCGCGCCTGGGGCGGGGCCTGCGCCGAGCCACCTCCTGGGCGGGGCCCTGCGCGCGGGTCCGCCCCCTAAGCGCGCCTCCGACGGCGGCGACGTGCGCGGGTCCGGGTCCTGGGTCTCCTACCGGGGTCGGCCTCAACTCTTCCCGGCTTTCTGGGTGCTGGTCACCCTCCCGAGTGCCTGCGTCCTGCTCGCCCTCCCGTGTCCGCAGCTCGGTTACCCCGTCTCCGCCCGGTGGGCCCCGCAGTTCTGGGGACATTGCCCCTTTAACAGCTGTCCGGGTCGCTGCCTAGCCCTTCTCGGGACGGCGCGCGCCCGCCCGCCCAACCGCGCGCGCGCGCCCGCCGGTCCCCCGCCCCTCGCTCCCGCCCCAGCTCGTGCTGCCCGGGCGGGCGCCGGCCGCTGGCGCCGCTACTGCTGCCGCCCCCGGGGCGCGAGTCCGCCGCCCGCCGCCCGGGGACCCGGCGAGGGGCGGGGGCAGCCCCGAAGCGGCCCCGGATTGCCCCCGCTCCCGCCTCACGCTTCACGGGAAGTTTGTCCCTTTGCACTCTGCCCAGCCGCTCCGGGAGCCCCGCCGCGACGAGGTGAGAGCTGTGGGAGAGGGGGGGTGAGGGAGGGGACGCCCGCGGAGGAATGTGCCGGGCTGGGGGGCGGGGAGCCGGGGTCCCGGTTTGCACCACCCGGCGGGGGCCGGCTGGCCGCGGGAGCCGGGATCATGTGCTATTTGTCCCGCGGAGGCGCAGAGAGGTGCCAGGCCCGGGGCGGCCGTCGGTTGGCTGGACCGGAGGACACTGTCCGCATGGCCGCCCAGAAAGGCCGGGACGGGGGCCTGTGTGAAAACTTCTGGGTGAGCAAGGTGCAGGTGGCCCTAGGCCCCCTTTCGGGTCGCTCGGCCTCACCCCAGCCGCGGCTACTGTCTGTACCCCACTGACCCATTACGCTGCACCAGCCGACCCCTGTACCTCTCTCCTGGCCCATTACCCCGCCATCCACCAGCAGTGCCATCTCATTCCCTGCCCCGTTAGCCATAACGGCGTTACAATTGCGTGTCTCCATCAGTGTCCTTTCCCTCCCCTGATCAGGGTCTGGGGGTCAGGGCTGTTCTTCCTGAGACAGCCTCTGTGGTTTCAGCTACTCCCTTCCTGTCCTGGGACAGACCAGCCCTCTCACCCCTCCCATGCCCTGGCCAGAAATGCTGGTGTGGTGAGGCCCAGCAGGACAGGGGTTTGAGGCCCTTTGGGGCCACAGAAGGAGGCTCAACACCTCTGATCTCTCTTCACAACCCTCCCACCCTGTTGTCCGTGGGTGTGGGCTGCTCAGCCTCTCCTCCCAGGGTGTGGGCACCGGGTCACCCACATTCCTGGGCTCCAGACTGGCACTTTCCCCAGGGCAGTGGATGCCATAGCACTAGCCCCAGGCTGGAGCTGGGACCTGCCTGCTTCCTCTCCCTTCTCTCCTTCTTCAGGGGGACCCTACTGCTAGCCTCCCTTCCCATAAACACAGGTATTCTGGATCCTCCAACAGAGGACCCTGGTGGTTGGTAGGATGGTTACAGGATGACCCCACCCTCTCCTGCCCATTGTCCTGGATCCTAAGGAGGAAGTGCTGGGGGCTGGTCAAGGGATTTGGGGCTTATAGGCAGGCCCTGTGGATCCCAGTTCTGGGCTGTACCTCCAGCCATTGGATTTTGCCCATCAGCAGTCTCTCCCTCTGTGTGGAGGTTATGGACCCTAGGTGGGAGCTGGTTTCTACTTCTCCCTGGCTGACCCTGTGGGGGAATTTTAGGGCAGGTCTTATGTTTGGGATTTTCTTGCATCTTGTTTCTCTTCTGGGCTTCCAATTTATGCTTTTCCCCTACCTGTTTAACATTTCTGTGTTTGCTGTCCTCTGTGTGTCCCCTTACGTTTCTTTGTAGCATGACCTCAGTCTTCTTGTCTCTCTCATTTTCTTGGTGTTGGGGACTTTCTGCCTCTCCTCTCCCCGCTTCCCACCACCCTCAGTGTCTCTGCCCATGTGTCCCTCTCTCTGAATTGCTCTCTGTCCAGCCTCTTTCTCTCTTCTCTCTCTGAACGTTCAGTGCACTTGTGAGTGACGAGGAATAAAAATATCACCGTCCCTGCCCTTGGATTCACATTGCATTCGACCACTCCAGAGGAACAGCCATCCTCACCTTTCCTAACATTACCCCCCACCCCTTGTCCTCCAACCCTGGAACCCCAGACACACCTCTGGAGCCACGGGTGCCTCCTAACCACTCTTCCCCCGCAACCAGGGTTTCCCCTACAGCCCCAGCTGGCGTGGCCAGGCCCCCAGTGTAGGATGGGGCTCCTCCTACGAGGGCCGGTGGCAGCCAGAACTGATACAGCCCCCCTGGTCTGGGGCCAGGACGCCAGGTAACTCTGGGGTGACATCCCAGGTCCCTGCCTGCTGGGAAAAGGCTGGGGAGAGAGGCAGGAACACCTCCGGGAGTCCCTGAGGAGACTGCCATTGGGGAGGAAGACCAAGGAAATAGAAACTGGGTCCTTGAGGGGCTGGGTCGCCGGGGAAGGGGGTGTGGAGAGACTGGTTCCTCGGAGAAGTTGGGAGGCAATGTCTGGGGGACCCAGACATTGCCTCCCAACAGCTCTGACCTTCTCTTCTATCTCTGTCCTCCAGCTGAGGAGGGTGGGAGTATCTGGAGCCATGGCTGGCGCCTCGGTGAAAGTGGCAGTGAGGGTTCGGCCCTTCAACGCCCGTGAGACCAGCCAGGATGCCAAGTGTGTGGTCAGCATGCAGGGCAGCACCACCTGTGAGTGAGTCCCAGGGGCCCGTCTGGGCACAGGCAGGGCAGCCCGGGCCCACTGTACGGGCCAGTCCTGGCGGGCCGAACCAGGAGGAGGGCTGTGCTGGGCACGGAGCAGGTGCTAATTGTAAGGAAGGAGGCTGGGACAGGCTGGCCTTTCCCTGCTCCCAGTCCCTGGGAGGGGGAATGTTGGCCTGGAGCCCTCCATTGCCCAATCCAGGGAGGCAGCCGGGAGGGGGGCGGGTCCTGGGAAGCCAAAATTAGCTTTGGTGGCTGGAGGGGGTGGGGAGTATTAAAGGGGAGAGATGAACTAGGATAGAGGAGGGGAGTGGGATGCCCGGCTTCTGAGGGCTTGTGGGGAGTGGGCAGCGGTCGGGAGTACCTGACCTTGGCCTTCGTTCCTTTGCTTTCTCAGCCATCATCAATCCCAGACAGAGCAAGGATGCCCCCAAAAGCTTCACTTTCGATTACTCCTACTGGTCACACACTTCGGTGAGGTTGTTAGGTTGGGGGAAGAGCTAAGCAAAGAGGGACGGGGGATTCAGGTCCTGGGGAGGGAGCATTGCTGGGAAATAGGACCTCCAGGGAATTGGTTGGGAGGACCAGGACCCTTGGGTGGGGGTGGGTAGGACCCTGAACTTGTGACTAGGACCAGGAAGGGGGAGGCAGAATCCCTGGGATAATTTAGGGCTGGCAGGAGACTAGATAGGATCCTCAGGGATGATTAGGACCGTGATCGAGGTGGGGGCACACAAGACCTTTGGGCACCTAGATACCAAGGACAAAGTCATCTAGGGTTCCTGCTGTCTTTCTTGCCCCCCTTTTACCTAGGCCGAGGACCCCCAGTTTGCATCTCAGCAACAGGTGTATCGGGATATTGGAGAAGAGATGCTGCTCCATGCCTTTGAAGGCTACAACGTGTGCATCTTTGCCTATGGGCAGACGGGGGCTGGGAAATCCTACACCATGATGGGGCGGCAGGAGCCAGGGCAGCAGGGCATCGTGCCCCAGGTACACTCGGGGCCTGGCAGGGCGGCCAGGGCTGAAGCCTCTTCAGCTGCCCCTAGGGGAGTAGGCTGGGTTCTAAGCGTTGTGGAGCAGAGACCTGGCTCTCTGGTTGTTAGTAATAGGGAAGGTGATGGGGGATGAGGATGGCTCCAACCTGGACATCAGGGCCAAGAAAGCTCAATGAGAACAGCCACACCTTTGGCGGCAGAGCGCCCAGGGTTTGAACTTTGTTTCTACCACTTGCTGCTGTCTTACCTTGTCTCGTAATTACTTGTGAGTGTAGTTCCCATGTAGGCTTGTGTACCGTAGTCAAGGTGTTTACTGTAGGAAAAGCCAGTTGTGGATAACTGAGAGTTGACCATAATCTCTCTGACTGCAGCATAGTGACCTTGCATACAGGCTCCGGGCTTGCATTTTGGCTCACTGAATACTAGCCTCTGACCCTGGGCAAGTGTGAACCTCTCAGAGGTTGCTTTCCCATCTGTAAAATGGGAACGATCCCATCCCTCCCTTGGGGCTGTGGTAAGGGTTAAACAGGGTCACTTGAGACCTGGCCTGGCCTGGGTGCTGGGCGCCACAGGTGTGCCATGAACAGCAGCATCTTTGTGCTTCTCTGTGTCCCCCTCCAGCTCTGTGAGGACCTCTTCTCTCGTGTTAGTAAGAACCAGAGCGCTCAGCTATCCTATTCTGTGGAGGTAAGCCCAGGTCTTGGGAGGGGGCTGGGAGGGGAGCCACAGTGTCCCCTGGGTAGGGAGGAGGTGAGCAGAGCGATTAAGACCAAGGGCAGTCTCTGGAGTCAGCCAGCCTGGGGTCTGCTCTAGGCTTTACCAGTTAGTAACTGTGGCTTTGGGCAAACGACTTCTCTCTCGGCTCCAGAGCGTTTTTATCTGAAATGATAATGATCAGGGGTCCCCTTCTAGGGTTGTTGGAAGGCTCAGTGAGCTTGCACATGTAAAATGCTTAGCGACACATAGTAAACACTCAGCGTAGGTTACCTGTATTGTATCCAGTGGAGTCCAGGTTAAGTTTCCCATTGGGTGTGGTTGTTAGCTTTTTTACTTTTTTAAGAAATTTATTTATTAATTATTTATCTTTGGCTGCATTGGGTCTTTGTTGCTGCGCGCGGCTTTCTCTAGTTGCGTCGAGCGGGAGCTATTCTTCGTTGCGGTGCACGGGCTTCTCGTTGCGGTGGCTTCTCTTGTTGAGGAGCTCGGGCTCTAGGCACGCGAGCTTCAGTAGTTGTGGCTTGTGGGCTCCAGAGCGCAGGCTCAGTAGTTGTGGCGCACGGGCTTAGTTGCTCTGTGGCATGTGGGATCTTCCTGGACCAGGGCTCGAACCCGTGTCCCCTGCATTGGCAGGCGGATTCTTAACCACTGCACCACCAGGGAAGCCCACCTTTATTACTTTTTATTTGCTTCTCCCACTCAGGTGAGCTACATGGAGATCTACTGTGAGAGGGTACGAGACCTCTTGAACCCCAAGAGTCGGGGCTCTCTGAGGGTCCGAGAGCACCCCATCCTGGGCCCCTACGTGCAGGACCTGTCTAAATTGGCTGTGACCTCTTACGCAGACATTGCTGACCTCATGGACTGTGGAAATAAAGCGCGGTGAGGCAGGCTGATGGGGCGGAGGGCAAGGCAGACGGGGTTAGGAAGATGAGGGGCCGGACCCACTGACCATTCCCTCCCCCCCAGGACTGTGGCCGCCACCAACATGAATGAGACCAGCAGCCGTTCCCACGCCGTCTTCACCATTGTCTTCACGCAGCGCTGCCACGATCAGCTCACTGGACTGGACTCAGAGAAAGTAGGCCCCCCCCTCCACCCGCTGCAACCCCATCCCACTTGGTAACAGAGACAGAGATGTGATCAGCGGGCCTTGCGTCCTCCCTCCCTGTCCAGGCTTGGTTGAGTGCCTCCTCTGAGCTTCCACAGCCCCCCGTGCTTCCCCTATCAGATCAGTGGGATAGTTTCCTTTTGCATGTTTGTTCTTCTAGCTAGGCTCCTTGGGGCAGGTCTTGGAGCCCACTGTGTGCCTTGTCCCGGCACACAGTGGGCATGTGAATATCTGTGATTGAATAAATGAAGAAAAGGACAATTAACCAAACCCTCACTGTCATCTTATGTATCCCCCTTCCGTCCCCCACTCCTGGCTTTCTCCATCCCTTGCCAACTGCCTAGTCCCCTTGCTGGGTGTTCCCTTGATACGCCTGCCCCGCACTGACCCAGTCACCTCCTGTCTCTTTCCTCTGACCCAGGTCAGTAAGATCAGTTTGGTGGACCTTGCTGGCAGTGAGCGGGCTGACTCCTCAGGGGCCCGGGGCATGCGCCTGAAGGTGAGGGGCTTGGGAGGGTCGGACAGGGCAGTGTTGGGGGCTGTGTGCAGTGGTCTCAAATCATAACTGGGACTCTGGCTGTGGGGGGAGCGGGGGAAGGGGATCGGAGTGGGAGAAGAAGGCCTCATTCCCCACGTTCCTCTTGCCAGGAAGGCGCCAACATCAATAAGTCCCTGACCACTCTAGGGAAGGTGATCTCGGCCCTTGCGGATATGGTAAGACCTGGGCGTGGGAAGAGAAGGGGCTCTGGGAAAGCGGACAAAGAGGGTGGCCCACCGTAACCCCCTTCCTCCTTCTGTCCCTCAGCAATCAAAGAAGCGGAAGTCGGATTTTATCCCTTACAGGGACTCTGTGCTCACCTGGCTGCTCAAGGAGAATCTGGGTGAGGGGCTTCTCCTCTCTGTCTCTCTATGGCGACCCTGCCACCATTCCTGCCAACCCCCTTTTGATACCAGTCCCATTGACACCCCTGGAACCTCAAATCCTCCAGTGGTCCGTTGACTCTCCCCCTGATCCCCAGGGGCATCCTTTGAAAGTGTCCTGATGCTGGGATCAAGGCCACACGCTCCCTGCCGAGCCAAGGGCCTCACTGACTTGGCTCCCCCTGACTGCTCTCTGACCTCACACCTTTGACTTCGTCCTCCGCCCACTGATCGCTGATTGTCCCACAGATGTCTGATGTCTCCCTGACCTCACCCCCACTTTCTCTGACCACCAGATTTCACGATTAGCTCCACAACTCTTAGCTTTACCCTACCTTGGACAGTGACCCTATTGGACCCCTGCCTGAGCGATGAGGCCCCCCTGACCCTGTGACCCAGTCTGACTTTTCTTAGGACCCTGCCCAGCTCAAGCTTTCCCCTCCTTTCATTCATAGGTGGGAATTCACGCACAGCAATGATTGCGGCCCTGAGCCCCGCGGACATGAATTACGAGGAGACTCTTAGCACCCTCAGGTGGGGCTCTAGTAGGGGTGGGGTGGGACATGAAAAGTGCCAGGAGCTCAGCAGCTGGTAGCTCAGGACCCTCCCCATGAGATAGGGTTGACCCTCAGCTCTACTGCACTATGATGAAACCTGGGAGGGAGAGGGAATCGGGCAGCAGACCAAGGTCACCCGTGTCTAGGCCTCACCGGTCCCGCTCCTCCCTCCTCATCCAGGTACGCCGACCGCACCAAGCAGATTCGCTGCAATGCCATCATCAACGAGGACCCTAATGCCCGGCTGATCCGCGAGCTGCAGGAGGAGGTGGCCCGGCTGCGCGAACTGCTGATGGCCCAGGGGCTCTCCGCCTCTGCCCTGGGAGGTGGGACTCCGGGAGGGTCAGCTCAGGGAGGCTCCTTGGCCCAGCTCATCCCTCCTCATTTGCCTTTGCCCAGGCCTGGGACCAGGGAGGGACCACTGCCCAGAGAGCCCGGCAAGTGCCCCTTGACTTAGATGCAGATGTGGAGAGGGGACAGGTCACGCCTTTAGGTGTTACAGAGCTGGGAGGGACTGATCCTCCTGGGGAGAGGCAGGCAGGATTCAGAGGGACCTTGACAGGCTCCTGGAACTACTGAAACGACAGGAGCAGGAGTAAATGGCAAGTCATGCGTTTATGGTTTGAACAGTAAGTCATTAAGAATAGGCTGCTGGGCACCTGCCTTGACAGAAGTTCTTGTGAAACATTGGGAATTAAATTGACCGTAAGCATAATAATAGTCAACAGTGGACTAATTTCTGAAACGTAAGGCTCAGCCTCCTTACTGTGAAATGGCATCTGTATTAGATAGTCTGTGATCCGTGTTGGCTGTGTCCGGTGTGGACTGTGCATTCAGTCTTGGGGTCCATCCCATTGAGGAGTTGGGGTGCTAAGGGGCACGGTGGGGAGAATAAGGGTTCTTGGGAAGAGAAGGTAGACACGATGTTCACCTGTGTACATTTGAAGGGTAGTGTTGCAAAAGAAAAAAGCAATGTAGTCTTTCTCATCCCAGAGGGCAGAACTAGAAACAGAGCTACATGTAACATGGGGCAGATTTCAGCTAAGAAAATTCTCAGCTAAGAACTTTCTGATGGTACAAGTCATCCTGCAATGGAAGGAACTGGCTACCTTGTTCAGTAATGAGCTTTCCATCCCTGGAGGGGAACAAGCAGAGACTCGGTGTCCATTTGTCAAGGCTGCAGTAGGAGGGCTCCCTACTTTGTGGAGGTGGCCCATGGGTCTTCTGCAGTCCTTCCAAGCTGGTCCCCTGTGAGACCTTCTCTGTTTCTGATCAGTTCCATCTTTCCTTGGCCTCCTTCTTTTACCTTCTTCTCCCTCCTAGGCCTGAAGGTGGATGAGGGGAGTCCCGGAGGTGCTCTGCCAGCTGTATCGTCTCCCTCTGCCCCAGCTTCGCCCTCGTCCCCCACAACACACAACGGGGAGCTGGAGCCATCGTTCTCCCCCAGTGCCGAGCCCCAGATTGGGCCTGAGGAGGCCATGGAGAGACTGCAGGTGGGAAGCTGGAGCTGGCAAGGGGTGGGGCTCTGGGGGCTGCTGGGAATCACCCCCGGGAGGTGCTTGTCCCAGTCTGTCCTGACCCCTGCCCGTCTTGTGCCCCCAGGAGACAGAGAAGATTATAGCTGAGCTGAATGAGACCTGGGAGGAGAAGCTACGTAAGACGGAGGCCTTGAGGATGGAGAGGTGTGAGGGTGGGGCCGACAGCTGGAGCCCTGGAAGGAGTGAGGTGGGGAGGGAAGGTCAGGCCCTGCAGGGGAGGGGTTCGTGGGTACCGATGACAAGACCAATATCTGCCTCTCCTTTGCCTACAGAGAAGCGTTGCTGGCTGAGATGGGGGTGGCTGTCCGGGAAGATGGGGGAACCGTGGGCGTCTTCTCTCCAAAGAAGGTGAGTGAGGAGGCCTCAGAGACTCTGGATGCTGAAAGAAGAGGGTTGGGGTGGCAGGGTCATGAGTTTTAACTCTGATCTCAGGTCTCTGAATTGTCCTTCCATCACCTCTGTCCCCACTCCTGCTCCTCCCCTCTCTGTTGTCCGGCCGTCCCTGTCTTCTGCCTCCATCTAGGGACCACAGGATGCCAGGGTCCCTGCCCTTAGGGGGATTTCAAGAGCTGCTTAGAATCTAGGTATTTATAAATAGACACCCACACACGTGCGCGTATGAGTTCACGCGTAGAACGTATCTCTGGATTCATAAGAAACTGGTTACGGTGGTTACCCCAGGGGGAAGGGAGAGGACCCTGGGAGATTGCAGGTTGGTTGGGATAGCGACTTGTCCACCGTGTACACTTCTGTATCGTTTGGATTTTGTAACTTGTGTATGTGTTAGCTATTCAAAAACAAGCAAACAAATGCAAAAAAACCTAAAAAGTACGTTTCGAAAGGATAACTTGGGAAGACAAGACTGTAAAAGGAATAGAAGTGTAAGCACTAACCTGTAGGATGTTGCTTGTAAACGCAGCGAGAGGTTTAAAGATGGAAGCGTCAGTGCAGCCTGGAGGCGTATGGAAACTGGTTTCCTGGAGAAGGTGGTTTGGAAAGTGGAGCCTGAAAGATGGACGGGGGGCGTGGTAGAGAGGATGTTCTCTCCAGAACATCGGGCCGAGCAAATGTGGGGTATTTTCGGCCGAGTGGGGCGCACCAGCACCTGTCACGTGCCCGCTGTGTAGTAAGTGCTCAGTAAGGCTTTGTGGAGAGGAAGGAAGGAAAGAAGCAGGGCAGGAGTGATCAGGCTCAGTTGGAGGCAGGAATGGTATTCAAAACCTTTAGCAACCAGCACAGCACGGGGACCAACCAGTCAGAGTGGACGCTGGCTTCCGACGGCCAGCACAGCTGTAGCGGTGCACACTGGTGAAACGGTGATGCAGAGGCCAGTTTGGGCAAAGCAGGAACTTCCAGTCCCAGCCCTGGAATGGAGCCAGCCACGCCTGTCGGAGCTGTGGTATGAAGCATCATAGGATCAGGCTCTAAGTGAGATACACCTCTTCCAGGCAGTTACTGGAAGGAGACCCCTCCGATTTTCATACGGATATGGCGTCTGGGTGACGGAGCAAGCAGGGACCATTGAACAGGGATCCAGACAGAGGAGAGGGGTTTGCCTGGCCTGAGCCACGGCCAGGGGCGAGAGAGCTGTCAGTGGGTGATTGAGGGTGGCAGGCAGGGCTGAGGGGTCAGGTCCGGGGCTGGGCACCCAGGGCTTTGGGATCCCCCAGAGGCGCACATCTGGGAGGAGGGACTGCAGGGGGCTCTCGGCATGGCTTGCCAGCCACCTGGGGGTGCCAGGTACCTGTGGAGCTTCTGCCACAGCTGCAGGGTTAGGGAAAGGTAGAAAGGGATGGACAGGCTGATGGATGGGTTTTTCTTTCCTGGAGAGGCTCACACTGTGCAAGGTGCCACCTGCTAGAGCTTGGGACCAACAGGAGGGACTTCTGTTCTGTTTTGTTCTTAGTTGTTCTTGTAAAGGTGGCACGCCCCACCGGGAACGTTTACTTTGTACAGTGAGGTGCAAAGGAAATCTCCTTCCTTCCCACCCTCGGGTTCCCCTCCCAGAGGCGAGTCCTGTTGCTGGCTCCTGATGTGTTCTTCTAGAGGTAGTCTCTGCACGTACAGGCGTGTGTTATAATCATCCACGTACGCATGCACACATCGCCCCTCTTTGCCGTGGTGCTGGTTCCACACGTGACATGTTACTTTTTCACGTATCAGTGTATTGCAGTTCTGTCCGTTTTTTTTTTTTTCCCCCCACAGTGTCAGAATATTCTATTGTATAGACGTAGGACAATTTTTTTTAACCAGCTTCCTACTGATGGACATTTAGGTCGTTTCTCATTCTTTGATACTATAAACAACGTTACAGAAGATAGTCTTACTAATGGTCTGCTGTCTGTAGAACATATTCCTAGAAGTGGAGATTTGGGGGCCACCAGTAGCCAGGTAAAACTTTGATCTCTTTTGCCAGCGTGCCTCCAGAGATTTTAACCATGCCCACTTACACTCCGAAGAGCATCATACAAGACAGCCCGTGTTCCCTCATCCTCTTCAACTTCTTGATCTTTGCCCATCTGATTGGTAAAAAAAAAGCATCTTAGGGGAGGTAACTTCGGCATTTTCTCCAGGTGGCGAGACATTCTCGTAAGTTTAAAAGTCATGTGGACTTCAGAGAGAAAGCTGTTAGGCTCACAGGAGAAACGGGTTTGGTGGGGGTGACTCCAACCTAGGAAACGTCGAGTGGAGAATTGGGTCCTTGGGGCAGAAGCTCCAGTTTGTCCTGGAGAGAGCCAAGGGCCTTAGGGAAAGCCCCATCTTTCCTGAGACCTCGCCACCAGGCCTAAGGACTTCCTAAGTCAGTAATTTTCAAACCTGGCTCAGAGCTTCCTTCACAGGGAATGGGGAGGCAGGGGCAGGACTGGACTCTGGGTCCCCTGCCCCCACCTCGGCCTGAGCAGCTCTCTGCTTATCTGCTTGACGTGTTAGGCTTCTAGGTAAGGTTTCCTGTGAACAAAGGGTTCCAGGGCTGAATAAAGATTGAAAAGCACTGCCCTAAATCATGTCCCCTCTCCCGAGGGATAGATCGCTTTCTGCTTCCAGGACCCATCCGTGTTTGCCATTCCCAAGCAGGCCTGACACTGCAGTGTCGGGAGGGGCGTGGTCATCCCTCAGGAGAAGAGGAAGTGTTGCAGAGTCATCGTTGGAGGGGCCGATGCACAAATACACAACGCATCCACTGTGGACGTAGCCTTGGGCTTCCTGTTCGGGGACTCCCACAGAAAGATGGGGCCTTGACTGCTGGCTGTCTTCCCCTACACCCTGTGCTCCCCTGCCTCCGTGCCTTTGTTCAGACTCCTCTTTCACCTGAAACACTCTTCCTTGTTCATGTCCACGTCCTCCTTATCATCAGAGACCAGCTCCCATACTGCCTTTTGCATGAAGCTCCCCTGACCCCCATGAGCTCCCATTGGTCTTCATTTTATTCATTTTTGTGTATGAGCCCCTCCCAGGATACAGTGGGATGAATGAATGAATGAATGAATGAGCTAAGTGAGGGCGTGAAAAGTTCAGGAAGTCTATTATGAGGCATGTGTTTCTTACCTGCAATGGTGTTTCCACGACAAGTCTTATCTCCCCAAGTTGGCTCTGATTTCCTGACCAACGGGGCAGCAGCCTCTAGGTGTGACTCATCTCTGTCCTGCCTGGCACCACAGTGGGGTCTTGCACATAGAAAGGCCACGGTATATCCTTGCGGAACAGAGGCAGGGGATCTTGTGTTCGGGTGGAAGGCCTGGGAAGGCTTTGTGGAAGAAGTGGCGTTTGAGACAGACCTTGAGGGACCGGAAGTGAATGATTTTGACAGGTGGGGGTGGGGCCAGGAGGGAGGCTGTTGCAGGCGAGGGGATGGGCAGGGATGAGCCCGGCTTTTTGGAGTGAGTGCTCAGAGCCCACTGGGTGCGAGCACAGAAGGGGAGAGGGGGCCCCGCAAAGGGGCTTGGATAAGTGGGCTGGGGCCCTGCCGTGGAGGACGCCCAGGAGTACCGGCATGAAAAGCAGACTCAAGTCAGGCAGGCATGCGTTGCATGGGCCAGAGAGGTCTGAGCAGTCCCCTCTCGAAGTGGCAAGATATATTTTGAGGGAAGAAGTGATGAGCCCTGGGGCCAGAGGGAATACAGGGAAAGCAGAGAGAGGGCAGGTGGCTTCTAAGGTTTCGGGTCAGGGAGACTGGAGTGTCCAGGTGCCTCTGAAGAAATGGGGCCTGGGGAGGGGCCGGAAGGGTGGGGGCATCTTGTGTGCCGGGAGGGGGTGGGTCAGGCTGCCCCGAAGGCATTGGGGTGAGTGGGAGCAGGGGGTGGGAGAGCTCGCCCTCCGAGTGAGGGGGAGGGGCGCAGCGGGGAGCCTGCAGGGATGTCTGCCAAGCGCCTTCCCTCCCTCTTGGCCGCACCCCTGGCGGCTCTCCCCTGACTGCCGCCCCTTCCCCCTCAGACTCCACACCTGGTGAACCTGAATGAAGACCCCCTGATGTCTGAATGTCTGCTCTACCACATCAAAGATGGTGTCACCAGGTAGTGTTTGCTTGGGCCCATGGGGCAGCCTCTCCTTTTAGGGTGTGGTTGCAGAGGGAGGGCCACGCTGGCGACTCCCTTCTCTAATGATCTCTTGGGGACACCCCACGTCTCAGGACAGCTCCTCTGCAGCCCTGTTAGCTCCAGGCTTCCTGAGAACTTGCTGAGCCTGCCTCCACCCACCACTTTGGAGTGGGTGACACCCCTCCTGGGACCAAACCAAACCAGCACTGGCAGGGATAGGTCCTGATCTACTGGGGCAGAGAGTGGGTGGGAGCTTGGACTGCTGCGTTCTTGGCCCCCAGCACCACTGCCTGGGCATCGCTTAGTGGGACCCTCCCTTGGGGTGGGAGAGAGAAGGGAAACATAACCCTGGCCCAATGCTGTTGAGGGCTGTACCTATATGACAGGTAACTTCACTGGCTAATGTTAATGAACCCCTGGGGCTCAGCGCCTCCAAGGTCACCTCCTGGAGTTAAAGGGGTGAGGGTGCTCCTTCCTCTCCTGACACAGGCTGTTCAGCTGTCCTTGGTGATCATCATGGGAAGGATGCAGGAACCAAGGCTGAGGGCACCCACCCCACTCCAGGTTCCCTTCCCCCTTTGCTGTATAACAGTGAGGATGTGGGCTTTGGAGCCAGGCAGATCTGGGCTCACATCCCAGCTTCACCACTGCCGGGCTGCATGACCTTGGGCAAGTTACTTACCTCTGTGAGCCTCAGCTTCCTCATCTGTGAAATGGGAATAATTATACTTGGCTTACTGAGTTGGTTGAACTTGTGTTCAGAAGGGGCTTGGTGTATGCTCAGAAATTGTTGGCCATTGCTTCCCCAGGGTCGGCCAGGTCGATGTGGACATCAAGCTGACTGGGCAGTTCATTCGGGAGCAGCACTGTCTGTTCCGGAGCATCCCTCAGCCAGACGGAGAAGGTAATGGCTAAGGGGGCGAGACTGGAGTGACCAGACAGAGAGAGACAGGTCCCTCACTGAATACCGAGCCCTGGCTCGGGCCCTGGGAGTGCAGCCGCCACGTGACAGGATGTGTCCTCGCCCTGAGAGGGGGCTTCGAACTCCTGGTCAGCAGTGGGGGCCCTGCTATCTGCACCTGCCCTCAGGGCGCAGACTCTTGTTATGAGCTGGGAGTGGTGAGGGTCCCCAAGGCAGAAACAGAAGACTGTGGCTTCAGAGGGTGAGGTTTTGGGAAGAGGAGATCCTGCCCTCTTCCTTGATTTTTTAGCCTCAAATGGCACCCTAGTCGTTTTTTATGGAAACCTGTAGGTTTTTCAGTGGGATATCTGAATTTATCTCTGAAAACCTGATTATCTATGTAGCTATGACTACGAAAGTTTCAGGCAGTTAGTCAGCCCATGTCTCCCTGTGGTTCCAAAACTTTCAGAAGTTTTTAGCTGTTTTTGGCCACAGCAGCAAAAGCTTTTAGGAATCACAAGCCCTCAGGGTGTAGGTAGTAGTCTGTCTGACAGGTAACAAAACAATGTTCGTGGTTAAGTACCACTTAGGACATATTCTGAGGTCACCGTTTTGTTCTGGTTGGGTCTTTTTTTAATGTTTATTTGGTTGCATTAGGTCTTAGTTGTGGCAGGTGGGCTCCTTAGTTGCGGCACGTGGGCTCCTTAGTTGCAGCAGGTGGGCTCCTTAGTTGTGGCTCACGGGTGCCTTAGTTGCGGCTCGCTGGTTTCTTAGTTGTGGCACATGGGCTCCTTAGTTGCGGCAGGCAGGCTTCTTAGTTGTGGCTCGCCGGTTTCTTAGTTGTGGCACATGGGCTCCTTAGTTGCAGCAGGCGGGCTCCTTAGTTGTGGCTCAAGGGTTCCTTTAGTTGTGGCTCACCAGCTCCTTAGTTGTGGCACGTGGGCTCCTTAGTTGCAGCAGGCGGCTCCTTAGTTGTGGCTCACGGGCTCCTTAGTTGCGGCTCACTGGCTCCTTAGTTGTGGCATGCAAACTCTTAGTTGCGGCACGTGGGATCTAGTTCCTGGACCAGGGATCGAACCCAGGTCCCCTGCATTGGGAGCGTGGAGTCTTAACCACTGCACCACCAGGGAAGTCCAGGTCATTTTTTTTTTTTTAATGGACTGATTTGGGTTCAGTTGTGCCCAAGTGAAGTTAAGGTCTGGGAAGTGAGTAGGGCAGGGAGGTTGGCCGTGTCACACCTGAGCTCTCCCTCACCTGGAGCCCGTGCTATGTGCCTCAGGTCTGATGCTTCTGGGGGACAGGAGACAGGGCACCCGTGGTCAGCGTGTGTCTTAAAATAAGAAAAGATGCTCTCGTGTGGCCTGCAGCTCAGGTTGAAGACCTGCCCGGTGGACTTCAGTTCCATTTTCTGGTCAGTGGATTAATGCAGTTGTTCTGGTCTCGTTCAAGTCTCTAGCAGCAGCAAACGCTTCCGGCCCTGTGGGCTGCGAGCTATTGAATCCGTTCAGCCCAGTGAGTTATTACCGAGTTCCTGTTCTGCGGTTCCCTCAAGCCATGTACTGGGGTGATACCAAAACCACACAAGGCCTGTGGAGGCAGCCCACCCTCGGGAGCTCAGGGTGTGTTTGGGGAGGTGACAGGCCCGAATAGGTTACATCACCGTGGAAGCAGCAGATGGTTCTGTGCCCCAAATGATGGGGGCTGTATAAAGGGTTAGTCCATTTGGGCCTTTAAGATTTAATACTTGACCAAAGACACCTAAGAGCAGGCAGCACGGATAGAGGTGTGAACACAGAAAAATAGTTATTACTTACCATCTACTTTGTGCCTTTGCATTTTCACATGTAGCTCACAGGTGAGGGAGCTGAGGTTCCCAGGGATTAGGGAATTTGCCCGAGACTGCACAGCTAGAGGATGGCAGAACTGGATTGGGATGCAGCATGGCAGACTCTAGGGCCTGTGCTGTGAGTCCTGGGCTGCCTCGGTTCAGATCGCTGTGGGTTCGTGTGGGTTCTCACCTGGCCCCATTTCCCTCCATAACAACTATCCCCGCCCAACCCTGCCTTTAGATTACTTGCTCAATTACTTGTTTATCATCTTTCTTACCAAGTGGAAGTTAGCTCGGTAAGACCAGGCATTTTGGTTTTTATCTCTCCTGTATTTCCAGGACCTAAAATAGTGCCTGGCGTATCATAGGGGTGCAATATATTTGTGGAATGGATGGATGAATTGGGGGCGTGGTGGGAAATAAGGGCGGGGATAGACTGGTACCCTTCTAGCCACCTCATCCTCTTCTCTGCCACCTTCTTGCATTGCTGGTCACTGGCGTGGTGATGCTTTAGCTGTGTCTGACATCTTCTCCATCGTTTCTGCCCCTTCATCCAAGTTTCCCTTTAGCATCAGCTCAGGAGTTACCACTTTCCCATAATCATTCCCAGTCCTCTGCCCCTAAGCCGAGTTACTCTTTGCTATTTTTGTACTCCTACAGCGTCCGTAGGCTTGTCTCTGCCTTACGTTACCATTCATTCTGGTTTCTCTGTTCCTTGTAAGGTAAATAAGAACTCTCTTTCCCACATCACTTTATTTGAGCCTTTCAGCCACTCTGTAAAGAAAGACTTTGTTATCCCATTTTATAGCTCACAGAAATCAGGTGACTTGCTTAATGTCCCTCAGCTAAGGAGTCATAGAGTCTGGGTCTTTGGAATACGGGGGCCCCTCTGTGACAACGGGGCACTGGTCCTCAAGGACAGGGAAGTGCCTCAGGCATCCTCATGTCCCAGCAAGCAGCAGGCTTGGTGATTTGTACAAGGAGCACCTTGAGAGATGTTTGGGTTGGGTTGGCTTCATCTCCTCCCGTGAAAATAGTGATATTGACTGAAGATAGTTGACTGTGGCTTGAGAAGATTAGTTAGGTCGCAGTGTGCAAGATGCATCAGACAGAAGTGGGGCTAGGAGCCTGCTGTAGGAATCCAGACCTGGCCAGTAGCAGTGTTGTTTGGGAAGGAAGGAGTGGTCATCTGGAAGGCAGAAATGACAGGGCCTGCCGACCAGCTGGACCTGCGAGGCCACGCCCTCTGAGGATTCCGGGCTTGCTAAGCCGCTGCTGGGGAGGATGGCAGAGGGTGAGAAGGGAGCCCCCTCAGAGGCTCCTGGGAATTGTAGCTGGGGCTCTAACCCTCCTTCTGCTTTTCCTTTCCCGTGCTGCCTGCCACCAGAGGGGCCATGGCACCCCTGACAGGTACTGGGTGGTGGGACTGGGGGTGTATGTGTGTTTTGGGGGGAATGCAGGGTGGGAATCTGTGACCATACCCCTCCCCACCCCCAGGATCTGATCGCTCCCTCTCCTCTCTCCCTGCCTCAGTGGTGGTCACCCTGGAGCCTTGTGAAGGAGCCGAGACCTATGTCAACGGGAAACTTGTGACTGAGCCTGTGGTGCTGAAGTCAGGTAGAGGAGGGGGCAGTGAGGGTCCTGGGCCCTGGCTGTGCAAGGAGGAGCTTCTTGGGTGACTCCTGGGCAGGACCCAGAAACAAATAGGAAACAGCGTGGGAATGTGAAGACGGAACTGGGAAGGGAAGAGAGAGGGAGTCAGGTTTTGGTTTGTCTCACTGCCTCAGGGCAACAGGAAGAGGATGCCAAGCTCCTGATTTCCTTTGGCTGTCAGGGACAGGGCGGTTCCTGGGGCCAGCTAGGGGAGCCTCAGCTCCAGCCGCTCTTGGATTTGGGGTGATGGAAGAGATTGTGTCAGGGCTCCTGGGATTTGTGGGCAAGGCCCTGTGCACCTCGGGCACGCGGAGGGGTGTGCTGCCGTGGGCGAGTGAGTCCACTTCTCCATCCTCCTATCTCCAGGGAATAGGATTGTGATGGGCAAGAACCACGTTTTCCGCTTCAATCACCCGGAGCAGGCGCGGCTAGAGCGGGAGCGAGGGGTCCCCCCGCCCCCAGGACCGCCCTTCGAGCCCGTCGACTGGAACTTTGCCCAGAAGGAACTGCTGGAGCAGCAAGGCATTGATATCAAGCTGGAGATGGAGAAGAGGTGCGTGGGGAGGGTGCTTGCGCCCCAGGGCCCTGCTGACCGTCCCTCCCAGGTGCCCAGCCCCCAGCACCCTCCTGCTGTCAGACGCCCTACTGAGGTGGCTCCAGAACCTCAGAGCTCTTCCTCCCCTCCTCACCCAACCCCAGGCTGCAGGATCTGGAGAACCAGTACCGCAAAGAAAAGGAGGAGGCTGATCTTCTGTTGGAGCAGCAGCGGCTGGTGAGGGGCTGGCCAGGGGTGCGGTGGGGCAGGCAGAGGTGGGAGGTGGGCTGGTGGGCACTGGAGCAGCCGGCCTGGCAGAGCTTCAGCCTGACTCTGAGTTTGGTCACCCTGCCTGAGCCAGAGTGGGGAGTGGGCCCGGGGCTAGGGGGTAGAGGTGGCATCTAGGAGGAGACAGGAGAGAAATGTGACCCAGGGAGGAACCCATGCAGGGTTCCTCCCAGGTGACTGGGGCTTCCTGGACTCTAGCTGAACCTGTGCCACCTTTATGATTTTTACCAAATCCAAGTACCGCCCGTGTTGTTATTTACTTAAGATTGTTCTTTGGGGACTTCCCTGGTGGTCCAGTGGTTAAGACTTCATGCTGCCAATGCAGGGGGCCTGGGTTCGATCCCTGATCAGGGAACTAGATCCCGCATGCCGCAACTAAGACCCGGCGCAGCCAACCAAATAAATCAATAAATAAATATTAAAAAAAAAAAAAAGATTGTTCTTTGAATGGACTTACTTTCAAATCTTTAACCGCATCCTGAGCGATATATACACACGAAACCCATACTTGGTACGGCTACAGCTAATACTCGCTTTCTCTGTGCCACACGCTCTGAGCACATTAATCTCAAAACGTATCTGTGAGGAGGTGCCGTCATTACCTCCACTGTGCAGACGAGCAGAGGTTAAGCTGTGCACCCAGCACCGAGCCGCTCTGACCACGGTGTTTCCATGTCGCTGGGACACATGGCTCTGGGGTGCCCTTAGCCCTCTCCCCGTCTGTCTTCCCTCTCTGTGGCCCCAGTACGCGGACTCTGACAGCGGGGACGACTCTGACAAGCGCTCCTGCGAAGAGAGCTGGCGGCTCATCTCGTCCTTGCGTGAGCAGCTGCCGCCCACCACGGTCCAGACTATCGTCAAGCGCTGCGGCCTGCCCAGCAGCGGCAAGCGCAGGGCCCCCCGCAGGGTGTACCAGATCCCCCAGCGACGGCGGCTGCAGGGCAAAGACCCCCGCTGGGCCACCATGGCCGACCTGAAGATGCAGGCAGTGAAGGAGATCTGCTACGAGGTGGCCCTGGCCGACTTCCGCCATGGGCGGGCCGAGATCGAGGCCCTGGCTGCCCTCAAGATGCGGGAGCTGTGCCGCACCTACGGCAAGCCTGAGGGGCCCGGGGACGCCTGGAGGGCCGTGGCCCGGGATGTCTGGGACACGGTGGGCGAGGAGGAAGGCAGCGGAGGTGGAGGTGGCGGCAGTGAGGAGGGAGCCCGTGGCGCAGAGGTGGAGGACCTCCGGGCTCACATCGACAAGCTCACGGGGATCCTGCAGGAGGTGAAGCTGCAGAACAGCAGCAAGGACCGCGAGCTGCAGGCCCTGAGGGACCGCATGCTTCGCATGGAGAGGGTCATCCCCCTGACCCAGGTAGGACGGGCCCGGCCCGGCTTGTCCCCGCCTGCATCTCTCCCCTGTAGCAACCTGAACCTCCCACCTCAGAGTCCAGCCTCCTTCCTCCTCTTCCTTTAAAAAATCTTATCGAAGTTTAACACAGCCTAGTTTGTGAATCACCTGCCTCACAATCACCAGGGCACTAACTGAAAACGCAGATTCCTGGGTTCTGCCCCAGACCTACTGAATCAGCATCTTTGGGGACACATCTGCATTTATAGTAAGTACCCCGGGTGGTTCTGAAATACAGTGAAGTTTGAGAACCACTGATATAAAGGGTACAGTCCTTAAGTTACCACTTAATGAGTGTTCCCATAGGTGACCACTCTTAGAACCACCCCTCTCCTGGGTGACCCTTCCTTTGGTAGCCGCTGTGCTGAGTGCTTCTCCTGTGTCACCGTGTAAACCTTCACAGTGGCCCTGCGAGTGGGAGTGTTATCACCTACCCGTTTTCCATGTATTCACTCAACAAGTAAATAGTTGAGTGTTTACTGTGTGCCAGGCATCGTGCTAGCTACTGGGGTTACTCACAACAGACAGAATTTCTGCCGCGCTCCCGCTTGCCTTCTAAAGGGGGATGACAGGCAGCCAGTTATAGCAGTAGTCATGGTGTTGAAGGCTTACGGCTCCAAATGCAGCTCTTACGCCTCTCCTCACTCTCCCCTCTCCAGACCCTTGGGCTTCCTTGCTGTTCCTTGAACTTGCTGGGTGCATTCCTGCTTCAAGGCCTTTGCACCTGCTGTTCCTTCTGCCCAGAACGCCCTTCCCTCTCAGAGCCATAGAGCTCGTCCCGCAGTTCCTTTGGGTGTTCCCTAAAATGGTAACTTCTCTGTGAATCTCTTCCTGTCCTTTCACTGCATCTACCCCCACCCTGGCCTCCTGTCCTTTTCCTTGCTCTGGTCTTTTCCATGTGAATATATATTTTTATATGTGTATAAAATATATACACATATATGCATTTATATAAAATATATATAAAATATATAACATGGTACTTACATATAATGTAAATAATATATATTAAATAACTTAAATACATATATTTATATTTAACATTTCATGGAAGTACAGCTTATGTACCATACCATATATTTTTCTTATTTATTTATCAACTGTGTCCGTCCACTAAAATGATGGCAGGTATTTTTCTTCCCTCTTTGTTGACTGCTGTATCCCCAGGGCACATCATTTATTCAGCAATGTTTGCTGAGTGCCCACTAGGTGAGGCATGGTAGAATTTCTCAGGTAATCTTACAACGGCCCTATGTGATAGGTACTGTCATTGTTGATGTCATCTTACATGTGAGGACACTGAGGCACAGAGGCTACAAGCCGGAGATCCAGACCCACAGCTAGGAGGTGGCACACCTGGACTGCGTCGGCCACCCGACTCTGGGTCCGGGCTCCTAAACCAGTGTCCCTCCAGCTTCCTCATCTCCATGCCTCTCTCTCTCAGGACCCCGGACGTCTAGCTGCTCCAGGGCCTTCCAGCTTGTCCTCCCGAATCTGCACGTCCTCAGGACTCCACTCTCCTCACGTGCCCCCTTTTCTCTCACCCCCTCTCCCTCCCAGGATCACGAGGATGAGAATGAAGAAGCCGGTGAGGCCACGTGGGCTCAGCCCCAAGGGTCTGAGGCAGCGGAGCAGGAAGCCCCCAGTGACCGAGCACCTCCCGCGCGGCCCTCCTCGCCGCCCTTGTCGAGCTGGGAGCGGGTGTCGAGGCTGATGGAGGAGGACCCCGCCTTCCGTCGGGGGCGCCTTCGCTGGCTCAAGCAGGAGCAGCTGCGGCTGCAGGGACTGCAGGGCTCCGGGGGCCGGGGCGGGGGGCTGCGCAGACCCCCCGCCCGCTTCGTGCCTCCTCACGACTGCAAGCTGCGCTTCCCCTTCAAGAGCAACCCCCAGCACCGCGAGTCCTGGCCGGGGGCGGGGGCCGGGGAGTCCCCAGTGCCACCCCAGCCCCCTGAGGAGCTCACCCCCTCTCTGGCCACCCCTGCCCGCAGGCCCCCAAGTCCCCGCAGGTCCCACCGTCCCCGCAGGAATTCCCTGGACGGAGGGGGCCGGTCCCGGGGAGGGGGTTCTGCACAGCCCGAACCCCAGCACTTCCAGCCCAAAAAGCACAACTATTATCCCCAGCAGCCCCAACCATACCCAGCCCAGAGGCCCCCAGGGCCCCGCTACCCCCCATACACTACGCCCCCGCGGATGAGACGGCAGCGCTCAGCCCCTGACCTCAAGGAGAGTGGGGCGGCTGTGTGAGTCCCACATCTTGGGCAGAGAGGTCCTGGCGGAGCCCCTCGCTGGGAGGAGATGCTGCTTCCCCAGAAGCCCTGGGGCAGGAGGCCCTAGAGACCAGAGAGAAGGTCCGAGTAGGTGATAGAAGATGTAGGGGTAACTGGGCCGGAGGCTGAGGGAGGAAGGAAGAGGGCACGGAGCTGCCAGGAGCGAACCAAAGTGAAGGAGAGTGACGGGAAGCTGCCTCGGGGCTGCCCCTTGTGGGGGGGGGTCCCACAAACGCTGCTAGGGTGGGTGGGGGGCTGGGGTGCCGCGTAGTCGGTGTTTGACTTTCTTTTCAAGTGGGGGCAAAGGGGAGAGAACCTAGAGGGGGGTAAGGTCTCCCCGCTCCTGGCCCTGTCTGTCTGTCCGTCTGTGGTGGGTTTCTGTTTCCAGGGAGGTGTGGTGGGATCATAAGTCATTCCTCTCCCCTTTCAGGCCTCCTGCTATATTTGGGGGACCTGTCTGGCGTCTGGTTTGCCTGGGGTCCCTGAGGATGTGGGACCTTTCAATAAAGGACGGAAAACAGAGGGAGCTTGTGGCTGGTGGTCATTTGGTTTTGGTTTTCAATGGAGGTTTAGATTATATGAAAGTAAAGTGTGCAGATCTCAAGTGCGGCTCGGTGAATTTTTGCATAGGTCACCACTCAGGTCAAGGTAGAAGAATGTTTCCATCATGGTTTCTGGAATGTTCAGCATCACGTCTCCTCTTGAGTGTATAACCCATTCCTTATATCCCTTTCATTTTTGCTTACCCAGTGTCTCCATCTCTGCCCCCAAAACTGCTGTCATTGTCCTGGAGGGAGGTGAGGGAGGGATGAGAGGGGAGGAAGAGGGAGTCTCAGCCTGGCAACGCCCAAGTGGCTGTTCCTAACAGGAAATAGAGGCATTTGGGGGACAGGGCGGTGGGGGGTGGTGTTTCTCCGTCTTTGAATCACTTAGTTATTTGAAAGTTCTCCCAAGCAGCCACGACTTCCCCAGGTTCTGTTCTGTCTTGGGTGTGTTTTACAATGAACGTGTTAATCAAGCTTACTGCACCCACCTGATTATTTCATCCCGTTCGTGTTTCCTGCCTTTTATCAGGGCGCATTCAGTATTCCAAATAGTATTTTGTCTTAAGATTGCTTTCAAGGAGGATGCTGCCTGCTTGTTTTAACGTTCTAGCTTGGAGGAGCCCGTCCATGGCAGCGCCGTATTGTACACGTTTTGCAGGTTAAATTGCAACACTGTTCTGCCTGCACCAGGCCAAACCCCAGAATCCCCATGTTTTCAACCTTAGGAACACACTTCCACCCATTTGAAAATTTGAGCTGCTTGCCCACAGCTTCCTGATGTCAGTCTTGAGGTGCAAGCAGCCAAAACCATAGACATTATCCCAGTTGCAGCCAAACCGCAGCCCTGGGCAAGGCTACAATTGTTTACTCTTGGTTTCTGCGCCCGTATGCTGGCTACCTTTGTTTTGGCAACTTTGAATGCCAGGTCTTCAGGGATCCGTTGACAGTGACCCAAGATTTGGAATGTAATGGATGGTTCGTCGACGGTGTTTATTTGAGCAGTTTATAATCTGGTCAAAGAGACTAAATGTGAGCAAGAAAATGATAGACTACAAAGTTCTCTGCACGTCAGAGCAAGCTGAGTGGCACAGACAGTTTGTAGGATTTGAGATGGGAGAGATAGCTCACTAATTTAAAATACAGTGGGATTATTTTCCCCTCAAGACTACCTTGTATAAATGTTTTCTACCATTTTTATCCATTTCTCTCTTCCAGCTCAATCTTTTTTTTTTTTTTTTTTTTGGCTGTGTTGGGTCTTCGTTGCTGCGTGCGGGCTTTCTCTAGTTGTGGCGAGCGGGGACTACTCCTCGTTGCGGTGCAGGGGCTTCTCATTGCGGTGGCTTCTCTTATTACAGAGCACGGGCTCTAGGTGTGCGGGCTTCAGTAATTGTGGCATGCAGACTCAGTAGTTTTGGCTTGCGAGCTCTAGAGCGCAAGCTCAGTAGTTGTGGCTCATGGATTAGTTGCTCCGCAGCATGTGGGATCTTCCCGGACCAGGGCTCGAACCCATGTCCCCTGCATTGGCAGGCGGATTCTTAACCACTGTGCTACCAGGGAAGCCCTCAGCTCAGTCTTTTAAAATGTGATGAATTTTAGATTTTATTCAGAGAATTGCACACTAATCTCTTATCTGTTCTACACATGCTAGCATCCCTTACGCATATCAGCCTTAAAACTGTAAAGGACTCTTTTTGTCTCCATTTTTCAGATGGGAAGACTGAGGTTTGAATAGATTAATGAGTTGCCCAATGTGATACAGTTCCTAAGAGGCAAACTTAGGATTCCAGCTCAGGTCAACTTGACTGAAGCTCAGACTGTCTCATGCCTCTAGGACGATCATCTTTCCTTCTAGAAACCACGTTGCCTTCTCCTCACGTGAGTCTGCCTCTAGTTTCTGGTCTCTTCCAAAGCTGCCCTGAGAAGAAATGAGAACCACTATTTGTAAGCCTCCTCCAGGATCGTGGACAAAAGTCATGGCAGACAACCTGCCAGCTTTCTAGCTCCCTCAATTTTACCCTTGGTTTCCTTGGAAATTCAGGCCAACAGCCTCTGCCTCATTATACACATTCTCACTCCTCCCACCCACTTCTGTCTCTCTTGAAAGGCAAGAGGAGACTGTGGCATCATCTGGATAGTATGTCTCTCCTAAAGATCTGGTCACCAGATGGATGTTGTAGAAGCTGCTTCTCTCATCCCTAAACAATGCAGTGCCCCAATAGCCTCATCAATGAGGATTTCCATCTCGACTCCTCCAGGTCCTTTCTTATGCTCCCTCTGCCCCCGAACCTGGAGAAGGACTGTGTGTTCCGATAACCTGGGAAGGTCTTGCCCTGAGCTCCCGTAGCTCCTAGGCTGCAGCTGGCATCCTGCCTGATGCCCCAGGCACATGGACCAGCCTGAAAAGTTCTCATGCCTAATGAGCTAAGCTTCTTTAAAATGACCATGGAAACGGTTCTGGCTGTCCTTACGGAGTGACTTCTCAGCCAGAGAGGAGAAGCAGGGTCTCGTTCTTTAAGCCCAGGACCCCATCTCCAGAAGGTTAGGGCTGCAGTCAAACTTTGGAGCACACAGACCTGGGTTCCAGACTCATCACTAGTTAGCTGTGTTACTCTGGCTAAGTCACCCCCTCTGGGCCTCAGTTTCCTTCTTTGTAAATAGGACTAATCAATGGGAAGATTTAATGAGATAATACAGGAAAAGGGTCTGGCACATATTGGGAGCTCAAGGTTGGTGCCTTCCCTTTTCCCTTGTTATGAACTGGAAATGAAGACTGGAAAAAGAAGAGAGGTGTCGCAAAATGAGGTCGGGTCCCCCAAAATGTCAGAGGCGTTCTCCAGCTCAACCCTCCACGATGCCCGATACCCCGTATCCACCAAAGCCTCGCCCCCAAGCCCTGTTGTTCCACTGTTGTCCGCCAGGGGGAGAAAGGGCGCACGTTCGCTTGCGGGTAGCTTTCGCTAGCGCGTTCACAGAGCCTTGAGAGAGCGCGGCCTTGCGCGCTCCTGAGTCTCCGGGGGGCGTGCACGCGCAAGAGGCTGGGCGTGACGCGGCGCTAGGTTGGGCTTCGTTTTCCCGCGTGCTTGGAGCTGCCCAAGCTTGAGGCTGGGGGACTCGGGGGCCCGAGGAGAGCGGCACGGGTGTGGAGTGTAGGGCCTGGAGCTCTGCGGGCATTTCTTCTTCCGAGACCAGCTATCATCTTCGTTTTCCAGAGGGAACGACCTGACTCCCTTCAGAGTTAGTATTTTCTTCCCCATCATGGATGATCAGGAATTCCAAAGAAGGGAAAGAGAAGGGACATTCATTGGGCACCCTCTGACATAGGGACGGTGCAAGGGAAGTGGACCAACCTTAGGGGCAACGATGCCCCCATACTAGAGGAGCTTTTGGATTGGGGTTTGCTTTGTTCGAAATTTGGTAAATACAGAAAAGTAGAAGGAAGAAAAGGGAAATAATCCACATTTCCTCACCACAAAGGATCTCTTGTTGTCTCCCATAAATGTACCCTAAAATGTTTGTTCAACAGGTATTTATTGAACACCCACCAGCTATGTGCTTAGCATGTTAGGTTGTGTGGGACTGCAGAGGAAAAAGAATGATGACCGGGAAACAGGATTTTCAGAAATCTGCAAATGAGTGTGTGTTAGTGTCTTAAAGGGAAATTCCCATAGCAAAGGACTATGTGCTTTAACTGCTGCGGGCATGGGTTCTATCCACTGATCTGGGAACAGATTCTGCAAGCCCTGCAGGGAGGGGTGGGGGGGGGACAAAAACAAAACAAAGCAGCAACAAAACAAATAAAACCAACCCCCACACACACACACACAAGAAAACCCACAGAAGAGAGAAGCTGTGAAAATGATAAAGGCATTACAACCTGTATTTGAATTGAATTGCACATGAGAGAATATATATGGGAAAATTATTTAGCCCAATTCTCTGATTTTTTTATGTAAGGTTTTTATTTGACTTTAAGTCACAAAATAATGCATGTTAATTGTATACAAAATTGTAAACACTATCAGAATTTTAATACTCATGAGGGAAATGAGGCCCAGAAATTCTAACTAACTTGCTTAGAATCCAGTAAGTCTGGGACCAGATCTCAGATTTCCAGGCTGGTACTGTTTCTGTTGTATCATAATAGGCAAATGTGGTTCTGGCTTTAAATGAATTTCTCACATTATTGAGTTTCAGAGAATTCATCCTGGAGGGAAAAAATCTACAAATTTAATCAAAGCTTGAGTTCTCAGATAATAATTAGTTCTTGGATAATTCTCACTAAGGAGATAGTCTGTAAACATAATGAATAGCTTTTGGCTATATCATAACTTGTAGTAGACAGCAGGAGCTGTATTGGAGAGTAACTAAATACATTTAATAAATATGGTAAAAAGTCAGATGGATTCTTATCCTTGTTAATTTCCAGGGCAGGGCATTCACACTTGAATTAGCTCCTGTGAAAGTTTATGCAGAACCAGACCAGGCAGGTGGCTGTCACTCCCATGATGGAGGAACCACCCAGCTTGCTTTCTCTATGATTCAGAACGTCTTGATCATTCTTCAGTCATGAAATGGGCAGAATGTGGGACTGTGAGACCAGGACCCAGCTAGAAGCCCTTACTGCACACTACATGGTAGGGGAAAGAAGGCCTTTGGAAATATCCTTTTGAAAAGATTCTAGACAGAAGATCCAGAGTCAGACCTTTGAGGGGAAATGTTTAGGATGCTATAGAGTTCTTAATTTGGTTGTACATCAGAATCACATATGAAGCTTCTTAGAAGTAAAGCTTCCGGGGCCCAACCTCACAGCCTCTCTCCTCTTTCAAATCTGTGGTTCCCAGGACACTTAGATTGAGAGCCAGTCTCCTTACCATGGCTCATGAGGCCCACAGGATCTGGTCTTCACCCACCTTTCTCATTTTATCTCTGAGTGTCTAAGCACTTTCTTTCCCCATCTTTGTGTATCATTTATGTCTCAACTGAATCGTGTTTTCTCAGAGAACCTTCTTTGATTTCCCATCATGTTACCCAGAGACACCCACACTCTCTAGTGTATTTCACCCTGTTTTATTTTCCACATAGCCTTCCTCTCTCTTTGAAAGGCTACTTTGTACTTCTTCACTTGTTTATTGTCCATCTCAGGGGTCTCTCTGGCCCACCACCTTTTTTTAAAAAAATTAATTTAATTTAATTTTTGGCTGCATTGGGTCTTCCTTGCTGCGTGCAGGCTTTCTCTAGTGGCAGTGAGCAGGGGCTACTCTTCGTTGCAGTGCGCGGGCTTCTTATTGCGGTGGCTTCTCTTGTTGCAGAGTGCAGGCTCTAGGCACACGGGCTTCAGTAGTTGCGGCACACGGGCTTCAGTAGTTGCAGCACGCAGGCTTCAGTAGTTGCGGCAGGCGGGCCCAGTAGTTGTGGCTCACGCGCTCTAGAGCGCAGGCTCAGTAGTTGAGGTGCATGGGCTTTGTTGCTCAGCGGCATGTGGGATCTTCCTGGACCAGGGCTCGAACCCGTGTCCCCTGCATTGGCAGGTGCATTCTTAACCACTGCGCCACCAGGGAAGTCCCCGCTGCCTGTTTTTGTATGGCCGGAGAGCTAAGGGCAGTTTTTACATTTTTAAATGGCTGGAAAAAATGAGAAGAATCACGACAATGTATAGACAAAGTCGCCTGTGTGATAGGGGACTTGCAGAGCGGGGAAAGGAAAATAATTAAGTGCAGATGCTTTTCTGGGAATGAGTTTGAGACTAAAGAAACCTCTGTGTCTTAGAAATGAAGCTCTGTAACTGAAGAGAAGCAGATGCTAGAAAGACTACAGGAGAGGCAAGACCCACAAGATGGGGGTCAAGGAGTGGGCTTTGAACAGGTATTATCAGAAATAAGTGTGCCTGGGGACTTCCCTGGTGGCGCAGTGGTTAAGAATCCGCCTGCCAGTGCAAGGGACATGGGTTTGATCCCTGGTCCGGGAAGATCCCACATGCCACGGCACAACTAAGCCCGTGAGCCACAACTACTGAGCCCACATGCTGCAACTACTGAAGCTCATGCGCCTAGAGCCTGTGCTCCGCAACAAGATAAGTCACCGCAATAAGCCCAGGCACCACAACGAAGAGTAGCCCCACTCGCCGCAACTAGAGAGAAAGCCCGTGTGTAGCAACGAAGACCCGAGGCAGCCAAAAATTAAAAAAGAAAGAAAAAAAAGAAGTTAAGTGTGCCTGGGGTGCTCATGGCTTGTAGGATTATAAGAGCACCTCTTTTTTGGAGCCCAGGGAGGAATGGATACTTGAAGTAGGAAGTGGAATATTCCTTAAGGAAGAATATCACTGGGCACCTGCAGTGAGCCAAACGCAGAGACCCCGAGGTTTACAGCAAAGTGTTATTCACAAGGCAGGCGAGGAGACAGGGGAACAAATCTCAGATCCGCCTCCAGGAATGAGAGGGGTTGGAGTGTTTATGGGATAAAGAAGCAAGGCCGTCTGAGGCCTGGGGAGCGTGGGGAAAGGTGATGGGAATAAGAAAAGGCGAGGTAATCCACGTTCTGTTCTGCGCAGGTGCAGCTAAGCTACAGGGTTCTTCATGGGCCGGGTGTTGAGAAAATGGCGCCATTAGCACGTTCTGAGGGTGGAGTTGGGGGCCCGCTGACGTCAAAAGGTCACCGCGGGGACACTTGCGCATGCCCAGATGGAAGGCCCGCGGTCTCAACCAGTCCTAACCGGCTAGAGCTCAAACTGGACACAGCTGACTGGACGACAACTCAGGCAAACTTCTTATCGTTTAGGCTACGTGAAGCTTAGAGGACGTGGAAGTTTTGTAAAAACAAGGTGAGCCTGATCAGTGAAGGTAGGTCACAGCGTATTATTTATTAAGGAAGTTAGAGTTTCATGGATCTGACTGAAAACCACCCTCGGTTTCACTTGTTCACGTCTCGGGTGAGAGGGTGGACGTAAATGGAAGGAAGGTCACCATAGGTCTCAGTGGGAAGTGCTTCAGACCTGGGATTCACCATGAATTTTCACAGAAGAGTAGAAGCTGGGGGACAAGGCATAGGAGTGGTGGCCCTGGGGAGGGGATGGGGGCGGGGGAATGACCAAGGGGAGCAGGGGTCTAACATGCCCATCTCACCTGGAGAATCCCTGTGCTTCTTGGCAGACGGCCTCACGGTGCCTAAACAGCCCTAAGGCTCTTACCTGCCAGGTGGAATAGCAGTTTTCTTTTTTTTCTAGTTTGAAAGATTTTTTTTTTTTTTGAATAGCACTTCTTAGATAGGGAGTCAGTGAGTTAGGGGGACCTAACACTGTTTTCATTCTGCAGCCAAGAAAGATGATGGTTCCTTGTGGTCCCTCATAATATCCAGTCCAGATGGCTGGGAGGAGCAAGTGATAAGGATTCTCCATCCCCTGACTTTTCCTTTCCTGTAATTTCCTTACCTATTAGCCACAAAGTACAGTAAGTCCCCTACATACAAACGAGTTCTGTTCCAAGAGTGTGTTTGTAAGTCCAATTTATTCGTAAGTCCAACAGAGTTAGCCTAGGTACCCAACTAACACAATCGGCTATATAGGACTGTACTGTAATAGGTTTATAATACTTCTCACACAAATAATACATTAAAAACAAACACAAAAAATAAACCATTTTTAATCTTACAGTACAGTACCTTGAAAAGGACAGTAGTACAGTACGACAGCTGGCATACAGGGGCTGGCATCGAGTGAACAGGCAAGAAGAGTTACTGACTGGAGGAGGGAGAGGAGGTGGGAGATGGTAGAGCTGAAGGATCGTCAGCAACAGGAGACGGAGGGCGAGCTGCAGTTTCACTCATGCCTGAACGCACGTTCGCATCTTTGAAAGTTCACAACTTGAAGGTTCGTACGTAGGGGACTTACTGTACCTGGGATCCTAGACAATTGTTAGGGTTCCTATTGTGAAGACCTCACAGCAGCATTTAACATTCTAATATTGTGGGTGGGTAGGAAGGGTGGACACAAAATCCTCATCGTCTTGTGAAGACTGGCCTTGGGGTGGGCACTGTGAAGGCCCTTAATTCGTGCGCCATTGTGCGTGGGGTAAACCCTTCGTACTGATTTTGGTGATTTATCCCACGTCTGAGTCGCATAAGAAGGAGATCATAGGTGAGTGCTGCCACCTTCCTGCTGTTTGCCTTCTGCTCCGGCAGCACAGCGCCCCCGTCCCCTCCCCTCTATCTCAGGAACACTGGCCTCAGAGGTCAGAGGAGATAAGCCAAAATCAGCCTGATCCTTAAAGAAGATGTGGCACATATATACAATGGAATATTACTCAGCCATAAAAAGAAACGAAATTGAGCTATTTGTAATGAGGTGGATAGACCTAGAGTCTGTCATACAGAGTGAAGTAAGTCAGAAAGAAAAAGACAAATACCGTATGCTAACACATATATATGGAATTATCTTGCTTATTACCTCTGCTTCAACGTGGTGGTTTCAAAGGGTCACAGTTCTTACCCCTCCCGTGTGATTGTCCCCAGTCCAGGGCCTTGTTTTGACAACTCACCCAAGGGCAGAGCAAACCCAGCAAACAGTATAGCTTACCTTTAAGGTAGGTTTCACATCCTTCCCCCTCACCCAAATAGATACTTCTATGGAGCACACTTTCTGGAAAATAAGCCCATAGATGAGGTTTGATATCTCCCATTAGAAACTCGCAGTCTTTGGAACTCAAATCTCAAAGAGGCCTTGAGCAGCAGCATTGACTTTGGGAGACTGCAAGGAACTGTAGAGAACATTTAATCTGTCATCTTATTGTATTTATTAAAAAAAAAAACTATGGAGGGTCTACTGCTTAGGATGCATTTTCCTATGTGTTTTGGATGACACAAAAGTCATATTAAATATCTCTATCTTCCTCTCCTGCCTTCTTTCTGGAGAGCTCTCTGCCTCCCACCAAATTGTTCTTTACAGACCTCACACTCTTCTGCCTCTTTGTTTTTCCTAGAAGGTCCTCCGCCCCTGACAGCCCCCTTCGACTGGCTTCCTGCTGTCACCCAGGAGTCTCAGCTTAGCTGCTGTCATCTCAGGAAACGTCAATTCCCTCAGTCTGGGTTGGGGATCCTTTTCTTTTCCAGCTTATCCTGGACATCTCTGTCACTACATGTACCATGTGATGATGCAATTGTGAATTTTGTCATCTCCCCTTGACTGTGGACTCTTTGAGGTTAGGGACTGAACCTGTTTATCTTTGAGTCAGACCCAGATTCTCCTTGAGCAAAGACTGGCAGGAGAGAGAAGCCATCATGAGGCTTATAAAAGGAGTATATCAAGGTGGGCGTGGCAGATATCACGAGAACAGTAAAAGAGTAGCATTACGTCACTATCGGCTTCTTGGCAGTAGGCCAGAGCTAGAGGTCCACCTCCAGCTGAAGGAAGTAGCCTGGGAAGGAGTCACTTCCTTCTAAACTAAAGACCTTGAGTCCTGGGGAGGTTCTATCAAGCGTAGAAGCCCGAGTCATCAACAGGTGAATGCTCTGATTGACAAGGCGGTGAAGAGTAGGGGAAGGAGCCCAAGATGGGGTGTCAGGAGACCTGGTTCTAGTTCATACTTTGTTCCACATGAGAGCCCACTGGCCAAATGGGACTCCCCAACATGTCATATCTTTTCCTCGGCCTAGAACAACTTCTGTCCTTCTGCAACTGTCTTCTGGTCAGGATACTGGTCTCCTTTAAGATCCAGCTCATATCCCGTCTCCTGAGTGAAGCCTTCATCTTCCAAACCAGATATGACGTGGGGGTGTCTCCTCTTTGCTCTGAACCCCTATGGGAAAATGTATATACCTCTTTTAGGAAACTTAATCTTGTTCTGCTTCACTATTTACTTATGAACTTCTCTTGTTTCTCCTACTAAATTACCCCCATTAATTTTCCCCTCCTTGAGAGCAAAGATCATATTTGTGGAGCTCCCTTATTTTATTACCTAATTTATGGTAGATGCTCAAATATTTGTCGACTGAGAGAAAGATTCCCTTTTATTCAGTAAAGAGTCGTGGCCAGTGGCATGGACTCTGAGCCACTCACAAGCTGTGTGACTCTGGGCAAGTTACTTAAGCTTTCTGTGCATCAGCTTCCCCGACAGTAGATGGGAATAGTAGTACCTACTTCATGAGGCTGTGTTAAGGAGTCAGTGAGCACTTAGCCTGGAATACTGTGTAAAGCATTAGTCCAGTCCTCCTTCGAAGAGTGTCAGAGCAGGAAATGCTGTCACCAGTATGGAAACACCAACAGGTAATTTGAATTTTTCCCTCCCTGACTTAGTGACTTCTTCCCCCATCCCCAAATCTGCTGTGACCGAACCACTGGTGAGTTGTAAAATCCTCCCAGATGGCTTTACATTGTTCTAGATATTTGCATGGATTCCTTGGTTTGGGTGTACAAGTGAGTTTGGGAAAGTAAGATTCTGCATTGTGTTTTCCAGTTAATCTTATAGATGTATTTGTTAATTTGCATTTGTTTTGTTTTTACAAGAAGGAGTGCCTTTAGATAGGTTCCTGAGAACACACAGAGGTTTCTCTATTAGTGGAATTAATTAGAGATAGAGCAGTGATGTCCCAGAGGGTTAATAGTGACCAGGTCCCTGAGCAAAGTCAACGTCTTGTGATGATTAACACAGTTTACATCTTAAGTGAACAAAGACAGCTTTCTATACCAAACACTCAAACAAATGAAGATTCCTGTAACATTCACAGGCTCGAGGCTACAGACAAATGATTCTTAGAATCATGAAAACAACCCTTCTAATATTGATGGAAAAAGCTCTTCGACCCTTTAGAAAAACTAAAGGAAGGACCTACTGGATAGTACAGGGAACTATACTCAGTATTTTGTAATAACATGTAAGGGAAAAGGATCTGAAAAAGAATATATATATATATATATATATATATATATATATATGTAACTGAATCATTTTTTAAAAAATTAATTGATTAGGTTGTGCCTGGTCTTAGTTGTGGCAGGTGGGCTCCTTAGTTGCAGCATGCATGTGGGATCTAGTTCCCTGACCAGGGACCGAACCCAGGCCCCCTGCATTGGGAGCGCAGAGTCTTAATCACTGCCCTACCAGGGAAGTCCTGATAACTGAGTCACTTTGCTGTACACCTGAAACGTTGTAAATAAACTGTAAAAATAAGTAAATAAATAAAATGGGAAGGTTAAAAAGAAAAAGAAAACTAAAAGATCCTGAACCCCAGGTTTTGCAGGACAGGATACAGAATAAGTAAAGATTTAACTTACATTTTGTGGTCCCTAGTACGTAAATATTTCCTCACCTATTTCTTATATTTCTGGAAAACCAAGGTTAATGGCTAGCCCAGGGCTTGCCTTTCTTAAGCACTTCTATCTACACCAAAAGTATTTGGTGTTACAGGTTTTTTAATTCCACTGGCTAAGTTTGGATTATCAGATGAAAGAGGTTGAGATGCTACAGGGAGAAGAGGTGAGATAACGTAAGTAGTGGAGTGAAAGGGAAAAGAAACATGTTGCTCTGATTGAGATTCTCTGCTGTTAAGCACGGCGAAGTCCTGCTGGCCCTCAGCCTGTTTTGCTGCCCTCCACCACAAATAACTTGTTTCAGAAGCTTTTCCTGTTGTAAGGCCTGGGTTGGAGCGGTGCTTTTCACAGTACCTGCATCTGGCACCAGGGGGAGGCCTGCAGGGAAAGGGAGCCTTTTCAAGCCCTGCTTTCTTTCAAGGAGGGGACAGACTACAGACACCCTTCTTTGGGATCTGCCCTGGCATGGATCCAAGCTTGTCTGCCTGTCCCCTGCTCCGTACAGGCTGGAGTGGGGAAAGGAGGAGGCTGCCTGGGCGAGCATTGTCCTCCTCTGCAGTTGCTTGTTTCCTTTTAAGGACATTTGTTTTGTCTCTGCTCTGACAAACAAATAATAAGATTTTCCATGGAGGACTGGACAATCAGGGGAACTTCGAGGCAGGGGGCGTGTTCCTGCTTCTGTATAGCTATGCAAGGGGGAACGGAAGGAGAAGGGGGAAGAGACCTTAGAAAGCTTAACTGCATCCTGAGCAGGTTTTATATTTCCATTAAAAGAACACTGCAGTTTACCATCATCACGCACTGAGTGCTCCCCTGCAGCTGAGAGGGAGTTCAGGACAGTAACCATGGAGACACGGCACTCCCAAAAGCAGCGTTCCGGTGTTGGAATGCTGAATCCAGACTGAAGAAGACTAACAGCCTCGGGAGGTTCAGAGGTTAGACTTATTTGAGCTTCAGACGTTGGACTAAATCGTTGAGTCACTGAGGTTATGAGAGGCATAAAGAAGCAATCCCAACATCTTCTCTGGTCCCATTTCTATGAACTATTCAGAACAGTTAAATTTCTAGAGACAAAGCAGACCAGTGGATGCCTAGGGCTGGGGCGAGGTATAGGATGGAGAGTGACTGCTAATGGGTACATACAAAGTTTCTTTTGGGGATGAAAAAAATGTTCCAAAATTAGGTTATGATGGTGATTGCATAACTCTGTAAAACCACTGAATTGTACACTTTAAGGAGTGAAATTTACGGTATGTGAATTATATCTCAATAAAGCTATTAAATAAAAGCTTCCCCTACCCTGTCCCCCAAGAAAAGCAAATTCCAAATCTAACTATAGTTAAGGAGGCACATGTCCCCACTGAGGATGGGGTTCTAGATGAAATAAGATTGACTGTGAGCTGATGTTTGCTGAATGAGGGTGATGAGTACTTGGAGGTTCCTTATGTTATTCTCTCCACTTTGGTATGTGTTTGAAAATTTCAATAGTAACAAGTCAAATGAATTTTTAAAAACTAAAACACACACAGACCACCTAAAATGCTGTGAGAAATGAAAGGACAGAAAATGGGCGATGGTAAAAGCTGAATCCCACAGTTACCACCTAAAGAAGGGTTATCTCACTTGTCAGGGAAACGTGAAGAGAGCAGGTTCTGTTGTAGGCATTGAGAACCTGGCCGACCAAAAAAGAAATCTAGAAGGTCCATAGCTGATAATTTGCATCGTCACTAGTTTTTCTTATCTTTATTCAAGTTTTATTTTATAGATACCAAAAAATGGGCTAGAGAATGGCTGGGCAAGAGAATGGCTGGGCAAGAGAATGCCAAAGTGAAAATAATCTGTTACCTTTTTTGAGACGAAATAAAGATTTTAAAACAATCACTCTGAAAACAGCACGGTAAAAAAAAAAAATTCATGTGAATATGAAAGGATATGTATAAGGAAAAGTAGGTCTCCTTCCCATGGTGGACCTCAAGTTTTTTTTTTTTTTAATCTTTTTTTATTGAAGTATAGTTGATGTAGGACCTCAAGTTTTATTCCCCAGAGACAATCGCCAAACCACCAGCAGTTCTTATAAATGCAGAATGTGTGTGTTTGTGTGTGCGCTTGTGCACACGCGCATACAGGTATACACATACACACTTACCTTTTTTCTTATATATGAGAGTATATGTATATATAAGGCATACCTCGGAGATATTGCGGGTTCAGTTCCAGAACACAGCAGTAAAGCGAATATCACAATAAAGCGAGTCACATGAATTTTTTCGGTTTCCCAGTGCATATAAAAGTTGTGTTTACACTGTAGTTTATTTAATGTGCAATAGCATTATGACTAAAAAAAGAATATACATATCTTAATTTTAAAATACTTTATTGCTAAAAAATACTAACCATCATCTGAGCTTTCAATGAGTCATAATCTTTTTGCTGGTGGAAGGTTTAAAATATTGGGAGAATTACCAAAATGTGGCTCAGAGACACAAAGCAAGCAAATGCTCTTGGAAGATGGTGTCAATATACTTGCTCGAAGCAGGGTTGCTGCAAGCCTTCAATTTGTAAAAAATGCAAGCACAATAAAGAGAAGCACAATAAAATGAGGTAAACCTGTGTGTGTGTGTGTGTGTGTGTGTGTGTGTGTGTGCGCGCATATGTATGTATGTATTCTTTTGCACCTTGCCTTTTTTTCACTTAGTTTATTTTAAAGGAAACGATGGTCACATTTTTTTTTTTTTTTGGCTGCACCACGCGGCACGCGGAACTTCCCCAACCAGGTATCAAACCCGCGCCCACTGCAGTGGAAGCGCAGAATCTTAACCACTGGACCGCCAGCGAAGTCCCTGGTCACTTTTAAAATATCACTAAAATATCCCCCTTGCACCCCACAAGTTAGATGGTGATTTTCAGTGACCAAATAGAAGTCTCAGACCTACAGCAAAATAAATCTCTAAGTCAGGCAAAGGACAATTCTCCCTTTGCCTTTCATGAAAGAATCATAGGCCCCCAGTAGGTCTGAAATCAGGTCTGGAGGCAGGACTGGGAGAAGAAAGAAGGAAAGACATCAAGGAGCGTGGGGCAGTCAGATCAGAGTTAGGCTCCGTGCTCTTAGTCTGACTGTGCACAGTCTTGTGTTCTCCCCGCCCAGGCGCCTTTGAACCCGTGGGGAAAAGTCCTGATCCATTTCTGAGTGTTGTAGACCCTACTTCTCCTCTATTACTGCAGGAGTTTCCAAACACAACCTGAACGCTGGGGTTTGCCCTGGACCCGAAGGAAGTGCTTGGGTACCCCGGACCGTGTGTGTGCAATGTGTATGAGAAGGTTACCTTTGTTGGGAAGGCTTTTCCTTCATTCTGAAATTATTTCCTTCCTTGTTTTCTTCTTTTTCTTTCTTTCTTTTTTTTTGAATAAAATGATGTTGATAGTGTTCCCCTTGCCAAATATCTTTATTGACAAAATTAAAACACAAGTATTTGTATTAGAAAAATGTTCTAAAATATATGTTGGACTCCACAATTTAGATTTCCCGGGTAGTAAAATTGAGAATAAAAATGTTGGGAAGCACCATGTTGTCATACAGTGAGCCCCTTTGTCAACACAGCATGTCCACCCTGTTCCTACAGACTGCTCTCCTTGCCCATTCCTGTTCGTGGAAATTCTCATCATCCAGGCTCAGCTCAGAATGCCATGCCTGCAAGCACAGAGAGGTTAGTAAGAGAAGAGACATACCTCAGAGATATCCCCTAGTGGTATGAGAATGACAAAGGTCGTATTACAAAATTGTGGGAAGGGGGAGAGTGGAAGGATTATTCAATAAATAAATGGGAAGTACAAGTGACCAGTAAGCATATGGAAAAAGTGCTCTCTCTGAATAGGTATCAAAGAAAGACAAAGAAGAACATATTCTATAAGTATTTTTGGTTGGTTAGAATTCAGGGAGAGTCTCAAACCCTGCTGGCATAAATTGGGAGATGAAAGAAGGATATAGTTACCAACAAAAGGAAAAGAAACACTGGGTAGGTAAAAACAGCAAGGGCCCATTGCAAAAGTTTTCAAATTCTGGTCTTTTTTTTTTTTTCTGGGTAAATTCCCAGAAATACACTTATTGGGTGAAAGGGTATGGACACATTTAAGGCTCTTGTTTCTTTCCCAAATGATGCTGATTTATCCTCCCATTAGTACAGGAGAAAACCAAGCTTTGAAAATTAAAGATAAAATAACCTATGAACCAAGTGAAAAAGTATAACAACTATGACTATATCTAAGCAAACTGTTGAGTGCTTGGGAATCTCAGGGAGTCTAGTCCTGGCTCTGGATTCTGGGCTTGGCTTGGACACCAAACTGAGCTGTGAGCAAAACTCCTGCTTTTTGTGTCTCATCTTGTGCAAGTACTAAAAGAGAGTCTTGGACTAGCTGATTTCAAAAGTCTCTTGCAGCATTAATATTTTATACCTCTAGGGACTTCCCTGGCGGTCCAGTGGTTAAGACTTCACTTTCCAATGCAGGGGGTGTGGGTTTGACCCCTGGTTGGGGAGCTAAGATCCCACATTCCTCGTGGCCAAAACACTAAAACATAAAATAGAAGCAATATTGTAACAAATTCAATAAAGACTTTAAAAATGGTCCACATCAAAAAAAAATGTTTAAAAAAATTTTATAACTCTATAATAGCAGTTTCTATACAGCTTTCAAAGGTTTGGAGCATTTAACAGAGGAATAATAGCTGACATTGTTTCTAGGAGCCAGGACAAGTTGATACCCAGTGGAAGGAGTCCTGAGCAGGAGAAGTGCATGAAATGTCTGGTGTCAGTCTGTGGATGACCAGCCTTGTCCATTGGTACATGTAAGACCTCCTTTGGGGACCCCCACAATTACCTGGGGGAGCACTTAGCCTGGATTTGTGGGTCCACATTGTGAGGTAGAGGCAAGATCTGCTACTGAAGACAGAAGAGCAAGCATATTGATTAGGTATGTCCTAACTGTACTTTTAGTCAACAATTATTTATAGAACACTTGTTCTGTGCCAGGCACTGTCCTAGGCTCTAAATATTTAGCAGTAAGAAAAAAAGCCTTTCCCTCAATGGACATTCTCATGGAAGGAAAAAGCAATAAAGAAAGCAAATAAGTGAAATAAATAGTATGTCAGATGGTGACAAATTCTATGGAGAAAAAGCAAAGAAAGAAAATGAGGGAGCTGTGGGAAAGATCACAATTTTTATTTTAAAAAATTAATTTATTTTTGGCTGCATTGGGTCTTCGTTGCTGCGCGTGGGCTTTCTCTAGTTGCAGCGAATGGGGGCTGCTCCTTGCTGTGGTGCGCAGGCTTATTGCGGTGGCTTCTCTTGTTGCGGAGCACGGGCTCTAGGCACACGGGATTCAGTAGTTGTGGCACGCAGGCTCAGTAGTTATGGCATGCAGTCTCGGTAGTTATGGTGCACAGGCTTAGTTGCTCCGCAGCATGTGGGATCTTCACGGACCAGGGCTCGAACCCGTGTCCCCTGCATTGGCAGGTGGATTCTTAACCACTGTGCCACCAGGGAAGTACACAATTTAAAAATTTTTTAGAGCAGTTATAGGTTAACAGCAAAGTTGAGAAGAAGGTACAGAGATATCCCATGCCAAGCCTCCCACATTAACAGCATCCCCCATCAGCTTGGTACCGGTACCTTTGTTACAATTGATGAACCTACATTGACACATCATCAACATGTTCCAAAGTCCATAGTTTACTTGAGGGCTCACTCTTTTTTTTTTTTTTTTTTTTTTTTGCGGTACGCGGGCCTCTCACTGCTGCGGCCCCTCCCGCCGCGGAGCACAGGCCCCGGACACGCAGGCCCAGCGGCCACGGCCCACAGGCCCAGACGCTCCACGGCACGTGGGATCCTCCCGGACCGGGGCACGAACCCGCGTCCCCCGCATCGGCAGGCGGACCCTCAACCACTGCGCCACCAGGGAATCCCTGAGGGCTCACTCTTGGTGTTGTATATTCTGTGCATTTGGCCAAATGTATGATGACCTGTATCCACCATAGTGTCATACCGACTTGATACAGGGAGGAGGAGGTATTTAATAATATCCTCCAAACTGAGAAGGAACTTTGAGACAGAAAAATGAAGCAGGCAACTCCGAAGTACAATTATGAAGTTTATTGTGGAGAACTTACATATGCGTAGGAAGGCTTGGGCAGATGGACAATCCAGAGGGTACAAGGGGATGTAAAGTGGCCAAAGCTAAAAATAGAATCTGACTACCAAGTGAGAAGCATGGCTGCACAGACTGGAACCTGGGTTTTTCCTCCCCCCGAGGGGTATCATGACCATTAACTATCTGCACCAGCAAAAGACATTCTTCCAGCTGTCATATCAGATGAAGGTAAGGGTGAAAGTTGATAGGGAACTTATCTGGCTTGGGCGCATTCTTTGTGAACACAGAAAGGCAAGGGAATAGAATTGCGGTCCTAAGATGGAGCTGACAGAATGGAGTCAGTGTGGTGTGGTTCAGCCACACAAGAGCATTTTCACTGCCAGAAAAATCCTCTGTGCTCTGCTTATTCATCCTGCCCTTCCTCCTAACCCCTGGCAACCGCTGATCTTTTTACTGCCTCCATAGTTTTGCCTTTTCCAGCCTGTCATAGAGTTGGAATCATACAGTATGTAGCCTTTTCAGATTGGCTTCTTTCACTTAATAATATGCATTTAAGTTTTCCTCATGTCTTTTCATGGCTTGATAGCTCATTTCTTCCTAGCAATAAATAATATTCCATCGTCTGGATGTGCCACAGTTTATCCATTCACCTACTGGAGGACATCTTGGTTGCTTCCAAGTTTTGGCAATTGTTGATAAATTTGCTTTAAGCACCCATGTGCAAGTTTTTGTGTGGACATAAGTTTTCAACTCCTTTGGGTAAATACTGAGAACATGATTGATGGATCATATGGTAAGGGTAGGTTTAGTTTTGTAAGAACTGCCAACTGCCAACTGTCTTCCAAAGTGGCTGTACCATTTTGCATTCCTATCAACAGTGAGTGAGAGTTCCTTTTGCTCCACATTCTTGCCAGCATTTGGTGTTGTCAGTGTTCTGGATTTGGGGCATTCTAATAGGTATGTTAGTGGTATCTCATTGTTGCTTTAATTTGCATTTCTCTGATGACATATGACATGGAGCATTTTTTCATATGTTTGTCACTTGTGTATATTCTTTGGTGAGGTGTCTGCTAAGCTCTTTAGCCCATTTTTAAATCAGGTCTTATTCTTGAGTTTTAAGAGTTCTTTGTATATTTTAACAGTCCTTTATCACATATATCTTTTGATTTTCTCACATTCTGTCATTTGTTCTTTCAGTCTCTTGACGTACCTTTCACAGAGCAGAAGATCTTAATTTTAGTAAATTCCAGATAATCAATACTTTCTTTCATGGCTCATGCCTTCAGTGTCATATCTTTAAAATCATGACCAAAGCCAAGGTCATCTAGATTTTCTCGTATGTTACCTTCTAGAAATTTTATAGTTTTGCATTTTATATTTAGGTCTGTGATCTATTTTGAGTTAATTTTTGTGAAGAGTGTAAGGTTTATAGATTCTAGATTCATTATGTTTTACATGTGAATATCCAATTGTTTGAGCATCACTTGAAAAAAACTATATTTTCTCCATTGTATTCCTTTGCTTCTTTGTCAAAGATTGGTTGACTATATTTATATGGTTCTATCTGGGCACTCTGTTCCATTGATCTATTTGTCTATTCATTTATCAATGCCACAGTGTCTTGATTACTTAGCGTTATAGTAAGTCTTGAAGTCACGTGGTGTCGGTCCTCCAAATTTTTTCTTCTCCTTCAATATTTATTGGCTCTTCTGGGCCTTTTGCCTCTTTAGAATCAGCTTGTCAATCTTTATAAAATAACTTGCTGGGATTTTGATCAGGTTTGCATTGAATCTATAGATCAAGTTGAGAAGAACTGACATCTTGACTATATTGTCTTCTTATCCAGGATCATGGAATACCTCTCTGATTATTTAGTTTTTCCTTGATTTCTTTGAACAGTATGTATGCAGTTTTCCTCATACAGATCTTGTATGTATATTTTTAGATTTATATCTAAGTATTTAATTTTTGAGGTGCTAATGTAAATGGTATTGTGCTTTTAATTTCAAATTCTGCTTGTTCATTGCTGGTATATAGGAAAGTGATTGACTTTTTTATGTTAACCTTGTATCTTGCAACCTTGCAATAATAACTTATTAGTTCCAGGAGCTTTTTTTGTCAATTCTTCCAGATTTTTCTACATTAAAAGATCATGTCATCTGTGAATAAGGACAGTTTTATTTCTTCCTTCCCAAGTGGTATATGTTTTATTTCCTTTTCTTGTCTTATTGCATTAGATTTCCATTACAATGTTAAAAAGGAGTAGTGAGAGAGGACATCTTTGCCTTGTTCCTGATCTTAGTGGGAAGGCTTCAAGTTTCTCTCCATTAAGTATGATGTTAGCTGCAGGGTTGTTGTTGTTGTTTAGATGTATATTTTTTTAATTAATTAAATAATTTTTAAATTTTTGGCTGCACTGGGTCTTCCTTGCTGTGCACGGGCTTTCTCTAGTTGTGGTGAACGGGGACTATTCTTTGTTGTGGTGCATGGGTTTCTCACTGCAGTGGCTTCTCTTGTTGCAGAGCGTGGGCTCTAGGCGTGCAGGCTTCAGTAGTTGTGGCACGTGGGCTTCAGTAATTGTGGCTCACGGGCTCTAGAGTGCAGGCTCAGTAGTTGTGGCGCATGGGCTTAGTTGCTCTGCAGCATGTGGGATCTTCCCAGACCAGGGCTCGAACCCCTGTCCCCTGCACTGGCAGTTGGATTCTTAACCACTGCACCACCAGGGAAGTCCCAGGTATTCTTTATTAAGTAGAGGAAGTTCCCTCTATTTCTAGTTTGCTGAGGGTTTTTTTTTTTTTATCATGAATGCATGTTGGATTTTGTCAAATGCTTTTTCTGAATTTGATATTAATATGATCATGTGATTTTTCTTCCTTAACCTGCTCATGTGATGGATTATATTAATTGATTTTCAAATGTTGAACCAGATTTGCATACTGGAATAAACCCACTTAGTCATGGCATATGATTCTTTTTATACATTGTTGGATTCTATTTGCTAATATTTTGTTGAGGATTTTTGCATCTATGTTTATGAGAAAAATTGGTCTGTAGTTCTCTTTTCTTTGTCTGTTTTTGCTATTAACGTGATTCTGGCCTCATAGAATGAGATAGGAAGTATTCCCTCTGCTTCTATCTTTTGAAAGAAATTGTGGAGAACTGGTGTAAGCTCTTCCTTAAATATTTGGTAGAATTCACCAATGAACCCAAACTACTTTCTGTTTTGGAAGGTTATTAATTATTGATTCAATTTCTTTAATAGAAACAGGCCTATTTCTGTTCTTCTTGGGTGAGTTTTGGCATATTGTGCCTTTCAAGAAATTGATTCATTTTATCTAAGTTATCAAATTTGTGGGAATAGGGTTGTACATAGTATTCCTTTCTTATCCTTTTAATGTCCATAAGCTTTGTAGTGATGTCCCCTTTTTTACTTCTGTTATTAGCAGAACACTCTTTTTTTCTTAGTCAGCCTGGCTAGAGCCTTGTCAATTTTATTGATCTTTTTACTGTTTTTTATTTTTTACTTTTTAATTTTTTTTGGCTGTGCCACGTGGCATGCAGAATCATAGTACCCTGACCAGAGGTAGAACCTATGCCCCCTGCAGTGGAAGTGCAGAGCCCTAACCACTAGACCACCAGGGATTTCCCTTTATTGATCTTTTTAAAGAATCAGGGGCTTCCCTGGTGGTGCAGTGGTTAAGAATCCACCTGCCAATGCAGGGGACACAGGTTCGAGCCCTGGTCCAGGAAGATCCCACATGCCACAGATCAACTAAGCCTATGTGCAACAACTACTGGGCCTGTGCTCTAGAGCCCGCGAGCCACAACTACTGAGCCCTTGTGCCACAACTACTGAAGCCCGCATACCTAGAGCCTGTGCACCACAATGAAGAGTAGCCCCTGCTTGCCACAACTAGAGAAAAGCCCGGGTGCAGCAATGCAGACGCAAAGCAGCCAAAATAAATAAGTAAATTAATTAATTAATTAAATTAAAAAAAAAAGAATCAGCTTTTGTTTCATTGATTTTTCTCTATTGATTTCCTGTTTTCAATTTTATTGATATCTGCTCTAATTTTTTTTTTTTTTTGACTGTGTTGGGCCTTTGTTATTGCATGTGGGCTTTCTCTAGTTGTGGCCAGCGGGGGCTATTCTTCGTTGTGGTGCATGGGCTTCTCATTGTGGTGACTTCTCTTGTTGCAGAGCATGGGCTCTAGGCACGTGGACTCAGTAGCTGTGGTGCACAGGCTTAGTTGCTTCATGGCATGTGGGATCTTCCCTGATCGGGGATCGAACCCATGTCCCCTGCACTGGCAGGTGGATTCTTAAACACTGCACCACCAGGGAAGTCCCTCTGCTCTAATTTTTAAAAAAATAATTAATTAATTAATTTATTTATGGCTGCGTCAGGTCTTAGTTGCATCATTTGGGATCTTCGTTCAGCAGGCAGGCTCTTTGTTGCGGTGTGCAGGCTTCTGTCTAGTTGTGGTGCACAGGCTCCAGAGCATGTGGGCTCTGTAGTTTGTGGCACGCGGGCTTAGTTGCCCCAAGGTGTGTGGGATCTTAGTTCCCCGACCAGAGATTGAACCCATGTCCCCTGCATTGGAAGGCAGATTCTTAACCACGGGACCACCAAGGAAGTCCCTCTGCTCTAATTTTTATTAGTTCGTTTCTTCTCTTACTTTAGATTTAATTTGCTCTTCTTTTTCTAGTTTCCTAAGGTGGAAGCTTAGATGATTGATTTTAGATCTTCTTTTCTAATATATTCGTTCAATGCTATAAATTTCCCTCTAAGCACTGCTTTCACTGCATCCTATAAATTTTGATAAGTTGTGTTTTAATTTTCATTCAGTTCAAAATATTTTTAAAATTCTCTTGAGATTTTTTTCTTTCTTTTTTTTTAAAATTTATTAATTTTATTTATTTACTTTTGGCTGTGTTGGGTCTTCATTGCTGTGTGCGGGCTTTCTCTAGTTGCGATGAGCAGGGGCTACTCTTTGTTGCGGTGCACGGGCTTCTCATTGCAGTGGCTTCTCTTGTTGCAGAGCATGGGTTCTAGATGCGTGGGCTTCAGTAGTTGTGGTGCAGGCTCAGTAGTTGTGTGCTCCGCGGCATGTGGGATTTTCCTGGACCAGGGCTTGAACCCATGTCCCCTGCATTGGCAAGCGGATTCTTAACAACTGCGCCATCAGGGAAGTCCCACCCCTAGAGTTTTTAACCCTTAAGACTTGTTCACACTCTCAGAATTGCCTCCAGTAATTCATCAATTTCAGTTGCGGCTTCCCTAGCCCAGCAATGGTTCCAGTGGAGGTTTCTGCTCCAGTATGTTTTGATTCTCTGTATTTGCCTGTCTCTCCAATTTTGGGGGGCAGTTGTTTGCCCTGTGAACTCACTTCTCTTATGGATCTTAGGAGAGTTTTTGATTTTTCAGCTTGTTTAGCTTTTTACTTGTTGTTAGGATGGAGTGGCAATTTCCAAGCTTTGTACATGTGGAACTAGAAACTGCAACAGATTACAGTTTTAAATAATGAACTCTCTTGACTTCCTTGTTCTATCATAACCTTATCGCCCGCCTGAATTCACATCTCTTCATCTGTCTCTTTTCTAGATTCCAGGGTTTTTTCAATTTAATTTTTAAAATAACCAGTACATTTGTGTGGTACAGAAAACAAAACAAAAGGGCATCAGAATGAAATTTTTCTCCCTAGAATAAGGATCTCCATCCTTTTAGAGATAGGCTGTGCATATACAATCAGGTTTGTGGGGTTCTCCTTCCTTTGTTTTTTTTTGTTTTGTTTTGTTTTGTTTTGCGGTACGCGGGCCTCTCACTGCTGTGGCCTCTCCCTTTGCGGAGCACAGGCTCCAGACGCGCAGGCTCAGCGACCATGGCTCACGGGCCCAGCTGCTCCATGGCATGTGGGATCTTCCCGGACTGGGGCACGAACCTGCGTCCCCTGCATCGGCAGGCGGACCCTCAACCACTGCGCCACCAGGGAAGCCTCCTTCCTTTGTTTTTGTTTGTGTTTTTGGTTACACAAATGGTAATGTTCAGTAAAGACTATTCGGAACCTTATTTTTAAGATAGTTTCATATTGGTTTATAAAGAGCTTCCTCATTCTTAGTCGTGGCTACAAGGTATCCCATTTTATGTATGTATCATAATTTGTTTAACCACTTCCCTGTGGATCCATTTAGACTGTTTCAAACCATTTGCTATTATGAACAATGTTGCACTAAATAACTTTGTACAATTGTGATTTTACACACAATAAAGCCTATCTGTAGAACACATTCTTAGAATTGTTCAGTCAAAGGTGCATGCATTTTTCATTTGGGAAAATTTGCTCTCCCTGGAATTTGTACCAATTGGCATTCTTCCAGCAGTGAACAAGGGCTCATGTTCCCACCCCGCCTCACCAACAAAGTTTTATGAGGGTTTTGTTTTTAATCTTTACCAATGAGTTAGGTGAAAATGTGACATGAGTGGCTGAAAAATGTACACCATACTCCATATAGAGTAATTCATACTGGAGAAAAATCATATAAGCCTAATGAATACCAGAGTTTTCAAAGGGAAAATGGAATTCGTTAGGTATTATTGAATTCATAGTGGAAAAAACCTTAGGAATGTAAGGAATGTGGGGAAACTTTTTTAGGTGGCTATCTTGACTTGCTCAACATCAAGAGAATTCACAGTGGAAATACGCCATAGGAATGTAGTGAGTGTGGGGAAAGTTTCTGGAAGAGTTCATACATTGTTCATCATCAGAAAATTCATTTGAGAGAAACCCCTATGAGTACACTGAGTGTGGAAGAACCCTCAGCTACAGCTTAGGTCTCATTGAACATCAATGAATTCACACTGGAAAAAAATCTTACGAATGTAAGGAGTGTGGGGAAACATTTAGATATAATTCAGCCTTACCAGTTCAGAGACTTCATGTTAGGAGAGAAACCTTGTAAATGTAATGACTGCAGGAAAGCCATTCCTCAGAGCCCACATCTTATTCTGCATCACTGAGTCTACTCATGAGAGAAACCCTATAATTTATTGAATGTGGTAAAACCTTTAATCAGCTCTTGAGTCTTATTCAACATCAAAGAATTCATTCTGGAGAGAAACCCTGTGAATAACATCATAAGTGCTGGAAGGCCTTTGGTTATAGTTGAAACCCGGAGAATTCATATGGGAGAGAAACTGGCTGTAATAAATGTGGAAATGTTCTCTGACCTAGGTCAAGCTTTACAGCAACATCAAAGAATTCATTTCAGGGAAGAATCCTATGAATGTAATGAATGTGAGGATACCCTCAGCTAGACTTGTACCTGAGAATCTGCTTTGTGAAAAAAAGAGATGATAAAAACTTGAGCAATTGGAATGTCTCTGTGTATTTATTTTGTGACACGAAGCTGCTAGCTGATTTCTGTATGCACTGCCTTGGTTCATGTATTTCTTATGCGAATAATGGATCAAACGGTAAACCTGGAAGTAAGTTTGTCTACAGTTCCTCTTTCTATATCACCAGAAGTGCCACATCAGTTGGAAAAGCACTGGTTGCAATTCTTGGAAATTAATGGAAACATTCTGACTTGTCATGCCATGTAAGTAGCTCAGACGTCCTTGTCAATAAGGGTCAAAGCTCCTGATAGCTCTTGTAGTAATTTCCTACCTGGAATCAGGGAAATGCAAAAAGGCCTTGAATTGAAGGGTCCTGGCAAATTTTCTCCTACCAAGTAGTTTGGAAGGAAAGATTCCAGGGTGCTGTGGTAAAAGAGCCCTTATGCCTTTGAAACTGTTGAAGAGTAGAGGGGCCCTGGTAAAGATGAGACAAGTGGATACTGGCATTAAAGTTATTTTCTGGCATTTAATGTTGATTGAATTACCCATTGGGATGGTGTATATTAAAGAGGAGGAAATGAAGATGCATTCATGCTCATATGAATTAATGCTTGACTCTTTGCCAGGGCCTGGCTTCTGTGTTTCTTCTCATACCTGCCCACACAAAACTGAGGGATACAGGTTCCCGTGCAGAGACTCTTTCAAGACAAAATGTGGTGCCAGGACGAGAGTGAATGCCTGGGGTACAGAATTTACAAAGGCACTTGCTCTCTTGCATGACCCTAAGAGTGATGCCACCTTAAATACTGTGGCCTTGTGCCTCACTTGCCTCAGCCTACTCCTGGCCCTGAAGGGAAGCCCTAGAGCCTGGATGCATTGGTTGGAGGGGACTGAATGGAAATCTGGATCTTGGGGGTCTTGGAACAGCTGGAGGAGAGAGAAAGGGATGGAAGGAAAAATGAAGGAAACACTTGGGAGGAAGCTAGCCAAGGGAAAGAGCTGTAGGAGTGGGCTTAGGCACAGAGCCACAGCTGGAAAAACTGGGCAGCTCTAAGACACAGATCTCACATCTCCAGAGGCACCGGTATTGGCCCTCCCTATATTCATTGACTCACTTACTGAGTGCTGCCACGCTAGACACATTGCTGTTAGAAATATGCTTTGATTGGTCTCTTTCCAAGGAGGTTTTGAGAAGCTAGCTCATGTAATGGTTCTTTATTACAAAGATGTTAGGTGGATTATTATTATTATTAATTTTTATGGCTTTATTGTAAAAATAGAGGGAGAACTCAGCAGATCTGGGCTGCACAAACTCTGCACATTCCCAAGATTTTCACGACTGACCCTTAACCAGCTCCTGGGGGGATAACCTTTGAGCCTGGAATATCTTGCCTGCTAAAAGTATCTTCGTATATCTGAGGCCTTGGGCCATACCAGATAGTTTATGCTAACAATGTGATGCATGGTGAGCACCTGTTTTTGTATGCCTAGAGGCTTTGGGCCACATCTGGGCTGGAGACTGAACAGCTAAGGTCAGTCACATAGGCTTTCCATGCTTACATGACTGACCCCCCCAACAGAAATCCTGAACTCCAGTGCTTGGGTGAGCTTCCCTGGTTGGCAACACTTTGTATGGGTTGTCACACATTGTTGCTGGGAGAATTAAGCACTGTCCATGTGATTCCCCAGGAAAAGGAGAAACAAGTTTGTGTCCGCTCTCTCCTGAACTCCACCCTATGCCCTTTTCCTCTTTGCTAATTTTAATCTGCATCCTTTCACTGTAATAAACCAGCTTTCTGAGTTTGGTGAGTCATTCTAGCAAATCATCAAATCTGAAGGTGGTCTTGGGGACTCCTAACATAGATATTCTTGTAGGAGAACCCAGGAAGAGCAGAACAAGAAGACTTCAGATTGTTTTGGATCCAAGGCAGCTTGAAGGACTTCTACTTTTTCAAAAAAATTCTCAGGGACTTCCCCGGTGGCTCAGTGGTTAAGACTCCATGCTTCCACTGCAGGGGGCGCAGGATCGATCCCTGGTCTGGGAAATAAGATCCCGCATGGTGCGTTGCCAAAAAAACAAAAACAACTCAGTCACAGAACTTTATTTTTAAACCAATTATAAGTACCCAAAGATAAAGGTTTCAAAAAAAAAAAAGCAAATCAAAAAGAGCACAAACAGCTATAGTTGTCTATATGTTGCTAAATCTAGCAGCCCAAGACGAATTCCACCAAATATCAAACAAAAGATGTCTCTGGACTAGAGGCAAGGCAACGGGCCTTGTTTGTTTTTGGCTATCTGGAGGAACCCATCTGTGACTTCTCTATTTAATGGGCTTCTGGTCTTTACTCTCAAAGCATCCCTTTTCCCAGGGGAAATGACTACTACTAAATATGTAAGTACGGTGTATTATCTAATAGTCCTTACCACCATCCCAGAAAGTCTCTGTAAATATATATTTTCCAACTACTTGTTGGAAAAGTGCCTGTCCATGGTGACTCAATAAGGATTTATTGAGTGATTAGTACCTTAAACTTCACCTCCACTTGTTACTCTCTCATCTCAGAAACCTTTGGCCTTGATTAAGCCCCACTGGTTACTAGTTTGGTGACTAATTCAAACAGCTAGTGGGAGAGCCCAGCTGTTTCAACAGCAGGAGCTTTGCGGGTCTTCACTTAGTCTTCCCACTCTGGATTTTCCCTTCTCCTTCTCAGACTGCACTGAAAGAAGACTCAAATCAGTGATATTTGTTACTTTATTATTGTCCACATTTCCCCTTCTCTTTCTCAGTCTTAAAAGTTTGAGAGTTGTCTTCACATCTCTGTCACCATCTTCTCCATTCATCTTCCATTCTTTTTATCCATATATATATATATTTTATGCTAGGTTGTTCCCCCATCTTTTGTTTGCTTATTTATTTATTTATGGCTGCATTGGGTCTTCGTTGCTGCATGCAGTCTTTATTCTCTAGTTGTGGTGAGCGGGGGCTACTCTTCGTTGAGGTGCGCAGGCTTCTCCTTGTGGTGGCTTCTCTTGTTGTGCAGTGTGGGCTCTAAGGTGCGCGGGCTTCAGTAGTTGTGACTCATGGGCTCTAGAGCGCAGGCTCAGCAGTTGTGGCACACGGGCTTAGTTGCTCCACGGCATGTGGGATCTTCCCAGACCAGAGATCAAACCTGTGTCCCCTATATTGGCAGGCGGATTCTTAACCACTGCGCCACGAGGGAAGTCCCTTATCCATATATTTTTAAAATACGAAAGTATTCTTTAAAAACAAAACCAGGGTTCTTACATGGAGTATCAGTTGGATGGTGTTTGGCTATGAGTACCAAAGACCCCAAATAAAATGGCTTACTCGTGATTTAAATTTATTTTTCTCTCACATAAAAGGCCAGAGGTAGACAATTCAGAGTTCCTATGGAGCCCTCATAGTCTCTTGGGATCATCCGTAGGGTGCAGCCCCAGCCTTCAGGTACAAGGTGGAGTTGCTGGCATCAAAACCATGTTGCAGGCAGGGAATGGAGGAAGGTACTTGCCATCTGTCTCAAGGAAATTTCCTACAAGCTGCCCTTCCCATTCACGTCCCACAGGCCAGGGCTTAGCCACACGTCCACACCAGCTCAAGGAGAACTAGGAATTGTACTCTTTATTGCAAGAAGCTATGCGCCCCGCTAAATCTCCGGGATTCTAGGAGGGGTGGGTGATATTGGGATAGGCAACCTCCCATCTCCGCCACAGTTGTCACGAATGTTTGTTACATTCTCCTCTTTTCTTTCTCCACCAGGGCCATTGTTTCAATGCCATATTTGCCAACAGAAATGGCTTGTCTTGTTTGGGATGCCGGTTATGATATTACTTTTATATTAAGTAATATACATACAGTAATGCATGTTTCAACATGTCCCTTGATATAGGAATAACTAGAAAGAATCTGGATGAGGGGAACGGTCTATGTTTTGAATTTTATGGGTCCATTAAAATGTTAACACCTGACTTAAGACACCACATCTATTCAAAGTGGCAGCTATGTCAGGTTGACAGGTGCTCTGAGATTCAACTTTTTCACTCATCTACTTTCCCAGGCACGGCTGGACTTGGTTTTTAGGCTTGTGGCGCCACCTGACGCCCATTGAGGACACTGCGTCTTCATCCCCGAAAATCTCTCCTTTCTTTATTTGCACCAGCAGTTGCTGCATTGGTAACTACCATTGCATACATTCTAGTGCCTGGCATATGCTAAGTGTTTTTTGTGCATTATCTCACTTAATTCTCCCAAGAGCCCTATGTACTAATATTATCCCATTTTACAGGTGAGGTTACTGAGGTGCAAAGCTGAAGTCATTTTCCCAAGTATGCAGAGCCAGTAAGTAGAGTGCAGGGCTCTCTCTAAGTCCATGCTTTACCAGTCGTTCTCAACCCTGGAAAGCACTTTTTTTTTTTTTTTTTTTTTTTTGCGGTACGCGGGCCTCTCACCGTTGTGGCCTCTCCCGCTGGGGAGCAGAGGCTCCGGACGCGCAGGCTCAGCGGCCATGGCTTACGGGCCCAGCCGCTCCGCGGCATGTGGAATCCTCCCAGACCGGGGCACGAACCCATGTCCCCTGCGTCGGCAGGCGGACTCTCAGCCACTGCGCCACCAGGGAAGCCCTGGAAAGCACTTTTAATATTTATTTATTTAATTTATTTGGTTGCACTGGGTCTTAGTTTCAGCAGGCTGGCTCCTTAGTTGTGGCTCGCGGGCTCCTTAGTTGCAGCATGCGGGCTCCTTAGTTGTGCTATGTGGGGTCTAGTTCCCTGACCAGCAATTGAACCCAGGCCCCCTGCACTGGGATTGTGGAGTCTTATCCACTGAGCCACCAGGGAAGTCCCTGGAAAGCACTTTTAAATGTATCATTGTGTTAATGGATAAATACATTTTTGTGGGTTGTTAGGAAAACTTATCCAATAGTCATAACAATGTTCTGAAGGTAAATAAATGTATTTCTGGTTTCAATAACTAATCTAAAAATGAAATTTAGGAGCAGCTCCTGCATGTAGGCTGAAGGATGCCTGTATACTTATGTGTCTTGGCACATGTTCACTGAAATATTCATCATTCATTCTCTTGAGTGTGAATTTTAGCGTCCAGGCTGGCTGTGTTACTCGGATACTGAATTTAAATTGAAAGGCTGGGAATTCCCTGGCACGGGTTTGATCCCTGGTCGGGGAACCAAGATCCCACAAGCGCGCGATGCAGCCAAAAAAAAAAAAAAAAAAAAAAAAAAAAAAAAATCGAAAGGATGTTCCTTAGGATTAAGGTGACTTTTTTTTTCTTTTTCTTTTTCTTTTTTTTTTTGTCCATGAGGCATGTGCGATCTTAGCTCCCTAACTAGGGATTGAACCCGAGCCCCCTACGTTGGGAACGTGGAGACTTAACCACCTTGGAATTAAAATACAGATAGCTCTGACCCCGTCCTAGGCGTTCAAAAGCACAGTCTCCTGAGGTGGGCCCCACAATATGGAATCTGTCTTCTGCTCAGTAAGGGAACTGCCTTATATCTGTGTGGTGTTATTGGATGCATTTTATGAGATGTTGAGTAATTTGAAAGCATGTGATATAAAATCCATTTAATACACAAAGAGCAAAATAAAGCCAATCCCCTCCAATTAAAACAAAATTTTGGGATTCACAATTTGAAAGCTCATGAAGGAAATTGGATACTGTTCACACTAATGAACCGGTAAACAAATGACCGCCTCCTTTGTGAGTATTATGAGAACTTGGCAGTTGTTTTGATTTGCTTCTGCACCTCCTGTGGTGATGTGGATTGAGCTGTTATTTTTAAATGTACTGCACAGCCAAGAGGAGCCTACAGAGGCATGATAAATAAAAGCAATGTGGTGTTCTGGATGGGATCCTGGCATGGGAAAAGGACGTTAGGTAAAAACTAGGGAAATATGAATAAGATATGGATGTTAGTTAATAACAGTGGCTCAACTGGTTCCTTAATTGTAACATATGTACCATTCTCAGGTAAGATGTTAATGTGGGAGGACTTCCCTGGTGGTGCACTGGTTAAGAATCTTCCTGCCAATGTGGGGACATGGGTTCAAGCCCTGGTCCAGGAAGATCCCACATGCTGTGGAGCAACTAAGCCCGTGTGCCACAACTACTGAGCCCACGTGCCTAGAGCCTGTGCTCCTCAACAAGAGAAGCCACAGCAGTGAGAAGCCCGAGCACCGCAACGAAGAGTAGCCCCTGCTCGCCGCAACTAGAGAAAAGGCCCAGTGCAGCAACGAAGACCCAACACAGCCAAAAATAAATAAATGAATAAATAAATAATACATAAAAAGATGTTAATATGGGAACTTGGGTGTGGGGCATATGGGACTCTCTGTAATACCTCTGCAATTTTTCTATAAATCTAAAACTGTTCTAAAGTTAAAAGTTTATTTAAGGGCTTCCCTGGTGGTGCAGTGGTTAAGAATCCACCTGCCGATGCAGGGGACACCGGTTGGAGCCCTGGTCCGGGAATATCCCATATGCCGCGGAGCAACTAAGTCCGTGTGCCACAACTACTGAGCCCACGCGCCACAACTACTGAAGCTCGCATGCCTAGAGACCGTGCTCCACAACAAGAGAAGCCACCGCAATGAGAAGCCTGCACACTGCAACAAAAAGTAGCCCCCGCTCGTCGCAACTAGAGAAAGCCCACACACAGCAACGAAGATCCAACACAGCCAAAAATAAATAAATTTATATTTTAAAAAGTTTATTTAAAATAAATAAAACAAAGAAATTCCCTGGTGGTCCAGTGGTTAGGACTTGCTGCTTTCACTGTGGGGGCCTGGGTTCGATCCTTGGTCTGGGAAATAAGATACCTGCAAGCCACACAGTGCGGCCAAAAAAAAGGTAAAACAAAGAATTACAAAGGTGGCAAAAATGTACTGTTATAATTTTAAATGTTTTTGCATTCTATAACCTCACCCTTGTACTTATTGTGTAATGGTGCTAATGTTAGCATTGAAAAATGAAAGTGAGATGTAATAAAACTCCGTAGAAAAGTTTCAAGAACTGCTATGCCACTTGATCCTATATGTTTAGGAGAGAGTACCTTGTGAAATTGTATACATCATAAACATAGCCTTAAAGCAAAACATATTCATTGATTATAGGTTTATGAGCTACGTGATGACACCAGCTCACTTTATCTTTATTCCTTTTGGGGAAATTGCCTTAAATTATGTGATGTCTCCAGAAACTAATTTCTTGCCTAAAACTGTCAGCTCTGTACTTGGTGGTTTTCTCATCAGGCATATCATGGGCAGATGTGGCACGTCTGCCCATTTTCAGATAAGGAAGCCAAGAGGTTAAGTCACTTATTAAGGTCCCAGAAATGCTAAATGGCAGAGCCAGAACCGGAATCCAGGTCTTGTGATGCTTAATCCAATACTCTTTTCACCTCTCCAAAGCAGGAGCTGGGACCTAACCCTTTAAAGGGCACGCCTGCCCCTCTTCCTCCTTCCTGTCAGGAGGCCACTTTCACTCAGGTATCTACACCTGCCTGGAGCACCTGAACTCCAGAGAAGCCAACTTGGTCCCAGATCCAGGTGGCTCCCCAATAGTCTAACCAGGGATTCTTAAGTTGGGGCACTTTGGAATCCCCCCAAGGGAGTTTTGCTGACGTTTCCACCTCACCTCCAGAAATTCTGAAATATTTGGTCTACAGAGCAGCCTGGGATTTTTTTTTATTCCCTAGAATTATGACATTTTGTGGTTTAATGTTGCTACCAAAGAATAGGAAAGGATCTGCTCATTAAACCTGCTTCAAAGGAGGTCATGGAGCTTTGCATGGATGTGGTTTCTGCTGCTGATCTCAGAAGTCAGAACACCTCCCCCTTTGAAGCAAATGCCTGGCTTTAGGCAAAGCTCTTTGGCTCTCCTCCCCACAAGGTAGACGTTCTATATCTCAGGATATAAAACAATTCATCTGTTGGATGGTGTTAGGGTGGAAGGCTAGTCCCACAAGCTGAGGGCTGAAACAAATGTAGCCATACCTGGACATTGCGCACTGTTGTTGAGCGTGCTATTCTAAAGGAGCAGGATAGACCTTTGACTGGTCTCTGAGGGGTTGAAATGTACATTGTCTCACGTAATTTCACACTTAGGCCTTGTCAAGGGAAGGGAATCCCCCGATTTTGACGAGACCTAATATAATCATTTATGTCCCTCTCCATGAATCCCAGTCTCCTCCAGGTTCAGCCCCTTTCTTCTTTCATCCTAACAACCCACATCTCATATTAAGCAGTATTTGTTAGGATGATGGGAGGTGTGACGTATTTGCCTAATTTAAGGTTGTTTGTCCATCTCCTCCAGGGATGCTGCTTTTCCCTCTGGGCTCTGGAGACTTTCAACAGTTGCCCTCTAGTGCTGGAAACAATCCCAGATTCTTTCAACATCTTGGCACCAAAGATACTGCCTGAATCAGTGTGTCCTCCCTTGGGGTCCAGCACGGTAGGTCAAATTACATACTCAATCATGATTAAGGAAAGGTCTAGTTTGACTATCTAGAATGTATAATTTTATAAGATTGATTGTTGCTTATCCAGGGGTGGCCCTATCCAAAATTAAAGAATGAAATTAACAAAGCTTTATGGTTGATCCATCTGGTTGCTACATTTTGGTTCACTGACCCTCCTATATTAGGTAGAACTTGTGGACGCTAGGGTCAGCTAATGTTCCTTATCACCCTGTGAAAAAGTTACCAATCCCATGATAACTACTGATCTAGTGGGATATAAGGAGCTTTGCAAAGCCAGCTGGCTATATTTGCTCTTGTAACCAGCTTTATCCTGTGCCCCCAGTTCCTGCCATTACTCTTCTGGGTTAAGGTACTGCTCCTTGAGGCCATTGTTAAAATTCAGTTTAATCACAGAAGACTTTTCCAGGTAAACATTTCTCAGTCATCATGTACAGACTGTCTCTGCTCAGCGCTGTGCTCTGGGCAAAATCCCAGAGGGCAGGTTGGGTTTTTATCACTAGGTGGGGAGATGACAAATAGTCTTACAAGAGAATACAAGATCCAAAAGGTCAAATTAGCCCAAATGCCAGGGGTCAGGAGGACAGTGGAGGAGCGACTGAAATGAGAAGAGAGGAATCAGGGAAGTCTTTGTGGATGTGATTTTTTGGAACCGGGTCTTGAAGTAGGGAAGCCAGATAAGTAACCCAAACACCCTCATCATGCAGGATTTTATTCCAGTAGATGGGAGATACTTTATGTACATGTAAGGCAGATGTGGATTTTTCTGGATGTCACATTTGAAATTTCCTCTCTGCAGCTGACTCTTGGTCAAAATAGTGCCAAAACAGGCCTGGACAAAACCGAGCCCCATGAAGAGATGGAGGTAGATGTGTATTCAGTGGGACTTTAGGAGGGCAGCCAGATTGGAGTGAGGAGAGTCTGAAGATGTGGGTGCTAATCTAGTCTCCCCTCGTCTTTTTTTTTTTTTTAATTTATTTATTTTTGGCTGCGTTGGGTCTTCGTTGCTGAGTGCGTGTGGGCTTTCTCTAGTTGCGTGGCCAGCAGGGGCTACTCTTCGTTGCAGCGCACAGGCTTCTCATTGCAGTGGCTGCTCATTGCGGAGTAGGGGCTCGTTGCGGAGCATGGGCTCTAGGCACATGGGCTCAGTAGTTGTGGCTCACGGGCCCTAGAGCGCAGGCTCAGTAGTTGTGGCACATGGGCTTAGTTGCTGCGCGGCATGTGGGATCTTCCTGGACCAGGGCTCAAACCCATGTCCCCTGCATTGGCAGGCGGATTCTTAACCACTGTGCCACCAGGGAAGCCCCCTCCCCTCTTCTGACCTGAGTAAACCTGGACAAGTCGCTGAATCCTTTGGGTCACCATCACCTGTGAAAGACTTTTCTACAGTTGCCATAGATAGCCTAAGCTTCCAGAGACCCTGATCATGGCTAGTTTATATGAGAGGGCTTTGTAAACTGTTAGGTATTTGTAAGGTTTGGATTTATCGTTCTTTTAAACCATGCCTCAAAACTTGTATTTTGCCCACTTGAATAAGATCTGTACACCATGATATCATATACGGATGGCATTAATGTAGTGAGGTTAAGGATCATTTGAATGACTCACTACTGCTGAGAGAGTTTGAACGAGGGAGGAAGGCAACAAGCCCGAGATAAATCTAGAGAGAAGACGTGTGGGTGTTGGCAGCAGAATTAAGCCTCAGAGACAGAGGGATCCTTTTGCTTGAGAAAGACCCTGAGGTGTCATCACAGCTATGGATTTCAGTGGCAGTGGACCCAAGGGCAGCATTGTGGGCAGGCATGTGGCGTAAGAGAAAATACACTATGAACAGCAAATAAACAGAGCATGGGAGATGGCAAATGGATTGCATTAGCCTGAGAGAAAGGTTGCATCATAGAGAAGGGATCTTGCTGAAGGACTGAATATTGCATCCAAGATTTTGTTAAAATTGAAGTATAGTTGGTTTACAGTGTTGTGTTAGTTTCCAGTGTACAGCAAAGTGATTCAGATATATATATATATATATTCTCTTTCAAATTTGTTTCCATTATAGATTATGACAAGATACTAAATATAGTTCCCTGTGCTATACAGTAGGTCCTTTTTGTTTATTTTATATATAGCAGTATGTATCTGTGAATCCTAAACTCCTAATTTATCCCTCCCCACCCACCTTCCCCCTTTGGTAACCATAAGTTGTTTCCTGTGTCTGTGAGCCTTTCCGTTTTGTAAATAAGTTCATTTATATCATTTTTTTAGATTCCACATATAAGTGATATCATATGAGATTTGTCTTTCTCTGACTTACTTCACTTAGAATGATAATCTCGAGGTCCATCCATGTTGCTGCAAATGGCATTATTTCATTCTTTTTTATGACTGAGAAGTATTCCAATGTCTCTTATACACCACATCTTCTTTACCCATTCATCTGTTGATGGACATTTAGGTTGCTTCCATGTCTTGGCTATTGCAAATAGTGTTGCTATGAACGTTGGGGTGCATGTATCTTTTCGAGTTAGAGTTTTCATCTTTTCCAAATATCATCCATGATTTTTAGGGGTTGTATCTTGAGCTGGGAAAACAAAACCATGAAGACAGAGTGAGGAGTCATTCTGGCCTCCTTCAGGTTCACTAGTCACATTGGAAACTTATATGTCCCTGTGATGGTGGGAGACACTTGGACTTGATTTTCCTCCCATGTTGTTTCTCAAAATAGAGCCTCAGAAATATTCATGTAGGACTGCCTTGGCCTGGATGGCAAATAATTTCTACTCATATGGGAATTCAGACTACTTAGTAGCAGTTTCCTGAAGTGTTGTGATAAGCACGCTCTAGGCAGGCTCGGTGGGCAGGGGCACTGTCAGGGCTCAGTCATGTCTTAACCCTGGTGGCAGTGGGCTCATTATCTTGCTGACCTTGTGAAGACTCCAGAGCCCTGGGGAGGAACCTTGTACCCTGGGGCTCCTGGTTTGTCCTCTGATCACTTGCTCCCTTGTACATTCTGCTGTTGTCTATTTCCAGTGCATCCCCTCCCACCACCTCCGGCTTGCCTTCCTCAAAGCCCAGCACTGACCCCTCTGCCAGGGCAGCCTTCTCTTCTCTGTCTCTCCACCTGGCACTGAACCATGGAGCAGGTACTGGGAGAGTAAGGTTTTCAGGTGTTGCTGCATTTTATCCCGTGTGAAAGGGGCCATGGTTTCACCTGAGAGAGAGACATGGACCTTACAAGGACCCTGGAGGACGCTCTTAGGTTTAGAACTTGCCCAAGAAGGATCTGCTGTCTTGGCTCAGTGATAACATGACCTTGCTGGATCAGGCTCAGAATCGGTTGCCCTGAGCTCCTTGGGGTAATTGTAACTCTAGAAAAGGAAGTTGCCTTTTTGTTTTACTTCCTTGCATCTTCATAGCTGGAGGTGCAAGGGGAACACTGAAGACTTTGTGTTTTTTTTGTCTTGCTGCAAAGCTTGAGGGATCTTAGTTCCCCCACCAGGGATCTAACCTGTGCCTCCTGCAGTGGAAGCGTGGAGTCCGAACCGCTGGACTGCCAGGGGATTCCCTGAAGACTTAACTGAGCCTCGACTCAGCTTCAGCCAGTTGCTTTAGTGTGTGGAGGTGAGATATGAATATTTCAGGTCAGCCTGTTTCTACTAAACATGGGCCCAGCACAGCCAGCACCTCTCTGGGACATGTAACAGAGTGCTGGCTCTCAAGGAACGCTCTGTCTATATGGGGGGAAAGGTATGTTTGTAGGAAATGGTTAAGTCACATAAGGCTAGATGCATTTGTGTCATGCTGAGTGAGATTTTGGTCTGTAGGATGTACTATGAGGTTGGTGCAGTTGAAAGGAAAGGAAGGCAGGATCAAGGAGAGAGGTGATAGTGATAAAAGAAGTGGATGTGGGGAGTTGGTAAGAGAAGTTTACAGGAAGAGAAAGCTATCCAAGCCAGTGTCCTTGTGTCCTGGCCCAGGGTTATTCACCTGGGAGAGAAGGGTTTTGAAAGACCTGAAAGTTTGCAGGGTTGGTGCTTTTGGTCATTTCTTCCAGAATCCTAACAATGACTTACATTCACAATGTTATTTAAATCTCAGGGGACACTGAGTGCTGTTACTAATATTTTGGTAGTAGTTTGGAATATGGTCCATAGACAATAGAAAATATAATTATGATCAGTACTTAGGTCCACATCAGAGCTGTAAACTAATCTGAGAAATGACACGGTTTTGAAGTATAAGATAGGAGAGTAGCCAGTACTGGTAGCCCTCCTTCCCACATCTTCCACGGATAGAAGGGACAAGGTCGAGCAAGAGCAGTATGGCTTTTATTTTCCATGTACCTGTCTCTGTGTGAATTCAAGAGGGCGGCCAACGTTCCTACCTGCCATTTTTTTCAAAAGGAGCAAAACTTCTCATACTTACCTGTAATAAGACTCAATTCGATGGAAGTCCTGAACCTGTTAGGAGACAGTGAAACATCAGCCCCTACCTAGTCATACACATCCTCATACACACTGGGCATGAGAATGGTATTTGTGGACCATATGCCTTGGCCTCCTTCCCTTGGTAGGTCCCCATTACTCCAGATGGCCCCTAAATTGGCTAGTGTAATGAAGCAGATGGTAGGCAGGGGAATATCCAGGAGGATACAGCCTATCTTTTTCCTGTTTAACCCACGTACAGGGGCTGATCAAATGAAGCACTGTTAATGTCTGCACCAGTGATACCCAAACTTTAGAGTGCATTAGAACTCCTGAAATGCTTGTTAAAACACAGATTGTTCAGCTCTAATTCCAGAGTTTCTCATTCAGGAGATCTGTGGGTGGGGCCTGAGAATTTGCATTTCTAACCATCATTCCAGATGCTGCTGATTCAGACACCACACTTTTTGAATCACTGACCTAAGCTATTGGTTTCCAACCTTGCTGGCTGCATATTGGAATTGCTTGGGAAATAAACAAAACAATAAAGCCCAGACTATATCTCATATCATTTTCAACAGAATCTATGTGGGTGGCACCAGACATCAATATTTTTAAAGATCCCCAGGTGAATTAGTCAGTAAGGAAACACAAAGTAAAACCACTATAAGAGGCCACTAGATCTCTATTGTAATGCTCAATTTAAAAAGAAAAAGAAAAAAAGAACTGATCAGATCAAGTGTTGGCGAGGATGTGGAGGAAAAAGACTCATACACTGCTGGTGAAAATGTAAAATGTGCATCCACTTTAGAAAATGGTTTGCTGGATTCTTTAAGAGTTAAATATGTGCTTACCATATGATACAGCCATTCCACTCCTAGGCAGCTATCCAAGAGAAATAAAAGCTTATGCATCTGTGCATATAAAGAAGTGTACATGAATGTTCTTAGCAACTTTGTAATAGCCATAAACAAGAAACCACCTGAACATTAATAAGTGAATAGATTTAAAAAATGTGGTGTATTCAAATAATTGAATACTGCTCACTAATAAAAACGTACTTAAAAAAAGCTCCCCAGGTGATTCCAATGTGCAGCCAAGATTGAGAATTACTGATCTAGGTTCTTGAGACAGAAGACTGTTAATGTAGGTGTACTAGATAAATACAGTAGAACCAAATGTCTCCCATTCTTGGTCTGTGGCAGGATACTCTCGTAGTATGGACATCTTTCCTTGGGATGAATGCAGGTGGCAGTGATTGTGATGGTGGGTCATGGCTTGGACAGAGGTTCAAGCAGAATGAAGAAGGTTGAAACAGCAATCATGAAAATGGTAGACAAGCTGACTAGGGAAACAAGATGATTTCTAGGCAGAAGTGAAAGACCTCTGGGAAGTGGAGACCATAAATTTATTTTGGGGTTCTTCTCCAAAATGTACGATTTTCCCCACCAGCTGTCAGCGGCCTGAGCAAGGAAAATGGACATTTCAACTGATCCAGGGTTAACAAACTTCCAATGCAGTTGCAGACAGTAGGGCAAAGGAGTTAAGGATATTGGTGTGAGAATGGCTAAAGTGATGGACCCTATAGTCTAGGGCCTAATCCCATGAACTCAAGCAAAAGCTTTCTTTTCCCCTTTCTTTCTTTTTTCTTTTTTTTCCTGATAGGTGGTGTACTAGATATATACATAATATCACTTTCTGTGAGTAGTCACTCCCTTCCCTGTTCCATAGGATTATGGTGAGGCAAACACATAAGACTGCCCCCACAATTGAGGCAGACAAGTGACCCAGATTTGGCTAAACCTACTATCCCTTTCCCCTGAATACAATGATTAGTCCAGGGGTGAGCACCAGACCTAAACAAGGCCAATCATAGTCCTTCCCTGTAACTGATATTTGGGAGGGGTATCATAGTTTGAGGCAACATTAGATAGGATGGAAGGCTTCTCCTATGGAGTTACCTTTGAAGTGAGACCTGAATAACAAGAAGCAGAGGAAGTAACAAGCACAAAGGTGCTGAGTTGAGAAGGGTCAAGCTGTTCAAGAAATAAGGAGGCTAGGGGAGAATGCCGTTCCCATTGCCGGAACCGCTGTCCCCTTCACTCTTGACCCGGGTAATTCCCGCTCAACCTTCAGATTTCAGCCCAGACATCACTCCCTCCAGTAAGCCCTCCTTGACTTCAAGAGCGGGTCTCCCTTCGCCCCCAGCAGATGACTGGCCTGTTCCTAGGATGTAGGGGTCTGTGTTTACCAGACTCGTGTAGTTCAAGGGAGGGAGTGACGGGATAAGGGATGCAGGGGGGCGCGTGATCTCTGCCCGGTGAGAAAGCGAAGCCAACTTTCAATTTCTCAAGTACAGATCAATGCTTGGGGAGCGACAGCAGCGCGCAGAGCGGCCGATCCCAGGGCGGAAGTGCGTCCTTGGAGCCTTTCTAGGAAACTCGGAGGACCTAGCTCGTCAGTGATCCTGGGGCTGAAGTGGGGCATCGCCAGGCGCACAGGGCCACTTCAGAGAGGTGGTGTGGCAGGGCAGCGGCGAGATGGGGCTAGGGTGAGCGCGAGAACCGTCGCAAAGCAAGCCTGGAAAGGGTGAGAAGACCCCGGCCTGCCGACCACCTGTTCCTCCTGGGAGTGCGGCGCGCGTTGATTGGCTGGAGTGCCGCCCGGGTACCGGAAGTGGCTGATGCCCATAGCCAGTGAAACCCAGACAACAGCTGCGGGTTCTGAGGCAGCGGGCGGAGCAGCGCGGGGAGCCCGAGGGGAGCGTGTGTGGGGCGGTAGCTGCCTGAGGTGAGACCTCATTCTGTCCCGGCCGGGGGTGGAGGGTGCTGCGCTCCCGAACCCCTGGCCCACGAGCCCCGCGAAAACCCGACGTTTAGGCCCGTGCCTGACTCGGGTTCGCTCTGTGACCTTGGACTTTATGGTCTCCCCACCCCGCACCGGGTCCCCACCGGCACATACCCTGGACGCGGCCAGGGTCCGTCTCCGTCCTGGTTCCCTGCCTGTCAGCCGCGGGCACAGGAGCAGCAGGGACACCCCCTTCCGCGGGGGTGTCCTTACGTGGGGGATGATGGGAGCTGTGGTTTCCTCTGACATTCCATCCCCAAGTAAGCTGCGGGGACGAAATGGCGGGCAGTGTCATAAACTTCAGGCCTCCTGGCAGACTGTGCCCAGGGCCGGATATTGGTTTAAGAGGGTTAGTTACGGAAAGGAGACAGATTTCAGTGCAGAGTTAATAGAGCCTTTTGATTGTGGAAACCAGGAGGACAGAGGAAAAGAGGATAACAGTGCTTTAAATTAAGTGTCATCCAGATTGGCAGAAGGAACTTATTTTTACAAATAGTTATTGACGTCAGCTATGTGTCAGACACCGATCTAGGCTCTTTAGATACAAAATGAATGAACTATCCAGATAGTCCTCAAGGGTGTCACAGATTAGTTATGTAAATAAGATATTTACACAAATTCATTTAACAGATATTTAGCAGGTACCCGAAATGTGCTTGGCGCTGGGAATATCAAGATGAATAGAACATCATCCTTGTTCATGGTCTGAAGAAGGAAGCAGAGATGAAAATAGAGTAACAGTACAATGAGGTAGCTGCAACAAGGTGAAGGAGTCTTAGGGACAGAGAAGAAGACAGAGAGGAGTCTCTGTGTCTGAGCTGAGTCTTGTAGATGTTTGTTAAGTGTAAAAGGTGGGCAGTAGTATTCCAGGAAGTGGGAATAACCTGTTCTCAAAGGCAGAGAAGCTTTAAAGAATAAGAAGTGTTTGAACTGCAGCACCCTGAGCATGACTGCAGCTCCCACCTGTCATTGGAGAGCATGGGACAGGAGATGGGAAGGGAGACAGGGACCTGACCAGGAAGGCATGATGAGCCATGTTAAGAAGTTTTTATTCTGTAGCCATTGGAGAGCAGTGAACAGGAAGCGACATGATAACTGTAGTACAAAGAAAGAGGTGAGTGAAATGCTGATTCAGAGGACCAAGAGATAACCTCCTTCCTGCAGGTGTAAGTGAAGACTTTGGGGAGGAGGTGATCCTTGTACTGGATACTGAGTATTTAGTAGGATCTGACCTTTCAGAAGTTAAGGGAAAGTATTTTTATGAATTAAGATGCTTTTGTCTGTAAGTCACAGGATACAATTCAAGCTGGCCTAAAAAATACTAGTGTATAAGCTCTCATAATTGGAAGTCAAGAGGTAAAGTGGTTTCAGGAATGACTGAATCTAGTGGCCCTGCTGGCTCCATTTCCCCTCAATTGTCTCAGCTTGTCCTGCCTTCATCCACAGCTGGTAGTGAAATGGCAGCAGCGGTTCCAGGCAACAATATGTAGAAGTCTCTACTGTGGTTCTCTCAGGACGGCAGGAAACTATTCCCAGAAGTTCCCAGCAAACTTCCTCAGAGTATCATTGACCCAGATGAAGGCATTTGTCCATTCCTGAAACAATCCCTACTGTTCTGAACAGTTACTGGCAAGGGGAATGGTATTAACTTAACTGGGTTAACTCATTTGGAGCTCACTCCTGGAGCTCTTGGGTGAGGTCAGATCTCCTGCAAAGAGTGCGAGGCCACTGCAAACTTTTTTGCTCAAATATCGCATAAAATAATTTGAAAAGCTTTGTGTATCCCCTTACGTGTTTGTAAGTTGACATCCAAAATGTTTCATCATTTTTTCATCATGAATTTGAATAGTTGCAAAGGATGTTACTTTTGGTATGTTATAAATTTTGACATTTCAAAATTAAACGTCATGCCAGTTGGCAGGATTCCTGCCCTTGGATCCGTATGCTCACCACATCCTTCACCCTGTCTGTAACCTCCACTCTTCCCTCCTTCCCCCACTTCATTTGTCTCCTTGTCTCACTTGGTCATCTCAACTGTGTCCTGGCTAACATCCTCAAGTCCCTCACTTTCTCATTCTTCCACCACACGTGTCCCCAGATTCCCAGCCTGCTCTGGGGCTGTCAAAAGTGTTGATGGAGAAAGTCAGGAAAGCACTCCGATGGGCTGATTTCACTCCTCTCTACACTGATGCCTCCAGCATACTTGTCTCAGCAAGAGGTTGTAAGGGTGTAACAAGAGAATGTGTGTAAGTTGCTTGGCACATAGTAAGAGCTTTCATTACTCCCCAGAAGTTTAGTGCGTCCTCACTTATCTTCTCTCCTTCTTTACCCCAACTCTGCACATGCTACATTGAGGTCAGAATGTTCTTTCTGTTCCTTTTCTTATTCCTCCTGTACTTCCTAAGTCTCTGAGGCTTTGCTCACCCCATGCTCTGCCCAGAATGCTGTTAAGTGCAGTAGTCTTCAAATGACATATATTGAGGGAGTCCACAAACATTTTCTGTAACATCTGTAAGTGCATGGATCGTTGAAAGGACATCAGTCTCTAGATCCTTGACTTAAGTCTGTACCCTTGCCTACCACCAGTGTGCTTGAGAGTGGACCTGTGGCCTATAGATTTCTCTTTTCTACCTCCTTTTTCACAATTGCTCTTTTCCTCCTTTACAGAAGAAAGACATACCTCTCACCCATGCCCTCCTTAATTTTACTATAGCATATCACTCTGGGGTGGAAAAACCTCTGGAGTGCCACACAGGGGGACAATTTACTGAGGGAGTAAATGATTCTTGGACCTTTTATACCTCAAGTCCCAATCTTTGCTTTTTTTAAATTTTTTAATTTTTTCCAATCTTTGCTTTTAACAACATTTAAAAAAGACCTAATCAGGCTGTCAGCTGATAGATTATTCAATGATTTTTTACTAAAAATCACAATATGTTTTTGGCAGATAAGTTTAGAGGACTAAGTGATATTGCTATCCTAAGAGATTGCTGTAAACTCTGATTTAGGCAGTTTGGGCAAACTCAGGTCCAGTCACAGTAACTAGGGTCAGTCTGATAAGCGTAATGGAAATGTGACCTAATCAGTTGTATTATATTCCCTGTCTGCTCCCAGAAGTTTAGGGTAGGGTTGGGGGAGGGGTCAAGTTGGAGGGCAGGAAAAAAGAATGCAGAGCAAGAACTGGCAGTGTTATCTGTAATCCTGCTGCTTTGCACATTGTTGATCTGCTTGGTGGACCAGACCTTGGTAGAGATGGATGCATCAGACTGAGAGCTAGATAACTCCAGTCACTCAGACTGTCTAACACAGTGGTTCCCAAACCTGATAGGGCATCAGAATCACCTGGGCACTTGTTAAAAATACGCATTCCTTTGCCTACTCCTGGAGATTCTGACTCTGAGAGGTCTGATGTGGGACCTGGAAGTTAGTATTTTTAGAGATTTTCCAGTTGACGTTTCTTCATCTAACCTAATTCCAGGCCAAGAATCATTATTTAAGCATTGTTCATTAAAAAAAAAAAAAATCTTCCTGCTGTGATTGTAAGCCAACTAAACAATTTTTAGGGTTTTATGTGGTGGCTTCTCATGTAGACAGTATGGTCCTTTTGAAGTTTTATTTCTCATGGTTAATTAATAGGTGGATATTTGGTTTATGCATCAGTATTTTGTGAATGAGGATTTCTGAGTGCATTGAAAAAAAAATTCCAGATCTGCAGAGTTGAAGACCCTATTCTGAACTATGGAGACCCAGTAGATGCTTGTCATCCCCCAGACTGAGGACCAAGAGTGGTCCTGCTCCTAAGATGGCACATCCATCTTATCTCTCTCCAGAAACAACTAATTTCAAATTTAGAAAAGTGAAGAAGTGACAAACATAAGAAATTATGTTTGGAAATTTAAATTTATGCTATGAGTAATAGAGTGTTTCCATATGAGGACGAGGTCTAATGTGTATCTGTGCCTCTGGAAAATCAACCAAAAGGAGAATGGCTTTGGGACTTCCCTGGTGGTCCAGTGGTTAGAACTCTGTGCTTCCACTGTAGGGGGCATGGGTTTGATCTCTGGTCAGGGAACTAAGATCCTGCATGCCGCACAGTGCATCCAAAGAAAATAAAAAGGAGGATGGCATTGATTTGTGTATGAGAAGGTGTCTATTAAACAAAACAATATTTAACAAATGGCATTAATATCGTGTCACTGGTGGAATGCAAAGTAAAAGAATAGTCAGAGGGGGCAAATTTTAGTTGGGGAAGACTTTCTGGACTAGAATTTTGAACCAGGTGTTGAAGTTGGGGATAGATATACATACCTAACTTCTATGTCTTGCATCTTGTTTTACTGTGGACACGTGATTTTCCATATGGTGTGGGACAGATGTGGGTTTTATGAAGGCTGACTTTGTATGGAGCTTGATGTTGGAAAAGAAGTAACTATAGGAGAGATGCTGGTGAAAAGGAAAGGCCAGCGAGGGGGTCAGAAGTAGATAGGGACTGAAATACCAGCTTGTAGAACTTGTTCCTGGCTGAGCATTAGAGAGAAATTTATTTAAGACAGTGCTTTCTAACTCAAATAGTACCATGGATGAAGATAGCTAAATTCTCTACAATGGATTCTTACAGTTACATAGGTACACATTATCTATAATTTTCAAAAATTTCAGTGAAAAGGAGAAATCCAGTTTTTGTGTTCCTGCCCTTATTCCAGGGGAAAATTAGAGAAGGTGCTGAGTGGGGGAAAGTTGAAGAAGATTCCAGGTCATTTTTAGGGGTAGCACAAAGAGCTTCCAACACTTCAGGATTTCAGTAGGAGATCAGGTTCCTTCCAGGTGTCAGGAAAGAGGGCTTACCAGGGCTGCACCCCTGAGTGATTAGGGAGGCCAGAGGGTATGATCCTGTGGATGACTGGAGGCTGGGCAGAGAAAAGGGGCAGTACAAAGGGCACCCCAAAATCACCCCTTTCCCCTTCCCTCACCACTTGACCCCAGTCTCTCCTGCCTCTCAGGATCTTCATTTCTTCAGTAATCTCATCTTTTCTTCCCTCTTAACCTTTCTCTCTACTGGCACCATCCTTTCTAATATAAACATGTTCAAATCTCTACCATCAGAGAAAATTCTTCTTTGACTTTCTTTGACCTTTTACACTACTGCCCATCTTGGTCCTCTCCTTTCACCCAGATTTTTTGAAAGAAGCAGCAAATTAATTAATCAGTCCACTGCCACCTGGCTTCTGCTTCTGTCATTCCATTGACTCTATTTTTACATGTCATCTGTGACCATCTAATTGTCCCAGCAGACGTTTTCCAGTTCTTATCCTACTGGATCTATCAACTGTGTGTGACGCTTTGTAATTCCCTCTGCCATTGCCTTGGTGACTTATATGACACTTTTTCTGGTTCTTCTCCTACTTCACTAACCATTCTTTCTCTTCTTGGCAGGCTTCTCTTCCTCTACCTACCCCTTTATCATTAGGGTCCTAACAGGAAACAGGTACTTCGCTCAAATTAGGATAATTTGAGAAGGGTTTATTTGCAAAGAAGTTAATATAAAAGATGTAGGTGTAGGCAGGATACTGAGGAAAGCTGGGATTGGCAATAGCAGAGTAGTCACCAGCCCTAGGCCAGAAGAGGCAAGAGGTAGGGGAGGGCCTGGAGCCCACAGAGACAACTGGGTAGGATGATTCCTTGAGAGGAGTAATGAACTTCAATTGAGGGACACCATGAACCCAAGGTGATCTCATAGGAAGGAACCAGCAGGATAAATACTCTGACCTCACTGTCCTCCCTCCTTCCAGCCTCCTGCTAGGGCTCTGCATTGGTGGAACACAACTGGAAGCCAGAGGGCCCCTTGATGAGTGCTATATAGGTTACCTTCTGGGGCAGAGAACAGGGTGAAGAAAAGTTGAAAGATCTGGAGGGGAACATGGAAGTTAACTGGAGTACTCTTCAATGTTGGCCTTGGCTTTCTAGGTTTCTGTCTTCAGTATCTGACAGTTGTCACAACTATACTCATTATTGTCTATGCTGAGTACTCTCAAGTCTGTATCTTTAGTCCTGACTGCTCTAAGCTTTAGACCAATATATTTTGACTGATTCCTTGGTACTTCTGTATGGATGTGTGGAAACTCATCTTGTCCAAAACACAGCTCATTTATCATCTTCCCCCCTAACGTAGCTGCTCCTCAATATATCCAACCTTGGTGGTATCACTCTCCATCTAATTATACCTTCCTTACACCTATATCCAATCATACCCCAAGTCTTAGAGAATTTGTCCTCTCAAGCACTTCTCTAGTCTGTTTCCTCTTCATTCACACTACCACTATTACCCTAGTTAGATCTCATCACCCTTTGCCTTGATGACTGCATCAGACTTCTAACTGATCTCCTTTATGTCCTTGTCTGCTGCTTTCTGGTTCAGCCACTAAATGGCCACTTGTGTATATCTACCTGAAATGCTAATCTGACCATGAACTGTGTCATTCCTTGGCTTAAAAACCATTCCATGACCCTGCAATATAAGGATGAAATCCCATAGCTGCCCCATTCCCCCTTGAGAATCACCTTCTTCAATTAACACTTTTATTGATGGGAGGATTGTGTTGCTCAGATTTGCTGTGGTGCACAGATGCACTGCTCTAGGCAAAGGGCCTCTCCTCTTCAATATTAGCTCCCGGTTGCTTAATACCTGAACAGAAGCTGGGCTCATTTCCCCAGCATTTGGATCTTCTGTGAGGGGACAGCTAAATCCTTGGGGCCATTGTACCAATTAGGAGCAAGTTTGGCTTCATAAATTAAAAAACCATAATAGCTTAAGCAAGGAAAAAGCTTGTTTCTCTGTTAGATAAAAGAAGTCCAGAGGCAGGCATTCCAGGGCAAGTATGGCAGCTCCACAGAGTCATCAGGGACCCAGGTGCCTTCCTGTTCTTGTCCCACTGTAAGGTATGCTGGTGAACTCATGGTCCAGGAGGGCATTTCAGCTATCACTTCATGCCCCAGGCACAGCACAGAAGAGGGTGAAGAAATATATCCCCTTACTTTTAAGGAGATATCCCAGAAGTCCCTCGTGCTGTCATTTGCATTTTACTGTCTCATTGGCCAGAAGCTAGTTACATGGCCAAATCTAGCTGCAAAGAAGGCTGAGAATATATTTCTTTAGGCAGCCTCATTGCTACAAAAATAAATTCATTATTCTGTTGCTGATGAGGTGGGGAAGAGTGGAGATTGGGATAGACAACTAAAAATCCTTGCCACAGCCTTTTAGAAGTTTTAAAAAAGTATAGGCTTTAAGATTTATAAAAGTGCTAAGAGGGGCTTCCTTGGTGGCGCAGTGGTTAAGAATCCGCCTGCCAATGCAGGGGACACGGGTTCGAGCCCTGGTCCAGGAAGATCCCACATGCCGCGGAGCCACTAAGCCGTGCGCCACAACTACTGAGCCTGTGCTCTAGAGCCTGCGAGCCACAACTACTGAGCCCACGTGCCACAACTACTGAAGCCCGCACACCTAGAGCCCGTGCTCTGCAACAAGAGAAGCCACTGCATTGAGAAGCCTGCGCACCGCAGCGAAGAGTAGCCCCTGCTCGCCGCAACTAGAGAAAGCCCACGCACAGCAACGAAATCCCAGTGCAGCCAAAAATAAATAAAATAAATTTTTAAAAAACTAAAAAAAAAAAGTGCTAAGAAAATTGTATAAAGGGACCAATTACAATATTAGTAAGTAAAAATCAACAGCATTGCTATATGTATGTATATATATATGTGTACACACACACACACACACACACACACACACACACACACACACACAATAACAACCAGTCAGAAAATATAAGAAAAACTCACTAAAAGAGAAGACATACAGAAACGTGATGGATATAAAAACATCAGGGTAAGTTTGGAAATTTTACAAAATTATACTAAAATTTATTTGGAAAAATAGAATAGACAGGAATATTTGAAAAAGAAGATTAACAAGTGAGCACTTTCTCTAACATATTAAAAAATTTAAAGCTACAGTAGGTTGAACAGTTTGGTGTTAGAGAGGGAATAGATCAATAGAACTGAATGGAGCCTGGAAATTGACCCAGATATATATGGAACTTTAGACTATGGTATAGGAGGCATTTCAAATTAGTAAGGAAAATTAGGTATTGATACAATGTAGTGACCATCTGGAGAAAATTAAGCTAGAACCATACTTTATCCAAATATACGGGAGCCAAGGGTGGTTCCTTCTGTCCCTGTTATAGCTAAGTCACATTAACCTTTTGAATAGGTAATGCCTACAACATATACAATCCCCTATTCTCTAGAGCTGGTGAGCGCCACAGAACTGGGCTAAAGATATTTCATCTTGCTACTCATTTCTGGTTTCTTCCTCTATAAACCCAAAGGTTATATTAGTCATTTTTGTCCCTTTCCCAACCTTTTCCATATACCATCTATTAATATGGCCACAATTTTCCTTAAATGTTTTTATTACCAACCTCAGGTTCTGCCTCAATTCACTGTTAATATTATGGAACTTTTATCAGCATCTTCTTACCATCCATTTCCTATTCTCTCCTTAAATCTCTTCCTCTGATAATTTCCCTTACTCTTCTCAGTCAGCGTCTGCTCTTTGTGTAGCATGTCCACCATAATCCTAAATCTTTCTCTTCTCTTCAGCAGCGTCCTGTAATCTCACCAGATACAGAGAGTGCTTTTGGGTGCTGTCAGAACCATGTCAAGCTCCATACTCCCTAGTATTGGCTTCATTTAGCTGTGATACAGCCACTTCACAGACTTACCCTCTCTCATTTCAGATTGTGAGATGGGGACTGAGAACAAGGAGGTAATTCCCAAGGAAGAAATTTCTGAAGAATCTGAACCACATGGGGCAATATTAGAAAAACTTCCAAAGGTGGTTTATCAGGGTCACGAGTTTGGAGAAGCATGTGAAGAAGACATATTGGAGGAGCATTCCAGAGAGTCCACAGAAGAGGTTCTGGAGCAGGTGTCCCCTGAGGAGAGAGACTTTGCATCAGGGTTAATTATCTTTAAGAAATCACCCTCAAGTGAGAAAGACCATGAGAATAATGAAAGTGAGCGAGCCTACAATCCTAGCTCAAACCTGATCACGTACCAGGGAGATACTACGGCAGAGGCAGTTAGCACATTTGCTGCTTCTGGCCAAAACTTCATAGAGAATTTAGGACCTAATAAAACACATAGAAATTCTCTGGGAGAAAAGCCTCATACATGTAAAGAATGTGGGAAAGCCTTTAATCAAAACTCACATCTTATTCAGCATATGAGAGTTCATAGTGGAGAGAAACCCTTTGAATGCAAAGAATGTGGAAAAACATTTGGAACTAACTCAAGCCTTCGAAGGCACCTGAGAATTCATGCTGGAGAGAAGCCCTTTGCTTGTAATGAATGTGGAAAGGCCTTCATTCAGAGTTCACATCTCATCCACCATCACAGAATTCACACTGGAGAGAGACCTTATAAATGTGAAGAATGTGGTAAAGCCTTCAGTCAGAATTCAGCCCTTATTCTACATCAGAGAATCCACACTGGGGAGAAACCATATGAATGTAATGAATGTGGGAAGACCTTTAGGGTTAGCTCACAGCTTATTCAGCATCAGAGAATTCATACTGAAGAAAGATATCATGAATGCAATGAGTGTGGCAAAGCCTTCAAGCATAGCTCAGGCCTCATTAGACACCAGAAAATTCATACTGGAGAAAAACCCTATCTGTGTAATGAATGTGGGAAAGGCTTTGGTCAGAGTTCTGAGCTCATCCGGCATCAAAGAATTCATACAGGAGACAAACCGTATGAATGTAATGAATGTGGGAAAACTTTTGGCCAGAACTCAGAGATTATTAGACATATTAGAATTCATACTGGTGAGAAGCCCTACGTATGTAAGGAATGCGGGAAGGCCTTTAGGGGAAACTCAGAACTTCTTAGACATGAGAGAATTCACACTGGAGAGAAACCCTATGAATGCTTTGAGTGTGGAAAGGCCTTTAGGCGGACCTCTCACCTTATTGTCCACCAGAGAATTCATACTGGAGAGAAACCTCATCAGTGTAATGAATGTGCCAGAACCTTTTGGGATAACTCTGAGCTGCTTCTCCACCAGAAAATTCACATTGGAGAGAAACCTTATGAATGTAATGAGTGTGAGAAAACATTCAGCCAGCATTCCCAACTTATCATACATCAGAGGATTCACACTGGAGAGAAGCCTTATGAGTGCCAAGAATGTCAGAAGACCTTTAGTCGGAGTTCTCATCTCCTCCGACATCAAAGTGTTCACTGTATGGAATGATCTGCAAAGCATGAAAGCCTTCTGTGGAAAAGCTGAAGTCAGACTTATTGTTCTCAGTCTGTACCCCAAGTTCTCAGATCAAATGAATGGACAGAACCTCCTCTGTCCTTTTACTGATTTTTATTTAAACAGTTGGTCAAAAAGGATGAGGCACTTTTATGAACTATTCATTGAGAAGTTTCAGTGTACTGAGTTAAATCATAAAAGCTGTTTCAGGCCTTAATTCTCCACTATCCCTTTTTCCTTTCCTTCCTCCCTCCCCACTAGTGGATCACATAACATTAGGGGTCTTTACTGGCCATCTAGCCCAAATTGTTACTGTTCAGGAAAAATGGAGGAACATGATTCCACCACTTCCTAGGAATGACAGAGTTGACCCCTCGAATATTACCCCTGAAATGTTAAAGTCATGGCCTAGAAGACACACCTCTCTCTTTCCCACTGTTTAGCATTGGAATTTAGTAAGCTTTTATTAGCTTCAAAATCTTCCAAACTTGCTATCAAGTTCCCTTGGAAGATGGCAGCATTAATGAAGAAGCGGGAAGCTTGGGTCATTTCCCATCTCCTGCTAGGCTTCCTTAGTCATCTGAGAGGGTGCCATGATAGAGGAAACTGACAAGCAATTTATAGGATTGTAAGTGAAGGCCCTCAGAATCCAGAGGGGCTGATTAGCAAGGCCAGGGGATAAACAAGTGGGGCCAGACTACTCAGCATGGGCAGAAGCAGCTCTTTTGCAGCTCTTTCTCATTTCAGGGCCGTTCAGACTGAGTGCTCCCAAGAACTCTGCTGCATTCACTTTGGGCCCCAGCTTGTGTTGCTGCTGACAGATCCTGTGTCAGGAAATAACAAAGAGGACTGCAGCTTCATTGTCACTAGGTACCTGGCCACGGTGATGAGCTGGTTCACCTGACTGACCAGGACCCTGCCTTGCCAAAGCACTTAAGCTCCCATGACCTGGGCCCCACTGCTGGGGTCCCTGGCTAATAGGCCAGGATGTGACAGCCTCTTCTCAATTTGCCCTTGGCTTTGGAATTCTCTTTCTTCAGCATTTCTACATGTGTTTTCTGTGTTCTCTTACGTGTTTTTTTTTTTTTTTCTTCTTCAAGGAAACACATCCTCAATTTTTCATGTGTCAATGTTTCTGAGGCAGTGAATGGTAGTGGGAATTGCACTAACGGGGATCCAGCTTGCTTGGGGTCTGGTCTTAGAACTAGACCTTGAATAAGGCACTTCACCTGCTGATCCCTAATTTCCTCATCTGTAAAATGAGGGGAGTTGAACTAAGTGATCTCAAGTTTCAACTGGCCCAATAATTCCTTTTTTCTTTTAAAAAAATTTAACTTTATATATCTTCAGTGTTTTATTCTTTAATCTCTTTATTACACTAATACTAATCACTAGTATTTATTGAATTTTTACTATGTGCCAGGCACAGTGCCAGACAGTTTACATTTTTGTTTTCACAGCCTCCCTATGGTATGGGTACTCTTTTTTTAAAAACAAACAAAACGGCTTTATTGAGGTATAATTTGCATACCATAAAATTCACCTGTTTAAGTGTTCAGTTGAATGCTTTTTAGTTAATTTACAGAGTTGCACAACCATCAGTGATGTAGGTTCTCTTACACCAATTTGAAAGGTGAGGGGCAGGGGAGAAGTCAAGTAACTTGCCCATGATCACACAGCTGGTAAGTGCTAGAGCCAAGACTCCAGCCCTGAGCTGTGCTCCTAAGCACTGTGTTGTACTGTGAATAGGTGCATGCATTACTGCCTTATTCGAAATCCTTTGTACATTTTCTATTCCTTATTAATTACTACATGAATTTGAATATAATGGATTTAAATCATGTCCTTGGAAACATAATTGGTCATAGCCAAAACCCATCAAGTGGGTTTATTCTGTACCCCAATATGTGCCCCCACCCCCGGGCTCATGCTCTTGGCTTGAGAAAAGGGCTGTACAAGTAAAACAGTTGATGGGGACTTTCTTGGCAGTTCAGTGGTTAAGACTTTGCCTTCCAATGCAGGGGTGTGGGTTCGATCCCTGGTCGGGGAGCTAAGATCCCACATGCATCAAGGCCAAAAAACCAAAACATAAAGCAGAAGCAATATTGTAACAAATACAGTAAAGACAAAAAAAAGTCCATCTCAAAACAAACAAAAAAGCTGATTACACAGTTTCCACATCCTTCCAGGTACCTCTGTCTCTAGTAGTTAGACGTTAGTAGAAGTTCTTTAACTCATCTCTTTCCATAGGGTGTTTACAAGTGCAGTGTGCTCTCATTCCTTTTTTCATCACTCAAGCTCAAATTGAATTATACCCAAACATATCTTTCTCATGTGAAACCTGGATGTTACTTATTCCCTTAACTTCTTATTCCTGTGTTTGAATATTTTATTTGCACATTCACCCCTTGCCAGCCCTTAATATAGAACTCAGCACCTCTTCAAGCTCCCCAGAAAGGATCCCGTCACAGAAACATATCCATGAGTAATACGGACTCTACTCAAGATTCTGGTGTGTAAGAGGTGGAGAAGGGGGTTTGTATCCTACTAGACATCTCGTTCTCAGCAGTCCCTTCTTTGCCAAACTGCCACTGAAGGTTTTTCTCTTTGTCCTCCCCTCTCAGGGCTGTCACCTCAGCTCCTTTTTAGGCCCTTCAATAACAGACTGCTCATTGGAACACTAGAAGGCAATTTAGTGACCAATTCTTGTTGTGCCTGATCATATTAGGGGAAGAAGTTCTCACCTCTCATTCTAAGAAGAATTTTCCAACATATATTAATTCTTTCCCAAGAGAAATTCTGGTGAATGAAATTATTTCCACCTTGTTATATACACTACACACGCATCCTGTAACCTCACTACCTGCCCTTATCCACCTTACACCCAGCTAGCTCAGAAATATTTCTCTCTTTTCCTTGTTTGCCCCCTCCCCCTCAATTTTCTTAGGAGCCAAAATCTGACCATAATATAATTGACTGGTAGTCATAATCTAGTGCAAGTAGAATTCTATCAAGGAAAGAAAAGATGTGAATTTTCTTAATTTTAGACCCATTAAAAATACCAGGCCTCACAATCTCAAAAACCTACCAAAATACCCAGAAATACCCTTCAGAATTTTTGCAGACCTAACCATGTACATTTTCATCCTTCCCTAATTAAACAGTTTTACTGGTATATTAACACTTTATGTAAATAAAGTATTTCTTTACAATTTTACTGATTTGATGCCTTTCTAAGTATATTCCAAAGTACATTGTTTCATTATGGTCTTAATATGACTTTGTATGCCATTTTCCTGCCATCCTATAAATTTCACCTTAGTACCCCCAATGTGCTCTGGTAGCTTCTGGTTTTACGTAAGCTGTTCTCTGTCCTTTTATTTATTTTTTTAAAAAAATTAATTATTTTTGGCTGTGTTGGGTTCTCATTGCTGCGTGAGGGCTTTCTCCAGTTGCAGTGAGCAGGGGCTACTCTTCGTTGCAATGCGTAGGCTTCATTGCTTGGCTTCTCGTTGCGGAGCATGGGCTCTAGGTTCGTGGGCTTCAGTAGTTGTGGCATGCAGGCTCAGTAGTTGTGGCACACAGGCTTACTTGCTCCACGGCATGTGGGATCTTCCTGAACCAGGGCTCGAACCCATGTCCCCTGCATTGGCAGGCGGATTCTTAACCACTGCGCTACCAGGGAAGTCCTGTTTACTCGGTCCTTGATCTTCTGCTTTGCTTGGTGAGGTCTTTTATCTTTCATGACAGGGAAAATGTTACCTACTTTGTTTATCTAGATAGATAGTTTTTCAGGATTATCAACTTAATGTAAGGTATTCTGGATCTGGAATTTCTTGGTGTCCAGTGGTTAGGACACCGTGCTTTCACTGCTGAAGGCCCGATCCCTGGTCAGGGAACTAAGTTCCCACAAGCCTTGCGGTGCAGGGGGAAAAAAAAAAAGATATTCTGGATTTAAAAAAAATGTTACTGAGATTTCTGTGCTGGTGTTTATTATTGTTTTGTTTTGACATGTTCTCCTGTGTGACTCCTGGTCTGAGGCAGTTTCCTTAGGTTGTTAGGTACAGGGTCTTTGAGACTCAGGAAAGCTCTATCTAGAAAAATGTGCATGCAAATTCAGGGAACTCATGGACCATCTGAAACTCATCTTTGGACCTCTGTAGTCCTTTACACGGTCCTGAAATCAAACTTTTACCTATAAAACAAATTACCAAGTAACCCGCAATAACCTCTACCTCATCATATCCCTCAGCTTTGGGGATGAAGCTATGCCAAGACTATCCGCCTGGGTGAACCCCTGAAAGTGAACGGGAGTTGGAGCCTCAGTAAAATCCAGTGGGAAGCGGGACGTGGTGATTCTGGTGATAACCTGAGGAGAGGAGCCTCAATAACGGGGCCCCTGCACATTCATCAACCACCTGCTGAGCCCCTACAACGCGTTGGGACCTGTGCAACGCGCGGGGGGCTAAGCGCTAAGAGGCTGGTGGGGACTTGAGCTATGCAGGAGAGGTCAGCGCTGCGGAGTGGGGAGTAGGCGAGAAGGCTTCGATTCTCCCACGGAGCAGGAAGCCCGCCTCCTCCCTGAGAGCTGGGGAGCGGCGGCCGACGAGGCAGGCGCGGCCCCCTCCTCGAGACCCAGGACGCGAGCTCACCCCTCTGCACCCGCTGGCCGTCCCTGCCACGTCCTTTTCTCCAGCCCGGGCCTCGCACTGGGGCTCGGCTGCGACTCGCATCTCTCCTGCGGTGCCGCTGACGAGAATGCTGATGTTTATTTGTACTACGCTTTGCAGACAGTGTTTTCATCGGTGGACCCAACTTTGCCGGCACCGACGAACCTCTAAGTCATCGAAAGCGCTCGGCCACCACTGCCTCCGGGACCAAGAGGTACTGATAAGAGCCTCATCGAGCCCTGAGGCTGGGGCCGCTCTCGGAAGCCTGGGGACCCTTGTCCGTGCGCCACCTGGCGGGCGGGGGCGGGCCAGGGCGGCGCGCGGCGTGATTGGTCGAGGCCCGGGGTGCCTTTTTGCTGGTGACCGGTGGGGGCCGGAGGCTGAGGTGCGAGGGCCCCGAGAGTGGGCTACTGCGCGCTGCTGACCCCGAAGTCAAGTACTGGGGCGCCCGCCGGACGGGACCTGGGCTGGCGTCTCTCAGGCCGCCGTGATTTGTCGTTTGTGAGGACGTTTCACATCCCAGGGTGGGATCTATTCCGCCGTTCCCTGATGTTCATGGAGTCCTTGCCGCGGCCCAGGTTCTTTCGAATTTCCAACCAGGCCAATTAAGATACTTATCTAATAACTAATTATTAAAATTTAATTTAGTGGCAGTGGGAAAGGACATACTCAAGGTACAGAAGGCAGGTTTTGCTTCAGAAAGAAGGAAGAAAGCACTATCCTCTGAGGCTGCTGGAGGAACTGAGACGACAGATGTGGAGGGAATGAGCGCAGGGTGGCCAGCAGAGTTGATTATTTGAGGCCTTTTGCTAAGAAGGGTGATTAAGCATTGGAGTGGGCAGATTACCCAAAACATCATCTAGAAAGGAGAAAAATGCTTCTGTGCCCCTGATCTGCTGGTTATGTCGGCATTCTCTGAGCTGGGTTGTGGTGGGGACAGGGCGGAACTTTAGTCACAGGACTATAATCCACACTCCACTCCATTGACTCCCAAGTGGGAGGAATCCCAGGAGTGCAGCGAATGTGAGAGAGACCCGAGGGGTCTTCATGCGGTCGGGTGGAGCTGAGATTCTCTGCATCAGAGAGTTCACACTGGTGAGCAACCCTGCTAATGTAATGAATTCCACCTTCAGACAGAATTCCCACCTTGGAATTCATCAGAAAACTTGTACTGGAGAGGCCCTTGGAATACCAATGCGGAAAAGCCTCTGATCAGAACTCTCACCAGTTTCAGCATCAGAGCATCCACAGTGCACAGCGATCTGGGGATTTACTCACTGTAGGACACTTTCATTCCGACCTGAAACTTTGCTCTGATCTTTCCTCTTCTCTACCGATGTCACTAGACTGGAAATGCCCTTTGTGCCAGCTAATTTTGTCCTGCTCCTTGAGGACAGGGCTACCTTGTTGTAGAAGAGCGTATCGCATTCAGCCCAGGGTTGCCACTCAAAAATTAACCAATGAATGACTTAAATAAATAAGAGGCCATAAATGATGAATTGGACATTTCAAATTTAATTAACTGAATGTAGGATCATAATGCCTTTGCTGTCCTTTATTTTTCTATGCAGATCCTTTATCCCCTAAAATGATGGCCATGGCATTAAAGGTCTATATCACCCATCTAATATAAATTATATCTCTTTATGTGATATGGGGACACGTAAAATGTTAAACATTGAACCAAAACCTTTCTTTAGCTGAGGGAATTGATCCACTATACGATTTACTCAAATACAAGATAGCCACAGATTGCTTTAAACACACCTCTTCTCCTTGCAACTTTCAGCACTGAAACAAAACAAAACCCAAATCAGATACTTCACCTGTACCATCCTCAAAATCTTTCTTTCATAAGAGGCTTTGTTTACTTCTTGATCTCGTTTCTGTTTTTATACATTATTTCCATCTTCTTGGATATATTATATTTTTTTCTTCATGTGAGCTATATCTTAAATGTATTTGCTGGGATTCAGTATTCTTACTTTTGCAGCTGCTTCAGCATCATCACAGGCTTATGTTTTCTTCATATGTAGTAGTATGCTCAGGATAATCTTGAAAATTAGTTGTTCTTGTGTGTTTTGTTTTGTTTTGTTGGCTGAGCCACACAGCTTGTGGGATCTTAGTTCCCTGAGCAGGGGTTGAACCTGGGCCCTCAGCAGTGAAAGCGTGGAGTCCTAACCACTGGATGGCCAGGGAATTCCTTGAAAATTAGTTTTTAAATGACTTGTTATTGAAAGGATTAGAATCTATTGCAGGACAAACCATATGTTGGGAGCCTCACTATCTACAGCAGAACCCTGCCAGGCTGGATGTTCTGTCCGTTGAATACAGGCAACGCCTCTTTAACTCCTTTCTTTCTTTCTTTCTTCCTTTCTCCCTTCCTTCCTCCTTCCTCCTTTCTTCTTTCCTTCCTTCCTTCCTTTCTCTTTCTTTCCTTCTTTCTTTCTTCCTTCCTTCCTTCCCTCCTTCCTTCCTCTCTCTCTCTCTCTCTCTCTCTCTCTTTCTTTCCTTCCTTCATTCCTTTCTACAGAAATTTATTTTCTCACTGTTCTGGAGGCTACAAATCCCAGATTGAGATGCCAGCCAATTTGGTTCCTACTGAGAGCTCTCTTCCTGGCTGTGGGTGACCATGTTCTCACTATGTCCTCACATGGTGGAGGGAGAGGGAGGGAAAGAGGAAAGAAGGAAGAGAGGGAGAGCGGGAGAGCTTCTTTTTCTCTTAAAATGTTTTCTCAGGTACCTTGGGGAAAAGTGTCCCTTTTTTCTCTCTATGCCACGTGGACCCGTTCATTAGCTAGAAATAAATTCCAATTAAGCAAAGAAACAGCAGTAATGCAGGAAATGCAAGTGAATCAAGGAAAAAGTAGCCATTTGTTTTTAAGGCAAACAACCAAATAACCAGTGCCACCAGCCTGTAAAGACCCCAAACACACCCAGAAATCCCTTCAGAATTCATCGTGGATTGTCTAATCTTGGTTATTCCCTGAATTTCAATTTCCTCATTCATAAAGTGGGGAAAATACCCACGCTTCAAGTTTGTGGGAGTATAGTACAAAATGGTATATCTGACAGTCCACTGCTTTGTGTATAGTAGGAGCCCAATAAATGCAGTTTCTTTTTCTCTTTTACCCACTTTCTTTCTCCTCTGATTTACCCCAAGTTAAAGATGCTTTCCCACAAGCGTTAGAATTCAAAGAGAATAAAAATTGCATCTTAACCACTACATTGTACTTATTTTTATTTCCTGTTTTTTTTTTTCTTTCTGTGTTTTGTCTTAAATGTACATTATTTCATCTACCTTAAGGCCACTAAGTAGCCCTTGTGAGTTGACATGGGAATCTAATTACCATTATAACACTGTTTCTTTGTCAGGGCCAATGTATTATGTTTGCAGGTCTACCACAGAAGATTTCTTCCTTTACAAGTGGGAATTCCATTGTGAAGTGCTTATAGGAAAAGTCAAAACTTCTTTCTACTGCTTATAAGTTTTAGTTCTTGTTTCTAAAATGAAATTCCATATCTCAGCCAATTCTGCTGCCTATGTATTTATTACTGGCTTTAAGCAATTCGATTTTGATAGTACCTTGGTGTATCTGTCTTCACGTTTCTTCTGCTTTGTGTTTGTTGAACTTCTTGGATCTGTAGATTTATAGTTTACAGCAAATTTGGAAAGTTGTTAGCTGTTACTTCTTCAAATGTTTTTCTGCTTTCCTCTTTCTTCCCCTTGGGACTCTAATTACACATGTATTAGGTTGATTAAAGTTGTCTCACAACTTACTGATTGATGCTTTGTTCATCTATTTTTTTTAAAATGTATTTTTTAATCTCTGTATTTCATTTTGGATAGTTTCTATCCAGTACATTTTTCATCTCAGACATATCTTTCATCTCTAGAATTCAGTCTGGGTCTTGTTAATATCTCTTCTCTGTCTTTCTCCGTGCTCATGTTTTCCTTTACCTTTTTGAACATACGGAGTATAATAGCTGCATTCAGTGTCCTTGTCTAATAATTATCATCTGTGTCATTGCTGGATCTGTTTCTATCGATTTTTTCTCCTCATTATGGATCATGTTTTCCTTTTTCTTGCATGCCTTTTTGATTGGGTGCCAGGCATTGTAAATTGTATGTTGTTGGGTACTTTTTTTTTTTTTTTTTAATTCCTTTAAATATTTTTGACCTGGGAAGCCCTAAGCTAACATTTTTTAATGTTACCTGTTCCGGTCACTGGGCTAGGTGTTATTGAATTTAATCCCTATCACGACCTATGGATGGGTACTATTATTTCCCCCATTTTACAGAAGAGAAAGCTGAGACTAGGAGAGTGATTTACCCAAGGCTGAGTTATGTGTCCCACAGAATTCATGTTGAAGTCCTAATCCCCAGTACCTCAGAATGTGTCTGCATTTGGAGATAGGGTCTATAAAGAGGTAGTGAGGGCTTCCCTGGTGGCGCAGTGGTTGAGAGTCCGCCTGCCGATGCAGGGGACACGGGTTCGTGCCCTGGTCCGGGAAGATCCCACATGCCGCGGAGCGGCTGGGCCCGTGAGCCATGGCCGCTGAGCCTGTGCATCCGGAGCCTGTGCTCCGCAATGGGAGAGGCCACAACAGTGAGAGGCCCGCGTACATAAAAAAAAAAAAAAAAAAAAGAGGTAGTGAAGTTAAAATGAGGTTATTAGGGTGGGCCCTAACCCACGATGACTGGTGCTCTTATAAGAGGAATTTAGGCCACAGATATGCAGAGAGGGAAGACCATGTGAAGACACAGGGAGATGGTGGTCATCTGCAAGCCAAGGGGAGAGACCTCAGAAGAAACCAACCCTACCAACACTTTGATCTTGGACTTCTAGCTTCCAGAATCTTAAGAAAATAAATTTCTATTGTTTCAGCCACCCAGTCTATTGTACTTTGTTCGGGCAGCCCTCATGAACTCACAGGATCAGCACAGCTAGTGAGTCCTGAGCTTTGGGATCTGTACTGGCTGCCTGCCTGCAGAGCCCACCACTGCTGAACTGACCACTGCTGCTGAAAGGGTTCTCTCAACTACAGGCTGCCTGTCAGCTTCCTGAGAGGGGGAACAATCTGTTTCTTCCTCTGTCTCCTGCTGTGGACAAAAGACCACGCTCGTTAGCAGGTACAAGTTCTTTTGTTTATTCAGCTGCACAGCTAGGGGAACTTTCTGCTATCAGTGAATTCCAAAATGCACATGTGAGCAGGGCACTCATACATAGAAACACGAACAGATTATGATTGGACCAGTATGGCACCTTTAAATCCCAGGAGCCCCTCTTGGATACAGAACTAGTTCCTGTAATACAACCAAACTAAGTATACAGAACCTCTGCTGTTGGAATAGCTTCTTTTGCACTAACGAAGTCAGAAGAGATGGCCTCAGGTCAACATTTTGCCTACAAAATATTCTGGTTTCAGCTCTTTTCAGTGATGAATACAGGGTGCTGCAGTTAAAATGATGGCTATTTCTGGAGTGACCACCACCAAGACCAGAGCTCCAATCCATACCCTTGACGTCTTGACCACATCATCTGCCTCCCAGATCCTGCTCTGCCCTTTCAGGGACCAGGACTCTCCTTCGCCAGTCAGTCCGCAGCACCAGGCTGCAGAAGTGGGGAGATGTTCCATGGGGTGGAGCACGCTCATGGTCTTCCCAAATTTGTTCTCTCCTTCAGTTTTAATTGGGCAAATTGTCACCCTGCTAGAGGTGTTTTCCAGCCTCCCTGGTAGGTAGATGTGGCTGTGTAGTTGAATCTTCACCAAAGGATTGGGTCCCCTTCTGCGACACCTGATGAAAAGGAAATTGCCAGTCCTTGAGACCATTACTTCACTCTTCCTGGGAAATGGAATGTGGATACGGTAAGGATCCAGCATCAACCATGCAGACAAACACATCCTAATCCAGGGGACAGAGGAGCAAGGTGGGTCCCTGACGTACCTGGTGAAATTAAACTGAGCTGTCCCTTAGACCAGGGCTTGAAAAAAATTTCCTGTAAGGGGCCAGAAGTAAATATTTTAGGCTTTGTGAGCCACAGTCTGTCACTTAACTCTTCTTTCCTGCTTTTTACACTTAAAAAAATGCAAAAACCATTCTTAGCTTGTGGGCTTTAAAAAAACAGGCCGCAAGATGGATTTGGCCTGTGGGCTGTTTGCTGACCACCTGCTCATGTCTGGACATTTACGTGAGAGAGAAATAAAACTTGTATCTCAGAGTCAGGGAAGGCCTCTCTCAAGAGGTGACACTTAAGTGGAGATCTAGACAAAGTAAAATGTGACTTATGTAACTATCTGGGAGGAGAGCATGGAGTTAGGGAATGGAGAATGAGGACAGAGGTCCTGAGGTGGAAAGGAGTTTATAACACGGGCCAGTTAGCAAGTAATCACCTCCTCACTCCAAGTCTGCCGTCCCCTGCCGTACTCTATGAGACTGGAGCTGGAACTGTCGACATCTCCCCTTTGCCAGCTGGCACAGTGTCAGGCTTTGCCAGTAAAGGGCACTGGAGGGACAAAGCAAAGAGGAAGGGGCTTGTCCTTCTGGTAGTTTTCCTTCTTGTCCTTACAGTGCAGCACCCGTCCTCTGGTGAGTTTGCGGGCACCTCGACCAGTGGCTTCCTGCTCTGACCTGCAGCGCCTTGATGAACTTCACCAGCCAGTGTCAATATTTAACAACTAGTTAAAAAAGAAAAGCCCTGATTTGTAGCATTCCTGATTTCCACGGCATGAATACTCTCACCATGACCAATTTCAGTGCAGGCTGGCGAAAAGAAGTGCAGAACTGGCTGTTGCAAGCCTGTACAGACCAGCTCGCACATACCCCTGGGGCAGCCACACCTGTCCAGTCAGGCCTGAATTTCACCTGTCCAGTCTTGGGCTGGGGGTGCGGGGGAGGGTTGGCTCTCCTAGGTCTGCTTCTTCCTCTGATGCTCTCCCTCAGTCCTAGAGGTAGTAGCTGTTCCCCATGCTGCTATTCCTATATTAAGATCTCGTTACCTCCTTTAACAGATAATCCCCCTTTACTAGCTAGCACTTCTTTGTATTAAACGTTTCCTGCTCAAAGAACAAGTGTGGTTTGTCTCATGCCTGGACACTTGTAGATGTGACCCTGTCCCAAGAGGCAGCTCAGTATGGGGCCAAGGAAGGGCCAGGACCAAAGGCCCATTCACAATAATACTAATATAGGATGGCCACTGCCTGCAGAGCTGCTCTGTGCCAGGCCCAGAACCCTAATGAAGTCGGCATCTTGGCTGTTACTCGCAGCCAAAGGCATGCTAGTTGATACAGTCATCTCAAACAGAGGGCATGAGGCGATGAGCTGAAGGTGGGACTAGGTAAACATTTTTTCCTAAATCAAGAAAGACACAGGAAAAATCTTAAGGTGCTTATAACTTTTATGGAATATAGTCCTAAAACTGATCAGACAAAAGTACAATTCTGTCTGGAGACTTTCTCACCCACAGTCCATTGGGAAGGCTCTTTTCTGGCATGAACTCTCTGATGTCTGATAAGCTCAGAACTCCATCTGTAGGCCTTCCCACATTCTTTACATAGGAAAGGTTTCTCTCCACTGTGGATTCTCAGATGCTGACTTAGATATGAGCTTTGACTGAAGGCCTTCCCACACTCATTACACTCGTAGGGCTTCTCCCCTGAATGAACCCTCTGATGTTGAACAAGGTGAGCACTCCACCTGAAGGACTTCCCACACACATGACATTCGTAGGGTTTCTCTCCTGTATGAATTCTCTGATGCTGAATGAGGTTTGAGCTCTGGTTGAAAGTTTTCCCACAGTCACTGCACTTATAGGGTTTCTCTCCAGAATGGATTCTCTGGTGGATTATAAGGTGTGAGTTATAAATGAAGGCTTTACCACATTCACTGCATTCATGGTCTTTCTTCCCTGTGGGAGTTGTCTTAAGGGTGACGACCATCTGCCTGAAGCTTTTCCCCTGAGCGGGGGACTTCTTCAGCCTTTCCCCTTTGAGATTTCTCTGCTGCTGCTCTAAAGGGGCCTCAACTTCAGAGGCAGCTTCAAATGTAGAGATGCTGGTGGTGAGTTTTTCTCTGAGCACCTGTGATTCCACGTCAGTAATGGGTGGTTCTGGCAACGACCCTTTGTCCTTGGGCTCTGCATCATCTTCTGCAACAACTGATGGAAAATGTAAATATACCTGTTCTGGATGTATGGAGAAATGACACTTGGATTAGGATTTCTGGCATGAAAATAAAAGCTTAAAAAATATTCAATATACACACACGACAAAATTCAGAAGGAAAGTCATTTAAATATGAACACTGGTCATCTGTTGGTGATGGGATTGTGTAGGGGAGAAGGTTTCTCCTTTTTTCTCCCCCCTCCCCCTTATCTGTTTTTTCTAAATTTTCCTTAATGGAACACTGCAAAAATGTTATTTGAAAAATAAATTTCAAGGCAGGACCTTCTTTTTTAGGATTTACTCTTAAAAAATATGAGCAAAAATAATATTTTCAAGAAACTAGGGAGTGATGATGTGTGGGAAGGGAAAAATGAGAATCACAGGTTGAGGGAAAAGGGACGTTCCTAAACGCGCAAAGACCCTGCTCCTCCTGACTCCGTGACCTTCACCTCTTCCCCGTCATTCCCTGCCCCACAAATCTCTAGCCACAGAAAAGGATCCCCAAGCAGCTGGCTCCTTTACTGAAGGGACGACTGCCTTCTTGGTGCTTTCTGCCTTTCCCTTTGACCTGCTCCTTAAAAAACGAAGAGAAGAGTGCTTTGCATTTTGGTTTTTAAAACATCTCTAACGCTTTTTGTCTTTTAATTGTAATGCTTTCTGTAGTCTAAAGAGGACAAAAAGCAATTGCTATAAGGTAATGCAAGACTTTAAAAATACATTTTTTTTCAGGTTAAATGCTTGTGGTTAAAGAAATCTGAAACATGCTTGCTGAAAAAAAAAGTCAAACAGTAGTTAGCTTTGAAGAGAGACTTACAAAACAGAAGTAAAGGAGACAAGGAGAACTCTGCAAGAAAGGCAGGGAAGTGCTGGGAAATAAAAACATACTTATGGAGCAGACACTAAGATTAATCTCCATTTCTAGTTTTTCCCATTTTGTTGCCAACAAGAATTTGAATTTTCATGGGCTTTTGTCTGATGGTGGTGGGGTTGTGGTGTAAAATGAAGTATTTAAATAGAGTCTTCTTGATTAGCAAAATATTCATGTCACGTTCCCGATGGTTCATGAGGTTATACAGCACTCAGCAAGGCCAGTGTGTGGTCCTGAGGCTCTCCCTCTAGAGTTTGCCGTAGGAAGGAGGAGAGGATGTTTGTGGGGATGAAGGCAGGCCGGAAAGGAAGCTTTTGTGGTGAATCTGAAGGGCAGAAGTGTAGATGGAAGAGAGTATCAAATAGGGCTTTTAGGTGGGGGGTAGGTGGTAGATAAAGGTGATGACAGGCTGTGTCTCACGCGGAGTGTGTTATGGCTTAAAAAGTATGTTTTGGGAGTCATGAGAAAGTTGAAATAGATTTCCAGGCTGGCCTGTAGCCCAGGGCAGTGGAGATGATGAGGCAGGAAGTGAATGAAGTATTTTCTGGTCCTGTTTTAGGGCACTCTAAAGCCCGGAGATGCTGGTGAGGCTTTACAGCCAGGTTATGATTGAAATTTAATCCTTACAGCTACTACATGAGGTAGGTTATCGTTATTCCTAATTTTGTGAGTGATGAAACAGGCTACGTCTCTCACCTAAGAGGTAAGAATAGTAAGGGCAAGATGAGGATAGCCAACTCTTGACCACCTCCTCTGTGCCCTTTATACACTCTCCTCCTCCTCTCCCTCCCCACAGAATCCTGCTCCTCACCACGCTCTGGGAAAGGCTGGGTCTCCTTAGGCTGGAGCTGGATGCTTGGTTTCTCCTGGGCTGCTCCCACAGGCTCCTTCTCCTCCCACGGCTCTTCCTGTGCAGGTCCGTGTACCGGGCCTGGGACCTGGAGGTGATCAGGCACCACTCGGTTTCTGTGGAGCCAAAGCTTCCAAGGAGACTTTGGAGAGCCTCCTCAGAGTCAGCACAGGGGCAGGAAGAGGAGCTAGAGTCTTATTCAGGACTTGAGGGCAGAAAAAACACACAGAAACACACACTCACTGCTCTGCCTGGCCTCAAAGAGTTTTGAACTTGGCAACTCCCCCTACTGCTGCCCCTCTGTCCAGCCTGAAGGTCATTGATCTGGCTCCCACAACAGATCGTATGTTCCCCTTCCCACCTGCAGTCCTGGTTCATCAAGTCCTTTCTCTAAATCCTCCAGCACAGTCACAGCCTCCTCTCCACTCTCAGGGTGATGTCCCCGCACCCAGGACTGGAGCTTCTCCGGTAGGATGGTCAGGAATTGTTCCAGCACCAGCAACTCCAGGATCTGCTCCTTGGTGTGCCTCTCGGGCCTTAGCCACTCACAGCAGAGCACCCTTAGTCGGCTCAGGGCCTCCCGGGGACCAGGAGTCTCCTGGTAGCAGAGCTGCCTGAAGCGTTGGCGGAAGATCTCCTGACTGGGAGAGCGGTTCCCATGTAGCCTGGTCTCACACTCCCAAGACTGTTCCTCTTCCTTTGGCTCCATCATCATAATCTTCTCTTGACCCTGTGTATCCTGAAGGGCCAGAGTTTCAGCTGCTGTTAGTGATCCAGCCATCCTAGCCTGGACTGGCTCTGTAGAAGGCCCATACTAGCAGGAGTCTTTCAGGGGCACCCTGTAACAAGTAGAAATCATTCTTTTTTTTTTTTTTTTTTTGCTGTACGTGGGCCTCTCACTGTTGTGGCCTCTCCCGTTGCGGAGCACAGGCGCCGGACGCGCAGGCTCAGCGGCCATGGCTCACGGGCCCAGCCGCTCCGCGACATGTGGGATCTTCCCGGATCAGGGCAGGAACCGGCGTCCCCTGCATCGACAGGCGGACTCTCAACCACTGCGCCACCAGGGAAGCCCCATTCTTTTTTTTTTTTTAATTCATTAACACACACTCAGAATCTACCAAGAGCCAAACCCTGTACTATACCCTTTAATACTTTTTTCTCCATTCCTCTCCAGATTCTTATTCCAAGTAAGAGTCATTGCCTTTGAGATACTTACAATCTGGTAGACAGATATGTAAAAAGTTTGCTACACTAGATAATACAACTAGATAAATGCTATAGCAGGAGAAAACAGCAGGAAAAAAAAAAAGTGTTCCGGGATCCCACTGGAAGAAACAAGTCTTAAGCAAAACCCAAGTTTCCAGAGCTCAGAGCTGAGAAACGTTTCAGTGCAAGGTGACTGACTCTCAGAGGTATTGAAGAGGCAGCCTCCTCCCAGATGGCCTCTCCACTCTTTCTCAAGTTTCTGTAGTGGCCACAACAAAAGAAAAATTTAAAATTCCAATGAGGCAATCTTATTCAAACGCCCAGGATCTGTAGTAGGGTCCTGAGATGCGGCTGCTATGGGCAAGACGTGGTCTCGGGTAAGGTGTCCAGCGTCAGGAAAATCTAAAGGGAAGGAGGTGGGACGCACCCAGAGGCCATTAAAGGCACACAAACAGGGGCGCTGGCCGAGGACAAAGGAAGCACGGAAGACGAGCGCAGAAGGCTGTTTCTCGGGGTGATGTTCCGGCGGCGCCGGCCCGCAGCTGAACTCCTGCGCACGGCACTGGGCAGGGGACCGCCCGATCGCCTGGGGAGGGGGCTGTCCTCCATACCAGTTACAATTCCCCCACCCTTCACTTTAACCCCTGGGATCTCCAGAGAAGAGAAGAGGCGCACCGGGCCAGCCACCGCCCTCCACAACACGTGACGTAATCCGTGCAACCGGGCGCGGGAACCGTGGGGACCCAGACACCGTTCCGCGCGGTCTGGCCTCGGCTCCTCACAGGGTTGCCTGCGGGGTGTGCTCACTGCAGAAACCGCCGCTGCCTTCCGGGACTGGCCATAGCAGCGCGGGCCAAAGAGCGACACCCGGGGCGCCGCCGCTAAGACTCACCTCGCAGGTCCCGGAGCTCCCATCTGACCACTTCTGCGTAGCGCGCTTCCAGCCCACCCGCGGGGGCAGGTGTGCGCCTGCGCACCCGCGGCCGCGACCTCTCCGGTCGCGGAGGGCTCTGGGAATCGCAGTCCTTGGACACGGGAGCGGGGCCGGCGTGAGCGGGCCTTTTGGCTTAATGGCTGAAGGGCCTCGCTTTTCTGTTCAGTTGTAGGCCCAGGGGCCGTCCAAGCCGATTTAAACGGCAGGGAAATTCCAGCCTGTGCGTGGCCTCTTTGCAGCCTTTCCTCCTCTACGTTCTGTTTTCTCGTTACATCTTCCCAGACCTGATTAAAGGGTCACAGCCGAGGAGGAAGTTACCCCCAGGGAGAAAATATTCCCAACCACCGGCCTATGCGTGTCCGTTAGTAAATAAAAAACAATCCCTGCGGAGGAGTAAAAAGAAATGTAAGGTTGCAGTTTACTGGGGTAGGGGAAAAAGGACTTGTTGATAGAGGAAATCACTGCCATCTTCTTTTCCAATAATGAGAGAAATATGCGTCTGATGATGAGTTCTAGGGGAGGTAACCATTATGAGAATGGAAAAGTACAGTAGAACGTCCAAATTAACAAGGGAAAAAATAGGATGCACTAGAACTTGAGCAAACTAGTAAAAATCAGAAAGAAAAGAATCCAACTGGATCAAAAGAGGAAATCAAAAGCGAAATTACAAACTCTTGAATTCTGCAGGGGGGATCAAGAAAGCTTGAGATAAGAATTTGGACAATTCATTAGCTGTTTAGGGACAGGCAATAAACAGAACACTTCGTGGTAAAATCTATAGGACCTAGCAACAGCCATGCTTGAAAATGTATAACCTTAACTACCTCACTTGTTAATGAAAATAGATATAAAACAATTTAAGTCACCTTAAGAAACTTTTTTTTTTAAGCTGAATTTTCTTTTTTTTTAATTAATTAATTTATTTTTGACTGTGTTGGGTCTTTGTTGCTGCTCCCGGGCTTTTTCTAGTTGCAGCGAGCGGGGGCTACTCTTCGTTGCAGTGCATGGGCTTCTTATTGTGGTGGCTTCTCTTGTTGCAGAGCACGGGCTCTAGGTGCGCGGGCTTCAGTAGTTGTGTCTTACGGGCTCTAGAGTGCAGGCTCAGTAGTTGTGGCGCACGGGCTTAGTTCCTCCGCGGCCAGTGGGATCTTCCCGGACCAGGGCTCCAACCCGTGTCCCCTGCATTGGCAGGCGGATTCTTAACCACTGTGCCACCAGGGAAGTCCCAAGAAACTTTAAAATCATAGTAAAATAAACCCAAAGAAGCAAAGAAGAGTGAATCAGTAAAAATAAAAACTAATTAATGGGGACTTCCCTGGTGGCACAGTGGCTAAGACTCCGCGCTCCCAATGCAGGGGGACTAGATCCCACATGCCGCAACTAAGAGTTCACAGGCTGCAACTAAAAAAAAGATCCCCCATGCTGCAACTAAGACCCAGTGCAGCCAAATAAATAAGTAAATAAATACTTTAAAAAAAACATGGAAAAATTAAAAAGAAGAGATAAATTCAAATGCTAATTTCTTTGAAATGAGCAATAAAGCCGATAAACTTGTTTAGAGCCTTATTAAGAAAAAGAAAAATTAACCAGAATGGGAATGAGAAATAGAACATAACCATAAAACCAGAAGAGATGAAAAGAATTAGAGACCATTTCATTAGGGTAGGACTTTAGGGTAGGATATTGGAAAACCTAGATGAAATGGATGATCTTCTGGCAAAATACAAATTACCAAAATTGTGTGCACCAGCCAAATGTATATAAAACAACCCTGACTGGGGGTGGCAGGGGGTGGCAAGGGGTGGGTAAGAAGGCCCCAAGAAAGTGCTAGAGAGCAATTACATTTAGATGTAACATGAAGCACCACTTTCTGGCAAACAACTGAGTTTTAAATGGGAATCATTAAAATACTTAACTAGAGGGAATTCCCTGGAGGTCCAGTGGTTAGAACTCTGGCACTTTCACTTCCGGGCCCGGGTTGGATCTCTAGTCAGGGAACTAAGATCCCACAAGCTGCGTGGCACAGCCAAAACAACAAAAACACTCAACTAGAAACCAGTCACCAAGTTTAATTTGAAATAAATGGATACTTTGACCAAGCAAGCAAAATATAATTTAACCTGAATTTTTTTCTGCAGTGACTAGTTTATGGTTACATCTGGAATGGAAAGAAAAGAAAGGAAATTACACATACTGTGCTCCTGTGATGACTATAGTTTTCAACAACTGCCACAAAACTAGAAAATTATAAACTTGGACATTCATTCAAACATTTATTGAACAAAAATATATATGTAAATCTAGGTCTGGGTTGGAGGAGAGGGGATACAAAAACGTAGTTTCCTGCTTTCAAAAAGCTAAATGTGGGGCTTCCCTGGTGGCGCAGCGGTTGCGAGTCCGCCTGCCGATGCAGGGGACGCGGGTTCGTGCCCTGGTCTGGGAAGATCCCACATGCCGCGGAGCGGCTGGGCCCGTGAGCCATGGCCGCTGAGCCTGTGCGTCCGGAGCCTGTGCTCCTCAACGGGAGAGGCCACAACAGTGAGAGGCCCGCGTACCGCAAAAAAAAAAAAAAAAAAGCTAAATGTGTAGGGAGTGTGAAGAAAAAAGAACATGCATAAAAGATTTACAATGTAATTATGGCTTGCTGTAAGCTGTGAGACTGGAGAAACAAAGGACTTTGGTTTGTTCATTCAAACAAGTCATGCTTCAGTGTTTGAATTTTTCTTACAATGAATGTAAAAAAAAAAAAAAAAAGCGACAAGGCATTTTCCTTTAAAGAATTGAGTGTGTGCCAGAACCTGTCAGACACATTGTCTGTGTTTAAAGAAAAAGTTAGTTTAAGCGGTGGGGACTCTGAATGCCGCAGGGGATCAGGAGAGCCTGAGATAAGAGTCAGGACAATGCATTAGCTGTTTAGGGACAGTAATTAGACCAGACCTCAAACTAAATGCCAAGCCAAGAACTTTTACTTTAGGTAATGGGCAGCCACTGGCTACTTTCTGAATGTGAGTTTGCATGTCTGTGTGTGAGATAATAAAAGCAGTATTTCAAGAAAATCAAATAGTGGTGTGTATGATGGATTAAAAAGGTGAACAGTTCTGAGGCAAGTAGAACAGCAATGGAAGACCAAGGCTCAGAGAAGCCAAGTTCACTTTCACTCTCAGGATCTCAAGGTGCTGCCAGATCTGATCCAGATTCTTTATGCTAAGAGGAAAGAAAGCACATGGGGGTACAGTCTCCTTGATCACACATCCAAAAAATGGTCATGGATACCCTTCAGAGGTAATGAGGAAAAATCATTTTACCCAAGATTCTAATAAAACTCCAGAGACAGAGAAACCAGTCCTTCCAAACTCGTCCCCAGCTGTTCAAGGCCCTCTTCACCATAGGCTTAACTCATGCCCAACCATACAAGACATGGGCATAGTGTCACATGACTGACCAGAATTTTAGGTCTTCTAATCTCATAAACATCAGAGGTAGGGAGAAATTTCCTCCAAATCTTTATTTCATGAGAGATTCAGAAGCTGAAAGGAGAAATTATTTGTACTCTAGCTGCAGCCAAAGGACATCAACATATTTACCTGCTCTATTTTCAACATCCTCAACTGCTACATTCAAACCCATCCTGCTTCAGGGAAGAAATGGTTTGGAGGAAAGGAGCCAGCTCAAGAGGAGATTTAGTGACCAATGTCACTGGTGTGCTTGGTAAAGACAGATTTGATAGTGTGTTGGGAGAGAGACCTCAATGGGTTGAGGAAGAGAGTTAAGAATTGGAGACAATGTGGGAATCCCCTGGTGGTCCAGTGGTTAGGACTCTGTGCTTTCACTGCGGTTTTGATCCCTGGTTGGGGAACTAAGATCCTGCAAAAACTGGCTACAAAGGGAGATGATATAGGGAAAAAATGGGTTGGGGTTGAATTTTGTTTGGTTTTTAGGATGCAAGATACTTGAACATATTTGTACACAGCTGGGAAGGGGCAGTGGAGAAGAGAGGTGAAGATACAGGAAGGAGTTGGGATAATGGGATGCGGTGAGGTCCCAGAGGGAGTGGGATAGAAGGCACAGACAGAAAGGTGACCCCCTAGATATGAGAAAAGGCAGTTCTATTAAGAAGGGAGCAAAGTTGGGTACAGTATATGAGAGATGTGTGAGGGAAAGGAATGGAAGCAGAAAGTTGAAAATGTTTCTGTGCAAAGGTCTCTACTTTCTTTGTGAAGAGATTGCATGCTAAGAAGGGCGGTGGGTGGGTGGTTAGATGTGCAAAGAGAGGGGGAGGTGTTAAGTGGTATGACAGACAATGGGAGAGAGTGCCGACTAGAATTGTATTAGTGTTGAGTGTCCAAAGGCCTATGTCTCCCTAGGTTTGTGATTGTCTTCCTCAACCCAGGTGCAGGCACAGGGAAGGACAATTAGGACTGTCCATGGTAGTTTTCTTTTGGCCAGGTACACGTGACTGAAGAATGAGGCAAAAAGGATATTGGTAAAAGAGTGGCTGAAGTGTTGGACAGAGGTATCTAGTAGGAAAGGGTAAAAACCAGGGAGGGACAATGGATAGAAAGGTCACTGGACTGGAGACCCGATGAGTTATAAGAACACAAAAATTAAACCATACAACAGTGCCTTGACTCCTTTGAAATAGTTCAGATGGTCGAAAGAGACTTTCCAACTCACTACAATTTGCCTTTTATGATATGGCATGTAATTTGCTCCCTTCCATCTTTCTTTCTTCCTTCCCTTCCCTTTCCTTTCTTCCTTTCCTTCTTTCTTTCTTTCTCTCTCTCTCTCCCTCCCCCTTCCTTCCTTCTTTCTTTCTTTGATATCTTTGTCTGGTTTTGGTATCAGGGTTTTGTTAACTCTTCTCTAAACGTTTGATAGAATTTGCCTATGAAGCCATCTGGTCCTGGACTTTTGTTTGTTGCCTTCTACCATGTGAAAAAGTTGAGACCTCCTTATTTTCTCTGATTATTACTGTCTCAAAACCAGTTAAGCCACCTACAGGAATTAAAGTTCACTATCATATTTGCAAGATACTTATTGATTTGACTTCTTAATACTTTCAGCTTAACGCTAGCCTCTCCAAGAAAAATCTTAATTCAACTCTATAGTGCTATATAACTTTTCTCAGATTCACTGCTAACTTTATTATTCCAAGATACAGCATCCTACAGAAGGACAAATACTGCATGATTCCACTTATACGAAGTACCTAAAATAGTCAAAGTCACAGAAGCAAAGCGTAGGATAGTGGTTGCCAGGGGTTGGGGGGAGGGAGAAATAGGGAGTTGCTATTTGGCAGGTGCAGTTTCAGTTATGGAAGATAAGTAAGTTCTAGGGGTCTGCTGTTCAACACTGTGCCTATAGTTAAAAGACTGTGTCATACACTTAAAAAATTGTTAAGAGCGTTAATCTCATGTTGAGTGTTCTTACCACAAAAAAAAATAAATAAATAAAAGAAGAAAAAAGATACAGCATCCTTGAAAATTTGTATAAATCCCCCCCACCCCCACTTTCCCCAATCCTTACCATTTACTTACACTAAGCCAAGCCCCTTCTGACTTCAAGTAGGATCAGGAAATGCAGAATCATGTAATTTTCCAGAAGGCTTTAGCCTGGGAGAATATGTTGTCTCCTTTCCTTCAAAATGCCTTAGATAAACACTGCCCATAGGAACTACTGATAAAAACATCTATCATTTGTTGTATACTATGTGTCTAGAACTTTGCTAAATGCTTAACAAAACTGTCTCATTTAATCTTCACGATAGCCCAAGGGAGATATTGTTATCTTGATTTTACATATGAGAAAACCAAGGCTCAGAAACATAAAAAAAAAATTGCCTAAGATTACATAGATTAAAAGTGACAGAACCTGGATTTCAGTATGTCAGATTCCAAAATGCCATTATACTTTAAAATCCTACAGAAGAGATTTCATCACAACTTCTACCCTTATATGAAAGAAGGTAACTGTCCTATGATTTACTAGTCACTTTCTTTTCCTAATTAAACTAGCTGCTTCTGTATCTGGTTTTACTAGGAATGGAAGAACAAGCTCAAACTCCCTAATCTACTCTATTTATTGACATTTATTCTAATGAGAAAACATCAGGACCATTTTCAGACTTTTGGATTAGACTCTGTCCCAGGAAGAGCCATTCATTCTAGAGTTCAGGATATCACACCTATCTTATATTCCCTTGGTACAGTTCATATTATGGATAAAAAGATGGGAAAAGTTATTAGATTCCTGGTGCTGCTGAAGAAGACACACAAGGACACAATTTTGTGATGATGTAGGTGCTTTACAAGCAAGTTCTTCCATTTGCAAGATTTCCCTGTGGTGTGGAACCTCTGATGATAAAGTAAGGAGTGAAAATGTAATTAAAGGCTTACCCCATCAAGGTCTTTGTGGAAAGTGTTTAGGAAGGACAAATCTGCACACAGCCTGAGGCTGAACACTCTAAACTGAATCAGATGAAAATTGCTCTTAAGAAGCTTAGAATTTTCCAAGTATTATAGTTACGATGGCTAACGGTAGACACAACAGTATTTAAAAACAAATATATATATATATATATATATATATATATAGACATTTTATCATTACTGTCTTCCTAGGATTCTGTGTGGTGTCTCTGATGCTAAGACCTGAGCTCTGACTGAAAGTTTCTCCATACTCATTACATTCATGAACTTTCTCTCCGGTGTGAATTTTCTGATGCCTAACAAGGTCTGAGCTCCATCTGAAGGCTTTTCCACATTCATTACATTCATAGGGCTTTTCTCCACTATGAATCCTGTGATGTCGAATAAGGTCTGAGCTCTAATTAAAAGTCTTGCAACATTCATTGCATTCATAGGGTTTCTTTCCACTGTGAATTCTTTGATGCTGAATAAGTTGAGAACTCCCCCTAAAGGCTTTCCCACATTCACTGCATTTATAAGGCCTCTCACCAGTATGGAGTCTCTGATGTTCTATAAGGACTGAGTTCCTGCTGAAGGCCTTTCCACATTCACTGCATTCAAAAGGTTTTTCTCCAGTGTGAATTGTTTGATATCTAATAAGATCTGAGCTGCCTAGGAAGGTTTTTCCACATTCATTATATTCATAAGATTTCTTTTCCTTGTGAATTCTCTCCTGTCCATTAAGTTCTGAATCTGAACTGAAAGCTTTCTCATATTCAAGTTTTTCTCCAATATGAAGTCTCTGATGTTTAAGAGAAACTGTGCACCCACAGAAGGCTTTCCCACATTCAGGGCATTTGTAGGGTTTCTCTCCACTATGGATTCTTTGATGCTGAATAAGAAGGGAACTCTGCCGGAGGGCTTTTTCACATTCGCTGCATTCATAGGGTTTCTCCCCAGTATGAATTCTCTGGTGGTTAACAAGATGGGAGCTCTGACTGAATGCTTTCCCACAGTCATTACATTCATAGGGTTTCTCTCCACTGTGAATGCTGTGATGGATAATAAGATCTGAGCTTTGATTGAAGGCCTTCCCACATTCATTACATACATATGGCTTCCCTCCACTATGAATTCTCTGGTGCAGGATAAGGTTTGAGCTTCCCCTGAAAGCTCTTCCACACTGATTACATTCATAGGGATTCTCCTTGGTATGAATTTGTGGATGTCACATGAGATTGGAGCTCAGCTAAAATCTTTGCCTCAGTCACCACCAACATAAGGCTTCCTTCCCGTGTGAATTCTCTGACGTATAACCAAGTTAGAGCTCCTGGTGTAGACCTTTCCGCATTCGTTGCACTAACAGCTTCTCTTTACGGTATGGATTTTCTGATGCTGAGTAAGTCCTGACATCTGTTTGAAGCTCTGGCCACATGCCTTGCACCTATAGGTTCTTTCCTCTGTTGAAACTCTCTGATGTGCAACGGTTGGGGTCAGATCACAAATTCTCAGTTTCTTATCAATGTCAAGCTTTCCTTTCTTAAGGGTAATGCTCACTTGGCTGAACCCCTTTTCCTCAAAAGAAGAGTGTAGCAGTCCAGCCTCTGCTGAGTTTACCTGTTGCCTCTCCAAGCTGTTCTCACTTTCCCTGGGTCCTAAGAATTTAGATCCACGGGGTATTTGTACTGGGTGTCCTGATCCTGTTTCTTCAGAAATTTCCTGCTTTAGCTTCCATTCCTCCTTCTCAGTTTTCTTTTCATTATCTGAAACATAAGTTAAAAGTATAAATGCTGTGATGGATAATCAGATCTGAGCTTTGATTTAAGGCCTTTCCCACATTCATTACATATATGTGGCTTCCCTCCACTATGCTAGGAGAAAAGAAATTCTTATAAGGGGAAACAAATGTTCAAAGTAAAACATTTCTATGATTGGGTTAAGCTTCTAGATTCTCAAAAATGGTGTTATAATCTGGGAAAGAGAAAGCCTTCTAAACCTAACTTTGGCCTCTATGGTCTATAAAAGCAGTTCCCAAACTCGGCTGATTGTCAGAAACACACGGGAGAGCTACTGAATCAGACTTTGAGTCCACATCATTCTCTCGGCAAACTGTCTTTTTCCTTTAGTACCTTAGCTCCTGGATCTTAAAATTTCCTTTATGCAAAAGACCAGCCCTGTATTAACTAGATTTCTTTAGTTCCACTTCCAAAATCTTAGAAAAGAGAATCAGTTATCCCAGTTTAGGTCAAGTGTTGACTTTGACTGTAATCGGTGGTGGTAGGGGCTAGGGGGTATCACACAGGATAAACTTGGTTGCTGGGAGCTCACCTCTGGAGGTGAGAAGGGCAGTTAGGTGGATCATGGTGAGCAACCTTGATACTTCAAGAGTTGTTTATGACATATTTTTGCCTGAGAGGTGAGACCCTTAGTTACAGTTTCATCTTCTTGGCCATTTAGTGGATATACCCAATAAATAGGGAGAAGAATGGCAAGTAGTTTTATCTCAACTGTCAACCATGAAGGACTGAAAAGTAATTGCCTCAAAGCACCACTTTAAATGCAGAGGCTGTCTCTGGGCCCAGTAAGAACACAGCACTGTGCCGGATTACATAAGTCTGTGGGGAAGTATAGAGAGTAGTGGAGGTAAAGGAAGGATGGGTGGGCTTCCTATCCCTTCAAAGGAGCAAAGTAAAGATGCCAATAGAACTTGGAAGAGATTACTCTTTAATAATAAACCAGCAAGTATCAACATATAATGGCTGAAATTATCCACATGCAGAAATAACTCAAAGAGGTAAGGAAATCCTGGAATTCCTAAGTCCAATCACAGTTACCAGGACCTGGTTTCAGAGGAGCACTGGATGGAGTATGATTATAATAATCAAGACAGGGGAACTTAATCAATTGTCTTAAACCTGACATGAAGAAACACTAGGTTTCTACATCTAGAAAAGATGGACTCAGAGAGCAAAAATGTGCCTGTGCCTCCAGCACTGGTTCAGGGGAGGGTGCTCACTCCAGCTCATGGGGGTATTCTCTGTCCCCTTGGCAGACACCTGCCCTCCTCCCAAGAGCACGTAGATATACCAAGTGATCAGAGCAGGATGACATCTGCATTAATATTACCTGACAATGCCCTTGCTTTGTTTCCATGCCCACTAAGCAAACTTTTCTTTTTTTTTTTTTTTTGGCTGCCTTGGATCTTTGTTGCTGCGTGCGGGCTTTTCTCTAGTTGCGGCGAGCGGGGCCTACTCTTCGTTGTGGTGTGTGGGCCTCTCATTGGGTGGCTTCTCTTGTTGCCGAGCACGGGTTCTAGGCACATGGGCTTCAACAGCTGTGGCGTGCGGGCTCAGTAGTTGTGCCTTGCGGGCTCTAGAGCACAGGCTCAGTAGTTGTGGCACATGGGCTTAGTTGCTCCGTGGCATGTGGGATCTTCCTGGACCAGGGTTCAAACCTGTGTCCCCTGCTTTGGCAGGAGGATTCCCAACCACTGTGCCACCAGGGAAGCCCTAAGCAAACTTCTGATTAGAATTTACCTTCCTCTATACGTTTTCCTAGATAGAAAATGTGTTGACAGCCCACTCAATTTCTGATCAGGCAGTTGTATTTTCCCCTGTTTTTTATACCACTTTCTTGTGGTTTGGGTAGGTCTATTTCCCTGGCCTGAATAATTCTGGATAGGTACACTGACAAAGTAAAATTCTGGACCTGGAAAGTGTAGGACCAGACCCTGAAATCTGGTGATCAGAGCGTAAGGCCCAGCTAAAGAGCCAGCTGGACTTCCTGAACAAAATCTATATCTCACAACCAAATGAAATGGTGAGTATTTTCTCTTGGAAACCAGATTATTTCTAAATTTACAATTCTGAAACTGACATGTTTTTCTAATATTCTTGTTTCTGGTAATGCCCTGCCCCAAGCTCCTAATCTTACATTATTCTTGAATAATTTTTCCCTACTGTGCTGCATTAAATGGTGTCCCCCTAAAATTCATGTCTACCTGGCACCTATGGATGTGACCTTATTTGGATATAGGGTCTTTGAAGATGTAATCAAGTTAAGATGATGTCATTAGGGTGGGCCCTGAATCCAATATGACTGGTGTCATTATAAAAAGAGGGAGGGCTTCCCTGGTGGCGCAGTGGTTGGGAGTCCGCCTGCCGATGCAGGGGACGCGGGTTCGTGCCCTGGTCCGGGAGGATCCTACATGCCGCAGAGCGGCTGCGCCCGTGAGCCATGGCTGCTGAGCCTGCGCGTCCGGAGCCTGTGCTCCGTGGCGGGAGAGGCCGCAGCGGTGAGAGGCCCGCGTACCGCAAAAAAAAAAAAAAAAAAAGATGGAAATTTGGACAGAGAACCGGAAGTAAGACAACCATATGAAGATGGAGGCAGATATTAGAATTATGCTGCCACAAACCAAGGAACCCCTAGGGCTACCAGAAGTTGGAAGAGGCATGAAAGGATCCTTCCCTAGAGGCTTCAGAGGGAGCATGGCCCAGCCAACAGTTTGATTTTGGACTTGTAGCCTCCGTAACAGTGAGGGAATAAATTTCTGTTGTTTTAAGCCACTCAGTTTGTGGTAATTAGGAAACTAATACGCTTACTATGAAGTCCAGTTAATTTTCCAGAAAAAAATGTCATTCTTTCCATTCCCGTAATTTCCCCCTGGCACCACTCATGGCTTTCCAGATTTCAGTAGATTACCATAAGAGACTGGAGCATAGTCATTAGGAACATGGGCTCTGGACATAGGCTGCCTTGTCTGCCTCTACCATCTATTTGCGGTGTGACCTTCAGTTACTTAACATTTCTGTGCCTTTGTTTCCTCATCTGTCAAATGTGGACAGTAATAGCATTTAAAAGAGGTTTTGTGGGGATTAAATACATGTAAAGTGCTTAAAATGACACCTGGCAGAGTTAGCGCTCAATAAATAATGGATAGTTTAAATTTTGTTACTTGGTTAATGATCTTGACACCAAGATTTTCCCGCTTCAGTTCAGACTGGACAATGCTGTTAGTTATGCATCACTTTCGTCATGTTAATCACTGTTCAGAAACCTTTAATTCGGTTTATTACTGTACCAAATCTAACTTACTTTAGTTGAGTGCAGGAATTACTGCAAGGCATCAGGATGTCTCATTTTATTTGCTAGAGGCATTTTTTGGGGGTGGGGGTGGGAGGGACGAGCACTGGCGCAGTGAGCCTGACTTTCTAGATAATAGTTCAAAACGGAACAGAGACAGTTCTGTATCCCAGAGGGATTCAGAGGTCTGTGATGCTTGTTCCAAATCCAAGAAGCCACCAACCTGACCCTCATCCAACCCAGAAGAAACTTCGTTTTGCGAAGGTCACAAGGTCCCCATAAATAACTCTTGGAGTCACTGAAGAAGCTCCTTACCCAGCATGACCTTGTCCCCTTCACTCTCCTGCACTCGGTTCTCGCGGAGACCGCCTTGTGTGTGGACTGGCAGCGCACCCGGCCTGGCCGCATCCCGTACGGTCTCTGCTCCCGTAGATAACAGCCCTGGAGGCGCTGAGCCAGGAAGGGCCATCCTGCCTACCTGGGCTGGGTGGGCCGCCCGGAGGACCTCAAAGCTGCGGGCTGGGGCTGCGAGCGGAAGACCACGGGATGAGACCGTGACTGACTGGGGCCCTGGCGGCTGGGCCAGACCGTCGGAGCCAGAGACCTGAGCCCAGGAGCCCAGCGCCGCACGCACCGCCACTACGGGGCCTCGCCGCCGGGCCACCCTCAGTGTCCCCATCACTTAATGCTACCTCCGCCACTTCGGCCATTGTGTCCCCCCCACCCCCACCAGCAACTTGTCACGGGTGGAGCCGCGGCCAGCCAGGGGAGGCTCGGGGTCAGGCCAGCCCGCCCCTCGCCCCGCACCCCCGGGGCGCAAGAACCGGATGGCCACCAAGTCCAGTCCTCCGGTCTTCCTAGACAAGCCCGGGGAGTGGGGACGCCGCACTTCCACCCACGTGAGCTGCAGTCTCCTCCCCAGTTACTGAGCTTGCAAAGATGCAGATCCGGTCTTTGTCTAGGGTGTGCTCCGTCTAGTGTGGTGACTAGAAAGTTAAAATTACTGTGTTGTGGTGGCTGTGGCCAGTGGGAACAGGGTGGAAGCGCTCAACTCCGACTGGGTGTGTGTCAGGGAAGGCGACCGGGGAGAATGAGGTGAACGTGAAGGAGTTGGGAGACACAGTACTTCAGTGCCTAAGAAAATGGGCTTTGGAGTCAGGCAGTCCTGGGCTTGAATCCCAGTTTCTTCACTTGCTAGTTTCGGGTCTCTGGGCAAATTACGTCGCCTTCTTGACCTTAATTTCCTGTGTAGAAAACGGGGATAACAGTAGTACCCACCAATTAAGACTGAGCCAAAGAATGCAAGAGGAAATTGGTGGTAAGTCCTTGTCACAGTACCCAACACATGGGAAGTACTAAAAAAATAGTGGAGCTAGGTAAGGAGGGAGAGAGCCCTCCTAGCAGAGGGAACAGCTCGTGGAAAGGCAAGAGGGTAGTGCCTAGGTGCTTGGGGAACTGCAGATAGTTCAGGGGTAAATGTTGGGTTTAGAAAGGTGAGCACTTTGCAGAAAGGTCCCCACTGCAGTATCATGCCTCTCCTTCGTGCCAGTTCCCATGGTTGTAATTTAACTTAAGATTCTAATTAGGGCTTCCCTGGTGGCGCAGTGGTGGAGAGCCCGCCTGCCGATGCAGGGGACACGGGTTCGTGCCCCGGTCCGGGAAGATCCCACATGCCGCGGAGCGGCTAGGCCCGTGAGCCATGGCCGCTGAGCCTGCGCATCCGGAGCCTGTGCTCTCCCCAACGGCAGAGGCCACAACGGTGAGAGGCCCGCATACCGCAAAAAAAAAAAAAAAAAAAAAAAAGATTCTAATTAATCTCTCCTCTGCTATTATAAATAAGCTCCAGGACAGAGACTGTTGTCTGTTTCTGCTCTTCATACCCCCCAGTGCTTGTGGTATATTAGAAGCTCAATAAATATTTATCGAAGGAGTGGGTGAATGGGGCCAGATCAGGACATGTGTCCCCGCTAAGGACTGGGCTTCAGGCTCAGGTTAGTGGGAAACCACTGCAGAAGTCCGGAGAGGGGTGGCACTATCAGATTTATTCTAAAGAACGATCATTCAGGCTGCTCTGTACAGAAATGGAAGCAGGGAGGCTGTGGTAATAACACGAGATGAAGATGGTGGCTTCTTTAAGTAAGGGCATCAAAAATTAAGAAAAGTGGACTAAATTGGCACATTATTGGGTAACATTCCCTTCCTCTACTATATTCACACACTCTCTCTCCCCAGGTTGTAGCAGTCTTGTTTCCTATGAAATCTTTACATGGAGCCAACGCTTAACCCACGTTCCAATCACCCCTGTTCCTCAAAGAGATTTGATGCTCTCTCAGCTTTGGTCCTGAGTTTAGTTCTTTAGCTTTTTAAGGTCTCATGAAGGTAAATTTTCATCCTTCAGGCTCTTTTCCCAAAGTTCCAGTGTAGGCTACTCCCTAACAGGTAGATCTTATTCTGTGGCACTCAGGTTTACAAATTGGACAGGAATTTTAATACTTAAGTCTGGTTATGTCATACCAATCAGAAGTATGATTAGTGGTTATACATGAATTTGAATAGCAAAAAATAAAAGAATTATTCTTTAATAAATGCAGTTTGGCAAACAAAAGCTTTTGAAACACAGGGCACAAGGGAGTAAAAAAGAGGGCTTTGGTGTTTAAAAGTCAGAAACCACTGCATTAAATTACCTTCAAGTCCATTTTCAATATCCTGCTTATCCTAAAAAACATCACTCTCACTGTACAGCACTATAAATACAGGTAAAGGAGATGGGGAAATTCTTTTCAGAATTAATTTCCAATTCCTTTCTTTTATAAAAATAGAAGGCAAATATGTTCTGGTTAGCTAAAGGTTTTGAACAGAGTCTGGGATAACTCAAAAAATTTAAGTATCTTTAATTTTTAATCCAAGTGTATCACTGAGGATAGCTATTTTGAATTCCTTTTGCATCTCAAATATATTTAAAGATATTCTGATATAAAAAGACCATTCAGTAATTTATGTGAAGTTGCTAAAGAGCTTAAACCTTTGAGGCAGGTGATGGGGGCAGGCAGGCTCCTGGACCCCTCGTGCCACACATCATCCACAGGCAGGCAGCCAGCTTTCTTTCTTTCTTTTTATTTTGGCTGCACCACACGGCCTGCGGAGATCTTAGTTCCCCAACCAGGAATCGAACCTGGGCCCAGGGCAGTGAAAGCACTGAGTCTTAACCACTGGACTGCCAGGGAATTCCCCAGGAGCCAGCTTTCAGGGATGATGTGGATGGGCTTCTCCACTTCAAGACATCCCACTACTGTTCAGGATGCCCCTCTGGGGAAGCCATAGCCCCCAGTGCTTTGAACTTTAAGGGGTCATATTCTTTTTTTTTTTTTTAAATAAATTTAATTATTTATTCATTTATTTTAGGCTGCGTTGAGTCTTCGTTGCTGCGCGCGGGCTTTCTCTAGTTGTGGCGAGTGGGGACTACTCTTTGTTGTGGTGCGTAGGCTTCTCATTGCGGTGGCTTCTTTTGTTGCGGAGCACAGCTTCTAGGCGCGCAGGCTTCAGTAGTTGTGGCACGTGGGCTCAGTGATTGTGGCTCTCGGGCTCTAGAGCGCAGGTTCAGTAGTTGTGGTGCACAGGCTTAGTTGCTCCACGGCATGTGGGATCTGCCCGGACCAGGACTCAAATCCATGTCCCCTGCATTGGCAGGCGGATTCTTAACCACTGTGCCACCAGGGAAGTCCCAGGGGGTCATATTCTTTATACCAGCCATGGGACTCCACTGTATCTTACACATTATATATTTTGCTTGTAAATACTTCATCTTCTATTTTAACATGATTGAAGCTCTAGATGTCCTTCTATGTGTCAACAGTAATTTCAGTTTTCTCATTTAAACCTCACAATTACACTATGAGGTAGATAATTTTATCACCATTTTATTAGGAAAATAAGGATCAGGGTTACATAATTTGTTCCAGGTCCTGAAGCCAATATGTCATACTGGGATTCAAACCCACATCTGTGCTCCTTCCACTACACCACGTTGCTTCTCCTGAAACAGTTCATCAAACTACAGTTTTCTATCAGACTCTGGGTTCCCCTTGGGATGCACTGCCACCACCCACATCACACTGAAGTGCTTGCTTAAGTGGCCCCAGGTGACGTGTTCTAAATATCCAAGGGCATGGTTTCTCAACCATGGCACTATTGACACTTAGGGCCAGATAGTTCTTTGTTGGGGAGGACCTATGTATTGTAAGATATTTAGCAACATTCCTGGTCTTTAGATGCCAATATTTTTTCTCAGTTGCGACAACCAAAATGTCTCTGGACATTGCCAAATGTCCTCTCGGAGGCAAAATCACCCCCGCTGAGAACCACTGATCCCCTCTGTGCATCTCACAAGCCACTCCCACTGAGGAAAGATATGAGCTCGAAATTCTTGCCTTACACTGTCCCATTCAGTAACTTTCTTATCTGCTGATTTGTGTAAGTTCATATACAATCTATCAGTAGCTCAGGGTACAAGAAATATTTGACGATTGAGTTTGATTGCACAGATATGCAATGCACAGATATAAATGCAGGGCCTAATTACCAATATCAGTTATCAGGTTAAAGATGACTCATCTCTTTTTTCTTTTTACATTTTCACAAGCTTTTTATTTTTTTAATTTATTTTTTATTTAACTTTTTTTAGTTCTTGATAAATATTTTTTTAACATCTTCATTGGCGTATAATTGCTTTACAATGGTGTGTTTCTGCTTTATAACAAAGTGAATCAGCTATAAATATAGATATATCCCCATATCTCCTCCCTCTTGCGTCTCCCTCCCACCCTCCCTACCCCACCCCTCTAGGTGGTCACAAAGCACCAAGCTTATCTCCCTGTGCTATATGGCTGCTTCCCACTAGCTATCTATTTTACATTTGGTAGTGTATATATGTCCATGCCACTCTCTCAGTTCGTTCCAGCTTACACTTTCCCCTCCCCGTGTCCTCAAGTCCATTCTCTATGTCTGTGTCTTTATTCCTGTCCTGCCCCTAGGTTCTTCAGAACCATTTTTTTTTTTTAGATTCCATATATATGTGTTAGCATACGGTATTTGTTTTTCTCTTTCTGACTTCACTCTGTATGACAGTCTCTAGGTCTATCCACCTCACTACAAATAACTCAGTTTCGTTTCTTTATATGGCTGAGTAATATTCCATTGTATATATGTGCCACATCTTCTTTATCCATTCATCTGTTGATGGACACTTAGGTTGCTTCCATGTCCTGGCGATTGTAAATAGAGCTGCAATGAACATTGTGGTATGTGACTATTTTTGAATTATGGTTTTCTCAGGGTATATGCCTAGTAGTGGGATTGCTGGGTCGTATGGTAGTTCTATTTTTAGTTTTTTAAGGAACCTCCATACTGTTCTCCATAGTGGCTGTATCAATTTACATTCCCACCAACAGTGCAAGAGGGTTTCCTTTTCTCCACACCCTCTCCAGCATTTATTGTTTGTAGACTTTTTGATGATGGCTATTCTGACTGGTGTGAGATGATATCGCACTGTAGTTTTGATTTGCATTTCTCTAATGATTAGTGATGTTGAGCATCCTTTCATGTGTTTGTTGGCAATCTGTATATCTTCTTTGGAGAAATGTCTATTTAGGTCTTCTGCCCATTTATGGATTGGGTTGTTTGTTTTTTTGATATTGAGCTGCATGAGCTGCTTGTATATTTTGGAGATTAATCCTTTGTCAGTTGCTTCGTTTGAAAATACCTTCTCCCATTCTGAGGGTTGTCTTTTCATCTTGTTTATGGTTTCCTTTGCTGTGCAAAAGCTTTTAAGTTTCATTAGGTCCCATTTGTTTATTTTTGTTTTTATTTCCATTTCTCTAGGAGATGGGTCAAAAAGGATATTGCTGTGATTTATGTCATGGAGTGTTCTGCCTATGTTTTCCTCTAAGAGTTTTAGTGTCTGGCCTTACATTTAGTTCTTTAATCCATTTTGAGTTTATTTTTGTGTATGGTGTTAGGGTGTGTTCTAATTTCATTCTTTTACATGTAGCTGTCCACTTTTCCCAGCACCACTTATTGAAGAGGCTGTCTTTTCTCCATTGTATATTCTTGCCTCCTTTATCAAAGATAAGGTGACCATATGTGGTGGGTTTATCTCTGGGCTTTCCATCCTGTTCCACTGATCTATATTTCTGTTTTTGTGCCAGTACCATACTGTCTTGATTTGTAGTATAGTCTGAAGTCAGGGAGCCTGATTCCTCCAGCTCCGTTTTAGTTTCTCAAGATTGCTTTGGCTAGTCAGGGTCTTTTGTGTTTCCATACAAATTGTGAAATTTTTTGTTCTAGTTCTGTGAACAATGCCATTGGTAGTTTGATAGGGATTGCACTGAATCTGTAGATTGCTTTGGGCAGTATAGTCATTTTCACAATGTTGATTCTTCCAATCCAAGAACATGGTATATCTCTCCATCTGTTTGTATCATCTTTAATTTTTTTCAACAGTGTCTTATGGTTTTCTGCATACAGGTCTTTTGTCTCCTTAGGTAGGTTTATTCCTAGGTATTTTATTCTTTTTGTTGCAATGGTAAATGGGAATGTTTCCTTAATTTCTCTTTCAGAGTTTTCATCATTAGTGTATAGGAATGCAAGAGATTTCTGTGCGAGCTTCCCTGGTGGCGCAGTGGTTGAGATTCCGCCTGCCAATGCAGGGGATGCGGGTTTGTGCCCCGGTCCAGGAAGATCCCACATGCTGTGGAGTGGCTGGGCCCGTAAGCCATGGCTGCTGAGCCTGCGTGTCCAGAGCCTGTGCTCTGCAACAGGGGAGGCCACAACAGTGAGAGGCCCGCATACCGCAAAAAAAAAAAAGATTAATTTTGTATGCTGCAACTTTACCAAATTCATTGATTACCTCTAGTAGTTTTCTGGTAGCATCTTTAAGATTCTCTATGTATAGTATCATGTCATCTGCAAACAGTGACAGTTTTACTTCTTCTTTTCCGATTTGGATTCCTTTTATTTCTTTTTTTTCTCTGATTGCTGTGGCTAAAACTTCCAAAACTATGTTGAATAATAGTGGTGAGAGTGGGCAACCTTATCTTGTTCCTGATCTTAGTGGAAATGGTTTCAGTTTTTCACCATTGAGAATGATGTTGGCTGTGGGTTTGTCATATATGGCCTTTATCATGTTGAGGTAAGTTCCCTCTATGCCTACTTTCTGGAGAGTTTTTTTATCATAAATAGGTGTTGAACTTCGTCAAAAGCTTTTTCTGCATCTGTTGAGATGATCACATGGTTTTTCTCCTTCAATTTGATAATATGGTTTACCACATTGATTTGCATATATTGAAGAATCCTTGCATTCCTGGGATAAACCCCGCTTGATCATGGTGTATGATCCTTTTAATGTGCTGTTGGATTCTTTTTGCTAGTATTTTGTTGAGGATTTTTGCATCTATGTTCATCAGTGATATTGGCCTGTAGTTTTCTTTTATTGTGGCATCTTTTTCTGGTTTTGGTATCAGGGTGATTGATGGTGGCCTCATAGAATGAGTTTGGGAGTGTTCCTCCCTCTGCTATATTTTGGAAGAGTTTGAGAAGGATAGGTGTTAGCTCTTCTCTAAGTGTTTGATAGAATTCGCCTGTGAAGCCATGTGGTCCTGGGCTTTTGTTTGTTGGAAGATTTTTTCTTATTTATTTTTTTTTGGCAGTATGTGGGCCTCTCACTGCTGTGGCCCCTCCCGCTGCGGAGCACAGGCTCCGGACGCGCAGGATCAGTGGCCACGGCTCACGGGCCCAGCCGCTCTGCGGCATGTGGGATCCTCCCGGACCGGGGCACGAACCCGTGTCCCCTGCATCGGCAGGCGGACTCTCAACCACTGCGCCACCAGGGAAGCCCCTGTTGGAAGATTTTTAATCACAGTTTCAATTTCAGTGCTTGTGATTGGTCTGTTTATATTTTCTATTTCTTCCTGGTTCAGTCTCAGAAGGTTGTGCCTTTCTAAGAATTTGTCCATTTCTTCCAGGTTGTCCATTTTATTGGCATAGAGTTGCTTGTAGTAATCTCTCATGATCTTTCATATTTCTGCAGTGTCAGTTGTTACTTCTCTTTTTTCATTTCTAATTCTATTGATTTGAGTCTTCTCCCTTTTTTTCCTGATGAGTCTAGCTAATGGTTTATCAATTTTGTTTATCTTCTCAAAGAACCAGCTTTTAGTTTTATTGATCTTTGCTATCATTCCCTTCATTTCTTTTTCATTTATTTCTGATCTGATCTTTATGATTTCTTTCCTTCTGCTAACTTTGGGTTTTTAAAATTATTTCTCCAGTTCCTTTAGGTGTAAGGTTAGGTTGTTTGAGATGTTTCTTGTTTCTTGAGGTAGGACTGTATTGCTATAAACTTCCCTCTTAGAACTGCTTTTGCTGCATCCCATAGGTTTTGGGTCGTCGTGTTTTCATTGTCATTTGTTTCTGGGTAGTTTTTAATTTCCTCTTTGGTTTCTTCAGTGATCTCTTGGTTATTTAGTAGTGTATTTTTTAGCCTCCATGTGCTTGTATTTTTTTAAAAATTATTTCTTTATTTATGGCTGTGTTGGGTCTTCGTTTCTGTGCAAGGGCTTTCTCTAGTTGTGGCAAGCAGGGGCCACTCTTCATTGCGGTGCGTGGGCCTCTCACTATCGCGGGCTCTCTTGTTGCAAAGCACAGGCTCCAGACGCGCAGGCTCAGTAATTATGGCTCACGGGGCTTAGTTGCTCCACGGCATGTGGGATCCTTCCAGACCAGGGCTCAAACCCGTGTCCCCTGCATTGGCAGGCAGACTCTCAACCACTGCACCACCAGGGAAGCCCCATGTGCTTGTATTTTTTACAGACTTTTTTCTGTAATTGATATCTAGTCTCATAGCATTGTGGTCAGAAAAGATACTTGATACGATTTCAGTTTTCTTAAATTTACCAAGGTTTGATTTGTGACCCAAGATATGATCTATCCAGGAGAATGTTCCTTGCATACTTGAGAAGAAAGTATAATCTGCTGTTTTTGGATGGAATGTCCTATAAATATCAATTAAGTCCATCTTGTTTAATGTATCATTTAAAGCTTGTGTTTCCTTATTTATTTTCATTTTGGATGATCTGTCCTTGGTGAAAGTGGGGTGTTAAAGTTCCCTACTATGATTGTGTTACTGTCGATTTCCTCTTTTATAGCTGTTAGCATTTGCCTTATGTATTGAGGTGCTCCTATGTTGGGTGCATAAATATTTACAATTGTTATATCTTCTTCTTGGATTCCCTTGATCATTATGTAGTGTCCTTCTTTGTCTCTTATAATACTTTTTATTTTAAAGTCTGTTTTGTCTGATATGAGAATTGCTACTCCAGCTTTCTTTTGATTTCCATTTGCATGGAACAACTTTTTCCATCCCCTCACTTTCAGTCTGTATGTGTCCCTAGGTCTGAAGTGGGTCTCTTGTAGACAGCATATATACGGGTCTTGTTTTTGTATCCATTCAGCCAGTCTGTGTCTTTGGTTGGAGCATTTAATACATTTATATTTAAGGTAGTTATTGATATGTATGTTCCTGTTACCATTTTTTTAATTGTTTTGGGTTTGTTATTGTAGGTCTTTTCCTTCTCTCGTGTTTCCTGCCTAGAGAGGTTCCTTTAGCATTTGTTGTAAAGCTGGTTTAGTGGTGCTGAATTCTCTTAGCTTTTGCCTGTCTGTAAAGGTTTTAATTTCTCCATTGAATGTGAATGAGATCCCTGCTGGGTAGAGTAATCTTGGTTGTAGGTTTTTCCCTTTCATCACTTTAAATATGTCCTGCCACTCCCTTCTGGCTTGCAGAGTTTCTGCTGAAAGATCAGCTGTTAACCTTATGGGGATTACTTTGTATGTTTATTGTTGCTTTTCCCTTGCTGTTTTTAATATTTTTTCTTTGTATTTAATTTTTGATAGTTTGATTAATATGTGTCTTGGTGTGTTTCTCCTTGGATTTATCCTGTATGGTACTCTCTGTGCTTCCTGGACTTGATTGACTATTTCCTTACCCATAGTAGGGAAGTTTTCAACTATAATCTCTTCAAATATTTTCTCAGTCCCTTTTTTTTTCTCTTCTTCTTCTGGGACCTCTCTAAATCAAATGTTGGTGAGTTTTATGTTGTCCCAGAGGTCTTTGAGATCGTCCTCATTTCTTTTCATTCTTTTTTCTCTATTCTGCTCTGCATTCGTTATTTCCACTAGTTTATCTTCCAGGTCACTTATCCGTTCTTCTGCCTCAGTTATTCTCCTATTGATTCCTTCTAGAGAATTTTAAATTTCATTTATTGTGTTGTTCATCATTGTTTGTTTCCTCTTTAGTTCTTCTAGGTCCTTGTTAAACGTTTCTTGTATTTCTCCATTCTATTTCCAAGATTTTGGATCATCTTTACTATCATTACTCTGAATTCTTTTTCAGGTAGACTGCCTATTTCCTCTTCATTTGTTTGGTCTGGTGGGTTTTTACCTTGCTCCTTCATCTGCTGTGTATTTCTCTCTCTTCTCATTTTGCTTAACTTACTGTGTTTGGGGTCTCTGTTTCACAGGCTGCAGGTTTGTAGTTCCCATTGTTTTTGGTTTCTGCTCCCAGTGGGTAAGGTTGGTTCAGTGGGTTGTGTAGTCTTCCTGGTGGAGGGGACTGGTGCCTGTGTTCTGGTGGATGTGGCTGGATCTTGTCTTTCTGGTGGGCAGGACCACGTCCGGTCATGTGTTTTGGGGTGTCTGTGAACTTATTATGATTTTAGGCAGCCTCACTGCTAATGAGTGGGGCTGTGTTCCTGTCTTGCTAGTTGTTTGGCATAGGGTGTCCAGCACTGTAGCTTGCTGGTCGTTGAGTGGAGCTGGGTCTTAGTGTTGAGATGGAGATCTCTGGGAGAGCTTTTGCCATTTGCTATTATGTAGGGGCTGGAGGTCTCTGGTGGACCAATGTCCTGAACTTGGCTCTTCCACCTCTGAGGCTCAAGCCTGACACCTGGCCAGAGCACCAAGACACTGTCAGCCACATAGCTCAGAAGAAAAGGGAGAAAAAGAAAGAAAGGAAGGAAGGGAGGGAGGGAGGAAAGAAGGAAGGAAGGAAGGAAGGATAAAATAAAGTTATTAAAATAGAAAAAATTATTAAAAATAAAAAATTTAAAAAGTAATAAAAAAAAGAGAAGGAAAGAAGAGAACAACCAAACCAAAAAACAAATCCACCAATGATAAAAGTGATAAAAACTATACAAAAGAAACAAAACAAAACAAATAAGAAAACCCAGACAGTCAGAACTCTAAGACCCTAGGACAAATGGCAGAAGCAAAGCTATACAGACAAAATCACACAAAGAAGCATACATATACACACTCACAAAAAGAGAAAAAGGAAAAAAATATATATATGTAAAATAAAAAAGGAAGAGGGCAACCAAATCAATAAACAAATGTACCAATGATAATAAGCTCTAAATACTAAACTAAGATTAACATAAAACCAGAAACAAATTAGATGCAGAAAGCAAACCCCAAGTCTACAGTTGGTCCCAAAGTCTACCACCTCAATTTTGGGATGATTTGTTGTCTATTCAGATATTCCAGAGATGTAGGGTACATCAATTTGATTGTGGAGATTTAATCCGCTGCTCCTGAAGCTGCTGGGAGGGATTTCCCTTTCTCTTCTTTGTTCGCACAACTCCTGGGGTTCAGCTTTGGATTTGGCCCCACCTCTGTGTGCAGGTCACCTGAGGGCGTCTTTTGGGAAGTCTGAGGTCTTCTGCCAGCATTCAGTAGATGTTCTGTAGGAGTTGTTCCACATGTAGATGTAGTTTTGATGTATTTGTGGGGAGGAAGGTGATCTCCACGTCTTACTTCTCTGCCATCTTGAAGGCAACCCCCACTGATCTCTTTCAGAGTTCTACTTAGACTCTCCAGTTCTCAAATAATTACAAAGCTCTGGTTCAAGATAAAACTACTCTCCTCTAATCACCTGACCTTTCACAGTTGTTGCTTTCTTCTAATTCCCAGCAACTCAGGTCACCTAAATGCTCTTCCCTGGTCCTCAGTCTAATCCTATTCCCAACACCCACTGTCCTTTCTTTGCTCTTTCATTTCCTGATACTCCTAATCATCACCATTCTTTTTCTGGGGAATACCTCACTTGGCTCTTGTGTCCTGGCCTTCAGCTCTCCTGTTGTCAAGTCATTTCTATTATTTTTTTGTTTCCTCTAAATTAATGCGGTGGTCCCCAACCTTCTTGGCACCAGGGACCTGTTTTGTGGAAAACAGTTTATCCATGGATCAGGGGTGGAGGGGGAGGAGGATGGTTCAGGAGGTAATGCGAGTGATGGGGAGCAGCAGATGAGCTTCGATTGCTCGCCCGATGCTCACCTCCTGCTGTGCGGTCTGGTTCCTTACAGGCCTCAGCCCAGTACCCATCCATTGCCTGGACGTTGGGGACCCCTGAATTAATGGATCATTTTAATTAGTATTATCACATATGCATAAGCATATTTTTATAAGGAGATAAAAGGGGAATATGTATAAAATATATATCTAATGGAAAGAACTCATCCCAGACAAAGATTTAATCACTCTAAAGTACCTAAAACAGATCTACACTTGTCACTGGACTAGGTAGTCGAGATTGAAATGGCTCCTTCCATGAAGAATTTAGTTTGGGGGTTGGTGACAAAGTGATTTCTAATGATTTTATTAACAATGGAAGTCCCCTAAAACATTCTCAATTAATTTTATCCTGGGGACCATACTCCAGTGTCAACTCTGAGGCAGAAAAAAGGTGATTATGTCCAAGAGCTTTCCCACATTACACTTATATGTTTTCCATCCAGTAGGCTCTTCTAATGTTTTCCTACCTTCAAAGAGTTTTCAGCAATAAAAACCTTCTATTGTGCAATATGATGTGGTCTCCATCAGGCTTTTCCTACGTTCATTAGGTCTCTGTTACCTATTAGAATAAGTCCTGTTTGTGGACTCTCTTGTGTTCCCCAATCTCCTTTCCAGTATGAAGTTTCTGATGTTTAAGAAAAGCTGTGCGCCCACTGAAGGCCTTCCCACAGTTGCTACATTCAAAGGTTTTCTCTCCAGTGTGAATTCTCTGGTGACTAACAAGGTGTGAGTTCTGACTGAAGGCCTTCCCACATTCAGGGCATTCATAGGGTTTCTCTCCAGTATGAACACGATGGTGTTTAATGAGATCTGAGCTGCCCCTGAAAGATTTCCCACATTTATTGCACATATAAGGTTTTTCTCCATTATGAATTCTGTGATGTCTCATAAGGTCTGAGCTCTGATTGAAAGTTTTCCCACATTCTTTACATTCATAGGGTTTCTCTCCTGAATGAGTTACCTGATGTCGGATGAGGTCTGAGCTGCCTCGGAAAGTTCTACCACACTGATTGCACTGACAAGCTTTCACTTCTTGGCGAATTCTCCGCTCTTCTCTAAGCAACTCTTCCTTGCTAAATGTTTTCTCACCTTCCACAAGTTTCTCTCCAGTATGAAGTCTCTGATGTTTGAGAAAAGCCGTGCGCCAGATGAAGGCTTTTCCGCATTCCTTACATTCATAGGGTTTCTCACCACTGTGGATTCTGTGATGCTGGACAAGGAGTGAACGCTGCCGGAAGGCTTTCCCACATTCATTGCACTGATAGGGTTTCTCTCCAGTGTGAATTTTCTGATGTGTAACAAGGTGTGACCTCTGGCTAAAGGCTTTCCACATTCATTACATTCATAGGGTTTCTCTCCAGTGTGAGTTATCCAATGCCGAATTAGATCTGAACTTCCCCGGAAAGTTTTTCCACACTCAGTACATTCATAAGGTTTTTCCTCCCTGTGAATTCTTTGTTGTTGGATAAGAGCTAAGTCAGAAGTGCAGGCTTTTTCACATTCAAGTTCCTTTACAGTATGTAGTCTCTGATGTTTAAGAAAGGCTGTGTGCCCACTGAAGGATTTCCCACATTTGTGACATTCATGGGGTCTCTCCCCACTGTGGAGTCTCTGGTGTTCTGTGAGGCGTGAACGCTGCCTGAAGGCCTTTTCACAGGTGTTGCATTTGAAGGGTTTCTCTCCAGTATGAATTCTCTGATGTGTGACAAGGTGTGAACTCTGACTGAAGGTTTGTCCACATTCATAACATTCATAGGGTTTCTCTCCAGTGTGAATTCTGTGATGGATAATAAGGTCTGAACTTTGATTGAAGGCCTTCCTGCACTCATTACATACATATGGCTTCCCTCCACTGTGAATTCTCTGGTGCAGGACAAGGTTCGAGCTTCCCTTGAAGGCCTTTCCACAGTCTTTACATTCATAGGGATTCTCGTTGTTATGTATTCTCTTATGTCGGGCTAGGTTAGAGCTCTGATTGAAGTCTTTTCCACATTCATGACATATATAAGGTTTCTTTCCTGTATGAATTCTCTGATGTATAATAAGATTTGAACTTTGATTAAAGTCTTTTCCACATTCACTACATACATATGGTTTCTTCCCTGTATGAATTCTCTGATGTACAATCAGGTTTGAGCTCCGATTGAAAGTTTTTCCACATTCCTTACATTCATAGGTTTTCTTTATATTACCAGTTTTCTGATGTTCAGTTACTTCTGACTTCTGTTTGAAGCTCTGGCCACAGACTTCATATCTGTGGGGTCTTTCTCCTGCAGAAAGTATTTTTTCTCTTTCCTTACATCCATGGACTCTCTCTCCTGCAATGGCTTTCTTGGGGATCAGATTCACTTCCCTGATACCTCTCTCTTGGGAAGGGGGATATCCCACTGCATCCTCTAAGGGGCTTACCCAATACCTCAATAACCTGTCCTCAGGATCACCAGTTTCAACTAACCCCCATTCCTGGGAGATCTGTCTTTGGAGTCTTTCTGATACAGCCCTTGCTGAATCTTTTTCTTCAGAAATTTCCATCTTTGTCTTCCAGTCTTTCATCTTATTTTTGGTCTCAGAATCTGAAATAATAAGTAGAACATTCTATAATTCCTAAAATACAAATTTTCACCTCTTTCCTACACTGGGAAGTCTCAGTGGGAGGAACAAGGAACTTGGAAGAAGACTCTTCCCTTCTGGAGCTGAGATTCAGACATTTTTCAGAGGGATTATGGCTACCACAGGAACATACACCCTATTGGTGGAGAAGAAACTTGCCAGGGTGCAGGCTGGAGCTGGTGTGTGTGGGTGGCCTGCAGGGTGGTGGAAGAATTCACTGGAGGTGGGCAGTCTGGAGCTGGAAGTGGCCTGTTTGATGGGGTAGGAACCTGCTGGGCCCTGAGGCCAGGCCAGAATGGGTTCACAGGAAGCAACTCACTAGGGTGATTGCCACCAGGCCTCCCACAAGTTGATCTGCTGGCAGCCACACCAATAAATAAGATAAAATAGCACACCAGCACCAGGAAAAGAAGTTCCTTCCTTTTCCTATGGCCTTGTATTTCCCTCCAGCATCCTCTATCGACAAAATCTAAATGCTGTACCAGCTGGCAAAGGAGAAATCGTCCAGATCCAGTAACTTAAGCAAAGCAAAGAAGGGTAGATTTGGAGTTGAGATATGATAAATTAATAACTGATCCACTAACCATTCCTCCCAATATATCATGACAGTTAAACAAATATGAAACTATGCCTCAGAATAAAAATGCTTGGTTGCCATTTTAATAGAAATCAATTCTCCCTTTCTCAGACCTGGCATTTTTCTTTCTGGTATTCTGGTGGAACTGCCTCCTTTGTACGGCAATTTTGTATCCTCCTGTAACTGGAAGACAGATGAGTTTATTGCTTTTGAGTGTTCATATCATCAAATCCCTGACCTTGCCCAGTCACAAAAACACATTTCTGAGCTCCTTGAGAGAGCCATTTCACCTTGGCCCGGGGGATTGGAATGCTCTAGTCAGTAATCTTTTTGCAATGAATAAGAGGAAACACAGCATAGAGATTAAGAGTGTGGATTCTTAACTGACTGTCGGACAAAATGCCTGGGTTTGAATCCTATCTCCATCACTTACTGACTGTGTGACGTTAGGCAAGTTGCTGCAACTCTCTGTGCCTGTTTCCTCATCTCTAAAATGGAGATAATAATAGTATTTACCTCATAGAGTTGTTATGAGAATTAAATATATGTAAAACATTTAGAACCATGCTTGGCATATAGAAAGCACTATGTAAGTGTCAGCTGCTGTTACTATTACTACTATTATCATTAATCATTACCCTTTATGCCCAAGAATTATCATTAAGTAATGTGTCCCTAGCACAAACCTCCATATCTAGGCTGGATTTTATTTATTTAACATTCAAATAAAATACTGGAAAGAATTGGCTTTGTCATAATTTTCCCTTAAAGTGATTCTTTGGGGGGTTTGTTTGATATATAGTGTTCAAAATTTAGAAACAGTTTAAAAGATGGAAAAGGCATTTCTCAAAACCCACTGAAAACAGTTAAAAGAATGACAAATGAGGTAAACTCCATCTTCAAAAAAAGGGTCATATACAGATGTCTCCCAAAGTCTCATATCCTGAAAGGCATGGTCAGTGATCTTCTAATTAGAGTGAAGAGATCTAGAGCCATGGCGGGAAGGCAGGTGACAGAAGCAGGGACTGTCCCATAGAGATCTAGTCTGACATATCAGAGTGGCAGGGGAAGATGCTAAAGAAGAAACGGTGCCGGCAGATCATTTAGGTTGTCTTCCACCTGGTACCTGGCTGAGGAACACTGGCAGCCGTGGAGCAAGATGAAGAAAGGAGATGAGTGTGACTGTCAGACTGTGCTACGAAAGTCCAGTGATCTACAGGGCTTTTTCTGTGCCATGTTGATCTCCTGGAAACCAAAAGCTGAAGGGAGATAATGCCTGTAGATTTGATAAGAAGGTGTTTGTGGCAGCAGATCTGTATGAAGGCTTTGAGGTGCCCTTGCTCAATTCCCTCTGCCTCTTCCCTCTTTCATAGAGAACCTGCTTCATGCACTGTTGAGTAGTAATCATTCAGGTAACTTTGTGGGATGTGTGCTTGAAAACAGGGGGTTGTTGCTTTAGGAAAGAAAGCAACATGAGTAACAGAGGGATTAGGAGCATACACCCAAGAGGAACAACAAAGGAATTAATAGGACGCATCCAGCAGAGCTCTCCACTATCTCAAAGAAATTATAGACAAAACCACTGTTTAAATGAAAACTCAAAGAAGACATATAAGAGCTCAAAATAGAGTGTAGATTATAAAAGAATAAAAAGAAGTGAGAAGTAATCTGGCAGAGCTGAAGGAAAAAAGTGGAAGGGAAAACTAAATGCATTACGTAGATGAAACTCATCAAAGAAAAAAGAAAAATAATCATGATGAGGACATGATGAGGCCTGGAGAGATGACACAGAATGCAGTGGATATAAATATGATTATAGAGAAAACAAGTTGCTACAGAAAGATATTCAAATATATATATAATTAGTGTTCCTAAAGAAGAGAAAAGAACAAACAGAAGGAAAAAAAAAAACCATTCAAACATAACAGAAGGAAATGTGGCTGAAATAAAGACTTGAATCTATTGGAAGGATACAGTGTAGTCCATAGAAAGTTGATATAGAACAGTCCACACCAAGGCATAGCCTGGTGAAGTAACTAAATTTCAGGAATAAATGAACATATGAAGATCTGAGGCAGAGGAGCAAGTGATGGGCAAGAGGGAATTTCAGGCTGAGTTTATACTCCTCCATGTTACACTCATGCCAGAGCATAGTAATGCCTGTAAAGTTCTGAAGAGACACAAAGTGTGACTTGATCATTTTTTACCTGGCAAGCTGTTCCCTCATATTAAAACAGGCAAATGTTCTCAAGTAGGTAGAAACTCAGGGAGTATGACAGGCAGCCCTTTTTGAAAAGAACTGCTGGGCAATGAGATATAGCCAGTGAAGAAATGAGTGAGAATAAACACTCAGGACCTCAGAGAACATTGTAAAACAATGGATGAGGAGTGTTGAATAAATTTAAATATGGAACTGACATTAAACAATTGGAAATTATTTTTGTAGAATAGAGGAGGAGAGGTAGTGGGCGTTAAGTATAAATTGTGCTAATTTGCTTGTCTGTCATGACAGGGATCAAGAGATAGCATCTCAAGTAGAAATACATAATTTTAAAAGAAGATCCAAACCTTAATATGTTTCATGATCAGTTTTCCCCCATAATTTTAAAGGAATAATATTTCAAAATTACAGAGAAACAGACTTCCCTGCTGGTCCCGTGGTTAAGACTCTGAGCAGTGGTTAAGACTCTGCGCTTCCACTGCGGTGGGTGCGGGTTTGATCCCTGGTCGGGGAACTAAGATCCCACATGTCACACATAGCGCAGCCAAAAATAAAATAAAATAAAATTACAGAGAAACACTTTTTTTTTTGGCTGTGCCTCGTGGCATGCAGGATCCTAATTCCCCGACCAGGGATCAAACCTGTGCCCCCTGCAACCCGCGCCCCCTGCATTGGAAGTGCAGAGTCAACCACTGGACTGCCAGGGGAGTTCCCACTTTTTCTATTTTTGATCATAAAAATACTACATGCTCATTATAGGAAAAACGAAGAGTAGAGAAGAGCACAGAGAAGAAACTAAAGATACCCAATATTTTGTTGTATATTCTCCCAGTCTTATTTCTGGGCATAAATTTTTTTCTGATACAAAAATGGGATCACAGTATACATGCCCTTATTGTCCTCTTTGCCCTACTTGTGATACTGGAGCTGGACCCTGGAAACAGTTCCCTTTTGTTGGCTGGCTTTGTCAATAGAGGGTGCTGGAGGAACACTGTAAGCCACACAAAGAGAAAGGGGTTTCTCTTGGTACTTTTGAGCTGTTTTGTCTTTTGGTAGGGCCCCCAAATCAACATAAGGGAGGCTTGATGGGGTAGGCCAACCAGCTCTGGCCTACCCAAGCCTCCAGTGAGTTTTCCCACTACCCAGCGGGCCTTTCCTATGGATTACCTCTAGCCTGCCTGCACCCTTCAGTGAATTTCTCTGTCATTTGGCAGGCCGTGCCGACAGACATGCCCTCTGACAAATTTCTTTACACCAGCAGGCTGTGTTTCTTTGGCAACCACACCCCATCCAAAAAAGTCTGAATCTCTGCTTTGGGGTGGGGGGGGGAGCCCTCTTCTAAATTTGTGGTTCCTTCCTTATTTACTTCTCCTTCGTCCTAGAGGTAAGACGGCTTCCTGCATTATCTATTTCTATACTCCTTAGTGTTTTCTTTAGATCCTTTTCGTAGTTAGCTACCTTTACTGGTTTTAAATATTCTTTATATTAAATGTCCCTTGTTTAAACTACTGGTATAGTTTTTGTCTCCTGACTGGATCCTGACCAATACAGATACATATTATCATTTCATTTTAGATCTAGAACAAAGTGAAGATGATACAAGAAGAATAGGAAGGGGGCTAAGAAAGAGGAAACAAAAATTTGTTTAGAAATAGTGCTAAAAGGACTCCTCTCTGTAAGAATCATTAGGGTCAACCTTTACCACAAGCATAGGTATGGTAAAGTACCCAGTCCTTAGTCCCACACAGCATTCCCTGCAGAGATGAATGGCATTCTCTGCTCAACATTTTCATCCAATTCCATAGGTGAAAGGAATAGGGAATAATTTAAGGAACTCTTTGCCTCAGAGGATGTCTGGAGAAGGGTACAGTATCTGAAACATAGGCTTGATCAGAGATGAGTCCTCCTCTACAATCCAATCCAGCTGAACTCAGAGCTTCTGGGAAAAGGGCATTGTTATTTCATATCATTCACTGATGTGTTCACCTAACTTACATTAACTAAGCACCCACCATATTCCAGACACTGTACTAGGTACTGGCAATACAAAGGTGAACATCCCTGCCCTCAAGGAACTTACAGTTCAATGAAGGGAGATATATGTGTAAATGGACAAGAAGATAGTGTGGCCAGTGCTGGAATAAGGTGAGCACTGTCCAGTATGGGAGAACCTGAATCAACGAAACATGGTAACTGCAAGTGGGGGAAGAAAGGAGTCAAGAATGACTTTCAGTTTTCTGGCTTAGGCAATGGGTGGGATATGGTGCTGTTTATGAAGACAGGGGTCAGAGAAGGAAGAGTAGGTTTGGAGGGTGGGATACTAGGTCCAAAGATCTGAAGATGAGTTGAGTTTTTCGTCATCTCTTGGTTTCTAACAGGAACCGAGCTCAGGGAGAGGCAAGGAGTTGTCAACTCCACAGATTAGGCTAGACGCCCTTCAACAAAGAGCAGAAGCATCTTATCTTGTCTCCAAGAGTCAAAGCCATTGGGAATCCTTAATCCTCCAATTCCACTGAGCTCTTTAAAACCTTTTCTTGTTTTTTGCTTTTCAACCGAAACTCAGAGAATTCGGGGTGTATAGAGTCTAAGTTAGAGGACAGAGCCCCTACTCGGTGAGACCAGCTCTGTCTCTTCCTCTAGTATCTCTGCCATGCAGGGATTCCACTGAGTGTGGACCTGAGGCCCAGCATCCTTTTGCGATTCATTCACAGCCACATCCTGCAACATCTTGAATTCCTGAAACAGAAGTTCCTGTTCTGCAACTACCCAATAAGGAGTTGGCAGCAGATACTCCGTAGCTTCCCTTTCCTTTTTAAATCTCTACTACTTCCTGCATTCCCTTGGTCTCAGTAGATAATCTTGCCCCTCGCTTTAAAAATATGTGAGACCATGTGGTAAAAATCACCTCACGTTCCTCTCTCTTTTCAATGACTCCTCATCTTTACTGTATTTTGTCTCTTCCATTCTCTAGTATTTATTGCTCTTTAACTGAGCCCCTATGATGGGCCAAGCACCACGCTAGGTGGTTAGAATATAATAATGAGGACAGAGTCCCTGCCCTTGACTAGTGTGTGGTGTCAATTAAATGTGTTAAATACACAATAAGGGTAAGTGTGGGTGCCGTGGGACCTAATGAGAAGAGCACAACCTGAGGGGGGTGGGATGGGCAAGGAAACTTCCTGAAGGAAGCAGCTTCTAAGGTGAGGCCTGAAAGACAATTTGAGATAACTAGACTAAAAGAAGAAGGAAGGGCTTTTCAGATTGAGGCTGAAGCATGTGCAAAGGCCAGGAGGTGAGAGAAGCTATGATGTGTTCATGGATGCACCATATGACTGAAGCCCAGAATACAGACAGTCAACGATGAAGCTGGGGGAGCGGCGATCAAACCACGGAGGGCCATGTATCCCAGGCTAAGAAGCTTGGACTTTCTCCTGAAGGCAGCGGGGAACCCCGGAAGGGGTTAAAGCAGGAGAATGACATAATTAGATTTATCTTTTTAAAAGACTGCTCTGACACCTTTATGGAGAACAGACTAAAGGGTGCAAGGCTGAAAGCTGGGATATTGCTTAGGAAACTACAGCAGAATCTATGATGGAGACAGTGAGGGCCTCATCACTGACAGTGAGTTACTGGGACTGGAGACTTTTTAAAGTATATTAAAGAAGCAAAAACAGGGAGAATCGGTGCTGTCCTGAATGGAAGGTGTGAGGGAAAACAGAAGGCATTAAGGATGACACCCAAGTTTCTAGCTCGGACAACTGCCTAAGCTGGGTAGTGGGACCGAAAGAGTGGCGGTGAGGGGGAGGAGGTGGTGAATTCCACTTCAGACATGTTATATTTGACGTACCTGTGTGGCATCCAGGAGAAAACTTCTGAGAAGCCAATGAATCAGTGGGTCAGGAACCCAGGAGGAAAATCTAGAATGGACACACAGATTTTGGAATCATCAGCATATAATTAGTATCTAAAGCAGAAAAGTGGCGATTACAGCTCGGAGGCAGCTTAGAGTTCTGAACACAACAGGGCTTTGGAAGCAAGCAGAACCAAATTAGAATCCCAGCTTCTTAATCTCCCCCAACTATCATTTCTGCAAATGTAAAGCAGAAATACCACTGATTCCAAAGTGTTATTGTACACATTTTAAAAAACCCACCCCCCGGGCTTCCCTGGTGGCGCAGTGGTTGAGAGTCCGCCTGCCGATGCAGGGGACACGGGTTTGTGCCCTGGTCCTGGAGGATCCCACATGCCGCGGAGCGGCTGGGCCCGTGAGCCATGGCCGCTGAGCCTGCGCGTCCGGAGCCTGTGCGCCGCAACGGGAGAGGCCACAACAGTGAGAAGCCCGTGTACCACAAAAAAAAAAAAAACAAAAAAACAAAAAAACCCACCCCGGGAATTCCCTGGTGGTGCAGTGGTTAGCACTCGGCACTTCCACTGCCGTGGCCTGGGCTGGGGAGCTAAGATCCGAAAGCCACGCGGCACGGCAAAAACAAACAACAACAACAAAAAACAACCCCCCCCAAAAAAAACCCCACCCCAATGTATATAAAGCCACACACCTTTACAGTGTAAGCCTCCCAAGAGTGTAAGCTCTGTGGGGATGGGGGTCTTTGTTCTGTACAGTGTTGGAACAGTACCTGGACCATAGTGGGTGCTCAATTAAAAATCATTGAATAGGGGCTTTCCTGGTGGCACAGTGGTTAAGAATCCGCCTGCCAGTGCAGGGAACATGGGTTCGAGTCCTGGTCCATGAAGATCCCACATGCTGCGGAGCAACTAAGCCCGTGCGCCACAACTACTGAGCCCGAGCTCTAGAGCCCACGAGCCACAACTACTGAAGCCCGCATGCCTAGAGCCCATGCTCCGCAACAAGAGAAGCCACCGCAATGAAAAGCCTGCGCACCGCAACAGAGAGTAGCCCCTGCTCACCGCAACTAGAGAAAGCCTGCGCATAGCAACAAAGACCCAACTCAGCCATAAGTAAATAAATAAATAAATTTATTTTTTTATTGTTTTTGTTTTTTATTTTGCGGTACGTGGGGCTCTCACTGTTGTGGCCTCTCCCGTTGCGGAGCACAGGCTCCGGACGCGCAGGCTCAGCGGCCATGGCTCACGGGCCCAGCTGTTCCGCGGCACGTGGGATCTTCCCGGACCGGGGCACAAACCCTTGTCCCCTGTATCGGCAGGCGGACTCCCAACCACTGCGCCACCAGGGAAGCCCAATAAATTTATTTTTTAAAAAAATCATTGAATAAATGAATAGTAGGTTAACTCTCTTCCCTCTTTCCCTTGACTAATCCCTGAAATTCTTTTCTCCCTTGGCTTCCATAATGCATGATACTCCACCCACTCTACTTTTTTTATTGTCTTTACCCTTTCAGCTTTTCCTTCCTTCTAGTCCTCTCCTTTTATATTCAGTATCCCAATGACCATATCACCTCTGGCTTCAGTGATCACCTTTGTCCAGAATGAACCATAAATTTAAAACTCCTATTCCTCCCCTACAATGTAGTCTATATTCACAATGCATCTCCAGTCCAACATCTTATTGACAGTCAAGAAGGATCAAATGCATGAAAATGAACTCAACATTTTGCTTCTAAATGTATTCCCCCTTCTTACTATCTGTTTCTGCCCAAATGACCAGTTTTCATTGAACAAATATTTAACATGAGCCTATAGTGTCCAGGCACTGTTCTAGGCCCTGGGATACTCTGGTGAAGAAGCCCCTAATGGGGCGTGTATTCTAGGGCTTTCTAAGCCAGAAATGCAGTAGTTTTGTTTTGTTTTGTTTTTAATTAAAAATACTTTACTGCTAAAAAATTCTAACCATCATCTGAGTCTTTAGTTAGTCATTATCTTTTTTCAACAGTAACATCAAAGATCACCAGTCACCATAACAAATATAATCATAATGAAATAGCTTGAAATATTGCAAGAATTGCCAAAATGTGACACAAACATGAAGTGAGCAAGTGGTGTTGGAAAAATGACACTGATAGACATGCTCAACGCAGGCTTGCCGCAAACCTTCAATTTGTAAAAAATGCAATATCCATGAAGCACAATAAAGCAAAACATAATAAATTGAGGTATGCCTATACTATTGTAGAATTATCTATTTCTCCTTTCAGTTCTGTCAACTTTTGCTTCATATACTTTGCAGTTCTGTTGTTAGATGTGTATACATTTATAAGTCTTACATTTTCTGGTTACTGCCACCTAAAATGTGATCCACACACCGGCCGCAGTAGCCTCACCGAGGAGCCTGGTGAAATGCAAATTCTCAAGCACCACCCAGACCTACTGAGTCAGTCTGTGTGGGAGGGGCCCAGCAATCTGTGCTTACCCAGCTCACGTTCCAGGTGATTCTCAGCTTGCTACAATCTGGGAAGCACCGCTCTGGGAGGCAAGTCATCTTGGACTCCTCTCTCTCTATCCCTTCTGTCCGTACCTACTAACTCTGAAAACTGTTCCAACTCCATCTTAACCTAGAACCTTCTCACCCCATGCTTGGATTCTCGTAAAATCTCTAAACGTTTTCTGGCTCCAATCAATGCTGATAACACTGTCGGATGAAATAATTTTCTAAAGCACTGCTGACACCAATGATCAAAAATCTACCATGGGGCTTCCCTGGTGGCGCAGTGGTTGAGAGTCCGCCTGCCGATGCAGGAGACACGGGTTCGTGCCCCGGTCCGGGAAGATCCCACATGCCGCGGAGTGGCTGGGCCCGTGAGCCATGGCCGCTAAGCCTGCGCGTCCAGAGCCTGTGCTCCGCAACGGGAGAGGCCACAACAGTGAGAGGCCAGCGTACCGCAAAAAAAAAAAAAAAAATCTACCATGACTTTTCTATCACCCATTAAAGGAAATAATAGCTTCTTTTTGACTCACAGAACTGTAATATATCCTAGGGCTGCCATGACAAAATACCACAAACTGGGTGACTTAAAACAACAGGAATTTATTCTCTCACAGTTCTGGAGGTTAGAAGTCTGAAATGAAGGTGTTGGCTGGGTGGCTTCCTTCTGCAGGCTCCTAGGGATAACTGTTCCATGCCTCTCTCCTAGCTTCTAGTGACATCTGGCAATCCTTGTGTTCCTTGCTTTGTAGATGCAGTACTTCAGCCTCTGCCTCCACCTTCACATGGCATTCTCACTGTCTCTGTCTCTTCACCTGGCCATCTTCTTATAAGGACACCAGTCATATTGAATTAGGGGCCCATTCTACTCCAGTATGACCTCATCTTACCTAGTTACATCTGCAATGACCCTATTTCCAAATAAGGTCACATTCTGAAGCACTGGGGACTAAGACCTCAACATATCCTTGTTGGGGGACAAATTCAACCCATAACAATAGCCCCATTCTATGATTCACGAAAGAGCAAACCTATGCTCTCGGATTCTCCCTAAATTCCCATATACTAGGCTTCTTCCCATTCTGTCCCTTTGCCCATGACTCTCCTACTTGTGATGTCCTTCCTACTCTCCTTCATCTACATCAATATCAAATGCAGCAAGAGGCCAGGCAGTTAATCAGAATGGGTGAAGCAAACAAGGTGATAAATGACAACTGATACTTTGCTGCAGTGTCCGGGAGGCAATGATTACTGGGGACTGGGGATCTGCAAATTTTGTACTGAGTCTAAAGGAGGGAGCTGCTACTCAGTTCCTCCCAATTGCACCATGCAGACATGTGTGCCCTATTTGGCCACATCTTCTGATTGTCCAAGAGATGCTGAAAATCCAGATTTTTGAGTGAGTGGACGTGTAAGAAATTTTCTGATTTTAAATCAGAATTTATTTAAATCAGAATGATTTTTTATGGCCACTAATTCAAGTAAAAACAAACAGCATGAGTCAGGAAAATGTGTCTACAGGGAATTCCCTGGCAGTCCAGTGGTTAGTTAGGACTCTGCGCTTTCACTGCGGTGGCGGGGTTCAATCCCTGGTTAGGGAACTAAGATCCCCAAAAGCTGCAGGGAGCGGCCAAAAAAAAAAAAAAAAAAGTGTCTACAGTCTACTCTGGCCCAGGGGCCATACTTTTACAACCTCTGGCTTACACAAATTCCTCCCACTGTTTCAGGCTCACCTTAGTTAGTACCTTCTAACTATTTCAATCCTTTTAATTCATATTCATGTGCATGCATTAGTTGATGCTACACAAGATGGAGTCCCTGCCTAGGGGCCTGGAAGACTTAGATAAACAGACACACACGGAACCAGGTAGTAAGTGTTTGTGAAGTAGATGCCAAACAAGCTAAAAAAAGATGAAAAGCTTAAAGAGGGAGGGAGGGAGGTGGCAATCCTGGAAGGCTTCCCAAAGAAAATGAATATGCAGACGTTTACAAAGAAGAGACCAGCCCAAATCCCTCCCTCCTCCGAACTCCCAACAGTACGAACATTTTAGATGAGGTATTACAACATGTCTGAACCATACAGTTCATTCCTGTGGTTCAGTCTAGTCTTCCCAAAGGGTCTGTCAGTTACTCCTGGAGCGTTCTACGCGCCTGACACGGCATTGTGCAAGGAACAGGGTCAATTCATGCCCGGGGTTTGATTCTGGACCTGGGGGAGATGCGGTTTGCAGTACTCACAGGAGGGAACTGGAACAGACTGGAAAAGGGGGACGCGGCGCGGGGGGTGGGGTGGGGGTAGGGGTGTGTGGTGTGTGTGGAGATGGGCGGGGTACGCCGAGAACCAGGAGAGGGCCAAGGGCATAGAAGGCCTGACCACGCGCACCCGGCGCCTAAGTCCCGGAGGCCGCAGCCTCTCCCCGTTCGGAGAAATGAGGGGTCAGCGCCCACCTCCGAAGATCTGCTCTCCACCCCGCTTCCCCAGGGGACCCAGGCGCTGGGGCCCCCAGTTCTGCGATCGCAGCGGGGTCTCACCTCCAGGCCACCCCTAGCCTCCCGCTCGACCGTGGCCCCCTGCACGGCCGCCAGCGCTCAGCCCCAGCTCCTCCCTCGGGCGCGGCGCCACCACCCTGGACATCGTGCCCGCAGCGGCCGGCCACTTCCGGCGTGCTCCCCCAGGCGGCCGTGCCCCGCCCCGACGCCGGACCCGGCTGTGCCCGCCAATCCGCGGGCGCGCCCCCAAGCCTCCTCCCACCCGCTCAAGGGTCTTCCCTGCGCAGTTTCGGCGTCGTTCCCTCGGTCTCGCGCGAGCAGAGTCCTGAGGGTCCAGCGCTGCGCAGGTTGGTGCACCTGCAGGCGCCAAGTAACGTATGCGAGGCCACCACCGAGACGCAAGTCCTCCGGCGTGTCCTAGACTCGCCCACGGCTGGCTTATGGCCAGTCGGCCTGGGTGGGGGACCCTGTCAGATAACCACACTTTTGTTCTAATTTTTAATTTTTTTTTTCCCTGCGTGCTTTTGTGGTCTCATTCATTGATGCCTTCTGTTTGCAGTGCCCTCTCAAAGGCTTGGTAGTACAGAGATGAACAAGGATAGCGAAATGTTTAAAAGGGCAAGTTCTGAAGTGAGAACATCAAGACACTCAGAAAGTCAGACAAAATCGCTGACCCACCATTTATGGGCTGTGTGACTTTGGGCAAATTACCTAATCTCTCTGAGTCCAATTTAATGGATTATCCTACTTTTCCTCACTGATTTTTGTTTATTTTAATTTTATCTATTTTTGGCTGCACTGTGTCTTTGTTGCTGGCTGTGGGCTTTCTCTAGTTGCTGGGAGCGGGAGCTACTCTTCCTTGCGGTGCACAGGCTTCTCATTGAGGTGGCTTTGGCTTCTCATTGCGGTGGCTTCTCTTGTTGCAGAGCACGGGCTGTAGGCACACAGGCTCAGTAGTTGTGGCTCGCAGGCTCTAGAGCGCAGGCTCAGTAGTTGTGGCACAAGGGCTTAGTTGCTCCGCGGCATGTGGGATCTTCCCGGGCCAGGGCTCGAACCTGTGTCCCCTAAGTTGGCAGGCGGATTCTTAACCACCGTGCCACCAGGAGGTCCCTCCTCACTGATTTTTAAATGCTGTTTTTATCATTAACTAAATTCACACATGTACTTGGTTATGTATTTGAAGTACTTTCTGTCTGCTTATCTGTTTCTCTCTCTCTGCTTTGATAATAAACTGTTATAATTATTGTGAGCTTTTAAATATGTTTTAAAATCTGGTAGGAGTAGTCGTCTCTTCATTTACTCTTCTTTTTTCAGAAAAAAATTGTAACCCTGAATGTTTTCTTGTATTTCTTATATTACTTTTAAAAGAACAAAATAGTGTTTTTGTTTTTTTGTTTTGTTTCAAGAACCAAAATCTGCTTAAGCCAGAAGAATGAAAATGGAGGAGAGAGGGAAGAACAGTAACTACATTTTTGTTGTGAAATGTAAAGTCGTTGAGGGTGGTTTGCTTTGACTTTTTAGTCATTTTTTAAAAAGAACAAAAAACTGTCTGATCTCATCTGGGTTTAACATGCTGCGCCTGTCAGCAGTGTGAATTCATTATGTAATTCATTTGCTCTACAAATACATATGGCGTGCTCGCTCTCTGCCAGACGCTGGTGATGCAATGAATGTTGAGCAGACCCAAGGCTGTCTCATGGAACTTAACGTCATGAAGAGGAGATATTTAAACAATTCCATGAATAAATATAAAATGTTAACTGTAGTGAGTGCTATTCTGGAGAGTACAAAGTGCTGTAAGTGTTTATAAAAGAAGATTTGACATACACAGGAAGGTCTGTGAAAGCTTCCTGGAATCAGGCTCTTCCTGAAGAGTTAGGCAGATGAAGGACAAGAAAGTAACAGAAACCCACCTCTACTTAAACATATGTGACAGGAAAAAACAAAAAAACACACACAAAAAACCATATGTGACAGGAAAGTCTAGGGGGTTGACTGGCTTCCACAAAGGCCAGAATTCAAGGATTTAAGCACTGTCATCAGGACTCTTTTCTCTCTCTATTTCTTGATTTCACTTTTCTCTCTGTTAACTTCATAGATATTTCCCTCCACATGGAGATAGGTTTCAGTGCCCAGGATTGCAGAAGGGCATCTATAGAAATTACAGAAAAAGGACTCTGATAGGTTCTTCTTGGATCACATGTCCAACACTGGATCAATCACTGTATCCAGTAGATAAGGTACTTTGATGGATCAGCTTGGGTTACACGTTGGGATAGGGAAAGGGAGCCATGTTACTGCTAGACCCATCGGGGGATGGAAAGAAAATCAGTTTTTTGGTTTCTTTTTGTTTTTACCAGAAAAATGAGACAGTTCTTAAGACAGGCAAAGTAGCAGATGTCTACTATGGGAGGCTGCAGGGGAGAGCATTACAGGCAGCAGGAACTATCTATGTAAGCCCCTGTGGTAGTGTCTGAGAAGCTGGAGGCCAGTGAGTGGATGGTGAGAATGAGATGAGCTTGGAAAGATTGGGCCACAGAGTGTCTGGAAAGCCACATGTAGGCTTCTTGGCTTTATCCTAAGGGTAACAGAGACCTATTAGGGGTTCAACAGGGCAGGGTACCTGGGTGTGAGATGGGGGAGCCACCATCCCACTGCACCTGCATGAAAGACCTGGAGCGGGAACTACCCAGCCCAGCCCAGCCCCTTATGAATTCCTGACCATAGAAACTGCGAGAGAGAATGAGAGGTTGTTGTTGTTTTAAGCCAGTTGTTTTAAGCCAGAATTTGGGCGCGATTTGTTAAGCAGCAATAGATAACCAGAATGTGAAGCATCTGTCACTATCATGTAATTTTCTTTGTATCAATTTTCTTTGCCATATTCTCATTCGTCAGTGGTGTTGCTTGTGATTCAAGTCATTTCCCCCATCACTCTTATGTACTTTGTGCAATGCTTCTTCTTTTGTTTGTTTTGTTTTGGTTTTGGTTTTGGTTTTGCGGTACGCGGGCCTCTCACTGTTGTGGCCTCTCCCGTTGCGGCGCACAGGCTCCAGACGCGCATGCTCAGCGGCCATGGTTCACGGGCCCAGCCGCTCCGCGGCAAGTGGGATCCTCCAGGACCAGGGCACGAACCCGTGTCCCCCGCATCGGCAGGCGGACTCTCAACCACTGCGCCACCAGGGAAGCCCAATGCTTCTTTTGTTGGAAGATTTGTAATTTTACTTTGTAATAAATTTTCATTGTACAGTATTTTAATTTTATTATACAATGTTTACATCACCTGAGGGACAAGATGTTAACTAGATAGGTGGGAACAGACATGGATATTAAGTCAGGAGGGATGTTTGCAAGGGGACTAACTGGAAGTTGGGTGAATATTTTCCTGTTTTGACGAATTTTCCCTACCCAGATTCATAACTGTGGATATTTAGATAGTGAGTATTTGAAAAATTAGGACTCCCTGGTTATCATCTTTGGGGCAGGGCTGTTTCGTTGGTGATGAAGGGTAAGGACCCCTGAATCCCTATATTGGAAGGATTTTTGATTGCCTTTGAAATCTTCATAATTCACCATGACTTCTTTGACATAGTTACTAACGTTCAAGAATCATAGAGATGGAAGACACTCTGGAGATTATAGCCTTCTATCTCTTTTTTTGAGCATAATCAACCTTCCTTCCTCCCTTTCATCTTCTCTCCTTCCCTCCCCACCTTCCTTCCACAATATTTATTGAGATCCCTTATGTGCTAGCCATTGAGGATACAAAAGTGAACAAAAACGGGTATTGAAAAAAGGCCATGGGACTTCCTTGGTGGGACGGTGGTTAAGAATCTGCCTGCCAATGCAGGGCACACGGGTTCGAGCCCTGGTCTGGGAATATCCCACATGCCACGGAGCAACTGAGCCCATGCACCACAACTACTGAGTCTGCACTCTAGAGCCCATGAGCCACAACTACTGAAGCCCGGACACCTAGAGCCCGTGCTCTGCAACAAGAGAAGCCACCGCAATGAGAAGCCTGCGCACAAGGAAGAGTAGCCCCGGCTCGCGGTAACTAGAGAAAGCCCCTGCACAGTGACGAAGACCCAACGCAGCCAAAAATAAATAAATAAATTTATTTTAAAAAGAAAAAAAGGCCATGGATGTTTGTGTTTTCTTTATCATGAGCAAACGTTTATTGGGCCGTTACTATGGACTGCTGTTTTTTTTCTGCATGCAGTTTAAAAGAATCTCTCACTATGTAAATCAGAGACCAAGTAAAAGCAAGAAAAGAGGAGAGAAAGGAAGATATCTTTAAGTGAAGACAATAATCTATTAATTTGTTTTAACCATTGATTTTGCTGTTTGGTCTGAGAAATGTTAACAAATTTATCTAAATTATCTTAAGAAATTCCTCCAATTTCTTACATGCAAATTACAGGGGTAACAAAGAGATCTACATTAATTGTCTCATTTCTAAAAAGATATTTAAGTAAATAATTCAATTTTCTGTCTGAATTACAGAATACCTCCAAACAAAATCTGGGCAAAATATTCAGTTATTTTTTTCTTAACAGCAAAGGCCATTTTGCCCATAACGTGTGGACTTCTTAATGCACCAGTAGGTGGCAGTAGTTTGCAGCCCGCGGTTATTAACAGATTAAAACACCTTAAATACACTTTTATTTTTAGACAATAGAAAGCCTCCTAGTCTCCTACAAGAATCATATGGCTTTTGGCTATTGCTACCCTGTGAACTAAAAGTCTACATCGGTGAAAAATGTCCACGAAATACAGTACAGTTAAATTTTAAGCAAGTACCACGGTTAGGACTGAGTGCTTTCACTGAGGAGGGCACAGATAATATTTGCACTTTCTCCCTCAGTATCTCTGTCACTTCCTTCACTCCTTACACAAATACTTACTGAGCACCCACCATGTGGGTCACTGGAAATACGGGGGTGAGTAAAGCAGCAATAGTGCAGCCCCCATGGACCTTGTAGTCCCCTGCAGATGGACAGATATGTAAGTTCCACTTTCGTATTACAACAAACAATACTAGAAAGGACATTTTTATACATGTTCTTGAGTTTCTCTTAGGCAGTGGTTCTCAAAGTGTGGTCTGAGCCATGAAAGCAAAACTATCTTTTTTTTTTTTTTTTTAATTTATTTTTGGCTGTGTTGGGTCTTCGTTGCTGCATACGGGCTTTCTCTAGTTGCGGTGAGCGGGGGCTACTCTTTGTTGCAGTGCGTGGGCTTCCCATTGCAGTGGCTTCTCTTGCTGCGAAGCATGGGCTCTAGGTGTACGGGCTTCAGTAGTTGCAGCTCGCAGGCTCTAGAGCACAGGCTCAGTAGTTGTGGTGCACGGGCTTAGTTGCTCCGCGGCATGTGGGATCTTCCTGGGCCAGGGCTCAAACCCGTGTTCCCGGCATTGGCAGGTGGATTCTTAACCACTGTGCCACCAGGGAAGCCCAAGAGAGCGAAACTATCTTTATAAATTATATTAAGATGTTATTTGCCCTCACTCATGCTTGCTGGCTCATGAATGTACCATGGAGCCTTCCAGAGGATACATGATGTTGATTTGCAGCACACTGACTAAAGAATCAGATATGAGAATCTGGATATTTTTTATTAAGCCAGACATTAAAGAGATTCACAAAAAACAACACAATGCCACTCTTCTCACTAATTTTTTTTTGGTTTGGGAAAATGTAATTATTTTAATTAAATTTTATTTACATTAATATGAAAGAATTGTTATTTTAAATGAATTTATAAGTATCTGAAGTCTTTCTCGCTTTTACTTTCCAATAAGGTAAATATCAATAGGTATCTTCCGCATAAATGGAATCTCTTTGGTGTCCTCAGTCATTTTATTTATTTATTTATTTATTTTGCGCGGGCCTCTCACTGTTGTGGCCTCTCCTGTTGCGGAGCACAGGCTCCGGACACACAGGCCCAGCGGCCATGGCTCACGGGCCCAGCCGCTCCGCGGCATGTGGGATCTTCCCGGACCGGGGCACGAACCCATGTCCCCTGCATCGGCAGGCGGACTCTCAACCACTGCACCACCAGGGAAGCCCCCTCAGTCATTTTTAAGAGTATGAGGGAGACCTGGTACCAAAAAGTTCAAAAGCCACCGTTCTAGGGTGTGTATTCTGAAGTAGGGTTGCTGGGTCATATAGGATGTCCACAATTTCAATTTTGCTAGATGTTGCCAAATTGCTCTCCAAAGTGGCTAAAGCTGACCTTTTAAGAAAATCTGTATACAGTTGTTGTTTTTGTTTTCAGGCAAATATGAAACTGTAAAGAATTATAGAATTGTTATTGAGCTAGGCTAATGATACAATAGAGATTTGATATATGAAATATTGAATATTTTTTCTAAACAACAGTGAGAGATTCAGGGTAATTTTATTTTTAGTGTACTTAGAGGAAGAAGCTTTTCTTGGCCACTGAGAATAGTGTTGTAGAGTGCCAACATTAAAAGTATCGAAAATTATTTTTGTTTGGCACCTCATGGGAGGTAGATGTGTACAAGTTATGCAAATAAACCTTTTTTTTTTTTTTTTACCATCAGGGGAATTTCAATTTTCTTAAATACTACCTTCTGCAGTTTTAGTTAAAACCTAAGCCATATTCCACTGACACTCAATTTGTAAAAAAATGCTGAGGCATCTAATATTAGAAAAGTAATAATTCAAAAGCTGTTAGTTCATGGGTCATTTTGTGAGAGTTTATTTTAAGCAATTCAGGGTGCTTTTTTGATGTAGAATATTCAAATTGTACAAGCATAGTTGATCTAATACTTTAACTGCCTTAAATTTTGGCAATGAGATGTGGGTAAATATACAAACTGACTTTTACAGTTGAAGGACCAAGATGCAACAATATTAATTGGCTGTTTCTTACAATGGTTTTGCAGGTAGTGATTTGTACACTCCACTCTAATAAAATGCACTGTGACCACAGTCAGCTGCTACCTACCTGTCTATTTATGGTGGAAGGTTTTCAGCAACCAAGAGTTAACCTAGGTGGGATTTCATTCTGCCACACGGCCATGACAGAGCATACAGAGAAGGTGGATGGGCTAGGTTAGAAACTGAAGCACAATTCAGGAGACATGTCTGAGCAGTAATAATACTGTTGATGCAATGCACATCACAAGAGCAAATGGAAATTGGTTTTTTGTCTGTTGTTAGGAGATTATCCAGCTACTAGTGCGGCTACCTGAGGGTACTGTGTCTTCAGCTGAGAAGAAGATCTGCTGTATCTATTTGTGTCAATAGCCAGACTCACAGCAGGTAATGGTCTCTAGAGTTGTTGATCCAGGTGTGAATATGTTTGAAGGTGTAATTCTATGTGGCGTGTCCTTTCGAGGGGAAGATAAACTAAATCTGCTGGTTTTAGACTTTTGGATTACTGACTTTATTTGAATGACTGCAAGCAATAAAGAACTTAGAAATCATCTAATTCAGCTATTTTTCTGAGAGAAGAAAATGAGACCTAGGGAGGGTTGCACATTCATTTGAAAGATGTCTTTTTAACACTCACTCTGTTGAGGGCAGACACTGACCTGATCATGAATAAGTAGAGTGAATGTATAATTTATCATCCAAGCCAGGACACTTTTTTTTTTTTTTTTGCGGTACGCGGGCCTCTCACTGTGTGGCCTCTCCTGTTGTGGAGCACAGGCTCTGGACGCGCAGGCTCAGCGGCCATGGCTCACGGGCCCAGCTGCTCCACAGCATGTGGGATCTTCCCGGACCGGGGCACGAACCCGTGTCCCCTGCATCGGCAGGCGGACTCCCAACCACTGCGCCACCAGGGAAGCCCCAACCAGGACACTTTTGAGAGTGAAATGGGGTGCTATTAATAATTATGGCAAGGCATTAAACAAAAGCCAAAACTCCTGGGCAGGGTCTTCCCTGGTGGCGCAGTGGTTAAGAATCCGCCTGCCAATGCAGCCCTGGTTCGGGAAGATCCCACATGCCACGGAGCAACTAAGCCCGTGTGCTGCAACTACCGAGTCTATGCTCTACAGCCTGCGAGCCACAACTACTGAGCCCGTGTGCCACAACTACTGAAGCCCACGTGCCTAGAGCCCATGCTCCAAAACAAGAGAAGCCACCACAATTAGAAGCCTGCGCACCGGGATGAAGAGTAGCTCCTGCTCGCCGCAACTAGAGAAAGCCCATGCACAGCAACAAAGACCCAACGTGGCCAAAAATAAAAATAAATAAATTTATTAAAAAAAAAAACAAAACGGGTTCAATCCCTAGTCAGGGAACTAGATCCCACATGCATGACACAACTAAGAACATGCCACAACTAAGGAGCCGGCGAGCCACAACTAAGGAGCCCTGGAGCCGCAACTAAGGAGCCTGTGTGATGCAACTAAGACCTGGTGCAACCAAATAAATAACTAAATAAATATTAAAAAAGAAAGATCCTGTGAAATCCTGATATATCTAATTATATCATCCAAACTGGAAACAACTTTGTTGGCAGAAAACATGGTTTTATTACAGGGGCCCTGTAAAAAATCGCAACCAAGTTACACACACCCAGAGGAAAATAATTTGTTTTCGTCAGACTGGTAGGTTTTCCATTAATGATAAACATTCAGTAAATATTTATTAAGTGCCTGCTATGTACCAGGGTTTGAGATGGACACTGGGAATATAGCAGTGAGCCAGATAGCTTCCACCCCAAAGAACCCCCAGATTAGGAAGGAGGATGGAAAAGTAACTAGGCAATTATAATGCAGAGCTAGAAGTGTTTCTTTAGGGCCAAGTACAGGGGGAGCAGTGGGATCCCAGAGGAGTTCATTCATTCATTCAGTTGATCATCATTCAGCATATTTATTGAGCATCTACAATGTTCCTGGGCACTGTGCTAGGAACAGAGAAACAGTGGGGAAAAGAGAGACACAGCCCCTGTCCTCATGTTGCTTTCAGTCTGGTGGAGAGAAAAGACAGGTAAACAGGTAGCTACAGCTAATGCTATGAGAAGGGAGCCTCTAAGAGGGCACTAAACCCAAATTCGGGGTGGTGAGGTAAGGCTCTAAGCAGAGATGGGAAGGATCATAAGGTGGGGAAGAATGTTCCAGACCAAAGGGACAGTACTGTACATAGTCACAGGGGCAAGAGAGGCCACGGACAAAGTCATTTTAAGTGGATGGAGCAAAAAGCTGGTGGAGTGCAGTTGCAAGGTGGTGGGAAAGGAGAGCGTTGGCAGGAAATAACCAGTGACCAGAGCCTGACAAATCTGGTAACCCAAGAGTTAAGGAGTTTGGGCTTTTTCTGATGATAATGTGTAAAGAAGAGATTTAAGCAGGGGAATGAAGTGGTCAGATGTTCACTTAAGAAAGTCACTGGCTGCCATGTAGAAAGGGGATTGGAGGGTGAGACGCCAGGGGCAGGAGACCAATTGGGAGGCTGTTGAAGTTCATTGGCAAATGCTGGCAATGACCTAGGAACATCCAAGGAGAACATGGACTGATCAGAGAGCTACTTGAGAGGCACAATCAACAGAAAGTGGGGAACACTGGAGAGAAGGACTCCAGACATATGCTAGTTTCTGACTTCAACAATGAAGAAGATAGCAGAGCACCAGAAGTTTGGAAGTGGGGATAGGCAATCAGTTCTTTTCAACGTATGTTGACTGTGCGGGGCCTATGGGAGAGGCATCTGGAGATGTCCTGGGGGCGACTTGGTCTGGAACTGAGGAGAGAGCGCAGCTGGAGCCTGCGACTGGAAGTCTTCATAATAGAGGGGAAACTGAGCCCCTGGGTGTCAGTGAGGTCACTCATGAATGTGTGGAGCGAGATGAGGGTGGGGACAGGGACAGGACCCTGAGAAAGACTGGCATTGAAGAGAGGCTTCAGAGGAGGCAGGCTCGCAAATAAGGCGGAGACAGGCCAGTCAGGCAGGAGGAGAACCAGGTGATGGCGGTGGCCAGAAACCAAGAAGGAATTAACACGTATCTGGTATTTACTTTTAACTTTTGGCAGAGATGTGTATGGTTTACAGACAATTTACAAGGGGAAAGCATACATGTGAAATCCTTCTATCCTTTAGCCTTTTTTTTTTTTTTTTCTGTAATTTAAGAAACGAGTCCTCTCTTTGGCTCACGGAATACCAGAGTTCCCTAAGGCCATAGTTAGAGAACCACTGGCCTAAAAGGAGGTATTATAAGACGCTGGAAATTTCCTTGGAGTCTAGAAAGAGAGAACTGGGGAGGAAGGACACGTCCCCACTGCTCCTGCAGTGGTTGAGGGCGGAAGCTTAAATATGCAGGAACATACTTTCCATCTCTTGAGGAGGAGCTCAGTCCAAGGGTCACCTTTTCACCATTCATGGTGCTTTCCCTGCAAGCCTGTTAGCTGGATTTCCCAGGGGTCGCTTAGAAGTCAGCATCTTGTGAGTTTGGTTAGAAAGAAGTGTCAAGTTCTCGGGCTCTAGCAGATCAACCTGAAGGGACCAATGATGTTCAGGGCCTCCAAAGCTGACATGGGCCTTGGCGACCCCTTAGGATGCTTGTTTAACAGGACAACAGCCCAGCTCCCCGGGCATGTCATTAGCTGCAGCATATTGTATTGGAGTTTCTGCCTCCCGGCCGCTTGGGGACAGGGATCTGGCAGGGAGGGGCTTGACGCTGTTTGCCTTGAACTCTACACAAGGGAGGAAACAGTAATGAAAATATCGGAGGAGGGTATTCAGCCCCCTGAACTCTCATCTTGAATCTGCCACGTAATCACCCCTTTCTTTCCTGTTCCCCATGATTTTTCCTGGGGAAACCTACTTTCCCTGTAGTTCCCCCAATATACAAAATGAACACCTCTATGGGTAACTTCTGTCCTGTGGTCTGGAAGGTGACTTCTGTTCTTTGTTGATTGTTATGGTGCAGCTGGCAAGCAGTGGAAAAACCCTGGCTGGGAACTTGGGTCTCTGTGGTCAGTTTGGCTGACATCATAGCGAGGCCCTGGGGTTTGGGATTGTGTAGGTGGAGAGGGTCCACAAGAACAAAAACACTCCCCCACCCTTGAAGGACACACAAGGCGTGACGGGTGGCTTGCGCGCAAGAGCGCTTAGCTGTAACTACCACCCGTAGCTGCTCAGTGTAGGAGATGGGGCGTGGGGGGGCAAGACATGTGCTTGGTGAGGGCTGTGCTGGGGATAGGAGCCTGGGAGGCTCTGTACAATCAAACACCAAGTTTTAAGATCACTTAGAACCACACAAACAGGGGAAGAGTGCCGGGAATTGAGTGTCTTCTCACGGGTGGGGACGGCGGAACCCAGTGGTCCCCCGCCTGGAACCTCACTCAGCAGAAGCTCAAGGACTGACTCCTCAGAGCTGAGCATGGGCGTCTTTCCTCTGGCTGCGATTATCTGATCACTGATGCTTCTTCATCTACGATTCAGGAAGTGCTTATCTTACAGAGCTCGTACCATTACCACTGGCTTTCGGACCCGGATACCTACTGAAGTTCGACCATTCTTGACGGTTTAAAATAAGCTGTGTGAACGAACCCTCTTCTGCTTGTCAAAAAGAAGAAGCGGTTGTTTCAAGATGATGGTTTTCCATATGTGCAGGGTTATCAACGTCATCATAGTCATCTTCAGGCTCAATATAGCTTGGGACGGCCATTGTCTTCTTATTTCTAACTTTAGGTACTGATGCGTATGCAGCTGGTGGCCGACTTGGGGTTTCCTGTGGGGCTAGAATACACAAAAAGGTATTAAATGCAAAGCTATTGTGTGTTTATATATTTTTGACCAAGTGGCTCTGCATGATTTTCATGGGTTTCGGTGATCCTCCCACTTCTTGGTGGACCAGATCCCCATTTTACAGAGAAAACTAAAGCCCAGACATGACACAGTCTCAGGCTCACCCAAGTGAGTAAGTGGCAAATATTGGTCAGACATCTTGACTCCCGTGTCTCTTTGCCTGACTGCACTGCAGTAGGAACCATGAAACAAGTTTAGACAAGAAGCTGACCAGAGCTAGTAGCCAAATGAGTAGTGTTGTGTTTATAGATACTAATTCTCATAAAGAAGTGATACAAACCGTATTTCCTTTTGGGCACATCCCTCACAGTGACTTACACTGCTTTCCATAACTATCTATAATTGCTCATGTCCACAATCCCTCTGCTAAGAAGGAGGTGGGCAGTGGTGTTTTCAAACGGTGGAATTAGTGGAGGATGGGTACATAGCAAATGGACTAAAGTGGTAGGAAAAAGATAGTGAAACAGCTCAGCTCCACCTTTGGTGGGGCCTGGAACTGCCTCACCGCAATCTCATCTTTTCCTAAGAGAACGTGAAAAACAAGCACCATTTCATTTCACACAAAGTTCTGCAGTTAGATCCAAGTTCATCTTCAGGGTCCAGCAGTCACTAGCTGTGTGGCCATGAGTAGGTCACTTAACTTCTCTGTGTCTCAGTGTCCTCTTCTGTCAGAGGGACATAATAATGTACCTGCCTCATAGAGGTGTTGAGAGGATTAAATGAGATAGTACCTATAAAGTGCCAGCATGGGACCTGACACACAGTGCCTGATCAATAAATGTTAGCTAATATTATTATTTATCCATTCAGTTAAAACATTTTCATCCATTATCTACTAAGCTCCAGGCACTGTTCTTAGTGGTGGGTAAACAGTGGTGAACAAGACAAGAAAGGCACCTATTTCCTAGAGTTTATATTATAATGGAGGAGATAGATAATGAACAAATGAAGGATAACTAAATAAGCCCATTTAGGATTATTGCCATAAGCCTCATAAGGAGAATTAGAAGGATTTCTTTATATAGGGTGGTCAGGAATGGCCTCTCTGAGGTGGTGACATTTGAACTGACACCTGAAAGGTGTGGTAAAGCCAGCTCTGTATACAGCTTAAGGAAGAACACTCCAGTCAAGGGAACCAGGCAGAGTTTTTCTGATAGGACATCTGAGAGGCCCAGTGTTCCTTTATACCCATGCTGCAGGCTGGAATTTGAATATGAACTCACACATTGAATACTGGAAGCATTGGTACTTATTCTGCCCCCTTAAAACTTAGTTCATCTCTTTAAAACAGGTTGCTGCCATCTGCAAATTCCAGTGTTATAGACTGAATGTGTGTGTCCCCACAAAATTCATATGGTGAAGCTCTAACCACCAGTGTGGTTGTATTTAGAGATGGGGCCTCTAAGGAAGTAATTAAGGTTAAATAAGGTCATAAGGGTGTGGCCCTAATCCAATAGTATTAGTGTCCTTATAAGAAGAGACACCAGAGAGCTCTCTCCCCTCCATGTGAGGACACAGGGAGAAGGCAGCCATCTGCAAGCCTGGAAGAGTCCTCACCAGAAACCAGATTGACTGGCACCTTGATCTTGGACTTCTAGCCTCCAGAACTGTGAGAAAATTACTGTTGTTTAAGCCACATTGTCCATGTTATTGTTTTATGGGCAGCCCAAGCTGACTAAACACCAAGATAAATTTATTATTCTACCCTGAATGAGACTGTTATCAGCAAAATACACTCACAGGCAACTTCTGGAGAAAGCACACCCCTGGGTGGCAGAGGGGGTAATTGAACTGAGAATTGATTGGTAACATTCCTGGAAGAGAGGAAGAAGAGGAGTCAGTGTTTGGTTTTGATCACGCCTACTGATTTAAAAGAAAACGTCAAGGAAAGTGGATAGAGTTGAACATTCAAATCTTGGTCCCTGAAAACTGGAAGCATTTCCTTCCCTTTCTAGGTCTTGTATCCCATTTGTAACTGGCACTCTAAAGAAACCATTTCCTTTAGCCCAGGGACCAGCTGGATTTGAGGGAAGGGAGTTGAAGTACTATAACTTAGAGCTCATCTTCCTGTGTTCATCTGAGCTGGATTAGAAGGGGGAGGTAAGCACCAGGTGTATTTTGATTTGAAAAAAAAATGTACTCCTAACGCTAAATGTACACACACCATGTGACAGCAATACTGGGTATATATCCTGCTGATCACCAAAAGATACGTTATAGAATGTTCATCGCAGCGTTATTCATAACAGCCCCAAACTGCACGCTACCCAAATGCCCATCAGCAGTAGAATGGATAAATTCATCATGGTTCACTCCCACAGTGGAATACTCTATGGCAATAAGAATGAACAATCTAGGGCTTCCCTGGTGGCGCAGTGGTTGAGAGTCCGCCTGCCGATGCAGGGGACACGGGTTCGTGCCCCGGTCCGGGAAGATCCCACATGCTGTGGCACGGCTGGGCCCGTGAGCCATGGCCGCTGAGCCTGCGCGTCCGGAGCCTGTGCTCCACGACGGGAGAGGCCACAGCAGTGAGAGGCCTGCGTACCGCAAAAAAAAAAAAAAAAAAGGAACAATATGACTACACACAATGAATCTCACAAAAAAAGGCTGAGCAGAAGAAGCTAAACACCAATAACACATACTGTCTAATTCCATGTATATGAAGCATAAAAAACAAGGAAAAACGAGCCTATACTATTTCAGGTAGTGGTTATCCTTGGGGTTTAATGGCTGAAAGGGAATATATGGGGCTGAGGAGCTGGTAATTTTGTTTCTTGATCTGGGTGTCACCTACCGGCTCTGTTCAGTTTGTGGAAATTCATTGAGTTGTACCCTTACCATGTGTACTTTTCTGTTTATATTATACTTCAGTAAGAAGTTTTAATAAAAAGATAGATTCCAAGAAAGCTTCCTTACCCAGACCCCCCATCCCCTCTGTGTACTCTGATTTCCAAACTGGTACTAGATTCTTCTGAGTTTTGGCCTCCTGTATGTGCTTAAGTCCCCTGGAATGCAGAAGCATTGCTGGGGTGAGTGGAGAAGGGGACATGTGGCTAGAGCGCCATCAGTGACCTCACCCCACCCCTCCGTGGCTCTTCCCGGGAGAGGAGGGACATTTACCTGACTTGGGGAAAAATCTAGCTTCTCCCACTTTCTCCTCTAGAGCCGGCCTGACTCTGCCTAAAGTATATATTCTGCTTGAGTCTTTGCCATTCAGAGAAAGGGCCCTGCCCTGTAGGGGAGACCTGAGGCTGTCCAGGGCTGCCTGTGTACCATGCAGGAAAGTTTGCCTGGTTTTGAATTAGGAAGCAAACTTGGCCATGGAGAAGAGCCACATTCTGCAATGTCAGTTTTATCCTCAATAAAGGCAATACTTTGGTTACCTAACTGCAGGATACATTTGTCTGACTCCTCAAGGGGATCAGAATTGGAGGGGAAGAGATCTGTTATTTGCTGAATCCCTTGAGCCCCAACGAAAGTCACTTTAGAATGACTTTATATTTTTGTTTTTAAATTTATTTGTATCTTTAAGAAACATTATTTATTTATTTTAATTTTTACTTAAAATTTTTTTTGGCCACACCATGTGGCTTGCAGGATCTTAGTTCCCTGACCAGAGATTGAATCCAGGCCCTCGGCAGTGAAAGCGCAGAGTCCCAACCACTGGACCGCCATCGAATTCCCTGTGCCTATGTTTTAAAGAAAGGACTGGCCCTTGACCAGCTTCTGGGAGATAATCTCTAAACCCTTGGAATATCCTGCCTGATAAGAGTGTCTTTGTATTAAGGGGCCTTGGGCTAGCCAGATAGTTTATGCTAACAATGTGACTGATGGTGAATGCCTGCTGTGTTTGCCAGGGGCCCTGGGTCTTTCTGTATCAGTTTGGCCTCAGGAGACTGAATTAGCCAGAACACAGCGCCCGACCTGTGACCTCTATCAAACTAGACGAGACTTGGGAGGACTTGGAGAGCAGAGAGAGCCAGGTGGTGCCCTGCACCCCCAAAGCCCTGAGGTCTCTCCCCTTACAGTGGGGAGAGTTGGCAGACATGATATTTCCCTGGAATTTAAGGCACACATTCTTAGCGCGGGCGCAAGAATGGAAGTGAACAGGTGGTTCTTGAAATTAAAAAGCAGAAGTGTTCCCCCCCACTTACTCATACATCGTTTCTTCATCTCTCTGCTTTTGTTTCACGGGCTTGGCAATTTCGCGTTTCTTGCCTAAGGAAACAAATAAGCATATTCATTTAGGAAGAATTATCAAAAGTTGTGATTTTTAGAGTTTAGAAGAGATCAGAGACCTGGCAGGTTCAGGATATGTGGGAGAAGAACCATCCAGAGGAAACAGACTTAGGGACACAGAGCTCATAAGTGATAGAGCCAGAATTTTTTTTTATAGATGTAGTTACATTTTGTTTTATTTTATTTTATTTTGGCTGCGCTGGGTCTTCGTTGCTGCATGCGGGCTTTCTCTAGTTGCGACAAGGGGGAGCTACTCTTTGTTGTAGTGCGTGGGCTTCTCTTCGTGGTGGCTTCTCTTTTGGCGGAGCACAGGCTCTAGGCGCGCAGGCTTCAGTAGTTGCAGCATGTGGGCTCAGTAGTTGTGGCTCGTGGGCTTAGTTGCCCACAGCATGTGGGATCTTCCCAGAACAGGGATCAAACCCGTGTCCCCTGCAAATGGCAGGTGGATTCTTAACCACTGCACCACCAGGGAAGTCCTAGAGCCAGAATTTTACCCAGGCCGTCTGACCACAGAGTCTAGGCACTACCCACTGTGGGCTGTGCCTGTTTCCTCATTGCCTAGTACTATATCTACCTAGCGCATAGCTGGCATTCAGAAATACTGGTCGAGTGAATAGCCAAAAGTATGGTTGGGAGGAAATGAGATAAAGAATGGGAAAAGCAGTTTGTAAACTGTGATATGCTGGACATGTAAGTTATTATTAATTATAACCTGCTTGTTAATAGGAGTGGGTCAAGTTAAAAGAGAATAGGTAAAGATTTTGTTCAGGATCATATTTTTATCCATATCTAAAAATGAAATGTTTAAAAAATGTATAGAGAACAATAGGGGCTAGAATACACTTTTTGTATTAAAAAAGACTAATTACCATCAAGGGATGGAGGGGAAAGGACATTGAACAGGCAGCCCAGTGAACCTGCATTCTGGTTCCAACTCTGCTACCAATTCCTAGGAGACCTCAACCAAGGATCTGCCTGTCTCTGAACCTTAATTTTCTTATCTCTAAAAAGAGATTGAGAAGAATGACAAAAAGTTTTCACTTCTTGAACCGCCCTGACCTTTCAGCACTGGTTCCGCAGGATTCTGAGGCTGTGCCCAGATGCAATGGGAGGACAGTGCCTTGATCATGGAGGGGTGCCTGCCCAGGTTGCCCCAGGGCAAGATGGCTGTACCTCTCAGTGTATTTACCATCCCCAGGTATACTCCAGGCCTAGGTCATTATGTAAAGGGATAGGATCTCAAGAAAACACACCATTGAATCAAGGGTTTCATGTTTCTGGAGATGAATGGTAAAGTAGAAACCCACTTGTAGATCATCTAAAGTTACATTTATCCTCCAATAAGCTGCTTATTTATGTCCAAGAATGCTAAGAACCTCTATCCGAGGCAGATGTAATACCAGAAAATTCAGAGTATGGTCTTAGAGTAGGCAATCATAGTGGTCAAACGTGTTGATCATGGAATGAGTCCATTTTTCATGCCTCAAGACATTTTTTTAGACCACTTTATTGGGGAATGATTGCCATACAAAAAGCTGCACGTATTTCATGTATGCAACATGTATACAACTTGACGTGGTTGGAATCAAGACAGTTTTTGACATTCCATGGACTTGTACTCCCTTTCAAGTCCCAGAGGTAGGATGCTGTGATTGGCAGCCACACTGAAGAGAGATAGCATTAGTGCACAGTGTGCCCTGAAACAGATTCTGCTTTCACCCAAACCGATGGAGCTGGAAGAGTTCTTGGAGATTAGGTAACCTCCCTCCCCTCACTATGCAGAGGGGGAAACTGAGGCCCAGAGACACAAATTAGTGGCAGGGCTAGGACTCAAACCCAGAATGCATGATGCTAAATCCAGCGTTCAGCCTATGCAGGCCCAGAACTAATCTTTTGCCCTGAAGAAGCCCTAATACGCTGATAACCACCTCTCCCCTCCCCTACCTCCACCTGCCCAAATGAGATGGTCATTACCTTGTCTAAACAGACACCTACAGACACAGAACAGGAAGATGCTCAGGCCCACGCAGACAACGATGATGGCCACAGCCAAGATGATCCAGAAATTGTCCCTCCACCAATCCATTGCCATGGGATCCTGAGAAGAATGGAGAGAGAGGAATGAGGCATGAGTGAAAGGCTTCCTGGGGTGGTGGGGGCAGTTATCTACCATGTTGTGCAGCTGCATCTGCTTAGAGGCCAGGCAGGCACTGGTTCACAGTCAAACCCTGCTGATTAGCAGCTGGGAGACCTCAGGCAAGTGACTTAACCTTCTCCAAGCTTCAGTGTCCTCATCTGAAATATGGGAGTGATATTGTCTACTACCTTGCAGGGAATTTACAAAGATTAGAGGTAAGACATGTACTTATTAGTTACTCCAGAAACTGTAGACATAGTCACTGTTCTTTCTTATACTGTTAAACATGCAGCAGGAAGGGAAATGCCATTTAAAGCAATAACTCTCTGCAGTTGTTTTTATATTGAAGGGGCAACATAGACTTAATTCATAAAAGGGGAGATAGAATTTTGAGAGCTTTTTTGTTTTTTGAGGTGGGGGTTAGAAAAATAACCTTGATGGGTCTCTTTGAGTGAGGCACAGTCAGAGGGAGAAGGTAAAGATGCAAAGCAAACTGAATTAGTAACAGGAACTTGGGGGCTAAAGCCTGACTGACTAGAGAGGAGGAGAGACTGGGAAGAGGATCAGAGCAGAAGGAGAGGTCACGAAGAGAGTAGGTCTTAAATGTTCTCCCCACAAGAAAGAAAGAGTAATTGTGTGATGTGATGGAGGTGTTGGCTATAACACTATGGGGGTAATCATTATACTATATGTAAGTGTATCAAATCAACAGGTAGTACGCCTTCAAGTTATGCAATGTTATGTGTCAATTGGAGGTGTTAGCTAACACTATGGGGTTAATCATTATACAGCATGTAAGTGTATCAAATCAACAGGTAGTACACCTTTAAGTTATGCAATGTTATGTGTCAATTACATCTCAATAAAGCTAGGGAAAAAAAAAGAAGAGAGCAGAAAGTTGGAGCATCAGTAGAAAGTCCCCTTGGTGGAAAATGACCCATGCGTTTGTAGGAAAGTTACATCTAATATTCAGTCTTCAATTGTTGCCTGTAAAATGCTGTGCTGTGATTGTCTTTTCCCATCAAATCTTCAATAAAATTGGACAACAGAAGCTTGTATGAACAGAACCTGGGGAGAAATGACATGTGTGCAGTGGTTTTTCAAGCCAGGGGTGACACACGGGCAAGTAGAACAGCAGCTGCCAGGCTCCGAGTGACGGTGGGGAGCAGGCTGCAGGATGGACTCCTAGGAGGGACCTCCAGGAATTCAGGGAGATCTGGGGACGGGGCTGGGCTCCGCTCATCTGTGGAATGGACACTTTGCTAGTGCATGTGGATGTTAAAATAAAAATGATTCTTGGGGCTTCCCTGGTGGTGCAATGGTTAAGAATCCGCCTGCCAATGGAGGGGACATGGGTTCGAGCCCTGGTCCGGGAAGATCCCACGTGCCGTGGAACAACTAAGCTCGTGTGCCACAACTACTGAGCCTGTGCTCTAGAGACCGCGAGCCACAACTACTGAGCCCACAAGCCACAACTACTGAAGCCCAGGCACCTAGAGCCCGTGCTCCGCAACAGGAGAAGCCACTGCAATGAGAAGCCCGCGAACCGCAACAAAGAGCAGCCCCCACTCGCCGCAACTAGAGAAAGCCCGTGCACAGCAATGAAGACCCAACACAGACAAAAAAAAAAAAAGATTCTTGAGGCCTGGGAGATATCCAGACATGTCCTGGTTAAATGCGAATCACCTTCCTGTGTCACCATTTAGCCAATGGAAACTCACCCATGCATGTTCATGTACTGCCATTTCTGATTCATGCTTTTGAGCTATTATTAACATCAGTGGGGATCCAGGCAGGGGGCCAAGGAACAGGGGCCAAATTAGGCTGCTGCTAAAGCCATTATTACTACAAAGACCTAATGACTTGGCTTACTATTTAAACATGTGTTTGTATTCCTGGCATAGTGTTTTCATTTATTAAGTTGTTATATAACGATTTGGATTTTTAGTTGCAAACATCATTTCTTTTGTGAAGGTTTGGTTTGATCAATATAATGTTCTTTGGCTATTCAGAAAGTTATATGTGGCAAACCAATCACATGTAACTAGTACTCTTCTATAAACATGATTCTGCAGCTTACTTTTTTGTTCAACATTATGTTTTTGTCATTTATTGATGTTGGTAGACGTGCTGGGGATTCACTCTTAAGGGAGTGAAGTGTCATCTACCGGGGGTATCACCCCCACAAAGCATGCACTCAGCAGATGTTTTCTTGTAGATCACCTTCTCAGGGTGCACAAAAGAAAGGAAGAGAGGAAGAAGACCAAAGGGAAAAAGGAAGACCGTGGAGAATGGAACCTTGGCTCTCAGCACGGGCCTGTGAAATTTGGTTGTGCAGAGTCCAGTGTGGTTAAAGGGCACTGGACTTAAGAAGATGCCACATATCAGAAGGCAGCCTCTTTGTTCTTCAAACCTAAATTGGAATCTCACCTTCTCTAGCTCTAGGGAACCAGTTAGATAAATAGATACATAGAGGGCTTCCCTGGTGGCGCAGCGGGTGAGAGTCTGCCTGCCAGTGCAGGGGACACAGGTTCGTGCCCCGGTCCGGGAAGATTGTACGTGCCGTGGAGCGGCTGGGCCCGTGAGCCATGGCTGCTGGGCCTGCGCGTCCGGAGCCTGTGCTCTGCAACGGGAGAGGCCACAGCAGTGAGAGGCCTGCGTACCACACACACACACAAAAAAAAAGATACATAGATATATGGAATGATGGATGGATGGATGGATGGATGGACAGATAGACAGATGGACAGAAATTTCTTCCCTCCATTTTCTCCGTGTCTTATTTATTTATTTTTATTGAACTATAGTTGATTTACAATACTGTGTTAGTTTCAGGTATACAGCAAAGTGATTCAGTTTTATATATATATACATACATTCTTTTTCATATTCTTTTCCATTATAGGCTATTAGAAGATGTTGAATATAGGTCCCTGTGCTATACAGTAAATCCTTGTTGTTTATCTACTTTATATATAGTAGTATGCATCTGTTAATCCCATACTTCTAATTTATCCCTCTCCTCCTTCCCCTTTGGTAGCCATAAGTTTGTTTTCTATGTCTGTGAGTTTGTTTCTGTTTTGTAAATAAGTTCATTTGTATTATTTTTTTAGATTCTGCATATAAGTGATATCATATAATATTTGTCTTTCTCTGTATGACTTCCTTCACTCAGTATGATAATCTCTAGGTCCATTCATGTTGCTGCAAATGGTGATATTTCATTCATTTTTATGGCTGAGTAATATTCCATTGTGTATATATATCACATCATCTTTATCAATTCATCTGTTGATGGACACTCATTCTCTTTTCTCTTATTTAAATGTCTTCTCGTTCTTCGTCTAATTTTCCCCTCATATTTTCTATCTCTTCATCTTTTTCTTTTACTCCCTCATATTTTCTATCTCTTCGTCTTTTTCTTTTACTCTTGAAGGATTTCTCCAACAAGAAACATAAACATACTCTTTAGAGCTATAGAAACCAGACATAGAGTTAAAAGCTGTGCATCTGAAGAGTATGACTGGACGGGAGGAGGGAAGTGGGAGACCAGGCAGCTGTGACTTTTCACTATAAACCCTCTGAATTCCTTGATTTTTTTAACTTTTGCATTTACTTTGATAACATTGAAAAAAGGGCCAGTTAACCGTATAGCGTAGCTTCCCATTGTTCAGATTTCAAGTTCAAAGAAATTTTATTCTCATCAGATTCTTGGGGAAGAAAGAGGAAGTAGGATGGTGTCAGAAAGTGAAACAATGGGTCACTTTTCAGAACTATGCAGAATGGTAAGCATTCTGCAGTTTTTTTCTTACAAATCGAATGGATTTGAATTGCCGTCAGGTGTTTCGCAAGTGTTCGGTGTGCCAAGCATTCTGCAAGAGCTTTCTCGTTGCTCACCTCATTTCATCCTCACCACCATAGGCTTTTCTAGACAGGGGCCTGAGACAGAGGTGAAATGACCTGCCCCAGGTAGGAGGGAGGGCGGAACGCTTTCTCTCTGTGTCACAGGGCCTTCCTCTGTTGATGTTAGTCATGATGCCTCCAAATCATCAAGGAAAGGCCAAATGGGGGTCAAGATACCTTACTTTGAAAGGAGCACTGATGTGGTAGTGATATGGTGGGGTGAGGGCCCAAGGGATTCCCTAGAATGAATGATCAGGGCCCACAGCTGAGAATGAAAGTCCCAAGTTCCCCACAATCTACGATCAGAGAAATAGCACTCTTCCCCATGGACTGCTGACAGAGGCCTTTTCAACAGAACCAGGAAGAGCTTGTCTTCTTGGAAGAATGCAGCTGAGAGAGGGGGCCCACGAGAACCACATCCCGTTCCCAGTTAGATGTTCTCTGGACTACCAGGCTAGTTTAATAGCCAGGGTGTCCCCAGAGAGGGGACAAGAGCTCTGGGGAGAGATGGCAGGGAGTACAGCCAGTGGGGAGTGTGTCACAGCTGCATGGTCAAGTTCAGGTCCTGTAAAGGTACGGAAGCTGAATCCCACCTGTGTTGCCAGGCCTGGAGTAGATAAGGTTGTGGGGTGCAGACCTCCTGAGAGCTACTGAAGCATGGGGCAAAGAGGTGTTTGCATGAGAGGATGCTGGCAGCCAGCCCAAAGATGCAGCTGAGTCTCTCAAGGGACCACAAGGGACCTCTCAAGGGCCAGTGGTTGAGTCTCCACCCAACACCACAAACTTGATCGGCAGCAATGGTCCAGTGAGGGGAGACTTCCTGGGGAAAACTGTCTGTCCCTGTTTTTCCTCCTCAATCTCATACCAGGGAAGTAGATGCGGGGAAGCTAAGGAGCTGAGACAGCCCTCACTCCTCTCTCTACTCCCCTCCTTGGGCAAAGGGGGGAGATTTGAGTCAAGGATAAGGGGGAAGTTTTCATTTTTATTTATTTGGCTGCACTGGGTCCTAGTTATGGCACGTGAGCACTTAGCTGCAGCATGTGGGATCTAGTTCCCTGACCAGGGATCGAACCTGGGCCCCCTGCATTGGGAGCGTGGAGTCTTAACCGCTGGACCATCGGGAAGTCCCAAGACGGAAGATTTTAAATGAGCATGACTAAATTTTTAAAACTGAAATGAGTCTGCTTAGTAATCAAAAGTAACTTAAAAGTTTTGGAATTGGACTGAAATGTCACTGGGGGAGGCGGGAGCCCAGGCAGCAGTGGTCATTAGAAACAAAGTGTATTTGTTTGCTATGGCTGCTCCAACAAATTACCACAGATGCAGTGGTTTAAAACAACACAAAAGTATTATCTTACAGCTCTGGAGGACAGAAGGCCAGCATGATGCCACTGGGCTAAAACCAAACTATGGGCAGGGTTGGGTCCCTCCTGGAGGCTCCACTAGAGAAGCCGTTTCCTTGCTCTTTTCAGCTCCTGGAGGCCACTTGTGTTCCTTGGCTTATGGCCCCTTCCTCCATATTCAAAGCCAGCAATATTGCATCTCTCTAACAGTTCTCCCCTGGCCACATGTGACCTCCCCTTGCCTCCTTCTCCCACTTACAAGAACTCTTGTGATTACATTAGGCTCACCTGGATAACCCAGGATCATCACCCCATCTCCAGGTCAGCTGATTAGCAACCTCAATTGCACCTACAACCTTAGTTCCCTTTTGCTATGTAATCTGACATATTCACAGGTTGCAGGAATTGGGTTGTGGACATCTTGGGGTGAGTGGGGCACCACATGAACCACTTCATCCTCATACGGCAATAAGATTCTAGTTAAAGTTGTTCCATGGGTTTATACATGTTAAAATTTCATTTTTTTTGCCTTCTACTGATGTCTCCAGAAGGAAAAAAGGTCAGTGATAATTCTGCCATCTTTGACCAGAAGTCCACCACAGAGCACCCGTTGTTGCTGACCCAGTGAAGAAGCAGTGGAGACCTGCCACAAGGCTGGGGACAGACAGGGGTCTCTTATGAAAAGAAACATTTATCAGCTTGGTGTCAGCCTGGCAGAGTAAAAAGAGCACAAACTTTGGCATCAGACAGAGCTGAGCTACAATCTTAGATTAGTCAATCTAGACTTAGACTAGTCTAGTTAACTAGACTAGTTAAATCTAGTCTTAGACTAGCTGTGTTGCCTTTAGCAAATTGCTTAATCTCTCTGAATTCTCTCTTTTTATCTGTAAAATGGGGGTAATAAGAACACCCGCAGTACCAGGTTATAATAAGGATTAAGTGATAACTTAATCCTTAAGTTATCACTGGTTCTCAACATTGGCCTCCCATTAGAATCATCTGGAGAACTTTACTAAAACAAACAAAACCCCAGTGGCCAGGCCGCAGGTTGGGAACTTCAGATATTCCTCAAGCCCTCGCCCTGGGGTCTGACACATCAAGGCCCTCGATAGCTAATAACTAAAAGCAGCTCCCATAGTTCTCTTACTCTTCCTTCTTCCATTTATGGTGTCCACCAGATGCTCCCCCAGTTGACAAGACTGAGGTCAGGCCCTGAAGCTCCCTGACCTCCTCCCGGCAGACAGGACACCTTACCTGTACTGTGGACTCAGGTCCTCACCCTCCCATGGCCGGGGACCTGCTGACCTATGGTTCAGGGCTGGACCAGCTCTGGCCACACCGCCCCCCCCCAAAAAAAGTCTGAGGGCATATGAAGGTTCTCAAGGGTGGACTTGGACTCAGAGATAAGACAGGGCCCTGTGAGCCAGAGTGGGGGCCCATGGTACAGTATAGACCAGAAGAGGGTAGGATCCAGTGTGGCCCCAGAGGTGGGGCAAGAACTTGAGGAATATCAGAAGTTCCCAACCTGTGGCCTGGCCATTGGGATTTTGTTTGTTTGTTTTAGTCAAGTTCTCCAGATGATTCTAATGGGAGGCCAATGTTGAGAACCAGTGACATACATGTTATCATTTAATCCTTATTATAACCTGGTGTTGGGGGGTGTTCTTATCACTCCCATTTTACCATAACGGAACTGAAAGCAGAACCCTCGGTCAAGAAATTCCAATATTGGCAAGACCTCAGCTTTTAGCTGTGACTTGTTCCAAATCATAAGAACCTCAATATGAAAACGCATTTTAGAAAAGTAACGTACATTATGTGCTACTTTACCATGAGTTCAACCACTCTATAAGGCAGGTCATAATTATAATCCCATTTTACAGATAAGAGAATAGAAACTTAGAAGAGCTCAATTAACTTGCCTAAGGTTGCAGATCTAGCAAGTGGAAAAATCAGAAGCCAAACCCAGGGCCCTAAATTGTGACCACCAAGCCAGACCTTTGGGAAATGTATTAAAATGCAGGTACCAGAGTCCTATGTCCCTACTCTATCTACTCCCAGTTCTGATTTGTAGGTCTGTTGTGGGACTCGGGAATCAGCATTGTTAGCAAACACTCCAACTGGTTCTCAGACCTCGGGGAGGAACACAGCATCCAGCCAGCCTGCAAAGCCCCCAGCTGGGGCAGGTGAGGAAGCTGGAGGCTTGTTTCCTGCAACATTCATAGGCAGTAGCAACAGCAGTCGAGTAGAATGAAAGCACTGAAAAAGACTCCTTGGGCTTCCCTGGTGGTGCAGTGGTTAAGAATCTGCAGGGGACACGGGTTCGATCCCTGGTCTGGGAAGATCCCACATGCCACGGAGCAACTAAGCCCCTGCGCCACAACTACTGAGCCTGAGCTCTACAGCCCGCGAGCCACAACTACTGAGGCTGCATGCCACAACTACTGAAGCCCACGCGCCTAGAGCCCGTGCTCCACAAGAAGAGAAGCCACCGCAATGAGAAGCCCATGCACCACAACAAAGAGTAGCCCCCGCTCGCTGCAACCAGAGGAGAGCCCGCAGGTAGAAATGAAGACCCAACACAGCCAAAAATAAAATAAATAAATTAAAAAAAAAAAAACTCCTTGAACCCAAAGACCTCTCCTGTTTGCTTGTCACAGTGATGATGGAATTCCATCATTAAATCACTCTCTTCAGAGCAAAGTTCCACACTACCTCCTCTCCCCACTTCCCATTTGCCTGGGTGTGCCAGACACTGAGGAAGAGGAACTGATTTTTACTAGGGTATGAATGACTTCAGTGGAGCCTCAGGATTTCCCCAGGGCGCTGGCAGGAGCAGGGGCATCCTAGAATCCTATCCAGAGTCCTTAGAGGATAGTCATAACCGAATATGACATAGGAATGAAGTTCCTGCCGGACTAACAAGACCCAGGAAGACCCTGTTGTCTGGCCATAGTCCTCCCTGCTTGTCGGGCCCCTCCCTGCTTCACAGATGCTCCCCGCTCCAGAGCTAGTGTCCTGCACTCTCTCCCCCGCTTTCTCGTCAATCATCCTGTCCTCAGGACAGACTCTGCATCTCATTCCCTCCTCTGATAACAGCTTAAAGGGAGCTCTGGTCAGCCTGATGAAAGCCCAGAAGGAAAGGGAAGCCTGAATTTCAAGAAGGGAGGAAAGTGAGCTTGTTTGTTTAAAATGCAGAGTCAGCGTGTTTATATACTGTGAAGGTGTCAGGAAAGAGGACAAAATGAGATACAGGGATAGAAGAGAGAGCAGGAGCTACCTTCAGGGGCCCAGATGGAAGAATCCACTTTTAAAAGGGAACAAGGGTGGAGAGAGGGCTGTGCTGCTCAGGGGAACCAGACTGGGTTGGGGGCAGGAAGCTGAGAGCTCATACCGAAAGCTCCCATTCTCTCTGAATTAGGAAGAGTCAACAGGCGGGGTGCCGGGTTGGGGGAGGGGCAGACATCCCTGCCTCCCCGCAATATGTTATGATCAGTATGCTAAATGCATTTTTCCTCCATCTGAGCCTGCCTACTCTTACTGTAACAGCTGTCTGTTGGCTTATTTGATGTTCATTGTCTGTCTCCCACACTGGCCTGTGAGCTCCAGGAGAGCAAGGGCCTGGCTGCTTCCTTTTCCACTCTTTCTAGTGCCTAGAACATCACCTGGAGCACAGTAGGCGCACCATACGTCTCTGAGAAAAGGAGTTCAGCCTCTCTTCTATACGACTGAATGACTGATGCCCCGGCCTCTTCCCCTCTTTCCTCCACCGTTGGCAGACTTCCCCTCTAATGATGCAGAGCAGTAGGCGGTTTGGATCCAGGGTCTGAAATTCAAGTACTGGGCATCCTGATTCTAAAGCACCTCACCTGGACACGCGACCTTGGGCAGGCTCCCTGCTCTCCTCCTGCCTTTGGCCGTGGGCGTCAAGCAGCTGGCTGGGAAGCAGAGGCCAGGCAGACGTTGCAGGGTGGAGTGGCAGCTTCTTTCTTGTCTCTGCTTGTACTCCAGTAGCCTAAGGCACTCGATTCTGGGTAGTGTCAGGGTAGGAGAGCAGGCTAAAAGCAAACCACCCCCCCCAGCTCTGACTCTCACTTCCCCAAAAGGCATTTCCGGGGACTCAGTGACAGAAATCACATTCACTGTCCATCACAGGTAATTCTGGAGACTTTGGGTTTATTCAGGAATCTGCTTTTTTTTTTTTTTCCTTTAACCAGGTTCCTCTAAGATGTAGAATTTACAGTGTGACAGCTACACATATATTCACATAAATAAAACGCATTTAAGGGCTTCCCTGGTGGCGCAGTGGTTAAGAATCCGCCTGCCAATGCGGGGCACATGAGTTCAATCCCTGACCAGGAAGATCCCACATGCTGTGAGCAACTAATCCCGTGCACCACAACTACTGAGCCCACGTGCCACAACTACTGAGCCTGCGTGCCACAACTACTGAGGCTGCATGCCATAGCTACTGAAGCCCGTGTGCCTAGGGCCTGTTCTCCGCAACAAGAGAAGCCACCGCAATGAGAAGCCTGAGCACTGCCACGAAGAGTAGCCCCCACTCGCCACAACTAGAGAAAGCCTGCGCACAGCAATGAAGACCCAACACAGCCAAAAAGAAAAAAAAACCCAAAAAACAAAAACATGTTTCGCAAAATGTCTTTAGGACACGCAATGCACTCCAACTAATATTTTCTCACCTATACTAGCCCATTTCATGAGAAAAAGTCCTGAGTGTAAACCCCTCAATTTATTTCAAAATGGTCATGCCCTGTGTATTAAAAAACTCGAGTTTTTCTCATGAAAAAGAAATGATCTGAAATAGCCATGAGTCCCAAAAGGTGTGGGTAGAATGCATGTGTTGGGGGTGAATTAGAATTTCAGAAAGTTGGAGTTGGAAGAAGTCTCTGTGGGAAGAGGCAGACTTGTAAACAGCTTAGCAGGAAGATGGGGAGACCTGAATATGAATACAGCTCCTCACTCCCTGCCATTAAGGGCTTCGTGGACTTGGACACAAATCCCTCTGCCCGAGGCCTGCACTGTCCAAGACAGCAACCACCGGCCCTGTGAGGCTATTCCACTGAGCACTGGCTAGATGGCTAGTCGAGGCCGGGATGTGCTATAAGTGTGAAATACACACTGCTAAAAAACAATAAAAAAAATAAAAAAAATTTTTTTTAATTTAAAAAAATTAAAAAAAAATAATAAAAAGAAAGAAATAAATAAAAGAAATACACACTGGATTTCAAATATTTGGTACAGAAAGAAGAACATAAAAGATCTAACTAATAAAGAACCTGCTGTATAAAAAAAGAAATAAAATTATTTTTAAAATCTCATTAATAAATGCTTATCTCAATTACATGTTGAAATGATAATATTTTGGATATAGTGGGTTAAGCAAAATGTATTATTAAAATTAATTTCAGCTTCCCTGCTTTCTAATTTTTCCCCCCAGTTGAAAATCCCCCACTCGACCCTCCTGCTCACGCTCAAATTCTTAGGGTTACCATCTGGGCATTACTATACTTACTGGTGTCAGCTCAAACATTGTAACACTGTGTAAAAACAGGATGGAATTCCACAGCAGATTGGATAAATAAGCTGAAATGCTACCCAGAAATTTAAAAAAATGAATTCCTGATACACACAGCAGCATAGATGAATCCTGACAACATTACAGTAAGTGAAAGAAGCCACATTTGAAAGAGTACAACCTGTATGAGTCTCTGTGTATGAAGTTCAAGAACAGACTAAACTACTGTGATAGAAATCAGAATAGTGGTTTCAGTGGGGGCAGAAAGGATCTGGTTGGAAAGGGCACAAGGGGATGGAAATGTTTACATCTTGTTATGCAATTGTCAGATGTACTGAATGGTACATTTAAGACCTAGGCACTTTATTGATAATTATACATCATCAAAAAATAAAAATAAAAAATAGAATGAGCTGCCTTTCAAGCACTTAGCTGGCTGGGCAGGGAATGAAGTTTGCTGGTAGGAACTGGATGGAGACTGTTGAATTCCTCTGGGTACTGGGGCAGGTGGGGGTCTGGAGTTCTGGGGGAAAATGGGAGGAGGAGAGGAAGGGGAGCCAGTTGGATGGTTGGAAGGTGGGAGAAGCATCTGGTGGAAGATGATCAGGAATGGAGTGGCCAAAGGGGCAATGGCTTTTTTTTTTTTTTTTTTTTTTTTTTTGCAGTACGCGGCCCTCTCACTGTTGCAGCCTCTCCCGTTGCGGAGCACAGGCTCCGGACGTGCAGAGTCAGCGGCCATGGCTCACGGGCCCAGCCGCTCCGCGGCATGTGGGATCTTCCCAGACCGGGGCACGAACCCATGTCCCCTGCATCGGCAGGCAGACTCTCAACCACTGCGCCACCAGGGAAGCCCGGGTCAATGGCATTTTAAGAACAGGGCTGGATTATGTCAGTTTGCAGTGGTTTGCATTGCTGCATTAGAAACTTCCCCTATGGCCCCCCTCCAATCTTTAGTAAAGTCTACTGCGTCTGCCAATGCGTTGGTACACAGTTTTGTTTTGGTGATGTGGGGAGTGAGGGAATGACTGAGTTTCATCCCTGGGTCAGTGCAGTATGGAACAGAGGCTCACCCACAGGGGCTTGGAGCCGGGCTGGCCATGTGAAAGTGGAGGCCTCCTGGGGAGCCCACAGAAATCTGTAGGAGGGCTTTGGACTTCGCAGGGCATGGAATGAGGGTTTGAGCTGCTCTCCACCTAGATCTCAAGTGTCTGGGAGATTGTAGGTAATACTGAGGCTACACTTGCACGTCAGCTTGAGCAGCGCTTGCCCGAATTCGCCTCTTGTTCCCAGACTGTCACTTCCCAGGCTCAGGGAGGCCAAGTTCCCCCCCGGCCACTTCACTGTTGTCAGCACCAGAAATGGCCATGTGGTTAGTTGATGGCCACTTAAAATCCAACTGTGGCTGCGGAAGGGCAGGGCAGTGTAGTAAAAGGAGTTCAGCCTCTCTTCTCCCTCTCTCTATCCTTCCATCTCTGTGAAAGGCTAAATATAAGGCCTAGAGAACTAAGAAGGAGAAGGCAAGCCAAACATCCTTTTTTGCACATGCGGCCTTCAGTATGACAGCTTATCACACCAGCTCTCAGATTAATCTTGTCATCTGGTTTATTTCATTACAGGGCTTGACTCTGTTTCACACTGAAATATTGACACATTCACCCATCATAGTTTATTGCTCCCCTGGCCACAGTTAGAAACTACATCTATTTGCTAGCAAAAAATGAAAGATAATCACAAAATCCTATCCTGGCAAAGCTGTAGTGAAACGGACCCTCCCACAGGGCCAGTGGTACTATACATTGATTTCTTTTTTAAAAAAATTTATTTATTTAATTAATTTATTTTTGGCTGCGTTGGGTCTTCGTTGCTGTGCGCAGGCTTTCTCTAATTGCGGAGAGCAGGGGCTACTGTTCGATGCAGTGCACGGGCTTCTCATTATGGTGGCTTCTCTTGTTGTGGAGCACGGGCTCTAGAGCGCAGGCTCAATAGTTGTGGCACACGGGCTTAGGTGCTCCGTGGCATGTGGGATCTTCCAGGACCAGGGATCAAACCCATGTCCCCTGCATTGGTAGGCGGATTCTTAACCACTGCGCCACCAGGGAAGCCCTATACATTGATTTTTATAAATTTATTTATTTAATTTTTGTCTGCCTTGGGTCTTCATTGCTGTGTGCGGGCTTTCTCTAGTTGCGGTGAGCAGGGGCTACTCTTCGTTGCAGTGCGTGGGCTTCTCACTGCAGTGGCTTCTCTTGCTGTGGAGCACGGGCGCTAGGCTCGTGGGCTTCAGTAGTTGTGGCACACGGGCTCAGTAGTCGTGGCTCGCAGGCTCTAGAGCGCAGGCTCAGTAGTTGTGGTGCACAGGCTTAGTTGCTCCATGGCATGTGGGATCTTCCCAGACCAGGGCTCGAACCCGTGTCCCCTGCATTGGCAGGCGGATTCTTAACCACTGCGCCACCAGGGAAGTCCCTACATTGAATTTTTAAAATTTTTTTGGAAAGAAAATAGTAATACATTTGAAAATGGGCTTCCCTCCATCTTATAACATTACTGGAGGATGTGGCTGGAGACGGCTGGGAGAAAGCACAGAAAAGCGAATTTTGATTGTTTAGTGTGTGAGAGTAGGATCCTTCTTTCTTTCCCTGCCACCCAGCCTTGCTGTGAGGCATAAAGCAAACACAGTTTCAAAAATTTAGGTATCACATTTCATAAGAGCTTCTGCTCCCTGCTCCCGAATAGGTTGATATTCTAGTATCTTTGAGATGTTCTAGGTGATGTGAGCCTTCCAGAGCTGCAGATCATTCAGGCTTCTTAGTAAGTTTATCCCAGAATTTCTACAACCCAGGAGTCCTTTCCTGGGTCCAACCAAATCGCCTCTTGCTGTTGCTTACTTTTTCTTATTTGTTTGGCTCTAAGAATGCGGAGGGAAACTTGAACCGGTCGCTTAGGGGCTCTTTGGCAGGAATGCTGGTGTCATGTTAAGTAGATGGAGGGGGTCAGGGACGCTGGTGCCTGACGACAGCGATGACGCCTGTATTTCTATGTCTAGAATGTACTTACATCAAAATAAAACATAGATAACTTTCCAAAACAGCTACACCTGAGGAAAAAAAGACTGGCAGGCAAGACAGCAAACTCTTTACTGTGATTATTGTGAGGTGGTGGGATTTGGGGTCATCGTTTCCCCTATTGCTCGGCAGTTTTCTCATTTTCAGAAAGGGAAAAAAAGATGCTAAAAAAAAAAAAATGAAAAAGAAGCTCCCTGGCTTTGTATTCTCCAGACTCAACAATCCCCACTTTAGATGCTTCCTCAGAGGTCCACCCATGCAAAGGGACCAGGAAAGGGAGTGGCTGTAGGGACAACTGATGCATGAGAAGGTGGAAGTGAAAAGGACATGGCCGAGCCCAGGTCTCCTCCGCAGTCATTTTTTCCAGGGGTCAAGAGCAGACTGCTCAATTGAGATCTGACCCCAGCCCAACACACCTTGACCTTGAGGCCTCTGAAAGGCAAGATGCCTTAAAGTTAAATCCCTGAATGCCAGAGACACAGTGACAAAGACACCAAGGCTGCTGGTGTTCATCCACGGGTTCCAAGATGTAGCCCAAAGTTCACATAGTCAATGCCTCAACTCCCACCCCGCCTCCAGCACAGACCGATTAGTGTCCTCTCACAGGTCAGTTACCCCAACTCGCCGTCAGAATCCAGAGAACGATAACAGCCCTCTCGCAGTACACACCTCTCACTCTCGGTCATTATGTCATTTCATCCTGAGAAGTAGGCCTCTTCATGGCCCCACCATACACACAAGGAGATGGAGGCCCAAGGAGGTGAAGTGATCCCGAGGTCACCCAGCCAGCCACCAGCAGGGTGGGCTCTTCAAGGCCAGTGTTTCTCCAGCCCCACCCAGCGGTCGAACCAAGGCCCTAGGCTACAATCCCTCAGCCCAAGCCCAGGTGGTCACTCGCACTGACACAGGCCCAGGTGCTTACTAAGTTGCAGGAGGTCCAGCTGTGAGCGGCTGAGGGACCAGCAGTGCTCTGAGTCATGACCAGCGCAGCTGGGGAGAAGTGGTTCCTCGCCCACAGGCTTTCCACCCACACGAGCCATGAGTGCCAGCCTGACCACACTTCCCCTTTCTGCTCAGCCCACCGGGGAGAGGCCCAGGCACCGTCACCAGGCAACCAATCCCTCTTCCAAGAAAGCTGACTCCTGAGGCCTTCCAGAATCTTCTTGCTGCCCCTGTGCTCCCGTTAAGTCCCACTGGCGGACCGTCCTGGGGAGGAGGGATCAGGCCTCAGGGCGGAGGGGGTTAGGGTGGGGGGTCCCCACAGATGTATCTACCCTGAGCAGCCCGGAGCTCCAGAAAAGCTAAAGGAGCCTGACGCCCATCCAGGCTCAGAGACAGACCTGGGTGAGAAACCAGTTTACGTGTGGCTCAGAGACAGACCTGGGTGAGAAACCAGTTCACGTGTGCCAACGCCGTCCCACAAGGAAAACAGCTCTCACAAGCCCCGGGAGCCCTGGCACTGCTGACCCAGCTTCTGCTCAGGGAGGCGAGGGGAGCCTCCTGTTTCTGAGGGTGTGTGACAGGCTGCATCAAGAAATGGGTCCAGTTGACCCCTGGACTCAGTTGCCTTCCCACAGCACCACCTCTGAAATGGGGGCCGGCGGTGGGGAAGCCAACCGACCGTTTGGTGGACTTGACTGTGCTGACTGAAATGAGTGGTCACGTCAGTAAAAGGAGCCAAGCTGGCGTGCATTGCGTCTGCCTGGGGTGAACAAGTTATGATTATTCTCAGCCATAATGATGATACCCTGGGATATCTGGTAAACGTTTAACAACAGGCTCTCGGGAGACAGAAAGATTCCTAGTTTGTAGTGTTTGCTCATTTCCATGATGTAAATATCCCCACGGAGGCCGATTTCAAGCTACCAACAGGAGTCGCTGGACTTGGCATTGGGAGGGGACGCACACAATTGGCTGCTCACCACAGAACTGATAAATCCCATTAGGGAGCAGCTGCTGGGGACTAGGGCCCGAAACCGGTGCCCTTATCTCACCCCATCTTCACTTACCTGGAAGATTATTGTCTCCATTTTACAGGTGAGAATATCGAGGCTCTGGGAGATTACATCATGAATCAACACTGCACAGCCCGGGAAGGACCTTCAACCCAGATCTGTCCGTTTGCAAAGTCTAGGTTCTTTCTTATTAGGGTCGATCCAAAGCTTAGCGGCTCAAAAACCTCTCTAAGAGCAAATCGTCAATGATCTTTTGAGAAGTGAATAAATGCTTCTGTGGGTACAAGTCATCTTCTGCTACCAAGGTGGTCACTCCTTGGTTTGTGTTTCACTGACTCATCCAATAAGCCATTTTGCTAAGGCTTCGGGACGGCCGTGTTCAGCTGTGATGCAGTGAACTTGATAAACCTACTGCTTCGCACAATGCACTTGTCCCAGCACGTCCGAGTGGGGCTGTTAGGAGATCCAAATGCCAGACTCAGTCTGCCAACAACTTCCTATGTGAACCCCTCCCCTCCCTGAGCCTCAGTTTCCTCGTTTGTAAAATAAAAGAGTTTGATAAACATGAAGGTGCTTCAGAGATTGTACCATAAATCACTCTTCTGTTATTGTCTGCTCTTCGCCGCTGGGACAGGGCACCTCCTCAACTATCCTCCGCAACCCGTCACCCAGCACGGTCCTGGGCACAACAGAAAATGCCTGATAGATACGTGTCGACTGAAAAAAGAAGCCAAGTAGTCTACAGGGAAAAGAAGTGAGTTACGTACTCCAAAGGAGGCAACTTCATTCTAGCAAACTTGAGAGCCTACTTTGCCATGTCCTGTGCTGGGTGGTATGAGGGTCAGAGAGAATAATCAGACCTAGTGCCTGTCCTCAGGGAAGCGTCTCTAGGTGTAGGAAGAAGGTGGAAACATAATATAATGCTGGCGAGGTTCAATGCCCTCTGCTTTGTGCCAGGCCCTATGCTCACGTGTCTCTGCTCAGAGCTGAGCAAGTTGTCCCTGGGGGAACCCATGTTCTTCAGGACAGAAGGGCACGTAACTAATTACTATTGAAAGCAATGAATACTGGTGCCATGGGAGCACAAAAAGGGAGGGCTGAGAGGGCATTCGAACTGGGCCTTGAAGGATGTGTAGGAGCTCACCAAGCGGAGATAATATGGAGAGACCAACCCAGAGTGTTTGGACAGCAGCAGGGGATTGTGTGTCTGGTGGGGAGTGAACGTGTTGGCAGAGGGAGGCTGAAAGCAAAGTTTAGGGCCCCCACCAGGTCATTTGGACCTACCCACTTCCTTGCCGTCCACACTCTTCCCCTGGCTCCACCACTGTCTTCCCACAACAGGAGGAGGACAGGAAGTCGGGGTGGTCTGTTTGGCCTTCCTTGCGCACATCTGAAATGCTGCCTGCTGGCCTGGGTAGCTAAAGACATCCCTGCAGGGGTCGAGGCACCCTCTGGTGGTCATCTGTGGAGCTTTCCTCTCCTCAGGATTCAGCTTCACCCTGTGGTTCAAAGTATCAAACTACCTTAAACTGAAAGAAAGGAAAAAAAAAAGCAACAGTTCTTTTTTTTTTAAATATATTAATTAATTAATTTTTTTTGGTGCATTGGGTCTTTGTTGCTGTGCGCAGGCTTTCTCTAGTTGTGGCGAACGGGGGCTACTCTTTGTTGCGGTGCGCCGGTTTCTCATTGCGGTGGCTTCTCTTGTTGCAGCACGGGCTCTAGGTGCGTGGGCTTCAGTAGTTGTGGCATGTGGGCTCAGTAGTAAGCAATAGTTCTTATTTTGGTCAGGCTGGACCATACCTTGGAGGTCAGGGTGGACAGATAAGATGTTCACCACTTAAAGCCATAGAACCGGAGACCATCAGAACAGAGGAGACTCAGAAGGGAATCTAATCCATTCCTCGCCCCACGATTCAGTGTCCTTGTCAACATCCTGCCAGGTAGCACACAGCTTCTGCTGTGTTGTTTCTTCTCCCTAAGGCATCCAAGCCATGTATAAAATGAAGGTCTTACCCCTTGTACCACTTCACAAGTGTCAGTTAACCCCTGCCATGAGCAACGACTGAGGTCAAGTATGTATGGGGTCATATGGACAGAAATAACATATCTAGAGGCTGTGATTTCTGCCTTCTGATCGCTTAAGTGCTGACACAGGGAAGAAGTTTCCACTTGTATTGTGTGGCATCAAAACAGAATCAGAACCAATGGGTGGAAGCTCTCATTGTGGAAGCAAGCCCTCGTGGTGTCAACTGGCACCTTGGAAGGAGTGGTCACTGAAGGGTGGAGGCCCCGAAGCTGAATAGTGTTTGATACCTTGAACCATAGGGCATAGTTGGGCAACCTGGTACAGTGGAAAAAGCACCCAATTTGGCAAACTCAGATTTGAGTGAGATCCTCCCCAATACAACTTGAGTGGCTTTTTCCACTGAACCAGGATGCTCGTGTCCTGAAACAGGGTGGCATGACTTGGATGGAAAAACTCTTTTATTTATGGTTTTAACCCTTTCTCCTTCCTACATTCTTTTTTTTTTTTTTTTTAACAGTGGTTAGATGCCACGAAGTAAGTGGCAATGCCTTAACCGTATGCGTGTTGTTAGGCCCGAAGGCCTCTTCCATCCTTGTCAAGGGGAGTGCTAACCTTCTCTCCTTTCATACAACAACCTACATTCTTATTGAGCCCAACAACTTCATCACCCTATGGTTCAAAGTATCAAACTACCTTAAAGATTTAGTTTTTAATTTATTTTTGGCTGTGTTGGGTCTTTATTGCTGCACGGTGGCTTTCTCTAGCTGCGGTGAGTGGAGGCTACTCTTCGTTGCGGTGTGCGGGTTTCTCATTGCGGTGGCTTCTCTTGTTGCAGCACGGGCTCTAGGCGTGTGGGCTTCAGTAGTTATGGCTCATGGGCTTAGTTGCTCCGAGGCATGTGTGATCTTCTCAGACCAGGGATCAAACCCGTGTCCCCTGCACTGGCAGGCGGATTCTTATCCACTGCGCCACCAGGGAAGTCCCTCAAACTACCTTAGACTGAGAGAATGGGGGGAAAAAAAAGCAACAGTTCTTATTTTGGACTAGACTCTAGTGTTTTCCCATGAAGACTTATAAACATTGTCCAGTCCATGCAATGACTAAACAATCTGCGCAAGGCCTTGCTGCATGTACCCTGCCTCTCGGGTAGCTTTCTTGGGAACTCACCCAGCCTGAAATGCAAACAAGTGTTGGTCACTGGAGCAGGGGCCTCCCTTGAGTTGTCTAACTGCCTCTGAGGTTGCACCTCCGTGTGCACATCCTCCATGTGACATGAGAGGTGATTGTGCATCTGCACTCGGGGGTGGGGGATAGGACCTCCGGAGAAAAGCAGCAATGATGCTGCATGACACCATGTGTTAGTACTCATTTATCTGACCAAATATTTATCGAGCGTCTCCTATGTGCCGGGCACTGAGTACAATGGTGAACAGACCTAGTTCCCATCTTCTGGTGACTTACAGTCTAGTGGGGATAAAGACAAGTGAGTAGATTATTACAGTCCGGATAACTGTGCCAGTGACACACACTCTCACAATAGAGAGTCCTGACGCTTGGGAATTTAGGATATAACGGTGGCATTTCAAATTATCACGGGAAAGAAGCGTTATTCATTTCATGGTACTGGCTAGCCACTTTGAAAAACTACCTAGCTAGATTCCAATCTCACTTCTCCCAGGAGAACACATTCCAGGGTGTTCCAGCAAAGATTTAACTTTAAAACATGAACTTATAGGAGTGCCAGAAGAAAATACGGATCATTTTCTTTTTAAAATTATCAAGAGCGGGGAAAGACTTTCTAAGTTTGCTACAAAGCCAGAAGCCATAAAAGAAAAGTGATAAATTGGATTATATTCTTAAAAGGTTTCTGAAGGATAAGAGAAACCAGACAGATGACTGAACAGGAAAAAATATTTGTTACATAAATAGGGAAGGATCGATGTTTCTAATTGAAAAATGTCTTTTATAAGCTAATAAGATGTAAAATAAACATGTCAATAGAAAAATGGGCTAAAGGCAATTCATGGAAGAAATACAAATAGTTGGCAAACATATGAAAAATGATTACATCTCACCAATAATAAAAGAAATGTATACAACCATAGTTTATTATGATGAGAATTTAAACCAGTACAGCCTTTCTGAAGGGCAGTTTGGCAACATGCATCTGTATTAGTTTTCAAGGGATGCTGTAACAAAGTATCAAAAACTGGGTGGCTTAAAATGAAATTTATTGGGGCTTCCCTGGTGGCGCAGTGGTTGAGAGTCCGCCTGCCGATGCAGGGGACACGGGCTCGTGCCCCGGTCCGGGAAGATCCCACATGCCGCAGAGTGGCTGGGCCCGTGAGCCATGGCCGCTGAGCCTGCACGTCCAGAGCCTGTGCTCTGCAACGGGAGAGGCCACAGCAGTGAGAGGCCCGCGTACCGCAAAAAAAAAAAAAAAAAAAAAAAAAAAAAAAATGAAATTTATTGTCTCATAGTTCTGGAGGCTAGAAGTCCAAAATCAAGGTGTCAGCAGGACCACGCTCCTTCTGAGATTCTGGGTAGAACGTTTCCTTGCCTCTTCCAGCTTCTGGTGATGCCTGGCAACCCTTGGCTTACAGATGCATCCATCCAATCTCTGCCTTTGTCATCCCACGGCCATCTTCACTTTGTCTTCTCTTTCTGTGTGTCAGTGTCTGTGTCCAAATTTCTCCTTTATATCAGGACACCAGTCATATTGGTTTAGGATCCAACCTAACAACCTCATCTTAACTTGATCATCTGCAAAGACCTATTTCCAGATTAGGTCATTCACAAATGTTAGGGGTCAGGAAATTGACATATGTTTTTGTAGGGGGCCTCGCCACGCGGCTTGTGGGATTCTTAGTCCCTGACCAGGGATTGAACCTGCGCCCTCGGCAGTGAAAGCGTGGAGTCCTAACCACTGCACCGCCAGGGAATTCCCTGGCATACCTTTTTGAGGAACACAGTTTAACCCATAATAGTATCCAAATGTAAAATGAACATACCTGTGACGCAGCAATCCCATATTTAGAAATTTACTCTCAGGAGATACCTAGACGAAAAGCAAAGAGGTTCGGGATAGTATTGTTTATAATACTGAAAAATTAGAAGCAATCTAGTAGTCAGTTGTGTATTGGCTAAAAATGTTATTCTATACAATAGTATGAAACCAATAGAAATGGAGATGTAATTCTATATTTATGGCCATAGATAAGCAATCACAACATATTGCATGAATGAAGCAGATTATAAAGCAGCATGTGTATTGACTTCGTAAACTTGTACATTTAAATCTAAGTCAAGAGAGATGTGCCCCAGTATAACAGTGGCTCCCTCTGAGTTGGTGGGATTCTTAGAGGTTGAAATTGTCTTCTTTCCATTGTCTGAGGATGTTTGGATACGTTTCTAAGTCACAAAAACAAGAACTCCTCTTTAAAGGGCTCTTACCGGGGTATGGGAGGCCAGAGCATGTGGGTGGAGCGGGGAGTCGTCTTGAAGCCCACCGTGTTGCTCTGTTCTCCCCCAACAACAACAGCCATGCAGGCCTTGCACCTTCTCCCCAGCCCCCATGCCTTCTCTGAGGTCACTGAGGGGAGATCTTCCCGGCCCAGATGGAAGGCCAGCGTGTAGATATTTGGGGGGTGTGGTGGGCAGGGAGCAAATGAAAGGGGTCCCTGCCCACTTCTCTCCATTTCTAGAGGCGAAGAGCCCCATGAGAGAACCCTTGAATATGTTGCCTTATATGGGCAAAGGAACTTTGCAGATGTGGTTAAGTTAAGGACTTGGAGGTGGCGAGAGTACCCTGGATGATCTAGGTGGGCCCCAGGTAATCACCAGGGTCCTTCCAAGAGGGAGGCAGGGGGCCAGAGTCAACAGTAGGAGATATGACCATGCAAGGAAGAGGTTGGAGTGATGGAGGAAGGGCCCGAGCCCAGGAAGGCAGGTGGCCTGTAGGAGCTGAAAGAGGCAAGGGAATGGATGCTCCCCTGGGACAGCTATGTGGAGACAGCAGTGATTTCAGTTCTCACCCTTGAACTTTACTCCTTCTCTTGATTCCCAAATGCTAGTTCATGAGCCCTGCTACCACTCAACTCTGACTGGGGCTCAGGTTGGTCCTGCTCTGTTCATAATACCTAGAAATTGTATGTGTCCTGTCAATTCAACGTGGTTATCTCTCTACTGGGCATCCTCCCCTAGATATACTTTGCAGTGGTTTTAAAACATGACCACAGATTCTTTTTTTGGGAGGAGGGCAGTTCGCGGGCCTCTCACTGCTGTGGCCTCTCCCGTTGCGGAGCACAGGCTCCGGACGCGCAGGCTTAGCGGCCATGGCTCACGGGCCCAGCCACTCCGCGGCATGTGGGATCTTCCTGGACCGGGGCACAAACCCGTGTCCCCTGCATCAGCAGGTGGACTCCCAACCACTGCGCCACCAGGGAAGCCCAACCACAGATTCTTTGACACTCCTCCCACTGAGAAGGGGTCTCTGTGCCCTCTACTTGAAACTGGGTGACCTTAGTGACTCATGTGTCAAACACAGCATGTAGTGAAAGTGAAGTTGCGTAACTTAGGAGGCCAGGTCAGAATAGGTTTGCAGCTTCTGCCCCATCGTTTTCCGGACACTCACTCTGGGGAAAGCCAGGTCCCCACCCCCTCCACCCGCTGCCCCCATGCCTCCAGGGGGAAAAGATAACTCTCCACTTTGTGCAAACATTGTACCTGTCCATCTCTCTATCACAGCTATAGTGGATGCCTGTTATTTTGTCTTCCCAGGCCTTCACCCTTCTTTTGTGACTAACAACCCTTTCTTTTGGAAAGTGTCCCCCTCTGCCCCTGTCCCCTACATCAACCATGTTTTTCCAGTCAGAGCTGCTCTTGTTTCCTGCTCCAACTGTTGGTTCCTGGACCAACTGCCATGATTGTTTGGTCCAGGGGTGAGCACCTGGCACAAGGTGTCTTAGATTAAGATGCCCCAGAAGCAGACCCTGAGTAAGGATTTGAGTGCAAGTAGTTTATCTGGAGGCACCAACAGGGGCATGGGAAAGTGAGATAGGGGGAGGGAAAGAAGTTAACACAGGGAGCAGCAAAGAGTGGGTTTCCACTGTGAGTAACTGGGACTCAGTCCTGCTGGGAACCATGTGGGGAGCACTGTAGACATTTTCTACCCAGGGGGCAAGGGAGCTCAGGTGTCTACCAAGTCCAGTGAGCCATCGGTTGAGAGCTGGTCTCCTAGACTTGAACTACCCAAGGTTAACTTCCCAGCATTTCCAGCCTGAGGCAGAGCTCACTCTGGTGGCCAGAGAAAGGCCAGGCCAAGAGTCACAAGCTGTGGGCAGGAAGCTTGTTGGGTCTGCAGGGGAACTGTGAGTGCCGAGCAGAGGGCTGGGGGCGGGGCACCAACAGCATCTGCCGTACAAGGCGAGCCAATCACAGCACTTCCCTGGGACTTTGGAAACTGGGCCAGAGAGAGAGAAGCAATCTTCCTCCACTGGAATGTGAGGTTCAGGAGTTGTAGGTGGATCTGCAACGAGAGAGGAATAAGCAACCACACAAGAGAAACAGAGTTGCAGCTGTCACACATCTGTCTTTCCATTTCTTCATCCATTCTTTTATGTCCTGGTAGCATTTGCATCCCTGGCTCAGTTGTCCCTAAGGCCCAGTGGCCTTCCTTCCCTTCCCAAGGCTTGGTCCTTTAACTCTTCAAAGATCTAATTGTATGAGATCCTCCACATATTCCCCAGTCCTTGGGTTACACATCAGCACATGAAGATGAATGGTTTACTTAGTTTCAAGGATATGGACATAGAGATGTATCAAAGGGGCACAGAAAGGGCATAATAATGACTAGAAAGACCTTTGTCACAACATCCCAAGGAGCAAGCATGAAAGGGTGGTACAAAGCACACAGGAAGCCCAGAAGGAGCCAGAGACACCCCTCCCCAGGCAGGCTGTGTGGAGGAATATGGGGTGTATGTTTAGCAGTTCAGGATCACTGAGCATTCCTGCCCTGATGGGGATGTCCAGGCACGTCCACATGAGCCTCACTAAGCCGTCTACAGTAAGCTGAATGAAGACGTCCCAATCCCCAGAACGTGTGAATATGTTCTTTACACGGTAAGAGGACTAAGTTAAGGATTTTGAGATTGAGAGATGATCCTGGGTTATCCAGGTGGGCCCAGTGCAATCACAGAGGTCTTCCCAAGAGGGAGGCAGGAAGGTCAGAGTCAGTGGGAGGAGAAAGGGCCATGGAAGCAAGCGGGTGGAGTGACAGAAGGGTCACGAGTCAAGGCAGGCCAGCAGCCCCTAGGAGCAAAAAAAGGCAAGGAAAAAATTCTCCCTGAGAGCGTCCAGAAGGAACCACCCCTGCCAACCCATTCTAGACACCTACGTCCAGAACTATAAGAGATTAAATTTGTGTTGTTTTAAGCCACTAAATTTGTGGTAATTTGGTACAGCAGCAACAGGAAAGTAATATTCCTCCAGCATCCCCAGAATCCTACCAAGCCTTCTTGTTTATGTCTAAGCCAGTTCAAGGATGGTTTCAAGGTCATTTGCTACCCAAACAATCCTGTCAGAACATCAGCAAGCATCACCCGGACAGATGCCTCCCCCTCACACTGTCAGCTCCTTCTTTTTACCTCCTCCATTCTGTTCCACAGAACCTTCTATGTGGGTGGTGGCTTACAGCTGTTGTTTGTTGTTTGGTTGAGAACTAAGGGGGTTTGGTGGGAGGAGGAAGGTTTATTTTTAAAAATCACACACGCACATACACCGAAGTTCAGTCTCTGAGAAGCTGTGAAATCTTGTCCAATTTCAGCTTTACCCACAGGAACCCACCCAGAAAAGTATTCAAATTAGCAACTCTTTCCTTTTTTTTTTTTTTTAGATTTAGATAAAATGTAAATAACATAAAAATTTTTAACCATTTTTAAGTGTACAGTTCAGTGACATCAAGTACATTTACACTGTTGTGCAACCATCACCACCATCCTGCTCCAGAACTTTCTCATCATCTCAGAGTGAAACTCTGTCCCTGTTAAACATGAACTTGATGCCGAAAACTCAGCCTCTGTGCACTGGTGCCGAACCAAATCTCGGAGACAGAGTTTTGCATGAAGTAGAAAAGAATAGCTTTATTGCTTTGCCAGGCAAAGGGGGACACAGTGGCTCATGCCCTGAAAAACTGTACGTCCCAACCCGGGAGGATTTGGTGAGGAGTTTTAAGTTTTATAGCAATGGTTCAAGGGTGGGGTTTGCTGATAAGGATCAGGGTGTGTGCAGGGCCTGCATTCCTTTAATCTGTTCTCAGGTAGTCTCTTGATGAGCTTCTCTGGTTCTTTTAATCTGGCCTCAGGTGGTCTTCTCTGGAATGAAGAATGCTAACATCTTCCATTTGTTGGGGGTTTTAGTTCTGTAAAGAGCTCAAAGGAAAAAAAAAAAAAAAGAGCTCAAAGATATTGTTAAGAGTATCCCTTGGGGAGGACCCAGGACCCTGCCCCAAGGCTGCACCATTGTTTCCTGGCTGCTCCTCCCTTGTCTCTGCATCCCCCTCCCTTCCCTGATTAGCAACTGTTTGAAAGGCTTTTGTGCCCAGGAGCCCCATAGGGTCCAGCTTGGTTTCAAACTCCCCATTCCCCCTCCCCCTCAGCCCCTGGTAGCAACTTTTTCTTGAAAAAGGCTAAAGAATGTTAAAACCGTCAAAAGCCAACCATTTTACCTGGCAAGCCAGGCTCTGGAACTGTTTTAGGGCAAAACTACACAGAAACCTTCAAGGCAAGCCTCCTCCCACGACTCCAGAAACTTTGCCTTCAAGACAAGATCACCAACCGCTTGTGCTGCTGCACATGGGGAGCAGGACACAGAAGTGAGATCTCCACCAGAGGCCAGAGGGCAATTGAAGGGGAAACAGGTCACTCTGGTTGTTCCCCCTGATAGGGTACCCCTCCAGGTCTCAATGCCAGAGATCTGGGCTTTTCTGGGTACAGGGCCTACCCATTTTAGTGTTAAAAGATGATTTTCAATGAAAGATAAAATCATGAATCTCATGCAGATATAAAAATGAGCACCTGTTCAAGTTTTTATTCTACTAATTAATCAATGAGGCAGCCAGGCAGATGTTAGAGTAGGTTTAAAAGAAAATCCAAAGGACAGATTTATAGATTAAGAGTGTTGAAATAAATGTGCAAATGGGAGCCAAACTGGTTTTTCCATAGAGAGGGTCAGGTGGGAGGAAAGTCGTTCCAACCTCTACAGGATAGGACAGAATTTCCATATCCGTAGATATGAATTATTTTTGTCTTGCTATCAATTATCTCTACACTTTACAGAGAACCGGGATCAGAAAACTCACAGGGATAGCCTCTAGAGTTTAGACAGTGCATAGTTTCCCACTGAAACAATTTTTTTCTCTACTTGAGAGGCGAAGGAATTAAAAAGAAGAGCAGATCAGTGGAGCTTCTGAGAGAAGAAGGGCCTCAGGAGTAGAGAAAAAAGTCCACATACTTCTGGAAGATACTAGAGCTTCAGTTGTTAAGTTGTTACCCATTGCCTGGGACACCGCTGAATTTTGCAGTGAAACTCTGATGTCAAAGAGCTGAGGGTTTGCTTCAGCGACAGCCAGGAAGAGGAAACCACAAAGCAAGGCTGGACCCCAGAGCCTTCATGGGCAGGGGACCCGCAGTGTTGAAATGAAGGCAAAGCTGCAGGGGAATGGCACTAGGGCCACACAGGCAGTCTGACCAAGGCTGGTCCTCTCAGACCAGGTGCAGCCTTGGGTGTTCTCCATGCCAGACTGGCCCTGAGGCCCGGGCCTGAATGGAGGGGTGTGCATTCCAGAAGTGGGAAGGGCAAGGTTACCCCTAAAGGTGGAATTTTGAGAATGTGAGGGAATTCCTGCCTGTGGGCATGGAACAGTCTGGAGTCCCTATGAACACAACATAGGGAACTCTGCTTGTGATTGCTGCCCTGGCACCCCCAAAGCTGAGTGGGGGGAAGGAACCACGTCAGCACCCACTGAACTGAAGAGATTCTCAAGAAATTAAATCCTGGCTGGTCTGGCTAAACCCTTCCTCTTCCTCCATCCAGCCTCTTCCTGGGATTCTCAATGGAAATGATAAATTGCTGAAAGTCTGGAAACATTCTCATCTCTACCACCAGATGGCGCCACTCACCACTACACTGGCTAATTGTTAAACCAGGTAAGAGGTTCTCACACTTACAGAGGAGCTTGGCGGGAACCCAACCCAACCTGCTCCCCTGGCGCAGCACAGAAACCATGGGAATTTCTAGTCTTTGGGCTCACGGGAGAAGCAGAGGAAAGCAGATACTGCCTGGAGAGCTGAGAACCCAGACAGGAAAAGAAGATCCTGATGAGAACTCTCTCTCCTATCCTCCTCACCACACACTGCTCTTATTTTTTCTATTGTTTCACTTCACTTTCCACAAAGTTTGAAATTCCACCCATTAAAAATTCATTGGTTCGGGGCTTCCCTGGTGGCGCAGTGGTTGAGAATCTGCCTGCCAATGCAGGGGACACAGGTTCAAGCCCTGGTCTGGGAAGATCCCACGTGCCGCAGAGCAACTAAGCCCGTGCACCACAACTGCTGAGCCTGCGCTCTAGAGCCCATGCTCTGCAACAAGAGAAGCCACCGCAATGAGAAGCCGGTGCACCGCAATGAAGAGTAGCCCCCACTCGCCACAACTAGAGAAAGCCCACGTGCGGCAACAAAGACCCAACGCAGCCAAAAATAAAGAAATTAATTAATGAAAAAATAAAGATGTGGTATATATATATACAATGGAATACTACTCAGCCATAAAAAAGTATGAAATAATGCCTTTTGAAGCAACATGGATGGGCCTAGAGATTATCCTGCTAAGGGAAGTAAGTCAGAAAGAGAAAGGCAAATTTCATATGATATCACCTACATTTGGAATCTAAAATATGACACAAATGAACTTATCCACGAAACAGAAACAGACTCACAGACATAGAAAACAGACTTGTAGTTGCCAAGGGAGAAGGGGGATGGAGGAGGGATGGACTGGAATTTTGGAATTAGCAGATTCAAACTGTTACATATAGAACAGATAAACAACAAGGTCCTACTGTATAACACAGGGAAATATATTCAATATCCTGTAATAAACCATAATGGAAAATAAAATAACATCCCTTGATGAAAAATGACCAAGCATTCAATGAATCAGGAAACTACAACTCATAATGGGAAGAAGCATCAGTCAATCAAAACAGACCCAGAAATGACAGAGATGATGGAATTAGTGGACAAGAGCATGTTAAGTAAAAATGTAGAAGATATATATGATTCAAATCAAACTTCTTGAGATGAAAAATACACTGAATGGCATTTACAGCAGATTAGACACTGCGGAAGACAAGATTAGTGCACTTGTTACAGTAAGAGAAACTATCCACAAAGAAACAAGGAGGAAAAAAGGCTAAAAGTAAAGGAACATCGAGTGTGAGATAACTTCAAGAAGGTTAATATACACGAGTCCTAAAAGGAGGAGGTGCAGAAAAAATATTCAAAGAAATAATAGGCACCTTTTTTTTCAAATTTGATGAAAACTATAAACCCACAGATCCAAGAAGCTCAATGAACCAAAAGCACAAGAAAAATGAAGAAAATGACACCAAAGTACATCACAATTTAAACTAGCAATAAAGAGAAAATCTAAAAGCAGCCAGAGGAAAAAAGGGCACAATACGGCTAGAGAAACACATACTTCAGCAATCTTCTTGTTGGAATCAAGGTGATCTAAAAGATAGGGAAAAACATTTTAAAAGTACTAATAGTAAACAAAACAAAACAAAAAAAACACAAAAAACCCCCTATCAATCTAGAATTCTATAGAATGACAAAACAAATGCTAGAATTAATAAGTGGGTTTAATAATGTTGTAGGATACAATACAAAACTAAATAGTATTTTTATATTATAGCAATGATCAATCAGATATTTGGATATATCCAAAACACCATAAAAATATTAAATACTTGAGGAGACATCTGACAAGGACCAAGGACATGTAAGACCTGCACATTGAAGACTACAGAAAAATTAAAAGAAATCCTAAATAGAGAGCTATATTATATTCATGGGTCAAAAGACTCAATATTGGTAAGTGTCAATTCTCCACAAATTGATCTACAAAATCAACACGGTTCCAATCAAAATCTCAGTGGACTTTTTTAGTAGAACAAGCTGATTCTAAAATTTATATGGCAATGCAAAGGATGTAGAATGGCCAAAATAGAAGAACAAAGTTGGAATTACTTAATACTACCTGATTCAAGACATAATAAATCTCGAGTAATAAAAACAATGTGTTATCAGTACAAATACGTCAAATATACAAACAGATCTGTGGAACAGAATACAGAGTCAAGAAATAGACTTTCATGTATATGGTCAGTTGTTTGTTAACAAGATGCAAAGGCAATTCACTGGAGAAAGGTAGTTTTTCAATTCCTTAAATAGGTCATGGAACAGAATAGAGTGTTCAGAAATAGATGTACACATATACAGTCAATTGATTTTCAACAAAGGTACAAAGGCAATTCAGCGGAGAAAGAAAGAATAGTCTTTTCAAAAAATAGTGCTGAAACCATGGGACATCCATAGGCAAACAAAACAAAACAAAACAACCTAAAACCAAAACAAACAAAGCAAAACCAAAACACACAAAATGAATCATAGAACTAAATGTAAAACTTAAAATTATACAACTTCTAGAGGAAACATAGGAGAAAAATCTCTCTGATCTTAGGTTTAGCAAAGATTTCTTAGATACTACATCAAAAGCACTATCCATAAAAGAAAAAAAAATCGATAAATTGGGCTTCATCAAAATTAGAAACTTCTCTTCAAAGGATAGTGTTGAGATAATAAAAAGATAAGCCAAAGACTGGAAGACAATATTTGAAAATCATATATCTCATAAAGACTTGAGTACAGATTATATAAAGGACTCTCAAGACTTAATGATAAGAAAACAAACCATCCAATTTAAAAATGGGGGACTTCCCTGGTGGTGCAGTGGTTAAGAATCCTCCTGCCAATGCATGAGACACGGGTTCGAGCCCTGGTCTGGGAAGATCCCGCATGCCGTGGAGCAACTAAGCCCATGTGCCACAACTACCGAGCCCGCATGCTGCAATTACTGAAGCCCGAGAGACTACAGCCCGTGCTCTGCAACAAGAGAAGCCACCATAATGAGAAGCCTGCGCACCGCAACGAAGAGTAGCCCCCGCTTGCCGCAACTAGAGAAAGCTCGTGCACAGCAACGAAGACCCAACGCAGCCAAAATTCAATAAATAAAAAATAAATAAATTTATAAAAATGGGGAAAATAATATTTGAACAGACACTTCATCAAAGAAGATATACACATGGCAACTAAACAATTGAAAACATCTCCAACATCTTTAGTGGTTAGGGAAATGCAAATTGAAATCTCAATGAGATACCTACACACCTATCAGAATGACAACAATGAAAAACACTCACCATTCAAGTCTTGGTGAGGACGTGGTCGATCTGGAACTCTCGTACACTGCTGGTGGGAACGTAAAATGAAACAACCACTTTGGAAAATAGTTTGGTAGTTTCTGAAAAAGTTAAACATGCACTTACCCTATGACACCCCCTCCCTGCATGAATCCCCTAGGTATTTACCTGAGAGGAATGAAAGTATATGTCCAGGCGAAGATTTGTACACAAGCACTCAGAGCTGCTTTATTTGAGAGTCAAAAACTGCGGGCAACCCAAATGTTTGTCCACAGGTAAATGGGGAAACAATGCAGTACCTTCATACTATGGAAGGTATTAAACTCAGCAATAAAGAGAAACGCCCTGTTGATCCATGCTACGGCAGGGATGACTCTCAGAATACTTGTGCTGAGTGAAAGACTCCAGACAAGGAGTGTGTACTATCTGAGTCCATTTATGCATAAGACACCCACAATTGCAAGCTATTCTACAGCGACAGAAAGTGTATCAGCGGTTGTTGCGTGGGGATGGGGGGAGAAGTGGGAAGAAGGGATGAAAAAGGACATGAGAAATTTTGGGGGGTGATAAATATATTCATTATTTTGATTCTGATGTTGGTTTCTGGGATATATATTTGTGTATATGTCAAAACTTAACCAAATTGTACACTTTTTTTTTTTGACCGCGCTGTGGGGCTTGTGGGATCTTAGTTCCCCCACCAGTGATTGAAGCTGGGCCCTCAGCAGTGAAAGCGCTGAGTCCTAACCACTGGACTGCCTGGGAATTCCCCAAATTGTACACTTGAAATATGCAGACTCTTTTATGTCACTAATACCTCAGGACAGCTGTTGCAAGAAGAAAAACCTGGGGGGAAGGCTGATTGTCAGAACATGGTGGACTTTGAAAGCCAGACTGAGGAGTGTGGGTGACCCTGAGGTGATAGGCAGCATTGAGTGTTTCAGATGGACTTTGGTTGTAGGAAGCCAACCCTTGTGGGCAGGGTCTGGAATAGCCCGGAGGGGTCAAAGCCAGGGCAGGAGATCCTTGTACAGTAAAGGCCCCACCAGAGGGGTGGGGACGGATTCTAAAGATAAAAGGAAGGAGAAGCAACTGGATCAATGATGATTTAGGGCTCATTCCCTGGCTCCCAGGGCTGTCATTTAATAAACCAAATCTGGGCAAGAAGGGCCTCTGGGACTTGAAAAAAAAAATCCTGCATGTCTGCTTCTTTCCGATTTCTCCCTCATGGATGGCGTCCGGTGACCGCAGCTCTCTCTGCTGACCACAGCTGGACGTTACTGCCTGTCAGACACTCACTCAGCCACAGCTCACCCGGCAGGAAGGGGCCCGAGATCCTGCCCTCCAGGGCAGTGAAGGAGCCGATCAACTGAGCCACTCTTCCTACTGATCTCCCAGGCGCTGCCTTTCCCCTGCCTAAGCCAGGCACTGATTTCTCCCTCAAGTCCTGGTCCCTCTTGGGTCTGACCTCCATCTTTCCAGCTTTCATGTAAGCCACACATTTTCATTTCTGCCCTACGTCTTGCTTGAATGAATCCTGGGTCAATGCCCAGAATTCCTGCCCCCTTCCTCACTGCTCCCCGTCCCACCTCAGTTTACTCCCAAAATGCCACAGCTGCCACTGTGCCCTGATTAATGGATGACCCCATCAGGTGACAGAAATCTAAATATAACTGTGGCTGGCTGCCTGGCTGGCTCACTCGCTATGTGTGTTCAGGGCAAAAGACCAAGACGTGAGCCTTCCCCAAGCCTGCAGATCCAGGCTCTTGCTGCAGGGAGAGCGCTTAGGGCACAAGTTTGCAATCCGATGACAGGAAGGGAAAGAGCAGGTGTGAGTGTAGAAGATAGCGTGGTCCAGAGAAAGGTGGGGGTCGAACTCAAACCTCGAGGCAAGGTGAAGAGCCTTGAAGAATGACTAACATCCCTAAGGGATGGATTCCTGCAAGGTTCATCCTCCCTAGTGGGGAATCTGCAGGAAGCCTTCGACTGACATCCTAATAGTAAATGCGGTCTGAACACCCTCCCCAAACCAAGTGTTTCATTCTTTCATCTAGTTATCCTTGCAGCAAATATTCATTGAAGCCTCTTCTTTGAAGCTCTGGTTGTGGACCTACATCCTGCTTTCAAGAAGTAGAGACCAAAAAACAAACCCAGAAAGCGCAAACACTATGATAAGGGCCCTAAGAGGCCTGGTCTTCAGCCCAGATCTAGGAGGGGATGAGTCAGGGAAAGTTTGCTGGAAGAGATCCTGTTTAGACTCAATCCAAAGGGTTAGAAGGAATAAACGGAGAGAAATGTGTGAGGTGGGACCGATGACCTTGGAGATACCTTCAAGGAACTATACGTACTGATAGTTTGGCTATTGGGCGCTTGGTGAGATGGGATGAGGTGTTGAGACGAGGTGAGGTGAGATGAGGTGAGGCAAAGCAAAGCTGGGATCCTGTTCTTGAAGGCCTTGTATGAAATGTAGGTTGTATCCAGCTAGCAGCAGGGAGCCACCCAAGGTTTTAGGCATGTTGGAAGGATCATTCAGAGTCAGAGTGGAATGGAGGTAAGTAAGTTGGGGGGAGGTGGGGAAATCAGCAAGGAGGTGATGCAGGCATACTAGGTGTCAGAGGTGAGGCCTGAGCTGGGCACTAGAGGTGAGAATAAGAGGAGAGACATGAAGTGGGTAGAATTTGATCTGGACATCAGCCCCAGGGCCCTAGGAAGGGCAGATATGATCATCCCCATTTTATAGGCAGGAAACTGATTCTCCTCCATCAAATATCTTTGAACATATATTTTTTGGGGGCACCTATTTTGGGTCAGACATTGTGCTGAGGGATTAAGAACAGTCCTGGATCTACTGAGAAATTTGCTCTCATGAAATGATCTCCAGATTTAGGTGATTCTACCATTAACAACACATCTTTGAGCACATGCTACCAATTATTCCATTATTTATAATTACTCAAACTACTGTTATTATTTTTTCAAAACTGACCATACACTCAGGGTCAAAGGCATTAATTATTGTGGATATAAACATGTATTTCAAATATCCTTTTTGATAATTTCTCTCTCTCTTGTTAATTTGTCAGATCTGATGAGGTGATCGTTGTTTTCGCTTCACAACATGGCCGTAGAAGGACTTCTGCCAGGAGTAGGAGAGGTGTTGGGTCTGCTGTTTCCCTGTTTGAGGCTTGTACTGGTTTTATTGGTTTATCTCCAATCTGTGTATCTTTGCAAGGCACGTGTCCAGTCTTGGAGAGCTGGTTTAGTGCAAAGTGGATAATATCAGAAAACCTGTTTCACTGGGCCCACTTAAGCTGCAACACATCACAATAAGCTGGAAGCAAAGATTGTAGTTGCCACTCTGCTCCCCCTCCCCCCCGGCCCCCAGAAGCTGCAGGTGGGCCTGCCCACTTCTTTTATTTTTTTAAATATTTTATTCGAGGGTTTCCCTGGTGGTGCAGTGGTTAAGAATCCACCTGCCAATGCAGGGGACACGGGTTCGAGCCCTGGTCTGGGAAGATCCCACATGCCGCAGAGCAACTAGGTCCGTGAGCCACAACTACTGAGCCTGCGTGTCTGGAGCCTGTGCTCCGCAACAAGAGAGGCCGCGACAGTGAGAGGCCCGCGTACCGCGATGAAGAGTGGCCCCTGCTCGCCGCAACTAGAGAAAGCCCACGCGCAGAGACGAAGACCCAACACAAACAAAAATAAATAAATATTTTATTCGAGTATAGTTTATTTATTTATTTTTTAAGTTTTTATTTATTTATATCTTTTCTGCTGCGTTGGGTCTTCGTTGCTGAGCGCGGGCGTTCTCTAGTTGCGGCGAGCGGGGGCTACTCTTCGTTGCGGCGCGCGGGCTTCTTATTGCGGTGGCTTCTCTTGTTGTGGAGCATGGGCTCCAGGCGCACAGGCTTCAGTAGTTGTGCGGCTCGCGAGCTCGGGCTCGCGGGCTCAATAGTTGTGGCACATGGGCTTGGGTGCTCCGGCATATGGGAGCTTCCCAGACCAGGGATGGAGCCCGTGTGCCCTGCATTGGCAGGCGGAGCCTTAACCACCGCGCCAGCAGGGAAGTCCCCTCCCCCCTTCTACCAGGACACCTGGTGTATCCTGCCAGACTTGTGGGGATCTTATCTATGCACCAAGAAGCCAGGGCCAAGTTGCATATGTTAGCCATGTGTGATGTATTTCAAACTTTTCAGGTTTGATACAAAATCACACTCAGATCAGTTTGAAGGTCCCTGGAAATAGAAGCCAGGTCCATAGCAGCTGTTCTTTCTTTCTTCAAAAGAGGAGAAAGCTCTGATGTTGCCTACAGGAAATATCCAGTCCCTAAAGGGGTCCTTGATTCTCCTGCTGAAAACCCTCCAATGGCTTCTCACTGCATTGAGAAAATATCCAAATCCTTCACTGTGGCCCTCAAGTAGGGGCAACTGTATTATTTGTTGTCCAAACCCAAACACTGTTGAGAGTGAAAAAGGCCGGACAAACTTTAAAGGGGCCAGGCAATAGGAAAACTGGATGAAAGGCCTCTCTGGAACATGACCCCAAGCTCTCCATCCGCATGTCCTGCAGCTCCCCGTCCTTTACGAAGCTCCAGTCACTCTGGTCTTCTTTCTGGTCCTGTGCCAAGGTTTTCTTCTTTTCAGGGTCTACATACTTGCTGGTCCCTCCAGCGTTTTACATGGCTGAGTCCCTCTCATCGTTCCTTTCATTTGTTTATTTATTTATTTGTTTATTTTTGGCTGCGCTGGGTCTTTGTTGCTGCGCTTGGGCTTTCTCTACTTGCGGTGAGCGGGGGCTACTCTTCGTTGCAGTGCTCGGGCTTCTCATTGCGGTGGCTTCTCTTGTTGCGGAGCATGGGCTCTAGAGCGCAGGCTCGGTAGTTGTGGTGCACGGGCCTAGTTGCTCCGTGGCATGTGGGATCTTCCTGGATCAGGGCTCGAACCCGTGTCCCCTGCATTGGCAGGCAGATTCTTCACCCTGGCGCCACCAGGGAAGCCCATCATTCCTTTCTTAGTTCAAATATCACCTCCTCAGAGAAAATTTCCCCAACCACCCTAAGTAGCATCCTCACCCTGTTCCAGCCTCCCACCATGGCACACGTTCCCACTGTATCCTCATGCTGTTTTTAAAAATAGCACTTGTCATTGAGTGAAATTGCCTTTTAGTTTATTTGCTTATATATCGTATCTTCTCTGCTAGACAGTGAGCTCTGTGAGAGCAGGAACATTGTCTCTTTCATCAGGGTATCCTCAGTACCTAAAACAGAGCTTGGTAGGCAATAGTCACTTTTTAAATATTGGATGGATGGATGGATGGATTAATGAATGGATATGTGACATAAAACCATTCTGGTATGTCTTGGTGACTTGGCCAAGGTAATCCACCCAGTGAGGGCAGATCTAAGGCTCAAGCTAAGTCATTTTCCTTCTGTTTCTCTGCCCTGCAGTTCCACAGCAGGGTACTTGGAGCCCAGCACTGACAGTCACATGGCCCTGGGGCAGAAATGAAGCAATCTGGAAGGAAGCCAGCCTAGGGAAGTAAGCCAACACAGCACATCTCTGTGGGCTTGCCTTTCTGGTCTCTCCATCTGGAATGCTCTTCCTTGCCTTCACTTGCCTAACTTCTACTCACGATTTAAGACTGAGCTCAATTTAATTGAACTGCAGAATACAGAACAGATTTATGAAGACTAGAAGCCATATGGAAAATATTTACCAGCCTGACTCTCTATATATTAAGAAACAAAATCTTCCATACAAGGGTAGACATTCTAAAGTTGAAAGATAAGCGTGAGTCTGGGAAAAAATATTTGTAACATGTAAAAAGAGACACAGGATTACTATCTATAATATATGGAGAGCTCCTGTTAATAAAAAGACAAACCAATTAAAGAAACTCAGGCAGAATGTATAAACAAACTGTGGTACATCCATTCAATAAAATATCATTCAGTGATAAAGATAGATAAAAGGATATGAATAGGCAATTGCAGAATAGAAATAAAAATGAGCAGTTAACTTCCGAATAAACCAGTAACAAGAGAAATGCAAAATAAAACTTCGTATCATTTTTTACTTTTCAGATTGCCAAGAATTTAAAAGACTGATGATAAACAGTGGTGATGAGGGTGTGGGGAAATGGGTGCTCGTATATACACTGTTGGTGGAAATGTAAGTTGGCAAAATATTTTTGGAGAAAAAATTGGCAATTTGTATGAAAAATATTTTAAAAAACACCCCCGCTTTTTAAGTACACCTCACTTACAGGGATCTAGTTTATTGAAATTCACTGGCCAAAGCTCTATTTATGAAGCTACTATTCATTACTGCAGCATTGGTTTAAATTGAAGCAAGTCAAATATTCATCAACGGGGTAATGGATAAAAAAATTATTATTTATATATTAAAATGTTACAAAAATGAGTTAGACCCATAACTACTGAAATGAAAAAGTGTCCAATATATGTTAAATTAAAAATTTTATTTGTTTATTTATTTAGGTTACTCTGGGTCTTAGCTGCAGCAGGCGGGATCTTCATTGCGGCATGTTTAATTGCAGCATATGTGGGCTTCTTAGTTGCGGCATGCATGTGGGATCTAGTTCCCCAACCAAGGATCGAACCTGGGCCCCCTGCACTGGGAGCTCAAAGTCTTACCCACTGGACCACCAGGGAAGTTCCCAATATATGTTAAATTAAAAGCATCTTGCTGAGCAGCGTGTAAAGCATATTCCCATTTCTCTGGATGATATGATGATTTTAGAGCATTCTTACAGTCTTAGCTGTTCATTTTTATGATATTTGAATCTTTTACCAAAATAAACATTTTTGTGTAAGTGAGGAAAAGTTATTCTACAAAGCATCAGTGTTTTTAAAAACTCAATCAAAACCTTTTTCTTAACTAATTTTATTATTGAATTTAATTGAATGTCCTCATTGGCTAAGTGATTTACATGATATAAACATAGAAAAATACAATTACTATCTTCTAGGAACTTAAATTAGAACAAAAACCAAACTCAAAGAATTCAGCAGCTGTGGAATACCCAGAAAAGGGATTGGACTTGTTGTCACAAAAATTTGAGCGTAAACTTGGCAGTCACTAATTAACTGTGTGTCTTCAGACTCAAACTCTTGGAGGCTCCCATTCCTCATTTGCAAAATGAGGATTAACAGGAAAACTGATGTAGGAGATCTGAGAAGCAAACGTGGGACTTCCGGGACTTCCCTGGTGGTCCAGTGGTAAAGAATCCCCCTTCCAATGCAGAGGACGTGGGTTCGATCCCTGGTCTGGGACTAAGATCCCACATGCCGTGGGACAACTAAGCCCGCGTGTCGCAAACTACAGAGTCCATGAGCTCTAGAGCCCGTGCGCCACAACTAGAGAGAGAAAAAACCTGCAGGCCATGACTGGAGAGAAGCCTGCGCACCACAACGGAAGATCCCACGTGCTGCAACTAAGACCCAATGCAGCCAAAAGAATAGAGAAAAAAAAAAGAAAAGTGGGATTACCGTAGGCAGAAGGAAAAATAAAGAGCCACGAAAAGTAAAATAGAGATTAGACTGAGATATACACATCAGATTCCCATCTTACCTCCTCCCAAAGTCTGGAGTTATAGCTACGCTGGAGAATTGATTTACACTGGTCGCCTGCATGATTAAAAAAATAACCACAATCATCTCACCTCTACTACTTAATAATGATTTGAGAGTTTTAGCCAATGTAATGAGACCAAAATAAGACACAAAAGGTACAATTGCTAGAAACATATAGTCAAAATTATAAAACAGAAAACTTGAATCTAGCCTTAGTTAAAATCAAAAGAAACAATTGGTCACAAGGGTATTTGAGGGGAGGCTGAAAAGGAAATATATTTTTGCCAAAATTATTTGAGAATGCAGGTGCTGTGCTGGTTATTGCCATCTTAGCAAGAGAAGGAAGAAAAAGTTAGCACTGTTGGGGACCAGCCAGGTGTCATCAAAGATCTAATGTATGATTAAACTGTACACGCTTGCTTCCTTGTCATCATAACAGTTCTTTGCAATGTGCTTACTGGTATTTAAAAAGAAGGAACTAAAGACTTTCCATGAGATAGTCATCTATTTGAGTATAAGAGTTTTTTTGTTTCTGTTTAATCTAACAGGAATGTAACCTTTAACCACAAGGCTTGGGATAACGATAAAACTTGTAAAGTATATTTATTATGCCAGATTGTACTTGTTCATTTAGGCCACAGAATATGCTTGCTATAGGAAACTGAATTTGCTCCCTTAATCCGCAAATGAGCTTAATGGTTTTATGATAATTAATGTACTATTTTATAAATGAAGTAATTTGTGTTGCATACACGTTGATTGGCTCAAAGAGTTGCTGGGAGGGCTGGAGAACCAGGTTTGAGGTTATGTGCTAAGACCCACAACCAAAATTTTGGCGTAGAACCAGTCTGGAGAGGGCACCTCTGCTGCCATCCCAGAGGGGTAAATGTGCAGTGACATTGCTGATGGCACTGGGAACTGGAGGCTACCACTGGTATTGTTGCCACTGCTGATGCCAGAAGCTGGTTGTTGCTGCCACCATCTCTGTTACTGTCAGTGATGATGCTCCACCGTCTCTGTTTATTCCTTAGCTCCCAATTTGAAATTCAGGACAGGGCATTTGATTGGCAGTACCTAGGTCATGTGCTCAGTCCCATCTGCAAAGGAGACTGGGAAACTAAGTATCTGGCAGTTTCAGCTTCTATGCTGGGAGAAGGGTATACCATTCACCAAGACCGTTAAGATGGGGAAAAGGGTTCCAAATATAGGAATAGGATTCCGATATAGGAAAGGGGTTCAGATTCTGAGCAGTCATTACAAAATATATAATCACATGTTTTTACAAATTAATTAATTAATTAATTTATTATTTTTGGCTGCGTTGGGTCTTTGTTGCTGTGTGGGGGCTTTTTCTAGTTGCGGCGAGTGGGGGCTACTCTTTGTTGTGGTGCACCAGCTTCTCATTGTGGTGGCTTCTCTTGTTGTGGAGAACGGGCTCTAGGTGCGCGGGCTTCAGTAGTTGTGGCACACCGGCTTAGTTGCTCCACCGCATGTGGGATCTTCCAAGACCAGGGCTTGAACCCATGTCCCCTGCATTGGCAGGTGAGTTCTTAACCACTGCGCCACCAGGGAAGTCCCCACTAAAAACTATAAAGTCCATCATAACTGGTTAACTTCAACTCTCCTCTTACTTTGCACCTGTGCCCAAACAAGTGCATGTTGTGAGAGCATCACCTCCCCATATTGATTGAACTCACTTTCAACGTATGGCCACTGGATCAAATGAGTTTGCAACGCTGCCAGACTATTCTGCTTTAGTTTCTTAGCACATTCATTTTTCTGCTTTCTGACACACTATCTCACATTTCTCTCCTCAAATCTGCGGCATCTCCCCCTCAGCCCAGCAGTGTCTCTGCTCAGTGATCCCTCGAGAGAACAGACCCATTAGAGGAGCGCTATCTTCTCTTCCCACCAACCCAAACCCTTCCCCTTTGTCCTCTGGCTCCTACCCCCTCTCACCCACTCAACTCCTTTGCTCTTGAACTCTCCCCTTTTTCACAGTCTACTGGATCGTTCCCACTGACATGGAAACGTGTATTCACATGCCCTATCTTCAAAATCATGCTAAGCAAAACAAAAACCTGCTCCAACCCCATGTCCCCTTCCAACTTCTGCCTCGTGTCTCTGTCCTTTTTCTTAAACAAACCTCATCATCAGAATTGTCTATCCTTGCTCTCACTCTTCCTCAAATCCAGTTTTCTGCAAACTACTTCAGTCAGGCTCTGTCCTCACTATTTTACCAAGGTCACCAATGACCTACTTCTTGCCGAAGCCCATGTTTGTTTGTTGGATTTTTCTGTTGGCATCTTATTGAACTTCTCAGCAGCATGGGATACTGTTGAACACTCTGTCCTTTTTAAAACACTTTTTTCTTGAGCTTCCAGGACTTCACACTGGTTTTTCTCCTCCTTCTCAACCTGCTTTGTTTCCCTAGGACTCCTCTCCTTCGTAGTCTCCTCTCCTCCATCTAATTCTCTCCCTCAGTGATTTTTCCAGTCTCTTTACCTAATTTTTTTTTAAAGCTCAAGAGTATTTATGGGAATTCAAAAATATACAGCATCCAACAAGATAAAATTAATAAAGTCTAATAAAAAATTATCAGCATGCAAAAAAGGAAGATATTATGATCCATAAAAGGGAGAAAATAATCAATTAATCAAAACCAGTCCAGATGGGACACAGAAGATAGAATTTTGTAAACCAGGAAAGTTAACAATTACTGTAACTATATTCCCTAAGTTTAAGAAGCTAGAGTGGGCTTCCCTGGTGACACAGTGGTTAAGAATCCGCCTGCCAATGCAGGGGAGACGGGTTTAAGCCCTGGTCTGGGAAGATCCCACATGCCACGGAGCAACTAAGCCCGTGCACCACAACTACTGAGCCTGCGCTCTAGAGCCCTTGAGGCACGACTACTGAGCCCATGTGCCACAACTACTGAAACCCACACATCTAGAGCCTGTGCTCCGTAACGAGAGAAGCCACCTTAATGAGAGGCCTGCGCACTGCAACACTGAGTTGTCCCCGCTCGCCGCAACTAGAAAGAAAGCCCACTTGCAGCAATGAAGACCTAAAACAGTCATAAATAAATAAATAAATTAAAAAAAAAAAGCTAGAGTAAATATTGCACATGTTAAGTAAAGACAGAAAATGTTTTAAAAGACCCAAATTGGACTTCCAGGGATGAAAACTGCAATGTGTGAAATGAAAAACATACCGGGTAGGATTAATGATGGATTAGACTGGAGAAGAAATGATTATTGAACTTGAAAACATAGTAATCGAAACTATACAAATGAAACACAGAAAAATGACTGGAATAAACCACGAAGCATTCATGAGTATTTAATATTTCTTTTTTAAAAAATTATTTATTTTGGGCTTCCTTGGTGGCGCAGTGGTTGAGAGTCCGCCTGCCGATGCAGGGGACACGGGTTCGTGGCCCGGTCCGGGAAGATCCCACATGCCGCGGAGCGGCTGGGCCCGTGAGCCATGGCCGCTGAGCCTGCACGTCTGGAGCCTGTGCTCCGCAGCGGGAGAGGCCACAACGGTGAGAGGCCCGCGTACTGCAAAAAAAAAAAAAAAAAAAAATTATTTATTTTATTTTTGTCTGCATTGGGTCTTAGTTGCTGCGTGCAGGCTTTCTCTAGTTGCAGTGAGCGGGGGCTACTCTTCGTTGCGGTACGGGTGTTTCTCATCGCAGTGGCTTCTCTTTTTTTTTTGCGGTACGCGGGCCTCTCACTGTTGCGGCCTCTCCCGTTGTGGAGCACAGGCTCCGGACACGCAGGCTCAGCCGCCGTGGCTCACGGGCCCAGCCGCTCCGCGGCATGTGGGATCCTCCCGGACCGGGGCACGAATCCGTGTCCCCTGCATCGGCAGGCGGACTCTCAACCACTGCGCCACCAGGTAAGCCCTGCAGTGGCTTCTCTTGTTGCAGAGCACAGGCCCTAGAGTGCACGGGCTTCAGTAGTTGTGGCACACGGGCTTAGTTGCTCCACCGCGTGTGGGATCTTCCAAGACCAGGGCTTGAACTCGTGTTCCCTGCATTGGCAGGCGGATTCTTAACCACTGAGCCATCATGGAAGTCCCTTAATATTTCTTACAGTGCAGCTCTACCAGAGATGAGAGGAATCCTTTCAGTTTTTTCCTGAACCTATTTTGTTTCTCCACGAATTTTACCATATTTCCACTCAACTTGTTATTTTGAAAAATTTCAAGCTTAATTAAAAGTTAAGGGACTTCCCTGGTGGTCCAGTAGTTAAGAATCCACCTTCCAATGCAGGGGACATGGGTTCAAGCCCTGGTCTGGGAAGATCCCACATGCCGCGGAGCAACTAAGCCCATGCGCCACAACTACTGAGCCCGTGTGCCACAACTAACGAAGAGCCTGTGTGGCAGCTAAGACTGGATGCAGCCAAAAATAAATAAATTTAAAATAAATAAATAAATAAAAGTTGGAAGAATAGTAACTATGAACTCTTCCATGAAGCCCATCAGTTGCTAACATTTTGCCAACATTTATGTGTGAACTCTCTCTCTTCCTCTCTCCCTCACCTCTCCCCCTGCCCCACACACTTTATTTTTTTGCTGAACCATTTGGAAGCAAGTTTCAATCAACATGATACTTCTCCCTTAAATATTTTAGCATGCATACCCCTAGATTGGAATAAAGATTTTCCTACGTAACTATAGTACTATCATTACATCTAAGAAAATTAAGAATAAATTAATATCACCTAATATGCAGTGCATATTCAAAATTCCCCCAAATCTCTGATATATAACTTTTATAGAAGTTTTTCCTTTAAGTCCAAATCCAATCAAGATTTACCTATTACATGTGGTCATTAATATTGTGACCAAAAGTGGGGTCCGGCTGCTCGCTGCTCAAAAGCCATTAAAGAGGTCAGCCTGGTGGAAAGGAAAGTTTGCTTTATTTCAGATGCTGGCAACCGAGGGGGTGGGAGGGTGGAGGGCAGACACCTGTCCAAAGGCCAACCCTCCGCCCCCCCCCCACCAGCCACAACAATCAGGGGGCAAGAGCTTTTATAGACGGAGGGAGGGGGCTACATGCAGAAACAGCACAGTCAGCTCTGACAGTCATCTTGAAATTGATCATCGGTGGTCTGACCAGAGTCATCTTGATTGTTTTAGAGGTACAGTTAATCTTCAGTTCCATGATTGGTTTGTTCCCATTTCCTTGAGCCCAATTCTTGGAATTGTGGGAGCTTATGTCATAGCTACAGTCTGGTCATCGTGTAGTTAACTTCTTCCACCTGCCGGGGGTTTCAGAATCTGTAAGACTGCTCACAGGATGCGGCTCAGAATATTATCTATAGCCCTTGAGTAGGAACTAAAGAACCTTGACTATGCTCAGTGACTAAACTATTATTACTTACTCTTGTTGGACTACTTTTCTTTGCTTGTGCATTTTCTCCCTTCTCTGATTAAACTTATTCTTTGGCTAAAGTTTTTCCACAGACAAAAGGCAGGCTGAGGACACTGTGGGGCATAGACCATAGGGCCCTGCTCCACTTCAATATCTCTAGTCTCTTTTATAGTAAAACAGACACCCCCTTCCCTGCCTCTCCCCTACCCGCCTGCCATTGTTGACTTTTTGGAAGAGCCCTCTCTTGCAGAATGCATTCTAGATCAGTGTTTCTCAGCTTGGGTGATTTTTACCCCCATGGGAAAATTGGCAATGTCTGGAGACGTTTTTGACTGTCACAACTTGGGAGGTGTATCTTAATCCTTTTGGGCTGCTATAACAAAATAACATAGACTGGGTGGTTTATAAACAACAGAAATTTATTTATCACAGTTCTAGAGGCTGGGAATTCCAAGATCAAGGTGCCAGCAGGTTCGTGTCCGGTGAAGGCCCACTTCCTGGTTCATAGACTTTTTTTTTTTGCTATAATCTCAAATGGTGAAAGGAGGAAGGGAGATTTCTTGGGCTTCTTCTTCTTCTTTTTTTTTTTTTTTAAATCCATGTGGCTTGCGGGATTTTAGTTCCCTGACCAGGGATTGCACCCGGGTTGGACCTCTTTTATAAGGATACTAATTCCATTCATGAGGGCTCTACCTTCACAACCTAATCACCTCCCAAAGGTCCCACCTCCTAATGCTATCACTTTGGGGATTAGGATATCAACGTATGAACTTTGTGGTGGGGGGCACAAACATTCAATCTATAGCAAGGTGCTACTGGAATGTAGTGGGTAGGGGACAGGGATGCTTCTAAACATCCTACAATGCACAGAGCAGTTCCCACAAGAAAGAATTAGCATCCTAAAATGTCAGTAGTGCCAAGGTTGAGAAACCCTGGTCCAGATTTATCTGATTATTTACTTATGGTTAGGTTCAGGTTTGACACTTTTTTGGTGAGAAAACTACACAGATGATATTGTGGCTTTTTAGTAAATCTCATCAGGAGGCACTTCCTGTCAAATTGTCCCTCTTGGTGGTCCCTAAGTCTGATCATTTGGTTAGAGGGGAGACTGCTGAATCTCTCCACTGAAAAGCTACCTTTCCTGCTTTGTAGTTAGTAAAAACTACAAAGGGATAGTTTGTAGTTTGGGGTGATACTTGGAGATCTTGTGAATATTCTATTGTCTCCAAATATTTTACCCAATAATTTAGCATCCATTGATAATCCTTGTCGGAACCAGCTATTACACGGGGGATTTCAGAATGGTTGTTTTCTTTTATTCTATCATTCCTTCTATGAGTTTTAGCTGGGATCCTTCTGTAAAGAAGAGCTTTTCATTTCTATTTTTCTTTTTCATTCTACTATTACTATGGACTAATGGAAATTTTAATTTAACATATTATAAACAATTATCATCGTTAACGCATTTCGATGCACAAATTGCCACTAATGGGAGTCACTTTAAGCTGTCTCCTATGTCCTTTTGACATTTCCCTTAGTCTTTGAGCTTTCTTTAGTCTTCTTTTTTTAAAAAAAGATGCTTTATTATTTTAATTTTTACTTTTCATAGTTATTGGCCACATTCTCCACACTGTACATCTCATACCCATGACTCATTTACTTTGCAACTGGAAGTTTGAACTTCTTAGTCTCTCTCACTTATTTCTTTCCTCCCCCACACTTTTTCTTAGCCTTCTTAGTCTTCTTTGCTTTCTGGCACAAAATACGTCCCAGGCTCACCTTCTACTTTCCCAGCCCCTGCCCTGGAATCATCTGTTTCTCCAAATATTTCTTTTTAAAAAAAAATTTTTTTAATGGGGCATAGGGTTTAGAACCAAGAACTGGGTGTCAGATATGTTCATTGCTACTAGAGTATCATTGCTTCTAAGCCCTTTCAGTTGACAGAGCAAAAATCATGAACTCTTGAAAAACATATGCATATGAAAAAATCCTAACACCGCCAATTCAAATTCAACAAATACCACTAGATCTCTGTCCTTCTATATTTGTATCTTCCTTCTCGCACAGTGAGAATCCTAGTTCTCAATGAAAGCAATACATACTTGTGCATTTGTTCTACCCTATAATATATCCAAAATTGTTTGCGGATTACTCCCCAATAATGATTTTTATTAGCCTGTGGTTTATCCCTTCCTTTTGTGAAAAAATTAATACAGATAGAAGCACTTCCAGAAAGGCGTAATAAAGGTCTCTGAAAATCTGGTCCTCCATTAGAGCAACAAAAACACAGGCAAAAAGGTGAAAATCAACTTTTTCAGACTCTGGAAATTAACCAAAGGCTTGCTAAAATTAGAGAAGGATTTATTCAAGAAAAACAGCTAAAACTAGGTAAGAACAGAAAGCTTTCTGGAATTTTAACTTACTCTATTCTCCTCCCCTTCTCCTTAGCTTTGCAGTAGACATGAAACTAGTAGCTATGAAAACAAGCAGCCTAGAAGCCCCTGGAGGGGACAGAGTAGGTTTGAATCTCCCTGCAAAATCCCCAAGTCAGAGAACTATCACTATCTGATCTGTCTGGTAGCTCTCTAAGAATCTCCACTCTTAGGGCTTGTTTTCATTTGAACTGACTCAGAGCTCACTCCATGCAAACAGCCCTATCACCAGGGGATTTGTTGAAAAAAAAAATCAGCAGTAATTGTTTAACATCACAGCTGCCAGAGGTGGTAATACCAGTTGGGGCTAACAAGGGGCTGACCAAAGAACTTGAAAGGAAAAGCTGGGGAATGAGATGTCCATAGAGGGCTTTGATAATATCTGACTTTTTCTTGGAACTCTAGAAGGACACCTGCATGTGCAGGGCTGTGCACATGTCCAAGAAAGACCTGAGAGGCCGCAACCTATCACTTCTGGCCAATCTTGAGGCTCTGCACAAGCAGGAAGTGAAGGATAAGGCAGAGTTGTAAACTACCTGCTGAAGCATTGATGTCATGACCAAACGCACATACAGAGCCCCTTGGCAAAGGCTGGGAATCTCTGTCCAATTATTAGCTGATTGTTAAACTAATTGAGTAGAGACTTCAGTGGCTGCATAGACCAGAAATACAGACTTTACAGAATTATTCCAGGAGGGTCATTAAACAACAAATAGCAACAGCATTAACGACAAACTGGAACAACAAAAAATTCTGGGGAGTTGGGAATCTGATTTCCAGAGTTGCCACATTATATTATTTAATATGTTCAGTTTTCAAGAAAAAAATTATGATTCATAATGAGGCATCATTCATTTCTGGACATAAAAGAATGGCCCATACATAGGAAAAAAAAGCAGTCAATAAGACCTGTCCCTGTGAAAGTCCAGACATTGGACTTACTAGATAAAGATTTTATTTTATTTTTTATTTATTTTTTTGCAGTACGTGGGCCTCTCACTGCTGTGGCCTCTCCCATTGCGGAGCACAGGCTCCGGACGCGCAGGCTCAGCAGCCATGGCTTACGGGTCCAGCCGCTCCGTGGCATGTGGGATCTTCCCGGACCAGGGCACGAACCCGTGTCCCCTGCATCGGCAGGCAGACTCTCAACCACTGTGCCACCAGGGAAGCCCTAGATAAAGATTTTAAATCAGCTATTATAAATGTGTTCAAAGAACTAAAGGAAACCATATCTAAAAAACTAAATTAAAGTATGAGAACAATGCTGCACCAGATAGAGAATATCAGTAAAGAAATGGAAATTATAAAAGGGGACCAAGTAGAAATTCAGGAGTTGAAAAGTATAATAACTGAAATGAAAAATTCACTAGAGGGGGCTAAACAGAAGCTTTGAGCCGAAGAAAGAATCAGCAAACTTGAAAACAGGTCATTTGATATCATCCAGTCTCAGAAACAGAAAGACAAAAGAATGAAGAAAAATGAACAGAGCCTAAGAGACCTGTGGGACACACATGGTCAAGCATACTAACTTATGAATAATGGGAGTCCCAGAAGGAGAGGAGAGAGAAAAAGAATAAAGAAATAATAGCAGAAAAATTCCCGAATCTGATGAAAAACACTCATTTGCACATTCAGGAAACTCAACTAATTCCAAGTATGATATGCTCAAGTGATGCATACCTAGCTGCATTAAACTGTTGAAAACAAAAACCAACGAGCATATCTTGAAAGCAGCCAGAGGAAAGTGACTCATCACATAAAAGAAAATAATAACATTAACAGCTGACTTCTCATCAGAAACCATGGAGACCAGAAGGCAGTGGGATGACATATTCAAAGTGCTGAAGGAAAAAATTGTCAACAAGCATTTCCATATCCAGCAAAATTATCCTTCAAAATGAAGGAGCAATTAAGACCTTCCCATATAAACAAAAACCAATAGAATTCATTGCTAGCAGACTTGCCCTAAAAACAATACTAAAGGGAGCCTTTCAGGCTGAAATGAAAGACTCAAATCCACACAAAGAAATAAAGAATAGCAATAAGCACATGAAAAGATATTCAACGTTACTAGCTGTCAGGGAAATGCAATTCCAAACCTCTATGTGGTACCACTTCACACTCACTAGGATAGCTAAAATAAAAAATGTAGACAATCAACAAGTGTTGGCAAAGATGTAGGGAATTTGGAACCCTCATACGGTGCTGGTAGAACTATAAAATGGTGTGGCCACTTTGGAAGACAGCTTGACAGTTCCTCAAAATTCTAGAGATAGAGTGTCCATATGAGCCAGCAATTCAGTTACACAAGTGAAATGAAAACATGTGTCCACACAATTTGTGCATGTATATTACAGCAGTGTTGTATGGAAATCACCCACATGTCCCTCAACTGATAAATGGATAAACAAAATGTGGTGTATGCATACAGTGGAATATTATTTGGCCACAAAAGGAAACCAAATATGGATACATGTTACAAGATGGATGAATCTTGGAAATGTTATGCTTAGTGAACAAAGCCAGAACCAAAAGATAACATGCTGTACAATTCCATTTATATGAAATGCCCATAAATCCATATTCATGGAAAATAGATAAATGTTTGCCAGAAGCTGCGGGAAAAGGGGGATAGGGAGTGACTGTAATGAGCAAAGGGTTTCTTTTGGTGTTAATGAAAATGTTCTAAAGTTGGTTGTGGTGATGATTGCATATCTTCATGAATATACTAAAAACCAGGAAACGTGTACTTTAAAAGGGTGAATTTTACATTATATGGATTATTTCTCAATAACACTGTAATAAAAATTAGGAAATAGAGACAATATAGGCTTATTTCCCCACTTTCTTCTTAACAAAATATACCATACTATACTTTTGAACTCTGCTTTTTTTTCACTTAACACTATATCTTGGCATTCTCTTCATACTAGTACTTAGAACTCTTCATTCTCTTTTATGGCTATGTAGTACTCAATTGTGTAGCTGTACTATCTTTAATTCAACAAGTTTCTTATGTAGGTGGCATTTGGGTTGTTTTTAATGTTTTGATATTAAAAATAATGCCACAATTAATAACCTTGTGCATTTGTTGTTTTATTTTTTGCAGATGTATCCCCTGGGTAAATTCCTTTAAAAGGGATTACTGAGTCAAGAGGTAAATGCCTATGAATATACAGTTTTGTTAAATATTGCCAAATTTTCCTTCCATAGCATTTGTTCCATTTTGTTCTTCCAACAGCAGTGTAAGACAGCGCCTATTTTCCTCACAGCCTCACTAAAAGGGTAGGTTGTCAACCCGTTGAATTTTTGTCAATCAATGAGTGATAAACAGTATCTCTATAGTTTCATTTTGAATTCTACTTTGAGTGAAATTGAACATCTTTTGAGATGTTTAAAGAACTTTCTATGTCTTTTTTATTTGTTTGTTTGTTTTTGCGGTACGCGGGCCTCTCACTGCCGTGGCCTCTCCCGTCGCGGAGCACAGGCTCCGGACGCGCAGGCTCAGCGGCCATGGTTCACGCGCCCAGCCGCTCCGCGGCATGTGGGATCTTCCCGGACCGGGGCACGAACCCGCGTCCCCTGCATCGGCAGGCAGACTCCCAACCACTGCGCCACCAGGGAAGCCCTCTATGTCTTTTTTAATGAACTGCCATGTCCTTTGCCCATTTGGGCTTGTTTTTCTAGATTTTTACAGAGCTCTTTATATATTCTAGCTATTGACTATAAATATCATGTAAACTGGTGACTCCTAAACCGTATGCTCATGCCTGAGCTCCAAATTTGCATATCCAACTATCTACTTTTTTTTTCCCAACTATCTACTTCACACTTCCACTCAGATAACCAATAGGCATCTTACATGTACCATGGCAAAAACAGAACTCTGTATTTTCCCCCTCAGTACATTCTCACTTCAATAAATAAATATATCTCAATACCCAACATCTGACCATTTTTCTGTATCTTCTCTGATATAACCCCGACCAAGCCACCATCATTTATCTCTCTGACTATGGCAGCACTTCCTAGCAGTCCTCCCCACTTCCATCTTTATCTCTCCCCTCCCCCATAATCCATTTTCCCAAATTGTGAGCAGGATGATCTCTTTTTTTAAAAACTTTTCCATTTAAATTAATTAATTAATTAATTAATTTTGGCTGTGCCGGGTCTTAGTTGTGGTATGCAGGATCTTTGTTGTGGCTCGCGGGATCTTTTAGTTTTGGCATGTGGACTTCTTTTTTTTTTTTTTTTTCCCGGTATGCGGGCTTCTCACTGTTGTGGCCTCTCCCGTTGCGGAGCACAGGCTCCGAACGCGCAGGCAGAGCGGTCATGGCTCACGGGCCCAGCCGCTCCGCGGCATGTGGGATCTTCCCAGACCAGGGCACGAACCCGTGTCCCCTGCATCGGCAGGCGGACTCTCAACCACTGCGCCACCAGGGAAGCCCGGCATGTGGACTTCTTAGTTGCAGCATGTGGACTTCTTAGTTGTGGCATGCAGACTCTTAGTTGTGGCATGTGGGATCTAGTTCCCTGACCAGATATTAAACCCGGGCCCCCTGCACTGGGAGTGCAGAGTCTCACCCACTGGACCACCAGGGAAGTCCCCAGGAAGAGCTCTTTTAAGAGTGTAAATCAAATCCTGTAGCTCTTCTCTTTAAAACTCTCCAGTGGATTCCCACAGTAGAAGGAATAAAATAGAATAGAATTCAATCCTTGTTGTGGCTTCAGTGTCTTACAGGATTTGACCCTTGCCTACCTCTCCAGGTGTTTCCCACTACTCTGGCCTTCATTCACCTTGCTCCACTCAACATGGCTTTCTTTTGTCTCCTGAATGTTACAAGTTTGTTACACTCTTAAGACTTTTATACTTTTCTCCTCTTTTTGCAAGAATATTCTTCCTCTCCTCATCTTCCTATGGCTGCCTCCATCTTCCCACTCAGGTCTCCTCCAAAGTAGCCTCATCCTCTATTGCTCTAGTTAGTTTTATTTGAAACTTCTTCCAAAACCAGTTGCTGCTCTGGACATTTCAGTTATATAAGCAATCAAATTCCCTGTCTTTTATAAAACCTATTTGAAGTTTTTTTACCCTCTTGCAACAAAAATAAGTCTGGTTAATATATTTATAGAAATTTATCAACAATAAAGGTAGGGAAATAATGATTTGGGTACAGTTGCCTATTTATCTGAAAAAATTAAGTCAGATCCCCTACCTCTTATGATATAAAAAGTTATTCCTAGTAGATTAAAAAACTAAACATGAAAAACCGAAACTAGGGACTTCCCTGGTGGTCCAGTGCTTAAGACTTCACCTTCCAATGCAGGAGGTGCGGGTTCGATCCCTGGTTGGGGAGCTAAGATCCCATGCGCCTTGCAGCCAAAAAACCAAAACATAAAACAGAAACAATATTGTAACAAATTCAATAAAGACAAAAAAAAAGAAAAAAAAGAAAAACCAAAACCATAAAAATATTAGGGAAATATTGGAAAACTATTGCGAATACATTTATGAATTTGGAGGTGAGAAAGGCCTTCTTGGACAAGATAAAAAATCCAGAAGCTCTGAAAAGATATATAGGTTGACCATTAAAATGTAAAGCTTCTGTAAGTAAATAACACTATTAGTGTTATTAAAATTAAAAGACAAATAAATAACAAACTGGAAGAAAATACACCATATATAACATACAAAAAATTACTATCCAGAACACTTAAGAGCACCTGCAAATCAATAATAAAAGACAAACAGCCAATGACAAATGGGCAGAAGATATATAAAATTTATTGTAGATGAAATACAAACAGCTAATAAAAATATGAAAAGATTCCTAACCTCACTGATATTCAGGGAAATGCTTATTAAAATGACATTAGGGACTTCCCTGGTGGTGCAATTGTTAAGAATCCACCTGCCAGGGGCTTCCCTGGTGGTGCAGTGGTTAAGAATCTGACTGCCAATGCAGGAGACACGGGTTCAAGCCCTGTTCCGGGAAGATCCCACATGCCATGGAGCAACTAAGCCCGTGAGCCACAACTACTGAGCCCGTGTGCCACAATTACTGAAGCCTGTGTGCCTAGAGCCTGTGCTCTGCAACAAGAGAAGCCACTGCAATGAGAAGCCTGCGAGCTGCAACCAGAGAAAGCCCGCATGCAACAAGAAAGAACCAATGCTGCCAAAATAAATAAATTTATTTTAAAAAATAAAAAATAAAATAATATTAATATACTATAATCTTTTGTCCATCAGATTAGCAGACATAAAGAAGATTGATAAAAACCAGTGTTGGCACAGATGTACAGAAACAAATGTGTTCATACACTGTTGGTATATCATTGGTGTGATACTTTTTGAGAGTGATTTGTCAATATCTATTAAATGAAAAAGTGTTCATGACTTTTGATCTAGTAATTCTAAGGGGGTAGGTAAGTCTCCTGAAAAATCACTCATATAAGTGCCTAGATAGGTATGCATGCTCCTTGCAGCACTGCTTGTAAGTAATGAAAAACTTTAATTAACCTAACCATTTACCAAAATGGAAAACTATGTGGGAGTTAAAAAGAATGAAGTAAAGCCATAGGTACTGACTATACTATTAAGGAAAAAGGCAAGTTCAGAATAAATGTACAATATGATCATATCTATGTGAGGAAGATAAAACAGAGGTACATGTTTCTGCATGTTCATAGATGCATAAAAAAATGTCCAAAAGGATTCATACAAAGCTGGTAACAGTAGTTTGCCCTGGAGAGGGGTGTGGGATTGCGTGAGCGTTGGGAGGAGGAGAGGTTGAGGGATTACCTTTGCTTTATCTGCATCTTTGAAAAATTATAACTAGAATTTTAATCCAGTAATCTGAAAAAAATAAACGAGAAATAAAAAGAAGCATAACTTTTGGAGATATTGAAAATTCTAAAAATGCATTCAGTTGATAATAACATAGAAATGTAGGGGTATTTGCTGATATCTGATAGACACGGTTAGCCAAAACTGACAGCAAAAAGGCATACACTTTGGAGTGAGACAGACTTGGATTTGAATTCTAGTTCTTCCATTTACTGTGTGACATGGACACGTCATTTAACCTCTCTGAGTTCTAGGATAATAACTGGAACCTATTGCAAAGGGATGGTATGAGGATCGAGGAGAGAACACAGGTAGAATCTCTAGCACATAGTAGGTGCTCAGTTAAGTGGTGGGTATTATTATTATTATTATTATTGATGGTTAAAATATGGTCTGTAAGCCAATGAGAAGTGAGAAGAAGATGAATGGTGATCAAATAGAATTGAATCACACAGGTTTAATCTGCAGACTAGACCATCTCACCATCAAGGATTCTTCATTATTTGCTCCATATATTCCTATTGTTATTCATTTGTTCATCCATCCATTCACTCATTCATCCAATAGGTATTTATTGAGCACTTCTTTTGTTAGGCTCTAGATATACATTAGAAATAAATGACTGTCCCTATTTTCTGGGAGTTGACATCTTCCCCCAATGGGAGGAAGAGACACAGAGCTAGTTGGCAATAGAGCTTGGGAGTCACCCACCTGGGCATTGGACCAGACAATCTGGGTCTGATTTCCAGCTCTATCACTTACTGCTCTATGACTTTAGACGAATTATTTAACCTGTTTAGTCCCACCATCTATAAAATGACTTGACAACTGTTCCTGCCAGTTTAGAGGATTAAACGAGTTGATCCAAAGTAAAGCACTTTGTCCAGTGCCTGGCACATGGTATACACTAGTAAATGTTAGCCATTTTTATTTCCAGGCAATTATGCCACTGTGTGGTCAATGTTATCACAGGTGAATTCTGAGAGAAGGGAGTAACTACCAGATCTAAACATACTTGTCTATCTAGCAAAATACATACATTAAATAATAATGGATCCCTCTGTATTATTAAAATTTTTTTGTTTTTGGTATTTATTTGGCTGTGTCAGGTCTTAATTGCGGCACACGGGATTTTCGTTGTGGCATGCAGAATCTTTTGTTGCAGTGTGCGGGCTTCTCTTTAGTTGTGGCGCTCAGGCTCCAGAGTGCGCGGGCTCAAGTTGCCCTGCAGCCCGTGGGATCTTAGTTCCCTGACCAGGGATTGAACCCGCGTCCCCTGCATCGGAAGGTGGATTCTTAACCACTGGACCACTAGGGAAGTCCCAATCCCTCTACATTATTAATCACTAGTTAATATAGAACTGGAATAAGAACTGCTAGTCAGCATGAGATAAGCAATGTGATATAATTTCTGTGCAAAGCAAAGAAACTTCACATTTTAGTCTTGGGACATTATCTAGTATGAATGGGACAGTTCTGTTAGGCTTTGAAAATATTGGAAATTTCTGCCCTGGATCTCCAGGAATACCTTCATGGACTGAATTCTAAGTTCCAGGGACTTGTCTTCCCCAGGATGGAAACTACTGATCTAGGAAAAAAAGGAAAGAAAGGAGAGAAGAAGAGGAAGTAGACATTTATAGAGCAACTACCATATATATATGTTAGGGGTTAGGTGCTTTATCTCTTTAGCCTTGCTGATGTGCCATAAGGCTGGTCTACTATCCCCATTTTAGAGATAAGTGAACAAGGGCTCGAAGAGGTTAAATAATGTGTTCCCTGGTGGTCCAGTGGTTAAGACTTCACCTTCCAGTGCAGGGGGTGTGGGTTCGATCCCTAGTTGGGGAGCTAAGATCCCACATGCCTCATGGCCAAAACATAAAAAGAAGCAATATTGTAAGAAATTCAAAAAAGACTTTAAAAATGGTCCACATCAAAAAAAAAAAAAAAAAAGTGTTCTGGGTCAACAGCTAATCTGTGCCAGAATTCCAGGTCTTCTGATTCTATGCCTGGACCTCTTCCCTGGACATCAACCTGCATCTCCTTAGAGTCTGAGAGAGAAGTCATCCTTCTGTTTGTGGCACTCTCCCATATGTTTCTCAGTTGGGAGAGGGATTGGGGCAAAGACCAATTGCAGCGATGATCACTGATCACCGTCTTCCCACTCCAGATCCTAGAAGGGGAGCTCCGCTTTTTTTTTTTTTTTTTTGCCATGCTGTGTGATCTTAGTTCCCCGACTAGGGATTGAACCTGGGCCCTCGGCAGTGAGAGCGTGGAGTCCTAACCTTTGGACTGCCAGGGAGTTCCCTCATTGTCTGCTTTCTACATCAGCTAAAATTTCATTTTACACCTAATCACCACTTTGGGTTCAAAGCTACTGCCTGACACTGACATGTTGTAGATGTAGTATGACTATTCCTGTATGTCTCTATCTATTGATGAGGATCCTGTTCTTGCAGTATTACAAGCTAGTACCAAAAGGGGATAATCAGTGAGAGAGGGACCAGGCTGGGGGATTGTGGCTGAGGATATAATGGTGTCTGTCCCTGGTGGACTCTTCCTGGGGAACTCTTAGTGAGGAAGCCAGCATCCAGGTTGGGACTTTCCAAGTCTCCATGTGCCTGTGGGGAGACAGGGCCCCTGGGGTAGAGGCCCCTTGAGTCTTGTCCTTCCCCCACCACCTGCACTGAAGTTATCTATTATTGAAAGTCAGAGAAGTATGGTGCCATAACCCTACTCTTTGGTCCCTTTCTGCCCTTGAGGATCTGGGTCCTAGAGAGAGAGAACCCCAACACTCCTGTGTACTATCAGCTGATTGCCAAGTTGGGACACCTGGTCTGATAGCTATGCCTGCACTAGCTAGAAACCACAGGATAGAATTTTGACATGGAATTTATCCAGGAAAATTTGGTTTATCTACTCTGTGCCTACTGTCCACCTTCTGGGTTCTTGTGAGGAGTAAAGTGAAATAATAAATGAGAAAGTGCCTAGTAAAGTTTAAAATGCAGCAAACTTATTATTGTCATTAGTATTATAGAATCGTGAGGATGGAAATGACTGTAAAGATCATCTAGTCTAGTTCCCCAGATGTAGCAGGAATCCTTCTATACCACCTCTGACCAATTGTTAGCCAGCTTTTTTTTTTTTTTTTTGTTAGCCAGCTTTAATTGTACACTTGCAGTGACAGGGATCTCATTCCCTGAAAGGTAGCCCCTTCTCTCTGGTCAACTCTGAGAAAAAGTTCTTCTTTAGTACCCACTGACCTCCAGGATTTGAGGACAGTCTTCACAGCCCAAGTCATTTTTTTTTTTTTTTACCCCCAGAGTACTTTTGCCTGATATTTCCATCAGAGAATAATTTTCAGATTCTTCATTCCCTGGGACTCTGCCCATGCCAGCCGGCAGCGTATAATGGTGCCCAGAACAAACACAGCTAGCACTGCTGATGTGACCTAATCAGGGCAAAGTGCAGGACAGGCATCACCTCCTGTAATTTACACACTGTGACTCTTTTTTTTTCCAATGGTGAATTCTACCAAGAGTCTCTGTGGCTCTATTAATGAAGCACGGAATGAGTGCTTTTCAGCAGTTGCATCGAATTTGCTCGTTTTAAGTTTGTAAGTGGCAAATATTCCCAAATCTTTCTCACCTAAACGACATCAGCTTCCCAGATTTACAATTAGTTTAAATGCACCCAGGTTAAGAAATATGATATTGTCAGCACCATAGAAGATAGGCTTTTAGGTACTATCCTTTATGCCATGCACTTCCCTCCCTGGTTCAGGAATCACTGTCATGGCTTCTGTGATGGTGGTTCCCTTTCCATCTTTACAGTTTACCAACTATGTGTGCATGAGGTTTAGTTTTGCCTGTTTTGGAACTTTATATAAATGGAATCATGCTGTATGTATTATTTTATAATTTACTTCTTTTTCTCAAAGTTATGTTTGTGAGGTTCATCTCCATTGAATATGTAGCTGTAGTTTGTTCATTATTATTGCTGTAGCATATTCCATTGTATGAATATTTTAAAATTTATTTATCTATTCCGTTGATGAACATTTGGGTTATTTATTTATTGTATTATAAACTATGCCACCTTAGATATTCTTGTGTCTCCTATGGCACATGTACAATGTAATTGATAAGCAATCATTACATGTGTTTAAATCTTATCTCCTAATTTCTTTCAAAATATAAGAATCATGTCTTTTACACTTAATAAAGGCTTTGAGCACACACTAATTTTCTTTAAAACATATGCCTAGGGGGTGGAATTCCTGGGTCTTGGAGTTTACCTAAAAATATGAGAATGTACATAACCCCTGCGTGCTCCTATGTGATTTCCAAATTGCTTTTTCAACCACCTCCTTTGCATGCGGAGCTCTATGTGTTTAGATCAGCAACCTGAGCCTTTCTGAGTGACCTTGATCTTGAGGGCCTGGCTTCAAGTCCCAGATTATCAATGGCAATAAACATGCCTCTTGCTCACTAGGAGGAGCCCCTTTTGTGGAGGGCATCAGCATCTGCTATCTTTATGGTTCCTGCCTTGTGTTGGTCATCACCACAGAGAGGGTGCACTGGGCTGTCCTATCCTGGACAAAGGTCTCCATGTTCAGCATGGATCTGCTTATCCAGGAAAGTCATTTAATGGGGGATTGGGGAAGCCACCCTGCTTGCTCTATAAAAGGCATACCAGCCATTCGAATATATTAACTGCTTAAAAAACTCAAGTCTGTATATAGGTCCTTCCCTAATGTTAGCAGGGTTTGGGGCAAAAGTACAAACAGATGCAACACGTCTACCTAAATTATTTAAAATTATAAATCACTCCAACTGTTACTCTTAATATATTCTATTCTATCTTGACAAATATGCATCTTTAATGACATGGAAGACCAGGTTCAAATTTAGAATTCCTGGACTCCTCAGGTTTATGCATTTGAATGAGGTGCTGGTGGGAGCCCTGGCCCTGGCCCACCTGCCATCTTTTTCCATCTCTCTCTCCTGCACTAGGGATCTGTGTACACAGAAGCTCAAATGTCCAAGTGATGTGCCCCCTGCCCCAAACACAGCTGCCCCTTAGCCACTTCTAGGGATCCACAGACTCTGCCTTAGAGAAGATGGACCTGGGAAGAGCCCAGCCATTTGGGGAGGGAATTCTGGGGTCACAAGTTCCCAGAACTTGGTCCTGAAGGAGAGACACAGACACCATGTGGGCATGTCCCCTAGAACCTGTGGAAGGAATGTGGACAGAGCTGGGGTAGAGGTGCGCCTCTAATGTATGGTGCCTATGCACAGGTGTAAGGGCGGTATTGTCTGCCTATCTCCCCTCTCCCCTCACGGGTGCAGGAACTGTGTCTGGCAGTATCCCCAGCACCTATCACGGTACCTGGAACTTAAAAGTCACATCCTATATAGGTGCTTAATGGAAAGGACGTCAGACACAGTTCCGCACACTTCACTTCATTTAAACTTTTAATAGCCATTATTGCAGACGAAGGCTGTGAGGTTCAAAGAGGTTAAGTGACTCGCCCAAGGTCACACAGCTACAACAGACAATGGCTGGATTTGCCAGCCACTACTAGCCTACTCTCTCGCCCTTCTTTTCATTAGTATTCTTTCTTTGCCCCTGTGCTGGGGCGGAGGGCCCGGAGCGGCCCCTGCACAAGGCCGGGCCTTCCCCGCCGCCACTCTCCTTCTCTTCCCTCTCCCCCTCCTTCCCTATTCAGCCTCCCCCTCCCCCACCGCACCCTACCCGCCGCGCTCCCACAGCCCGCTCCGCTCCTCCTTCAGCCTCCCCCTCGCGCCGCGCTCCCCAACCCCTCGCGAAGCCCCGCCCCTTCCCTCAGGGGGACGTCACGTGCCGCCCCATCCCCCCGCGCCTGCGCGCTGCTTATTTCCCGCTGTCAGGATGAGGAGGCGGAGGTCGGCGCTCGGGTCCGTCTCTGCCCGCGGCTGTGGCGGCGCCGGCGGCTCCAGCCTTAGCGGTTCCTCCCTGGGCGGCGGCGGCGGCGGCTCGGTCGACGCCTCCTCCGCCAGCTGAGCCTGTGGGAGCCCGGGACGCCGCTTCCCCGCCCATCCCCGCTCCCCGAGGCCGGCCGCCCGGCCATGGCGCAGCCGGGCCCGGCTCCTCAGCCTGACGGTGAGTCGCCCACCATGGCAGGCGCGGCGGGCGCGGCCTGCCCGGCGCCGGCGTCGCGGGGAGACCTCCGGGCGGCGGGAGGGGCGCGCGCAGGCCCCGGGGGTGACCCTGCCGGGCGGAGGCGGGAGCGCGCGGGTTCCGGCGCCGGCTGCGCGCGAGGGCGGTGCGGGGGCCTGGGCGGCCGTCGCTGGGGAGGGGGCGGGAGGTGCCGGCTTTAGCCCTGGCTGGGGTGGGGGTGGAGGGAGGGGCGTGAGGGGGCTGCTGGGGACCAGGCAGAAGCTGGGGAGCGTGGAGAGGGAGCTGCTGTGGGTAGCGGTGGGGCCGGCACGTGGGTTCTGCCCGTGGGGAGGATGGAAATCAGGAACATGTGCTATATTCGTTAAAGAAAAAAAAAATTGCTTAGGTAGTGGTGATGTGCCCTCCCCACGCCCCGCCCCCCATCCATGCCACTGAGCGCTTTGAGCTCAGTTTTGTGGCGTGAAACTGGTTGGGATCAGTAGCTGGATTTAGTAGCGTTCCTTGAGAGGCATTGTGGCTTAATGGTAAGTGCTGGGGCCTGGACGTCTGCAGGACCTGGAGCCTTCACTAACAAGCACTATGCAGGTTTCTTAGCCTTTTTGAACTTGAGTATTCTCATGAAAAGAGGTTAATTCGAGCCTTTATATTTTACTTAGAAAGGAGGCAACATGTATTATGTAAACCGGTTAATATTATTAAGGCGTTTTTTGGAAATAATGAGGAGAATGGTGAAGTCGAGGAAGCGTGTCTTTTATAGCACTTATATCCAAGGAAGGAAAAAGAGCCCCATCCTAATTAGTCCCAGGTGGTTGTCAGTCCTTCATGACCTTCTGGGAAATTGGCTTAAGCACTGCTTCGGAGATTGACCACGTGGTTCCAGGTTTTACTACCTGGAGTTATGTTTGGAAAGACTGTGCCTGGTCCTTGGCAAGGTACTGCTGTATCTGGGCGAGAGAGTTCTTTCAGGTGTATTTCTGTAATCAGAGTGTGTGTGCTTAGAATCTTGTGTGAGTGGAATGTCGGGATTTGGTGCTGGGCCCATGCCATGGTAGGTCCTTAAAAACCTGCCTTTGCCTAGGATTGTCTCTTAAAATAATCTTTCATGAAGACCTTACTCTCTTTTGTTGCCTTTGAGGAACCTGAAACAATGTTATCAGATTTTAATGCTAGCTGCTTTCTTGGAAGTGTGTTCCAAAGCCTTTTTGCCTCTAGTTTTAGGTTTTGTTAGTTGCCTAAGGAGACATGTCTGGTACCCACATCTGGAGTTGTGTAAGAATCTGGTTGCTGTTTCTGTTTCAGTAGAACAGAAGGGAGGCATTTCTGGTGGACTGTTAGAGGAAACAGGGATGTTTTCAGGCTACATTTTAATCCTCACCTTTTGCATTTGGTGTCAGGGAAGAAAACTTCCCGTTTCCACAAACACCTCTTTGTTTTTGCAGACAGAGGCAGAATAGAGAGAGCCCCAGTGGCTTCTGGTTCTGATCTGGAGGGGTAGGTATGCTTAGCTGGCAGCTGCCTTCTCTTGAGTTGCATGGAAACAAACGTCTAGGACGGCTCAGGTGACATGACAGTCTGGAATCAAAATTCCCTGCCTCTTTCTAGATGTGAAATGGTCTTCCTTGTAAATAGGCAGAAGTGACTAAGCACTTGAAAGAGGCTAGGAAAAATTAGCTTTAGGAAATCTTGTATTCTTAGTACCGGTTTATTCCCTGTTTTTCAAATCCTGTGACCGTGGGATGAGATTTAGTTTGCATAGATTGCAGTATTTATTTTCAGTTAATGTAGTAAATGAGCAGCCACAGCTACTGTTTACAGAAGGAGAGAGAATTCGGTGTATTTGAACTCTTTGTATCAGTGTCTTAGAAGTTCATCTTGGGGATTTAATTTTTCTCTTTGGCTGAACTTAACATAGATCACTTCTTAACACTTTAGCTTTAAGCATGCTTGAATTTCCTAGCCCTGCTGATATCAAAAAAAAACAAAAACAAAAAAACCAAACAGTTGCAGAATTCTTTTGAGTTAAACTGGCAGTAAAAGATAACTTTACTTTTTGACTTTAATCTAGCTCTTATCCCATTTTATTTATTTGTTTGGCTGCACTGCCTGGCTTGTGTGCTCTTAGTTCCCTGACCAGGGATTGAACCCAGGCCCTCAGCAGTTAGAGCGCAGAGTCCTAACCACTGGACCTCCAGGGAATTCCCAGGTATCCCATTTTAGAGGCAGTTTTATTTTACGTTGACATTGTTTTCTTTTCCTTCTTTGACATAGGTTTATTTTTCATGGAGATATCGTAGATTAAGAAAAGAATTCATTTGTGTGTAAATCGACAGGGTAAAATGTAATAATTTTCTTTTAATTCTCTTTAATTTTTTCTTTTGTAAGTTTTTCGAAAACTATTTTTTTGATCATGCATCTTAGTTTACTCGTTTAGAACAAAGGTAACTTTAATAGTCAAAAAAATTTCAGCTTATTATTTCATTTTACCTTGATAATTCAAAGACTATATAGAATGTAAAATTTTTAAAATTTTAATATTTTTAAATCTAAGTTAAACTCTATCTTAGAAGCATTTGCTCTGATTTTACTTCATTTCTTTTTTATTTAAAAACACTGTATTCTAAAATCCTTCCATTAAAAAAGTATGGCTATTAAGAAGTGTGTCTCCTCCCATCTCCCAAAGGAAACCAGTATTAAGTTTTCTATCCTTCTTGACTTTTTTCTATAGTTAACACAGACATGCTACCTTTTCCCCCTGAAATGGACATGCTTTACATACATAGGTCTGCAACTTGTCTATTTTGCTTATAAGTGTTAGCTATAATTATCATATACTTGTAAATGGTTATGTGGCCATATAATGTGTTATAGACACTGCATGCATTATTTCAGGAAATCTTCTTATCAGTGAGGTGGGTACTATTATAATATTGTTCCTGTTTTATTGATGAGGAAACTGAAGCACAGAGAAGTTGAAAGTGCCTAGAGTTACATAGCTAGAAGTGAGGGGAGCCAGGATTCAAATCCAGGTCACCTGATGCCAGAGCCCTCGATCTGTTTACTAGATCGTGGACTACTTTCCAGTTCAATGTTATAGATCTACCTCATTCTTGTTAAAGAATGTTCTGTCATACGCATGTACCACACATGATTTATTTGCCTATATCTTTATTGATGTTTTAATTTTTTCATTATAAGCAGTTCTGTAATAAATATTCTTGTACATATTTTTCAGGTACTTTTGCTTTTACTTCTGTAAGACTGTGAATTAAAGGGCATGAGCTCTGAGTGAATTAAATTTTAATAACCATTGCTAGCTTACTCTCAAAAAGTATCAATTTACATACCTGCCAATAGTATATGAGAGGGTGGATTTCCTCTACAATTTTACAAACCCTGGATAATGTCAGTTGTTTTAAGTTTGTATCTTCTGATAGACAAAAAAAAAAAAAAAGGTATTCTTCAGTTAACAAATGTTTGTGTGCCTAGTCTAGACCAAGCCTTATGCTAGGCCCTAGGAAATAAAATGACGAAGAAACCCAAACCCAGTCCCTGTTCCTAGGTGGTGAATCAGAAGGCCGTTAATTAGATAATCCCACAGACGAGTACAAAACTGCTCAACAAATATGAGCGTGTACTACTGGCCAGGCACAATTCTAGATATTTGAAATACATCAGTGGGCAACACAGATAATAAATAACCCTGCCCTAGTGTGGGAGAAACAGATATTAAACAACAAACATAAGCAAAACATATGGATTGTTAGGTGATAAGTGCTATGGAAAAAAGAAAAAATAGAGCAGGGTAAAAGGAATGGGGATAGGCTGGTTTTAAATAGGGTGGTCAGAGTAGCCTTATTGCATAGATGACATTTGACCAGAGACTTGAAGGTGATAGAAGAGGTAATATGAGGATATCTGGAGGAAGAGTGTTCCAGACATAGGGATCAATTCTTGCGAATGCCTTAGGGAAGGAATGTGTGTGGCATGTTTGAGGGATGGCATGGAGGTCAGTGTGGCTAGAATGAAATTATTGGGGCAGTGGGTGGAAGGAGGTGGGAGAGGAAGGGAGAAGAGAGTAGTAGAATATGAGGTGAAAGGTAATGGGGTGGTGGCAGGTCTTCTGGGCTCTAGAAGCATTGCAAAGATTGGCTTTCACTATGGGGAATCATTAAAAATGTTTTGAGCAGAGGAGTGATGTGATCTGACATAACATTTAAAAAAAAAAAAAAAACCACTCTGGTTGGTAGATTGGCAGTAGAGTAAAGGAAGGCAAGGGAGGCATTAATCCAGGAAAAAGATGATGAGGCTGAGACCAGGGTGCATTGGTGGAGGTTATATTTCAAAGGCATGGCCAACAGTATTTGGATTAGGTATGGGATGCAAAAGAGAGAGGTAGTCAAGGATCATTAGGAGGTTTTTGGGCTGAGCAGCTGTGAGAGGTACGCAATGCTGTAATTGAGGAATTTGACCCATTTAGTTAGTCCAGGAAAGGTTTCTGAGGAAGTGGTCCTAGAGCTGAGATCCAGTGGATGAGCAGGAGTCTCTTTTTGGAAGAAGCAGGATGAGTAAGATGACTGAAGAAAGGTCAGTGTGCCTGGGTTGAGATGATGAGAGGGTCAAATAGGTATAGGCTGGCCTGAGTGGGCTTTACTGTTAGAGCTCTAAGGGAAGCCACTGAACGGTTTTAATCAAGTAGGTAAAATGATGGCTTTTTAATTTGTACTTTCCTGATAGTAATTATATATATTTATTTTTTCTTTTGTTGTGCAAAAAGCTTTAATTTTTATGTAGACCTGATCACTTTTTAAAAAAACATTTATTTTTATTTGGTTGTTCCAGGTCTTAGTTGTGGCATGTGGGCTCCTTAGTTGCAGCTCGTGGGCTCCTTAGTTGCGGCATGCATGTGGGATCTAGTTCCTCGGCCAGGGATTGAACCCGGGCCCCCTGCATTGGGAGCATGGAGTCTTAACCACTGCGCCACCAGGGAAGTCCTTTGACCATTTTAAAAAATTAATGGTTTCTGGGTTTCTTAGGAAGACCTCTTTTTATTAAAAAAACAAAAAACAACCAAAAAAAAACCCAACAACAACGAAAACATCTCATTTTCACCACTTTCATAGTTTCATCTCTTATATTTAGTACTTTAGACCATCTGGAATTTATTTTTAAATTTAACAGGTAAAGTTTAATATAAAGAATTATTAACTAAACAGGAGATTACCTAAGAGAAAAAAAAAAACCCTAAAGAATACAGGAATAGTAGATACAGGGAGCAGCTACTGCCTCAAGGCTAAGGCAGAGCACCTAGGGAAGGAACAAATCTTCAAGAGGCTGCTCCCAGAACTGAAATCCAGACTTTGTTGGAGAGGGTACAGCTGTGGCCCTCTGAAGGGCAGTGATCATTGAGGGACCACGTCTGTAGAACTTCCTGGAAAGCTGCTTTCTGGCTTGCTGGGGGAAGCTGCCTGCATCTGGAATTTAATTTTGATGTGATATAGTGTTCTAACTTTATTTTTCTTCCAAGTGGATAAAGCCAATTTTTTTAAAAAAAAAATTTATTTTATTTATTTATTTTTGGCCGTGTTGGGTCTTCGTTGCTGCGCACGGGCTTTCTCTAGTTGAGGCGAGTGGGGGCTACTCTTCGTTGCGGTGCGCGGGCTCCTCTTCGTTGCGGTGCGCGGGCTCCTCATTGCGGTGGCTTCTCGTTGTGGAAAACGGGCTCTAGGCACTCCGGCTTCAGTAGTTGTGGCTCGCGGGCTCTAGAGCGCAGGCTCAGTAGTTGTGCTGCACGGGCGTAGTTGCTCCGCGGCATGTGGGATCTTCCCGGATCAGAGCTCGAACCCGTGTCCCCTGCATTGGCAGGTGGATTCTTAGCCACTGTGCCACCAGGGAAGCCCAAGCCAATTGTTTTAATACCATTTATTCAATAATCCATATATTTGGTTTGTTTATTATTACTTGATAAATCTCCCAACTACTAAACTTGATCAGAAACACAAAAGCCCTGAGCTTACCCCACAGTCTGACTAACACAGTCTCACTAACACAGACTAACACAGTCTGCCCCAGCACACAGTAGCCTGGGATTGTGTAATAATCCTTTAATTTGTATGTCTTACCTGACTACCTGTGGATGGAACTGCCTTTGACTCTTAAGGGCTCTGATTTCTAAAATATCTTGAGTACATCATATACTAGGTTTTTATTCAGTGAAATTTCATGTGCTCTTTTTGTATAATCAGTCATTACATTGAGTTTAGTCTTCGTAGGAATATTTAGTAAACAATTCTGTTTTATTTTTGTGTAGGACAGCTGTGCCAGGTAATGCGGAAGGGCTGTGGAAATGAACGAGATATAGTTCTGATTTCAGGAATTTTATGATCTAGTGGAGGGAATGGGCTTTAGGCACACTAATGTGAAATGAGGAGGTGCCTAGTCACAGTAGATCTCTGTTGGATCACAGGGGAAACTTACTACAAGTAGAACAGGGAGAGCTATGAAGGAAGGTGCCTTTGTTCAGTTTTCTCATTAGATACTTGAATCTCTTCCAAGTGGTAGACTAATTTCTGTTTGAATGCCTCTGGAGAGAGAAGGAACTCACGACATCCTAGTTTTGACTAGTTCTAATGTTTTGGTTATCCTTTAATTAAGTGGAAATTTGCCTCACCATCACTTTTACTCACTGCAGATGTATTTAACCTATAGAGAGTAGTAGATATAGAGACATATCCCTGAAAAGAATCTTAAAGACTATCTTCCCTCATTTTAGAGATCAGGAAGTTAAGGACTAAAGAAGCAGAAGTGACGTGCATTGTAGCAGAGCCAACAGTAGAATTTAGTAGTAGAGTGGGGTTGTCACCTGTCTTCTGGTTACTGCTTCTGTTTATGTAGAATGAACTTTCTCTAGCTGCATCATTATGACATTGCTAAAAAGGAATCATAGAATGGATGTAACTTGATTACAGTCAGAACGCATGAGACTTTTTCTTTTTTTTTTAATATTTATTTACTTATTTGGCTGCTCTGGGTGTTCGTTGTGGCACGTGGGATCTTGGTTGCCGCATGCGGGATTTTTTAGTTGTGGCATGTGGGCTCTTAGTTGCGGCATGCGGGATCCAATTCCATGACCAGTGATCGAACCCGGGCCCCCTGCATTGGGAGCCTGGAGTCTTAACCACTGGACCACCAGGGAAGTCCTGAGACTTCCTTGATAATTATTTATTTTTCAATAATTGTAGATGCTGGAGGAACTGCCCCTGAGAAAGGAGAACCTGAAGTTATCAAGGAGAAAATAAATATGGACTAGATCTCTGAGGAATTAAGAGCAGATAAGATGCATCAAGAGCTTGAGTGTCAGGAGGAGAGACAGGGATCTCATCCTCCAAAACAGAAGGGAAAAAGGAAAGGATGTGTGAGAAAGAAAGGTAGAGAAAACTCTTGAGGTAGAAGAGAAACTGACTAAATATAAGTGTAGTCTCCATTCATTTATTCAACATATATGATTTGAGTATGAACTACAAACAGGGTAGACAAGGTGCCTGTCCTCATGGAAGTTGTTGTTTTGCAACCTTTATTACAGATGAGATTGTTTATACTTGGCTGGGTTCCTCATCTTAAGCACAGAACACAGAAAATAATTTGGCTATGTTCCCAGTTATCCTAAAGGTGATATAACCAGTACCATTTTAGATGCACAGGAGAGAAGTTAATTCATTATGTACATTGAATACCTTGGGCATTAGGATTTAACTCTGTCATGGAACCTGGGTTGAGAAAGGCTGTTAGAATAATAAGTACAGGGTATGATTGGGTCCTTATTGTGGGAAGTCCAATGGGGTGGGGGTGGGGGAACCATGATGTGGGTTACTATTCCATTGGTTAAGTGTATGAAAAATCAATACAAACTTGATAGTTACCATTTAGTCCCAAATTGATGTCTACTTGATTGCTTTCTCTAAGCTCCTGCTATATTTATTATTTATAAATAAACTGCTGCTGCCCACCTGGCCTCCCTCCTCCCCCATCTAGATATTATATTCCCAGCTTTCTTAGCTACTATGGAATAGAGTCTGCCTGACACTACTTCTGTCTTTCATTTTATTGTGAACCTAGTAAGCCTCAGTAGACAGTTACAGAAGGGCCATTAACAGGTTAGATCCATCTCTATTGCAAAAATTTGTTCTGCATTTACTCCTGACAGATGAAATCCAGTCTTCCTAGAACATGGCCACTTTTTGTGGTAACTGTATTAGTAAATTCTTAACTTTGTTGGGCTGAAATCACTTCCCTACAACTTCTACACCATGGTTCTGGCCTCGTGAATGAGTCAAAATTAGTCTCTATTTTCTCTTCCACACAAAGGGTCTTCAGATACTTAAAGAGCTTGCTTCCATCTTGGCAGTTCCTCATGTGAGGATTCTGTACCCTCTCCATTCTTTGCAGCTTCTTTTGCTTGGCTAGCCAGATGTCCTAATACCATGTAGTTTGCTAGTGCTCTTCCTAAAATGGTGTCCCTAATATTAGTGGAATATTCCAGACATGGAATCTATGTGACTCGTGCAACAAAGAGCAAAGATTTTTTGATCAAAACTCTCAACTCTTTTTGATGTATGCTAACGTTCCCTCAAATTTGTTTTATTTCTCTGTATCATATGAGTTCATAATAAAATGGAAGCTGTGATTTATTGAGGTGTTCTGTGCCTTGCACTGTGTTGTGTTTTTTTTAAAATTAGAGTAGTTTTATTTTCATAGCAAAATCGAACAGAAAGTACAGAGAGTTTTCTTATACCCCCTCCCTGTCAGACTCCCTGACCATCAACATTCCACACCAGTGTGGTACATTTTTAAACAATCGATGAACCTGCACATCATTATCATCCAAAGTCCATCACTTACATTAGTGTTCACTCTTGGTGTTGTACATTCTGTGGGTTTGGACAAACATGCAATGCATCTATCCATTGACCGTTGTAATATTATATAGAACAGTTTCACTGCCTTAGAAATGCCGTGTTCTACCTCCTCATCCCTCTTTTCCCCTGAATGCTTGGTAAACACTGATCTTTTTACTGTCTCCATGGTTTCTCCCTTTTACAGAATGTTATATAGTTGGAATCATACAGTTATGTAGCCTTTTTCATATGGGCTTCTTTCACTTAGTAATATACATTTAAGGTTTCTTCATGTCTTTTTGTGGCTTGGTAGCCCAATTCTTTTTTTAGCACTGATTAATATTTCATTGTCTAGATGTACCAGTTATTCAGTTATTGAAGGACTTCATGATTGCTTCCAAGTTTTAGCAGTTATGAATAAATTACTATAATGCAGATTTCTGTGTGGATCTAAGTTTTCCACTCATTTGGCTAAATATTAAGGAGTGTGATTGCTGAATTATATGGTAAGAGTATGTTGAAGTGGCTGTACCATTTTGCATTCCCACCAGCCACAAATGAGCATTCCTGTTGTTCCACTTTTTCCAGCATTTGGCAAGTGTCTGTGTTTTGGATTTTAGCCATTCTAGTAGATGTGTAGTGGTATCTCATTGTTTTAATTTGCAGTTCCCTAAAGACAGATGATGTTGAGGTTATTCACTATCTGTATATCTTTTGTGAGGTGTCTGTTCAGAATTTTTGCTTAACTTTTAATGAGGTTGTTAATTTTCTTATTGTTTAGTTTTAAGAGTGCATTGTGTATTTTGGATAACTGGACTTTATCAGATATGTCTTTTGCAAGTATTTTCTCCAAATCTGTGGCTTGTCTTTGTCCTTGACAGTGTTTTTCACAAACAGAAGTTTTAAATTTAATGAAATCCAACTTATAATTATTTCTTTCATAGATCATGCCTTTGGTGCAGTATCTAAAAAGTCATTGCCATAACCCAAGGTCATCTAGATTTTCTACTATGTTTCACTCTAGGAGTTTCATAGTTTTGCATTTTACATTTAGGTCTGTGACTCATTTTGAGTTATTTTTTTTGTAAAGGGTGTAAAGTCTGTAGCTAGATTTTTTTCTTTCATTTTTGCATGTGGATATCCAGTTGTTCCAGCACCATCATTTGTTGAAAAGACTGTCCTTTCTCCATTGAATTGCCTGTCCTTCTTTGTCACAGATCAGTCTACTATATTCGTGGATCTATTCCTAGGCTCACCGTTCTGTTCCATTTATATATTTGTGTATTCTTTCATAGATGTGATTTTAAATTTCTTAATTAAAAGATTTTTTTGTGTCAAAAATAACAAATGTTTGTTAAAAATTTATAAATGTATAATATGAAGGGAAAAGTCCATATAAGCTCATAAGCTCACCCCTCAGAGATAAACACTGATAAGGGTCTGGTAGGTATTTTTCTGGTTTTTTAAAAAGAAATGTGTATTCTGATGATTTAAAAGTGGAATCCTGCTATATACGCTCTTCTCAACCTTCCTTTTTCTTTATTTGTTTTTGATACAGATAATGTCATCATTTTTGAAATAGATCATTTTTGTGGCTGTATAATACAGATACACTATAATTTTTTAAAGTAAGTCCCCATTGATGAATATTTGTGCCGTTATTATAAAACTTCAGCTAATATCCTTGTACCTGTCTTCACAGGCTCATGTGAGTGTTTTTGTGTTATAAGTTCCTTGAACCAAAATTACTGAGTCAAAGAATATGAACGTTTAAAAATTTAATGGCAGGACTTCTCTGGTGGTCCAGTGGCTAAGACTCCCCTCTCCCAATGTAGGGGGTCTGGCTTCTATCCCTGCTCAGGGAACTAGATCCTGCATGCATGCCTCAACCAAGAGTCTAAATGCCATAACTAAAGATCTCGTGTGCTGCAACTAAGACCCGGCGCAGCCAAAATAAATAAGTAAACATTTAAAAATTTAATGGCAAATGTCAAATTCTTTTTCAGAAAGGTTGGACAATTTACAGGCTCACCATCAGGGTATAAGAGAACTTATAGCTCCTTAATTTAAGAAATTATTTGCATATGGGGAAGTTGACCTCTTTATCATGTGTGTAGCAAATGTAGCAAAAATTTCCCCCATTTTGTTTTTTAATTTTGAGATGTTTTGGCATATGGGTTTTATCAGTTTTTTCCTTAATGGCTTCTAGGTTTCCTTCTACCTCTTTGTCTGTGTTACCTTCTAGTATTTACTTTTAAATGTTTGATCACTTTGGAATTTATTTTGATGTAAAGGCTGAGATAGGAATCTAGCTTTTACTCCTGTTTACTTTCAAATGGCTAGCCAGATATTATTGCACCATGTAGTGATTAATCCATTTTTCTCAATTGATTTTGAAATGCCACCATTTATTATATGCTAAATATCCAGGAATACCTGAGTCTGTTTCTGAATAGTATTGTGTTGGATTGATTTATCTGTTCTGGTGTTATACCCATAGTTAAAATGACTTTTTCCCCTACTTTCTAATGTTTTAGTATTTTAAAGAGCCAGGAACCCTTCATTATTTATTTTCTAGAATTTTCCTGAACTATTCTTAGGTATTTACTCATTCAGATAAAATTTGGAATGATCACATTAAGTCTGCCCACCATGCTCCCCTCTACTGCCCCCTTCCCCCCCCCGCCCCCCAAAAAAAGACCTTAAAAAAACCCTCATTGATTTAGTTATAAACTAAGGAGAAAGGTGTATCTTTTTTTTTTTTTGCGGGCCTCTCACTGTTGTGGCCTCTCCCATTGCGGAGCGCAGGCTCAGCGGCCATGGCTCACGGGCCCAGCCGCTCTGCGGCATGTGGGATCTTCCCGGCCCGGGGCATGAACCCGTATCCCCTGCATCGGCAGGGCAGGCGGACTCTCAACCACCGCGCCACCAGGGAAGCCCATAGAAAGGTGTATCTTTAACAAGCATCTTTAGAGTGCCATAAAGCACTTTAAGTGCATTAATTATTTAATCCTCTGAATTCTTTAAGGTTGGTATTATCCGTATTTCACAATGAGGAAATGAAAGTTTAGTAAATTGCTCAGGATCCAGGTTCCCATGACTTTTTTTTACTATTTAAATTCCACCCACTATCTCTCAGGTTAGTTTTATTTAAGTAAACTCTCAGATCATTAAAAAAGGGGCAAAGTTAAAACAAAAACCCAAGTTGTGTGTGTGTGTGTGTGTGTGCTTTTTAAACCATAAAGTACAAAGAAAGTATAAAGAAAACTGGACTTACGATTCTATCCTTCGGAATATTTTGTCATTTTAGTGTATTTCTGGCCATGTTTTATATCAACAAATAAAATTTTTAACCAGCTGATCATATTGCACATGTGGTTTTGTATTCTGCTATTTTTATTTTAATTATGATGTAAAATATTTCTGTGTTGTAAGCTTTTCAAAAAACTGGTTGGTTTTAAAAGTCTAATTTATATATTTGTTATACATTAAGTTATAAAAATAACTTAATTATTTTCCTATTACTGCCTATTTGATTATTTGTAAGATCTTGCTATTAGTAAATAATTCTACAGGAGACATCTTTGGACATTAGTCTTTGATGTCATCTTTGATTATTTCCCAGAGAGTTCTGGGTCAAAAAATATGAGGTTTTGATATATTTATATATTGCTAAATTGCTTTCCAGATATCTCGTTCTAGTTTACATTTCTACCATTAGTGCTGATGTCTTTTAGTGTCACCTTACCCTTGTTAACATTAAGTATAGACTTAATTATTACCAATAGCATAGGCAAAGTGGTATCTTATTGCTGTTTTAAGTTTCTAAATGCAACCTATAACAGCAATAAGATACCATTTTGGTGGGTGTGATTAGGCTTTAAAAAATGTATTGACCATTTGTTTTCTTTGTGCATTGCCTCTTCATGTCCTTTGCCATTTTCTTATTAATTTATAAATATCTTTATTTCATGGACATTGGCCTTTGTCTTTTATTTGTTACAGATATTGTCCAAGTTTATTCTTTCTCTTATTGCTAATGCATGATATAGAGAAGCCTAAGAATTCTTTTGAACAAACTTGATAATGCTTTGATACCTTCAAAGACCTGCTTTATCTCAGTATCAATTAGATATCCACTTATACTTTCTTCGTTTTTTGTTTTTTTCTGAAATTGTTGGCCTTTTTTTTTTTTTTCAATATCATTTGAATTTTTAAGTTGTTTCTGTATGAGCTGTTTGTCAGGTTAGGACTTCCACATCTTTTATTAAGTCATTAATTTTCTGTAAGCAGTTATTTTATAATTTTAGATAAAATTAATACTACCTATTGTAAACAATTTAGAAAATGCAGAAAAGCATAAAAAAATTACTCAAAGATAATATCCATTCACTTATTGATATGTTATCTTTCCAGGGTTTTTATATGTATATTTATTTTTTATTTTTTGGGTTGCATTGGGTCTTAGCTGCAGCATGCGGGATCTTCGTTGAGGTATGCGGGATCTTTCGTTGCAGTGTGCAGGCTTCTCTAGTTGTGGTGTGTGGGTTTTCTCTTCTCTAGTTGTGCGTGGCCTCCAGAGCATGTGGGCTCTGTAGTTTGTGGCACGTGGGCTCTCTAGCGAAGGTGTGTGAGCTCAGTAGTTGTGGCGCGTGAGCTTAGTTGCCCCACGGTGTGTGGGATCCTAGCTCCCTGACCAGGGATTGAACCTGCGTCCCCTGCATTGGAAGGTGGATTCTTTACCACTGGGCCACCAGGGAAGTCACTATATGTATATTAAAATATATGAAAAAAAACTCTTTTAAAAGTTTAATGAAAATTCTAGTATTTTTATAGGGTGTTGTTTCCACTTAAATTAAGTAATAAATGTTATTGTTAATGACTGCATAGTAATCCATTGTATGGATTCCATAACATGATTAACTAGGTCTCTCTTGGTATATATTTAAATTTTTTTTCCCATTGCAGTTAACACTGTAGTAAACATCCTGCTACATATATCTCTAAATATTTATGCAAATACTTATCTTAATAACCTTTGAAACAACTAATAAGGATTTATGTACATTAAAATTTTGATACTTGTGATATATATACATTTTGATGTATTCTTTTGTATCAGGAATACCTCTCATAGCAATTGGAAATCCAATCCCTAGTGGCTTAAACAAGTAAAGGGTTTTTTTGTGTGTAGCAAGTTTAGAAGTAAAGCATTCCAAGGTTGGTTCAGTTGTTCAAGGATGTCCAAGTTCCTTCTATTTTTTTTCTTTCTTTTTAAAAAATATTTATTTATTTGGCTGCGCTGGGTCTTAGTTGCAGCATGCGGGATCTTTAGTTGTGGCACACGGGATCTTTAGTTGTGGCATGCGGATCTAGTTCCCTGACCAGGGCTCAAACCTAGGCGCCCTGCATTGGGAGCACAGAGTCTTAACTGCTGGATCACCAGGGAAGTCCTCCTTCTATTTTCTGTTTTCCTCCAATGTGAGCCTGTTTGCTCACATCTTTATTATTTTTTACTTGCAGATTCACTTCTGATTTCCTCTTGGGAGTATTTATTCCTTTAAATCTTTTAGTGTTTTTTTTTTCTTTTTTCTTTTAGTATATTCTTAGTTCTCTTTGTTGGGTTTTCTGTTTTAGGCACATGGATCATCCATATATTGGGCATTCTTTGTTTCTCATAGCTGTTTCCTTTTTCATTGCTTTACTTTTTTTCCTTTACTTTGTAATTCATTGAGATTATTTCAGGTCTTTTTGATCTCTAACAGAATTGATTAATGGATTTCCTAATGTTGGGACAGATTTTGTATACCTGAGGATAACTCAGCTTGTTTGTGATGGATTGTTCTAGTATGTATCTAGGTTAGGTTTGCTAATGTTTTAACTTTTTTTTTTTGCAAAATTACGTTCATAACTGAGATTGGCCTATAGTTGTACATTTTGGTACTACCTTGGGTTTTGGTGCCTTGATTATACTAGTCTAGTAAAATAAATTCGGAAACATTCCATCTTTTATTATGCTGAAGATAGTTTAAATAGCATAGGATATATTTATTCCTTGTAGATTTGATAGAATTTGTTATGGTCTCTTTCGAAAAGGTTTCATCTTGAAACTTGTATAGATACCTCATAATTTGGGGGGTCATTTTTCTGTTGTTAGACATTTGCTTTTTTTGACGTTTTGGAATTCTGATGCTTTAAAGAAGTCAACATTCTTGCAATTAAATCTTTTTTTTTTTTTGGCTGTGTTGGGTCTTCGTTGCTGCACGTGGGCTTTCTCTAGTTGCGGTGAGCAGGGGCTACTCTTTCATTGAGGTGCACAGGTTTCTCATTTGCGGTGCTTTCTCTTGTTGCGGAGCATGGGCTCTGGGGGTGTGAGGTTCAGTAGTTGCAGCACGTGGGCTCAGTAGTTGTGGCATGCGGGCTTAGTTGCTCTGTGGCATGTGGGATCTTCCTGGACCAGGGATCAATCCCGTGTACCCTGCATTGGCAGGCGGATTCTTAACCACAGCGCCACCAGGGAGTTCCTGCAATTAAATCTTCATGCATACTCATCATTATTACTTCTTTAGGATATATTTTTGGCAGTGAAATTGCTTGGTTGAAAAGTATACAGAATTTTAAGACTTTTGCTGTCGATTACTACATAGTTATCTGTCTTGAAACATACCCTGGATTTGTTTTAATCAGGTATGGTAAGGGGACAGAATTTTAGGATTAGAAGGGACTTTTTTTTTTAATTGAAGTATAGTTGATTTACAGTGTTGTGTCAATTTCTGCTGTACAGCAAAGTGATTCATATATATATATTCTTTTTCATATTCTTTCCCATTATGGTTTTTTAAAAAATATTTATTTATTTATTTGGTTGCATTGGGTCTTAGTTGTGATAGGCGGGCTCTTTAGTTGTGGCTCGCCAGCTCCTTAGTTGCCACACGTGGGCTCCTTAGTTGTGGCTCACGGGCTCCTTAGCTGTGGCATGCGAACTCTTAGTCGTGGCATGCGTATGGGATCTAGTTCCCTGACCAGGGATCAAACCCGGGCCCCTGCATTGGGAGCACAGAGTCTTAACCATTGTGCCACCAGGGAAGTCCTCCATTATGGTTTATCACAGGATATTGAATATAGTTCCTTGTACTCTACAGTGGGACCTTGTTGTTTATTTCTATATATGATAGTTTGCATCTGCTAACCCCAAACTCCCAATCCATGCATCTCCCACGCTGCTTCCCCTTGGCAACCACAAGTCTGTTCTCTATGTCTGTGAGTCTGTTTCTGTTTCATAGGTAAGTTCATTTGTGTCATGTTTTAGTTTCCATGTGTAAGTGATATCATATGGTATTTGTCTTTCTCTTTCTGACTTAACTTCACTTAGCATGATAATCTATAGTTGCATCCATGTTGCTGCAAATAGCATTATTTTATTTTTGTTAATGGCTGAGTAGCATTCCATTGTATATGTACCACATCTTGGTCCATTCATCTGTTGATGGACATTTAGGTTGTTTCCATGCTTTGGCTATTGTGAAAAGTGCTGCTATGAACATAGGGGTGTATGTATTTTTTTGAATTTTAGTTTTGTCCGGATATATGCCCAGGAGTGGGATTGCTGGATCATATGGAAGCTTTGTTTTTATTTCATTAATTAATTTATCTATTTTATTTTTGGGTCTTTGTTGCTGCATGTGGGCTTTCTTTAGTGGCGGTGAGTGGGCTTCTCATTGCAGTGGCTTGTTGCGGAGCATAGGCTCTAGGCTCACAGCCTTCGGTAGTTGTGGCTCGTGGGCTCTAGAGTGCAGTCTCGGTAGTTGTGGCACATGGGCTTAGTTGCTCCACGGCATGTGGGATCTTCCTGGACCAGGGCTTGAACCCATGACCCCTGCATTGGTGGGCGGATTCTTAACCACTGCACCACCAGGGAAGCCCCTGATGTTTTTAGTTTTTTGAGGAACCTCCATACTGTTTTCCATAGTGGCCGCACCAACTTATATTCCCACCAACAGTAGGAGGGTTCCCTTTTCTCCACACCCTCTCCAGCATTTGTTATTTGTGGACTTTTTAATGATGGCTATTCTGACCAGTGTGAGGTGGTACCTCATTGTAGGTTTGATTTGTGTTTCTCTAATAATTAGTGATGTTGAGCATCTTTTCATGTGCCTTTTGGCTATCTGTATGTCTTCTTTGGAGAAATAACTATTTAGTTCTTTTGCCCATTTTTCGATTGGGTTGTTCGTTTTTTGTTGTTGAGTTGTATGAGCTGTTTGTATATTTTGGAAACTAAGCCCTTGTCAGTTGTATCGTTTGCAAATATTTACTCCCATTCCATAGGTTGTCTTTTCGTTTTGTTTATGGTTTCCTTTTGGAAGGGACTTTTTACCTGTCTTCTGGTGTGTCACTTTGTATCTGAAGTTCTCAACCCTTCCTATCAGTTTATAACAGATTTCTTACCTTTGTCACTATTGACATTTTGCGCTGTATTATTCTTTGTTGTGTATGACTGTCCTGTACATTGTAGGATGTTAAATAAGCAGCATCTTTGGCCCCTACCCACTAGATGCCAGTACCCTTACCTACGCACCCCCCCCCCGACCCCACCCCCGGTTGTGACAACCAAAAATGTCTCCAGACATTGTCAAATATCCTCTGGGAAGCAAAATCACCTCCAGTTGAGAACCACTGGTTTATAACAAAATGCTTTAGAATGCACTGTTACCATTCTGATAAAGTTATACAAATGACTTAAAAAAAACAAACCCTAACAGTATAATGCCTTTAGTGTGAAGGAAAATAACTTATAATTAAGTATATATATTTCAACATGTAAATTAATGTGTGACTAAATAAAAGAGCCACCCCTAGAAGGTGGTATTACATGTGTTTATAAGTCCTATATTAATCACTATTAAATACTTATAGTCACAGGGAAATCTTTCTAGGCCATGGCAGGTCAGTGTTTGAACCCAGCTCTGCCACTTCCTAGCGGTGCAACAATAGGCATTTTACTTAATTTCTCAGAATGTTTTCTCACCTATAACTGGGGATGGTATGCCTACTTTGTGGTTTGTTTTGAAAGTTTAATGAGCCAGTGTATAAAATAACTTGCCTAAGAGCTATATGTAAATTATATAATCCTTGCTACAACCCTAGAAGGTAGTACTATTCTAGTCCCTATTTTTACAGGTAGAGAGAAGGAACCAGTTTATAAGTGGCAGAGCTGGGATTCAAACATTAATTCCAGAGCCTGTGCTTTCAACTATTATGCTGTACGGCTTCCCATATAATACCTGATGAATAGGGGATACTTAACTGTTAGTTCCTGTTATTTAATTCTTTTTTCTAGCTTTGAGAGACACCCCCTCACCCTCCTCCCCATGTCATTAACATCAGCGCTCTCTCCTGGAAATTTTTTTACCTACTGGTTTCTCATTTCCCCTTCAGGGACATATAATTAATCTTCTTCATCCACACTTAGGATAACTATTTATCAAAATTCTGATGCCTTTCTATGTATGACTTTGATATTTCTGAAAGGCTCATAAATAATGCATTCAACTTCCCTTATAAATAAAATATGCTTGTCTTTTTATTATTTATTTATGAAGAACTTCTTTTCTGATAAATAACTTCTAATATCAGCTGTGTGGTTATATTGTAGCCTTTTTATAACACAAGTGTAGGGAGATAAGAAATTACATCTACATTTTAGGTTTTCCATGTTACAATGAAGGACAGTATGTACATAGGGAATTTGATTTGTTTTACAGTATAATCATGCATGGTTCCAAGAGGTATCATATGTTGTGTTAGGCTTGACTTGTTCCTATGTAAACGATTAAAAAAAAAAAATCTTCAAAAAAAAAATCTTCAGAATATTCTGAGCAAATTTTCATTTTATATTAAAGGAATTTGGTAACCAGAAGTAATTAAATTTTTAATTAATAGTTCTCCACTGTGAATTGCATGTGTGAATATGTATAATGCCCCTTTTTATGGAATGGTGGAGGGATGGTTTTATGGGCACATTATTTTTCAGCTGATTTAGACTTAAGCCCTCAAACACAGAAATGGTAAGACTTTAAAAAAAAAAGCAAACTTAGTCTTTTATATGGAATTTTTTAAACACTTGAAAAGTAAAGAGTTTAGTATGTAGACCCACCACCCTCTCTCTGTGCATCATGATTATCAATGCATGGCGGGTCTTGTTTCACCTATAGCCCTCCCCACCTTCCCTCCTGGATTTTTTTTTGGTTGTTTTTTTGTTTTTTAATTAATTAATTTATTATGGCTGCATTGGGTCTTCGTTGCTGCACGTGGGCTTTCTCTAGTTGGTTGAGCAGGGGCTACTCTTCGTTGCGGTGCACGGGCTTCTCACTGAGGTGGCTTCTCTTGTTGTGCAGCACGGGCTCTAGGTGTGCAGGCTTCAGTAGTTGTGGCTTGCGGGCTCCAGTAGTTGTGGCTTACAGGCTTAGCTGCTCTGTGGCATGTGGGATCTTCCCGGACCAGGGATTGAACACGGGTTCCCTCCATTGCAGTGGTTAAGAATCTGCCTGCCAATGGAGGGGACCCGTGTTCAATCCCTGGTCCGGGAAGATCTGTGGCACGTGGGACACGGGTCCCCTCCATTGGCAGGCAGATTCTTAACCACTGCACCACCAGGGAGGTCCCCCCTCCTGGATTTTTTAATAGCAAAACTCAGACATTAGATGATTTCATTTGGAAACATTTTAGTATATATGTAAACATAAAATGCAATACTACTATATCACCTAAAAACAGTAACTAATTCTTTAGTGTTTCTGAATATCTAGTCAGTGTTGAAATTTCCTCAGTTGTCTCAACTTAAAAAAAAAAAATTGTTCAAATCAGGATCCAAAATAAAAGCTATCCTTAAGATTGGTTGGTGTGTCCTGTCTGTTTTTTTCCCTTACAATTTGTCTGTTGAAGAAATCCCCCCTGTAGATTGTTCACACCTGGAATTTCCTAATTGCATCCATGTTGTGTTGGTCTCCATATTCTTGTGCCTTCTGTGTTTCCTCTAAATCGGTAGTTTGATCTAAAGTAGTGATTAGGTCCAGGTTTTTGTTTGTTTGAAATACGGTTTTATGTGTTATATTTTTTGGTGGTGGTTTTGTTTTGCTTTTTAAAAGAATATTTCAAAGTGGTAGCATGTACCTCTATCAGGAGGCTCATAATGTCTGGTTGTCTCTTTGAGATGTTAGGACTGTTGATCATTGCCTAGATTTCTCCATTCATTAGGATTTGTAAAATAGCAAGTTATTAGCTGGAATAGTTCTGTAAAGAAAAATTCTTGTATATTTTGCTACCTTATGGTGTAGGAAATGGAGAATAAATGCTTACTACTTTTCTCTTTGGTTACCAGTTTTCAAAATAATGACTTGGTTGCCTAGAACCCTTCAAAGGTAACTAATCAGGGTTTTTTTTTTCCTTCGTATATCATCAAGGACACATGGATTTAAATAATGTATATGTTTTGGGCTTCCCTGGTGGCGCAGTGGTTGAGAGTCCGCCTGCCGATGCAGGGGACACGGGTTCGTGCCCCGGTCCGGGAAGATCCCACATGCCACGGAGCGGCTGGGCCCGTGAGCCATGGCCGCTGAGCCTGCGCGACCGGAGCCTGTGCTCCGCAATGGGAGAGGCCACAACAGTGAGAGGCCCGCGTACAGCAAAAAAAAAAAAAAAAAGTATATGTTTTACTTCATTGTAGTTACTGATTATATTAGTTTACTATGGCTGCTCCAACAAATTACTATAACTGGGTGGCTTAAAACAACAGAAGTTTATTCTCTCACAATTGAGGAGGCCAGACGTCCAGAATCAGAATCACTGGGCTGAAATCAAGTGTCAGCAGGTCTGTACTCCTTCCAGAGGTTCTAGGGGAGCATCTGTTCCTTGCCTCTTCCTGCTTCTGGTGGCTGCTGGCATTCCTTGGCTTCCTCACTCCAGTTTCTGCTTCTGTTATCACATTACATAGTCCTCTTTGTGTCTGCTGAGGAACTCCTGTTTCTTATAAGGGTAGATATGATTGCATTTATGGCTCACTGGATAGTCCAGGATGAACTACTCTTTTCAAGATCCTTAACTTAATTATATCTTTTACCGTATAACGTAATATTTATACGTTTGGTGATTAGGAAATTAATACATCTGAGGGGAAGGGTTGGTTCAACCTACCACACTGATGCTCAGATTATCTCATCTTTGGCCATTAAATCCTTTAAGTCGACTCCTTTGTTACAAAGGGAAGTCCTTTGATAAAACCCCAGTAGGTGCCAAGATGTTCCAGGTTTATCTTGTATATTTCCTGCCCCAGGCCGGGAATCAGAGTTTTTCCAAGGAACCCTGGTTACTTTTTGTGGGAAACAGTATTTAGAGACCACATTCTAGGTGCCAGGGGCATAGCATGTATTTTTCTTAGCAATTTTTCTGAAATAAATTACGCTTTTACTTTGTTTTCTTAAACAGAGTACACTGGATATCACTGAATCTTTTATCAATGACTTAGTATGAACATTAGTTTTGGGACCAAGCTATATACTGGTGACTTCCCCAGTGCTGCTGAATTTTTAAAAATTAGGTTTGTTTGCTTTTACTTTAAATGTAACCAAATTCCAGTTCAGTTCTAGTCATTGTTTTATTTTTTCTCTGTGACCCAGTCATCCAGTCTGTGGTATTTGTTTCTCACCTATGGGGCTTTTCAACGAACTGCACTAATCTCTAAACTCTGCTTTTTCTATATCCTTTGTTCTCTGACTCTAAGCAAAACTAAGTTTGTTAGGAGATAAAATTGGATCTTATAGAGTATAATAGTAAGTCAGATGGGAAGGGAAGTCTACTCAGCTAAGCATTCGAATGCATGAGGTTTTCATTTCTATTAAGCTTGAAGGCTCTTTTGGAGGTGGAGCAGTGTGGTGGGGGAGGGCTAGTTGCTCTTTGATGCGTGGTGAACAGTGCCAGACCTCTGGTAACAGCTTTAGTAAAGGTATTCATTTATTTGAATTTGAAAATGATTCAGAGTTTAACCAATAGCTTAAAAAAAAACACTTTATTTTAAAATGGTTTTAGACTTATGGAAAAGTTGGAAAGATAGGACAGAGTTTTCATATACTGCACATCCAGGATCCCTTGTTAAAAACATGATGTATTAGTATAGTACATTTGTCAGTATTAATGAACTAATATTGACACATTACTCTTAACTGAAGTCCCTGCTTTATTCAGATTTCCTTAGCTTTTTCTTTTTTGGCAGAAAAGTAGAATTTATTGGTGGGCGTGAGTAAGGAGGGGACAGTGCCAAGGCTCTCATGAGTCCAGGGCCCGCTATTTGTCCAGGGGCCACGATTAGGGATGTATTTGACCCCACAGCCATCTGGGATGAGCCGCTTTTCTGCCACCATATTTTCAAATTCATCTGTATTAAACTTAGTAAATCCCCACTTCTTGGAGATGTGGATCTTCTGGTAGCCAGAGAACTTCAGCTTGGCCCTGCGTAGGGCCTCAGTCACATGCTCCTTGTTCTGCAGCTTGGTGTGGGTGGACATTATGACTTGGCCTATGTGGACCCTCGCCGCAGTGCCCTGGGGCTTTCCAAAGGCACCATGCATACCTGTCTGGAGCCTACATTGGGGACAGCACGCCAGTCACGAACGTTCACTGGAAAGGGCTGTTTCCAGGCTCTCTTAGGGCAACCCATACAGGCAACAGGCTGCATACACTACGGAGGAGGCTGCTGTTTGCAGCCATTGCACACCGGGCCCCCACGGAGAAAAGAGCATGGTTGGCTTAATTGGCTGCAAAGCCTTAGTTTTTTCTTAATAACCTTTTTCTGTTTCTAGATACTATCTAGACACCACATTACATTTAGTCGCCATGTGTACTTTGGCTCCTCTGGACTGTGACAGTTTCTCTGACTTTTTGATGACCTAGTCAGTTTTAAGAACCACTGATCTGGTATTTTTAGACTGTCTGTCGGTTGGGATCTGGCTTATGTTTTTCTCATGAATAGACTGGAATTGTGGGTTTTGGGGAGAAGACCACACAGGTAAAGTGCCACTTTTGTTGCATCATATCAAGGATGCATACTATCAGCGTGGCTTATCAGTGTTATCTGTGTTGATGCTAGCCTTGATCATCCCTGCTGGGTAGTGTTTGTTACAGTTTCAAGAAACTGAAGTTTCTCTCCCTCCCTCCCTGGCCTTTCCATACTGGTATCCTTTGGAAGGAAGTCAGTATGTGCCTCCACGTACTGTCATGAAATAAATCAACCGGGTTGATTATAAGCAGATTTTCTAGAGTTTTTTCTATCTTCTAACCAATGTTAACCTTTGTGGATTTTTTCTTTTAATCAGTGTCTAGCATTCTATGAGCAGTTTTTAAGAGAATGGTGATGGCAGTGACAAGATGGTATGTTTCACTTAGTGTTTTTTTGTTGCAGACAAAACATTTTGTCTGGTTTAAGCATAAAAGGAATTTTTGAGAAGATGTGAAGTAGTTTACAGAGTCATTGAGAAAGCGGGGAGACATAGATTGTAGGCCGTTGGTTCTCAAACTCTAGCATGCATCTCAAGAGCTTATTAAAGCACATTTCTGGGCCCCACACCCAGAATTTCTGAATCAAGATGGTCTGGGATGGGGTCTGAGAATTTGCACTTTTAACATGTTCCCAGGTGATAGTGATTCTGTGGTCTCAGAAGCACACTTTGAGAATCACTGCTGTCTCTGGCTAAAAGCTGCCACAGAACTGGCCTGACAGGAAAGACTGTTTTCTCTGGTGCTGAGGAGCATATGAAGCTCCATTATAATACAGTTGCTATTGCTACTTTCACTGATGCCGTTTCTGCTTCAGGAACTGGACTAACCACTGGGAAGCTACTGAAAGCCTTACAGCAGCAAGAATGGAACCTTGTTTCTTTACACTGCTCAATTCTGAACTGAAGTTGCAATTGTGTGTGTCTGATTGGAGAGCCTTAGGTGACATGCTTGCATTCTGGTTTCAAGCGAGACTGGGAATTGTGTTTGAATTCTGTTTTGGAGAGCTGAAACTCATAAAATGGAATGTCTTTAAATGTAGAAAGACTAAAAAATGATGGGCAGCCGTGGATATGACAGTTGTCTACTACAGCAGTGCTCTGCAAGGGGAGAAAGAACTTGCACCAGAATGTAAATTAGTGTACTGCTTCCTTCATCAGAAAATGCCCGATGAACTGAGCAATGTGCTTAGGGTCTTAGTTGATTTTATGTTCTTACACAAACTCCTTATCTTATTAGACCAGTAACAGTCTGCATACTATAGTAGAGTAACACTGTGCTGACTGTAAAAGCACAGGGGAAAAGGGAATCTAGTGTTTTAAGATGACTGATCTTAGTGTATAAGTTGGCCCTGAAGTATGGTGATACTTGAAGCAGGCTGGCAAATTGGGAAAAATGGAGAGTGTAAGAAAAATAGAGGTAAAACTGAGAGCTCAAAATATCCAGGGTATCACCCCCCACCATAAGCTTTCTAGGACAGTGCTATCCAGTAGAGATGTAATGTGAGCCAAAGGGTGTAACTTAAGTTTTTCTAGCAGCCACATTAAAAATGTAAAAAAAATCAAAACAAACACTTCCAAATAGAGAAACAGGTGAAATAAATTTAAAAAAATAACGGCTTTATTGAGATTTAATTCATATAGCAAAATAATTTTAATTAAATTAAAACCATTAAAACCATTTAATTTAATTAAAACCATTAATTAATTAGTGGTTTTAACTCAAAACCACTAATCTTTTAGTTGCTATGGATTTTCCTTTTCTGGACATTACATATAAATGGAATCATACAATATGTAGCCTTTGGTGTCTGGCTTCTTTCACTTAACATAATATTTTGAAGGCTCATCCATCTTGTAACTTGTCTTGTAACTTCATTCCTTTTCTGGACATATAATAGTCCGTTGTCTGAATATACCAAATTTTGTTTATCCATTCATCAGTTGATTGACATTTGGGTTTCCTTTTTTTAGCTATTATGAATAATGCTTCTCTGAACATTTGTGTATAACTTTCTGTGGAGATTAATAATGTATTTTATTTACCCAGTATATTCCAGATGTTACAGTTTCTACATGTGATCACTATAGAAAGTATTAATGAGATAATAAAATTTTTTTTGTACTAAAGTCTTCAAAATTCCATATATATTTCATACTTAACACATATCTTAATTTAGATAGTCACATTTCAGGTGTTCAGTAGACTCATGTAGCTAGTGGCTGCCATATTGGAAAGCCAAGAAGTAACTCATTGGGACTTACGTGCAAAGTGGGGAAAGTCGCAGTTTTCCCCGTGTCAGAGATGTTTGCTTGCTGGCTCCTAGACAGATATGCATTACTGTCTTGCTCCCTTTGCCTTTGATTGTTCCCAGTTGAATACTCTTCTCTCCTTTGCTTCTTTAGATCCTTGCTATCTTTTAAAATCCTGACTTATGTTCCTCTTCATCAGTGGGTTTTAGTTATTCCAGCTCACTTTTTCATTTACTTATTTATTTAGTAAATGTTTATTGAACACCTTCCGTGTGCTAGTCACAGTTCTAGGTGTTAGAAATGTAGCAACGAGCAGAATACATAAAGTCTCCGTTTTCGCTGAGGGTCTGCTTGAGTATGGAGCAATATTTAAACAGTCAGATATTTAGAGAAATAATTTCAGATAGTGATAAGTGCTATGAGGATAATAAAACTGGCTATGAGGATAGCATTTAGGCTGTTACCAAGCACTAATTTATTCTTGTGATTGTAAACACATACCACAATAAAGCTGATTAAAAAATAATTTATGCTAAAATTTGCTAGTTTTAACTATATAGATTCATGAGTTTTCACAAACCTATATAGTTTGTAACCATCACCATAATTGTTTTATAGAACGTTTTACCCCAAAAAGTTCTTTCATGACACTTTGTGGTTAAATCCCCCCCCCCCCCCACTTCTGGGCAAATGCTGATCTGCTTTCTGTCATTATAGTTTTGTCTTTTCTAGAATTCATATAAGTGGGATCATACTTTTTGTATCTGATTTCTTTCACTGAGCATGATGTTATTGAGATTTAGCCGTGTTGTGTGATTAGTAATGCATTCCTTTTTGTTGCTGTCTAATATTCCATTGTATGGATACACTATTATTGGTCCATTTATAGTGGGCATTTGGGTTATTTCCAATTTTTGGCTATTATAAGTAAAGCTGCTGCAAGCATTTGTGTACAAATCTTTGTGTGGAAATATGTTTTCATTTGTAGGATTTCTGTATCATATGGTAGGTGTGTTTGTAAGGAACAGCCAAACTGTTTTCCAAAGTGGTTGTACTATTTTGCATTCCCACCAGCAACCTTACTGACAGTTGGTTAATTCAAGCACAAAGTAAGGATTAAATGCAACTTCACTGATAGTGAATTCTCAGAGTTCCAAGCCAGGTCCTGAAGTGGCATGATGTAGTTCTACTTGTGAATGCCAGTAGAGTTAACAGACATTCAGTTATTCAGAAAACTGAATTCTTTCAGCTGTTTCCTTAAGTAAGCCTTCTTTAAGTTTTAAACTTAAGATATTTAAGTTTTGAATAGCTTTCTTTGTCTTGTAAGTGGGGCTCTAAAATATTTAAATATCCAATATTATCTGATAATAATATAAGCAGACTGATATCTGCTTATCAGTCCAGTGAGAGTCATGCTTTTTCTTTTTTTTGTCCAGTTTTTTTCTTGTTTAATTTTTATTGGAGTATAGTTGCTTTACAATGTTGTGTTAGTGTCTGCTGTACAGCAAAGTGAATCAGCTATACATATACATATATCCCCTCTTTTTTGGATTTCCTTCCCATTTACGTCACCACAGAGCATTGAGTGGAACTCCCTGTGCTATACAGTAGGTTCTCATTAGTTATCTATTTTATACATAGTATCAATAGTGTATATATGTCAATCCCAGTCTTCCAATTCATCCCACACCCCCTGCCCTTCCCCTTTGTATGCATATGTTTATTCTCTACCTCTGTGTCTCTATTTCTGCTTTGCAAATAAGATCATCTGTACCATTTTTCTAGATACCACATATGTGTTAATATACGATATTTGTTTTTCTGACTGACTTCACTCTGTATGACAGTCTCTAGGTCCATCCATGTCTCTGCAAATGACACAATCATGCTTTTTCATCTGGCTTGGCATTTGGTATTTGAAATAGTTGAGAAGTAGAATAATACCAGTTTATACAAATTGAATAGGTAACTATCCATTTTTATCCATGCGTATTTATATCAGCTGTTGAACACAGGCTTTTGACAGTTATGGTAATTGGGCTAAATGTAATCAGAAATTCAGGTGATTTAAAAATTATCTGGTAAAATGAATGTAATTGTGGTTGAACTGTATTGTATATCTTGACCAGTATTAAAAAATGTCCATAGTTTATTTCAACCATATAGTTAGCTTTTTTTTAAAATTGAAGTACAGTTGATTTACAATGTCGTGTTAGTTTCAGGTATACATCACAGTGATTCAGTTATGTGTGTGTGTGTGCATATATTCTTTTTCAGATTCTTTTCCTTTATAGGTTATTACAAAATATTGAGTATAGTTCACTGTGCTATACAGTAGGTCTTTGTTGGTTATCTATTTAATATATAGTAGTGTGTATAGTTAATTTTTCAAGTTATATTTATTTGTTTCAGACTTTGTGTGGTTCACATTGTCAATATATATTCCATATGGGAGTATATGGTGGAATATAGCTTTATAGCCTTTAAAAATATAGGAATAGAGCCTGGAATATAGTTTATACTGCATTGTTTGTCTACTGAACGTTCCCTGAAATCCCCATTCCTTTGCTCACAGTTGCTTCTTTTCTCTGTTTTTGACTTTTTTCAAAACTTTGTTTACCTGCTTGTCTTAATTGATAACTTTGCTTAAATACAATTTCTGGAACACTTAAAAAGGAATTGATTATTAAGTAAGTGATTTATGAACATTTTAGAAAATAAAATGATTTTGTAGTTATCAATAGGAAGAATCTCTAGAACAAGTTGAGCCTAATGTACATCTCCATTTTTTTTAAGGACAGTTGTCAACCTGAAATTATTTAAATTCTGAAGTTGTTAATAGTAACTATCATTTGAGTGCCTCTTATATGTGAGTTGCTTTTGTATGATGGTATATTTAATCCTCATTGCATGTGATACTCTGCAAAATGGGTATCATCTTTACTTTAATGAAATCTTGGAAAGGTTAAACTTGTTTTCCCCAGTTCATATAATGAAAGTGCTTGGGTTTGGGTTGAAGCACAAGCCTCTCTGAGTCTGAAATTGTAGATGGCTTATTTTTGAATTTTAACAAGGCATTTGACTATACTGGTATGAAATCATGGATGAGATGAAATGTGATTTGATACTGAGGATGGTTGGAATGAATTTGTAACTAATAGAGCAATCTAATATATCAGTATCAACCTCTCCTGAGATCTCGGGTGATGCACCAAAGGGCTCTATCTCTAGCTTTAACTTAAAACTTTGTTTTCAAACAAAACTCTGCAGTATGGCTGAACCGCACTAGTATAGGTTGGAGGAAGCCTTGGCTTAAGTTTAAGTGAAAAGGATTTAAGAACAGTGTTAGATTAACATTAATCTTCTGGGCTAACAATGACAATGTGAAGTCATGGCCAAAAAAAGCTAGGGTAAATTTACAGTACATTATTAAGCATATAGCCCCCAGATATAATGTTTCTACTAAGCTGGTATTGAGTTAGGATCAGTGTGTCCTATTTTATGTAGAATTTTGACTAACTGTAGTGTTCAGAGAGAGCAACTTGAGATAATGAAGAATTTAGAAGTTATTAAAGGGTTAGGAGATGTTTCATCTGGAGAAGAAAGGAGAGGGCAAGTATAGATGTTAGATATTAGAAATTTTCCTTGCTAATTCTGTAGGCCAAAACTAAGATCTCTCAGGAAGATGATTTAGGGTCCTGTTACTAAAAACATATTTATAACAGATGACCAATTGTCCAAGTAAAGGGGGAAGGATAATCTAAAATTTCTTAATGGTGGAATTGGCTACCCCATGAGGCAGTGAACTGAGTTATTAGATTTATGTTCATGTGTAAGCCATATGATCACATGTCTGTGTCGTTATAGAAATGGATTCCTACATGAGTTAGGAATTGGTGGTTTTCAAACTATTTTAACCTCTCTCCACAGTAAGAAACACTTTTTCCATTGCAACCCAGTTATGAAATAACACATACCCATATTAAATGTGTTGCTGATATTTCCTGTTATATTTTATTAACTTTAAAAGGCAGACAGGGGCTTCCCTGATGGCGCAGTGGTTGAGAGTCCGCCTGCCAATGCAGGGGACATGGGTTCGTGCCCCGGTCCGGGAAGATCCCACATGCCGCGGAGCGGCTAGGCCCGTGAGCCATGGCCGCTGAGCCTGCGAGTCCGGAGCCTGTGCTCCGCAATGGGAGAGGCCCGCGTACCGCAAAAAAAAAAAAAAAAAAGGCAGACTGCTGGTGGTATAGTGCTTAAGAAGCCGCCTGCCAATGCAGGGGACACGGGTTCGAGCCCTGGCCCAGGAAAATCCCACATGCCGCGGAGCAGCTAAGCCTGTGTGCTACAACTACTAAGCCCGCGTGCCGCAATTACTGAAGCCTGGGCGCCTAGAGCCCGTGCTCCGCAACGAGAAGCCACAGCAATGAGAAGAAGCCTGCGCGCCGCAACGAAGAGCAGCCCCTGCTCGCCGCAGCTAGAGAAAGCCCGCGCTCAGCAACGAAGACCCAATGCAGCCCCCCCCCAAATAAGTAAAATAAATAATAAATAAATAAATGAAAGGCAGATTGCTAATCACTGAATTGATGTAACAACTCACTAATGGATTGACATTTAGTTTGAAATACACTGGACTAGAATAATCTCTAAAATCCTTGCAACACTATGATCCTAATTATTCCCACTCAATAATGTAAACTAAAAATTAGACCCAGAAAATTCCACACTGCAAATGCCTAGAGGTTATTAGTTAATTTTGATCATTAACATCTCTAGGGAGGCTGAAAATTAGAAAATATTCTTGTGTCTTTTGATTCTTCCCACCTTTATCCTTGCCACCCCTGCTACCCCTCGCCCAAATCAGTCTTTTCCATCCTTAATTCTGCTTTTGCCCTTTTTAAGACTTCTTAATTAGTTTTTCATTATCTCATTTTCCACCTGAATTAAAATTTGGTGCCAGTTCTTCATTTAATATTTTTCCTAGATTTATAACAACATTTTCAAGTCGTTTACATAAACACCTAATCTTTACATGAGAAATAATTGACTTTCTTATTTGAAACCCATTATTTAAAAAGTATTATTATCTTTTATCTGAAATATTATGACGCATAATTATTTAAGAGAGTTGCAAAAAAGAATAAAGAAAATAAGGATTTTCACTTTGGTTCACATAATGAAGGCTAAGAAGACGTTTTGTGTAAACTTCATCACCAGATGTTTTTTTGTTTCAGAATGGTTCATCTGAGTAAATGGACAAGGTAAAAGGATGCAGTTTCTTAAAGTTGCTAAAGTCAGAGTTTGGAGGATTATATGAAGTGAATTGACAACTTTCTATTACACTAAAGAACTTATGATTATCTTTAGTATTATGGAAAAAGTGATTCCCAAGTGCCATATCTGTTTCCTCTAATATTGTGAAGTGATTGGTAATGTTAACCCAGTCACCTGCTTGCGGACTGCTTTACTTTACTTTCTCTTTTCCCCTTCCTTCTTGAGGCATGCTAAGTAATTGTGGATTTACTTAATATTCTCTAAACAAAGCACAATTCAGTGGGTAGATTTACTGCAAATTATAATCATTTTTAGTAATTCCTCAAAGAGGCTGGACATGATTAGTTTTCAGAGTACAGGGAGAAGGTAGTTTCCTTAGCTGGAAGGCCACTTTTGAAACAGAAGAGATTATTTTTTTAGAAAATTTATCTGTTTTAGCAAATTGTTTGTCCTGGGAAAATGTAAGTGTAGTTTTAAAAAATGACTATATAAGGTGGATAGACCTAGAGTCTGTCATACACAGTGAAGTAAGTCAAAGAAAAAGACAAATACAGTATGCTAACACATATATATGGAATTTAAGAAAAAAAAATGTCATGAAGAACCTAGGGGTAAGGCAGGAATAAAGACGCAGACCTCCTAGAGAACGGACTTGAGGTTATGGGGAGGGGGAAGGGTGAGCTGTGACGGGGCGAGAGAGAGTCATGGACATATACACACTAACAAACGTAGTAAGGTAGATAGCTAGTGGGAAGCAGCCGCATGGCACAGGGATATTGGCTCGGTGCTTTGTGACAGCCTGGAGGGGTGGGATAGGGAGGGTGGGAGGGAGGGAGACGCAAGAGGGAGGAGATATGGGAACATATGTATATGTATAACTGATTCACTTTGTTATAAAGCAGAAACTAACACACCATTGTAAAGTAATTATACCCCAATAAAGATGTTAAAAAAAAATGACTATATAGTGTGTTAAAATATTTTAAGACCACTGAAGTAAGTTATATGCACTTTTTATGAGCAAAGAGATTGAGATGGAGCAATAAGATAAAATTATAATCAGTAAAACTAAAAAAAAAGATGAAGCACCTTATTATCTTTTAATTTAAACCCAATCAATGTAATTTATCCCTTTTTAAAGAAAATTATTTATTTTTGGCTGCGTTGAATCTTCGTTGCTGCTTGCGGGCTTTTTCTCTGGTTGCGGCGAACGGGGGCTACTCTTCGTTGCAGTGCACGGGCTTCTCATTGCGGTGGCTTTTCTTATTGTGGGGCATGGGCTCTAGACGCGTGGGCTTCAGTAGTTGTGGCTCATGGGCTCTAGAGGGCAAGCTCAGTAGTTGTGGCACATGGGCTTAAGTTGCTCTGTGGCATGTGGGATCTTCCTGGAGCAGTGATGGAACCCGTGTCCCCTGCATTGGCAGGCAGCTTCTTAACCACTGCACCATCAGGGAAGTCCCTAATTTATCCTTTTAATTATGCTTTGATTCAGAAAGGCAACCACTCTGAATATAATTTGGCATATTCTTGCCAGTCTTTTTTTAATACATATATTTTCCAAAGATCATATTATATCTAATTTTGTGTCTTATCTTTTAATGTAATTTTTCCGACTTGATATTATTCCATTGGATGGGTGTACATACCTACCATACTTAACAGTTTCATTTTACTTTGTTTTTTTTTGTTTTTGTTTTTTTTGCGGTACGTGGGCCTCTCACTGTTGTGGCCTCTCGCGTTACAGAGCACAGGCTCCGGACGCGCAGGCTCAGCGGCTATGGCTCACGGGCCCAGCCACTCAGCGGCATGTGGGACCCGTTTCCCCTGCATCAGCAGGCGGACTCTCAACCACTGCGCCACCAGGGAAGCCCAACAGTTTCATTTTAAAAGCCAGTGATACACAGGTTAAGACTTCTGAGTTTCAGGAACTGTTCAGATTCTTTTGTTCCACTGGAGTTACGCTTTTTTCCTTGAAATAGGTGTTTTCTTGGATCTTGAACATTTTTAAACAAAAAGATTCTGATTGTAGTAGTATTTGATCTAGACTGTATTTTTTTTCTTTTCCCATTGATAGTGTCTCATCAAATTTAGTACACTCTTAGAGGAATGTAATAGGACACAGCTTGAGGCTTAAAGATATTTTTAAGTTATTACATATTCTCCCATTCATATCAAAATTAGGGAAGGAGATATACCTAAGAATTATTGAATATTTCCTTCATTTATTTGCCATATTATTCTTTCCTTTCTGTATTGCTTAATTCAGACATTTTGGAAGGCACCTATGCTCACCCCTATACCACCAATGCAGACATTTTGAATAAATGATGTAATAATTTTTCCCTTTGGATATCAAGCATTAAAAGAAGCCATTGCAGGGCTTCCCTGGTGGCGCAGTGGTTGAGAGTCCGCCTGCCGATGCAGGGGACATGGGTTCGTGCCCCGGTCCGGGAAGATCCCACATGCCGCGGAGCGGCTAGGCCCGTGAGCCATGGCCGCTGAGCCTGCGAGTCCGGAGCCTGTGCTCCGCGACGGGAGAGGCCACAACAGTGAGAGGCCCGCATATGGGGCGGGGCGGGGCGGGGCGGGGCGGGGCGGGGCGGGGGGGGGGGGGGGGGAGAAAAAAAAAAAGGAAGCCATTGCATAACATAGTGTCCCACCTTTTTTTATTACTCAAACGAAGGTAGCAATATACGGAATGTGTGGAATGTTTAACAAAGGCTGATACACTAATAGCTGTCAGCTGTGAGTTACAGCAGGCTTAATATTGTTGAAGTTGGTGTTAACAATTTGTCCATGTTGATACATGGTAGTAGGGAAGGATATGAGCTGGAAGTCTAAGCATGGAACTGAGTCAGAATCATGAGGCTGGAAGTGACTTTTGGTCTTTTGTCAAAGCCAGTTGATCACTCTGCTGTTTTCCCTTATTCATTAAAAAAAAATATATATTTATTTATTTGGCTGCACCAGGTCTTAATTGTGGCACACGGGATCTTTAGCTGTGGCACGTGGGATCTAGTTCCCTGACCAGGGATCGAATCCTGGCCCCCTGCATTGGGAGAGTGGAGTCTTAACCTCTGGACCACCGTGGAAGTCTCTCCTTATTCATTTAATATCAGTAAATCTCACTAGTTTACAGCTAACGTCCTTTTTTTTCTATATGCCAGGCTAAGTGGTTTTTACATGAACTATTAGCTAGTTATTGTGAACTGCTTGTCACCATGTTAGAAAAATAATAAAGTATTTTGTGTGATGAGATCTGTTTTCAGTTTGATTTGTGGTTGGTTGCTCATGCATTATGATATAGGATATGCCTGTTTGTAAACTTTCTAACTGTCTTATGCAAGGTGAATTGATTTTTCTACATATAGTAGTAGAGGCATTCTTGTAAAAAGCAGTTGTTTTGGCCTTTGTGTTGTAGAATTGCAGTATGTTAGAAGTACTTGAGCTGGATTTAAAAAAAATTTGGGGGGGAGATTCTAAGTTTTTTTATTAAGAAAACAAATAAGGGAGTTACTTGGTGTATCCTCAATGGGATCATGACTCCTGGAATTGAAATTTGTTCTGAATCGTGAGAGAGGCAGCCAGACCTGTGGGTGTGGATGGCGCCTGAACTGTGGGTCAGAGCCAGGACAGCGTTGGGAGTAGTGGAAACACGCTTAATCTTTATTGGCTGTAATTTTAAAGGCTGCATTTTAGTTTTTATTGATTCATTAGCCTTCGCTCCTAAATATAAATATAATGTTGAAAGGTATGGACATTTTGTGTGTGTGTGTATGTGAGTGTGTTTTAGTAGAAGGTAGTAGTGGGTGGGAATGTAGTTGTTAGGGAAAAGTAAGAACAGAGGGATCCTGCTTTTTCTTCTTTATTTTCCGGTGCCCTTCCTTAACCCATGTATTAATCAGTAGGTACCAGTAACTTTAAAATGTTAAGTGGAAAATTTGCTTAATTTATTTAACAATTGGAATTGGACAATAAAAATACCAAGACAGGTAAATAGCACAGAGAACCCATTTCCTTCATGATTTCAAATGGTAAATATGAAATAACTGCACGATCCTCCTTCCAGTGGATTCTCCATCCTTGTCTTTCTCCGAAGGTTAGCACATGTTCAGATGACCAGATGTCATTCTTTGCTTTGACCTAAAGATCCTAGATGTTTGCTCCTCAAAATGACTCCTTACCTTTAATGACATGGAACTCAAAGCAGCTGTCATTTCCTTTTTTTGCCATGGATTGCATCGATGCTGTTAGATCTGTAGTGAAGCTAGTCTGAAGATGTCATGGGAATGAGCAAATAGTGGTTTTAGTTAATTGTTGATTATCAAAGGAGTTGTAGAGAACTTTGCAAAGCACATGGAAGAAATTAATGAGCCATAATTCTATTTCTCATAGACAAATCATTGGTGCATTTTTTCCAGTCTTTTTTCTGTGTGTTACAAAATTATAATCTCAGTTAAATTGAGTAATAGGTTGTGGGGGAAGACCTTCAGAGATAATCTCAGATCATGGTTAAAATTTTAGTAAATCATGATTATCTGGGGGTGGCTCGTTGTAGGGAACTGAGACCTCTGCTGACCTAGGTAATCAGGCAGAGGTGTTAGTACTGATAAGTATCCCCTGGAGTGATTAGGGTCATAGCTTTGTGGCTAGGTTGCTGTTGGGGAAAAGGAGGAGGTCAGGGGTTTGGACTCCTGAATTCCCTCTCCTTGCTTGAACCAAAAGACCCTCTGGGTTTGGTCAGAATAGGTGTTTATATAATTAGCTGTGACCAAATTATAGAGCCCCTAAAGTAAAAATGTGTCCCAATCCCTGCCATACCACAATCAAGTTAATCTAAAAACCAGATAATCTCCCAGTCATTGAGAGTTCATACAGAATGTACGATTTTGTATCCTTTCTATATGAAAGGTTTCTTGATTATGATTTCAGTATAATGGTAATGAATCATCTTGAAATTGGGAGAGTAGTTCAGGCTGGTATGGCTGTCCTAATCAGGGTGCCCTTTAGATTTTGCTCATAACACTTGAGAGAGACAGAAGCTAGCAAGATTAGTAGTGGGTTCATTTGTGAGGTAAATAGCCCAAATAATCCAAAATTTAACAATTCTGTAAGTGAATTGACATTCTGTCAGTTATACAAAGGAATTTAGAAGATTTCTTTTGGGAAATTTGCCTTATGCGATTCTCCATATATGTGCTGTTTCACTTTACATGATTCATTCACAATGTGTGTATTAAGTCTAGGAGAAGTGTCTTTTTTGAAAAATTAGAATTTCCTAGAATATATTAGATCTTTGGAAGAAGGTTGACCACTTGTTTCATTATAGAAATGTGTAGCCACAATACTAATTTATTCTTGTAACTTAATTTATGAATAAAAGTTATTACTTGTTAACTAGTATTTTTCTTTCCAGTTTCTCTTCAGCAACGGGTAGCAGAATTGGAAAAAATTAATGCAGAATTTTTACGTGCAAAGCAGCAGCTTGAGCAAGAATTTAATCAAAAGAGAGCAAAATTTAAAGAGTTGTATTTGGCTAAAGAGGGTAAGTTTATAAGTCTTCCCCTAACCCCCATACTAAAACTGCCTTAAAATGTCAAGTTTCTTGGTAGTACAATGTTAATTTTATCATTGAATAAATCTTGATTTTATTTCTACTTGCATAGTATAATAGAAGCCTATTTAGAGGCTAGGGTTAATAATGAAAGTGAAAAACAAGTTGAATAATGCATTATTCAGATAGTCCTTTGTCTTTTGCCCTTGATGATATTTAAGATGGTAGGCTAGATAGTCCTGGGACACAGGACTTTCAGTCCCCTTAGCACTTGGGAGATAGCCCTGGGCAAATCAGGACTGTTGGCATTCTAATAATAGCCTTAGCTGTGTTATAGTAAAACTGACATTTCATGTAATTTATTCAACAATGTTAATTATCAGTTAATACGTTTAATACCTACTATGAGGTAGGCATTGTGCCTAAGTGCTGGGTATACAGAAGGGGCAAGATTCATATGGCTTTTTTACTCATAGGAGTTGAACTCTACTGAGGAAAACAGATTAAGTAATAGTGAGTTGTTTAAAAGAAAGCAAAGTGTATAAGGCCAATGTATGAGATCATATCACGAGGGAGATCTACTCTGAAGGATGAGGGAAAGGGTTTACATTTTGGGTATTGACATAGGAAAGTATAGATATGATTTCCACAGCCCTCTAGACCAGTGAGTGATTCTCAAAGTGTGATTGTGGAATAGCAGCATCAGCATTATTATCTCCTGGGAAACTTGTTAGAAATGCAAAATGTTGGCTCCTACCCCAGACTTATTGAGCCAGACACTCTGGGATTAGGGTCTAGCAGTCAGTGTTTTAAGACGCTCACCAGGTAATTCAGATGCACACCAGATTTTGGGAACCACTGCTCTAGTATAGACCAGCAGCTCTCAAACTTTAAAGTGGATGAAAATCACCTGGAGAACTTGTTGGAACACGGTATGTTGGGCTGGAGCCTGAGAATTTAATTTGCATTTCTAATAATCTTGTAGGCAACTGCAGTATGGTCAGTCCAAGGGCCACAGTTTGAGGACCACTACTCTCGACCAGTGATCCTTCAACTTTTAAGTTTATATACTCTGTAAAATGATTATAAACATCCCTCACACCTTAAAAATTTTTTAATTTTAAACATAAAAAATTCAAAGGATGTAAATTCTATCGTATTGTTAACACTGACAATTTAAATTAAAACTTCATGCTTTTAAACATGGAATCAATCATAGTGATTTAATATCCGTCACCATCCATTTAATAAAAAATACGTGAATAAATTCTTCAGGAATTTTACATTTTTCTCCTCCTTGTGTTAGGTGTTTGTTTTTTTTTAATGTCTCCCTCAGAATTTTATTCTAAAAAGTGTTTTTTAGCACACAGACCTGAGTGTGCATCAGAATTTTACCTATAGGGTTTGTTAAAACAAAGATTGCTGGGCCGCACCCCCAGAGTTTCTGATTCACTAGGTCTGTGGGATCCTAGAATTTGCATTTCTAGAAAGTTACCAGGTGATGCTGATATTGTTGGTTCAGCGGCCACACTTTGAGAACCACTGGCCTAAAGTAATATTTTGTGCTTGGAAGCCATTAAAAAAAATTGGTCAGACGTCTCTGCAATAAAAATATGCATGTAAATTTCTTTTGTATTGAGATATCATTACAGTTTAAGTAGACAATTGATTACATAAATATTGTACACACTTAAAAAATAATTGTTAAGTTGTAAAAATTATTGGAAATGCAGGTCTTATGAGATATATTGCTTCTCCCTCCCAATTAAGTCATTAACCTCTGGTGAATATTATTAATGTCTAGAAAAAGGTATGTTTCAGTTTTTTTTTTTTAATGGATATAAGTTGGGAGTTCCCTGGTGGCCTAGTGGTTAGGATTCTGGGCTTTCACTGCTACGGCCCAGGTTCAATCCCTGGTCAGGGAACTGAGATCCCACAAGCCGCACGGTGTGGCCAAAAAAAAAAAAGATATAAGTTAAGCCCTTGATCTCATAAATAAGTAGATGGAAATAGAAGTGGGTTTTTTTTAAAATAGTGACTGTTATTCTTTTAACTCTTTCTGAATTACGTGTTAAATCACATAGTGCTCTAGCTTCAAAAATATTTTTATTCTATAGGTTGACAACTCAAATAGATCTTCTTTCAGTTTTGTTGAAATAGACTTTGCAATCCACATGACCTGCCAAAAGATTCATTACCCAGTTATTAGTCATTCACTTTTTAAATATAAGTTTATTTATTCATTTATTTCTGGCTGTGTTGGGTCTTCGTTGCTGCACGCACGCTTTTTCTAGTTGCGGCGAGCGCGGGCTCCTCTTCATTGCGGTGTGCAGGCTTCTCATTGCGGTGGCTTCTCTTGTTGTGGAGCACGGGGTCTAGGCGCGTGGGCCTCAGTAGTTGTGGCATGTGGGCTCAGTAGTTGTGGCTCGCGGGCTCTAGAGCGCAGGCTCAGTAGTTGTGACACAGGCTTAGTTGCTCTGTGGCATGTGGGATCTTCCCGGACCAGGGCTTGAACCTGTGTCCCCTGCATTGGCAGGCGGATTCTTAACCACTGAGGCACCAGGGAAGCCCAGTCATTCACTTTTTTGTTACTGACATTGATATTTTAAATTGTTCCTCTGGTTTGATATCACAGAGAAGTTTTTACACAGTAAGTGAACCATAGTAAAACTCAGGATGGGTGAAAGCCTTTCATTTGTTAAGTAGGGAGAAGGGTGTTAAGAAAAGGAAGGTGGCCAAAGAGAATCTACACATAAATAGCTCTCTGTTTTAGGAAAGATTATTTATGGAAGTTGAGGACCTAGAGTTTGATTCCTTTAAAACAACATGTGCCTATGAATCCCTTGGAAAGTCTTTACGTACCCCCTCGGGTGTACCCCACTTTGAAGACCACTGTCCTGAAGTGGTGTTATTCAGACTATATGTTGTAACTCATTGATGGATAGCAAAATTGAGTGCGTTGTGACCAGCAAGTTTTAAAAAGAAATGCAGTGGAAAGTAATAGCACGTTATTTACTTGGTAAGGTTAAGTAAGTATAATTGAACAAAATTTTTTGTTTCAGTTACATATACACACATATGTATAGAGTTGTGTGATAAAATATATTTTTTGCTGTGAATTATGGTAAAAGCAGTTTGAAAGCCACTGTTCAATAAGATGGAAGATTCCTAGGCCTCACAGAATTCAGCCCGTGGCTTGGAAAGGTTTACTGACTGTAGTGTGGGATGGGATTCTGTTTTCTCGTGGGTTGCAGGAGGGCTGGCTGTTCCCTATTAATTTTGTTCCTCCATAGGATGATAAGGAGATGGGAAAGCTGGTGTTCCTGTCTAGGCATGGTGGCAGTCTGCAAGGCACTGTGGAGGTTGGGATGAATGAAATATGGTTTTCATCTTCAAGAAAGTGTAGTCTACTGGGGTAGATAATACATTTTGCACACTATCATTGTTATTTGAATATATGTTGTTGTCCTGAGAAATGAGTTCTGTCCAGTTCTTCAGTATGTTCATGTGAATTTTTTAACATCTTCCTTTTAAATTTTGTTTTAACCTTGAATTGATGAAATACTACTTTAAACTCTGTGCAATGGTATGTTTTTGTCAGGGTGAGTGTAATACATTTTAGTGTGTATGTATGAGGTCGTGGCAGTATTTCCTCTGATGACCAATTCAAACTCACTGTGATACTAGCTAGTGGCATTCTCTTTTCTCTTTACTTCTCACAACCAATAATTCTGACGCTTGATCATCCTCTCTACACTTTTTTTCTTTCAGTCTTTGCTTATCCAATAAATTCAAGTTTATCTTGTCCAAAGTTTGTTCATTTTGCTTTCTGTTTTTCTCTGTCCCCAAATAAAGATGCTAGGGTTTCCTTTGTTTCCTTATCTTCTTTTTTTAAATTATAAAATTGACTTTTCTGTAAAATTCTGAAGAAATGAAAATGACTAAGAACCTCTCATTTCTGAAATACATTATCAATTGCAGTTTTATATCTCTAAGCAGCTTGTAATATGGGTTTGTTCAAAAACATGCCTGCTATGTTAAATTGCTTTGACTGCATCTAGACCCAATAAATAATATGTATGTGTACTATTGTATCTTTACTATCTGAAGTTCTCAATGAACTTAAACTGGCCATAAAGAACAGGTGAGGTAACTTATTACAAAATTTCAAAGGGAATACTGTGATCCTTTTTAAGAGTTTTTGGTGTCATTTCTAAAGAAATTGCACAGTGTGTAAAAGGTAAATGTTGATTTAGTTTATGGCTTGGCTGATTGCCTATATCATAATAAAAAACAAATTGAAAGATGTCCTCTAAAGCAGCAGCTTATATTATTGCATGAAGTATATATCTAGTCTTCTGTGATTGTCACATGTGATAACAGTATAAGCCATGGTTTTGATGTGTTCAGTAGTCTTTGTTTTATCTTTCAGCAAACCAGGTCACAGTAACCCCAGAAGTCCAAACACTGGTGTTTTTCCCAATAAGAATAGCTTTTGCTTTGGCGTTGTAATAGCTGTGCTTTCATTTATTTGGAGAGTGGCTGAAATATAAGTGCAAATAGTGATGAGGAGTGCTAATAAAAGGGATTATTACCTCTTGACTCCTCTTACTGTCTGTTCCTGCCTTAGTACCCATTCTTTTCCCAGCTTCTTCAACTGGGAATGTTATAAATATTTATGAAAGTTTTGTTGGTTTTCTGTTGAACTTGAAAAAGGGATTTAGCTTTCAAAAAAATGTTTTTGATTTAGCTTTCTGCTTTAACCAATTTCAGTACAAAGCTTGGCACTGCAACAGTGTTTGTGTTTTGGAAATCCTCAATCTTGGGCAATGAGTAAGAGCCTGTTACACGAGGAGGCAAACAAAAGGCCATAGAGTTCTCAATTTGAAGGAGAATAGTAGAAATAGAGCTCATGTTAGTCACCAGAAGACAGTGGAATTTTCTAGTGGTGTTCAAAAGGATTTTGTACATGGTTATAACATATATAAAGCTCTGATGCTAACTAACCAGAGCAATAGTTAAAAGCTAGGTTTAGGAAGATATTTATGGTTCAGATGCCTTAAGTTGGTACTTAGATATGGAAATAAAACTAGAGTATATTTAAAAAATTGAAAACCATTAGAAATCTTGGAAACAATAAATAAATTGAAATAAGGTAAGTAGATGGTTTAAATGGTAAACACAGATTTTAAAAATTAGAAAATGGTATTGAGGAGTTCTCCCTCCCAGTAAGACAGAGAAATATCAAAGAGCAATTGACACAGAGGATGAGTTGAGTCTCCAACACACATCAAAAAGAATTCCAGGAGAAGATAATGGAGGGAGTAGTAGAGAATATTTGAGGAGATAATAACTGAGATTTTTTCAAGCATTAAGAAACAGTAGTGAGTCCTCAACATAAATACTGAGTGCCAGGTAGGGTAAATAATAGTAAATTCATACTTTGACGCATCTTAAACCGTGGAACCTCAAGAATGAAAAGAAAATATTGAAAGCTACCAGAGGGAAGTAATAATTATGCTGACAGGAGATACCACATAAGCAGAATAGATGCCTGGAGACAATGAAATAAGATCTTCAGAGTGCAGAGAAAAAGCAGTTGTCAACCTAAAATTTTATGTACAGCTAAATTATTTAAGAGGGAGAGCAAATAAGATATTTCAGGCATACAAAAACTGAGAGCATTTATCACCAGAAGAACTAGTAAAGATAACATTTACAAGAAAAGTAAACATAGAGGGAACATATAGGATATAAGAAACAGTACCAACCATAGAAACTAATAAATCTGACTATAAAAAACAAAACCAAAAAACTTCTGAGTTCATTTTAATTTTTTAAAAGAAGAAAATAAAACAAATGAGGCAATAATAACAAAATTGGAACTTATGGCCAACAGCATTGCGGGGACATAGAAGGGTATTTCACAATGAATGAAACAGTCTACAAAGAGAATGTAATAATCATGAACTTGTCTGTACCTAACAAAATAGCCATGGCATGTCATAAAGAAACAAAAGGCGATAGAATTACAAGAAGTTGATAACTGCACACATATGAGATGTTTAACATTATATCAATTGCTAGATCAAGCAGTAGGTAGATATAACAACTTTGAGCAACAGAATTTTAAAAAGTTTGATCTCCTAGGAATGATGTACCCAAGAAACTGAAAATATACATCCTTTTATATTCATAAGGAGCACTTAAAATACTGTGTATATCTCAAAGGAATACTCAACATATTTTAAAAGTCAAGCTACTTACCATGTTTTGTTACCTAGTGCAGTTAGAAAGATTTTAAGCAACAATGTAAATGTTTTTTAAAGTTTGGAAACCAAGAATGCATTCCTGTTGCTCATGAGTTCAAGAGGAAGTCATAATGAAGATTGCAAAATATTTAGAATACAATGAATATACTTGTGGGATGCAGCTAAAACAATACTTTGAAAATAAGCTTATAACTTTAAAAACATTTATTAAAATTAATTTATTAAAAGACATGAGAGGGGCTTCCCTGGTGGCGCAGTGGTTGAGAGTCCGCCTGCTGATGCAGGGGACATGGGTTCGTGCCCCGGTCTGGGAAGATCCCACGTGCCGCGGAACGGTTGGGCCCATGAACCATGGCCGCTGAGCCCGCGCGTCCGGAGCCTGTGCTCCACAATGGGAGAGGCCACAACAGAGAGAGGCCCGTATACCGCAAAACAAACAAAAACAAAAACAAGACAAAACAAAAAAAACCATGAGAAATTGAAACTAAATGATCTAAATGTTCAACTCCAGAAGCTAGAAAAAATAGTGAACCCAAAGGAAATAGAAGAAATAAAATAATAATAGAAATCAATGAAATAGAAAGCAAAGTTAAGAGTTAAGCTCAATAAAATCAAAAGCACATGTTTTGGATGAAAACTCTAATTTGAAAAGATACAAGTGTTCATAGCAGCACTATATTTTTAAAAATTAAAAAAAAATTTAAGTGTAGTTGATTTATAGTGTTACAAATACCACATAGTGTTTGTCTTTATGTATCTGACTTACTTCACTTAATATGATAACCCTATTTATAATAGCCAAGACATGGAAACAACCCAAGTGCCCATTAACTGATGATTGGTTTGAGAAGATGTGATATATAGAGATACACACACATACACACGTGCGCGCACAATGGAATACTATTCAGCCATAAAAAAGAATGAACTATTGCCATTTGCAGCAACATAGATGGACCTAGAGAATATCATACTAAGTGAAGTAGGTTAGAGAAAGACAAATATATGATACCACTTATATGTAGAATCTAAAAAATAATACAAACGAATCTATATACAAAACAGAAACAGATTCACAGACATAGAAAACACACTTAAGGTTACCAAAGGGGAAAGGGAGATGGGGAGGGATACATTAGGCATATGGGATTAACAGATAACAAACTACTATACATAAGATAAACAATAAGAAATTACTATATAAAACAGGGAACTGTATTCAATATCTTATAATAACCTATAATGGAAAATAATATTAAAAAATATGTAACTGAATCAATTTGCTGTATACCTGAGACTAACACAATATTGTAAATCAACTATACTTAACTTAAAAAAAACCCACATCTTTTGGTTAAAAAAACTAATAAAAAGACACAATTACTGGTACAGTAGAGATGTGAAAACATAGGAGTACTGTGCATGTATGTCTATGCCAAAAAAAATTGTAAATTTAGATGAATAATTTTCTAGGAAATACGAGTTACCAGAATTACCTCAAATAGAAACTGAATAAACCATAACCATAAGAGAAACGGAATCAATAAACAGAATTCTTACTCACAAAAGGATGTCACAGGCATAAGTTTTATAGGCAAATTTAAAAAAATCTTCAAGGAAAATTTGTTCCTATCTTTTATATACTGTGTTAGTAACAAGAAAAAACTAGAGAGCTATCCACTTCGTTTTGTGGGATTAGTACAACGGAAGCAGTAATACTAGTGTACCAATAAACCAGTCTTGTTTATGACCATAGACTTTAAAATCCTAAATAAAATTGACTTCAGGGACTTCCCTGGTGGTCCAGTGGTTAGTACACTGTGCTTTCAGTTCAGGGGGTGTGGGTTCGATCCCTGGTCAGGGAACTAAGATACCACATGCCACGCGGTGCAGTTAAAAAATTGTTTTTAAAAAATTGATTTCAGCGGAGTATTAAAACATAGTATATACCGTGACCATGCATACTAGGAGCACAAGGATAGTTTAACATTGCAACATCTATTGATGTAACTCACTGCATTAACAAATGAGAAAAACCAGAAAGCACATTCAATAAAAGTTAATACACTTTAGTAATATGAGTTCATACTAGTTCCTAGCAAATGAGGAATTGAGGGGGCCTCTCTGTTTCTATTAGAAACTAATAGAATATATTATACTTCATGATAAAACAAGATAAGAAGGCCTATTGTCAGTACTTTAATTCATTTTAATACTGTAGGTCCTCCTAGCCAATGCAATAAAATAGAAAGAAATTAGTTATAAAATTTGGGAAGTTAATGATAATTTTGTCTCTGTGGAGTCCATATGATTAACAAAATAGAGGAACCAAGAGAATCCACACTATTAGAACTAAAGAGAGTTATCAGCATTGTTGGTATGAAGATCAGTATAGAAGAATCAATAATGTTTCTCCGTATCAGTAACAACTAGAGAAGTAAAAGAAGAAAAAGCAACCCTGAAGTAAATAAAAAAAAGAAAAAGAATCATAATCCTTAGTCACTTGGGAATAAGTCTAAACAAAGGTGTGCAAAACTTTTATAGAGGAAAGTTATAAAACAGTGTTAAAGGACATAAAAGAAAGCCTCAATAAATGGAATGAGATACCATGTTCATAGGTGGAAAGACTTAGTGTTGTAAAGATGCTAACTTTCACTTCAGTCTATAAGTTCAGAGCAATTCCAGTGAAAATCTAGTTTATTCCCTTTTGGATCTTCCAGACTGTCTTAAGATTTACAGGGAAGAACAGGCTCAAGAAGATGGTGACCCACTATAGGTAACTGCCAATTTATAGGAAATGCAAAGAAAAAAGGAACAAGTTCATCTATGTTATAGGTATGCAGTTAGCAAATCCAGACTGTGCGAAGTTCTACGAGACAACCTAGTTTCCTCAACAAATAAAGTACAAGGAGAAAAGAGATGGAGGGAGAAACCTATAGATTAATAGAGACTTAAGATATATATCAACTAGCTGTAGTATATGGACATTTTTGGATTCTGATTCAAAGAGCTGAACTGTTTTAAAAACATTAGACAAGTGGAAATTTCAACACTGGTTTGATGATATTCAGGTATTGTTAATTTTTTTCAGGTGTGAAAATGGTCCTTATAAAGTGAAATAAGGCAGTCAGAAAAAGACAATATGATTTCACTTATATGAGGTGCCTAGAAAAATTAAACTTAGAGAAAGAAAGTAGAATGTGGTTGCCAGGGGCTTAGAGGAGGCAGGGAAATAGGGAGTTGCTATTTAGTGGGTATAGTTTTAGTTTTGTAAGATGACAAGTTTTGGAGATTGGTTGCACAACAAGGTGAATAACTTAACACCACTGAACTGTACACTTAAAAATGATGAAAATGGTAAATTTTATGTTACATGTACTTTAAAAAAATGGCCTTTATCTTTTAAGGTTACATACTGAAATATTTATGGGTAAATGATAAGTTTGAGAGGTCCATTTCTAGAATGGTAATAGGAGGAGCTCCACAGACCCACTGCCCAGCAAAACTTGGGAAAGTTATTTTAAAGAACAACCATTTAAAGTCTCTAGAAGTAGTCCTAAGGCATATAGCAAATGAAACATTTTTCCCAGAAAATCTGTTAAATCTTGGTAAAGACAGAGTCTGGGACATTTGATCCATGAACCACTTCCTCCTTCTTCTCTCCCAGCCTGGTGTGATGGAAACTGCACTCCAGGCAGCTGATGCTGGGAACACAGGTTTCCCTCTCTCCTGAGTTCACAGTTGAGGACCATAGAACTCCCCCTACCCCAGCCACTTGTTGTAGAGGATAAGTATCAGTTGAGTGTGGCCAAGAGATCTGGAACTCTTTTCTTCCCTCTGGCCCCTATTCCTTAGGATGCAGGCTCTAACTTGGGTGCTACATACTGAGAATATTGGGGCCCTGATAGCCTTTGCTCTAACTTGTTTGTTGGGTGGAAGTTCTATGCTGGGAGAAGCAAGCCAAGGACATCAGAGGCTACCACTTCATCTCCCGCCACTCAGTGCCCTGTTCCTAAAGCAGATATATCACTCAGAAGAGCACCAGCAGGTGAGTATAGAGTTTGACGGATGTGGGTCAGGGAAAGAGATACTCAGAAGGGAGCCCTGCGAAAACTGTTGTCATCCCAGAGTGACTGCACATGTCTAAATCTGTACCTTCTGAGGAGCAACATCAGAGGTTTCACATTGCAGGAGTTGGAGGAAGTGGGAGAGAAGAAATAGACTTTACTAAAATCCAGTCAACCACTAAACAAACAAACAGCAGACGACAGTAACAAGCTGGTAAGGGAGTAGGGCTGAACCAGTACCAGAGTTATTGCAGTGTATTACCAAAAATGTTTTCAAACAAAAAAAAATTAGGAGAAACTGTGGCCCGTACAAAGGAAAAAAAACATGCAGTGCGTATGAGGGTGACCAGATGTCAGATTTAACAGACAGAGACTTCAAGGAAGTCATAAGTACATTTAAAGAGCTGAAGAAAACTATGCTTAAAGAAGTAAAGTGTGACAGTGTTTCATCAAATAGAGAATATCAATAAGGAGAAATTGTAACAAAGAACCCAATGGAAATTCTGGGGTTGAAAATTATAATAACTAAAATGAAAAATTCACTATAGAAGCTCAACAGTAGATTGAACTGGCAGAAGAAAGAATTTATTAACTTAAAGATAGGTCAGTTAAGGTTATCCAGTCTGAAGTACAGAAAGAAAAGAGAAAAATGAAGAGCATTGTAGAAATGTGGGACATCATTAAATATGTCAGTAAACACATAATGGGAGTGCTAGAAAGAGAAAAGAGAGGAAAAGAAAAAATAATTGAAGAGGAAATGGATGAAAAATTTCCAAAATTGATGAAAAGCAGTAAACTGCACATCTAAGAAGCTCATTGAACTCCAAGTAGTATAGAGGTGTGCAAAGAGATCCACACAGAGACACATCATAAGATTAACAGCCGACTTCTCATTAGAAACAATGGAAGCAAGGCAGTGGGATTACATTTAATGCTCAAAGGGCGGGAAAAAAACCTGTTAACCAAGAAGCCTATATATAGCAAAAGCATCTTTCTAACATGAAGATGAAATAAAGATATTCTCAGATTAATAATAAAAAAAAAACGGCTTCCCTGGTGGCGCAGTGGTTGAGAGTCTGCCTGCCGATGCAGGGGACATGGGTTCGTGCCCCTGTCTGGGAAGATCCCACATACCGCAGAGCGGCTAGGCCCGTGAACCATGGCCGCTGAGCCTGCGCGTCCGGAGCCTGTGCTCTGCAACAGGAGAGGCCACAACAGTGAGAGGCCTGCATACCACAAAAAAACAACAACAACAAAAACCCAAAAAACGGAGAGAATTTTTTTCTTAGCAGACTGCCTTATAAAAAATACTAAAGGAAGTTCTTCAGTTGAAAGCAAGTAATTATAGACAGTAATTTGAATTCATATGAGAAAAACAGAGTCCCCAGTAAAGGTAATTGTGTATTTTTTATATGTATATATATATACACATAAAATACATATACACATATATTTATATTTGCTTTATTGAGCCCATAGCAAATGGAAATTTAGTATATTTGCCAATATCAGCACAAAGGAGTTGGATGGGAGGAAAGCTATATTGGACTAAGGAAATGACACCAGATAGTAATTCCAACCCACAACATCAAGTGGAGAAAGCCAGAAATGGTATATAAGAAGGGCGATATAACAGATGGTATAAATATATACTTGGTTTCCTTTCTTTTCTCAGATTTTTAAAGACAATTATATGAAGCAATAAGTATAACAGTGTATCATTGGGTGTATAACATATGTAGGTGGCAGTGTATATAGCAATAATAGCATAGACATGGAGAAAGGGAAGAGAGCTATAGAGGAGTAACATTTCTATGTTTCATGGGTATTAGGGTTATACAAATCTGAAGTAGATTCTATTAAGATGTATATGGTAATAAGACTTACCTGGTGGTCCAGTGGGTAAGACTCTGTGCTTCCAATGCAGGGGGCCCGGGTTCGATCCCTGGTCGGGGAACTAGATCCCGCATGCCTGCTGCAGCTGAGAGTTTGCATGCTGCCACTAAGAGGTCCACATGCTGCAACTAAAAAGATCTTGCATGCCACAATGAAGATCCCATGTGCTGCAACTAAGACCCGGTGCAGCCTAAATAAATTAATAAATATTAAAAAAATAGATGTACATGGTAAGCCCTAGAGCAACCACTAAAGAAATAACACAAGAAAATATAATGAAACAATTTTGAAAGGAATTAATATGTTACATTAGAAATTATTCACTTAAGTCAAAAGAAAGCAATGAAAGAAGAACAGGAGCAAAAGGACATAAGATACAGTAAACAAAAGTTGCAAACTTAAATCCAACAATATTGTGATATTAATAGTATTAAATGTGAATGGATTAAAGAATCCAAACAAAAGGCAGAGAGTTTCAGAGTGGTTAATAAAACAAGATCCAACTATATGCTGTCTAGTTGATACATTTTAGATTCAAAGATACAAATAGAGTGAAAGTGAAAGTCTGAAAAAAATGTATTTTGCCTACAGCAACAATAAGAAAGCTGGAAAGACCATACTAATATCAGGGAAAATAGATTTTAAACCAAAAATGGTAGTAAAGAATGACATTTTATAGTGACAAAGGACCGATCCATCAGGAAGACAAAATAGTTACATACACATCTAACTACAGAGTCCCACAATACAGGAAGCAAACTGACAGAAATGAAGGGAGAAATACACAGTTTGACAGTAAGAGTTGTATTTTTCAGTATTCCACGGAGAAGATCAACAAGGAAGTAGAAGATTTGAGTATAAAAGGAGTGATAATACAATGTTTGTTCTCTGACCACAATGGAATGAAATTTGGGAAACTCACAAATATGTGGAAATTAGGTAATACACTCCTGAGTAGTCAGTAGCTGGAAGAGAAATCACAAAGAAAATTAGAAAATGCTTTGAGATAAATGGAATTGTGGACATACCATTCCAATCCTTATGTGATGCAGCTACATCAGTTCTTAGACATATGTAACTATAAATGCCTGTATAAAAAATGAAATATTTCAAATCACTAATCTTTTACCTTAAGACACTGGAAAAAGTGTTAATGAAACCTACAGCAAGTAGAAAGAAGGAATTAATAAGATTAAAGTAAAAAATCAGTGAAGCACAGAATAGAAAAATCAGTGATGAAAATTAATGAAACTGATAGTGCTTTCTTTGGAAAGACCAACAAATTGACAAATCTTTAGCTAGATTGACCAAGAAATGAATACAGGGCCATTACTACTGACCTTACAGAAATTAAAAAGAAGTGTAAGGGAATACTGTGAATGAGGAAGTGGACAAATTCCTAGAAAGATACAAATACCAAAACTGACTAAAGAAGTAGAAAATCTGAATTAGACCCATAGCAAATAAAGAGATTGAATTTGTAATTAAAAAACTACCCACAAAATATGAAAAGAAAAGCCTAGGTTCAGATGGCTTAAGTAGTGAATTTTACCATATGTTCAAAGAATTAACACTAATTCTTCTCAAACTCTTCTAAAAAGTAGACAGGAGGATGCACTTCCATACTCATTTTATGAAGCTAGTATTATTACCCTATATCAAAACAACATGGACATCACAAGCAAAAAACAAAACCAAAAAATTACAGACCAATATTCCTTATGGATATAGATGCAAAAATCCTCAGCAAAATACTAGCAAGAAAGTCAGCAACACATAAGAAGAATGATATACCATGACTAAATTGGATTTATCCTAACAATGCAAGGTAGGTTCAATACCTGAAAAATCAGTTAATATAATGCACCACATTAATAGGATGAAAAACAAAAACTTAACGATCGTCTCTAAAGACACAGAAAAGGCATTTGACAAAATTCAACACCCTTTTATGATAAAAACACTAACCGAACTAAGAACAGAAGGAAACTTCAACCTGATAAAGGGCATCTACAAAAAGCCCGAAGCTAACGTTATCACACTTAATGGTTAAAGACTGAATGCTTTCTCCGTAAGATTGGAACAAGACAGTGATGTCCACTTTCACCACTTCTATTCATCCAGAGCAATTAGGCCAAAAGGAAATGGGGCGGGTGGGGGAATAAAAAGGAATCCAGATTGGAAGGGAGAAGTAAAACTATTTCTATTCTTAGATAACCTCTTTTATATAAAAATCATAGGGAATCCACTAAAAAAACATTTGTAGTAATATATGAATTCAGCAGGGTTGCAGGATACAAGATGAATATACAAAAACCAGTTGTATTTCCATACACTTGCAACGAGTAATCTGAAAATGAAATTAAGGAAACAATTTCAGTTACAATAGCATCAAAAATGAATAATAGAACTTCCCTGGCAGTCCAGTGGTTAAGAGTCCACGCTTCCACTGCACCACTGCAGGGGGCACAGGTTCAATCCCTGGTCCGGGAAGATCCCACATGCTGTGTGGTGTGGCCAAAAAAATAAATAAATAAGTTTAACAAGTGTACTTATTGTACACTTACACTCTGGGAAGTTCAAAAACACTGGTGAAAAAAAACTTAGAGGTCTAAATAACTGGAAAGACATCCCATGTTCATACATCAAAAGGTTTAGCATTAGCAATACTCCCCTGATATACAGATGTAATGCAGTGTCTTTCAGTATCTCAGTTCCTTTCTTTGTAGAAGTTGACAGTTTGACCCTAAAATTTGTGTGAAAATGCTAGGGATCCAGAACAGCCAAATATTCTTGGAAAACAAAGTTGGAGGAATCACAAAACTTACTACAAAGCAACGGTAATCAAGATAGTGTGTGGTTCTGGTATAAGGATAGGAGTAATTCAGTGTAATAGAATTGTGAATCCAGAAATATATACGAAAAATTGATTTCCTGCAAGGTGCCAAAACAATTTAGCAGGGCAGGAATCATCTTTTAAATGAAGTGTATTGAGACATCTGCATGTCTACATGCTATAGAAGGACATTGGATCCCTGGCATCTACAAAAGTGTCAAGGACCTAGGTTTAAAAAGTAAGTTATAAAACTCTTAGGAGAAAATGTAGGGGTAAATCTTTGTGACTTTGGATTCAGCAGTGATTTCTTAGATATGACACTACAAGCAGAAACAAACAATGAAAAATTAGATAAGTTGGACTTTGTGAAAAATTAAAAAATTTTGTGCTCCCAAGTACACTATCCAAAAAGTGAAAAGACAATCCACCAAATGGGAGAAAAGTTTGCAAATATTTTATCAGATAAGGGACTTTTATCTAGCTTATATCTAGCTTATATAAAGGACTCTTACAATTCAATAATAAAAGACAATTAAAAATGGTGAACAGTTCTGAATAGACATTTATCCAGAGAAGATACATAAATGGTCAGTAAGCACATGTTAAGATGCTCAATGTCATTATCTACCAGGGAAGCACAAAATTACAATGAGATGCCACTTCACACCCATTAAGATGGCTATATCCAAGTCGGTTAATAACAAGAGTTGGCAAAGATGTGGAAAATCAAAACCCTCATACATTGCTGACAGGAATGTTAAATGGTCTAGTAACTTTGTAAAACAGCCTTTCAGTTCCTCAAATGGTTAATCATAGAGTTACCATTTGACCCAGCAGTTCCACTTCTAAGTATATACAAGAGAAAAGAAAACATGTCCATGTTTTCGTAAGAAAACATGTCCATACATAAATTTCTATGTGAATTTTCATAGCAGCAGCATTCATAGTAGTCAAAAAAGTGACGAACAACCAAATATACGTCAACTGATACATGAATAAACAAATTGTTTTTGTTATTCCTCCATAAAAGGGAATGACATACTGATAGTACAACATAGATGAACCTTGAAAGAACTATGGTAAGTGACAAAAGCCAGTCACAAAGTATGTATGATTCCATTTATATGAAATGTCCAGAATAGGTGATAGGGATAGAAAGTAGATTAGTGGTTGCCTAAGACTGCCAGGTTAGAGGGTTGGGGGGTGATAAAAAGTATTGGATTTCTTTCTGGGGTGATTAAAATGTTCCAAAGTTGATTGTGGTGATGGTTGCACCAGTCTGTGAATACGTTAAAACAATGAGCAATCACTACACACCTATTAAAATGGCTCAAATCTAAAACACCAAAAACTGCTGATGATGTGGAGCAACAGGTACTTTCATTCATTGCTGGTGGGAATGCAAAATGGTACAGCCACTTTGGAAGGCAGTTGGGCAGTTTCTTACAAAAGTAAATATACTCTTAGCATATGATTCAGCAATTTTGATCCTTGGTATTTACCTGAATGAATTGAAAATGTATGTCCATGCAAAAACCTGCACATGGATGTTTATAGCAACTTTATTCATAATTGCCAAAACTTGGAAGCAACCAAGATGTCCTTCAGTAGATGAGCAGGTGAACTGTGGTACAGTGGAATATTATTCAGTGTGAAAAGGAAATGAGCTCTCAAGTCATGAAAAGTCATAGAGGAAACAGATGTGTATTATGAAGTGAAAGAAGCCAATCTGAAAAGAATCTGTGTGATTCTAACTATGACTTTCTGGAAAAGGCAAAACTATCGAGACAGTGAAAAAGCTAAGTGGTTGCCAGGGGTTAGGAGGATAGGAGGAATGACTAAGCAAAGCAGAGAGGATTTTTAGGGCAGTGAAACTTCTCTGCATAAGATTGGTGGACACACATCATTATACGTTATCCTGATGTAAACTGTGGACTGCGACTAATAAGGATGTGTCACTGTAAGTTCAGAGATGGTGACAGAGGTACTGCTGTGGTGGGGGATGTCAGCAGTAGAGGAGGTTGTGCGTGGGGAGGCAGGGAGTTTATGGGAACTCTGTACTTTCTGCTCAGTTTTGCTGTGAACCCAACATTGCTCTAAAAAGTAAGGTTTATTAATTTAAAAAAATGTCTGGGACTTATCTCAAAACAATAAGTTGTAGAATGCAAACTGGTGGATGGGACAAGATTGCCTGCGGGGGTATGGTTGCTGGATCTGAGTGATTGGTGCATGAGGCTTATAATAATTTTTGATATCTGGGAGGCCAAGTCTCCCCCCACTTTATTCAAAACTATCATGGGCTTTTAAAATTATTTACTATGGAAAATTTTAAACATACACAAGATTATGCTAAATATGCTAAATATTATAAATAATGCTATACTATTGTCTAGACAATATAGTATTGGCATGAATTGAATAGACAAATAGACCATATTTATAGCATAGAGGTTTCATAATCAGATCCACATATATGTAGAAATTTGATATATGACATAGATGACATTATAAACATGGGAAGACTGGGGCAAGAGTTTAGAACAAGGGGAACATCTGTATAGAAAAAGTAGATTCCTAGCTCACACGTGAATGCCCCTGAACTATAATAGCTGATCTATTGGTACTCTGGTATTGCAGTTAACGAATGAGGTAGTTGCATGTATTAGCAATCTCAAAAACTGATGGATGTGAGGTAATTGCAGAAGAATACTATGCTACGAGAGCCTTAAGGTTTAAAAACCTGTAACATAAAGGTGTGAAATATGCATGGTAATGATAACTCCAAATTCCTGATAGTTGTTACTCTGAAGAAAGTAGTGTATTTGTAATGTTGCATTTCTTAAGGTTAAAAAGAAATTGAAGCTGATGTAGCAATAATGTTAAAAATTATTAAGCCAGGTGATAGGTAATAGGTGTCCATTACAGAATTCTTTATATTTGTTTCTGTGAAATATTTTATAAAGTATGAGTATCACCAAATGAAGTGTCTTGTTTGGATCCTAATTCAAACAAATCTTCAAGAAGACATTTTAGTGGCAATTGGGGAAATTTCACTAAGATTGAGTATTAGATTATATCAAACAATTATTAGTTAGGTGTGACAGTGGCACTGTGTATATGTAAGAAAATATCCATGTTTTCAGAGATGCATATGTAGTGCATTAGATACTGTAATACAGTTTCTGGGACTTACTTTTAAAAAAGAGTAGTTGGGGCTTCCCTGGTGGCGCAGTGGTTAAGAGTCAGCCTGCCGATGCAGGGGACACGGGTTCGTGCCCCGGTCCAGGAAGATCCCACATGCCGCGGAGTGGCTGGGCCCGTGAGCCATGGCCGCTGAGCCTGTGCGCCCGGAGTCTGTGCTCCGCAACGGGAGAGGCCACAACAGTGAGAGGCCCACGTACCGCAAAAAAAAAAGAATAGTTGAAGTAAATGGCAAAATCATTATAATTGGTGATAGGTATGTGGAAGATTGTTGTAATATAATGCTCTCAACTTTTGAGTTTGTAAATCTTCATAATTACATATGCAAAAACAAAGTTCTTTAATAATAATTTGTACTATTGGCTACCATGTTTGAAATGCTTTGTTACAAAATTTTTTTAAGTTCTGTTTGTTTCCTGGTTTAAATATACACATATACATGTATTTAACATATATACTATATATCATGTATAATAAATAATGTATATTATGTCTTATGTAAATATTTACAAAGTGAGTCAGGAATAAAATTTGATCCACTCTTCCTCCAGGATCTCTATACTGCTTTTAACTGTGAGGAAGCATGCCAAAATTAGTATTTAGGTTTATTATTTATTTGCAGTTTTTCTTTTCATGGTGACAATGTGGTAGTGAATAGCTCTGGGTGATTTCCAAGAAGTCAAAAGTAGCAGGGATAATTAGCATGAGGAGGTGTTAAGTATATAAACTTGAGCCTTGACAGAATTGTATTAATTTCTCAGAAATTAATAAAGTATTCCAGAAATAATGCTTTGTCTTTTATTTCACATTTTATGAAATAGCACTTAGAATATAGAGTTGATACACACACACACTTTTGTGGTTTCACGTGTTTATGTCTTTACTCAGTTTCTGGGTCATTCCCAGTCACACACCTACCACTATTTATTAGATAGCCATCTCGCCTTCAGGATACTTTAGATAGTTACTTTCTGCAACTAATGCTTATAACTGTCTGGCTAGTGTTTCAACATATTTTAATAGTGGGGACAAAATGATGTGAAACTGACGTTGAGAGAGTAAAGGTTTCTTAAATGACTTCACTTAAAATTAGTATGACTAGGTTTTTTCCTGTTATTTGAACTACCAAATTGTTAATTCCTGTGATTGTTTGATAATGATGAATATCTTTACAACTTTTAAAAGTTCTTTCATTGATACTATCTATTTGACGTTTTTCAAGTACTTAGAAGTTTATACAGAAAAGTGTTGTCATTATTCTGGCTTGATGGCCTTGTGATGCCATTAAAGTTACACAGCTGTTAGTAGTAGCGTTAGAACTTAAATTGTTTTCATGGCTGGTCGAGGTAGTTATTGTGCTCCGTAAAGGAAATTGATGACTTTGCAAAGATGAACAGTTCTTCTGCATAAATATTTTTTAAAAAGGAAGTTGAGGGCTTCCCTGGTGGCGCAGTGGTCGAGAGTCCGCCTGCCGATGCAGGGGACACAGGTTCGTGCCCCGGTCCGGGAAGATCCCACATTCCGTGGAGCGGCTAGGCCCGTGAGCCATGGCCGCTGAGCCTGTGTGTCCGGAGCCTGTGCTCCGCAGCGGGAGAGGCCACAACAGTGAGAGGCCCGCGTACCGCAAAAAAAAACAAAAAAGGAAGTTGAGACAAACAGCAGCAGACTGGGAACAGTTTTGTAAGATAAAATAGTATTAATATCCAGTATGTATAAAATATTCTCCCAAATTAGAAGAAAAACAATTCATTGGAAATCACAGGTAAAAGATATCACCAAAGAGGAAATACTGGTCGCTAATAAATGTATGAAAAGATACTCAACCTCTCTATTAATAGGGAAATATAGATTTTAAAACTCACCATTTTCTACCCATGATGTGGGCAAGGACATAAAAAAATGGAAAATAGTGACTGTTGGTAAGGGTGTGAGAAAACAGACACACCCCTATATACTGTTGGTAGGTTCATCTTTTTTGGAAGTCAATTTGGCCGAACAGATATCCTACTTAGGCTTAAATCATGTAGTAGGCACATCAGATCAATTTAATATTTAAGAGATGGTAAAGGGGTGCCGAGAAATTAATCCCAACTTTAAAAAAGCCTAGACCTAGTTATCTGCCATGTACTCTGGCTTTCTTTCTTCTTTTATTAACCATTTCTTGAATTGTGTTTCAATAACTTGTTTTATCATTAAAACAACTTTCTGAGGTGGGTATTTTTATTCTAATTTTGTAGATGTGGAAACTGAGGCCAGAGAGGTTAAATAAGTTAGCCAGTGGGTGAAAGAGCCTGAATTTAGTTCTAAAACTATGTGGCCTTAATCACTCTTTGGTTAGATAGTTAATAATTGATTCGTGATACCCAGCATACGTTAAATCTTACCTTTATTAAAATGATTTTCTAAGTTAACATATAAAAATGTAATGCTTAATTTTTTCATTAGAATGTCAGCCTGATAAAGGTAAACTTTTCATTAATGGAAAGTCTTTTACTTTTTTTCCTAGAGGATCTGAAGAGGCAAAATGCAGTTTTACAAGCTGCACAAGATGATTTGGGACATCTTCGGACACAGCTGTGGGAAGCCCAAGCAGAGATGGAAAATATCAAGGCCATTGCCACGGTGTCTGAGAATACCAAGCAAGAAGCTATAGATGAAGTGAAAAGACAGTGGAGAGAAGAAGTTGCTTCACTTCAGGCTGTTATGAAAGGTAAAGATAAAAACAGATCTATTTTATGATTTTCTAAGATAACTGATTCTGATGATTGAGAACATTTTCAGAAGGTCTTAAAATATATCCTGAGTTTCATTTATGTTTCATTTGTGGCTTTATGTATTACCATCTTCAAGATGTACTGTCATATTCAAAATAAAAGGGAAGCCAATGGGTATATCATCTGTATCTTTAACAAATTTAATAATGGAGAATTATGATGAGAGTGTTACAGAGATACTGCATTAAATGAAAACTATAGTTCATTATAAGGTTTAAAGCAGGGCTTCATAATGGATTTTCTTATAGGAGAGGCAGGCCAGTAATGTCAATGAATGAAGCTGTGTGTGGGCACAGGAAGTGTGCAGAACTGGAGAGACCTCCCATGCAAAGAGTGAAGTTACTATTTACACTTATTAGTTCCAGCTAATTATTGCCCATCCAGGCCAGTGTTGCCATAATTTTACATTGTAAAGAAAAATTTGGATTTTTATGTGAAATCTTCACTCAGTCTATGAGGTAGAGTGGCCTGTGGGTTAGAATAGGCTTTATGAGCTACCAGCTGGTGACCCTTGGTCCAAAGGAAGAGTAGCAGTTTAGTCTGTATCAACTTTTAGCACTAGTGCTTATTAATTCCTGCATTTCTGAAAAAATGATAATGAAATAAGCTGCCCCCTGAATCTTTGGGTTTCCAGAATTAGTTTTGTTAATAATATAAATGTGAAATAGTGATGACACTTTTTCCCGTCTTCACAGTTATGTGTCACTTTTGCCTTAGTACTCTGTGAGAAGGCAGGTAAGACAAGCACTGTTTTCTGAGTTAGTGGCCATCACCTAGGGATTACTCTAAGCCTCATGTTACATTCCTGACCATAACAGCTTACCCAAATAAGAATTCGTTTTTTTCACATGAGAAATCCAGAGGTAGGTAACCTAGGGCTGGGTACAGTGGTTCCTGATGTCATCACTGTCCTAGGCTCCTTCAGCTTTTCTTTTCCTTCACCCTTAGCATGTGGTTTTCAACTTCATTTTGCCTTGTGGCTGAAAAAAATGACTGCTCTTCCTCCAGTCCGCCTGAGTAAAGCAAAAACTTTCTAGAAATCTCCAGCATATTTCCCCCCGCCCCACTCCCTCACACACACTTTATAGAGGTTTCTGATTACACATAACTACCAAGGCATCTAGAAACTCTAGTTTTAAAATTGGGCGGTTGACTTCCTAAACAAAATTGGGGTTTTGTTAGTAAGAAAGAAGAAAGAGTGGAAATTAATGGACAACCAGCAGTGTTTATCACATGTTTTAAGATTGTATTAAAGATAAAGTCATTTTATAAAGACTTTATAGAATTTGTCTCAAGTTAGAATCTTGGGTTATAGTAAAAACATTCTGAAAATATATCCCTTTTCTCACTCTTTCAGGCATATAGTTGTATTGGGGTGACACGTTATATTTGTCTTAGGAGTCATAGTGTTGTATCTAAGAACATAGGGTTTAGAGTTGGCCTTAGGTTTGAATTCTAGCTCTGTTTCTTTCTGGTTATGAAATATTGGCCAGAGTATTTAACCTCTCCTAAGCTTTCCTCATCTGTAAAATAATATGTGGCACAGATTTATTGTGAAGATTAGAGATGATTTAAGGTCCTTAGCAAAATTTCTACGTGTAGTAAGAACTAGAAATGTTAGTTTAGTGCTTTTGTTTTTAGTGAATTAAAAGATTTCCAGAAACTAGGCTTAAATTCTTTATATAACTACTTTTAAAATTTTAGTGTGCCAGGACATTTTTTCCAGAATGCTTAGAAATATTTGGTGATGTTTTGTAGAAACAGTTCGTGACTATGAACATCAGTTCCACCTTAGGCTGGAGCAGGAGCGGACACAGTGGGCACAGTATCGAGAATCCGCAGAGAGGGAAATAGCTGATTTAAGGAGAAGGCTGTCTGAAGGTCAAGAGGAGGAAAATTTAGAAAATGAAATGAAAAAGGTATGAAGGAATGTATTCATCTATAGAAATATTTCAATCCTAATATTTTTGTTGTAATGCTTCAACTAATATCATTATGGTAATAGAAGTTGTACTTTTTTGTTTTCTGTTAGAGAAATTATTTGGACACAGACTTAAATATAGTACTAAACAATTTGATGACCTTCCCCCAGATATATGTTTGGCTGAGTCCCTCATCTTCAAATCTTTGACCAATTGCCTCCACCTCATGAGACCTATCCTGACCACCCCATTTAACATTGCAACCTGCCCACCTCCCTCCCCCACCTACCACAACTTGTTCTTATCCTGTTCTAATTTTTCTTTTTCCATAACATTTATTTCCTTATAATGTACATAGAGTTCACCTATTTATTATGTTTAGTACTGTTTGCTGCCTTTTCCTCCTTACTAGAATGCAAGCTTCACGAGGGCAGAAGTCTTGTTTGTTGTGTATCCTAAATGCTTAGAGTAGTGTCTCGTTCATAGGTGCTTAGTAAATATTTGTTGAATGAGTGTTGTTGCTTGGTGTTTGTGTCTAAACTGAAGCCTGAGAACAGATTTTAGTTTTCCTTCTTTCTCAGTATACCTTGGTTCCTGTGTGATGAATGTACTGCATATTATGCTTGAACATTTTACCGTAAGATGCCTGACCATAGAACAACTAAATATAAGATGAAATATTTTATCATTGAGAAAATTTAAAAAGCTTTTTGGCTAGTTTGATTATGTAAGCTTTTACTTTATTTTTTAATTTTAATTTAAAAAATTTTTATTGGAGTATAGTTGATTTACAATGTTGTGTTAGTTTTAGGTGTACAGCAAAGTGAATCAGTTATACATATACATATATCCACTCTTTTTTCTTTTCTTTTTTAAGATTCTTTCCCCACGTAGGCCATTACAGAAACTTTTTTGTTTTTTTTTTGCGGTACGTGGGCCTCTCACTGTTGTGGCCTCTCCCGTGGCGGAGCACAGGCTCCGGACGCACAGGCTCAGTGGTCATGGCTCACGGGCGTAGCCGCTCTGCGGCATGTGGGATCTTCCTGGACCGGGGCACGAACCCGTGTCCCCTGCATCGGCAGGCGAACTCTCAACCACTGCGCCACCAGGGAAGCCCCAGAAACTTTTAATTTATTAATTTATATACATACATATATTTGAAATCACATATAAAATAATAATTAGAGTTTGATTTTTCTTTTCAGTTGAATTAATCATAATCTTGGTTCATACAAGGACTACTTTTATATATTTAGAAGTTTATTTAATTTTTTTTATAGTGTAAAAATCATATGAGAACTCAACACCCAAAACAAAAGCTTGAACCTTGAGGAATAGTTAGTTACATTGTCTTATTTCAGGAAAAGATTGTAATTCAGCTTCTTCATGAGGATCTGACAATGTCTTCATGATCACTAGTCACTTAGTCATCTACCATAGTTAGCCAAAGTAGGTAGTCTTCAATTCTGTCAGGTCGTTTCAGAGTAATTCATAGTTGATGCTATCATTAGACATTTTATTCAGAGCCACAGTACCATTCACATGAGGATAGTTTTTTTTTTCATTCTTCTTATATATTCATAGTCATAATTTCTGCAGTCTGCCACTTTTTATCCTTTTTAAAATTTTTATTTTTTAAAGTTAACTTTATTTTTTAGAACAGTTTTTGATTTACAGAAAAATTGTGAAGATACTACACAGTTCCCATATACTCCACTCCCAGTTTCCCCTATTAACGTCTTAATGTTAGTATGGTACATTTGTCACAATTAATAAGTCAATATTGATTATTGTTAACTAAAGTCCTTTCTTTGTATTCAGATTTCATTAGTTTTTACCCAAGTTCTTTTTTCTGTTCCAAAATCCCATCCAGGATACCACATTACATTTAGTCATGTCTCTTAGGCTTCTTTCTCTTGGCTGTGATAGTGTCTCAGCTTTTCCTTGTTTTTAGTGACCTTTCTGTTATTTAAAAAAATCATCTTTAAAAGTTTTGTTATGATATGCATCACTTGGAATTGTGAGGTCATCGTTGCGTTAATAAATAACTCAATCTGTATTAAATTCTTTGCTGCTTCTCTCCTTTTTTTTCCCTGATGATTTTAATCAGCAGACCTCTATAAGCGTCCCAAATTAGCCTTGGCTGAAGATATTTTAAGCTCACATATCTTTTCCAAACAGGACTTAGTTCAAAATAAAATAAATGATGAAATGACTTTGCAAGCACTGGAAAACAAAGTGTGTCTCTCTTTTCTGAGAGATAACATTTTTTTTAAAAATCTCCACTCACATTTTGGCATAGAAAATGTTTTCCGTATCATGAACACTTTAGGAGAAGCTTGGACTGTTTTAAATTCAGTGAATAAGATTAATTTTCATTTTCACTAGAAGGAAAAAAGCTAACTTTTTGAGTCTGCCTTTGTTTCTGTGTGAATATACGTGTGTGTATATAAAATAAAATTAAGTTTCTTACCAACTTACTAGTTTATGGATGTTGTTTCCTTTTAATCCATGTTTTTGAGAATGAAGGATGGAAAGCAGCATGGTTTTAAGGGTTATTTTTTGGGTTTGTTTCATGTAGATATCAAAAGTAAAATGATAAATATCCTGTTTAAATAATTAGATGGAAGCCCTTTTATAGAAGCATAATTTTCTAATATTTTAGGAAATAAATGTTCTATTTTTTATGTTAAAAAACTAATTAGTCCTTTCAGTATTTGTAAGAGATTATGGTTTCATTAATTTAGTAACCAGAATTATAAAAATTATTTATTATATGCATTTCCTTTTATATATAGATATTTTCCAACTCAGTTACTCAACTAATTAAAAAGTCAAATTTGTGGCTGCTTTCACTTTCTGAGACAGACTGCATTCTGTCTGTGGAATGTGTATCTCTCTAAATAAACCTGCTTTCACTTAAAAAAAAAAAAAGTCAAATTTGTCGTAGTGGATCCATTTTCTTACTTATTCCCAAGTTCTAAACGGAATATTTGGGAAAGCTGTGATTATGACTTGACATTCAAAGTAATGCAGCATTTAAAAGTTAGACGTGGTTCAATCTTGTGAGTGCTAATACAGTGCCTGCTAGACTTATTTATTATACTAATTTTAATAAGTGGAGAGGTCAGAGTTTTTTAGAAAAGCAATAAATCAGTAAGTTGTAGCATTTAATTCTTTTTAACCGTAGGCCCAAGAGGATGCTGAAAAACTTCGGTCTGTTGTGATGCCTATGGAGAAGGAAATTGCAGCTTTGAAAGATAAACTGACAGAGGCTGAAGACAAGATTAAAGAGCTGGAGGCCTCAAAGGTTGTGAAACATTGTAATCCATTTGCTTGAAACCAAGGTTTTGCCCTAATGCTATGAGCAAAATTAGAATACTAGGGGGGTAAACTGTAATTTAAACTATGCATCTTAAGACTCTTGCTTTCTTGAAAATGCAAGAAAATGTTTGGAGATGATTTCTCCTTATGGATATTTAAAATAATGACAGTAGTGATGCTTGTGCTGCTTTGTTACAAAGTCAGTGTTTATTTTCTTATCAAAATGAGACCTGATCTCTCTTGTTTTGTTATGAAGGAAAATAAAGTTTTCAAAGGTGACTTTGTTTTCTGACATCAGCCCCAGAATTGATCTTTGACATAGCTATAGTGTGGCTGGATTTGTTGGCTATAAAGACGCAACAGAAAAAATACAAGGGGATGTCAAACATTTTAATAATTAAAGTAGGAAAGAAAGAAAAAAAATTTAGAGGTAGTAAACAGAAACACAACATAGGAATGTAGAAATACATATAGGAGTGTAGAAATGGGCATGTATCAATAATCCTAGTAAGTGATAATTACCTACTAAAAGAGACTAGATTTTAAAAATCTAAATTTATATTGCTTATAAGACGTATACCTAAAATAAAATGTAAAGTAGGATTGGAAAAAAAAAGAGACTTAAAGCAATGCCTTGTAAATTCTAATCACAAGAAACTTGGTTTAGCAATTGTAATATGAAACAGATAGGATGAAAGGAAAACAGAATTAATAGAGATAAAGAGGGACCCCTTCTAATTTATAATTCATCAATGAGATATGACAGTCATGCACTTGAATGCATCTTACATAGCCTTGAAATATGTGAACTAAAAAGTGACAATTATGAGGGGAAATTGACATTCACAATTATAGTAGATTTAAACTGTCCTTTAGCAAATGATAGTGCAAGCAGAAAAAACATATTAGTAGGGATATAGGGGTTTTGAGCAACTTGATTAATAATTTAGATGTAATAGACATAGAATCCTGTCACTAAGAGAGTGAGAGAGAGATTATATTTCATACACTAGTAGAGCATAGTAGTTAAGAGCTCAACATTTATTAGATGGATGACCTTGGGCAAATTAATTAATCTTACTGTGCTTTGGTTTGCCCAACCGTAAAATGGGGATAATACTACCTCCTTCATAAGGCTGTTATGAGGATTATATAAGTTAACACATAAGGCAATTAGGATAGTGCATGGAATAAATACTGTTATTTTTAGGTACATTATACTTTTCATAATGTCACAAAGGAAATGTCATCAGATTTTGAAGATTTGATGTTATACACATCCAAATCTCTGACCACAGGTTATTAAATTATTTACAATAAAATATAACTGAGATGAAATGTCTGGAAAATGAAAAAAATTTAACTCATATGGAAAAAAGAATTGTAAAATATTTAGAGTGATTTGAATTTTTTACTCAAGAATCTAAAAATAGAACAATAGTACAAACAGTATGAATGGAAGGAAATAATGCAGGTAAGAGCAGAAATTAGTGAAATAGAAAAGCAAAAGGAAAATTGTGAATATAATGAAAAAAATGAAAAAAGTAGTAAGATAGGCAAACCTGATAAGACTAATTAGGAAAAAAGAAAAAAGACTTAAACCATTATAAATGAAAGAGGGAAATAACTACAAATCAGTAGAGACTTAAAAATAATAAATACTATGGACAATGTCACAGCAATAAGTTTGAAATGAAGTAAGTTTGATGAAATGAAAAAATTTCTGATAGGAAATAATTAGCCAATATTGTCTCAAGATAAAATAGGAGAGCCGATGTAGTTAGTAACTATTAAAGAAAGTGAATTTATAGTCAGAATCTCCTTTTCTCCTGTTTCCTATCCTCCAAAAGACATTAGACTCAGTTAGTTTTGCAGACAGGTTTTTCCAAAGCTCTTGGAAAGAGGTAATCCTTATATTTTACAAACGGTGTTAGAGAACAGAAAAAGAGGGAAAGCTCTCCAACTCATTTTATGAGACATAACTTCATTACAAACAAACTCACAAAAAGGTATTAAAAGAAAATTTTAGATCTATCTCATTTAGGAATACAGAAACAAAAATTTTCAGCTGTGTAGTTAAAAAAAAGGAAAAGAAAAAGCAAAAAAGACATCATGATCAAAAAGGGATATTCCCAGGAATTTAGGATGGTATATCACCAGAAAACCTATTATTTTTATGTACCACATAAAAAGATTATAGGAGAAGAGTAATAAATTCATCTTAGATTCAGAAAGGCATTTGATAAATTTAAACACCCAATAACTTATTAAAGGGCTATTTATCAAACCTTCAGCAAACATCATACTTAATGATGAATGTTTAGCAGCCTTACGATTAATGATGGGAACATATGAGGAGGCCCGTGCTCAGTGATTTTGCTCAGATTGTTTATGTGGTCCTAGGTGATAAGATAAGCCAAGGTAAAGAAATGAGGCATAATAACTGGAAAGAAAGTGGTGAAACTGATTTTCTGTATAGGAAGGCAAGAGAATATTCAGACATACAATTAGGAAAGTTGTTTCCAGCAAGATCAACATGCAAAAATAGTAGTGTTTGTGTACCCCAGTAATATCCAACTTACAAATGCAATGGGGAAAAATTCCTGTTCACAATAGCAAACAAACAAAACCTATATTAGTTACCTGAGAATATATCTAAATAAAAATGAGTAAGATCTTTATGGAACACATTATAAATGAAAATTTGAATACATGTGTGCTCCTGAGTGAGAAAATACTGTATTGTAAAGCAGGCAGTATATCCCCAAATTAATCTGTAAATTCAAAATTCCCCTCAAAATCCAGCAGGGTTTAATAAGGAACTCGATAAGTAGATCCTAGAATTCATATGGACAAGTAAAGGATCAGAAATACACCCAGCAAAATTTTTTTTAATTAATTAATTGAATTTATTTATTTTTGGCTGTGTTGGGTCTTCATTGCTGCATGCGGGCTTTCTCTAGTTGCAGCGAGCGGGGGCTACTCCTCGTTGCAGTGCACGGGCTTGCTCATTGCGGTGGCTTCTCTTGTTGTGGAGCACAGGCTCTAGGAGCGTGGGCTTCAGTAGTTGTGGCACACGGGCTCAGTAGTTGTGGCTTGTGGGCTCTAGAGCACAGGCTCAGTAGTTGTGGTGCACGGGCTTAGTTGCTCCGTGGCATGTAGGATTTTCCTGGACCAGGGCTCAAACCCATGTTCCCTGCATTGGCAGGCAGATTCTTAACCATTGCACCAGCAGGGAAGCCCCGACACCCAGCAAAATTTTGAAGAAGGCAAGGTATGGAGACTTGCCCTACCTACCAGTATTAAGACTTACAGTAGCTTTACTGTTACTGTAGCTACTGTAATTAAGATAGTTTGTTGCTGGTTTAAAATAAACAAATGGACCAGTGGAACAGAATAGAGAGCCCAGAAATATATCCATATATATATGGAAATTTGATATTTGACAGGTGGCATTACAAGTCAGTGGGAAAAGTATGGATTATTTAAAAATAGGCTTTTAAAATAGTTATAAATATGGATTAAAGTGAGGTTAGCTTTCTACCTCACACTTTTCAAAAATTAATTTCAGTGAAATGTTTAAAAAGGAGAATATGTTATGTGAGATACAAAAACATTTCTTAAATAAGGTAAAAATACTATGAAGGAAGAGATTGACAAATTTGCCTACATTAGAATATAAAACTTCCTTATTAAAAGATACCACAAAAAGTTGAAAAGAAAATTATAGACTGTTAAAAGTTATCTATACCTGACAAAAAATTAGTGTCCAAAATTAATAAAAATTGCCATGTCCATAAGTGACAAATGGCCCAACAGAGAAACAAGCAAAGAATATGAACAAGCAGTTCACAAAAGAGGAAGTTAAGGAATGTGAAAAGATATTCAGTCTCACTAGAAATCAAGGAAATGTAAGTGAAAATCAAATGCCGTTTTATTCTAACCAGATTTAAGCCTTACAACATAAATTTGTTGTGTTTATCCACGATTGGAGTGTGTGAAACTCTTCCCACTTTTCAGCTGCTGTTGTGAAGTTGGAATCCCTGTTGAATATTTTGGGAGTTCTCCGGCCCTTGTTACTTCCCTTTACTTTCTCCTGCACAGATGCTGATACCATGTAATTCCATATAGATAGCTTTCAGTGGTTTGTCCCCACCCTCTAATTATTGCTTTTTATTCTTTTTGGTAGATGTTCATGTATTCTGAGTTCTGTTATCTTATTAGTTCTGTTGTTAGGGTGTGTGGAATTCAAGAAAATCCGTGTACCACACATTCACTGTCACCATCTTCCCAGAGTTCTGCTCAGTAGCTTTTGAATGTTAGAAATTAATTCGTTATTTATAGAGTCAAATATTTATTCTAAGAAGTAATAGCTGATAGAGTTAGTGGTTATATACCACCATTTTATATCTGACATATTGACTTTCCTTTATCATTAACTGAATTACCACCTCTCCAGGTGATAGGGAAAGTGCCTGACAACAGTCAGCACTTTGTCATGCTTGGTTAGTGTATAGTACGTTTCTGGTTGGCTGACAGCCTCCAGTGAAGCATCAAATGGCAGCTTAAATAATCATTTTAGTCCATGACCAGTGCTAATGTATTGTATTAATGGTCTAGGAGTAAAGATAACTGAAAACAGATCAGCCAGCTATTTCAAGTTGAAGAAATGGGAAGATAAAAGGCATAAATATAACCTTGAAAGTGAAATTAGACATAACCATTTGAAAAAGTTGAAAGTTAGTTTAAATGGCCACAATTTATGATGGGCAATTTGTAAGGAAGGGTAGAGCAAGTGATTCTTTAATCACTTTCTGGGGCAAGATTGCATTTTATTTTGGTTGGAACTATTTCAGATATTAGACTATATTGTTAATATTTGAAAATTATAGTTAATTGTTCAACAGAAATAAGACATTAAAAAAAAGATGTGATTTTAAAAAGTATTCTGCACTTGGCTTCAAGTTTATGTTCATTACAGTATGAGGCAGGTTGTTTTTTCCATCATGGCTTCCTCTTTTTTCCTTCCATGAATTTATGTCTATGAAAATGTCTCCTTTTTGTAAATTTAAGGCATTTGGAATTACCTCACCAGAAATCAAAGAAAAGCAAACTTGAAAGAGTATGATACCATTTTTATCTTTAGAAAATACTGTTTAAAAAACAACAAAAATAAGGGGCTTCCTTGGTGGCGCAGTGGTTGAGAGTCCGCCTGCCGATGCAGGGGACACAGGTTCATGCCCCGGTTTGGGAAGATCCCACATGCCGCGGAGCAGCTGGGCCCGTGAGCCATGGCTGCTGAGCCTGTGCTCCGCAACGGGAGAGGCCACAACAGTGAGAGGCCCGCGTACCGCAGAAAGAAAGAAAGAAACAAACAAAAAAACAACAAAAATAAAAAATAAAAAACAACAACCTGGGTTCACTGAGTATGTGATAAAATGAGCACATGTGTATGTTGCTCTGGGAATACAAATTGGAACCACGTTATTAAAAGCAAGGTACAAAACTGTTATGTGTAATCTCAATTGTATATTTACTCTGGTGATGATTATGGATAATGCTTACTATTAATTATTGTCAATTATGTTATTTTCCCAGTTTTCTTTAGTAAGTATATGTTTGTTTTGTAATTAAAAATTATAAATGTTAATTTGGGGGTAAATTTAAATTTACATAAATATAAATGTAAACTTTTTTCAAGGTACCTCCAGAACTTACCATCATACCTAAGGTAGACACTGTTGGAAATTTTAGTTTAATCGAATTGCATCTTTTTCAGGTTAAAGAACTGAATCATTATCTGGAAGCTGAGAAATCTTGTAGGACTGATCTGGAGATGTACGTGGCTGTTTTGAATACTCAGAAATCTGTTTTACAGGAAGATGCTGAGAAACTTCGGAAAGAATTGCATGAAGGTAAAAATATATTCTTTATATTTTTAATCTCAGTCTGTAAGAGAACTATGTAAGTAAAAGTGATATTGATTAATAACAGTAACAAATTCCAAAATGCCAATCTAACATGTTAGTGATTCAGTTTAAGCTTTGCAGTTGGTTTGAAAAGATATTTGGATTGTTAATGGTTTCTGTTTCCTCCAGGACCCCAGTAAGAATTCACAGGGCACAAACTCTGGGCAGAAAGATAATAGGAAGTTGCTGCTTAAACTGCTTTTGCTTCAGACCTATTTTGGTGGAGGTGAATTAGCAAAAGTGAAAATGGGACAGAGAGGGCAGATGGTATATTCTAGTGTTCTTAAGTAGCACCCCTGTTTATAAGAGATAATTTTGATTTCGCTAGTCTGGTAGCAGAGTGATGCAGAAATTGACTCTGTTTTCTCAGGATAGGGGAAATAGGCTCATCCTTTCCCATTAAAATATATGTTTGTCTTTAATTCTTTTAGTGAATCTTGTATACCTGAGATTCGTAACCTTTCTGTGTCACAGACTCCTTTGGCAGTCTTGTGAAGCCCTCTCAGAATAATGTTTTTAATACATAAAATACATAGAATTATGAAAGATATCAATTATATTATAAAACAGTTATCAAAATATAAATAACTGCAAACTTATAGTAATAAATGTGCTATTTTATCAGTGCATTAAATAACAAGGTCTAGTACCAGGTCTAATAACTACTGTAATTTTGAAGTATGATGAGCATAAATAATATATTAAGATATCTGCAACAACTGTACGGAGATACAAAAGTATCTATGACTCCTGTTAGTGACCAAGTCATGGGTATTGTTATACTTACTGTGGTTTGTTGTCTATATTTTATAATTGAAGGAAATGATAAATTTCAGTTAGAGGTTAGTGAAAATAAAGATCTAAATTTTTACCTCATCTAAATGCATGGACCTCTTGAAATCTTATATTCGTTGCAGGTTATACTAGTAACATGTTTTAATATGAAAATTTAGGACTGTGGTCATGGAAAATATAGCTCTTCCATAAATAACTCAGGTTTGCATAGGAGTTAGGTTTTTATCCCAAATAGTGGGAAGTTGAAATTATATAAGCCTACAGAATTATTTTATAAAATGTTATTAAAGTAATCCAGTGTTTGAGTCTTTGGCTCTCAGGAAATGCTTTTCAAAAGTGCTGTTGCAGTCAAAAAGACACTCAAACTCTGAAAGGATGTCCAGAAGAAAAAGGACTTTCTGTTTAACCTATGTGTCCCAACCCTTCCAGAAATAGTGCAAGACTACCAGACCTTCCTAATATACCTGGAGAAGTATCTGAGAAGTTTCACTAAAATGAGTAAGGGGGTAGAGTAATTTCTACTGAAACATTCACACCAAAAAAGTAGTATTTATGTGAAAAGAAGATAGTTAAAAATTGAGCAGCAGTGTAAATTAGAGCCTAAATTGGGGAAATTAGATATGCAACCAAGTGCAGTGCAGTTTCATATCATATGTGCTAGGAAGTGTGTTAGGAGGCAATGGTGCCATGAATAGGCTTCTTAAAAGAGGTTGTTAAGTGGAGTTTTGAAAGATAGGTAGGTGTTTGTCAGGTCGTCAGAGAGGAGCATGGCATTCAACGCCATTTGCATGTGGTGCAACAAGGTAGCGAAACTGTAAGAAATATAGTTCAGCAAGATTAAAATGCAATAGGCGTTGGAGCAAAATGTGAGACAGGAGAGGTAGACATGGGCCAGATCCTGGAGACCTTATGCTAAGGATTCTGGATTTTATCGTATTGGTAATAAGGAGGCTCTGAAGGATTTAGAAATATTTTTTGTCCTAAATAACAGCTTTACCGAGATAAGGTACCTGTTCAGTGATGTTTAATATATTCACAAAGTCGTACACCATCAGCACTACCTGCCTCCAGAACATTTTCATTACTCCAAAAAGAAATTTTGTATCCATTCCCCGTCATTCCCTATTCTCTTCTTCCCCCCAGCCCCTGGCTACCACTAATCTACTTTCTGTCTCTAGATTTGCCTATTCTGGACTTCTGTATAAATGGGATTGGGATTACATAGTATGTGGCCTTTTGTGACTGGCGTCTCTGAAGGGTTTTAAGCTTGAGAGTGGTGATGTTTTACCTTCTAGAGAGTTTAGTTTTACAGCAGTGTGGAGGATAGAATACAGAGGGCCAGACGAATGGCAGGAAGGGTTATGAAGAGACTCCTGTTGTAGTTGTCTAAGTCCTAAATCTAAGGCAGAAGGCAGAAGATGGAGTGTCATATCACACAGGAAGTAGCATTAGTAGGCCTCTGTCACAGTTGAATGTGTTGGGTGAGGAAAAGTCAGAAGTATGAGTTGTCTCTCAGGTTTCTGGCTTGGGTAACTGGGTAGATGGGCTGATAGATGATACCATCTATTCTTTTTTTCCCAAAGAAGATGGCTGAGCTGATGAATATCAGTAACACAAGCATTTACAAAGATTCTTTGACTTATCCTGAGAGGTCAAAACTAAATGGACTCAAGAAGGATTCCTGGATAACAGGATTTATTCAGAGTGTATTAAAGACAATTAGGAGTGGTTACTATGTGTTTTCCCTTTAGAGCAATGTTTCCCAAATTGTATTCCCTAGAACATTTGTTACGTGAGTGGCACTGTGGAAAGGATTTTTTTGTCAAATAAATTTGGGAGGTATTGTATTATATATCAACTTACAAGAGAACATAGACGTACTTAAGACCCTGAGTTCAAAGTCCTGCAGTAAAGAAATCTTTAAAAAAAAGTTTTTAACCCAAGGTTTCTGAAACTCACTGAGCACAGAAATCTTTTTTTCACATGTTGCTCTTCCTAGGAACACACTTTGGGAGACTCTGCTTAGACAGGTGGTGTGGGGACAGCTGCCTTGTCCTATGGCAGGTTGCCCCTGGGTTCTTGTCAGAGGCAGAATCCCAGACCGGATGGACCTTTGGTCAGGTCTAGTCTAGTTAGTCCTATGTTAAAGAAATTGCCTACCATTAAAATTCAGTGTTTTTGATTGGGGGATTCCTAAACAGTATGCCATCTCTTGGAGCAAGAGCGACAGCAGCACAACCAGTTGAAACACACGTGGCAGAAGGCCAATGACCAGTTCCTGGAATCTCAGCGTTTGCTGATGAGGGACATGCAGCGAATGGAAATTGTGCTAACTTCAGAACAGCTCCGACAAGTTGAAGAACTGAAGAAGAAAGATCAGGTGAATACCAGTTTTGTAGGACTTGTTTGCCTTGTTAATAAACCACTCCACCCCGACACATGATCATATTTCTTTATGTATATTATAGATTGACTTAAGCCTGAAACAAAGTTGATGCATGCCATTTCAAAAAACATAATAGCTACATTTGAGGGATTTTGCTTTTCAACTTTAGAAATGGCCTTGTCTGGGGGGAAGGGGAAGAACTGATTTAGAAATGATCCTCTTCAGTCTGCAGGATGCAGTAGTGCATATTTCTGAGAAAATCTTTCTCTGCAGTTCTGTCCAGTTCTCCTAGGGCTCCTGAATTGTGTTAATCCAGGCCATGTCTTTTGTGACATTGCTCTAAAAGCCTTATTAGACAGTGATGGGTGGGGATGGAGAGGCTGAGTGATATGAAAAGGCAGGTGTCTAGAGGGCTGCATACCCAGGATCCTGTTTTCTCCTTATCTTAAACAATTATTTAAATTATATGAGTAATACATAAATACATTCTCATGTTAAAATATTTTGGTTTAAATACAAAGTGAAAAAATAAAGTGATAAAGTGAAAATCTCCCTTGACATCTCACACACTTCCTTCGCGGAAATAACCACTTTTGTAATCAGGAATAATCAGTTTGGAAGGTAGTATTCCACACCACTTATATGTGTTTATAAGTGTATATTCAGTTTTCTTTTTTTTTCCCCCATACAACTGAAATCATAGTATAAGTATTTATTCTGTAGCTTATTTTTCTCATAAGCATCATCTTGGATATATTTTCACTTTAGAGATCTATCTCATTCTTGTTAGCTGGTAACATGGATGTACTATATTTGATTTAATCCTTCTCTTTGTAGTGGGCATCTAGATGGTTTCTTCTTCTTTTTTTTTTTTGTCATTTTAAATAGTTTTGCAGCTAATATCCTGTACTATGTTGTGTATGTGTGCAAATATTTCCCTAGGATAGCTGTGTAGAAGCTTTTGTAGGTACTGTAAGAAATATTTTAAATTATCTTCTGTAACTTAGGTTAGATTTTGTTTTTCAGAAGTTTCTTCCTTTTTAAATTTCTTTTCTCTTAATTGATTCATTCATCTTGTGTGTAGACACAGTCAACTTGAGGATTTAGATTCTAAAGTACAGATACAATCATGCTTTTCCTGCTTCCCATTAGAATAGTCTAAATTCCAGAACTGGTCATTTAAGGCCTATGTGCCAGCGTTGTGCTAAGGCTTTATATGTAAAGCTTTATCTCATGTGGTTCTCAAAACAGAAAAACACACAACAAAAGTTCCCATATGAGATAGGGACTAATGGCCTATCTGAGGGTTGACTAATCTCTGATTCCAGAGTCTAAGCACTTAATCACCACCCCCTTCTCCATGTACCTCACTGCTCATGTGCCTGCCCTCTTTTTAGTCACATGAGATTATTCAGTATTCCCCACATGCCTGCTCTTCCTTGCCCCTCTCCCATTTACGTACTTTTCTCCCTGGAACCCTTGCTTGTCTCCTCTCACACAATTGGCACTCATCTTACTGATTCTTCAAGATCCAGCTCAAGTGTTACCTTCTTTCGGCCCCCCTTTCTAGCTCCCTCAGATGAAATCTTTGTTTTCTCTCCTATAGAACCTTGTACGTGCTTATATAGTGATGTAATCGTGTATTTGTCCCTCCCCACTAGAGTGTTTTGCGGGGGGGGGGGCATTGAAGGTATCTTTGATCTTTGTTGAGTGAATTATTACATCAGCTTCAATCATTCATTGGTATTTCATATAAGTTTGTACATTTCAGATGGATGTGTAATGCTGTAACTTTTTCCTATTTGTTTTACATAATAAGCCGAAGGAACATTCTATGTAAATTTTCTTTCTCAAATCACTTGAAGAAGAGGTGGGTGATTTGCTCTCTTTTGTTTTGCCTTTCATGTAGTATACTTGTATATTTGTTTTGAGTGGTTAAAGAACTGTGGGAATCATTAAGTATAGATTACCTGGGTAATATGTATTTTTTCTTCCTAACTTTTAGGAGGAAGATGAACAACAAAGACTTAGTAAGAGAAAGGATCATAAAAAAACAAATGTTGAGGAAGAAGTAAAAATACCAGTAGTGTGTGCTTTAACTCATGAAGAATCTTCAGCCCAGTTATCAAATGAGGAGGTAAAATGAATCTATAATTAAAATCATCGTATACACAGTGTTAACCATTTTTAGCTTCTCATACATCAGTTAGTTACATTGTTCATATGGGAAGTGGGTAGTAGCTACTAGCTGAAAATTAGATAAAGTGATAATACTTTATTTTCAACTGTTTTTACAGTATTATAGGTAGTACACTTTGAAACACGCAGTTTCTCTCATGGTCTGCGAAACAATTAGACGTTCTTTTTTCTAGCGGTTCCAAAATTAAAACGTTAGAAGAAAATTTAAATAATATCTGCAAAATCTTTTTTGATATGAATAAATGTTTCTAATACTTTGAGATTTTGTTTAAAAGAGATTTTATCTAAAGTATTGAAACACTTAATTCTCTATGGCCTGTATTTGAGTATTATCAAGTATTAGATCTTAAGCCCTGAGAAGAGTGTGTGGGGTTTGGCAGATTGTGATGGAGTAGGGTAGAACATTTCAGGTATTGGGAATGGGCAGAGTAGAGAGACCTGGAGGTGGAAAGTGTAAAGTGGTGTTCCTATGGCCTCATCGCCTCTCACCCACATGTGGCAAGGGCCTCCTCATTACATTTTTCTGTCTTCAGCCTGTCCCGTTCCACTGTACCCTCAGCATTACTGTCAGATTTATTTTTCTTAAGTGCAGCTATAGTCAGGCTACTCCCCTAGTCAGAACCACCACTCACTCCCATTACCTACATAATTAAGTGCAACTTCCTCACTCAGACAGTCAAGACCCTTCATAATATGCACTCTCTTTTAGCCACATTGCTCATCTTGTTGTGCTATACTCTCTGCCTTGCACATTGGTTCCTTTACCTGGAATGCTTACCTCCCTCTGCCTTTCTGAGTTCTGGAATTCTTCTATTCATCCTTCAAGACTCAAGCTGATATCTCTTCTTCAGGGAAGGAAATGCTTCTGTTAATTGACTTTAGGGTAAAAACTAAGTTCCCCAGCTTGCCATACAAGGGCCTTTGGAGTTGAATTGACCCTTCCAGCCTTAGCATACTCTCCACTTCATCACAGCCAGACGTTTCTACTAGCTGTCCATGCTCATATGCATTGTTTATACTGTCCCTGCTGTTTAGAGATTCATACTTACTCCCCCACCACTACCTCCTTTCCCTGCCTCGTGAACCAGTTTCAGGTAAATTGGATAAGGGTCTTTTCTCACTTTCAAAGGTATTATGTTTCTGTTTAGTTTGCAGATTTACGCTGAGCCATGTAAAATCTACTTGCTGGTGGCTCATATTTCCATGTTTATGGATTATTTGACATTGAAAAAATGCTTTAAAAAAATCCTAGTGGACACTGAAAAGTATGATGTAATTGTTTTTGTACATTCTTTCTCTTGGCTCATACACTGAGAACCTTGCCCTGATTCTGCTTTGTCTTTTTTTTTTAATAGACTTCCAAGAGAATGTCTCAATTTTTGCGTACTGCCAAATATTATGTGGTTTCTGCATCATGCAGTCCTGTGTCCAGGAATGTTTGGCAAAGTTTCAAACTTAAAAAAAAATATTTTAGCAGGAAAACAGGAAAAGGAAATTTGTTGTGATTTACAGTGAAGCACTTAAAATTTTTTAATAGTGTTTTAACAGATTTATACTGTATATTGTGCATAACATTTTCTGACATTGAAATATAGCCTTTCAGATCTGATGTTTTGCAGTTTGAATGTTGAATGTACTTGTTTTGTATCGAGAGGCAGTGACAGTTTACTTTAGCCTGTTGATTTAAAGTTAATATGGAATGCTTTGGAGACTTAGATATATTGCTAAAGCCACTTAAAATTTGTAGGACCCTATATCTTCTTTAACCTAAATGCTTAGAATATGCTTTTCTCACCACAAAAGTAATATGTATTCATTATGGAAAATCTGGAAAGTACAGAAAGTCATACAAAATAAAAATAACTAATAAATTCTACTAGCCAGAGATACCACCACTAACATTTTGGTATGTACCTCTCCTTTCCCTCTTTTTCCATTTCCAAAGGTAACATATGTGTGTTTCTATTTGTACTTTTTAAACATAATACAGATTGTAACTGTACATGATGTTTTATGTACATTTTTTCCCCCACTTAAATCTGTCTTTAAAGGTTTTGGCACATCAGTAAGTGTTTTCCCCCACAATGATATTTAATGACTACCAGTATTTCAGCATGTAAATGTACCATAATTCCTTAGTCTCCTACAAATTGATTTGTGCCCAGGTTTTAATTTATAAAGGTGACCAAGTGTGACATAGAGAGGTTAATGCCATTGAACAAAAAGTTTAATGTTACAGTCCCTCTAGAAATGAGAGTCATGGTACACTGTGCAGAGTCACATGGAGAAGCACCAGAGTTGGTCATGAAGTAAAAGCAGGAGCAAGGGGAAAGCATGGACCACAGCCATTATTGGGAGTTTTGAGGGAAAGGTAGGGCAGGGTAAATAGCATAGGACTGGCTAGTTTGAATAAATCCAGTGGGCTTTGGGGCATAGAGTCTATCTTCAGTTTTCTGGTACCTGGCCCTGGGTTGATTTAGAGCAGGGGAAATACTGGCTTGGTGTGTAAGAGTTAGATAAAGGAGTTGGTTGGGAGTATCGACTTGAGATTGGCTGATTTAGATGTGAAAGACATATTCATAGGTAAGTTGTTTATTATTTCTAGGAATTAGCTAGTTTGGAAGAGGCAGTCCCTCCTCAGCCAGCAAGGCCTTCAAAAGGTCAAAAACATCATAAAATATAGAAAATAAGCATGATTAACACACTAACAGATAGTCAATTGTTTCATTTTTCACTAGTAAAAAAATTTTCATTATTATGAGTAATGCCATAATGCTATTATATATAATTCTTCTTTGTATAAAAGTCATGGACTTACCTGATTACTCCCTTCATGTAAGTTCTTGGGAAGAGAACTGCTGAGTTTAAGAGCATAAGCAAACATATTGTTGAATCATCTTTCAGAAACAGTGTAACAGTTTACATACCCCTACAAGTATATGTTCCTTATAAGTATTGTTATCAGCATGGTAGTCTGGTGTTTTTTAAATGGCCCTCACAACTTTCTTGCCCCTATCCCCTTCCTTCTTTGGTGTCACAGTAGCATTGTGTTAATATATGATAGCATTAGATGTCGTGTTCCTTTATAAGCTAACAGAATGCTCTCTCTCCAATTTTTATTAGGGTGCTTATTTGGGACCTTTGCCATAGCTAGCTCAGTATATACTAGATTTGTGTTCCTCAGCCATCGGAATTTCACAGATTAAAAAATCTTAAAAAAAAAAACTTTAAAAAGAAGTAAATGGAGGAATTAACATAAAAGTTGTCAACTTTTTATTATACCAAGTAAGGATATTTTTAAAACATTGAAAAATAATCTGTATTTTAGTCTTTTCCAGTTCATAAAAAGAAGGGCATTTAACAACAAAACGTAGAAAGGATAGTATCTTAAAATAAAAGCCAGTTCTTTAAATTGAATAAATTTAGTTTCAAGAAAAACTTGCTACATTTTCCTTGCTTTCTGATTTTCCTACAAACTGTGCTAGAATGGTACTGGTGTGCTTTTTTGACTTTGGGAGTGTGCTGCACCACATTAAAAAAAAATTGAAATGGAATTCACATAACAAAAAATTAACCATTTAAAATGTGCAATTCAATGGTCTTTAGTACATTTACAATGTTGTGCAACCATTACCTGTCCAGTTTCAGAAGATTGTCATTGCCCCCAAAAGAGACGAGACCCCTTATATCACTAAGGAGTCACTCCCTACTCTCCTTTCCCTTTAACCTCTGGCAATCACTAAGTTGTTTTTGGTCCCTGTGGATTTACCTATTCTGGATATTTCATAGAGATGGAATCGTACAGTGTGTGACCGTTTTCGTCTGGCTTCTTTCACTTGATGCAGCCTTATTTAACATGTTGATTACACCTTGCTTGAAACTTAGTTTCTAGCGTACAACATTATCCTCATTTCCCTTCTGTTCTGGGTACTCCTTCCTCTGTCCCCAAAATGGACAAAATTGATGTTTCTCAGGGCCTTGCCCTTGGCTTTCTTCGTATCCTACAGACTCATCCTAAGTGTTCTGATTTGCTGCCGTGGCTTTAATTATTACTGTATAGTGGTTACTCCCAAGTCTCTATCTAAAGACTTCTTTGTCCCTCTATTGGGTGGACGTCTCTACTTGGATATACAGCAGGCACCGCGTGTTCCATATACCCAATACTGAATTTCAGGAGACCTTCCCTGATTCTTATGTCTGGGCTGAATTCCTCTCCTTGAGCTCCCAGAGCATTCAGTACATAGCTGTAGCCTGTCATTTTATTGAATATGATATTCTAATAGCCTGTTTACTTGGTTCACTTGTTTATTTTTTTCATGAAACTAAGCATTTTGAAGTCAGAGATTGTTCACATTTGTATCCTGAGTGCTTGGTTTAGTGCCCAGGATATAGAAGACACTCAATAAATGTTTGTTCAATGAATATATGAAGGCAGCACACTAAAGATTGTCATGTGTAACGTGTGGCAAAATACTTTATAAAATATGGTAGTTTTTCTCTTTGAAAATATCAGGAATTGTCTAACTGGCAATGTATTTTCACATTTCAGGAGCATTTAGATAGCACCCATGGTTCAGTCCATTCTTTAGATGCAGACTTACTGTTGCCATCCGGGGATCCGTTCAGTAAATCAGACAATGACATGTTTAAAGATGGACTCAGGAGAGCACAGTCTACAGACAGCTTGGGAACCTCAGGCTCACTGCAATCCAAAGCTTTAGGCTATAACTACAAAGCAAAATCTGCTGGGAACCTGGACGAATCAGATTTTGGACCGTTAGTAGGAGCAGATTCGGTGACTGAGAACTTTGATACCGCCTCCCTTGGGTCACTGCAAATGCCAAGTGGGTTTATGTTAACCAAAGATCAGGAAAGAGCAATCAAGGCGATGACACCAGAACAAGAAGAAACAGCATCCCTCCTGTCTAGTGTCACACAGGGTATGGAAAGTGCTTATGTGTCTCCCAGTGGTTACCGCTTAGTCAGTGAGACAGAATGGAATCTCCTGCAGAAAGAGGTGAGTTATCTTCCTGGCTTCTCCTCTGCTCACTTTGAGGGATACTGGGTAGCTCTGGATTTATTGTTCATTCAAGAGATGATCCCTGGCGTCAGTGCTCGCACTTGTTGCCAGCAAATGAGTGTTAACCTGTATTGTCTGAGCCTTATCATTGTCTGCTTTGGCTGTTCCTGGTGATTATGACAGAGAAGGGAACTGACTAGCTGATTGTGTTAAGTGTGAACTTCTCCACCTGAAGTCACATCTCTTAAGTTGGAGAGATCTGCTTGAATAGCATAGCTAACTTTGTGTAGCCCGAATTTGGTTTCCTTGCAGTTTTCTATAATCTCAGTGTATTCCAAGATGCATATTCTTTCATCTTTCCTTGAGGTCTAAAGTACAAATGCTTTTCAGCAGTTGATGCTTAGAATGAGTTTAAGGAGGGGGTGGAAAATATGGGAGAGAAGGGAAGGCAACCTTTAATGAGGTTAATTTTCCCTCTAATAATATTTGCAAACTCAGAAGTAGGATTAGGAGATAAAAACTTAAATATGTATTTGCATAGTGCTTTACAGATTACAAAGCCTTTTCACATACCCCTTCTCTTTGAGCTTCTTGATAGTAATGAGACAATCAGGGCATGATTTTCTCCAACTTATCTGACTCAGAAAGGTCAAATGAGTTGCTCAAGTTTCCCCTTCGACTTAGTAGCAAAACCTGGGTTAGGATACAGGTTTCATGACTTCCAGTGCTTTCTTTTACTCAGGGCTACTTCTCTTTAAAGAAGCTGTTGATTAGCAAGTGGTACAGCTTATTAAGCCTGAAAGAAACTGTTCTCCTTGGTCTCATGCAGAATGTTTGGGAAGGTGCTGTTTAATTGTTTCATACCTCCTTTGTGCTTGGAGCTGGTGAAATGGTTAATTTGCACTCCACCCTTCCCCATCCCCTCCCTTGTTGGGTAGTATTGATTTAAATTGTGAGTGCCATGGTGTAGTACCTTTTGCTTTCCTTGTGTTTCCCTCAAATGCGGTGTTTTGTGGCCCTTAGCCTCTTGATGATAAAGTTGTGTCCCTTGTTTTCCTGTCATACTTATATTGAACTTATGATTTTTTAGAATCCAGCTGTCTATTGTAACTACTTGCCATAAGTCCCTGAATAACTTGTTTACTCCATTTTCTACTTTGAGTAACATAGGTAAGACTGCACATGTTCCTCAAGTATGTGATGTAGACTTGTTTTGTTCTGCCTGATAAGAGGTAATTTTGGTGCCCTTCAGGTACATAATGCTGGAAATAAACTTGGTAGACGTTGTGATATGTGTTCCAATTATGAAAAACAGTTACAAGGAATTCAGATTCAAGAGGCTGAAACAAGAGACCAGGTGAGTTTCTTTTGGGGTGTGCGAAATTGGTGAGCTGTTGTAGTTTTCATTGGAGGTGTTGAATTAATTGCCCTTCACCCCTCCCAATTTGCTTTATGAAGTATATTCATCTTGTTAAGTCTGAAATAATCTGGTACGTGCAACGTCAGTTACATTTCCAGTGGGAGCACACTATAGAATTTTAGCTTTTGTGTGTCTTTGCTTCATTAGCTTGCCCAGTACCACACAGGTCAGCTCAGCTGGCATATCTCCTCTCCCAACCTGTTCCTTCTGCCCAAGGCCTAGAAGTGTTATTGTCAGGAATGCATGCACACGGAAAGTGCTTTATGATACAGAGATTTAGGGAGATAAGGGGTTGGGTTGACTTGCTTCTAATTGGATAAAACTTAATTGGATATTACATTAATCAGTATTTGTACTCTTCATTGCTTATTGCCTAATTCTTGTCATAAATTTGTTGAAGTAAGTTTAATTTGCAGGGTCACAGAAATTAAGATTTGGTAGATTAGGTATGCTGAAACTGACAAGTACCTTTCCAAATACAGTGCCTAATAATGGGTTCCCTGATAACATTTAGGAAATGATGTAGAACTTCATGAGAGTAAACTTGTGAAAGTATAGGTAAGGAAAAAGTAACTTTTTTCTTATATTTCCAAATTGTTCTTTGGTTATTATGGAGAGTGTTACCCTAGTCTTCAAAATAAGCTTAAGCAGGTTAGAATGATGGTTTAATATTTTCAGATGCCTTTGGCATTAATTTTCTCCATATATGCTTTATTTTTTAGATGGCTTAGAGGTAAATTTCTAAAGCTATTTGTGAAGCCTCTATATCAGTAGTTGGTCTCTGATAGTGTGGTATAGGAATGTGGGGTATCTTGGATTCCATAGTCGTGTCAATAGACATTTTACTCTTGCTTCATCTGTGCAGGCACTTCGCTGGGTTCTGAGTATTCAGATACAGAGAGAACACCGTACTGCCCATAGGGAGCTTTCAGTGTTGCAATCCAAGCCATCAGTTCAATATGGTTTGTTCCTGTACATGTACAAGTAGAACTAGAGGATGAGCAGAGGCATCTAAATTAACTGTGGGCTGTTAACTAGGGAAGGTAACAGTTCAGCTAAGTTTGTTTTAGAGCTAGAGTAAAAATTAATTAGGAAAAGAAGTGGAGAAAGGGTGTTCAAGGAGAGGAAATGTATACAAAGGAACAGTTATGAAGGAAAATTGTGTGTTCTAGGAAGTATGAATAGTTTATGTGGCTGGGCATAAGGGGGGGTTGTGTGTGAGAGAGAGAGAAAGAGAGAGTGGAGAGAGAATGGGGGGAAAATAGTGGGAGAGGAAGCTACAAAGGGAAGGCCATGATGAGATCATGGAGGGAGGGGTGTGATGACTGAAGGGGTTTAAATTTTACCCTGAAGACTTTGGGAGGCATTTAAGGATTTTAAGTAGGGAAATGATATGATTTGACTTTCATTTTAGAAATATTTATTGTGTTAGAGTGGATTATAGATTGGCAGCAGAAAATAGAGTCAGGGAGGCCAGTGCCCTAGCCTAGAAGACCCAGGAGGAAAAGCAGATATTTTCTAATGAGATAATGGATATGAAGAATGTTTTGTTAACTGTAAAGCACAGTATAGTTGTCGAATGAGGTAATTCATCTCAATTTTTTCCCAAATTGACAAATTTGTTTCTCAGGAAAAAAGATTAGGTTTAAAAAAATTTTCTGGAGGTAGGGATTTTTTTTAAACTTATGAAAATTCTGGTACTTCCTTCTAATTGACGTTTAAAATTGCATAGGTGAAAAAGCTACAGGTGATGCTAAGGCAAGCAAATGACCAGTTAGAGAAGACAATGAGAGATAAACAGGAGCTGGAAGACTTCATAAAGCAGAGCAGTGAAGATTCAAGTCACCAGGTAAGTGAGGGTTTTAGAATGTGGCCCCTGGGAGATGACTGAGTTGTTTAAATAAAAGCGTTTTGAAAACCTAGTAAGGTTTCTTTCTTGCCCTGAAGATCTGGCAGTTCTGTTTTCCCTCAGATAAGAATATCTCAAACTGATCTTTCTCTGGTGTCTGTTTTACAGATTTAAGGAAAGTAACTTTTGCAATAACTCGTTAGTAAATATCAGGAGGCTCTGGTTCTCTTTTCCCCTTTGACTTTTATTAGGTTTTTCTGCTGCACAAGAAACCTGCTGACAAGAAAGATGCTAGTTATCTTCTTTTTGACTTTTTGAAAAATACCATGCATAGGAAAAAATGTGACCATATACAGATGTACCAAACACATCTGAACTAACATCTGTGTAACCACCAAGATCGAGTAATAGAAAATTAGCTAGTACCCCAGAAGCCCTCACTTTCCCCCTCCACTTACTACTTCCTCCCTAGAGGTAATTACAGTCCTAACGTGGAACACCATTAGATTAGCTTTGTCTGCTTTCTTATTTTAACAAATGAATCATATAGTCCGTATTCAATGAATGACACAATCATTCATTGTGTTTGTCTTCCTCCATTCAACATTGTGAGGTTCCTACTCACAAATGTGTGTGGTAGTTGTTATTTTCATTGTATACTCGTACCATTGTATGGATATAATTTATCCATCTTAATGTTATGAGCATTTGGGTTGTTTCCAGTTGTGGGATATTATGAATAATTCTACTTTGAAATTTCTGTATAGGGCTTGTTGCACATGTTGCTGCTGGGTATGTGCTTAGGAGTAGAATGCCTGGGTCAAAATGTATGTCAACTTTTGGAGATAATAGTGCCAGAAAGTGGTTGTATGAATTTATACTCTCCCCAGCAATGTATGAGAAGAATTCCTGTGGGTCCGCAGTCTCGACAGACTTCATTTTGTGTTATTTTAATTATAGCCATTTTGGTGGGTGTGTAATGGCATTTCATGGTGGCTTAGTTTGCGTTTCTCTTACGACCATTGAGGTTATTTAGCATTTTTCATGTCTGTTAGCCATTGGGATATCATTGTGTGTGTGTGTTTGTTTGTGTGTTTGAAATTACTTTTCAAGTCTTATGCTTGATATTTTATTGGGTTGTCTTTTTTTTTTTCCCCCCCCCACTTTTCTGATAGGAGTTCTTTATATAATCTTATTAGAGCCTTTTGGTGATGTGTCCCAAATGTCTTCTACTCAGTACCTTAGATTTTCATTATTTTAATGGTGTCTTTTGATGAACAGAAGTTCTTAATTTTAATGTAGTCAAATTTATTGATCTTTTCTTTATGATGAGGATTTTTATCCTGGTTTTTAGAAGAATATTTTCTTACCCTGGGGTTATATGAAGATATTTCATGTATTTTGTAGAAGCTTCATTGTTTATAGCCACTCACATTTATATCTAAAATCCATCTAGAACTGACTTTTATGTATAAGCTGTAGATATGGGTAAATTTTTATTTTATTTTTTTCATATGGAGAGTCAGTTCCTGTACCATTTAGTGAAAAGGTCACCTTTTTCTCACTGCTCTGCAAGATCATCTTTGTTAACTATCAAGTGAATGTACATGTGTGGGTCAGTTTGAGGACTCTTTTATTTGGTCTATTTGCCTATTTTTGTGCCAGATTCTGTGCTGTAATTTATAGTAAATTTTTCATTTGTTTCTTTAAATGAAACATAAAGTTAGAAACTTTACAGTTTAGAAACATATAGTTTCTAAAAACTATAAAAGTTTTTCTCTGCTGAGAACTATGTTTTCATTCGTTTCAACAGTATTTACCTTGACACCAGGCAGCATAGTTACAATAGCTACTTTAAAGTCTTTGATAAGTCCAACCTTGGTCATCATGGGGTTGGCATGTGTTGATTTTCTTTCCTCTTGAGAATTGGCCACATTTTCCTGATTGTTTCTATGTCAAGTACTTTTAGATTGATCTTGGAGATTATGAATATTTTATTGTGAGACTCTCAGTTCTGTTAACCTGATTAGGTTCGTTCATAAGTTCTGTCTTGCCTTCTGTAGTAGGTAGTTCTAATGTCAGTTCATTTTTAAAAGCCTTTGCAGTGCTCTTTTGGATGTGTCCATGTATGTATATAGCTCAGGGGTCAGTGTGAGACTTGTGCTGGTTCATGCACAGAATTAGGGGATCCTTTTTCTAGCTCTTTTCTCTCAGTACCACTCTACTTGTCAGCTCATGGGGACCCTGTCATGGCCCTGTGATCAGAAAAACAGTTGTTTGTCCTGTGCTGCTGCATCTGTTGTGGCTTCACAACTGGGGCAGCTCTTAGATTCATGCTGGCAGAAAATAGGGAAAAAAACCCAAATAAGTAGTAAACTGCAGTATGAATTGTTTCTTCCCGTTTTGATTTCCCTCCCCAAACTGTCTGCTTTTGCTTATGTTTTAGAGTCCTCAGGTAGTTGCTTTTTGTATTTTTTCCAGAGTTTTTAGTTGTAATAAGGGGAGAGAATGGCCTTGGTGGGCTTAGTCCATCTTGGACAGTGCCAAAAGTCTCCGTTCTCTCATATTTTTGTTTATTAGACATATCTTTTTCTTTCCACCTTCATTCAAAAAGGATACTCTGTGGTCAGGTATAGAATTCTGAGTATTTATGATATTTTCTTTCAGCACTTTGAAGTTCTTATTCCATTGCTTCTGGCTTCCATGTTTCTGATGAGAAGTCAGCTGTAAGTCTTATTGTTGTTCCTTTGAAGGTGAAATGTTATTTTTTCCGTGGCTGTTGTAAAGATGTTCATTTTGGCTTTTGTTATTAACAGTTTTACTGTGCTATATACCTAGGTGCGTCTTTCTTCATATTTCTGCTGTTTGGAGTTCACAGGGTTTCTTGGATCTCCAAGTTAATGTCTTATATTGTGATTGGAATATTCTCAGCCATATGTCTCTTTAAAAATTTGTTTTTATTGAGATAAACATAAAGTGCATAAATCTCAAGTGTACAATTTGGTGAATTTTAATGTGTGAAAAATTTTACTAGGGTAATAAATCATCATCTGCATCAAGATACTGAACATTTCTAATACGCTCATGTTCTTTACTAATAAGTAAATACCCCACCTGCCTATTCTTAGAGGTAGCCAGTGTTCTAACTTTTAACACTGTTTTAGAATTGCTTGTTGCTGGACTTCATATAAATGGAATCATATAGTATGTAGCCTTTTGCATCTGGTCTGTTGGGTCATTATGTCTGTGAGACTTATCCATATTGTTCTGTGTCTAAGTAGTTAGATTTTAATGTTGTGTATATTCTATAACATGAGTATACCATAATTCATTTATCCATTCTACAGTTGAGAGAGATTTGGATTGTGTCTGGTTTTTGGATATTGTGAATGAATACACTTGACATTCTTGTACATGTCTTTTAGTGGACATGTGGACTTATTTCTCTCGAGTATACATAGTAGTGAAATTACGGAATTTTTGAGTTTTTGCACAGGTATATTTTTAGCTCTACCAGCTATTTCCATTGGCTGTTACTTCTTCAAATATTTGTATATGTTAGATGTTCGCATTGCATCTGCATGGCTTCTTTAATCTCTCTTCTGTATTTCCCATCATTTTTGTCTTTGTTTATTATCTTCATATCACTAATTTTCTCTTCAAATAGGTCTAATCTGTTAAACTCATCCATTGTATTTTTAATTTGGATAATTGATTTTTTTAGTTTATTTCCATTTGGTTATTTTTCATCGTTTCCATTTCTCTGGTGGTTCTAAATTTCTGAACAGATCAAATACAGTTATTTTAAAGTCTGTTTCTAATAACATATCTGGATTCATTGTAGCTCTCTTTTTGTTATCTGTTTTGTTTTTTATCATTTCCTTTTGTTTTTTTTATCATAGTCTTTTATTTATTTTTAATTAATTTTTGGCTGTGTTGGGTCTTCGTTGCTGGGCACGGGCTTTCTCTAGTTGCAGCAGGTGGGGGCTACTCTTTGTTGTGGTGCGCAGGCTTCTCATTGCGGTGGCTTCTTGTTGTGGAGCATGGGCTACAGTAGTGTGGCTTGCAGGCTCTAGAGCACACACTCAGTAATTGTGGCACATGAGCTTAGTTGCTTCGCAGCATGTGGGACCTTCCCAGACCAGGGCTCAAACCTGTGTCCCCTGCATTGGCAGGTGGCTTCTTAAACACTGCGCCACCAGGGAAGTCCCTATCACAATCTTTCCTTGTGCATTCTTAACTTGAGGTACTAGACATTGTATGTGAAAATTGTTGAAATAAAGCCATTTTTCTTATGAGAGGCAGGCAACTAGTTGTACTAACAATCCTGGATCACCTTAATTCATTTATGGGAATTGCGATTATATGAAGTTGTGAAGGTTGGATTATTTTAACTTCTTCCCTTACTATAGGGTGTGTCCCTTTGGAGACCCAGTCCAAAGTGCAGGGTGTTTACCAGGGATCCCTTTGTGTATTGGGTCTTGGACTCTTAACTTTTGCCACCCTGTGCTGGGGTTTTCAGACGCTCTGCTCAGCTTCTCAGTGCTGTCTCTGCTTCTTTTGGAGTTGGCTCATGCTTCTGGAGAAGAGCTGTTCCAGATGCTGCACCCAGTTCTCCATGTGTCTTCATTCTGGTCCTTGGCTCTGTGATTCTTTTTTGCCATGTTCTCCCATGCCTTCATGTAGGTGTCTTTCATATTTTTGTCTGGTTTTCTTAATTAGCAGGAAGGTTGGTTCACATCACCTATTCTGCCACTACTGGAAACAAAATTCTGACAATAATCAGTTTTTAAATGTCTAAACAAATTTATTTTGGTTTATTTTATAACTCTTATGTATGAGTCATCAACTTTCACATAAACCCCTCGTCAGGAACACTAAAACTAATTCAAGAGAGTTTATCATGTGTCTTTTGCTCTTAAGTAAACCACCTTAGAATACTGCAGCTAGTTCAGGGAAGATTCATTTATCCTTTAAACTGGGGTTTTTTTGTGGACAGAGTTTCAAAATTTTTATTGATTTTTAATTAGCTCCTTTAAGAATAATATTTATAACTGTGTCACATGGATTAGTATCTATGTCTAGAGACGCATATAATGCTGTTGTTCATGTATGGCAGCGTATGACCCCTGGGGACTTTGGGTACTGCTTTGTGTCATCTGAAAGGCTGAGGCTTTGTACACAGTAGATGCACACATATCTGTTGAATGATAGATGAGTGGGGTTTGATGAGCTAATAAAATCAGTTCCGGACATTAAATAAGCAGGAGATGGAAGAGTTAGTTTCAGAATAACCAGATTCCTAACTAAATTCTCTGTGTATGAATTTTTTTTTTCTTTCAAGATCTCTGCACTTGTCCTAAGAGCCCAAGCATCTGAGATCTTACTTGAAGAGTTACAACAGGGGTTTTCCCAGGCAAAGAGGGATGTTCAGGAACAGATGGTAAGTTAACATTTAAATAAACATTAACTATGTTAAATATATTCTGTCTTGAAATAATCTTTGATGTGACTTTATCTTCCTGGCCAAAGTGGTTACCATTATGTTCTCCAGAGCCTATAGAACGTTAGTAATGGACAAGATTATGTAAAGACATTATTCTCTTTTTAAACCTACCTCTTGACCAAAAAAATTATCACCTTTAACTTAATTTTTCTTTGATTTGAGAAACCTAAATAAAATAAACTATGGACCAGCATTTAATTTTTAGCTCTAAATACAAGCTAAAAGTTGAAATCTTTGAAAGCCCTAGGAGGTACAGCTTTTGAGCAGTCACTGTGCTTTTCCTGGACAGCTAATATATTTAAAACAACCTCAGTAATTTCATAGGGTTTATGATAAAACATGTACCATAACTGCTGTGGCACTGGAAAACTTCCAGAAGGCTGTCAATTTTGAGAGGAATAGGAACAGAGAGCTTCTTAATAAGAGCTGCCTTGAACCTCTGCAGAATTGTTCTCCAGCTTTGGGCCTCTTCCTCAGCAGTCAGGCTCCACTTGCCTTGCTCTTCCTTTTTCTCAAAGTTGGAACCCTGCATCTGATGGCCCTTCATAAACTATAGCAGAGTTGGTCCTGCTGGGGTGATCCTACAGAGTTGCCTCTTGTCCAGCTCTTGCAGGGTTGACAGAAAAACAAACTCCAAGTTGTATGGTAATGGTTTGTTTTTGATTGGCATTGGGTCAGTATCTGAATGGCCTTTGAGCTGATCCCTAAATGCTGATCCCTCAACATGTCTGTTGAGAAACATCTCACTAATCAATGACCAGAGAGAGTTTCATATCTTTTCATTAATTAGAGAATATGAAATAATAATTGTTGATCTCAAGGACACTGTTAAATGCTGACAGTTTCGTAGTGTTTAGCCTCCTTACAATCCCTGTCCCCTCTCATCTTCCTTCTCATCTTTTAAAACTCACCTGCTTTTGCTAACATTTTTCAAGTTGATTCCACTTAAAATGAACATATTGCAGGTGACATTGAAGAATTGTTGAAATTAAGGTTGAGGTCTTGTGAACTTTAATATCTTACCATTTTCTTGAAATTACCTTTAAATGTTCTTACACTGAGAAAGATAAACTCAATTTCTTAGGCCCCTTCAAAGAAGAGTAGCTGTGGTAGTGGTTGGGATCTTAATATTTCCCCCGAACTATTTATTTTGAAAAATTTCAAACTTAGAGTTGTTTATGGAGTGAACATTCATAAAATCTTCACTTAGGTTTACCAGTTAATATTTTGCCACATTTTTACTGCTTGCAATTGTTTCTCAGTCTCTCTCTTTCATATATGTGTATGTTATATTACATATGTATTTGTTTATTTTTTTGAGCCATTTGGAAATAAGTTGTAGACATAATGACACTCCTAAATATTTCAGTATGTATGTCCTAACAACAAAGAAGTTTTTCTGCATAATCACAATACTGTTATTATATGCTTAAAATGTAACCATTGACCCTGAAAGTCCTTGATTGCTTTTTAGTGGAGGTTTTACTTTTTGATCAAGGAACTAGTCAAGGATCACGTATTGTATTTTGTTGTCATGTCACTTTAGTCTCCTTTAATCTAGAACAGTCACCCACTTTTTGTTTTTGGCTTTTATGACATTAACATTTTTGAAGCGTCCAGACCATTTGCCTTGTAGAATGCATTTGTCTGATTATTTCCACATGGTTCAAGTTAGACATTTTGGCAAGAATACTACATGGATGAAATGATTCAATGGAAAGTTCATAACAAGAGGCATGTTATGATGGGTGGTTCCATTGTTGGTGATGTTAAGTTTGATCACTTGGTTAAGGCGATCACAATCGTTTTAGAATGACTACATTAATATTGCTACCAACGGCAAACTTACTAAGTGAAGTTCAGCATTTCTTTGTTGGCCCTCCATATCCACGGTTTCCACATCTGTGGATACAGAGGGCTGACTGGAAGTGACTTAAGCATCTCAGTTTTTGGTATGGGAGTGTGTCTTGGAACCAGTCCTCTGCGGATACCAAGAGACACCTGTAGTTCTTTTTACCCTTAGAATGTTATGCCAGGTAAAGGTTTACAATCTGGGTGCTGTGTTCAAAAATTACTTGAAATGATTTTTCTCTCTGTGGTTGTGTTATCAATTTGATACAAACAGAAACAAATGGAGCTATGTATTACATTTTTGGATTTTCTTCTTTTTTGATTGACTTTTTTGTTTTTTGAACATGCAACATGGTTAATAAGTCAGAACTATAAAAGTATATAAACACTCAGAAGTTTCACTTCCATTCCCTGTCCCTTTCACCCTGTTCCCACCAACTCCTATACATGATCATTTAAATTTATTTTTGGTTTATCCTTGGTTTTCTCTTTACAAAAATAAACAAATATAAACATATTCTTCTTTCCCTTCTTTTATATCCAAAACGTAGTGGGATGCTAATATTTTGTTGTAAATGGGTTGAAAGTGAGCATAAAGCAACAATTGATTCTGGTCTGAAATAAATAAGAGCCAGTAGAATTAACCAAAACTTATGCATGACCTTGCCTGCCTACCAGCAGTCTATTTGTCCTTCAGGATGCAGCAGTCACCTTTTGTGGGAAATGTTCTTGAACCCTCTCCACTAATTAGGTACCCTTTGTCCTTTTATCACTGCTGTACCCATTGTCACCCATTGTAACCGAGTGTTACAGCACTCGTAGTATGGTTGGGTAATTTTTGGTTTACTTATCTTTCCCTCCACTGTACCATGTGCTTCTCTAGGGCAAAGTCTATCTTTTATCCCTGTATTCTCCATGGGCAGCAAATCGCCTAGTGTAGAGTAGTAGCTGCTGAACAAATGTTGGATGTGGAGTAATCTACACTTATGTATATGTTCAATGGTTAGTAGTAAAAATTAGCAGAAATACTTTTGCAGAATTTTATCTTATACTCAAATTAGCTGGACTTTTATATTGATATAAATTCATATGAAATACCTAAAATTGTTGTAAACATCAGCAAGTGGAAGAAGGAACGTGTTCCATTTTAAGAATGAGCCGCTCAAATGTCCTGCATTTCCTAAGCATAAAGCCTCTTGATGGCGTCTAATATTTGGGGTCCTTGGGCCATTCACAGTGATCCTGAGCTGGAACATATGTATATGTAATGAAAGATGAAGATACTGCTTTTTGTTTATCCCTGCCTCCTGTGGAACGCATGCTGTGAGGAAATAGGAGTTGTCTTGGAGTACACACTTTTTTTGATATAAGTCTTGATTACGTCCACCTCTTCCATTGAGCTAGAGATGCTGGTCCTAGGGATATGGGGGAAGAAATTCATTACTTTTAAGCTGTTGGTAGAAACAGTGGAGAATAAGCTCAGATACTTGCTTCATTTCCTGTCCCCCTGAATATATGTAAGGGCTGTAAACCAATAAATCTCTGAGCTGCTTTTTTTTAAGTCTTACAGAGCTTTATCATGTACTGTCCATCCTCAGCCCTCATTTCATTTGGCCTTTGTTTTTCTCTGGTGCAGTTATCAGCAGATAGGATTTACCTTTCTGGCTGTGATTAGTATCTTTTTCTATTTTAGGCAGTGCTGATGCAGTCACGGGAACAGGTTTCAGAAGAGCTGGTGAGGTTACAGAAAGACAATGACAGTCTTCAGGGAAAGCATAGCTTGCATGTGTCATTACAACAAGCAGAAGACTTCATTCTCCCAGACACTATAGAGGTAACTTATTTTCTGTAAGATCAAAAATGTAAACAAGTACATTTTCTGAAATGGCTACAAATTCTTTTTAAAAAAGTTTACAAATAACAAATGCTGGAGAGGGTGTGGAGAAAAGGGAACCCTCCTACATTATTGTTGGGAATGTAAGTTGGTGCAGTCACTATGGAAAACAATATGGAGGTTCCTCAGAAAACTAAATAGAGTTGCCTTATGATCCAGCAGTCCCACTCCTGGGCATATATCCAGACAAAACTATAATTCAAAAAGATACATGCACCCCTATGTTCATAGAAGCACTATTCATAATAGCCAAGACATGGAAACAACCCAAATGTCCCTCAGCAGATGATTGGGGGCTTCTCTGGTGGTGCAATGGTTAAGAATCCGCCTGCCAATGCAGGGAACGTGGGTTCAATCCCCAGTCTGGGAAAACCTGCATGCCGTGGACCACCTAAGCCCATGTGCCACAACTACTGAGCCTGCGTGCCACAACTACTGAAGCCTGTGCACCACAACTACTGAAGCCCGCACGCTCTAGGACCTGTGTGCCACAACTACTGAGCCTGTGTGCTGCAACTACTGAAGCCCGCGTGCCTAAAGCCCGTGCTCCACAACAGGAGAAGCCACCGCAATGAGAAGACCATGCACCACGACGAAGAGTAGCCCCCGCTCACCACAACTAGAGAAAGCCTGTGTGCAGCAACGAAGACCCAATGCAGCCCCCCGCCCCCAAAAAAAAGATGAATGGATAAAGAAGGTGTGGTACATAATATACAATGGAATACTACTCAGCCATAAAAAAGAACAAAATAATGCCATTTGCAGCAACATGGATGCAACTAGAGATTATCATACTCAGTGAAGTTAAGTCAGAAAGAGAAATTCCATATGATATCACTTATATATGGAATCTAAATATGACACAAATTTATGAAACAGACTCACAGACATAGGGAACAGAATTGTGGTTGCCAAGGGGAAGTGAGGGTGGTGGAGGGATGGACTGGGAGTTTGGGGTTAGTAGATGCAAACTATTGCATATAGAATGGATAAACAACAAGGACCTACTGTATGGCACAGGGAACTATATTCAGTATCTTGAGATTAACCATAATGGAAAAGAATGTATGTTTATGTATGTATAACTGAGTCACTTTGCTGTACAGCATATATTAACACAATATTGTAAATCAACTATACTTCAATTTGAGTGAAGTAAGTCAGAAAGAGAAAAACAAATACTGTATGCTAACGCATATATATGGAATCCAAAAAAATGGTACTGATGAACCTAGTGGCAGGGCAGGAATAAAGACACAGATGTAGAGAACGGACTTGAGGACACGGTGGGAAGGGGAAGCTGGGATGAAGTGAGAGATTAGCACTGACATACATACACTACCAAATGTAAAATGGATGGCTAGTGGGAAGCATAAGGAGATCAGCTCCGTGCTTTGTGACGACCTAGAGGGGTGGGATAGGGAGGGTGGGAGGGAGGCTCAGGAGGGTGGGGATATGGGAATATATGTATATACATAGAGCTGATTTCACTTTGTTGTATAGCAGAAACTAACACAACAGTGTAAAGCAATTATACTCCAATAAAGACGAAGAAAAAAAAAGGATTCCCTGGCGGTCCAGTGGTTAGGACTCTGTACTGTCACTGCTGAGGGCTCAGGTTCAATCCCTGGTCAGGGAACTAAGACCCCTGCAAGCCACGTGACGTGGCAAGCAAACAAACAAATACATACATACATACATACAGGCTTTATTGGGATGTAATTCACATACCAAATAATTCAGCCATTTAAAGTGTACAATTCAGTGGTTTTTAATATATTCTCAGATGTGTAGCCCTCACCACAGTATTTTCATCACCTCAAAGACAAACCTCTTACCTTTTATTCAGCCCTTCCTCCCCAAGGCTTAAGCAACTACTAATCTTTCTGTGTGTAGGTTGTCCTGTCTTTCTTTCCTATGAATGGAATCATACAATTTGTGGTCTTTTGTGTCTGGCTTCTTTCACATATCTTAGTGTTTTCAGTGTTCATCCATGTCATACCATGTATAAGTACTTCTTTGATTTTTATGACCAAAAAATTGTACTCCACTATATGGATATTTTGTTTATCCATTTGTCTGTTGATAGATATTTGGGTTGTTTCCACTTTGGACTATGAATAATGTTGCTATAAACATTCATGTATAGGTTTTGGTGTGGACATATGTTTTCATTTCTCTTGGGTAGAAACCTAGGAGTGGACTTGCTGGGTCATATGAGAACCCTGTTTTATCATTTGAGGATTTCTCCACATCCTCACTAACACTCATCGTTATCTCACATTGTGATTATAGCTATCCTGGTGGGTGTGAAATGGTATCTTATTGTAGTCTTGATTCGCATCTCCCTAATGGTTAATGATATTGAGCATCTTTTCATGTGTTTATTGGCCATTTTTATATCTTCCTTGGAGAAACGTCTATTCAGATCCTTTGCTTACTATTTTATTTATTTATTTTTTTGTGGTACGCGGGCCTCTCACTGTTGTGGCCTCTCCCACTGCAGAACACAGGCTCCGGAAGCGCAGGCTCAGTGGCCATGCCTCACGGGCCCAGCCGCTCCGTGGCATGTGGGATCTTCCCGGACCGGGGCACGAACTCATGTCCCCCTGCCGGCGGACTCTCAACCACTGCGCCACCAGGGAAGCCCTGCTTACTCTTAAATTGGGTTATTTGCTTTTTATTTCTTTGAGTTATAAGAGTTCTTTATATATTCTAGATACAAGTCCCTTATCAGGTAGATGATTTACAGATATTTTCTCCCATTCTGTGGATTGTCTTTTTCATTTTCTTTTTTCTTTCTTTTTCATTTTCTTGATGGTGTCCTTTGAAGCACAAAAGTTTTTAATTTTGATAAAGTCCAGTTTATTTTTTTCTTCTGTTGCTCATGCTTTCAGTGTCATATCTAAGAATCCTTTGCCAAATCGAAGGTCTGTATTATTCTTGTAGGACCAGATTGAGAGTGCACCAGAAATTAAATATTTGAAGGGGGTCACCATGCTGGCTTCTTGTGATATCTGTTTTTCTATATAGCACTTAGGGCACAGCACACTCAGCCTCCTGTCTACCGATAATTTTTATGGCATTTGCTCACTTCCATTCTTTTGTGGTTGGGAGAATCAGGGCTGCAAACCCAGACGTTTCCTGAGACATTCATAAGTATCTCCTTAACTTTTTCCAGACTTTATATTCATACGTTTTATTTTTTTATTTTTATAAATTTATTTATCTTTGGCCGAGTTCGGTCTTTGTTGCTGTGTGCGGGCTTTCTCTGGTTGCGGCGAGTGGGGGCTAGTCCTCTTTGCGGTGCATGGTCTTCTTATTGTGGTGGCTTCTCTTGTTGCGGAGCATGGGCTCTAGGCACACGGGCTTCAGTAGTTGTGGCACGTGGGCTCAGTAGTTGTGGCTTGCGGGCTCTAGAGCTCTCAGGCTCAGTAGCTGTGGCTCACGGGCTTAGTTACTCCGCGGCATGTGGGATCTTCCTGGACCAGGGCTCGAACCTGTGTCCCCTGCATTGGCAGGCGGATCTTAACCACTGCATCACCAGGGAAGTCCCTCATACATTTTAAAACCTTTCAACATGATGAAAAATACCATCTTAGGCTAAACCCAAGTAAACACTACAAACAGTATAGGCAAAGATGAGATTTCATAGAGCAACTCTCAAAACGAAATAGAAAATATATTTCCTGTAAGATCCTTCGGTGCTTTTTTTTTAAAAGAAATTTATAATTGTTAAATTTTTAAAAGTCAGACATTACAGAGATTTATAGTTTTGTAAGTAACAGTTTTTCCTAATCCTACCCTGAAGATTCAACCCCTACTGTTTGGACCTCGTTCTTTTTTCCCATATAGATTTTAACATGACTCTTAGTTTTTGTTTTTATTTGCTCATTTACACAGGCTCCGTTGCCTACCCTGCCATTAGCTCCTTGCTCTCCCTCTCCTTTCCCTGCCCTCCCCCAGCTTGTGGTCTCAGCTCAGGTTACTGACACTCTGGAGAGCTCTCTCTCCTTTCTGAACTGGTGACTGATCCCATCAAGGAGAAGGTGTTGGGGACCTGTCTATTTTTGCTGTCAGCATACCACTTCCCACCTCTGTTAAACTTTTCACTTGGCAGGAAAGGTTCCTCTCTTCCATGTTCTATAAGGACTTTTTGTACCTAGATTTAAAAAAAATTCCACGAATCCTTGAAGGTTATAACCAGTCTAGCCTGTAAACCTTGATTCTGTAATAAATCTTATGAAATTTTTCTTGATACAGTTTTTCAAGAAAAACTGCCTTTTTTTCCCCCTGCTGTTCTTTAATTTATATATACATTTGGTAGTTATCTAAGAATCCCAGTTTTTACTTTAGAGTTGCTTTAGGATATAATTGGGAGGATATTTGCGGGGGTGGGTGGAGGAGGAATTTTAAAAGAAGACAACAACAATTTAGGGAAAAAATAAAATAAGATTTAAACTGAATTTATTACAGAAAAACAGCTGATCACCTTAGAAAGCCTCTTTTTGCCATACCTGCCTCTGGCCTAACAGTACTTTGCTTTTGTGGTAGGTGTTCAACAAGTGTTTGTTTGAATGAATAAATGAATAAGTAAGTACATTTTGTCCTCTTGGAGTTCATACTTGCTTCTGAGTTTCAGTCTTTTTGGTCCTCATTCACTAACTCCCTTCAAATTTAAGCGGGTAATAGTGGAAGTGTCTAAGCTATTCATAGTGAATCCCACATTGTAAGTCACTTCAAATTTTAATTTTTCCATTTATGAAACAGTTCTGAGGGAAAAATATGTAGTTCACCCATACACGTTTTTTGGTTAGTAATGTTATTTCTTTAACATACTGAATAATAACATGGCATAACACCTGCCCCTTGAAGCCAAGAGTGGGTTGGAGTTCAAAGTCCTAAATTTTGAACCGTCTAAAACAACATCTGAAATTCTGGTTGCAGAAAATCTTTAGCTTTTTTTGTTTATTTTCTTTCACCCTTATAAACCCAATATCCATTTGTTTCTTGAATCTAGGCGCTCCGGGAGGTGGTATTAAAATACCGTGAGAACATCATTAATGTGCGGACAGCAGCAGATCACGTGGAAGAAAAGCTGAAGGCTGAAATACTTTTCCTGAAAGAGCAGATTCAAGCAGAACAGTGTTTAAAAGAAAACCTCGAAGAAACTCTGCAGCTAGAAATAGAAAACTGCAAGGAAGAAATAGGTGAAGATAAAAGTGATGTAGTTTAGAATTGAAGGCACTAAATAAAACTTTTTCTCTGGTTATAACAGTCTTAGAATGTAGAAAACAAAAAAGTATAGGAAAGAACTAAGTAAGGACTCAGTCCCTTTCTCTGGATGTTGATATATCCAGTGATTAGGAGTTAAAAAAAAAAAAAACCCAAAACTCATCTTTTTAGGGGCTCTGGTGGCCTCTCTGGCAATTACTAATAGATAGGAAATTCAGGACTTGAACCCAGACACTGGGGAATATGAGTAGATGGGTGGCATTTCCTTGCAGAACTCAGAAGTGTTAACAGACTCCTGCTGGGATTAGCTCCCCCCGCACCCCCGAGCTAGGTGTAGGTATTTGATGCAGAGACAGTTTATGCCATGGTGTTCTTGTGTGGACTCTCACTTTTCCTGAGCTTGATTATGATGCTGATTGGTTGGGGATAATTTTGAGAAAGGGGTGTTGGTCCCTCACCCCCATTCTGCCCACTGTGTTCAGTACAGCATTTGACTTTCATTGCATGAGATTGAGCTTATGGGGGAAAGGAGTGTTTTAAGAAAAAATTTAAATGCAAAATAATGACTAAATGCTAACATGTCTCCTCCTTTTTTCCTCCTAGCTTCCATTTCTAGCCTAAAAGCTGAATTAGAAAGAATAAAAGTAGAAAAAGGACAGGTGAGTTTCATGAGTTTCAGATTGATTCTGTCAGCAGCCAGTATTTATTTATTGAATCCTACTGTGCTAGACTCAAGGAATGAAATATAGTTAGGACATAGTCCCTGCCTTCAAGCAACTCCTGGGAAAAATACAGTGGAATATGGGCGTGATGATGGTAGAGACCATTTAATGAGAGCCTGCTCTGTGTTGACTGGAGGAGGTACAGGGAAGACTAAGATGTGACTTAGCCTGGAGCTTCCACTGTGGTGGAAGGACAGGCAAGCTGTGGTCTTGACATGATAGATACTTAAAGCTACAAAATACTTAGATACTTAAAGCTACAAAATCTTTTACAAACAGGAGGTGATGTTTTCTAGTTGGCTTAGAGTCTCCTTCTCTTAGACACCATGAACACCTTTTGGTAGATGACCCCATTCAGCTTACTGGCCTCGTTATTCATTGACTCAATGACCTTTGCTGCTGTGCTGCCCTGCCTTGCCACACTCCTGCCTGCACCTTGCCCCACTTCTGACATCTCACTCCAGGCTCATGCCCCTGACCCCTGTCTACCATCTTTCCAGCCCTTAATCCCGTAGGTTCATCTGTCTGAGTACCTCATTCAGACCTTCAGTTCCTTAAACTTTTCCTTTTCTGCTGGTTTCAGCAACTTCTTTCTTTCTTTCCTTCTAAGCAGCATCTGACATGGCTTGCCTCTTCAACTAGTCTCCCACTAACTCCTGCAAGCCCCCGATTCCTTGTTCTTGTGCTACCCTCACTTGATACCGCCTAACCCTGGATTAATCCTGGTGTCCACCTTCTATGCATCTGCCCCCAGCTGCTGGTTCCACTGGAATGAGGAACACTGCGTGGTCTTGCTGCCAGGTGCTGCTCAGTAGCCTTTCATTTGCTCTTTTTTAAAATTTTGTTTATTTATTTATTTATTTATTTATGGGTGGGTGGGTGGCTGGCTGGCTGGCTGGCTGTGTTGGGTCTTCGTTTCTGTGCGACGGCTTTCTCTAGTTGCGGCGAGCGGAGGCCACTCTTCATCGCAGTGCGCAGGCCTCTCACTGTTGCGGCCTCTCGTTGCGGAGCACAGGCTCCAGACGCGCAGGCTCAGTAGTTGTGGCTCACGGGTCCAGTTGCTCTGCGGCATGTGGGATCTTCCCAGACCAGGGCTCGAACCCGTGTCCCCTGCATTGGCAGGTAGATTCTCAACCACTGTGCCACCAGGGAAGCCCCTCTCCTTTCCATTCCTCACAGTGGACGTTTCAGTCGCCGCTCAGCTCGCCCCCTTGTGACAGCGCGTGGCGGCCTTGTGCCCCCGTCGTGAGCAGGGCCCACCTTCAGCTCCTCGGTCGCATGCTCTCCTGCTTTGCTTCCCAGCCTTCTCGCTTCTTCAGAGGAAAGGGTGACCTGTTCTGACTAGTCTTATGTCACTGCACATGTGCTTTGACTGGGTCGTGATGTCACATCTTTTCCTGGCATCCTCTCCATCTTCTCCTTCCAGTGTGGGCCTTGAACTTCTGCCTCTTTATTTGTCTTTTCCATTATGCATAACCAATCTCAGAGGTCTCCTGGTAAGAGGGGAAAAGTTTCTCTTTGGATTGTACTTCTTCCTACAGCTACCAGTCCTTCTTCCTTTTATACCCAGAGTTCTTGAAAGAGTCATCTCCACTGCCTGACCTCCCAGTCACTCCTCAGCCCACTACAATCAGGCTTTGGCTCCCACTGTGCTATCAGGTTACACTGGCAAAAGTCGCCAGCGTTCCAACGTGTCCCACCTTTCCCACTCCCTCTGCCACTGTTTGGGTTGACTTCAGTGCTCACCTGGCTCATTGTAACAGCCTAACTTCTTTCCCTGCCTCCAAAATTGATCCCCTTCAAATTGCATTTTCATATTCATTTCATATTCATTCATTTCATTTCATTTTCATATTGAAACTGCTCACTTGACTGTGAGCAGTCTAGTTTAAAACCCTTCAGTAGTTCCCTTTATCTATAGCCCAGCTGGGATCTCCTGCCTCACCACTGCCTCTCCGGCCTCAGCCTCCAGGGCCCCAGAACTCTGTGCTGTAATGTAGCAAGAGCTCACCTCAGTTCTTTAACTCATTTTTTTATACGTCAACTCCCTCTTTTTGGAGTATCTCCCTCCGCCTCCCGCTTACCACCCTTTAAGGGTCAGATGTCATCTCTTCAAGGAAGCCCTTCCCAACTTTTCTGGCAGAATTAAGTGCTTCTTCATCCATGTTCACATGGCATAGTTAACTTACATGTCTGTCTCTCCTGATTTTTCCATCCCCAGCCCTTAGAACATAGGAGGTGCCTAATAAATGTTTAATAAGAGAAAGAGTAGGTCTTGAAGAATCAATAGAAGATCCACAGATATCAAAGGGTAAGAAGAGCATTCCAAGCATAGCCAGTATCCAGGGCCTAGGAGGATGTGAGCTTGGGTGCATTTCTCCAGGCTGCAGGCTCCTCCAGGCAGATGTGCTGTGACCTGTAGGGAGTTTCTGTGTGTTTCAGCTTTTCCCTTTTTCACAGTTGGAGTCCACATTAAGAGAGAAGTCTCAACAGCTTGAGAGCCTTCAGGAGATGAAGATCACTTTGGAAGAACAGTTAAAGAAAGAAACTGCTGCTAAGGTGACATTTTTGTTGGTAGTTTCGTAAAAAAGCAGTGTGAAGAATGTAGAATCACATCTTCGCTGTTTAAAAAACAAAGCCTTGCTGCTTTGAAATAGTGCCACCTTCTGAAAGTTGGCAAGACTCTCCGCTTGCAGAAAGAAAATGGAATGACTTTATCTCAGTTGGGTTAGATGTGCACACTGCCAGCTCTGGAGGTCTGTGTCACAGGCTTAACTGGCTTTTTAGGCGTTGAGCTAAAGGCCATGAACCAAACTTGGCGCTGCCATAGCCAGAAGCATTGCTGTGGAAGTGCCATTCCATTCGATTCGTTTCTGGAATACTGTACTGAACCATATTTGCTGCCTAAATTCTGATTAGTCCTGTCAGAATAAAAATGCATGGGGCCAACTGTGGGGGAAGTTTGGTTTTGGTGGGCTGTTATCTAACCTTTAAGTGTAAAAATGTTGTGTATGTGTTATTTAATAGTTCTCTGTTTTTAGAAAGGCTCCTGCACAGGGGGTCCTCCTGAAGAGTTTCCCCGTAAGGAAGACTGGGGGATAGCTGGGGCTGCCTAAGGCATATTCATTGAGAATTTTCCTGGCAGATGCTTGACTGTTGTGGTTGTCAGAGGAAATCCCTAAAGATCCTGTCCTGTTGCTATGACAGCTACTGATCATACAGCAGCTGCTTTTTGATGATTAATCATTGTCACCAGGCTGCTGGGGTTGAGGGGTGGAGTATGGCGCTTTCATTCATTTTTTTTGTTTTGTTTTTGTTTTGTTTTTTTGTTTTTGTTTTTTTTTGTTTTTGTTTTTTTTTGTGTGTGTGTGTGTGTGGTACGCGGGCCTCTCACTGTTGTGGCCTCTCCCGTTGCGGAGCACAGGCTCCGGACGCGCAGGCTCAGCGGCCATGGCTCACGGGCCCAGCCGCTCCGCGGCACGTGGGATCCTCCCGGACCGGGGCACGAACCCTTGTCCCCTGCATCGGCAGGCGGACTCTCAACCACTGCGCCACCAGGGAAGCCCTCATTCATTTTTAATTTGGCTCTCATACTCAGTTCAGTTTAGGACCTAGAACAAGTACCTTAGGCAATGTGCACCCTTGCCCTGTAAAGATAGAGTCAAAGGGAGACTAACAGGATACAGGAATATGATGGGCACCCACCTTTCCTCTCTAGTAGTAGGAAACGACAAGTGCCTAGATTTCCTGAGTGATTTGACGTATGGCTCTCCAGCATTAATCCTCATTCAAACCTTGTATTTTTTTAGGTTACTGTTGAACAACTAATGTTTGAAGAGAAGAACAAAGCTCAGAGGTTGCAGACAGAACTAGATGTCAGTGAACAAGTCCAGAGAGATTTTGTAAAGCTTTCTCAGACCCTTCAGGTGAGGCATTTGGGGAACCCCTAGACAGAACGCTGAGGCGGCACTTTTGGGGTTCTTGGTACCCAGGAGAATTTGCTAATCCCTGACTGGCCCACTGACAATAGCTAGAGGATTAGAAATTATGGCTGCCCCTGCCCCAGCTCCAAATGCCGGCCTGGTCATTTAAGCTGGAAACCCTTTTCTTCTTCCTTGCTGGCCCTTAAGGGTAAAATATAAAGTCCTTAGCGTAGCATGTAAGACTCTTCCCAGCCAGGCCTATCCCTACGTTTTGTCCATCTCTCTGCCTTACATTTTATATTCTATGTTCTGATTTTTAAAAACTACTTGTGGTTCCTTGCCCACAGCACGTGTTCCCTCTGGAAGCATGGCCCCCTTGCTCCTTTCTTCCAGGGTCCTGCTTAGCTTTGTCCTCCCTGTGGAACCCTCTCTAGGTCCCCAAGCTGGTATAGTGACATTTAGTATATTGTGCTAAAACTCTATATAAGCTTGTTCTTTTCCCCCAGCTGAACTGTGGGTTCTCAGAGGTCAAGGATCAGGTCTCATTCATCTCCATAGTCCCAGCACCTTATACTGGGTCTGTTACACAGCAGCTTTGGGGAATTGTTTTTTGGATTTAATTGTTCTTGCTGCCTCTTTTCTTTGAAGTGAGTAGTTTCTGTTGAGTTAATCTCCATTTCAGCTAAACCAGTCAGAGTAAACCAGAAGGTCTAGGCAGGAGCCGTCTGCACTTACCTCGCTGCATTATTTCTCTAGGTGCAGTTAGAGCGGATCCGGCAAGCAGACTCCTTGGAGAGAATCCGGGCAATTCTGAACGATACCAAACTGACAGACATTAACCAGCTCCCTGAGACATGACACCCTCATGGCAGGACTCTAGCCTGCACTTTGGGTTTTTAACTCATCTTTAGAGCAACATTAATTATTATTTAACTCTTAACTGAAGAAGAACTCACACACAGAAAAAGGAAGACTGGAGAAATGCTTAATTCTAGTGGGGAGACTGTGCGGCACGGAGCAGCAAACAGCCAGGGTAATTTGCAGTAAAAAAGACCTTTCAACTGGGAATGCTAGCCAGACTCCAGACCTGATTCCAGGGAGTGTGGGATCAGATTTGGTGATGGAGGAAGTGCTGTTTCCTTGCCTGCTTTAGTCAACATTTCCCTGCCCTTCAGCACCGTCCCAGTAGTGTTTGAAATGGCATTTCCTGTTCATAGCTGTTGCAAGAGAGAATTTGTTTCTGTTGTCTAGAGTTCATCAGTAACAGTATTCAGCTAGCAGACAGAGGTGGAGTATGCCGTATGAATATTTTATATTAAAATATGAAGTTTGAGAGCAGCCCACTGGCTAGTGACTGTATTTCCTAGCTCAGTGTATTTTTTTTTTTTAACCATTTTATCTTGCATTGGAGGACCTTAAATGCTACTGAAACTTGCCTGAGAACCATAAGACGGTGGCAGACAACCAATTCAATGGAATTGGAACCGAATTAATTATGAGGACTTGCAAACTTGGCTGGGGCTATTGGAAGTTGAGGTTAAAGGAAAAGCACAAGAAACTGTTTGGAAGCACTTTTCCTGCTACCTGGGTAAGTTTCGTGGACTCACAGGTACCAGGGTCAAGGTGAACTGGCACCATCTACTCTCCTGAAAACTGTTTTAGTTTAGTTATTGGATCAGTGGAAAAAATATTAATAAAACAAGCTATGTCTGACAACATCTAGTATAAATTTATAAGTCTGCTGCTTATTTTATTTTCAACTCGAGTCAGTGGGCCTGAGTACATACTTGTTTCAAAAGTGTCAAATACAAAAATGGTGAAAACTAGGTTTGGCAGATACCTATTTTGTATTTTTCTTTTATATTTTAGACCTGGAGTGTGATAATGCTTATGGTGAAGTTGGGGAAAACCCAGTTAGTTGATCAGTTTGGAAATCTGCTTTGTCATTTCTATGAGATTAGATTCCTTTCCTGTGTGGATAAAGTTTCAATGAACAGGTTGTCTTTGCCGTAGCCTTATGAAGTGTTGCAGAAAGCACAGAATGGATTTATATTCACTGTTTACCTGCAGTACTGTTAGCCAGTGGAAGACTACACCGTTTAATTCATCATACAGATGGTTCAAAAGTAAAACTGTTGTTTTCAAATTTTTGTGATTGGTGTTACGTAACGGCAGAGTACTTGAAGGAACCATATGGAAATTAAGTGGATTGAGTAGATTGTTTGGCTCACATAAAGCTACAGCTTTGTTATAAATGAAGTCATAATGGACTAGCCCTAAAGATCTTTATTTCTGTCTTCCATAGGACAGGACAAGGTAAGGCCTACATACCTCATTCCTTGGGCTATTGCTGTAGTCTTACATTCATGATTATGAATTTTGAAAGTAAACACTAATTATGGAAATAGTGCTATAGGCTTGCATGCATGAAACATTATTTTAATTGGTCTAAAGTCCCTTTGTATAAAGTACTACTCTGTTTCCTTTAAAGGAAACATGTATCCTCATTGAGTTACAGGGAATTTTATTAATTCCAAAAATGCAATCACTTTAAATTATATTAGTGTCAGACTAGTCCCTTGGATAAACTCCAAGCTAATTTGTTTCAGATTATTAAAATTGAAATTGGCACCATAAATCAAGATGGATAATTCATAACCTTCCTGAACGAACTGAACTACAACTCCCAGGGAACTGCTTGGCTGAGACGGGGTACCTTGCTGATGCTGATGTTTTTCTCCATAAGATGGTACTGGGCCAATAAAATTCATGATTAGGAAACTGTTAGCAGTCTCTACAGTGGCAGATGCAAATTGTTGGAACCCAGTTTTTTGAGAAAAATATGCTAGAAAAACCCAAACTGAGACTAGGTTTTGTTAACAGTCTCTACTTCTGGTATGAAACACTTCTTTAAACTGGGTTTTCTTTATAAATGGGAAACTGATTTAGAAGGTAGTATTTAGCCCTTCAAGACAAAAGAAAAGGTCAGCTGGGTTTCACGAGTGTTCCTGTGCTTGTATTCAGTCTGTGTACACGTGTTCTCATGCATGTCTAACCTGATTTACCTCTTACCTGTAACCTACCTTACCATGTGGCTTTTAATTGGCAGTCACTCAGCCATTTCTAGGCAGGTACAGTATTACCTTTCAGAACTCATTGGCAGGTATAAAAATATTACCTAATGCTAAAAGACAAAATCATATACTGTATACCAAGCTATTTGTTTCTCCATTTGAGATCCTACATGTGCACCTCATACCCACTCAGTGACATGTATTGGGACACAGAGCGCAGCCGAACTCGGCTCTGAAAGGAAATACTGCCTGTCGAGGAAGTGAGCCAGCAGTGGCCTTGCAATTGTGGATACCGAGTTCTGCTGTGAGCAGATTTCAGGTATAACCATTTGTTAACTGTACTGAAGGCGTGTCCTTAAGAAGAAAGTGTTCAAATTAAAAAAGCTGCTGTCTAGTATACTGTGTGGCCTTTTCCTTTGAGTTCTAGGGTTCTGTCCCTCTTCAGAGTCATATTTCTGGTGCTGCTACGTTAAAATGCAGCTTTTATTCTTGTTCAAATATCAAGAAAACTCAGTAGGGTTCACGGAGGTCTGGCAATGTGCAGCTGAAGGTCTTGGGCGCTTTTTTTTCCTTTTAAATCCTAGGCCCTTGCTGAATACAATCATATACTTGAGCTTGTATATAAACCACATTCCAATGTTTAAATAAAAGCATTTATTCAGTCATTATAAAACAAGTATAAAAAGTGATGAACAACCACACCAAAGTTCATCCTTTAAAATGCCTCTTTATAAATTAGATAATGCTACCTGTTCGTTTTACAATGAGTTTAAGCCTTCACTTGTGTTAATTTCAGGTGTGAATCTGTTCCTGGTGGTGTCAGAAGTTTACATGATTTCGGATATCATTAATTTGCTTCACCATTTCTCTTATGTGCTCACCCCTGTAAAATCATAAAGTTACTCACTTTGGGTAATACAACAAATGAATAAACCATTAATATTGATTCGTAAGACCTCAGTAATACTGAAGTATCTTAGAAGTGCTCTGCTAGAATTAACGGCTTAAGGTTTCAGATGGATAGTAATGGTAATTCGTTTAAGGCTAGAGGTAGCAAATATAGTAGTGGAACTGCTGGAAATATTTTTGAACATATTCACTGGGGAATACCTTGACCACACAGCAAAATTATAAAGAAAGACATCCTTTTTAACCCTCTCAACTTTTAAGTCCTTATCTATCAGCATCATACACTTCCTGTCCTGGTAATTACTTGACATGCAAATGTCAAGTGGTCTTATCTGGGCAAAGAAAGGTTGATTTTGGCATTTTGCAAAGGAAAAACTACCTCGCACTAACAGCTGATTGGTACTTACTCCTCCTTCAGGATGGACTGAATGCACTTTCGCTGGTAGGCGCTGAGAGTAATGGTGGGCTTCTGAGGACTTAGTACCTTTTCCATCTTTCGTTGCTGATAGTCTTTTTTCATAGTAACCTTGAGTATCAAACAGAACATAGACACTTTAGCTATGGTTTGCTATACATTTTCATAGTATCTGTTTCAGTCTGTTCTTTTTACATTTTATAAAATTATTTTCTGTAGAAGGAACACTTTAAAAAGTACCAGAGGTAGCCACCTTGTGTCCATTCCTACCTGTTTGATGGCATTGCCCAAATGTCGAAGTTGATCAGGTATCAGCTGTAATTCTTTCTTCATGTCTCTCTCACTGTCAGAGAGAACTGGGAGCTGAGAGTGAAAACTGTGGAGTACTTTTTTCATCCTGTAGAAGAGGTAAGCAAACATCTCAGCTTAAGATCTCAGCTCCTTAGGAGGAACACAATCCTAACTAAAGCTCCTAATTTAGGAATCTGGTGTCTGTGAAGGAGGCCTCCACAGGATGGGTTTGGGGAAAGCATCACTGCACTGTCTTCCGTAGAATACACCTCAGAGGGGTATCTAGCACCCGAAAACTTAATAACACTAGTAGTACCTGACCTGAGTAGGGAACGGAATGCTATACAGTTACACGGCCCACTGACCTGGTCATGATATCTTCTTGTTTTTCCTTGGCTTCCTCATATTTGTCAGCTAAGCGCTCGGCCACTTCCCGCAGACTTTTCCTAATGGCATAAAAAGCAAGAGTCTCTAGGAGTGCACCTTGATGGTGAAGCCAGCTAATGTGGTTCAGTATCTTAGGGTGAGACACAGTTCCAGTCTAGCGGAACTATTTTTTTTCTCCCTTGTCTTGGCACTTACCTCTCCTCTCGACAATAATTGAGATCTTCTAGTTGTTTCTTTTTTTGGTCACATAACAATTTGACCCTTCAAGAACAAAAAGAAATTTAATCAAAAGCCAGGTCTAGGCCATTATACAGTGTCAGCTCCCAGCCAGGGACTGATTGGTATGTGAACAGAGGCCATCCTACCTCCGCTGAATCTCCTCCTTTGCCAGGTCCTGTTTAAGAATGTACTGTTCTCTGAACACCTGGGTGGCTCTGCTGATGAGCTGAAGGCATTCTTCGGGAGGAGGAGCCATATCTTTTTCAGATGATCTTAAAAACAAAAAAAAGTTTCTGTCATTACTTTGCTCAGCTGGGTAAAACAACTGAAGACAGACTCACGTCTTTTTACACTTCCTGTTTGTCTTTCTCAAATGCTTCCACATCTGTGTGTTCTCTCTCTATTCTCACTAGCTGATTAAATATGCCCTGTGTTTCTTCCAACTCCAACATAGTAAAAAGTATATGAAAAGAAATAGCTGAGGACAGGCTGAAGAGTAATTACAAAACAGAGAAGGGAGCCAGTTTTTAAAACTGATACGCCCTAAATTACATACTTCAAAAATGCTGGATTTGCAACACTACGTTGCAGAATGCTTCTAATATGTTTTTCAAAGGAATCCGGGGTTTCAGCCAGAATACGGAGGGGAGACTCTGCCACTTCAACATCCTCTCGGGTACAAAGCAGGGGAGGAGACACTGGATGGACTGTGCTTCTGCAAAATAAAAGAAAAATAAAATTTACCATGGAGTTACTTGCTGTAAGTATAGGAAAACCTAAATCACACTTATCCAGAATTCTGAGGATATAAGAAACTATGAAGTGTTACAAATACTCTCAATGGCAATTTCAGAAAGCTTGAAAGACTGCAAACTTTAACAGCATGGCCAATGACTGACTTTGCAATGATTCAAATCTGGGAGTTTGTTAATAACGTTACTTTATAGACAACTTGTATTTCAGAGAGTTGGCAGAAACATGATTTGAAGGTATCTAGGTCACTAATATTTAGAAGTTTTTTTCGCCTTTGGGATTCATGTTTTTATTCTGAAGTATCCTAGTATGACTAGGTCTTATTTTACTAAAGGTAGGGTAGGATTTTAAAAACATGCTGAGGCAACAGGCAAAAAGGCACTTTTTTGTAGTGATTTTATTACTTTTGTTCAGTCTTGCTAGTTTTTAGTCTCTTGTAGTATAAATATCACAAAATTGATAGTGAATTATTTTCTTTTCCAAATGATGTCACTTCTCAAAGAGTATGGAAATCCTTCTAAGGACAGTAAATTAATGCCAGTGTTTTGAACTATGTCAATATCTAGAAGCACATGCCTTCAAATGACACCAAGAGACTGGGGGGAAAGGGGTCTAGTGTTCCAGTACTCCAGTGGCTTGTTAGACACTCCTATTCCTGCATTTATAAAACTCAGAATGACCTTCCAGAGCTGTTGAAAACGGTACTTATAGCTTAATATGGGTTCCTTAAGGGGAACAAAGGTTATGAGTTCAGCTATATACCACCTTTCTTCCAGAGTCTACATATTCTGTGATGTCCCTATGAGTCTGGCAGAGATGGAGAAACTGGACTTTGAAGTCAGAAAGCCTGGTCTTTGCAGCCCAGTTCTCTGTGTTCCCTGTGACTCTGGCCAATGTACATAACCTCTCTGTCCCTGATCCCTCCTCTACAAAATGAGGATAACGGTGCTGTCCTTAGTGCAGGGTTGCTCTGATTGCCGGAGGCTTACTTCTGAGCCTGGCATATAAAGTTTAAAATCATTAAATCAGGGACCTCCCTGGCAGTCCAGTGGTTAAGACTCTGCGCTCCCACTGCAGGGGGCGAGGGTTCGATCCCTGGTCCGGGAGCTAAGATCCCGCATGCCATGTGGCGTGGTTAAAAAAAGAAAAAGAAAAATCATTAAATCTAACTCATATTAATGATGGAGTTCAGTATCTTAGTATTCTTTCCACACTTGGGTAAAGTTCTTAACTCTCCGCTAGCTAAAGGAGATGCCAGAAATTATGCCTTAAATAAATCCTTCCAGAGATGGCAGGAGCAACAGAAATAACCCTCCCTCCAACCCTCAAGTCAGAAACCAAAGCATAAACCATGTATCTTCAGTCCGGTTACTAAGGACATCTTCCCAGCTTAGATTCTGCAGAATTAATGAGAGCTGCGTGGGAATACAAAGGGGGACGTACAGTAAAGGCCTTATGAGGCATTCGTAGTTACTGGTGATGCAGATCATTGTAGGCCCCAGAATGTCAGGGACAATCCAGAATCCTCGGATCGGAGCTGGCTGCCTGAGAAAAAAAAAAACACACAGCCATAGTTAAACTACAAAACAGCAAAAGCAGTGGATCCAAAAGCAACGATGTGGCTGAGGTTTGTGGCCTTCTCAGGGCTGGGTCGACAGTTGGGTGGGACATGGTATCAGTGCAGTAACCTCAGAGGTGGTGACTTGGAAACCTGTATTACTTACAGCTCTGATCGGTTTGAATCAAGCTGTCACTCAGCAGCCAGACGTCGCTTGACTTACAGGTCACTCAGGAACCCACAGCCTCATGGTGCTCACTGTAATCTCGGCAGTTAGCACGATACGATGAAGCCAACTCTTTACGTCTCTGTCTCTTCCTCCCAACTTGCACATAAGCTCCAGCTACCTCTGCATGCCTAGCCGAGCGCCCAACCCAGATTAGGTGCTCAGAAACTGTTGACTGAATAGTGTCTTTCTCACCTTAAAAATTCAGTGCAGGCCAGCATCTACATCACAGGACTTAATTTACTGTGCACAGCACGCAGCTCCCTCTCAGTCTTGGTCTACTTCACTGAAGAAAGTGAAAACTGGACCTCAGACAGGAACTGTCTTTCCTGCCAACACGCTCACCCCACCCCCACGGCTCACTTCTGCCCCAGACTGTCGACGCCATCTCCGCTCGCGTCTTCTGAGATTTGCTCCGTCAGCTCTGCAATCACAAAATCTCCCTACTGTCCATTTACCCTCAGCTTATAAACAAGCTGACATCTCTTCCATTCAAAACATTCTGCACTGTAGTTTCAAGCTCTCTTTAACCTATTCCCTCTTCCTTTCCCTTTAGAGCCAGCAGTCTTTCAACAGTAGCCTGCAGTATTATTTCTCCTTCCACATCTCTCATTTGCCTTTTTTGCAGGGGAGGGGAATGGTGGTGAGGGAGTCTGGGAGGTTAGAAAAAATTTTTCTTCTGTATTTCTAGTGTGAAATCTACATACAGAAGAGTGCATATAGACACTCTGTGACCACTATCCAGGCCAAGAATGACAGCAGTATAGGGGCCTGAGACCTCCCGTATGAACCTCCTGATCACAACCTTCCACTTGATTTTTATGATACTCATGTTTTCGTTTTGCTCCATAGCTTTCCTATCTATGTATGTATTCATTCCTAAGCAATACAGTTTTACCTGTTTTTGAAATGTATATATTATATATACATATATATTATAAATGAGATTTTATTATCTATTTTCCTCATTCACTTTTCACCTGTGCTATCCGCTCCCACCCACAAAAGCGTTTCTCCGTGGTTCTCGATGAACCCCCATGTTGCCAAATCTGGACACTTGAGCGCTCTTCACTGCTTTGCTGTACTTATTTGATGCTGCTCCCCCTGCCTCCTCTCTGAAACATCCCCCTCCCTGGCACCCTTACCCCGGATTCTCCTTCAGTCTCTCTGGCCGCCTTTTACTTGTTTCCTGCCTGGGCTGGGCTCCTCGCCCTCCACTCACTGCTTGTAAGAAAGTGTTGCTCAAGACTCTATACTCAGGTGTCTTCTCCTCTAGGCCCTTTCCTGGGGAACCTTCATGCTGACAATTCCCACATCCATACCGTCCTAGCCCAGACCTATGTGTCCAACTGCCTATGGGCTCCTCCACTTGGATGTCCTTTGGAACAGAAGACTCCAAGTGCCCCCATTAACCCATCTTCAGTCTTCCCACATCCACTTTCTCCTACGTCCAATTTTTCTGAAGGGTACCGCATCTACCGTTATCCCGGGTAGAAACCTGGGAGTCACTCTAGATGTTTCCCTTTATTCTATTAATCAAATATTTACTGAGTATCTACTAGGCACCCTGTCAGACACTGAGTGTACAGACATAAGGCGATGGTATAAAGTATGAAACAGACAGACATGGTCTCTGCCTTCGTGAAACATTTATATTCTAGTAGTGGTGACAGACATTAAACAAACAAAAATATCAATTTAAGTATGTGCTACAAAGAAAAAGAATAATAGGAGAACCCAAAGGGGTTCTGGGAAATCAAGGGAACCCTTTATGAACTGACATTAAGATCAGAAAAGAATCAGCAAGTGAAGACTGACAGGGGTTATGACTGGGGATATACCTCCCAGACAGAGGACACAAAACGTGGAATGGCTGTGGGCAGAGGAGAGCTTCTGATGCACAGATACTCTTGGGGTGAAGTATCATGTCTGCATGGGAGTGTAATATACGTATATACCTGAATTACTGAAACAACAATTGTTATCTGTGTTTAGAAGGGAGAGAAAGTCCTTACCTGCATGGCAATGGCTTCGTACAAAGAATGTGTTCTACAAAGCATTTCTGTTCTGTAGCTAGTTCCTGTAAACTGTCCTTATCTTCTTCATCTACAAAAGAACACATATATAAGTTAAATAACAAAAGTCTCCAAATTAAAATGCTGACGATATTAGTTAAATGCGGTTAAGTTCTTGTCTCAGACCATTGCTTCTTAAAGGCTATGCCTCTCTGACATAGAAATCTCCTTTCCACAGGGGTCTAGATTTCTGCCTCAAGAAGGAAAGTGGATTTTCCTTGGTCAGAAATGCAGAAACGTTTCATTCAGGAGAACAATCCCAGAAATCATTCCCTTCCATTCTCTTCCTCACCCACACCAATTTTACTTTTATAACAGCTTTTTGAAACGTAATTCACAATACCACACAGCCCAACCGTTTAACCTGTACCATTCAATGGGTTTTTAGTATATTAAAAGAATTGTACAACCATCGCCACAAAAAATTTAGAATATTTTCGTTACCCAGAAAGAAACCCCCCTGATACCCATTGGCAATCGCTCCCTAGTTTCTGCCAATTGCCCCAGACCTATGCAACAACCACTAGTCTACTTTCTGTCTCTGTGGACTTGCCTGTTCTGGACACTTTATATAAATGGAATCACACAACATGTAGTTACCTGTGACTGGCTTCTTTCACTTAGCATGATGTTTTCAAGGTTCATCCATGTTGGAGCAGTTACCAGTACCTCCTCTTTCTGTAGTTGAATAATATTCCATTGTATGGCCATACCACATTTTATTTATCTAATCATCAGTTGATGGACACTTAGCTATTTGGCTATTATGAATAATGCTGCTATGAACATTCGTTTAGAAATTTTATCCAAGTATGAACATGTTTTCATTTCTCTTGGGTATATACTCTGGAGTAGAACTGCTGGGTCATATGGTAACTCTGTTTAATCATTTGAGGAACTGCCAGATGTTTTCCCAAAGTGGCTGGACCATTTTACATTTCCATAAGCAGTGCATGACTGTCCCTATTTTTTCCAACACTTGTAATTGTCTTTTTAAATACTAGCCATTTTAGTGGGTGTGAAGTGGTATCTTGTGGTTTTGTGGTATCTCATTTCCATGACTGAACATGTTTCCATGTGCTTATTAGTTATTTGTATATGATCAGTGGAACAATGTCTATTAAAATCCTTTGTCTGTTTAAAACATTGGGTTATCCTTTTATTATTGAGTTCTAAGAATTCTTTATATACTCTAGACACAAGTCCATTATCAGATACATGATTTGGAAATATTTACTCCCATTCTGTGGGTTGTCTTTAGTGTTTCCTTCTAAGTGGTCTATAGTTTTAGTTCTTATATTTTAGTCTTTGATCAATTTTGAGTTCATTTTTTGTGTATGGTGTGAGGTATAGTCCAATTTCTTTCTTTTGCATGTAGATGTACACTTGTCCCAGCACCATTTGTTGAAAAGACTATTCTTTCCCCCATTTAACTGTTCTGGCACGCTTGTTGAAACCAACTTACTGTAAATGTAAAGGTATATTTCTGGACTCTCAATTCTATTCATTGACCTATATGTGTATCCTTATGCCAATATCACGCTGTCCTGATTACCATAACTTCGTAAGTTTTGAAGCTGGGAAGTGTGGGTCCTCCTACTTTGTTCCTGTTTTTCAAGATTGTTTTCGCTATTCTAGATCATTTGCAATTCCATATGAATTTTAGGATCAACTTGTCAATTTTTGCAAAGAAGCCAGCTAGGATACTGATAGGAATTACACTGAATATATGTATCAATCTGGGGAGTATTGCCATCTAACAATATTAAGTTTTCTGATCCATGGGATCAGATGTTTTTGATCTTCCTGTTTATCTTTCTCAAAGATCACATGGGATGTTTTTCATTTATTTAGGGTCTTATTTCTTTAAACGTTTTATCGTTTTTTTTTTTAATGACTTAATTAATTAATTAATTGGCCACCCCGTGCAGCATGCAGGATCTTAGTTCCCGGACCAGGGATCGAACCCGTGCCCCCTGCAGTGGAAGCACACAGTCCTAACCACTGGACTGCCATGCCACGGAATTCCCTGTTTTGTAGTTTTAAGAGTGTGTTTTGCATTTCTTTTGTTAAATTCATTCCTAAGTATTTTATTCATTTTAATGCTATTGTAAATGGAATAGTTTTAATTGCTTTTTAGATTGTTCACTGCTAGTGCACCGAAATAGACCCGATACGTGTTTACTGATCTTGTATCCTGCAACCTCTCTAAACTCATTTATTAGTTTAAATAGTTTTTCAGTGGGCCCCTATAATTAACTGTGTAAAAGATCGAGTCATTGGAGAATATAGTTTTACTTCTTCCTTTCTCATCTGGATACGTTTTATTTTCTTTCCTTGGCTAATTTCCCTGTCTAGAACCCCCATTATAATGTTGAATAGAAGTAGCTAGAGCAGACATCCTTTTGTTCCTGATCTTAAGGGGAAAGTGTGGAAGGCAGAACTTGTATAACAATTAAATCAGACATTTAGCTGAAGACATTTCTAAGCAAAGTGTTGAAGATGTGGTCTGATTTCTTCTTGCCGATTACAGTATAATGTGAGGAAAATATAATTGAGGGAAGAACTGTTAAACAAAATGGAACAAGGACTTGATGATCTAGGAAATTCTCAGCCTATGTGGATGGCAAAAGATGCTAAAATTAAGAGTCACCTTCCGGAAACATGTTTTAGAGAAAAAGCCACTGGTGTGACTGTTCAGTCTTTTGCTAATACCTCAGAAAGATCAAAAGTTCAGAATATTCAGTCACACAAAAGGCTCTTTGACGAGATTAAGAGCATGACTTAGATCCTTCAGGTCTCAGCAGAAGCCAAAAATAGAGGTGTGATTATATAGGGAAGATAGTGGATGAAACTCTACTATAGTGACTCCTCATGATACACACAGGAGACCCAAAAAGTTCCTGAGAATTTTATACCCACAGAAATACCACTGGCTTGAACTGAAAGGGTCAGAGGATGAGAGAAGGCTATTCCACCCTCAAAATTCTATAGGCAGAAAACAGGCTAATAAAACTACTCAACTACAAACAAATACAATCTTTCCTGAAAAATGAAAGATTACTCAGAGGGCAGAGCTCCAAGCCCAGAGGATTATCCCCAGGCCTTGAAACACAATGGAATTTAGATTTTTAAATTTCTTGGAACCTATTGTTCCTTTTTCCATTCCATTTTCTCCCCTTTTGAACTAGAGTATCTATAAGTGATACCTATGCCTGCCCCACATTGTGTTCTGGGAGCAGACAACTGTTTTCTAGTTTCATAGGTCCACAGATAGAGAGTAATTTTGCCCCAGGGTAGATTATACTTAGAGTCTAACTATAATTGATTTAAATGATTTAGATGATGACATTGCAGTACTTTTTTTTTTTTTGCAGTACGCAGGCCCCTCACTGCTGTGGCCTCTCCCGTTGCGGAGCATAGGCTCCGGATGCGCAGGCTCAGCGGCCATGGCCCATGGGCCCAGCCACTCCGCGGCATGTGGGATCCCCCCCCGGACCAGGGCACGAACCCGTGTCCCCTGCATCGGCAGGTGGACTCTCAACCACTGCGCCACGAGGGAAGCCCTACATTGCAGTACTTTTGAGCTCAGGACTTTTAGATGAGATTATGAACTTTGTGTGGCTATAGGGACAATGTATTTTGTCAGATGTGAATGTTTAGGGGCCCCAGGTGGAATGGAGTAGGCAAAACGATGGACTCCCCAAAGATGTGTTTTAATCCCTAGAACCGGGATAATATGCTAGACTACATGGTAAAGGGGAATAAAGATTGCAGATGGAATTAAAGTTGTCTATCAGGGCTTCCCTGGTGGCTCAGTGGTTAAGAATTTGCCTGCCAATGCAGGGGACACAGGTTCGAGTCCTGGTCCAGCAAGATCCCACATGCTGCAGAGCAACTAAGCCCGTGCGCCACAACTAATGAGCCTGCACTCTAGAGCCTGCGAGCCACAGCTACTGAGCCTGCGCGCCTAGAGCCTGTGCTCCGCAATAAGAGAAGCCACCGCAATGAGAAGCTCACACACCGCAACAAAGAGTAGCCCCCACTTGCCACAACTAGAGAAAGCCCGTGCGCAGCAATGAAGACCCAACACAGCCAAAAATAAATTACTTATTAAATAAATTTTTAAAAAGTTGTCTATCAGATGTCTTTGAAATAGGAAGATTAGCCTGGATTATCTGGGTGGGCCCAGTGTTATCACAAATTTCCTTAAAAGTGAAAGAGGAGAGGGGCTTCCCTGGTGGTCCAGTGGGTAAGACTCAATGCTCCCAATGCAGGGGGCCTGGGTTTGATCCCTGGTCGGGGAACTAGATCCCACATGCATGCCGCAACTGAGAGTTCGCATGCTGCAACTAAGAAGTCCGCATGCTGCAATTAAAGATCCCTCATGCCACAAGGAAGATCCCACGTGCCTGCAACTAAGACCCGGCATAGCCAAAATAAATAAATATTAAAAAAAAAAGTGAAAGAGGAAAGCAGAAAAGAAAGTCAGGGTTATACAAGGTGAGAAAGATTCAACTTTGTCCCACATAGCTGGCTTTGAAGATGGAGGAAGGGGACTAGAAGCAAAGGAAGGCAGAAGCTGGAAAAGGCTAGGAAATGGATTTTCCCTTAGAGCCTCCAGAAAGGAACACTGCTTTGTCTAGTGCGATCATTCTAGGACTTCAAACCTATAGAACTATAAGATAATAGATTTGTGGTGTTTAAAGACACTAAGTTTGCAGTAATTTACTACAGCTGCAATATTCTAGTACAGAAAGCACTTGGTCTTTTTCTGTTAAGTGTAGTATTAGCTGTGGGTTTTTCATAGATACCCTTTTTCAGTCTGAGGAAGTTCTTTTCTATTACTAGTTTATTTAGTGTTTTTAACATGAAAGGCTGTTGGATTTTCCTAAATGCTTTTTCTGTATCTGTTGAGATGATCATATAGTTTTTGTCCTTTATTCTATTTTTTTTTGTTGGGGGGGTGGGGGGGGGCATGGCCCTGCCATGCGGCTTGCAGGATCTTAGTTCCCAGCCCAGGGATTGAGAACCCGGGCCCCGGCAGTGAAAGCGCTGGAGTCCTAACCACTGGACTGCCAGGGAACTCCCCTTTGTTCTGTTGATGTGGTATAATATTGATATATCAATTGATTTCTCAATGTTAAAGTAATCTCGCACCCCTTGGATAAATCCCACTTAGTAGTGGTGTATAATCCTTTTTATATGTTGCTGGGTTTGGTTTGCTAGTATTCTGTTGAGGATTTTTTACATCTATATTCATAAGAGATATTCATCTCTAGTTTTCCTTTCTTGGATGTCCTTGTCTGGTTTTGGTATTGTGGTAATACTATCTTCATAGAGTGATCAGGGATGTGTTTTCTATTTTTTGTAAGAGTTTATGAAGAATTGGTATTAATGCTTCAAATATGAAGCCATGTTGTCTGATTCAATCTCTTTACTTGTTATATATACGTCTATTCAAATTTTCTATCTGTTTTTGAGTCAGTTTTGGTAATTTGTGTCTTTCTAGGAATCTGTTCATTTCATCTGCGTTATCTAATTTGGCATACAATTGTTCTTGACATTCCCTTATAATCTTTTATTCTTGGTATATCTTTATAATCTTGTATTTCTGTAAGGTCAGCAGGAATATCTCCACTTTCATTTCTAATTAATTTGAGTCTTTTTTATTTCTTGGTCAGTTTACCTACAGGTTTGTCAATTTTGTTAATCTTTTCAAAGAACTATCTTTTGGTATCATTTATTTTCTCTATAATTTTTCTGTTCCAAACTACTTTTTATAGAATCTGTGAAACATACTGAAAAGTGCAAAAACTCACCTGATCCAAGAAATCTGTGAAGTTTATGAATCCAGGTTAGCCCAACACTATGTACACCAGCTTCATGAGTACAGTGATATCTTGAGGGACACTTGGGATCTGCAAATGGAATCATTAATGATATAAAGGAAGCCATTAGAAAACAGAGTTCACCTGAGCAGGCCTGAGCAGGCTGCAAACATATCTGTTGATGGAAGTGATGCAAGGTCTACAGGACCTTCATACTGTGGCACTATGTCAGGGGTTTGGGAATTTAAAAATCTGACTTCAGTTTCCAAATACATTTTAAAAGTATAATTAACAAACACAATTCAAATACGTTATTTTCTAAATATTAATACAGAGTTCACCAAACATTAACACTTGAGTTACACAGGTAACTCACTTATGCCTTTCTGTCCTCCTCTGTCCATTTATTTACAGTTCTTCAAAATAAAATGGTAAGAAAGGCTGTAGTTCTGTAGGAAACCTATGCTTGCACGCATCTACTTACATGAAACTGCTGAAGCTACTGCACTCCTACAGCACAGGTACTAGAAAGACTTCAGCACAGCTGCTTAGTGAACAGTCTTGTCATAGATGGTAAGTCAGGTGTAAAACGTGACATTTTACTTGATAATGTTGACTTACAGATAATTAAGTTTTAGATAGAATTTTTGTATTTATATTTATACCAAGAATTATGAGCAGCTGTTACATAATTTTAATGAAAATTTCTGTATTTCCATGGAGTCCTAGTTATCAGTAGTAAGACTATTGTGAAACTAAAAGATGAACTCTTGAATACTTAATTTATAAATATTTATCTCTGTGACTCACGATTTTTAAAACATTAAACAACCAAAACAAGATACAGAAATAATGTCTATGCTAAAGCTGATTTAAGATGGCAACTGTCATCCATAAGCCCCTAAACCCAATTTTTCTTTTATCCAACAGCCTCACTTTCTTACTGCTGACTTTATAGTAAGTAAATGTTGTAAAGTGAATATTACAGTATTTTCATCAGTTTTATATGTTGGGGTTCTGCATAACACCTCGGAAAATAGCACTATGCTATAAAAAGTTAAAAAAAACAAACAAACTCCTGGCAATCTCCATGGTAATCATCTCTCTGAACAATAAAGGACTAAACAGTTTCTTTTCATTTGCCCACAGCTGAGACTTAATTTAAGGCTCAAATCATCTCATTAGATCTCCCAGTGTTTAAAATAGCTTTTCAAAATGTCTGTGGTGCTGAAGTCAACAGAAAAACCTTAATATTGGGATGAGACAGAAATCTGTTATGAAAAAGGCAACATTAGTAACTGAAGTAGGAAATTTGCTAGACACCCCTGACAAGTTATATGGTAGCCACTCACTTATGTCATTAAAAATCTGGGTATGTTTCAGGTATTGTAATATGCCTTAAGTATAAATATGAATCAGTCAAAAATTTATTAGTTTCACATATGAAAATGTTATCTCTTATTCAAAGAATCAAGATAAAAAAGCCTACAATTAAGATTTCTGAAAAACGTATGTATCTTTATAAGGAAACCAATTAGTTTATGTCACTTTACCTCACTAGGTCTCAATTTCCTCATATATAAAGCAAAGTTCTGAGACTTAATATTTAGACTATATCTGTCCAAACCCTGTTCAATTAGACATGCCCAATGAATCCTCTTTGCTGGTTTATTATATAAGGACTACTATGCCCTTAAATGTTTTGACTACACTTTAGTACAGAGTTGAAGCCATTATTACCAAACCCAGGCAAACTGGCTAATAGGACTGTAGGCAGATTAAGTCAGGCTGCTACAAGATTGAACTCCCTTTCTCTGGACTGGAGAGATGAAAACTATGAAAGGTACACCCAATTATTCCAGACTGAGTGAGCTTTTGTTCCTCATTCTTCACAGGGAGGAAGACTAGATCCTACAGGAGACTCTGAGAAACTGTTGAAGGGCAAATAGGATTATAGGATTTTTATGTCAGAAGGGACCTTAGAGATCATCTGATGTTATCTCTATTATCTTTACATGAGAAGTTGAATAAATGTCCGATACTACAGAGCCTATTAATGTTAGAGCTCTAACGAAAACCTAGGACACTCCAGACTCCTAGTTACAAACTCCTTCCACTGAGCCATGCTGAGTCTGGACAACACACAGAACACATTCTTTGATAGTCTCAGCAGTTTATCCAAGAGCGTCCTAGATGAACAGATATAAGTTGCCAGAAGGATCTGGTGCCAACCCAGGTAAGTTAAAGCAAAAGGAAAAAAGAAAAAAAGGAAACATTCAGATGGGCCTGGGTATAACAATATGTTCTAAAATGAAGAAAGATATTTTAAAGAGATACCTTAATACCAGTATAATTTTATTTTTAAAGTTATTTTAAAAGTTTATTAAAGTTTGCATACATTTAAGAATTTGAATCATGAAATCTCCTTTCGATTGGACCAGGAAAAAGTCACTATTATAAATCTTAGTGAATCCAGACTGAAGACCACTATCCTAAAACTTGGGGAATTTGCTTAGTCTTTCTTGGACCTACAGTGCAATGTTGTAACTGAAAGGCCAAAAGAACCCCGTCAACTTTTTAAAGGCTGGAACTACAGAAAAAATAAATTACACAGGAATACCCTGTGATAATCTTAGTACAAATATAATGCAATAAAAGAACTAATTTTAGTGAAAACTTTACCTCTGTGAAGTTTGATTGGACAAGAAAAGTCAGAATCAAAGGGCTCGTCCTCTCCGGATGCCAGTTTCAGGGCAAGCTCCAACTCCACACACTCAAACACATACAGAGAAGGAATGAGGTCTGCCCTGGAATCCCAGGACTTCTCTGACTGAAAAAAAAAAACACTGTAATTTTAGTGTTTCATGTTGCTTTGAAAATGTACACAACTAAAAACAAGCAAAAAGCTGAATCAAATAGTGCTTTCAAACTCTTAATTCCACCCTCTATTCCAACAGTGCCTTGTTATTCTTAAAAGTGAAAAAAAGGCCTCTCTTCTTTTAGGAAGTTGTAAATAAACAAGTTTAGAGAAGAGCCAATTCAGTGATTCAAAGGTTCTTTATACCTATCACCAAAGGTGGCAATATAGAGTTCAGAAAGAAATATATAGGTCGCTGGACCAAGTAACCTGGGTGCATTTTAACTTCCTTCAATTTAAGTTTTTAAAGTGGGCTTCAATTACTTTTAAGTGTTAAGTAAGTTTTCAAAATACACATAAGTGCCAAATAGAAACTATAAAATTCCTCATATACGAAACATTCATACTGGTCCAGGAACTATCCCTGGTGTTGGAGATACAAATATGCCCACAGCAGCCCGACTTACTGTTTGGTCATCTTCTTCTTCCCCTTCCAGCACAACACAGTGATACAGCATTCCTGATTCAGTAGCAATCACCAAGATGTTGGGGACACATGGTAAGCAGAGTACAGCACAAGCATCATAACCATAGTTATCTTCAGCTGCAGGATGCATGGGCAGTGGGCCTAACAGCTTTCCCACACTCCCAGGGCTAAAGAAAGAGTGAAAACATACTTGGGAAATGTTGATAGCAGACAACCATGCTCATCACTTAAGAAGTTTTTTTGACTTTTCTTTCCCCAGCTATCATACACTAATTCAAAATATAGTATATTCCCAATGTCTCCACTTTTTCATTTTCCCACTCAATTCCCACCTCTTTGGTACTTCTCAACTGGACATAATTTTGCCCCCAAGGGGACACTGGCATGTGTCTGACGACATTTTTGGTTGCCACCACTGGGAGGAGGGGGAGAGGTTACTGGTGTCTAGAGGCCAGAGATGCTGCTAAACACTGCCCCACAGGGCAGGCCCCTACAACAAAGAATGATTCGGCTCAAAATGTCAATAGTGCACAGTTTGAAAGATCCTGCCCTAAATTTACTGTGGTTTATGCCTTCACCACTCCAGTAGAAGCTACTCTCTGCCAAAGGTCACCATTGAGATTCTAGTTGCTAAATGCAAAAAAGGCCCTTATCTCGAGCTGGTGCAGCATTTATAACTGGTTAACAATGATTGCTTCGTAATACCCTTAACATCTGTACATTCTTTCTCCTAGTTTTCTCTTCCTACCTCTCTGAACACACCTAATACCCTTTCCTAATTTCTGCCTCTTAAATATTTGCGCTTTCCCGGATTCCATTGTAAACCCTCTTCTCTTTTCAAAATACACACTTATATAAGAGCATATCAGGACTTCCCTGGTGGCGCAGTTAAGAATCCACTTGCCAATGCAGGGGGCACGGGTTGGAGCCCTGGTCCGGGAAGATCCCACATGCTACAGAGCAAGCAACTAAGCCCGTGCGCCACAACTACTGAGCCTGCGCTCTAGAGCCCGTGAGCCACAATTACTGAGGCCACGCGCCACAACTACTGAAGCCCGCGTGCCTAGAGCCCATGCTCCGCAACAAGAGAAGCCACTGCAATGAGAAGCCCGCGCACCACAACGAAGAGTAGCCCCAGCTCGCCACAACTAGAGAAAGCCCATGCACAGCAACGAAGACCCAACACACCCAAAAATAAATAAGTAAATAAGTAAATAAATTTATTTTTTAAAAAAAGAGCCTATTAACTATGCCTGGTTTTAACCATTACCTGTATTCTGATGACTCCCAAAACTTTTATTCTGAAGTGCAGCTTATCTTCAGACCCACTATTTAATTGGATTAGACAAATACACTTACTGAGCGCTAGATAACACCCCCAAGGAAGTAATGGTTTAGCTGGGGAAGCAGACATTTAACTAGAATTACTATAACATCTGTAACAATGCAAGGATTTACAGGGTACAAAGCAACACTGAAAGGTACAAAGCAAGTGAGATATGTAAGAAAGGTATCCAAAATAAGTAAGATCGGGCTTCCCTGGTGGCGCAGTGGTTGAGAGTCCGCCTGCCAATGCAGGGGACACGGGTTTGTGCCCCGTCTGGGAGGATCCCACATGCCGCGGAGAGGCTGGGCCTGTGAGCCATGGCCGCTGGGCCTGCGCGTTCAGAGCCTGTGCTCCGCAACGGGAGAGGCCACAGCAGTGAGAGGCCCACGTACCGCAAAAAGAAAAAAAAAAAAAAAAAAAAGATCAATGGGAACAGCATATTCTGGGAAGGGATGGTGAGCATTCCAAGCTAGGGAGCAGCATATATCCAGTCCTGGAGGAATGAAAGGCGAGGAATTAACAGGAAGGAAACTTAGCTTGGTATGATGGGAGGCGAAGTGCAAAGTCTAAGGCAACAGAACAGTAGCTGGGCTGGCTTATGAAGCAGACAGTCTCATATGCCATGTTAACGTGCTCAGAGTCTCTCCGCTGGGTGACAGAGTGTCACTAGAGGTTTAAATCAAGAGTGAAAGAGTTTCACTTTACTAAGATTAATCAGATGGTAGTGAGGAGGATGACAAAGAGGGGACCAAAACGGGATTCAAGGCAACTAGTTAAGAGAAGAATGATCCAGGCAGAAGATGATGAGGGTCTGAAGCAAGGACAGGGGAATAGAGAGATGGGTATATACATTCAAGAAATTTTCATGGTAAAATCAATAGAATTTGGGGACCAGACTGGACTTATGAGGATGTAGAAGATGACTTTCAGGTTGTGGGCTAAGGTTACTAGGTAGATAATGTGGGCAAATAAGGGCCAAGTAGTTTGGGGAGGAAGGGTAAGGGAGGGTAATAATGTTACCACAAAAGCCTCCCGAGAGAGACCATGTGTGAAAGGCAGAGAACGTTTCTGTCCAGAACAGGACTGACAGCGAATCCTCATCATTCTGCCATCTATAAAGCTCTTTCATCTTTCTTAATTATCTTTTTCATTTTGCATCCTCTCTTCTCTCTCCTGGGTTCACTTCCACTCCCATTTCTACCTAGTGAATCCTTCAGGTCCAAGCTTCTGTGTTACCATCTTCTGAGTCCTCCAAGACAGGCAGCCTAAGCACTTACTCTGTCCCACTCCCAGAGCACCCTGTGATGCCTTCAGCACATCACGTTGTACTACAGTTTTGGTTTGCCGTAGGCCTTTCTGGTAGACAAGGAACCACATAGCAGGGACTCTGCCTTCAACCTTGTATTCCCATATTTTGCCACAGAGTGAGTCCTGAATAAATATCTGTTGATTTATAAATAAATAAATTACAATGTTCAGATCGGGCCGTATGCCTCTCTAGTTACAAACTTTCCCAAAATTCTTATCCTCTATTGATTCTAACTCTCACCATAACAGATGATTCTTATTTCTTTATTTTACCTGTATTTTCTCTCTAGTCCTGTATTTCCAAATGTCCATGGAATATTTCCAAATTAGTTGCCCTTCCTGACCTCATTATTTCTGTTAATGGCTCACTCCCTTAACCAAACAGCAACAAAGTCTTATTGATCCTTCCTTTGTAGTATGTACTATGTTCATTTCTCCCTTGTATTACCACCCTAGTTCAAACTCTTACAGACCTTAAACTAAAATTTGGAAGTTACTTTAAAAGTCTCTCTGCTCCAGTCCCTTTCCTAACCAATTGTTTTATCCTTCTCCTGTTTAGAAACCATCACTGGATTCCTACTAACCTATTCCTACAGAAAAGACTCCACATCCCTTAACTAGGTATTTAACTCCACCACATTTTCCCTGGACAGGAGCTTCCAGCTTTATCATTAGACGCTCCCTACCTGAATCTTCTGCTCCAGCCCCAAGTGTCTAATCATTGGACCTTAAACAACATTTGCACTTGCCTGTTTTCATACTTGACTTCATGCTGCTCTTGTGACTAAAATGGTCTTACCCTTCCTTGATGCTTCATTTAATCCTGCTTTAAAGCCTTAAGTCTCATATGACATCAGTCCTTCTCTATGAAAATTTCCTTAACTTCTTCAGTCAGAATCATCTCTCCTTCCTCTGGGTTCTTATTATGTGCCACTAATGCAGTACGAGTCATTATCTTTCCATGGTTATGTATGTCTTTTCCCCACAACTGGGACATAAGATACCAGATAACCATGTCTAACCATCCCCATGGTGCCTTGTTCACATAAGATACATGATACAGATCTTCCTTGACTTACAGCAGGGTTACGTTCCAATAAACCCATTGTTGACAATATTTTAAGCTGAAAATACATTTAATACAACTTACCTAGCAAACATCATAGCTTAGCCTAGCTTACCTTAAATGTGCTCAGAACACTTACATTAGCCTACAGTTGGGCAAAATCATCTAACACAAAGCCTATTTTATAATAAAGTGTTGAATATCTCATGTAAGTTATTGAATACTGTACTGAAAGTGAAAAACAGAATGGCTGTAAGTATATCAGTTGTTTACCCTTGTGATCGTGTGGCTGACCGGAAGCTGTGCTAACTGCCTAGCATCACAAGACAGTATCAACTGAATATCACTAGTGCAGGAAAAGATCAAAATTAAAAATTTAAAGTACAGTTTCTACTGAATGCATACTGTTTTTGCACCATCGTAAAATCGTAAGTCTGACTAAGTTGGGGACCATCTGTAAATACTTTTTTGATTGACTATCCTTTGTGAACACAAATCCAGTCTTATCTTAAGTGATTATCCACGAATTCTATAGAACTTACCCAAATAATATGAGGAAATGAAAAGTCAAATGATCTGTATCAACTTTCTCTTCAAAATATGCAAGCCAGCCTTGAAAGGCTGCAATACTTACACAAACTCAAAAACATGGACCCCAAGTGCAACCATGACAATCTATACTGGAGCACAAGCTGGGTTTTCATTTCAGGTGGGTTACCTCCTCAGCTTACCTGTGCAACAGACTAACATATGTAAGGAAAGTCTCCCCATTCTCATACAAGATGTACAGGGGGTAAGCCAATACTTCATCTTTGCCCTTTTGTCCAAATATGTTCTTCGGGACTGCTGACAACGGCCCAAAGTCAAATGCAACTGCTGTCTCTCCTAGAGATGCGGTGTAGGCCCTTCTGAAAAGAGATTTTAAAACCAACTGGTTGGAAACGAAAACAGAAATAAAATGTCCAATAACAGCAGGTGGGGATTGAATTTGTATTCAATGGAGTGATAAGACAAAAAATTGTGATTATGAAGAATGTTAAACAACATTGGAAAATTCTCATAAAATTCAATGAAAGTAGGCCATAAAATTATATAAAGTTGAAATATACAATCACACAAACAGTAAAAATACACACATACAGACATGCATAAACACAGAAAAGAAACAGGAAGAAAACACATAAAGATATCAACAGTTATCTCTAAGCAATAGGAGGCATTCAGTCCACGAATATCTACTAAATATTACTAAGCGCTCAGTCCCTGTGGTTCTGGGAAACATCAGTGACTTGAACAAAGGCCCCCCTCTAACGAGAGAGACGTCCACAGAGAAGCCAACCACATAACACAGAGCCAGAATATGACGTTATGAAGAAAAATAAAGCAGGGGAAGAGAGTACTGATGGAGGTGCTGCTTTAGGTGATCTGGGAAAGACTCTGATAAGGTGCTATTTGAGCAAAGATTTGAAAGAAGTAAGGGGGCGAGTCTGTGGTCACGTAGAGAAGGAGCAGTTCAGGCAGAAGGAAGGACACAGGCAAAGACCAAGGAGGGCGGTGGCAGGAGTGTCTGAGGAATGGCAAGGAGGCTGAGTGGCTGGAGCTCAGAGCCTGGGAGGACTGAGCTGGAGGGCTGCAGTCAGCGGGCAGAAATCAATGGAGTGCGGAGAGCAGGGAAGTAGAATGAGCTGATTTATACCGAAAAGTAGCACTCTGATTGCTATGCTGAGGACAGACTACAGGAAATTTTAAAATACTTCATTTTCTTCTTAATACTTTTCTTAGTTTTCCCAATTTTCCGCAACAAATTTACATTACCTTTATAATCAGGAAAGACAAATGATAAAACATGCTGTTTTGTATTTTAAAATTTAGTATAGTTTGTTATTCAAAAAGATTCCAGTTTAACACAAGGTTAATGAATATGGTTAAAATAAAACCACAGTTTCATATAGCTGAGAAAGTCAGCATCATTCCAAGCTGTTATAGGTACCATATATCTTAGTTTCTTTATCACACGGAAAGGTATATGGTTTCAGGAGGCAAAAAATGAGGAATCCCAAAATCCAGAATAAAGAACTGCCTGAGTTAAACTAAAAAATTAAGACAATGAATGGAAACAAAAAGACAAAGCAGTTATTTCAAAGAGACTTAAATACCAAGCCATCCAAACTTAACTGGAACTTAATAAATATAGTAATATTTCTAATAATGGTAGTAGGTATCAATTAATGAGTACTTACTCTGTGCCATTCTAAGCACTTTTTATGCATGATCTCATTTATTCTGTACAATAATCCAATTAAGTGGTCACTACTTTTCATATTCATGGAATATACAGTCATGGAAATGACGCTTAGTGCAACTGAATAACTTGCCCAGACGCCACAGCTGACAAGCGGCAGAGCTGAGACTGGAACCCACCAGGTGTTGACGCCAGAGCCAAAGCTCTTAACTACTGCGTTTGCTCTACGGCCTCTCATCTGGACAGGGTGCCTGGCAAAGGAGGTTGGAAAGCAATGGAAACTCACTGCCGACACCAGAACAGGACCTATCAACTCGCAGAGGCAGGTATTTCCCCACTGTGGAGATGGCTGGATGCGAGGTTAAAGAGCTGGTGCTATAAGACATTAAAATCATTTGACTGAAACTTTCAGTTGTGGGACTATTAAAGAGAATTAAAGTGGTCTCCAGGCTGGTGGCAACCTCTGACTCCTAGCAGAAGCAGATGAAATTCCTCTCTGGAGGAACACACCCCCAACTCAGGCTCTCAACATTTCAAAACATTAAGATCAAGTAAACATAAGTTCACAACGAGAGATCAGCAATCACAGGAAGAAGCGACCAGAGGCAAGAGGAAGAACACACAGATTTAGATCCCCACCTCCCCAGGGCTTCAGATATTGAAACTGTCACATACAGAATAGCTGTATATAAAATATTCAAAGGAATAACGGTTAGAAAAACAAAAATAAAGATTATTAGATATGACCATCATGGAGACATGAAAAGAACTAAATGGAACTTCCAGAAATACTGCTACTAAAGGCTTCTCTCTACATGCACACACTGTGGGTGATCATGTGTGGTAATCACCGGAAAGACTGATCAAGAGGCCAGAGGAATGGGGTTTGTAAGTTCAAAGGGTGATTCTGTTAGTGGTCAAAGTAGCCAGGAGCTTGCCCCTGTAGTGGGTAAGAAAACATAAAAGAAGCCAGGGTCACAGGAGAATCAGAAGGGCTCTCTACGTTCTGCTCCAGCTTCTGGGGTACCAGGTGCTGGGGGTCCAGCAATCTGCCCATCCACACTGAGTGAACAGCTGGCAGGCCTCCAGCCCAACACTCTCACCTTCCACCTTTGCTGTAACTTTGCAATATTATAATTCATTCTCTTATTCAAGATACAACAGGGAATAAATTTCAGCTATTCACATTTTTGAACTTTCTTGAAAAAAGACCAAGTTAGTAGTTATAGTGACATTCAGATTTGTAACTTCTCGTTACCTATCCACACCGCCTATTTTTGCTTTTTTCTCACATTACCAGAAAGCATGCTAAAGGCACCTTTGGAAAATCTTGCAATCTGCTAAAATTGCATTTATAATCCCGATAAACTAATTTTTAAAAATTTCATGACACAAATAAAAACTTACCCTTTATTGAGTATTAGACTTTCCTCTTCTGCTTCTGAAAGTACAATGACCTTAGTGGGTGTCTGGGGCTCACGTAAAGAGTAAATCCTAGCAATCAAAAGAGAAGAAAGCCAGTACTTAAAATTCTTCTTCATTTCCCAAAGTTCCTCTTTCCTTTCCATCTAGTCAGTTTCTGAGAATTTTCCTACCAGTTATCACAACCATCTGCCAAAGATCTTGCTGTTATTGACAAAGTAGCCTACTTCATTTGTTCCATAACAACATAAGAGGAAGGTTTCCCTGGGGCATGAAGAAATGTTCTCTTCTCTAAGCAAAATGCCTTATCAGCCTTCCCCAACCACCACACCTCAGTCCTTAGCCATATTCACCTTGTCTAGTCATCTCACTACTGCCTCTAAGTTTGCCAGCTTCCCTCCAGTTATACCCATCTGTCTCTGCCTATGAGGAACTCAATCTCATCAGGGAAGAAACCATTTCTCACTGGCCAGCTGGTATGACCGTGGGTGACTTTTAGCCTGCAATTTGTACATATTTGTGTTATATAAAGACACAATGTCTTCCCTGCTTTCTCAAGAGGTTAGTATAAAACTAAAAGAATTTTTTTTACCAAAATCATTTTAATTTAAAATAAATTTGGGGGGAATTCCCTGGTGGTCCAGTGGCTAGCACTCTGCATTCTCACTGCCAGGGACCCGGGTTCGATCCCTGGCCGGGGAACTAAGATCCGCAAGCCACACAGCGTGGCTAAAATAATAATAATAATAAATTTTCACAGCATATATGGCTATTGTTAAAAGGAGAAAAAAAATTTTAAAGGCCAGTAATATCATTATTAGAAATCCAAATCCCTCTTAAAGTCTTTATCAAGTTAATCACTTATTTTGTCTGATCCCACAAAGAATTTTTAAACTTAGTTTGTTCCATTATCAATAGAATGTCATTTAATAAATGTTTTTAATGAAAATTCGATCCAATTGAACACACCATTCATTGTGGTCTTCCTAGCTGCCTACAAGCATTACTGACTTCAAAATACAAATAAGTCCTATAAATTGTAATGCAGAACAGTGAAAGGAAAAGTAAATGCAACAGGGCACTGAGTGGGAATTTCTTGTTGCCCTGAAACTGTCAATAGGGTCAAAGCTTAGGAAAAGAGAAGTGTTAAATACCCAGTATTTTAAAAGGAATCTTTAATAACTGAGGCCAGATACCTCCTTTAGGGCTTAATGTGAGGAAGACCTAGACCTACACTATCCCCTCACAATCTCCTTTTCCAGCTTACAAAAGACAGAAGGTGTCAAGAGTCCTTAAGAGTATGGTACGATGTCTGGAATGTGAGGGTCCTCCTTCTTTCTTTACCCCCAACTGCAGAGCCAAATGGGTGGGTAGGAAAGGCCCTAAAAGAACCAGCCAGATTTAGGGGTACCTGTAATAAGGGGAAACGGGTATCTCATTTTCTAGCTGAATGCCAGATGTGTTGTCAAAAACTACAGGCCACCAAGGCCAGGGAATTCTTGGGTGATTCTGACATGTCATATCCTAGGGTTGGGGGCATGCGAACACTCTATGGTATCTACTCCAAGTATGGAAATTTCTGCAGGAGGTAGGCTGGGACAACATAAGAAAGGACTATAGTGTAGTATGCCCAGTTCTGTAGCCCTTGGAGGGCAGGGAAAAAGACCTTGGCAGTTACCATGGCTCCATACGAAAAACGGTTAGGTGGAGAAGGCAGGAGATACCAAGTTTAGGGATATTCCATCTTGACAGAGGGTTCAGGGCATGGACAGTTGGTAGAGCCAATGGGAAACAGAGCTCCTGAGTGATGGAGGGAGCTGAAGTCCAAACACTGCCCCTGAAGAAACCACACACCCATCTATGCAGAGACTATCACATCAATGGAGGCCACTAGCAGCTGAGGGAACTAGACTAAACCAGGAGGGATATGCCCCCTGCCCTTCACTGATGGACAACCAGTTAGGTAAGATGTATGCCTCAGTTAGCACACTCTCTTTACCCCACCATTGAGGAGTCAGACCCAGAGGAAGGAGGAACAGCTCTCCTCCTTACACTTCACCCCCTACCTCAAGGTGCTTGGGTCGAAAGAAGAGTCAAAGAGCAGATCATGCCCTCTCCACTCATTTCAGATCCCTCAAGGTCTGACCTGTGATAGGACCAGGATATAGTTTTGAAGTGGATTTGAGATCAGAGTTTTAAACTGAACAGACTAAGTTTTAATAACTAAAAGTAACCAGAAATCTATGAGATCTGTGTAAGAAGCCCTTAAGGGATCAACCATTCAGCAGTAAAAGAAGATTTGGTAGAGCACAGTCAAAGCAGTGATTAGAAAAAATAAAACTGCAGGTATCTGTACATCAGTCAGTCTCCCCAACAAACTTTTTACATAAGGCAGATCCAGAAAGTTAACGGATAATAGAGATCTCTGTAGGATTAGGGCATTTAATCATACAATGCAAAACCTGGAAGGGGCTTTAGTAAATGATCAGATGAAACCTGCTCATTTGACAAACTGGAAACTGAGGTGCCCAAGTTTTTAACATCCCAAAGACAGAAGTGACACTGGGACAAGAACTCAAATCTCTCAATTCCCAATTAAATTATCTTTCCCCTATGCTACATTACCTCCAAAAGAGTGACACAGTGAAAACAGCTTTAGGGAGTTTATCTTAATAGGTCAGATTGGGAAAGTAGAGACTGGAGGTAGGAGTTGAGAGGGAATAACAGTAATTAAGGCACGTAAGTTAGGGCAGCTGGACGATTCTTACACGATTGAGAATGGGTAACAACAGCCATCAGATAAAGCTTTCCAACATCTACTGACCCATTTAGTGGTACTCTGAGCTATTAACTGGCAACCAGAAAGAGAATCTTCCCACTCACAAAGCTGTAAGAAAAAAATGTACCTTATTACATTGTCTGATGTTAACAGCACTATGTGGGGGTCCAGCATCTCACTCGGATACCAGGCAGCATGCTTTAGAGTCAGAGAGGTAGAACTGGTGAAAAATCTCTCAGCAACGGGAGTGGTGCTAAAATAAAGACAGCAATTTCCCAAAACCTGGATGAAAAAGCTTCTAAAGGAAAACCTATCTTAACACTCTTTGCTCTTCTTTCCTTCAAATTCCTTTCTTATAAATCTTGCTGAGACAGCATTTAAAGCATCTACCAACCAACATCAAAGAATCAAAATTAAAATATTTTCTAAATTGTAGAATATATTATACTGTACTTTACAAGTGATTTTACATACAGTATCTTACTTGATCCTTTTAGTAACTTTGTAAGGAAACTACAAGGGCAGCTATTATCACTCCTATTGTGGAAATGAGGAAACAGATTTAAAAAGGAAACATTTTTAAGGAGGCCCAACCTATGAGTTGTGGAGCTAAAGATGGGTTTCTACCTTATATTCTTTTCAGATCTTTCAGACTCTCATTTTTCAGGATTAATTGGAAAAGAAAAAAATACAAAAATAAAACTTAGTTACACTTATGAGAAAACTGTCTGGCTCACAGTTAATAACTGCTTTTAAAACATCTTATTTCAACCTACTTGAAAAAACAGCCTGACTTCCAATGAGACAGCAATGTGATAATTTAGGCAGAATAAAAGTACAACCCCACATATACTGTAAACACTATTATCACAAGAAGCCAGTGTGCAGACCATCTGGAGTATGATGTTTCAATAGTAGCAGAGAACCACTGGTCTTAAGCAATTTTTTGCATGTATTACAAAATTATACAGATAAACACTAAATGGAAATACAACTTACCTACAATTCACTGTTGATTTTCCACCTTCAAATTCAGAATTCTTCCCCCACCTCTTAGGTAATTCTAATATCATGAGTCCTTTTATTCCTATAAGTGCTACATGATGTTGTGCTGGACTTAACAAGACTTGATAGATTTCAAACAGGGGTGGATTTATGCAAAGCAATCTCTGAAAATTAAAGCAAACTAGTCAAAATAGTTAATTTTAATGCAAATATATATGGCAGTTACTTGAAAGCACAGCACCACTTTAGTTTTCTATAACTGTAGTTTAATGAAACATTCTGGGTAAGTACTAACACCTCAGCCATTACCTGATGAAATATTTTTTAACTATTTAGATTGGAATAGTATATAAAATGCACCAGGTTTTCCTACTTTGACAAATACTACATATAATTCCCTTTTTACAATCAAACTCCAGACTACCACTTCAGCGTCAAATCTCCACCATTCCCCACCTGTACTTTATACTCCAATCAGATTAACTTGTATTTCTGGGAAATCATCATACTTTGTTATGTCTCTGTGTCTCTGTACAACTATTCTTCCTGCAATGCCCTCATTTTTCTTTTTTAGCTGGCTAAAACATTCTTGGAGACTCAGTTCTTATGCACTTTCCTCCCAAGAAGATATCCCTGACCTTCTGGCCAGGAACTAACGCATCTTTTCTGTACTCCTAGAGCACACCCTAGATAATTCTATAATAGTACTTATCACCCTGCATTCTAATTATCCTTTTACCTGCTCATCCCACACAACTATGAATTACTTGAGCTCTGTGTCTTTCCTCTCTGTATCTTTGGCATAGTTTATGGCATGTTGCTAACTAACTCTCAATATATGTTTTAATGACCAGACAAATGAAGAACTCATAAGTACTAGTAAATGATAATTACTGTTATAAATAGTACAATAAGATAGAGAATGGCTTCAAGAGCTTCTGCAACTAAAATACTGCTTTACCGAAGCAGATTTGACATTGAACAGTGATATTTTCAGGGGATTCTGTTAAGCTGTTTGTCTCATATGCCCTCAAAAAAAAAAAAAAGTACTTCTATTTCTTCTCTCATGAGCATCTCAAATTCCCATTTTCTTTTCTTTCTATTTCCAGTAATAAACCATGAGATTACCAATGTATTGCTTATCCTTATGTATAGAGAATCACCCTAAATCAAAATCTTTTTAGACAAGACTGTTGAATATAATGTGATTTCAATTGTTCCTGATGTAAATCTGAAGTTTCTTTGTTTTTGTTCTCAGCTGCCCTTTGCTGATTCTAATCAAACTGTTTTTTTCTCGTCAGTGGTTCTTCCCTTCTTTTCCCATCTTCTTCCTATTTGATTCTAATGATCTACCTCAAATCAGACCACCTTTCTCCTGTTATGCATACAATCTAATCTAATTACCTAGGTCACCTGTGATAATCACATAATTTACGTGGGCTTTTTTTGTTTGGTTTGTTTTTTTGTTTGATTTGGTTTGGTTTTTAAGGTTACTATTCATGTTTTCATTTCACTGAAAGTTGCAATTCATGCTAAACTGCTTCCTTGTCTATCTCTGAGTTTTTGACATTTGGAGGACTGAAGGTCATTCAGACAGTTATCAATATGTACTGAGGGTTTATATGTTCCAAGCACACTGAAGTACTGGGGATACAAAACTAAGTAAGGCGGACACAGCCCCTGCCTTGGTGCTTGCACTCCAGAAAAGAAGTCAGACAATAAATTAACAAGTATAAATAATTTAATCATGACTGTGCTAAATTCTGCATAGCAATATAGGGTGCTATTGTTAATACTGTGTGCCGAGCATCTAACACTTACTCTTAGAAGCTAAAATTTTACAGTCAGTAGTTTGTGGGCCTGTGACCTGTTTTCAAAACTGCAGAAACAATGCCAGCACCTTATTCAAATCATTTCTCATCAGCAAGAATCAAACAACGGCACACGACATATGTATGCCATATGTTAGAATGGGGGCCAAGTTTTCTTATTTTGTAATCTTTAAAAGACGCGAATCGGCTTATTACAAATAAACGCTTCCATAAAGCAATGTTTAATCACAAGAAGTCCGTAGTACTTTCTGTTTGTTTTTTTTTTTTTTTTTTTTTTTTTTTTTTTTTTGCGGTACGCGGGCCTCTCACCGCTGTGGCCTCTCCCGTCGCGGAGCACAGGCTCCGGACGCGCAGGCTCAGCGGCCATGGCTCACAGGCGCAGCCGCTCCGCGGCATGTGGGATCCTCCCGGACCGGGGCACGAACCCGCGTCCCCTGCATTGGCAGGCGGACTCTCAACCACTGCGCCACCCGGGAAGCCCCGTAGTACTTTCTGATCACACCTACTTTCACATGCTGTTGGCTTCTCAAGAAGCCAGCAAAAATCCCTTTCAGCTCTGGAGATGGCCCAATTTTTTGAAAGAGCTAGCAGGGGATTCCTCCTCCATGTCAGGCACGAAGCTCGTTGCTTTCAAATCAACGACCCGACGTAATGCTCTCAACAACCCCAAGAGAAAGTTAGGACTGTCCCTATTATTTTATGAGCGTGACGTCATGACATCGGATTCTCGGAACCAACCTCCTAAAAAGAGCGAGTGCACCCACACTCTTAAGCCTCTTACCCCTGCTTTGTTTTTCTTCAGAGCACCTGCGCCACAGATGTTTTACTGTTACTCCACGGTCTCTCCCTTCCTCCCAGACCCCGCGAATTTAAGCATCTGGAGCGCAGGCGTTCCTGTAACAGTATCCGGCGCAGTGTCAGAGTCAACGAACATTATGTGGAAGGAGTGAAATATGCGTAGGGAGGGTTCAAAAGGTTCTGCGGCCACGCTACAGCGAATGAAAATGACTTTTCCAGTCGCAGCTGGACGCCCCCCAAAAGGACGTCTGCTCACCCTCGCACAGCACCCCTCCCAGCAGACGAAAACCAGCCAGGATGGGAAGGGGACGTAAAGGCTCCTTCAGATCCCAGCTGAGGGTCATTTTCCAGATCAGCCTGGCCGTACCTGGTACTGGGAGAGGGAGGACTCCTCACCGGCGCCGCTGGGGTCCCGAAGGCGCACGACTAAGAAGGAGCTGCCTTCTCCGTCCCATAAGAAGAGCTCTCCGCCGAGGCCCAAGACCAGGTTTCTCGTCAGCAAGTGCGGCGGCAGGGGCGGCGGCGAAGGCAAAGAAGCCGGCTTCTCGGCTGCGGCTGGGCTCTGGTTTTTCCGTCCTTCCCGGAGCCGCAAGAACACGGCATGGTCAGGGAGCCAGGCCTGCCACAGCTCACCGTCTCCCGCGGCTCCTTCGGCGGCCGCCATCTTGGCCCAACAGCTCTCGTCAGCCCAGTTGCTCAGCCCGCCGCTGAGGGCAGCCAATTCGCTTCCAGCCGTCCACTGCTTCGGCCAGTCATCGAGCAGGGAGCCCGGAAGCCCGAGCAGGGCTAGGGGAGGGGCGGGGCGAAGGGGAGGGGCGGGGCGAAGGTGAGGCCAGCCCATCAGGTAGCGTCATTGCCAAAGCAAAGCCAATCACCAGTCAAGCCTATTCTGAAGCCAAAGGGGGCGGGACGAGAAGTTCAACATGCCAGTGCCTGCTTAGAGAAAGCTTTGGGGTTGCGGGAAGTCTAGTAGCTGGGGGTAAAGCGCCTGAGACCTGTGTATCAAATTGCTTATTGGACACCTCCACCTGGATAAACCTAAACATCTAAAACCTTCCCTCAAGACTTACCTCCCTCAATCCAGGTTGGGCAGACCTCACAAATGTCACTTCTTTTTGTTTGTTTGTTTTTTGCGGTGCGCGGGCCTCTCACTGTTGTGGCCTCTCCTGTTGTGGAGCACAGGCTCCGGACGCGCAGGCTCAGCGGCCATGGCTCACGCGCCCAGCCGCTCCGCGGCATGTGGGATCCTCCCAGACCGGGGCACGAACCCGTGTCCCCTGCATCGGCAGGCGGACTCTCAACCACTGCGCCACCAGGGAAGCCTATAAATGTCACTTCTTTAGTCACCCATTCTGGGATTGCCCAAGCCTGTCCCCGAGTGGGGCCGGCCGGAAGGACAACGCTTCCCAGAATTCCCTACGATCTGGTGCGACCAGCACCCAGGAACTACAACTCCCAGGATTCTGCACGCGCCCCGGGGGCGGGGCCTTCTGGCGCCGACTCCCGCGAAAAGGAGATGGCAGAGGGCTCAGGGTCTCGGCATCGCTCGCTGTATAAACTGGTGGGCTCGCCGCCTTGGAAAGAGGCTTTCAGGCAGGTGAGTGTGGGGTTTGGAAAGCCTTGGCCGGGCTGTCGTCACTCCCCTAGTCCGTCCCGGCAACCGCTCTCCTCCGTGCTTTTCTCTCAGCCCCGCCGGGTGAAGCAGGTGTCCGTGGAAGTGGACCTGGAACCCGAGCCTCTCGCCTGTAGGTCCGGGCCTCGGCCACCGCCCGGCCACTTCCTGGAGTTTCTGTTCCTCTGGGTGTGGCATTGCCCGGGCCGGGCCGGGCCCAGGAAGCCTTCCTTTTGGACTCGGGTTTGCTTTCCGTGTGACGTGTGATCGCGACCGCACCGCTACATCTCTACGGTGGCACCACCATCACCCGCTGATGTCGGGTTGGTGGACACCAGAGAGGCACCTTGTACACTCACCGCAAGCGAGAGAGACGTTATGTCTATTCCACAGAGGAATAGAATAATTAGACATTATTTCTAATCCCGGAAATTATTTCTCTTCCTATTCCAAACTATTTCTTCTGAGCCTCCGTCACTAAGTCTTAGCAGGGTTGTAGCCTACGGTCAGTTCTGACCTATCCTGAGCTCAGTCTGGTTCCTGTAAGTACTATAGCCTGTCTTTCCAGTAATCTCTGAAGTAGTGGATATATCCCAGGAAAATAATCTGATGCTAGAAATGACTGTCGACAGCACGATTTCTCAATCCTGGTTCTTGACATTTTGAAGACGATAGTTCTTTGTCGTGGGGTGCTGTTCTAGGATTGTAGAATGTTTAGCAGCCTCCCTGGCCTCTACTTACTAGATGTCAATAATCCTACAGCTAGAGCTGTGACAACCAAAAATGTCTCCAGTCATTGCCACATGTCCCCTAGGGGACAAGATTGCCTGAAGTTGAGAAACATCGTACAGGATGGCGGCTACCAGCATCATATCGAGAGTAGCAAGAATTAGGAAGTGGGACTTCCTGGTGGCGCAGTGGTTAAGAATCCGCCTGCCACTGCAGGGGACATGGGTTCAAGCCCTGGTCCTGGAAGATCCCACATGCCGCAGAGCAGCTAAGCCCGTGGACCACAACTACTGAGCACACGTGCCACAACTCCTGAAGCCCATGTGCCTAGAGCCCATGTTCTGCAACAAGAGAAGCCACCACAATGGGAAGCCCATGCACCGCAACGAAGAGTAGCCCCCGCTCACCACAACTAGAGAAAGCCAGTGTGCAGCAATGAAGACCCAATGCAGCCAAAAATAAATAAATTAAATAAATAAATTTATTTAAAAACAAAACACAAAAAAAAGAATTAGGAAGCAACCTAAGTGTCCTGTTAGCACAGTGGATGCTGCGCTATTATCACCCAACCATTAAGCAAGCTAGCATTAAAGATAGACTATGAAATATGTCAATCTGGAAATACGTGACCCAAGCATTGTAATTTCACCCATCTACACGTGGATAAGGGCTGGAGAGGAAGGTGCCAAAATGACAATAGTTGGGATTAGAGTTGAAATTTTGTGTCTATAAAATTCCTTTAATGTTTTAACAACTAATCTAAAGGTGTTTTTTGTTTGTTTGTTTTTGACGGAATTGCCTTTTCTGCCCCCTCACCTCTTTCTCCTTCTTCCAAGGGATGCCTGGAGAGAATGAGAAACAGCCGGGACAGGCTCCTAAACAAATATCGCCAGGCTGGAGGCAATATGTCAGGAGGAGCTCAGAACACCTTTCTAGTGCAGGAGGTGATGGAAGAAGAGTGGAATGCTTTGCAGTCGGCGGAGAGCCGGCCAGAGGCCTTGGCTCAGGTCAGGCTGGGATATGTGTTTTTAGCACCAAGGATGCCAGTGTCCTCTCTCTGCCTATTTCCCCAAGTCCTCTAAACCCATCCACCCTCCAGCCCCCAATCAGGATTCTAACGGCCTTTCACCCAGGTTCTTCTACCTTTAACGTTAGACTCTTCTAGATTAATTAATGGTTCATAAATACCAGGTTGTCGACCTGCTGCATCATTGCATCATAATCACTTCTGAAACTGAAAAGAAAGAAATTTCACTCATTGGCTGCCCCCCTGGAGCTTTTGATTCAGTAGGCCTGAGCCAGGAATCTCCCTTTTTAAAAAGGTCTCCAGGAACTTTCTTGTTCTAATCTCAGGCAGGGTTAGGAACTGGGTGTGGATAGGAGACCATTTACCATGTATCAGGAAGCGCACTGGATTGGAAGTCAGTAGTTCTGGAATTCTGATCCTGGTTTTGCTGTTGACTCTTAACTCTGCCTCTTTGAGCTTCGGTTTTCCCATTTGTAAGATGAAGAAGATAATGTTGTCGGTATTGTGAGGACAGTATAAGAAACATGTGGGAAACTGCTCTGAGAACATCAAGGCTCTCTGTAATAAAGGGGCGTTATTTGGTGCCTTCTACGTGTCCTACATTGCGCCAAATGTCTGAGTTACATAATCACAATGAGTGCGCACAATAACCCTCTCAGGTGGGTTTTATTCCCACTTTACAGAGGCCTGAAATGAGGTTGACAGAGGTTAGGAAGTTTCTAATGGTCACAGAGCTTTAGCAGAGCCATATACTTAGCTGCTACCCTATACTGTCTCCCCCAGATGTGGTACCATTATTTTGTCACTGGCTGGTTTCATCATCTGTTGATGCCCTTCTCAGCATGGCCACATTACCGCATTGTCGGCACATTCTACAGAAGGACTGGGTTGATTTCCTCAGTTAAATCTGTGTTCTTCAAGCCAGCCTCCAAGTGTGAATCATTGTGGGTCTTGCCAGCTGATCATAACTTCAAACCTCTGCTGACCCTACTTTCTCTTGCAGTTGGAGGAGCCGCTGGACCTGGCCGTGCTGGAGGAAATCCAACAGGAGCTGATTGATCAAGGTGAAGTCTAAGAATAGTTCTTCCTGCCTATATCTCTAGCTGCTCTAATGCTGATGCTTTTTTCTGAACAGAATGTTTTTAACTCATTATTTCCATCTTCAGTCGAGTGTCTAGAAGTCTCTGTTTTTCCTCTAAGGTCTTGGCTGTCTGTCTTCCCAATAATAATAGTCATTGTTTCCAGGCCTTGTGTTCAGACCTCTCCTTCCATGCTATGGTTCTCTCCTTATGATGCCCCTACCAGGTAGCGTGAGACAGAAGAGAGTGGTGTCTAACACAGGTTGCACAGCTGGTGGTGGAGTTGGGAAGTAAAGTCAGTGTTGTGAATCCAGTTCCCGTGTCTATTCTATGCGACAGTACCTCTCTGTTAATTGATTAGTAGTAATCCTGTCACCTTACAGGATAGTGCATGATCAGATCTCTCGCGCTACCTAATTTAAGTACCTTCTCTTGTATCTTTTCTTTACTGACTCCCCAGGGTCTTGTGAGCGTCCCCTTCCTGCGGAATCATAGCACCACAGAGTGCATAAGTTAGCACCTTATATAATTAAGTCATTTATCTCACATAGCCCTATCTTGATTAGGCTTAGTTTTTAATCATCTGTTAGAGATAACAGACTTGACTCTGTAAAACTACAAAACTGTTTGTAGGCTTAAATAATATGTGTAGACTTCGAGCAGTGCCTGGCATATAGGAAGTTTTCAATACACAATAGCTATTATCTTGAGGACGCAAGAGCATGAACTCTTGGCCTAGACTGCTAAGATTCACTTCTCAGCTTTACCACTTTAACTTGTGTGGCGCCGGGCAAAGCACTTAATCTCCCTGTGCCTGTTTCTTCATCTTTAAAATAAGGAAGTAGTAGTGAAGAAGTTAATATATATAAAGAACTTAAAACAGCATTTGACACATAGTGCTATGCAAACGTTAGTTATTATGATTGGTGTGTTGACTCCAGTTAGACTGTATATTCCTTGATTTTAATTCTTTTTTCTTTTTGATTGATTTTCTCTTTACCCTCGCCTGCAAAACCTATCTTAGTGGTGAAACACAGGACTCACTAAATATTTCTCTTGGGGTATATTTAATTTAAAAACCTGCACTGATAAGAATTTGCTGTGTTCTGCCATACTCAGTCCTAAGGAACCCTCTAGAATAGAGGTTGGCAAACTTTCTGTGAGGGGCCAGATAGTAAACATTCAGGCTATTGCAGCTACTTGGTTCTGCTGTTGTAGTGTGAAAACAGCTATAGCCCACACATAAACCAAATGAGCGTGGCTGTTCCATTACAACTTTACTTAAAAAATGGAAGGTGGGGGACTTCCCTGGCGGTCCAGTGGTTAAGACGCCACGCTTCCACTGCAGGGGCACGGGTTCAATCCCTGGTCGGGAAACTAAGATCCTGCATGCTCTGTGACATGGCCAAAATTGTTTTAAAAATTAAAAACGTTAGGTGGGCTGGAATGGCCTGTGGGCTGTGGTTTGCTGACCCCTGCTCCGAAGCCTAGATGGTGAGCTCATCAAGAGCAGGGACCAGCCTTCTTCATCTTTGTACCCCAGGCCTACTAAGTACTAGGGCTTGTTGCATGTTTGCTACACACGTTCTGAACAACACAGAGCCTGAGTCTGTGGACACTGGCGAACATCTCACCTTAGACTCAGCCAGGTGGGCCTGGCGTCCGAAGCCGTCAGCGTCCGCGTTCTCCAGCCGCCCCTGGGACCCTGCCACTCTTCATCTCTGCCACTGTGGCCTCTGGAGATGGGTGTGAAAGTTGTCTCTTTGTCTCTTAGCCTCATCACTTCACAAGGAGAGGACAGACAGGAGGGGAAAGATCCAACAAGATGAAGCCTGAGCAGTAAATATCTAGTGATTGGTAGTGTGATTTTGCCCGCATTTTTCTCTTGTGTGGATGGTGCCTTTGAAAGTGAAGCTTAGCACTCAGGACAGGGCGACCCAGGTGACGTGCGGTGAAACACGCCAGCTGTCCTTTGCCTTGCAGAACAGTCCATCATCAGTGAGTACGAGAAGAGCTTGCAGTTTGATGAAAAGTGTTTCAGCGTCATGCTGGCTGAGTGGGAAGCAAACTCCCTCATCTGTCCTGTGTGTACAAAGTAAGAGTTTTCACAACCTTTTCAGCATTATTTGTTCCCACCCCACACTCCAAGGTGAGTGGAATTTCCCCCCAAATCTATTATCTGGGAAGGTTGGGGGATCCAGGTCTGCTGGCCGTAATGCTCTGGGATCCCAATTCTGCTTCCAGGTACAATCTGAGAATAGCAAGCGGTGTGGTCATGTGTCAGTGTGGCCTGTACATCCCATCTCATGTGAGTGTTCCTCACACAGATCGTGTCACCTCTGCACACACCTCTTCCCAACTTCATGTTCAGTTCACACTGATAGCTTGCAGTCATCCATGGTGAGAATACAGACAGCATATCTGTGAGGTACTTATTAATGTACCGCTGCTTAAGAGCTTTATAGAAAGTCCAGTTTAGAACTGGAAACACTTGTATCTGATTTACATAAAAATTTTCCATATATGAAGACACAGCTGTATTCAGAATATTAAGTGTCAGTGGTCTTAAAATATAGGAGCCCTCTTATCTGACATGATGTGGCTAAAAGTCTGCCAGTTCGTTGAAGTGGTAAGTTACACAAATGAAACATTTTATAGGAAGTTTTAAACTTACACTTATTTGCCAGTCCTTGAGCGAGGCTCTGCTGATTGGAGAGCTGAGGGTTTTTTTTTGTTTTTTATAAACTGCTCTTAAAGCGCATAGTCTAGCATTTCCTGTTTTGTTTCTGTAAGTGCATCAAGAAGCTGAGTGCACTTCAGGATTTTTCCTCCCCATCTTTTACCTAATTCAACAACTTTTTTTTTTAGGGACTCATCTTTTTGACTGTTCCTTCAATATTCCACTTATCACAAAAACATAACTTTGTTTCATTCTCTTATTTCATTGGTTTACATAGTAGATAATTAAGTCAGTCAGTTACAATAGCAAGTTCAGTTAGCACAGAGGTAGGACCAAGCAGCACTGGCTCTTGGTAAGGATACACTTGGCTGGTAGAGGCAGAAACACAGGGAGGCTGGGAAGCCTCCCAGCCCTGGACGTTCCTGGTGCGGTGAGCATCAGTGTTCAGGGCAGGAGTGGAGAGCGCTGGTCCATCTGGAGAGGCGGTCAGATGGACGTTATTTAAGAGATCCTCTCAGCATGATCGTGAGCGTTTCTAAAGGTCCGAGGAATCAGGCCATCACAGCAAGCCAGTTACAGGATGGTGTGAGGAATCGGGATTTTCAGCCTGTTGACTATGAGACGACTGAGGTTAGCTTGTAGTTTAACTTTTCTGTTTTTCAGTCTCCAGAGGTGACAGAGCAAAAGTTTCGCGCCTGTTTAGAAGACAGCGTCAATGAGCACAGTGCATGTTGTCCCCACACGCCGGCATTTTCCATCACTGAAGGAACAGAGGAAAAGCCCAGTCTTCTCATGAGCTGTCTGGTATGCCTCCCACAGGACCCAGTGGTAAAAGCGGGTCGGTGGTTGGTTTTATTCCCACCCTGGTAGAAATAGCTTACAAAGAGGTAAATGTTTAAAAATGCAGTTTATTCTCTGAGGAACTTTACTTGCATAGAAAAGTGAAGTCACTTCAGTTAAAAAGGCCAGTCATTCCCCGAAAGGGGAGGGACAGAGGCAGCCCAGCTCGTGGAAGGAACAGCATAAATGTCATCACTGGTTGCAACTTTTAACCACATATTGAGATTGCTTTTGTAACTGGAATATAATTTAAGCTAACTTTTTTCTATTTAAATTCAGGCTTGTGATACTTGGGCTGTGATCCTCTAGAGCCAACCCTGATGCACACGATCTACTGCGTTGGAAACAAGTTCTGTCTTGAGAAGGGGCCTTGTAAATACAAATCTTTCATTTATAACTTATTTTGTATTAAAACGTTTCAAAGTTTTCTCTGCTTTGTGTTTCGTAATGCAGGTTGAAAGGGAAGGAGTAGAAATAGAAAAGACCAACCACCTTGGAGATTTTATTGTCCATCATTTTGTTATACAAAAATCTAGAAATAACAGGTTTGTAGAGAATAAATGGTAAATCAGTGGCAACAGAAATAAGTTAATATTGAATTACTTTCCATGATATCGGGATGAAAACCATTTCAAAGCACGTGGGTCTGGCTTCAGAGGAGGTGCTGCTCACTGGCCAAAGCCTGCCGTAAAATTAAGGTGTTTGGCAGCTCGTCTTCTCTATTGGCTTTTGACAAAACCTTTGAGGTCTTCGAGAAAAGTAATGTACTCCTGGTGCTCCAAGGCTGTGCTGAGCTCTACCAACTCATCAGCGAAAGTGTTGTCCACCCCTCGGTCCGCAAGGAAATCCATTAGGTGGTCGTATAAGCCCTAAAAGGAGAAACATTGGTTAAAAAAAAAAAAAGAAGGCGGCACCCGAGACACTTATTAAGATGCTTCTTTGTGTGGCTTTGGACTAGACCCTCCCCTGCAAGGCCCAAGGGCACCATCACCTTATCGAGCACTCACCCAGTCCAGGGAATCTGTGCTGAGCGTGTAATTCGTGTCCTTCCAGTCAGAATCGCCAGTGGACTGAAAGCTCACTTCCTTGATGGAGAAAATGTCACTCTGGTCCTCCTCTTCTTGTCCAATCTGACAAGAGACAATATTTCGGGAAAACTGAAAGGTTTCCCAGGACAAGCCAGACTCGTGCAAAGAAAAGGGACTATTTATAGCTTGAAACTCAGATTTTAACCTTGCTCCCTCACCACCCCCACCCCAGTCTTCCCAGTTTTGCTGGTCTAAGCTAGAAAATGTTAGTATCAGCTAAATGGGACCAGGAAGGTCCCCTGAGGCCCTCCTCGTCCCCAGGGCTGCCAGCACTCCACTCTACATACCTCATCTTCTGGAAAGTGACAGTCCAGTACAAGGGCCTTGTTGCTACCATCCTTTACAACTTCAACCACAAAATTGGGAGTGGACGTCAATTCAGGCTGGGGAAACAAGAACGAGTCAGTAAATGTCTCTGTTGGCAGGGGTCTGGACCGAAGGTCTCAGTTCAGGGGGTCTGATGGCCACTGCTACGCTATGGTGTTCCCAAATAAGGAGCCTAGGATCTTTTAACACAGAGTATTAAAGCCATGTACCAGCTTGTTCAGACAGACTGGGCTGAACCCACCCTGTGGATCCTTTCTAGAGTTGTAGACTATGTTTTGGGTGGCAGAGTATCATATATTTAGTACAGCATTTCACTTCTATTAGCCACGCTACTTGTTTAAAGAACATACAAGGTTACATATTAGAACCTAATACGTACTAGGTTCTAACCTAATTCTACAAGGTTAGAATCAGGAACTCTGAACTCCAGCCCCAGCGAGAGTGGCCTTTTTCTACATCCATACACTACAAAGCTGGCCTAAAGCGCCAAAATCCCTTCCCAGCTGCTTCGGGATCTGCCTCTATTACAGCCCAGGACCGGAGGCTGGTGCCTCTGGCTAAAGCACAGCAACCCCCCCTTTGAGGGTGAGCCAGCCAGTGTGTGTGTTGGGGGCGGGGCAGTCCTAGTGCTGGGCCAGCGCTCCAGGGAGCCGAGCTGGGTCGTGAGACAATACCATGCCAACCCAGCCAGAAAGCCTGGGGACCCTGTGGCCCTCACACTGGCTGGTTTCTAGGCTGGGCACACTGCTTCCTAAAATGTCTGAAGACTGAGCACCATCCAGGTCCAAGCGAGAAGGGCAGCACCTTAAGGCGAAGTCTCTGACGCCCCTGCCTGGGACGTGTGAGAGCACTCCTCACTTGGAAACACTCCAAATGATAATTTACCTCCTGATCATGGGAAGGGTTAAGACAGTTTCAACTCCTCTCTATTAAGTGAACACAGGGCAAATTATAAAGCCTAAGCCTAAAGGTAACAATTTACTTCGCCCTGGGAAAGAAAAGGGGCCACACAGTCTGGTGCTCTACAAGAAAAGGCCCAAGGATGGCTGTCCTTTGCCTTCTCTCCTAGTGCTAAGAGAATTTAAACGAAACAAAAACCAATGCTCCTTCTGCAAGCCCCCAGAACAGCCCGTGGGAAGGCGGCGGCACAGGCTGGTCACAGTGTTACAGACTTGCCTCCTGTTCTTCAACCTTCTGCCCTTCAGAGGGCCCCTCCTCCCCATCGTATGCGGGTGGGATGCTGTTGTTAATGTTGAAAGTGACGGTGACCCTAGAAAGGCAAGAGAAAACACAACAGAGGATGTCCTCTTAACTGAGGAGTAGATACTGAGGCTTGCTACAGTTAAAAATGCTGCTGAAACAATGCACCTCTGATCTGCAGAACTTCCAAAATGCGGGTGCCTGCATCCCACCCACAGATAGATTCAGCAGGTCTGAAGTGGGCCTACTATGTGTTGGCTGCTGGAAGTCAATTAGGCACTTGTTCCTCAGCCAAATACAGTCATGTGGGGGCTCCTGTCACCAGGCCGGCATCCAGGGCTCACTGCCAACCTGTGTCCACTGGCCACCTCCTGGCCACAGCCAACTGACACTGCCACCCTCGTCTTTCCAGGGCACCTTCCAGTGCTGAGCAGCTGAGAAGCTGGGGGCAGGGGGCAGAAGCCTCCTTTAAAAGCTTTTCTCCATTAGAAGAAAATCTGCCCGAGAGGAAGGGAAGAAGGAGCACTGGAGGGCTGTGGCATCAGCTGAGGATGGAGAGCAGCCCCGGCCCCATGGAGGGGGGCCTCACAAAGAGCAACACTTGCTGGGGAGCTCCCTGGTGGTCCAGTGGTTAGGACTCAGCGCTTTCCCTGCCGTGGCCTGGGTTCAATCCCTGGATGGGGAACTAGGATCCTGCAAGACACGGCACCGCCAAAAAAATAAAAGAACATGCTGCAGGACAGGCTCATTCCTCAGAGCAGTTGTGGGAAGTTTTATAATCACAAAGCAGGCCACAAACACCAACTAATGACGATCTTCAGTTGCAAGAACCTTCACCTGACGTATCACGTTCCAAAATTTGAATCTAAAGTTGAGAGATCTGGAACGAGCACTGCTGGGTTGCAGACAACAGTGCACTGTAGCCACTCCCCTCTGGAGCTGTGCTAACTGGCTGCCTTGCCAGTTTGAGGTTTGAGGTTCAGCCACAAAATCTGTCTAATCTGCAACAGTGCAGACCAAGCTGACGCCTGGGCACAGAAATGCAGTTATGTTCATTAGCACATTACTTATAATGGCCCCAAACTGCCTATGACTTACCCCAGGAAAGTGGTTTAGGTCACGTTACAGAATACATGATTGACCTATGAAGGGAAAAACACTACACCACCAAAACAAAACAAAACAAAAAACCCAGAACCCTACTTCACAGCATATACAAAAATTCACTCAAAGTAGATCACAAACAGCTTACGCAGGTCAAAGCCTTCCCATCTTTCTCACGGTGACCCTTACTACACGGCAACCCCACCCTTATCTTGCTTTCTCAACTATAAACAGAGTAGGAGCTTTGTGTTTCTCAGCCAGAGCCTGTAGTATAGTAAGTCAGCATTGCAAATCTGAGATTCTGTCGGTGCTGTCAGAATTTCTGATTTGCGTGCATAGATTTAGGCAAGGCATAGCCTCCCTCACCAGCAAGGGTTTAGTGACTGACGCCTCTACTGGTCCAGTAGGCTCCCAGCGACTTGGCTTCGGTGCTACTTGCTTACCATCTCCATATTAACTACCACAGCACGTAAGTGTGCAGTGAATGAACGACCTGGAGCTTACGAAATTATCCAAATGAATCCTACAATCTCTCGGAAACCACATGTCTGTTAAGTACCTACCTTAACTAAAGGCTGTTGTGGATAAGTCAGGGCAGGTCCTGCAGGGTCATGGATTTGGTTCCCTGGAGTCCATAGGCCCCTGGTACTTACCTTTCTCCAGCAACTTTCTGCACTAATTTGGCTTCTGTCCCATTCACTTCCAGCGCCCAACCTCCAGACATCTTGGGAAGAGACTTATACTTCTGTATCTTCTTTTCCTCCTTAATCTCATCATTGAGGAATTCAACAAAAGCTTTGTCCCCTACAATGGAAATAAGTTACAGAAAGAGCCAATCAGTCTAAAACGGAAAATGACCCAGGTTACTACAACCAGAGACCTGTATTTGGGCTGTTTCTAATACTTCTGCTATTAACGGTGGCTCTGGGAACTTAACCCAACTCATATCCATTAAGCCTCAGTTTCCTCATCTGTAAAAATGCCGTAAGCTATCAGTGGGAAGCTGAGCTCGCATTCTGGTAAAGTGATTCCCAACAATGAACTCCTTACCACGTTTCAAAATAAAGTAAGAAAAATTCGCCATTACCCTCTTTCACTTGCCAACAGACAACACCACACTACTCCCAACCGCGACCCTGGGCTTTCGCAAAGTTCCATTTTCGAGAGACTGAGAATAGAGTCGGCCTCCAGGGCTTCTTTACAGCATCTCTCGCCGCAGAGTAAAACAGAGGTGGGGGAAGACGGGAAACGCGATCACGCGTGGGTTTAACCCGCTGGTCACCGATCAGTGGGAGAATGTTCTGGACTTCAGGGGCGGTTCCGGGCTGTCCACGCGTGGTCTACACCTCCTCGTCCCGGATTCCCCACCCCACCCAGGCCCTGGCCCCTCACGCCCTCGGCCCACGTGCACGAGTCTTACCTTCGGTGTGCAGTCCGCCGCAGCCGCAGCCGCAGGGCCCCCAAGGCCGCAGGAGACCGGGCAACTGCACCGACCCCGCGCGCACGCTCAGCAGCCCAAAGGGCCGGGCGCACGGCCTAGACGCGGGCTGCAGCAGCGGCAGGGAGGGCGCGGCGGCGCGGATGCCAGCGACAGCGGTGCCCAGGACGCGGGGCACGCAGCGCAGCAGCGGCAGCATTTCTGCAGCGGAGGCAGAGGCGGCGGCGGACACGTGCGGCTACGAAAGACGACTCTCGGCAAGAGCGACGACTCTTCGCCACTGCGCCCTCTAGATCTAGGGCCGCCGCCGGAAGTCCCGCCCCCTCCCCGGGAAGTGCTTCCGCGCCGCCGCTTTGCAGACCGAAGGCACAGCGGGCGGGAATGCGCCCTCTGCTGGTGGCCTCCGGTGTGGCCTCCCGGGGAGGCCTGGAATCCGATTCCTGAACTTCTTTAGCTGAGTCGGCTTGAGTCTGGCGTCCCAGGCTTGCTGTTTAATTGGCCAAAATCCGTTCTCTCCAGTGGCTGCTTACACTCTCCAAATTTCCATCTCCTGTTCTCAAGCACGGCCAGGCTTTCTATGACTTCGTGGAATGCACTCTTGCCACCACCAACTCCCAAAGACCAGCCTCCGGGATCACCTCCCATAAGAGGCCTTCCTGGAACTTCCTCCTCTCTTCCCTGAAAAACAGACTCATGCCTGTGCGACCCGGTCCCTGTGCTTCATTCTTTTCTCAGCAGAAACCTCCTGGCACTGCTGGCTTACCTGGCAGCTGACCCTCACCCCCACCAGACCCGGAGCTCCTAAAGGCAAGAGCCCTGGTTAATTCCTGCAACCCTCCAACCTTACACCCAGGTTCTGATGGGATATTATTTTTCTGGGAGCAAGAAGCCACAGCTTACATTAAATTTAGGTTAAGAACTAATGTTCCTACCTTACCAGGACACATACGATATATAAGGTAGCAAGAAAGTAAGTCTTCCCAAATCAAGTGGCAAAGATATACTTAATATATTCTAAACAGCATTCTGTGAATAAGGGAAAGGAGACCCAAGAAAGAAGCCTCACACATGTACAAGATTCACTTTTAATGGACTTGATAGTCATGTGCAAATCTGAGCATTATATACAAGAGCCAGTGCTTCTTTAGAGCTATCTCTGTTTGAACAAGAACAGACTCTCAAAATACAACATAAACCTGAACCAACTAGATTTTTTTTTGCTGCAAGTTATAATATTCTGATCAAATAAAATATAATAAAATTCTTGCTTCCCCACAGGTGCAGTGTTTCCTTCTATGCACAAGGAATGGTATCTTAGATGCCTGGCCACAGTTCTAAGCATTTCTTCACAGCTGGATTAAATGGATTTATGCATCACAGTACATAATCCGTCTTATCCACAGAGCAAAAACCTGTCTCCATTCTGGCATCTCTTTACCAAAGGTTTTTACCAAGAACTGGGTGTTGGCAGTTCTTAGATCTATGCTGCTCTGGGGGTTTCACACTCCATGATTACTAGAAGCAGAAGACAAACATCTGAGGCGTGTGATCTGCTTGGAGTGCATCTATTTACATGAAGCTACTCAAGGGAGCTAGTGATTCACCTAGATATGGATTTCACAGGTTGGAAAAAAGGTGGCACACCACTGGAGATTGTAGGATTGAAAAGAGTAGCTCAAGGTTAGATTGCAACATCACTGTGAAACATTTAACTTCCTTAAGAAAGTTTAAAGTGTACTTATCTATCCCCTGCAGCTCCATGTAAACAACCATGTATTTCTTTGCAGTAATACGGAGAGTCAGACCGGCTTTTCCAATCTGATTTAATCCCTGAGCAGCTATGTTAAAAGTTAACTTTTTAAAAAGCCCAATAAAAAACTATTGTATGAAAACTCTACCAGAATGTTAGTGACAAACATATTTCTGTACAGAAACATAGACGCTATTTACCCCTTATTCCTGCTCAGAAAAAATATACATTTCCTGAAACGGTTCAGGTACTTGAGCTGGACATAAATGATTGAAAGCTAAATTTTCCTTGCCCCAGAGAATACCTCTATATAATTTGCTGAGGAACATAATAAATTACCCCACTCCCAATTTTTTACCAGCATGATGAACGTTTTATTAAAAATACAATATTTTCTTTTACCAATACCTTTTGAACATTTTATTAAAAATTGTATTTTCTTTTACCAATACCTTTTGAACCCTAAACATCCTAGGCCTCTATTAAGTAAAGGAATAACCAAAATACTGCACATGTGTGTTCTGACCAATTAAGCACAATAAAAGGGCTAAATCTTGGCGTCTTCTAGGGCATAGCATTCTCTGGGGAAAGATTATTTGCTTTTGATAATTAAATAGCTAAGAAGGACTTTTGGTGTCTTTTCCCTCCTCAAAATATGAAAACAGGAAGAGACTGTGGAGACCCTCTAATCCCCTCTGACAAATATGGAAAATGAGGGCTAGAGAGGGGCGAGTGGCAAAGCCAGGCTGTCCCCAGGTCCCTAAGAAGGAAAAAATGATCATAGGAAATAAATAAGATAAAAGAACATAAACACTAGATGAGGTGATGGATGAGCCAAAGCTGCCTGTGTTCTCACCTCCGCCCACCGCAGGGCCAGAGGAGAAATGCCGTAAGCTCAGCTCAGAGACGCACCTTAGGCTCAAGTGTTTACGGCCCCAAAGCACCTCCCTCCTGAAACCGAAGTTAATCTCTTGTGTTTTCTGTTATAAAGTCCGTATGCAGATAGAAGTTAAAATAGATCCAAGGTCAACAGCTCTGTGAGATCTGGTGGGCCCCTTTCCAGATGACCCCCCTCACTCTTGGGAACTCAGCGGGGTTTGTTGTACCTGCTTCACATCATGTAGAAAAGCAGTAACAGCAACCGAGCTCCACGGCTCACGATCCACGGCGTGTTTATCGTGGGCAGGCACAGCTCTGGGTACTTTCCTTCCATTTGCTCTAAGCCTCATGACCCCAACCCTGTAAGTATTATTATTATCACCTCCACTTGGCAGATAGGGAAACTGAGGCTCAGAAGTTAACTAAGTCACCCAAAGTCGCCCAGCAAGAACTGAAAGCATCATTTTGAAGTCTCCAAGGTCGCTGCATGTCTGTGTGGTTCAGTTTGAGGAGTTTAGACAAAGATGCTTTCAAGCTCCCAGAGGCTGGGCATAATCCGCCCGATACGACCGCGGCCTCTCTGGGTGCCAGCCTGAGAGTCCGCGGCGAGGCCAGCTGCGGCCCAGCTCCCGCCCCGGGCGGCTCAGTTCCTGGAGGCCCTCAGCTTCCTCCTGAAGAAGTCGGGGGCAGCCTCGTACAGCCACTCGGCGTCCACCACACAAAGGTCGCGCATGTAGCACTTGTTGGTGAAGAGCAGCTCCGTGTATACTACGCAGGCCGGCTTGCAGTGGAAGAGGACGGACGAGGGGTGGATGGCCACGGGCTGGTGGGTGTCCGTGGTGGCATAGGACCCGTCGGGCTGCAGCTCGGCGGTGCTCATGAAGAGGCTGTGCGCCAGGCAGCGGCGGACGCTCTCTGTGTCCCCTCGCGATGACAGGATCGGCATGGACATCTGGTTCGGGAGGAAGCGAGACATGGAGAAGACCCCAGACGTGAGTACTGTGCCGCCAACCGTGGTGGATGGAGCCACGTGCCCCCAGCGCAGTCCAGGGTGCAGGGCCCATGGTGGAGGCTGACACCCGGGCGGCTGCCTGCAACACCTGAGATCAGTGCTGCTGGAGGAGCACCACTCTACTGTCAATAGAAAATGAGGGAACTCACGCAGCCAAGGGATGGTGTGGCAGGAGAGCTGTTCAAGTACAAGAAGGGTTCGAAAATGGTATAATGCAGAACACAGCACGCTACTATGAGAAGAAGTCACTCTAGTGCTAACAATGGGCCGCTGGCATCAGGCACAGGCCTGGGTAAGGGTGACAACTGTCCCCTAGGGATGTGCGGATGGTCCGCGACGCGGGCTGTCTCAAAAGACGCCTTACACACGAAGACAGTCACCACAGAGTTGCTCACAGCAGCAAAAAGTAGACACTCTCTCAGTGCTCAACACAGGAGAACGCGAACACAGACAAGCCCACCTTTGAGGTAAAATGTGGCGCGTCATAGCCATTGAATATATAAACATTATGTCCTCTAAGAGGGACTATAAGCTCGTAGGAAACTTGTTGGTTGATGATTTGGCAATGTCTATGAAAATCTAAACTCCCCATCTAAAAGTTCATTCTATGTGTACCAGAGCACAGACATTTATGTAGGAAGATGATGATTACAGCACAACCTAAATCATCCATTAGGGGCTTGGCTAAATAAACTGTAGTGAATACAGTGAAATGCTATGAAGTCACTAAAAAGAACGAGATAGACATATGCAGGCACTGCAAGACAGCCTAGACACAAAGTATTCAAGAAGTACTCCAAGTGGAAAAAAGCAAATTGCAAAACAAAGTGTTATACATTTTGTTTTAAAAAGAAAATTTTATCATGGTGTATGATCCTTTTAATGTGTTGTTGGATTCTGTTTGTTAGTATTTTGTTCAGGATTTTTGCATCTATGTTCATCAGTGATATTGGATTATAATTTCCTTTTTTTGTGATATCTTTTTCTGGTTTTGGTATCAGGGTGATGGTGGCTTCGTAGAATGAATTTGGGAGTGTTTCTCCCTCTGCAATTTTTTGGAAGAGTTTGAGAAGGATTGGTGTTAGCTCTTCTCTAAATGTTCGATAGAATTCACCTGTGAAGCCATCTGGTCCTGAACTTTTGTTTGTTGGAAGAGTTTTAATTACAGTTTCAATTGGCATGTAGTAATCCTTTGCATTTCTGTGGTGTCAGTTGTGATTTCTCCTTATTCATTTCTAATTTTATTGATTTGTGTCCTCTCCCTTTTTTTCGTGATGAATCTGGTTAAGGGTTTATCAATTTTGTTTATCTACTCAAAGAACCAGCTTTTAGTTTTATTGATCTTTGCTACTGTTTTCTTCATCTTTTTTCTTTGCGGTACGCGGGCCTCTCACTGTTGTGGCCTCTCCCATTGCGGAGCACAGGCTCTGGACGCGCAGGCTCAGCAGCCATGGCTCACGGGCCCAGCCGCTCCGCAGTATGTGGGATCTTCCCAGACTGGGGCACGAACCCGTGTCCCCTGCATCGGCAGGCGAACTCTCAACCACTGCACCACCAGGGAAGCCCTGTTTTCTTCATTTTTATTTCATTTACTTCCCCTCTGATTGTAATGATTTCTTTCCTTCTACTGACTTCGGGTTTTCTTTGTTCTCCTTTCTCTAGTCGTTTTAAGTGTAGGGTTAGATTGCTTATTTGAGATTTTTCTTGTTTCTTGAGGTGAGATTGAATTGCTATAAACTTCTCTCTTAGAAGTGCTTTTGCTTCATCCCATAGGATTCTTCACTATATGCAAATCAATCAATGTGATACACCACGTTAACAAATTAAGGAATAAAAACCATATGATCATCTCAATAGACACAGAAAAAGCTTTTGACAAAATTCAACACCTGTTTATGACAAAAACTCTCCAGAAAATGGGCATAGAGGGAACCTACCTCAACATAATAAAGGCTATATATAGGACAAACCCACAGCAAGCATCATACTCAATGGTGAAAAACTGAAAGCATTTCCACTAAGATCAGCAACAAGACAAGGATGTCCACTCTTATTCAACATAGTTTTGGAAGCCCTAGCCATGGCAATCAGGGAAGAAAAAGAAATAAAAGGAATACAAATTGGAAAAGAAGAAGTAAAACTGTCACTGTTTGCAGATGACATGATACTATACACAGAAAATCCTAAAGATGCTACCAGAAAACTACAACTAATCAATGAATTTGGTAAGGTTGCAAGATGCAAAATTAATGCACAGAAATCTCTGGCATTCCTATACACTAACAACAAAAAATCAGAGAGAGAAATTAAGGAAACAATCCCATTTACCATTGCAACAAAAAGAATAAAATACCCAGGAATAAACCTGCCTAAGGAGGGGAAAGACTTGTACTCAGAAAACTATAAAACACTGATGAAAGAAATCAAAGATGACAGATGGAGAAATATACCATGTTCTTGGATTGAAGGAACAAATATCGTGAAAATGACTATACTACCCAAAGCAATCTACATATTCAATGCAATCCCTATTGAACTACCAATGGCATTCTTCACAGAATTAGAACAAAAAATTTTACAATTCATATGGAAACACAAAAGACCCTGAATAGCCAAAGCAATCTTGACAAAGAAAAATGGAGCTGGAGGAATCAGGCTCCCTGACTTCAAACTATATCACAAAGCTACAGTAATTAAGACAGTATGGTACTGGCACAGAAACAGAAATATATATCAATGGAACAGGATAGAAAGCCCAGAGATAAAATCACGCACATATGGTCACCTAATTTAAGACAAAGGAGGCAAGAACATAAAATGGAGAAAAGATAGCCTCTTCAATAGGTGGTGCTGGGAAAACTGGACAGCTACATGTAAAAGAATGAAATTAGAACACTCCCTAACACCATACACAAAAATAAACTCCAAGTGGAAAAGACCTAAATGTAATATCAGACACTATAAAACTCTTAGAGGAAAAGATAGGAAAAACACTCTTGGACATAAATCACAGCAAGATCTTTTTTGATGTACCTCCTAGAGTAACGGAAATAAAAACAAAAATAAACAGATGGGACTTAATTAAACATAAAAGCTTTTGCACAGCAAAGGAAACCATAAATAAGACAAAAAGACAACCCTCAGAATGGGAGAAAATATTTTCAAATGAAACAACAAAGGATTAATCTCCAAAATATACAAACAGCTCATGGAGCTCAATATCAAAAAACCAAACAATCCAATTAAAAAATGGGCAGAAGGACTTCCCTGGTGGCTCAGTGGTAAAGAATCCACCTGCCAATGCAGGGGATATGGGTTCGAGCCCTGGTCCGGGAAGATCCCACATGCAGTGGAGCAACTAAGCCCTTGTGCCACAACTACTGAGCCTGAGCTCTAGAGCCTGCATTCCACAACTACTGAGCCCACGCGCCTAGAGCCTGTGCTCTGCAACAAAGACAAGCCACCGCAATGAGAAGCCTGCGCACCGCAACGAAGAGTAGCCCCCGCTCGCAGCAACTAGAGAAAGCCCGCACGCAGCAACGAAGACTCAATGCAGCCAAAAATAAATAGATAAATTTAAAAAAAAAAAAGGGCAGAAGACCTAAATGGACATTTCACCAAGGAAGACATACAGATGGCCAAGAGACACATGAAAAGATGCTCAACATCAGTAATTATTAGAGAAATGCAAATCAAAACTACAATGAGGTATCACCTCACACCAGTTAGAACAGCCATTATCAAAAAATCTAGAAACAATAAATGCTGGAAAGGGTGTGGTGAAAAGGGAACCCTTCTGCACTGTTGGTGGGAATGTAAATTGATGCAACCACTATGGAAAACAGTACGGAGTTTCCTTAAAAAACTAAAAATAGAACTACCATATGACCCAGCAATCCCACTACTGGGCATATACCCTGAGAAAACCATAATTCAAAAAGAGACATGTACCACAATGTTCATTGCAGCACTATTTACAATAGCCAGGACACAGAACCAACCTAAATGTCCATCGACAGATGAATGGATAAGAAGATGTGGTATGATATATACAATGGAATATTACTCAGCTATAAAAGAAATGAAATTGAGTTATTTGTAGTGAGATGGATGGACCTAGAGTCTGTCATACAGAGTGAAGTAAGTCAGAAAGAGAAAAACAAATACCGTATGCTAACATATATATATGGAATCTAAAAAAAATGGTACTGATGAACCTAGCTGCAGGGCAGGAATAAAGATGTAGACCTAGAGAATGGACTTGGGGACACGGGGTGGGAGGGGGAAGCTGGGGTGATTTAGAGTAGCATCGACATATTTACACTACCAGATGTAAAATAGACAGCTAGTGGGAAGCAGCAGAATAGCACAGGGAGATCACCTTGGTGCTTTGCAATGACCTAGAGGGGTGGGATAGAGAGGATGGGAGGAAGGCTCAAGAGGGAGAGGATATGGGGCTATATGTATGCATATGGCTGATCCACTTTGGTGTACAACAGAAACTAACACAGTATTGTGAAGCAATTATACGCCAATAAAAATCTATTAAAATAAAGAAAAAAAAAGAAAATTTTATATATGTATCCATGTATATGTGTATACCTACACATCTATAAAAACATACATACACAGGAAAAAATTCTAGAAGGATCTACACCAGACTATTATTTACCTTTGGAGGGGCAGGATTAAGGAGACTTTTACACTTTCTGCATTATATATCACTATTTTCTGCACTGTATCAATCTGTAACAATTATGCACGGTTTTTGTAATCTGAATAAAAATAACAAAGATATTTCCACTAAAAAAACAAACCTTAAGAAGAATTCTAATAACATTGGAAAACACTTTTAAAGTTTATAAAAGCTGAATATAAATTATACATACAATGTAACTAATGATGTAAAAAATTCATTTAAAAACAGGGCTATGGGCTTCCCTGGTGGCGCAGTGGTTGAGAGTCCGCCTGCCGATGCAGGGGACACGGGTTCATGCCCCGGTCCGGGAAGATCCCACATGCCACAGAGTGGCTAGGCCCGTGAGCCATGGCCGCTGAGCCTGTGTGTCCAGAGCCTGTGCTCCACAATGGGAGAGGCCACAGCAGTGAGAGGCCCGCGTACCGCCAAAAAAAAAATAAATAAAAAAAATAAAATAAAATAAAAACAGGGCTATGAAAAAACAGACCAAACTGGGGAGAGGTGGAGCTGTGGGTAAGTTTTACTTTCTTATTTAAAAATTTTCCTACAATGAGAGAGTTTTTTGGCAATCACTTGCAATAAGCAACCTGAAATTTTTCACCTAGAAAAAAGTGACAGCTTAGCCCCCCAGTGAACACCAGGAGGAAGAATACCTTTAGGCAGATATCCCTCAGCTGTGATCTGACTTCAGCTACCAGCATCATATTCTTGCTGTGGACAAAATTCTCTTTGCACCAATCCTGAATAGGAGAAAAAAAGAGATGTCACAGTCCTCTCATTTCTATAAAGAAAATAACATAGCACAATTTTTATTTTTAATTAAAAAAAAATTTTGGGCCGCACCACACGGCATGCGGGATCTTAGCTCCCCAACCAGGAATCAAACCCGTGCCCCCTGCAGTGGAAGCATGGAGTCTTAACCGCTGGACCGCCAGGGAAGTCCCAGCATAATTTTTAGAACACTGTTCTAATTCAGACGGAAAACTGCAGTTGCCAAAAATAAATACAGGAAAATATCTTTATAGCAGAAAGCATGAACCATAAAGGAAAACAGTAAAAATTTAAACTAAAGTAGAACCAAAAAATTCCATAGGTAAGTCACGATGAAAAAAGCTAATGACTGGGATATCTGCATAACTACACCCAGTAAAGAATGATTACCTCCAGAATATATTAAAAAATAAATAAATAAACTCCTACAAATCAGTGAGAAAATGACCAATACTCTAGTAGAAAAACGACAAAGGACATGGATGGACCACTCACAGAAGATTAACTACAAATGACAATAAACTTAAGCAAAGGTTCTCGGTCTCTTGAGGAATCAAGGCAGTGCAGCTTCAAATAACTGAGATAGTACTTCATATCCCTCAACGTGGCAAAAACGAAAAGTCCTTTCAACTAAGAGCTGGAGAGGCTGGTGGAAATCGAAACTCCTCTACACTACTCCGGGGAGGATAAAGAGGTGCTGACAGCTCTGTGGACGCACATGCCAGCTGGGAAAGCTTGATGCAGCTGCCTGAAGACCGGCAGGTCCACTCCTGGGTGTTGACCCCAGAGCAACTCTCCCCCTTGTGCACAAGAGACCAGGACGGGATGGGCACTACAGGTGAGGAGACGGAAACAAGTTGCAAAAAGGTAGCATGAAGAAGCATTTACAGCATACAACGCCTGCGCATACAAAGTGAAAGCACTTTGCTGCCCACCAGGACCCAGACAGACGTGACTGGGGTTACAGAAGGGAGGAAGGACTGCAAAAGGGGCAGCTCAGGGCTCTTGTTGTGTCCAGATCATTTTATTTCCTTAAAAATAAATTGAGGCAAATACAGCAAAATGTTTATAACTACCAAAACTGGGTGGTGGCTATTTTTTTTGCATTAAAGCACAGATAAAGCATGCATGCTATATATAGCACAATTACTGTTTTTTTTTTTTTTTTTTTTTGGTGGGCCGCGCCACCCGGCTTGTGGGATCTCAGTTCCCTGACCAAGGATTGAACCTGGGCCATGGCAGTGAGCCCGGAATCCTAACCACTGGGCCACCAGGGAACTCCCTCCAATGACTGATTTTATTCTGTTTTATTTTACTGATAAGTGAAAGAAAATACAGCCATTTTCCATCTTGGTCCAGGGAACTGAAATACAAGCAAAATCTGCTATGAAGAAAGTTAGGGGCAGGTGGGGAAACAAATCATTTTGTAGCTAAGAAACTGGGTCAACAAATACTTAACGAACTGGCCAACGTTAGGTATGAGTTAAACATAAGCAGAGGGAAAGACGGGAATCATGCCTTCCCTGGTAACCTCCCTGCGCGCAGACATTTCTGAAATGACATCTGCCATTCACAGGCCCAAAAGGAGGCATCGTTTGAGAAGGGGAAAGAGACAAGGCCTACCTTGTTTCCGCCTGTGTTCTTGAAGGCCCGGTAGATGTTAAGCAGGGTGATGTGATCGCCCTCGCTGGATATGAACTTCTTCCGCACAGCCTGCACTTCATCCCGCCGGGAGGGGGGGTTGTAGAGAACGCTGTCCACTGACAGCAGGGAGATGATGGTCAGTATCTCCTCCGTGCAGTGGAATTTGGGGGACAGGAGGATGGTCTGCAAATCACAATTAAAAACTGTGTAAGCCTAGTTTTCTCCTGGCTTCTGAATAAAGTATTTCCACATATTGCTTTTGCAGCTTCCCTTGTAAAGCCTTAAGGGGCAGGTGTTTCTAAAACCATGACTACGTATGTTATTCTACTTTCTGTAAAACAGAGGGCTGCCTTCCCCGCATGATTCCATGTGGGTAGGGCTCATGACTTAATATGGCTTGAATCCCACACTGAGCGTAAGTCAGAGTTAGGCGTTAATAAGTAGGCGTTAATAATTATTTAAGAGAAAAAGTGAAGATTAATCTAGAAGCACTGGGTTAAGGAGTCTCCTTTGGGATGGCTGACCCGTAACACACAGAAAGGGGACTGAGGAGAGGATATCATTTACTTTGGCAAATTTGGGTTCTAACGGGAAAGCCGCCATCTTTCTTCCTATTGGAGTCAGGGTAAGCTGGCCATCCTTGTTTTCAAGGGCACCCAACAGCTCCAGCTGGGCGATGGCTGCCTGAACGTGATCTAAAGAAAGACATAAAAAGGAGTCGAACATTCAGAACAGGACGAAGCTGGAGCTAGTTCATTACTTCAGGGCACTTCTGAGAAGCCTACGTCAAACCACAGCAAAGACCACAGCCACCCTGTCCCCATGAGGTGCTTTACAAAGCTGTTAAGCACAACACTGTCTTCAGCTCAACTCTCTTTAAATAGTGGCTTGCAATTTGGCAATATGTGTGTAAATCTGAAACCCAGCAAAGTTACACTTATGAATTTCACCCCCAGATACACTCGGACATCGTACAGGGACCTGCATCTCCAGACGCACACACACAGCAATGGAAATACCAGGTGCCTCAGAGGCCCCTGGTGAGAAGGACACTATTTACTATATTATTCTTTTTAAATCTGAACCATGAAAATGCATTGCCTATTAAAGAATAAAGATGCAATTCTAAGAATGTAATAAATATCTACACAGAGGGAAAATGATCTGTAAAATACATTAAGTGAAAAAAGCAATGTACCACACACCTATGGTCAACTTAATCTATGACAAAGGAGGCAAGGATATACAATGGAGAAGACAGTCTCTTCAATAAGTGTGCTGGGAAAACTGGACAGCTACATGTAAAAGAATGAAATTAGAACACTCCCTAACACCATACACAAAAATAAACTCAAAATGGATTAAAGACCTAAATGTAAGACCAGATATTATAAAACTCTTAGAGGAAAACATAGGAAGAACACTCTTTGACATAAATCACAGAAAGATCTTTTTTGACCCACCTCCTAAAGTAATGGAAATAAAACCAAAAATAAACAAATGGGACACTTAAAAGCTTTTGTACAGCAAAGGAAACTATAAACAAGACGAAAAGACAACCCTCAGAATGGGAGCAACTATTTGCAAATGAAACAACGGACAAAGGATTAATCTCTAAAATATATAAACAGCTCAAGCAGCTCAATATTAAAAAAACAAACAATCTAATAAAAAAATGGGCAGAAGAACTAAATAGACATTTCTCCAAAGAAGACATACAGGTGGCCAAGAGGCACATGAAAAGCTGCTCAACATCGCTAATTATTAGAGAAATGCAAATCAAAACTACAATGAGGTATCACCTCACACCAGTTAGAATGGGCATCATCAGAAAATCTACAAACAACAAATGCTGGAGAGGGTGTGGAGAAAAGGGAACCCTCTTGTACTGTTGGTGGGAATGTAAATTGATACAGACACTATGGAGAACAGAATCCAGTTCCTTAAAAAACTAAAAATAGAACTACCATATGACCCAGCAATCCCACTACTGGGCATATACCCTGAGAAAACCATAATTCAAAAAGACACATGCACCCCAATGTTCATTGCAGTGCTATTTACAATAGCCAGGACATGGAAGCAACCTAAATGCCCATGCCAGACGAATGGATACAGAAGATGTGGTACATATATACAATGGAATATTACTCAGCCATAAAAAGGAATGAAATTGGGTCATTTGCAGAGATGTGGATGGACCTAGAGACTGTCATACAGAGCGAAGTAAGTCAGAAAGAGAAAAACAAATATCGTATATTAACTCATATATGTGGAATGTAGAAAAATGGTACAGATGAACAGGTTTGCAGGGCAGAAATAGACACACAGATGTAGAGGACAAACACATGGACACCAAGGGGGGAAAGTGGCAGGGGATAGTGGTGGTGGGACAAAAAAAAAAAAAGAAAAAGCAATGTGCCAATGTCTATCGGTAGAAGGATAAATGCATTTTGGTTTATTCATAGACTAGAACAATATTTAGTAATGAAAATGCATCAGACATAAACCTTATAAAACATGATGAACGAAAAGGGAAGGTCACTGGGAAATCGAGGCATAAACATGCCAACCGAAACAATGCACGTGCATGGAATAAAATATTCAAGAAAAGCGAGGGATTCACGGACAAAACCTGGGAGGTGGTTAACTTGAGGTGGGGAGTGTGGCAGCCTCCGGAGGCTTTGCAGCCCTGGTAACGGATGCACAGGTGTGGCTTCGGTATTTCCACCTGACAGGAATGTGCCTCGTTTGTATGTAGAGATTTAGCAAGAAAAAGAAAAAAAAAGTGTAGAACAGTGCACAATGTGTGTTGCTATTTGTGTTTTAAAAAGAGACTATATGGAATTCCCTGGCGGTCCAGTGGTTAGGACTACATGCTCTCACTGCGGAGGGCCGGGGTTCGATCCCCAGTCAGGGAAATAAGATTCCGCAAGCTGTACAGCCAAAAAAAAAAAAAAAGCAAAGTTGATCTCAGTCTTGAAGGCTGGTGCCTTTGCTCTTGGCCTGTTTCTGGAAGAAGTGCTGGAAAGCTGCGTGAATGGCCCATAAGTGCTGTTGCACCTGGGGCTGGAGACACCCAATCACAACCCTTTCTGCAGGCACCCCAGTCTGGGAGGAGGATGGAATATACGTGCCCAAGGACTGATGAAATAAAATTCATATGATAAATAAATAAAAGACTATATGTACTTGCAAAGATTTTCTCTAGAAGACACTGGGAAATGTTCACAGCGGTTGCTGTAGAGGAGGGAAACTGACATCACAGAGGGGCCCTGTATACCCATCGACTGTTTACTTTTTTAACCAGTTGCGCTTCTTTACTTAAAAAAAAGGAGAGAGAGGAAAAAAAAGAAAATGGTATATGTTGAAGAGATGCCAAGTACTAAGCTACCATCATTAAAACTCCCCATTATTTTTTTTTCCAACATGGAGAGATTATCAGTGAAGGGCAGGGGCCCATCAAATTCCGGTCAAGAGCAAAGAAACTTAATCTTTTCAGTGCTTTTGCTGGCAAAAGTACGATTTTGTTAGGTTTGCAGTATCCTGTGGACCCCCTCGACCACCTTCACTGGTTCCTGTGGTCTCGGAACCCGCCCGTGATGCCTACATGAAGCCGCCGATTGTGCACCGCGATGGTGCTGACGGCACCGCATCTTTCCTTTAATGATTTGAGTTTCTTCTCTGAGAGTTAAGGTTGTTATCCACCAAATTATACTAAACAAAAGGAGACCGCTGGAAGACCTGGTTGGTTTTTTTTGGAGTCCACTGGTTGTTTTTGTCCATTTTGTACACCTTCCCAAAGACCCCACCTACCTGGAGATGGTTTGGACATGAAGTCAAAGGTGAGCACGTTTGGGACTTTCATTGCGAGGAGCTGCAGCATCACGCTCGCCAGGTTACACCTGCAAGTGTGAGAGACGCAGGTGGTTCACGCAGGTGTTCCTGACCCCCCAGCCGGCGAGGCAAGAGCCGCCCACCAAGGAGAGTCAGTTGGAGGATACGGGCCACAGGGACAGAAGCCTCGGGACAAAGGGCAGGTGTGGGAGCCCCTTGGGCCTGCCTTTGGATCTCTGGCACCGTCATCTTCTCAAACTTCTCAAACTCATCCTCCGTGTAGAGCCGGTAACAGATACCACTGTCCTCTCTGCCAGCCCGTCCTGTGCGTTGCCAGGCCTGAGTCTTTGACACCCGCTGCACAGCTAACACCTCCAGGCCACTGTCTGGTGGGAGAATGGCCCGTGTTAGTGCTTTGCTCGTCACATGAACAAACTCTGCAGCGTGGGCAATGAGAGGCACTGCTCAGACCGCCGGGGACCCTCTCTGTGACACACGGGGACCCTCTCTGTGACACACGAGTCCAGAAGAGCTCCAGCCTGCGTCAGAAAGCACGAAACCAGACCGGTCTGTGGTGAAGCAAGGCCTTTGCTGTGAACACCGTGTGAAACCTGTGACTAAAACATCAGAAGGACCTCGTGCTTGGGGCAGGGACCCAGGAGAGTAGATCTCAGAGGCCTTGGCTTCGATCACAGGTGACCACAACCCCGTTTGCCCAGGACTGAGGGGGTCTCCCAGGACTTGGGACTCTCGGTGCTAAAACTGAGACAGTTTCCAGCAAACCAGGATGGTTGGTCCCACATCAAACGATGACCCCAAAATGAAATGCCTCCAGTCCCCTGTGTGTTGCATCCTCCCTCCTGCCCTATTATAAAAGAGAGACAATGTAATGCTGTTACGCCTAGGAGTGAATGAGACCGATTTTCTTATAAAGGTGTATTTTGTGCCAGGCACTAGAGAACCAAGCCCTTTCACATACGTGGTCCCCAGAGACACACATGAATGACAGCACCCTTGAAGGCTTAGCAGTGCATTTCAATTAAACGTTCGGGAGCCATAATTTCAGCTGCCTCAAATCCTCTGTGGAGTAAAGCAAGGTAGAAAACAGACCTGAATAAAAATGACTTCAAGCAAGCTGCCCACTGCACACACTCAGGAAACAGCTAGTGCCTCGCCCCAGCCTGGGGGGGTCTGCTTCCTTCCTGGGAGACTGGAGGTCAAACCAGCCTAGCTCAGATGTCATTTCCGAGGAAGCCTCTGATGTGGTATCAGGCTGTCCCTGGCCTGAGAGCCAGCATCCTCGCCTACCTTCTGATGGGGTTGCATGCCCTCTGCCCAGGTCCCTGACCATCTGTCCCCAGGTGTGCCACTTCTGGGCTCTTCTTTCCTGCCTCACGTGCCTTTCTGGCCCTGACTGCTAGACTGTGGTGCTGCCACCCGAATCTCAGGTAGTTACGGACATGAGACAATCATCTGGGGGAAACTGGGACACAGGCTGCTCACTACACAGAGAAGAGACATCAGGAGCTACAAATTCTCACCGGGGTTATACTTCTTTGCTTTAACCATGCCCGTGTCAACTACATATTTTATTCCTGTAATGGTTATGGAGGTTTCAGCGATGTTGGTTGAAATGATCACTTTGCGACAGCCCTAAAAGGAGGAAGAAAACCAAAGAGCCATATGACACACATATGATTCAGAAGTTTTAAAACACATTCCTCACCGTGAATTGTCACAACTCACTCATGAGCAAGAAGAGATGACTTTTTTATTATGACAGTCATTAATATTGATGGCTGGTCACTAAATTGGGCGGGGCGGGGCGGGGCGGGGTAGGGTGTGGGGAATGCTTCAGCCTTAAAAGTTTATTTTGAGGCAATGAGATGTGGTGGGAGAGGCACAAGATTCAGAAGCAGGTAGATGTGGGCTGGAGTCCTGGCCCTGCCAGCTACCTCCTGTGCCCCTTGGGCAACCGTCACTTCACCCCTTGGGGCCTTGGAACTGGGATGGTGGCCCACCTTGCGGTTCTCGAGAGGATGAGAGACAGTATGTGTCAAGTGCTGGCACAGTGCCTGGCACAGCATGGGCACCCAAGGAACGTACTGTGGACACAGGCTCTGTTAACGGTGGACCTTGGAAGAGTCACTCACTGAGCCCCTGGCTTCTGCCTTTGCCTCTCCCTCACCCCCGGACAGCTGTCTCCCTGTTCTGACCATGGGAGGGCTGTGTCTGCAGCCCCGCATTACCCTCCTGCGTCTTTCCAGTTTATGTGTGTGGTCCCTGCACATCCCATCCCACACACCTTATCTGGAGCCTGCTGACAGGAGCACAGGCCCCACTGGTGCATCCGTCTGGGTACCCAGGGATGGGGCTGGGCAGAAGAAGGGGTGCACTCACCTTCGGGGCCCCCTGGAAGACGCGCAGCTGCTGGGCGTAGGGCAGGGAGGCATAGAGAGGAAGGACCAGCATGGAGGGGCAGCCGTCAGGGAGGTGTTTGGCAATGTCCCGGCAGGTCTTGCTCATGGCTTCGATCTCCTCCTGCCCAGTGAGGAACACCAGGATGTCCTGAGAGGAGGGGGCTTCCTACAGAAAAGGCAGAGTGGGATTACTAGGCCTTGACAGGAGCACAGGTTGCAGAGAACAATGGTCACGGTCAGTTATTTTTCTTAACTCTGGAGACATAAATGAGCCTAAACATTGGTGTCTCCCCTGGGAGAAAACCCACACCGAGAACGCACGGCTGCAACGTACTCGAGTTAGCCAGCTATGTTTAAAAACGAATTAAGGAGATTTTGAAGAAAGATGGCCAGATTGCTTTTGCAGCGAGAACAATGCCATGAAAAGCACAATCAGGCAAGCAAATAAAATCTGCATGAAGCTGCCTTCCTTTCATAATCATCTTGAAAGATGGAACTGACGAAAGAGACAACTTGGGGAAATCCTGATTCACGGAAATGGCCGGAAGCACTCATGCTGGAAGAGGAGCCCTAATTGAATGAGGCCATCAAGTGTACTTTCATAAACCCCAAAGCACGCTGAACGTGGACAAGGGATTGAGATCCCAGGCTTAACTGGATCCTTCACCTCGCAAAGAGAAGAACATGTGTTAACTGCACACCCACTGATCCAATCTTTCTTTGACGTCTGTTCAGATACATTAATTTGTAGAGTACTTGTTTGGCAAAATAACTGAAAAATGTTTAATAATTATCTATATGTTGTGCATGTGTATGTGTCTATATATATATATATGTCTATGCATGAATACATATATCTATTATCTATGTATTTATACGTGTGCATGTAGTTTTTTAGCCCGGTATTAATAGGACAAATGTTCAGAGGTGCGCACACACAGAAAGGATAAAATCTTTTTTTTTTTTTTTTTGGTGGCGTGGCTTGTAGGATCTTAGTTCCCTGACCAGGGATTGAACCCGGGCCCCAGTAGTAAAAAGCACTGAGTCCTAACTGCCAGGGAATTCCCAGAATAAAATCTACAACAGTCAAAGCTTCATCAAGGGGAGGGCTCATCAAAGCTACCATGTAACCTGAGGGCACTGCAGGCACTATTCATGAAAAATCCTCATCTCAAGTTTGCTTTTAGCAGCTAAACAAGGCACCCTGACCTTCTCCAAATACTATCAAAATGACGGCGAGGGTGTAAGCCCAGGAAGACAGGGTTTCAACCCATTTTTGAAAGATGAAGAGACGGGGCGGGAAGTGAGTGACTTGGCCGGGCAGAGGGAGTCCTGACGGGGGAGCGTACAGACGGGGTGGTAGGAAAGTGGTGCGCCCACTTCCCTGGAGAAGCCACAAAGGCTCGGGCTCAGAGCGAGCCTCGGGGGCTTGTGCCGGCATGAGGACCCAAGTGTCCGCTGGAAGTCTGAGTACAGTGTGGTTGAACCCCCCAGTCCCCTCCTCCACCCGATGCGGCCAGGAGGCTGGGCAGACACGGGGTGCTGTCGTGGGATTCAACACAGGAGGGTGGCAGAGGGAAGAGCCAAGAGGACAGCTGTGCGGAGACCTAGGAGAGCAACCTGTTTGGAGCAGAAAAGCAGCATAAATAAAGGACCCGGGAAAAAGTGGACTGTGTTTTAACACATAAAAAATATTCATGATTGGCATGTGATAGATGTTAGAACCCTTGGGGAAAAATTGGCTGTACGTACATAGAAAACTTGTACGACTATGTGGAACAAGGAACAAGGCACTGCGATGGTGCACAACGTAGGGTCGTAATATTGTAAAGACTGATATTTGATTTAAAAAGACATCCTGGGGCTTCCCTGGTGGCGCAGTGGTTAAGAATACGCCTGCCAATGCAGGGAACACGGGTTCGAGCCCTGGTCTGGGAAGATCCCACATGCCACGGAGCAACTAAGCCCGTGCACCACAACTACTGAGCCTGCGCTCTGGAGCCCACGAGCCACAACTACTGAAGCCCGTGCGCCTAGAGCCCGCGCTCCGCAACAAGAGAAGCCACCGCAGTAAGCCCGCGCACTGCAATGAAGAGTAGCCCCCGCTCGCCGCAACTAGAGAAAGCCCGCGTGCAACCACAAAGACCCAACGCAGCCAAAAATAAATAAATTAATTTAAAAAAAAAAAGACATCCTGATATGATCTTTTTTTTTTGCAGTACGCGGGCCTCTCACTGTTGTGGCCTCTCCCATTGTGGAGCACAGGCTCTGGACGCGCAGGCTCAGCGGCCATGGCTCACGGGCCCAGCCGCTCCGCGGCACGTGGGATCTTCCCGGACCGGAGCACGAACCCACGTCCCCTGCATTGGCAGGCGGACTCTCAACCACTGCGCCACCAAGGAAGCCCCTGATATGATCATTTGAGAGGATGTTTCAGAAACAGGAAAGTAACATCCAAGGGAAACAGTTAAGAAATTGAAGGTGTACCTTCAAGAGCAGGATCTGGGCTGGGAAAGTGAAAGCAGTTCCTGTTTTTTTTTATGAGCTTTTTAGAACTAAGTACTTGACTTTTTAAACTTTAAACTATACACTCATCACTGAGCTTAAAATAAAAATTAGCTTTCAAAAGTTGGCTTCTAGATTTTTTCAGAAACTTAATGGAAAGGTAAAAACAGTCGATATTATACAAATTAAACCAAAAAATGAGATTTAATCACTCGAATTTTTAAGTAAACGTTTAATAAAATGAAAAAAATATTTGAAATGTTTCTCTGTACAGTTTTTTGTTTTTTTTAAGAAAACTCTAAATTGCAACCCATTATTGGTTAATACACCAACTTTTTGTTTTTTTTTCAATGAGACAGCAAATACCAGAGGACATCACATGTAGTAAAAGGAGACTGTGTTTCCTAAGACTCACTTCAGTTCTACACATTGTGTCCTGGGTTGCAATATAAAATGTGTGTCTTATTGGGGGTTCCAATCAAAATATGCTTGCAAGCCACTGCTTTAACATATGGACGTTTTCTGGCTCAGCTGAGGAAAGATGCTGGTCAGGGTTGAATTATTTTTTTTAGAGAAAAAAAAAAAAAGACACTGAGAAAAAGGATAAAAATATGGACATGGCAAACGAACTCCATATTCAACTTCAGGACACAGCTCACAAAATGGTTTCGTTCAGCAGCTTTTCTGTTCAAGGCTGAATGCTCGAGGTCAAACAGGCCTTCCCAGGAATCTGCACCCCGGTGCCTACCTGGTGGATCTGGAAGACAGAGACCAGGGCCGCGTGCAGGTAATCGTGCTGGGGCTGCTTGGTGTAGAAAATCTGGATCGGGTGCTGCCGGCCCTCCAGGTAGAGGACGGGGGCTCCGCTGAAATACTGGGAGAACAGGTCCACGTCCATCGTGGCCGACATCACAATCACCTGTGTGCGAGACAGGGGCGGAGGATGGGGACAAGCTTGGACCAGCCTTTTTGTGCCCCTGCTGAGCCCTGAAGGCTGCCGAGGAGGCCCGCGCCCCCCCATGCCCACTGCCCTGGGTCCCTCAGCAGCACAGGCTGCACCTACTTTGAGAGGCAGCTTCCCCAGCTCCTTTCGCCTCTTCTGGGCAGCTTTCACCACCCCAAAGAGCACATCCGTGTGGATAGTCCGTTCATGGGCTTCATCCAAAATGACGCAGCTGTACTTCCGAAGCAGGGAGTCTGAAATGGCCTCGCGCAGAAGCATGCCATCCGTCAGGAACTTGATCTTGGTGTCCTCCGAGGTGACATCGTCGAAGCGCACCGTGTAGCCAACCTGTGTGGAGAGATCACTCATTCACTCAGCAAACGTGTGTTCAGCACCCAGTGTATCCAGCACGGTGCCAGGCACTGGTGCTATCGCAGCGAACAGGACCAACTCCGACCCTGCCCTGCTCCCAAGGCAATGGACACACGCCTTCAACTGCAATGATGATAAACACTACAAAGAATTTAAAACTAGCCTCCTCCTCCCAGCTACTTCATAGTTTCAAGTGAAGCTATGTACACATATGAAAAGATGTCCAAGACGTTTTTAAGTCAAATGGGTAGACACCCACACAAACACGAATAAATCTGACTTATATACAGTTCTGGGACTCATTCTCAACACCCACCTATATACTAGAAAAATGCTTACAAGTTTGTAGAAAGAAATGTAGATAAAAGACTTAGCAGATGTTACCGAAGCCTTGAAAGTGCTCAGGAAGGGCTTCCCTGGTGGCGCAGTGGTTGAGAGTCCACCTGCCGATGCAGGGGACACGGGTTCGTGCCCCGGTCCGGGAAGACCCCACATGCCGCGGAGCGGCTGGGCCCGTGAGCCATGGCCGCTGAGCCTGCGTGTCCAGAGGCTGTGTTCCGCAACGGGAGAGGCCACAACAGTGAGAGGCCCGCGTACCGCAAAAAAAAAAAGTGCTCAGAAAAAAAACAGCTAATTTATCCAAGTTGCCAACAGATTTTGAAAGCAAAGCAAGTGAGACTGACAGACCCTCTGATCTCTTAGGAACTGGTAAAGAACTCTGAGAGAGGCTGACACAATTGTGGCAAGAAAGAAGCTAGAGATGTATAAGTAGTCTTGTTCAGAAAAATAAAAGTCAGGGGGCCGGGAGCGGGGGTTAGGGGACCAAGAACTGTCAGTAAAGAAGGAAGTTAGGTACCAGCTTCCCGAGTTCGGTTCTCTTCTCGTCTGAGACTCTGGTAGCCAGAGAGATAGCAGCCACTCGACGAGGCTGGGTCACGGCAATGATGGCCTGGCGGCCAATCCCCCCTTCATACAGGTACTGAGGGATCTGCGTTGTCTTCCCAGAGCCAGTTTCCCCTAGGAAAGAAAAAAGTCTCATTTAAATGCAAATTGATGTGCCCCAGAGCCCACGAGCCACAACTACTGAGCCTGCACGCCACAACTACTGACACCCCCGCGCCTACAGCCCATGCTCCGCAACAAGAGAAGCCACCGCAATGAGAAGCCCAAGCACCTCAAGGAAGACCCAATGCAGCCTAAAAAAAAAAAATGGTCCACATCAAAATTTAAAAAAAATGCAAACTGAAACATACTTCACAAAACAGATCAAAGTCAGAAGGAAAAGATAAGAAAATACTCTAAGCTGATAAAGCCATGGGAAAATGTGTACCCACATGTACTGCCAGCAGAGTGTTAATTAGGATTGTTTCTTGGAGGGCCACATTATACTAGGAAAATCTTTAAAATGTTGTACCCTCTGACCCACAATTCCACTTGCAGGAACTGATTCTAAGGAAATAAAGATGTGTATAAAAATACAGCTTCAAAAGAGTTTTAGTCAACTTTGCTCATGACACCCAAAAATTAGAAACAACGTAAGTGGTCAGCAACAGTAACCAGTATAGTAAGAACATACAATGGAATACAAACGTTATATAAAAATGTCCTACTTTTCAAAGGGATAAACGAGATGTAAATGCACTGCCATGAAGAGAGACATCTGCTCTACACTGCAGCCACAGCTAACTCCTCACCATTCCCCAGCCAGCCGCCTCCTTTCAAACCCTCTGCCTTTGCCCACACTATTATGAAATATCTGCCCCCACGCTGCCTGCGTGACAAACTGTACATGCGTTAGACCTCAAACTCTCCCCCCAGGGGCTGCGCCGCCTCCTCTGTGTTCCTTAGAGCCTTGTTCATCTCGTCCATCACTGATCACCCTACACTGTGTGAAAGCATTTAAACGTTTCTGTCCCCCTCCAATATCAGAGGCCCCTGGGGGGCAGAGATGGCCTGTCCGTCTCTTCCATGTACTTGAGCATCTGCATACAGTAAGCACCCAACCTTATTTCCTACCCTCCTGTGTTCCCTTCCCAGTGCCCAGTCACAACAAAGAACTGTAAACCTGTGCATCCCTTCCCCCACAGCTACCAGTACCCCTCCCTGACCTCACAGAGTCCTACAGTCCCGTGGTTCTTCCATTTTCTCCCCTCTGACTGCTCATCCTTCCTGACCCAGACACAAATCACGGACGAAGAATTTGATTATTCTACACTCCTGCTGAGTTCATCAGGCAAAACCCAAACCGGGATCAATGTCTCCCTGTCCATCTTTTTTGCTCCTACACCAAGAAACTGAGCGTTGCTATAGTAAACTAACCCAACTGTGCTGACACTGACCTGAGTTTGCCGTGGGGCTAAATGCACCTGAGCACCAGCACCACCGCTGATCATTGTTCTTGTTTCTGCAGCCCTTCTTTTGTCCCCGTCCTCCCCAAGGACCCTGTAACGCCCATCCTCATCAGAGCTCCCGTGCCTACTTCATAGGAAAGTGAAGTCCTCAAAGGTGATCTCCCGCCACTTCCCCCTGCAAGCTTTTCTGCAGTCACCCCCATTCTTACCTCCTTTCTCCAGCCCCCCAGCCTCTTGGATATCCATCCTCCTCTTGGATATCCAGGCCCGCTCTGCATCTAGCCCTTGTTGCCAAGGGCCCCCGTTCCCCATGCCCTCTGTCTCTGCTCTATTAGTGCCCGCTTTGCATCTTCAACCTCCTTCTCTACTGAGTTCTTCCCCTGAACCTATGAATATCTGGAAGTTCCTCTAGGTCCCCCTCCTTTTTGTCAAAACAGAAGCCTGCTCCCACTGCCTTCATGCCCTCACCTCCTACCTACTCCTCAGCCCAGTGACAAATCAGCTCCCAGAGCTCTGCCGAAACAGCGCTCAACTCGATCCCCAATTGATACCTCGCATCCAATCCAGTGGGCACTTTTTGGGTCCCCATTTTCATTGTTGCATCTGTTCACTCCCTTCCTCTTACAACTCTGTTCCTTAGGTTATCAGCTCTCCTGGATCTCCTTCACCTCTTTGGAGGCTCATCCTCTCGGTCCTTCAGGAGCTCCTCTTACTTAAACGTTGGGGATCAAAGCCCCTTGTAACTGGTCCCCGGCCCTCAACTCTGCTTCTTAATTCGTGCACCAGAAACTGCTACTTCCGTCAGACCGGACCGTCTCTCGCCTCCACTTTGTCTCTTATGCTGCAGGCTCTCTCCTCTGCGTCCAACGCCTCCCTCCCTGACTGGCTCAGATCCACTCTTCCAAGCTCCCAAAGTTCCCGCTGCGTCCCTCTACCCTTCCGCACAGAAGGCGAGTCTTTGCCGAAGGCGCGAGTCACTCGCACCGGCTGTGAGCACCTCCAGAACGGGCTTGTCTGACTCCTCCGAGGCCCCTCTCCTGGCCCCGAACAGAAAAGGCAGTCAGGTTTGTTGTAGAAACGAGTGAAAGACGGGGAGAAACACCTAAGAAAAGCTGTTCTCGCGGAGCTCGAACGGGGAGAGAGGAAGGACGCGCCGGCGCGGTCACTCACCGAGGAGGACGGCGCTGTCGAGGTTTCGGAGCTGGGCCAACAGCTGCCCCCGCGCCTGGAAGATGGGCAGACTCCGGCGCTGCAGCTCCACGGCCTCACGGTAGGGGCTGACCGAGGGCTGGGCCAGGGGTGGCTGCTGCCTCCGGCCACCTCCGCCGCCGCCGCCGCCGCCGCCGCCCGCGGTCAGCAGCATCACCATTCGCCGCCCGTGAGGGCAGGACCCGGCGCGCCTCAAAGGCCCGGCGCCCGGCCGGAATCTCTTGCCCGGCGGGAAGCCCGCCTCCTCGGGCATGTCGGGAGGGCAACACGACTGGAGGCGCGAAAGCGGGAAGCTCCTGCCGCTCCCGGGAGCCGACAGCTAGCGCGCGCCGCCCCTTCCCGCCACGTGCTGGTGGCTCCCGGCGACGCCGCTGATATCACCGCCACCCGCAGCCTTTAGAAAGGGGACTCCAACTCCCAGCATGCACTGGCAGCGTGATCAGGATTTCATTTCCCGAGGGCGGGGAGAGCAGGGTCCGAGGTACAACCGGAAAAAGGTCCGGAGCGACAACAGTGAAGGACTGGGTGTACGGTTCCGTGGGTCCTTAACTTTGGCTAACAACCATGGTTTTCTTGTCCTGCTAACAGTATTTCCTTCCAGTAAACACGCGTTTCCCTTTCTCTGCCACAATAATAGTCGCTCTTCAAGGAAAGTATTTCATTTTTTAAAATTAATGAGGTGCACACAAATATTGGTTATTTAATCCTCCGAATAACTGATGTTATATAGTAGATACTGATATCATCCCCAATTTACAGATGAAGAAACTGAGCCTCTGAGATGAGTCATTCAGATGTCACAAAATCTGAATGTTGAGAAGGATACTGGTGATCATCTTGTGTCACAGAAAAAGAAAGATATATATTCTATGACAATCATACATTCTCCTCAGAAAGTTGCTATCCCAAAGGACATGGTCTGCTCCTGTAATACAAGCAGGGAAAGAGGGAGTCTGATGGAACTAAAATTGTCTTTTATCCTTCCTTTCCCAAAATATTCGTGCCAGACTCTCAAGTTCTTTTCGGAGCTCCCAGCCCCATCATACACACGCCAATCAATGAAAAGATTCAGAACTCCAGCAGGAAAGTAGGATATTAGTTCCTCCTTCCCCTCCTAAATTCAAAGCTCTTAGAGAATTTGCTAATTCGCCACAGAAAGACCAGCAAGCAGCTGTTTGCTCTGCATACAGGAAAAGTGATTTCCAGAGAATTCATCATAAGCTTCAACCCATGTGAAGGACATCAGGCATCTTCTGTAGTTCATTTCCATGAGACTTGCCCTATTCATGAACCTATTAAAAATCCTCCTTCCCCTTTCCTCCAGGTCAGAGGTAATTTTTCTCCAGTTGCTGGTAGTATAGAGACCAGGGTTTACTGAAAATGTGCATGTTGAACTAATAGCAGATACGTATTTAAGAATAACTGACAAAATTTTACTTCCTTCTAAGTATTAATTTAGAAAGTCAACCCAAAATTAAATGGAAACAACTGTTTTAGTCTTTTCAGGCTGCTATGATACCACAGACTGAGTGGCTTATCAACAACAGAAAGTTATTGCTTACAGTTCTGGAGGTGCCAGCATGGTTACTTTCTGGCGAGGGCCCTCTTCCTGGTTCATAGCTGCTGCCTTCTTGCTGCGTCCTCACGTGATGGAAGGGGCTAGGAATCTCTCTGGAGCTATTTTATAAGGCACTAATCCCATTCATGAGGCTTCCACTTCATGACTTAAGCACCTCCCAAAGGCGTCACTTCCTAAATACCATCACATCAGGCATTGGGATTTCAGCATGAATTTTGGGGGGACACAGACATTCAGACCATAGCAATATGTTAGCTCTCAAATTACGGATTCTGAGTATGTAAAAGACAGACCTCAGTCCTTCTTCCCAGTGTGCTTTCCAGAGTAACCTATTGGAGGGGACATAGGCTCCAAATGATTACAAGAGTACCAGGTAGGTAATATAAATGAGTGAAATAATCTCTTGATAGAGCAAGTGCCCTGTCTCTAGAAACAGCCACTAGTTATCTCTCGGCAGCAGGTGCCACGCAGGCCTGGTATTGCCAGATCTTCCGGTTTTTTGCTTTTTCAAGAAGAGCCCCAAATGAAGATTTTCATGTGAAATCTGTCAATTTAAAACACTGGCTCAAAAAACAAAAACCCCCACAAAAACCATGGTGCAGGCAAAAGTAACCACATGCATAGGTAATTCATTCATAATCTCTAGCCTAATGACCCAACGATTCCGCAGCTTCAAAGCTAAGTGGAACAAACAGTTGAAAAATAAAATCCTGTATTGGCATTAAGCAGTGTTACACACATTGCCCTCTCCCCCAACCTCTCATATTAGTAGTCTGAAATCTGCTGTCCCTCCAAAAGGAGTCTCTTGTGGTTAAGTGGCTTTCATATGCAGATGGTCATAAGCTAACAGCTATTCAAGAAATATCTGGGCTCTTCTAAAAGGTGAATTGTCAGACACATCTCATTCTTAACTGCTCTGCAAGGGCCCATGGGTTTAACTATCTGTTCTTACCATAACCATACCAGCTGGTGGTCATCGTTGTTGGCTGGCTGGTCGGACCACCAAACCCCTGCCGTTGATCATGTTGTTTTGCTCCATCCCACTTTGAGACAGTCATAAGCTTCAGCAACTAGGTACAAGCTTGCATGCACATATATTAATCCCTCTATAATTAAAAATACCAGATAATAGTTTGCTGGTCAATAAACAAAGTATTTATTCAGCACCCATGTGCCAAGCACTATGCTAGGCACTGTGGTGGATACAAAAATTTAAGACATGGTTCCTGCTCTTAAGGAGCTTTTACATTCTCATGAAGGAGACAAGACTCATTTACATGTACCAGCTGAGAACAATACAGTAATTTGGTGTAAGAGTATGTTGTACAGACTCAAAGTGTCATAGGGATTCAAAGAACACAGGCAATGAAATAGGCCCTAGAGTCAAGGTATCTTGAGGAGCCAGGAATGGGGCAAGGCCTTGAAGAACTGAAGAGAATTAAGTTGAGGTCCCTGTTAGGTAGAAGTGGGAGTAACGTGCAGAGGAAGACAACGTATGCATTTGATATGGGGGCTTACTAAGAAGTTACTGTGCATTTCTGAGCAGAGAAGTGACTTGATTATACAAAGTTCAACAAATTTAATGCAAACGTGTAAAATATATAAGTAGCTTAGGGGACAGCCTACAGAACACTGAAAACAACGGCAGTATCATGACTCGCAACACAGAGTTACCTGTCAAAGGAAAACACAGCCACAATATAAAATGCAGGCTGTGAAGGACAGATGGCAATTCTAGGAAGCCCTTTACCCAACAAGCCAATAGCGCCAATATTTCCTAATTTCATAGGCCCCACAGACAGAGTGAGGGTTTCGTTACCAAGAATCCAGGACTTGGGTGGTCTCTGCTTAGAGACTACACAAGAGGTATGAAAGATACTAGGACATACAACAGTGACACAGAGAAAGAACAAGTGGAAGAGAGAAACAAAGAGAAATCCATAGTGGAAAAAAACAGCAAAATGTATGAAGTGTTATCTCCTATGGAGATGCAATTTGCATGTCCTTTTTTTTTTTTTAATGAACATATACTGTATTTCTACAACAAAAAAGCTATGCCTTAGGTGTGCTTTTCAGCATTACTGGTGGAATTCAGGAATCTTTTAAATTCTATGTATGTCAGGAAAATTGGTCACAAGATTCCATGTATCAAATCTCGCTTTTCAGTTGACTTGCATTAAGAAAAAGAAGTGTGTTCTGGAAGAACCAAGATTGAGAGGTAAACTGGGGAAGAAGTGAGGACTTTTCCTTACGTCCAGGTGAGCCAAAGTATCCGGATGTGCAACACCGGACCAGGGATGGTGGTAGTGGGACTGGCCACTCAAATTAAGAGGTCAGTGCTTGGAATGCCAACTGCATAGGACACAATGTAGTAGCACAGCATGGCATCCTGCCACTAGGAATTTTCATCTCATAAAATCGGAGACCAAAATCCCATAACTGACTGCGTTTAGGCCATAAACTCAAAATGTTTCCTGTCTTACCCAGTCATCAGTATGTTTAGACATTCCCTACTTAAATGAACACTCAGTGAACAGATTTTAGAATTAAAATTTCACCACAGATATTCCATGAATTGGATAACTCAAAGTTAACTAAGGGAGAACAAATTTAACTAGAGAAACCTATTTCTAGCCCCAAAACAATGGAAAACAAAACAAAACCAACCTTCTAATTAAAAGCTTTCTTGAACAAAGACAAGACAAAATTTAAGAATCCCATAAGGACTACACATTCTAAGATTGGCATTTAAAGATTGTTTAAAGCCACTTAGGAAAAAAAGCAGTCCCATTAACCCACGTTCCATAAAATTGCAACAATCAAAGTTACTGACTAGCAGCATGTAAAGTACTTATATTAAATTCCATTACTTATGTATATTCCATTTAAAGATATTAAAATAATTTTCACTTCGCAAATGATCTGCAAATTCCCATTTAAGATGTTTATCATGTTTAATCTAAACCTCATATTCATCCTTCTGAGGGACATCTCACACTCTAGAAAGCAACCACTTAGCCAAGCTGGAAATATCTGGGAAATGTTCCCGGGCCTACATGCCATTTATTAGAATGATTTGAATTAATCTCTTTCCTGGGCGTATTCATTCTATTTCTCCCGGTTCTCTGAATTACTTAGGCAGTGTGATAGTCAACTTGCTGAGCCCCCAGGAAGTGAACATCTTGGGTAAGTACTTATGAACCACTGGCTTTAAGTGCCAACTTCTGTGGACCTGTCTGGTTTCTACCTGGTTGGGAAGGTAAACCAGGTACTTGTCTCTGAAAGCTTCTTGGCTTTTCATGAAGCAAATGATAAATGTTCACCAGCCAAAGACCCAGGAGAAATGTATCCCTGCCTAACTGGTACCCGCTCATCTCAAGTTAGAGTCAACATTCTAACCTGTCTCCCAGGTGTAAAGAAGATCTTTCTGTTGTTTTCTAAAAATGTGGCCATGACCTGCCTTTCCCTGGGTATTTCCGAGCAGAGAAATGCAGAGTAAATAAACGAGACGGTACGTTAGCGTCGCGCCTACCTGACTCTCTACAACAGAGCTCCTGCTGCTACTTGATCCACCCTACCCTTTTTCTCCACCACGCTGTCTGACAACTTGAAGTTTTGTAAAACCCAAACGGAGAACAAACTATCTGGACAACAGAAACAAATCTTCCCACTGGAGCTGGCATTCTGGGTTAGTAAGTTGTGTACACAGCCATGGTGTCTCAGCCATGTATTTCCAATCTTGAAATGAAATCCAGTCGAAAGCCGTGAAGACACAGGACGAGCGGGCACGTAAACTGCTCTGAGCGCAGACCTATGCAGGAGAGCTAGAAGACATGGTGATAATTTAAAAGATCACACACAAAAGCTTTAATTCAGTGAGAGAGAGAGAGCGAGATGGAATTCAGTTTTATTTTGTCCTCTCTGAAACTTCCATTTACACCATGGCCTCGTCTATCAAAGAGGAGGAGGAAGAGGAAGAACTCTGCCCGTCACCACAGAACTCAAGTACTCAGGTACTTGCTCCTTAGAGGCAGCAGGGTATTTGTTTCTCCAGTTGTTTGGCTCCAAGAGATTACACTTTCAGTACCAGTGTAGTGAGGAACCACTGGCAAACTGCTGGAAATGTCTTCTGGATTAATCAGTGTGTCATTTCATAAAGTGCTTCTGGAGTCAAAATCTTGTCAAGCTGTCAAAAGTGTCCATACTTTTGCAACACAAAGGATAAAAGAATCCCAATGGGTATGTCACTGAGTCCTTCCCAGCTGGGTCTCGTTATTGGCACTGCCACTTTAGCCACCGAGGCGCTGGCCCTCACCCCAGGCAAAGCCTCCTGGCCGCTCTTCAGGTAGTGGATTGTAATTTGGATCTTCATCTGGTGTATCAAAAATAGCCTTCCTAAAAGACAGCCAACAGATATAATTTAGTCCCAGAGTCATCTTAGGTCCTCAGTACTACTCCAAGATCAAAAAGATCCCATGGGGTTTCCACCAATGGACAAGCAGTACGTCTGCCTACCAGTGAAACAGTTACCATATTTTGAAGGGATTCATAATTATTTCGCATTTACATTAACTTTTACCTCCTTTACTAATTTTTACTACAAAAGCAATACATGTAATTGTAGCGAAAACAGGAAACATATACGAGCAAAACATCCTAAATCACCAGAGGTATTGACACTTTCAATATTCCTCCAGAACTTTTATATATGTAATGTTACAAAAGTTAGACACTACTTCTGTTTTGTAACCTTTCCCTAAATCTATCATGAATGTCTCCCCACAACCAAGGTATCACCCAACATCCACTGATAGATGAATAGGCAAACAAAATGGTATATACATACAATGGAATATTATTCAGTCTTAAAAAGAAAGGAAGTTCTGACACATGCTACAACATGGATGAACCTTGAAGACACTGTGCTAAGTGAAATCAGCCAGTCAGAAAAGGACAAGTACTGTACGTTTCCAATTATATGAGATACCTAGAGTTGTCAAATTCATGGAGATAGAAAGTAGAATGGTGGTTGTCAAGGACTCGGGGGAAAGAAGGAATGGGGAGTTAATGTTTAATGGACACAGAGTTTCACTTTTTTAGTATGAAGAGTTCTATAGATGGAAGGTGTTGACAGAAGCACAACGTGAATGTACTTAATGCGACTGAACAGTACACTCAAAATGTACAAGATGACAAATTTTATGTATACTTTATTGTAATTAAACTTTAAAAAAAACCTAACAAGTTATTCCAAGAAAAATCACACGGAGCATAAGAAGGGATAGCAAATGTCCAAAAGACTTTTAAAATACTACCATATGGTCATTCAAAATTTCCTTAAAGAATTAACCATTAAAGAAGCATCCTCTATTTGCATTCATGTTTTTAATTGTATTTGCCCACAGCTGATGAAATTAGATTATCTGAAAACTCCTGTTTTATACTGGGGTCAGAAAAAGCGTCTATATTTCAATATGAGCTCCTTTAATTCTTACAAATTAACAATAAACAGGCACTAAAAGAAAAATAAAGAGCTGAACAAGCAATTCAAAAAGGAAATCCAAATGGTTAAAAAACATGAAAATGTTTGCTCTCACAAGAATTAAAGGAAAGCATGTTAAAAACTGAGCCCCCCCCATCTACTTCCCAAACATTAGATAGGGCAGAACAAAGCAGGTGTCCATGCGGGGAGGATGGGGGTGGGGAGGGGTGGAGCCATGGTGGCCCAGAGCAGGGTGGGGGTTAGGGGAGCAGCCTTGCATAGGGAGTCAAGAGCCCAACTGGGGCATGCACACATGGAGCTGGCCTGCTGCAGGGTGTCAAGAGTAGGGTAAGGAGGGCACCCCCATAAGAGGGCAGCCTGACATAGGGAGTCTGAGGCAGAGCAGGGTGAGCAAGGCATCCATATGGAACAGGGGGACACAGTGATGAGAGACTGGCTACATATGGGGGTATTAATTAAATAACTAAAAACATTAATGATAACAGGAATCGGGTTTCTCACTGTCAGTGAGAATGGGGAAATATGGAAAGGGGTGGATTGTCATAAAATAGAATACTACTCAGCAAAAAAGGGAACAAATTACTGTTACAAGAAAAACAATGTGAGTTTCAAAAACATTATGTTGAATGAAAGAGCCCTTATACAAAGGAGTATATACAAACTATATGATTCCACTCATGAAGCTGTAGAACATGCAAAACTAATCTGTGGAGTGACAAAATCAGCATAGTGATTGTTTCTTGGGGGAAGGGGGCAGGGTTGACAGGAAAGGGGCTTGAGAGAACTTTCTGGGTAATGGTAATTTTCTCTTGATAAGAGTTTGGGTTACATAGGTATGTGCGTTTATGAAAACCCGTTAGTCGAAACCCTTGCGATTTGTGTATTTTGTTGTATATAAACAAAGAACTCTAGTTAGGGACTTCCCTGGTGGCACAGTGGTTAAGACTCTGCACTCCCAAAGCAAGCAGCCCGGGTTTGATCCTTGGTCAGGGAACTAGATCCCACATGCATGCTGCAACTAAGAGTTCGCATGCCACAACTAAGAGTTCGCATGCCACAACTAAGGAGCCCACCTGCTGCAACTAAGACCTGGTGCAACCAAATAAATAAATAAATTTTAAAAAAGAATTCTAGTTAGTGATATAGATTCTAAAATATTTAGAGAATTAAGTATACTGGAATGGAAAGATGGATGGAGGGATAGATAGATGTACAAAAAGCAAGAATAGTAAACTGTTAATTGTAGAATCTATGTGGTAGGTAAATGTGACTGTATAATTTTTTCCACTTTTCTGTAAGTTTGGAAATTTTCATAATAAAATATTGGAGGAAAAATATAGAAAGGAAAAAAAAAAATGAATGAATCACGTGGAGTTGTACCAGAACTGCGAGTATCCGCATAAACCCATGTTTAAAAAACACACAGATCTGAAAACATACATGTATATACACTCATATGCATATGTATATAATCCCCTTGCTCTGTTCACTGAGAGGACTTGGGAGTAGTAATACTCCAAAAGCAATAAGCACATCTGCCGCCCAGACCTTGGACCCTAAATACCATTCTCTACTAAAAAGGAACTAGGCCTCCTTAAAGAAATAGCTGATTCTACAACTGGGTCAAGAAGAGCACAAGATGAGCCTGGGATATCTTGCTAGGCCAGAAAGTAATAAATTGGTTCAAAAAAAAAAAGATGGGAGCACATTGAAAAGTACTTCAAAGCCAGTTTAAGGAGGCTCCCCTTGGCCAAATCTGGGACAATATAAGCATCAAAATAAACAACAATAATAAGGGATTATAATTCATGAATAAAACATGAAACCATGGATTCTTGCAGATACAAATGAATTGAAATTCGATAAGAAAAAGGATGTTTACGTAGTCTCAAAGTACCTCCCCACAAAACACTTAATTACAAAGGGGAAAAAAAGTAACTTTGGCAGTGGAGAAGCCCTGCAGATACCTTAATCAAGTAATCAAAGTGATTACCACCACTTTGGCAAATTCAACCAATTGAAATCCTGTGCCAATAGGCTGCAATCAGAAGAACGCAGTATCACTTCTCTGATATTCCTGCCACAGATGCAAAACCTGAACCTAAATGTGAGGGAACATCAGACAAACCCAAATTGAGAGACATTCTACAAAATGGGGTTATAATCTTCAAAAACATCAATGTCACGAAAGACAAGGTAAAGCTGAGGAGCTGCTCCACACTGAAAGGGACTAAAGAGACATGGTAACGAAGCAAAACACCTGAATCTGAACTGCATTCTTCTGCTATAAAGAATATTCTGAGGACAACTGCCAAAAGTGGAATTGGGTCTGAGAATTAATGTTTATTTCCAGATTTTGACTATGTAAAAGACTGTCCTTGTTTACAGAAAGTGCACAGTAAAGGGGGTCATGGGGCTCTCCCACATTTGATGAAGATGTGGGGAAATGGACACATACGTTGCTGGTGGAAATGTAAACCTGAATATCCATTCTGCATGGCGGTTTGGCAAGAAACTGAACAGCTATTCTACTTGTAGGAATTTATCCTTTGAAAATAATCATGGATGTGCGCAAAGGATGTGCTGCTACCCATGCTATATGGATGTGTAGCTACAGGAATGTTCACCACTCCAATCATGGAAGGAAGAGCAAGAAGGATGTCAGTGTCCATCGCTAAGAGACTCGTAAATCGTGCTCCATTCATATCGGGGGTATCATGCAGCTGTTACAATTCTGTTGGACATTTATGATGGAAAAATGATTATGATATATTACATTAGAAAGAAGCTTATGAAATAGCATTTTTTAAAGAGTACACAGACAGTAAAAGGCTCATGAATACACATTAAAAAGTTAACAGTGGTAGCCACTGTTACATCTAAATGCTGGGATTATGGAGGATTTTACTTTCTTGATTTTGCTTATCCTACAATCAACATTTAATAATAAAAACTCACATTTTATTCCTCAAGTGAACCCTTTTTAATGCAGTACATCCCAAGGACACAAAATTCTGGCATAGAAGGAGGTCCTATAAATCAAAGCTCTACCCTCAGGAAGCTGACATGTGAAAAAGCAGAAGGGACTTGCTTAAAATCACATGGCTGGTTGGCAGAACAAACAGCCTGTATCTGGTTTCCAGCCCAAAGCTATTTCCACTCTACTTCACTGCTTATCTCTATCACCTGTTTGGAAGACCAGACATTCCACCTTTAGAAACCTCCCTCTAGTCAGTTTTGCCCATTTCGCTACTTCACCTCTCTAAACTCAGACAGCATCCTTCATGAAACCAACAGGCTCCTCCCTGGGACAGGAGGTGCTGGTGGTCAGCTGGGACAGCAATTACCACATCACCCTCAGGACACCTTGAGCCTCCTGCCACAACTCTGGCATGGTCTGTTCCTACCCAATCCAACTGCTCCTCAACGGCAGCCTGATTGCTCAATCTCCAAATATTTACTGGCCTGAACGATGTGAGCTGGGAGCCCCGGTTTACCTGCAAGGAACATGTAACCTGGTGTTAAATACTCACAGAATAGATGGTGTTTTCAAAATTCTTATTCCACCAGGTTGATTGGGAAATACATCTTCCAAGAAAAAATATATGTGTCCAACTGCAATACCTAGAGTCAACCAGAAATAAAGGATGAGGGAGAGGATTAGAAATTTGATGGCAGGAGGCTCTACCAACAAAAATTTCTTCTCTTTAGGAAGAAATGTCAATATACTTATTAACATCTTGAAAACTAATATTGTAGTCTTTGAGCATATAACTATTAGATAATCCTATAAGAGCTGTATATGAAGGCCAGGCAGGATTAACATGAAAAATAGTGACAAAATAAGTTTGCAAGTAAAATAATAGAAAAAGTAGTGCTAAGAATCTTACCCAAGAGGTCCACAATGATTGAGTTCCCCAACAACAAGGAAAAGCCCATGAGCACCCAGGGTAGAAAGGGGGCCTGGAAATTGAGAAGGCCGAAGAAGTTCATGCGGACATATGGGTTCCTTCGGCTCCACACGTAGACAAGCATTATTGTAAAGGCCTGGCCCAAGAAAACTAAGCTCACAAACAAACCAAAAAGCTAGCGGTTGGCATTAAGGAAAACAGCAACATTAAGTATAATAGGGAAGACTGGGCAAGGGAACTAAGGATTGTGTTCTAACACACATTTGAATTAGGAAAGGCGAGCAGTAGTTACATCTTTAGGAAAAAAAAAAAAAAGCCTGAAAATAATTACCCAGAGCCATCAGGCAAAAACCTGCTTAGGCGACATCATCTGAAGTGTTGCTAATTCAAATTAATATTCTGCTTTCATGAAGTTCTTGCCTCTTTGGAGTATGTGTTAATTCCTTGGTCAGTGATCACCATGAGGACCTTTACAAACGTGAATCAAGCCAGCTGGAGCAAAACCATCTTGTCAGACAGGGCTACATTCAAGTCTGGTACTCAGTTGACAATTCTTTTTTCAAACAAGTAATTTATTTAACTAATAAGAAACTACTGTATAGCACAGGGAACTCTACTCAATGCTCTGTGGTGACCTAAAAAATGGGAAGGAAATCCAAAAAAGAGGGGCTATATGTATACGTATAGCTGATTCACTTTGCTGTACAGCAGAAACTAACACAACATTGTAAAGCAACTATACTCCAATAAAAATTTTAAAAAAAGTTTTGATGTTGACCAAATAAACGTCTTACCAACTTAGCTTAAAAGTAAAGTACACCCACCAACAAGAATACATCTAAGATACTTAATAGTAACCCACCTGGGTTAACAGTTCCTCTGACTTGCTCACAGTAGAAAAGCATCCTGTCCAACCTCTAGGCTTAGAAAAGCTGCCACATAAAGTACGCTGTAAAATAAATAGGAGCCCGAAGCTAATATCTGGGGGGTCTACTTTTATCTGTTCATTCCGAGTATCTAGTGAATTTTGGGAGACAGATGAAAAGCTTTAGGAAGAGAGAGGGAGTTCTTTAGTATTTTCCTGTATTTGTTCTATTTGTCGAAGGATACAGTCATTAAGAATCCACCAAAAAGGAACATAAATACAAAGTCTGCTGTCCGACCTCGGAAAGAGCCTTCTTCTAGCATTCGACAGTACCGATATCTTAAGTTCCAAGTTAAGAAAATGTTAAGCACACAAATATGAAGAAAGTAAAATTTTTTTTTTTAATTTTTTTTGCGGTACACGGGCCTCTCACTGTTGTGGCCTCTCCCGTTGCGGAGCACAGGCTCCGGACGCGCAGGCTCAGCGGCCATGGCTCACAGGCCCAGCCGCTCCGTGGCATGTGGGATCTTCCCGGACCGGGGCACGAACCCGTGTCCCCTGCATCGGCAGGCGGACTCTCAACCACTGTGCCACCAGGGAAGCCCAAGAAAGTAAAATTTAATGTACCACTTAAGTACACTTGGACTCCACTTTATGTGTAAGAAGTCAGCCTTTGTTCCTATCAGAATATTTATGAGTGGTAGTATGGTTGCCTCTCTTTTACCAGGCATTTTAGGCAAGGTGAAGAGAAGACCGGCTCCATGTTTTACAAAAACTGTTCCTGACTGGGGAACTAAGCCAGACACCACATAAACATGCTTCCCGTCACCGACTACACCTTTTCAAATTTGTCCTGTCTTTCCCGTGTTCAGCCACAGCATAATCTACACCATCTTTGCTTTTTCACAACCTAATTTGGAGGAAATCCCCATCAAGAAGCTTCACGTAAAAATCTGCCTTTTCAGGCCAGGGAGTTAAGCATTGCTATACCTCAGTCAATAAGGAGGCATTACAATGAAAAAATTTAATTATTAGAAACTTACCAGAATGATACACCATACAGAAGACACAGGAATCCATCCTAGGGCAGGAATCCTGTCACCCCTAAAAGGCCCTTTGTCTACTGCAGATGAGCTGAGCTGTAACTCCCCTCTGAATCCAGAGGGTCGGGGTACAGGAGAAATGCCCTGCTCAATGGCCCCAATTACCATCTGATCAGAGCACAACTCTTCCTCTCTTTCAACAAACTGGAACATGGCGAGCCCAGGAGACACGGCACTGTCTTTCCAACCAGTGGAACTAGCAACCAAGATCCAAGGAGATCTCAAGTTCTCCATCCCCCATGAACCCACTCCCAGGTTGTGTTTTATCACTTGGGGCCCGCCAGTGTTATTTTGTAAGTACGCCTCAATTAAATCACTTCTGCTCTCCTTTGATCAGATCTGTAAGTGGCTTATGGGCAGAAATGTAAACATTTTACGGTTAAATACCTCCCATTTGAATAAACAGTGACCTATAAACACCCTCAAAACATTACTAACTGACCAACTATTCTGTGTATCACTGAGCCAGTAGCCAGAAGTTACAGCTAAGATGGTAACAAAAATAACAGGATTAATAGTTTCAAACAATATTGTATTTCCTAAGTAAACCTAAAGTTTTTATGCTAACCCCACTTAGTAAAGGATACAGAAAAATCATGTTAAATAAAAAATTGAATCCAACTGGCCCAAAAAATAAGAAATTGGTGATTAGCCTCCATATCTGTTAAAAGAAAAACATCAAGAGAAAGATAGATTAAGTAAAATATACCAGAAAACATTTTTATATTAAGATGAAGGAGATATCCTATGACTACAAGGGTTGGAAGGCCATGAATAGGTGATACTATGTCTGAACTCAAAAGTAAGGCACACAATCTGACACTGAATTTTTGTGCTGCTTCAGTGAAAGATGTCACTTGCCCCAGGAATTTCTAAGGATAGTAGGACAGAAAACTTGAAATTGTGATTCTTTTTTTTTTTTAAACCCATACTATATGGTCAGGCAAATTATGGGAAAAGTTTGATGGAAAGACTAGGTTAATTTGCAGAATAGTGCTTTCATATATGTAGTATCACAATCTAATGAATAGTCTCAAGATATGAAAGGAAAATTGCTGGATCTAATATCAATTGCTAAGAAATGTTTCTATATCAGTTGTCAGAAACATCCAGAGTGAAGAGTAATTCTAAAGCAAATACTCAAGTTCTAGTCTGAACAAAGAGCCAACTCCCTGTAAGTAAAGACCTAATACTTTAACAATTAGAGTCTAATTGGTAGATACACAGACGCTCATTTTCAAACCCTGATATACTCTTAGCCACCCAAACCATCCACACCTGCAATAAAAACAACTACTCACAATGACAGAACACTTAACATTTAAAGTGTTTTAAAATATTCTGTTCTCTCATGTGATCTTAATTATCCTGTGAGATGAGCAGGTTGGCACTACCATCCCCATTTCACATATGAGGAAAGTAAGAGACCTGGATGATTTTAAAATGGCCTGCCCAAGGACACACAGTTTGTATAGGGAGACTGAACTCAAATGGAGAAATCCTAATTCCAACTGCAGATACTGGTGTCAAGAGTTTAACCTCAGGGGATTCCTTGGTGGTCCAGTGGTTAAGACTCCATGCTTCTACTGTAGAGGATGCGGGTTTGATTCCCTAGTTGGGGAACTAAGATCCCGCATGCCACATGGCTGGCCAAAAAACCCCCCCCAAAAAACAAAAAAACAAGAGTTTAACCCCAGGCAAAATCAAATCTCGTTTGTTTGGATGGAGCTATAGCTCCCAGCAAAGGCCATGTGAGTAGAGGAGGAAGAATGCAGTTATAAGGGCCCACAGGTCTGCTTTATGCATCATTTAATTCTTAAGAATTGGTAACTTTTTTTTTTTTTGCAGTACACGGGCCTCTCACTGTTGTGGCCTCTCCCGTTGCGGAGCACAGGCTCCGGACGCGCAGGCTCAGCGGCCATGGCTCACGGGCCCAGCCGCTCCGCGGCATGTGGGATCTTCCTGGACCGGAGCACGAACTCGTGTCCCCTGCATCGGCAGGCGGACTCTCAACCACTGCGCCACCAGGGAAGCCCCAAGAATTTGTAACTATTAAAGTTGAAACAATTCAGGATTGTTTACTACATACTAACTGCATCCAGGATTTTAGAGTCCTCAACCTAGTGAGGAGACAAGCATATAAATAAGTGCAAGTATGAGATGAGAGATATAAAAAAAGTATTTACAGATACCCTAAGGACACAAGGGAGGATGAATCTGAGAAGGCTACACAAAAGCTGCATCTTGAAAGACAAGCTGGAGTTCAGTGGGTATACAGTGAATGAAACACATTTGGGACAGAGGCAACAGCAGGTGTAGAAACAGAATTACTGGTTTTGGGGTCTCTCTCTTACTCCAACTATAGCCTATATGATCATTCTAGAACAGGAAAACACATCTCTCTTTTAGCACTCAAATTACTGGAAAGGACCATCTCTCACTGTAATCTAATACACTGCCATGTTGTCTTCGATGTCAGTCTTCTGGAGTTCTGTTAGGATGATGTGATCCCTGGAAGATGGATCAGAACACTAACTGAACTGAGTTTCTGAACAGGACCATAGCAGTAACACCAAGGTGGCAGGTGTGGTACATGGTGGTGAGTACATAAAATAAGGGCATCCTGTGAGACTCTCCCTGGACAGCCAGCTGATCAGTCTCCTCTCAATCTGTAACATTAACTTTGAACCAGTGATTCCTAAATACAGGAACTGGACACATCAAATCAAAACCATGCAGGGAACTTTAAAAATAAAATACAGATTCTTAATTCCTACACTTGGCGATTCTGATTTGGTACATGATGAGGAGCTTGAGAGTCTCTTAAAAGTTCCAGACTGCAAGAATCACTGCTTTGTACCCCGCCCCCCCACCTCCATAAGCCTTATAATCAAGTATTCCCACTGAATTCTTTGAGACAGTATATGACAGGATTAGCTACTAAAATGTAAGAAAAACAAGTTTAAAAACTGAGGCATTAATGGCGGTTGTGATGGACCACTTACTTGAAAGTGTTTAAAGATTAATTCGGGATTGAAGTACAACTGAAAAGGTGTGATCAATTCCAACTGCTGAAATAGAAAAAGAATTTCTTCAAGCAAGTCAATCAAGAAACAAAATATCATCATTTACAACAAAAGATTAATAGGGCCAGCAATTTCCCACTCTCAGTCACTTAGACTGAATCATTTAAGGCTTTCTTCTTAGGCTGGAGGAAAAGGATGGTAAAGAACTGTGTAGAATTGATACAATTCTTTGTATTCCCCAATACCTAACACAAAGTAAAAGTCTGTTTGATGTTTCAATAGTTAAGGGTAATGTGAAGGTATGGAAGGCAGGTGGTGATATCTTCGATACAGGGCAAGTAAGAGCAGCTGCTACGAATCTGTCCAACACATGGGCACCACCTGAAACAACTGTGTGAAGCAACAGAATTCACTCAAAAGAACCAAGACTCAATACCCTGCCACCGTGAGGGCTGGGTGCTTCCAGCCAACCTCTATTACAGACTCTCTGTATTTCAAGACTTTTCCGCTCGACAACTTCCAGCTTTCTATCCTCAATATCTACGTTTCTCCAGTAAGCGGACCCTCCTTCCACTAGTCACCACATTATCATCTGGCCACCGCAGGAGTTCTCAGACACGTTTCCTGGGTGGGCGGCTCCCACCCAAGCCCTGACTTGGTACAGATCCTGCCTTTATTTCTCAAAAACTGACCCTCAGTCCTGATCCCCCAACCCTCTTGGAGCAGCACTCCCTTCTAGGGTCACCGGGTAAGCACTCACGGGGCCACTCCGAACCCCAAAGTGAACCCTGTACGCCTCCACCCACCCTTGAGACCAACCCCTCTGAGCTTCCCGGAGGCCCAAACCCCAGTTTCCCGAGGACCCGTTATATCCAGCACGGATAATGAGAAGCTGGCGCTGCAGCTGCTCACCACAGCGGCGGTGGTGAGGACGCAGGCGGTGGTGTAGGCGCGGCTGACCGGTGGGATCTGCAGGTACTCCAACCGGAGGCTCTGGTACGCCATTTTCCCCGCCGCCGCCGGCCCCCCCCCCACTTCCCCTTCCGCCAGTCTGTCCCAGAGGCGGGGCGGGATCAGGGCGGGGCCCTCCCCTTTACGCTGCTGCCCAATCAGCGCTGCTCAGTTGGTCAGCCACCAATCGCTAGAGCCCGAATGAAAGAACACCCGCCAATCACGAGTTGTGTCTCCGCGGCGGCCCAGCCTCGCTTCTCCACCCACCTACGTCGCGGGAAAGAGGGTGAGTACCGCTTCCTTCCGCCAATCCCCGCAAGCCACAGCTAGCTTTCCCGCTCGCCCCCTTTCCGTCAGCAATATAGGTTGCCCCCGGACAGCCAGCCAATCAGGAGCGCGGTAGCATCTTGCCCTCGCTCTAAGGCAGCTAGCGGTCGGAGTTTGAGGAAGTTAGCGGTGCTGCCTATTTCTGGCAGCCGGCGGTGGTTTAAAGAAGGTGGCGGGAAGCCAGTGTTTGGTCGAATTCGTCACTCTCATGGTCGCTTGGGTAAGTGCCACGGGGCTGCATTTTCTCTGAAGAGGAGCGAGAAGGGGTGGCACTGGCTGAGGCCTCATCGCCGGGCGCTGGAGCGGCCCGATGGAGCAAAGTCTCCGGTGGGCCGCGAACCTCCACTCTTAAGGTTCCGGCATGCAGCGGGGGCGCGGGGCCTGCCGGGAGCCAGTGCTCAGGCCGGAAGTGGTTCCTACTCCGTGGTTTCTGGAGCTCCCGCTGCTCTACTTGCTGAGGTGTCCTGGGCACCTCCCGCGTTTCACCTGTAAATATCTATTGAAACCGTACTCATCCTGCCCTCAGGAAATCTAAGGCTTGCGGAGAAGATAGGCCCGTGATAATAATATCCTAAAGTAGGAGTTGGCCAGTGCCCGAAGAGAGGTCCTGATGGGAATTCAGAGGAGGGGGTGGGTCCGCAGGGAAGTGTATTTAAACTGACCCTTGGAAGATATTTGGCCAGGCATCTTCTCTTGAGGGAAAGACATCACAGGGAAAGGCCATAGCTTGGTTTGGTTGGAACAAAGAGTAGTCAGATCATGGCAGGCAAAGTTAAGAATATTATACTTTATTCGGTGGGTTATAAGGAAGCACTAAAGGTTGTTGGAACAGGGAGTGGCCTCGTCTGGTAGTATATAAGGAAGGAATTAAGTAAAAGGCTGGAGAGAGTGGTTTTTAAAAAGGATATGAATGGGTAATTTACAGAAGGAGAAACCTTAAGAGTTAATACGTTTCAAGTGGTGCTCAACTTTACTGGCAGTTGGAGAAACGCACATTAAAATACTTTTACCTGCACCCCAAACATCACCCTCACAGCCTATTGATAAAACAGTGCTGAGTGTTTTGCCTACCCTGGTAAGCAAAACACCTTGACAGAGCTTTGGCAATGTCTTGTAGGGATGACAGGCAAGATTGGAGTTTTCTGAGAATCGCAAATTTGGTTTAAGGTGGATTTTTCAATTTGGAGGCTTGATTAGGATTGGGTAGAGCTCATGAAAAGCAGTCCAGCATTGGTAGAAACAGCTGAGGCAGGGTTTCAGAGAATCTTGCTGTACAGATTGTTGGTGCTTAGCATTTCAGAGTTGATCAGTCTTTCCGGGGGCTCATAATGAATAGTCAAGCCGTTTGGACAATGAAAATATTACTCAGGTCTCCTAGAATAGTAGAGTCATGCTAATGTAAACAGTAAGCTGTTTGGGGAGGCAAGGAGACTGTCGATAGTTGCAGTCCTCTGTGTCCAGCCTGTGTGGGGGTTAGATGGTTTTGGTTTTCAAAAAGCAACACTGTAAAACAATTTTACAAGATTGGCAAAAATAAGAATTTTGAGTAATATCAAGTGAAGGCAAAGACATGAGAAAGAAATTCTCATATACTGCAAATGGGAGGGTAAACCAGCCTAGCTGTACTCCCACCCCTAGTGTTCTGGAGAACATTTTAGTGGTATTTAGTGAAATTATGTATGGGTAAACTCTGTGGCCCAGCAACTATGGACAGTGGACACATGAAGTACGGTATACGCATATGGTAAAATTAATGGAATACTTCGGTTAGAACCAATGAAGTGGGGCTTCCCTGGAGGCGCAGTGGTTAAGAATCCACTTGCCAATGCAAGGGACACAGGTTCAATCCCTGGTGCAGGAAGATCCCACATGCCGCAGAGCAGCTAAGCCCGTGCGCCACAACTACTGAGCCTGCGCTCTAGAGGCTGTGAGCCACAACTACTGAAGCCCACGCGCCTAGAGCCCGAGCTCCACAACAAGAGAAGCCATTTCAGTGAGAAACCCGTGCACGTCAACGAAGAGTAGGCCCTGCTTGCTGCAACTAGAGAAAGCCGCGCACGCAGCAATGAAGACCCAGTGCAACCAAAAATAAAAAAAGAGCCAATGAAGTAAAATAACAATGAAGTGTAATAACATGAAGTGATTGCAAACATAATGTAAAGCAAACCACACATAAAGAAAACTGTATTTTTCAAGACTATACAGTTGACCCTTGAACAACGTGGGGATTAGGGGTGCCAATCCACCCAGCAGTCAAAAATCCTTGTGTAATTTAGAGTTGGTTCTCCATATATGCAGTTCTACATTCACAGTTTCAAGCAACTGTGGGTTATGTAGTACTTTAGTATTTACTACTGAAAAATATCCACGTATAACTGGACCTGGGCAGTTCAAACCCATGTTGTTCAAAGGTCAACTGTATGTCTAAAACCTGTTAAAGATGAATTAAAATTAAAGATGAACTGAAAAGGCATACATTAAAACACTGGAGTAGGTTCCTATGGGCGATGAAAGAAAATAAATAAGAGAGGACCTAGCATGGACCAAATATAGAGTGCTATGAAATAGGAAGTATTATCACTTCAATTATGCATATGTGAGGTCCTTAAAAAGGAGGACAGGGTGGTTAGTAAAGGTCAGATGATGAAGGTCCTTGTAAGCCATGAGAAAGAGTTTGAAATTGATCCTGAAGGCATAGGGTAGTGTTGAAATTAAAATCCTGTTAATCCACAGAATCCTCTCCACAAGATATAGAAGAGAAAGCAGCTTTATTACTGAATAAGCATATCTGGATTACAATGCATTATAGGTAATCTGTGAATGAGATGACAAAGACAGAAAGAAATTCTACCCTATTTTATACAGCTAAACCATTACAACCATTCTATTTTTAGCCATTACATAAGTTCTCAAGGTTAACAGCATCTTGTCCCATAGAAAGATTTGACTGCACCACTTGCTGCAAATTATTTCATAAGGTTCATCCTAAATTCACCTGGTAATTGAGGTAGCCATTTTTTTTAGCTAATTACTTTGCAGGAATAATGAAACTATCAATACTTTTATTTCTATGACAAGTATATGGTTACAGCTCAGAAAAAGGTCCCTAGGTTAAACACCCACAGTGACAGGGAGATAGGAGTGCAATTTTCCTAGATGTTTACATTTGAAAGGAATGTCTCCCAGACCCTTGAGAAAACATCAGGCTTGCTCAGCTTCTAATGGGATATTTTTCAGATGGCAAGGTTGGAAGGACAGGGGAGTTGAGGACCTTGGCAAGGGAGCCGTTGAAGTGATGGATCATGGAGCTTAAAATGGAGAGAGGAAGAAGTGAGGTGGGAGAGACTGAGAGCTAGAAAAAGAAGATCAGAGGGCTGAAAGTCTTGACGATTAAGGTATAATATGAATATGCGAATGAGCGTTGGAAGACCAGCATATGAGGTTGTGGTCAAAAAGTAGGAGCAGCTGGGGAAAGAAGTTACAAATATCAATCGCCATGTGGCTAAAAGAGTGGAGACGAAGATCATCGAAACTCAAGAAACTGAGTCTCTAGGGCATTGGTAAGATCATCCATGTAAACTTGAAAGTTGTCTGGGATGATAGGATTCCGAAGGCTGATCCATAGGCCAGAAGCCTCAGTAACTGAGAGGTGAGGGAAATGGACAATGAGGAGGAAGAGGGAGGTTACAGGCTGATGGAAAGAGCCTCAGCGAGGCGGCGTTTGTATCCTGCTGCGGATGAGTGAGGCTGGAAGTAGCATCAGGTATCAAGGAACATAAACTTCATATTTTTTTGTCTGCTTCTTTGTTTTGTTTTTGTTTGCTTTGCTATCTGTAATGTCATTTGTTACTTTCATCAGATGATTTTTTTGAACACAAATGAAATTTTTTCTTATTACATTTGCAGATTTTTCACATTCAAAATAAACAAAACAAAATAAGCCAAGATGTCTGTTGATCCGATGACCTATGAGGCCCAGTTCTTTGGCTTCACACCGCAAACTTGCATGCTTAGGATCTACATTGCATTTCAAGACTACCTATTTGAAGTGATGCAGGCTGTTGAACAGGTTATTCTGAAGAAGCTGGATGGCATCCCAGACTGTGCGATTAGCCCGGTCCAGATTCGTAAGTGCACGGAAAAGTTTCTTTGCTTCATGAAAGGACGTTTTGATAACCTTTTTGGCAAAATGGAGCAGCTGTTTTTACAGTTGATCTTGCGTATTCCCCCAAACGTCTTGCTTCCGGAAGATAAACCTCAGGAGACGCATCCTTATAGTGAGGAAGAATTCCAGCTTCTCCAAAAAGAAATTGAACAGTTACAGGAGAAGTATAAGACTGAATTATGCACTAAGCAGGCCCTTCTTGCAGAATTAGAAGAGCAAAAAATTGTTCAGGCCAAACTCAAACAGACATTGTCTTTGTTTGATGAGCTTGAAAATGTTGGCAGAGACCACGGGACTAGTGATTTTAGGGAGAGCTTGCTGTTCCTGGTTCAGAACTCCAGAAAACTACACAATATTAGAGACAATGTGGAAAAGGAAGGCAAAAGACTGAAAATATCTTAATGTCTAAATAATAAAAGGAGTTTGTCAGAAGGTGGAATGATAAGGGGTTTATATCAATGACCATTCTGATCCTAGTGAACTGTGTACTTTGGGGGCGTCTTCTTTGTTCACTCTTTCCTGTATTCCACGGCCTCCTCTTTTTTGGTCCACTCTCCTGAAGCATCTATGCACTACCTTGAACTAATCTTTGAAGCATCTGTGCTTAGCAGCCTCTAATGGGTGGCAAGGGATTCTTGGTTCAATAACGACTCATTTGGGGGCATGACTGAAGAAGTAAAGCTTTCCCTGGCCATTTAAAGATATTTGTAAAAGTTGTACCTGGGTCATCAGTCCTCTGTAACCTTGATCCTTTTGCCTTACTCTTTGGATGAGACCAAATGAGAAAAAGGTTAAGTGGACATCTTTTTTTTTTTTATTATTGTTTTTTTTTTGTGTGGTACGTGGGCCTCTCACAGCTGTGGCCTCTCCCGTTGCGGAGCACAGGCTCCGGACGCACAGGCTCAGCAGCCATGGCTCACGGGCCCAGCCGCTCCGCGGCACGTGGGATCTTCCCGGACCGGGGCACGAACCTGTGTCCCCTGCATCGGCAGGCGGACTCTCAACCACTGCGCCACCAGGGAAGCCCGGACATCTTCTTTATTAACCAGCCACTGCACTGTGGGACAGCCAACACAGACTGCTTGTTCTTGCCCAGTAACTTTTCTCACACGGGGACTTTAATAACTCGTTGAAGGAAGCAAGTAGCAGAAAAAACAGCTATGACCTTTAGAAAGAAGAAAGAAGTTATTTTGTTTCTAAAATAAATCCTTTCCATGACCAAGGCCTTGGTGAGGTTAAAGAGTTTACTGTCTTGGAGCCCAGCAATGGAAGACATTGGACAAAAAGGAAGCAGATTTCACTGACATAGAAAAGGAAGCCTGGAACGTATCCAATAGCAAAATTTATATTAACTGACTATTAGGTATTTATACCTTTTTTTTTCATGCTTCAGTTAGTTTTGGAATCTGCCTTGTACCTAATATTTAATTATTTATTCACACTCATAAGCATCAAATATTTAGTACTCTCAGTGATAAATTTTAGCTGTGTCTTGTGCTTAAATTCAATGGAATCTAATATTTCCTTTTGTAACTAATCCATGTAAAATGTTAGATCACCCAAGGAAAGGGGAGAGATAGCAATAGTTGCTCTTAAGGTATTACTTGCCTTCCATGTCTTCCTAAAGAACAGGATTTGGAGTTTCTCCTTTATATAGAAGTGTAACTTAGGGTGTTAATATTTGCAATTAAATATTCATCAGTTTAGGAAGCCTGTGTTTACCTGGAATATGTTTATTATCAAAGAGTTCTTTTTTCCAATCCTGTACATTAAATATATATGTTTTTAAAGCATTGATTTGTGATTTTCTGCTGTATATAATGTCATGGTATGCGTCCTTCAGTATGACTTTTTACCCAAATGATCATTTATTTTTATTTTTTATTTTTGCATTTTGGAGCTTATTTAAAATCTCCTAGTGTAGTGGGTTGAATGGTGATCCCCCAAAAGGTATGTCCATGTCCTGATTCCTAGAATCTGTGATTGTGCCTTATTTGGAAAAATGGTTTTGCAGGTAAAATTATGTTAAGGATCTGGAGATAAGGAAGTCATCCTGATTTATCTGGCTGGGCCCTAAATCCAATGACAGGTGATTTTATAGAGGGAGATTTGAGACAGACAAGGAGGAGGCCTTGTGACCACAGAGGGAGACTGGAGTGATGCAGCCACAAGTCAAGGAATGCCAAGAGCCACCATAAGCTGGAAGAAGCAAAGAACAGGTTCTTCCCTAGAGCCTCCAGAGGGAGTGTGGCCCTGCTGACCCCCTTCTCTTAAATTTCTGGCTTCCAAAACTGTGAGAGAATACATTGCGGCTGTTTTAAGTCACTAAGTTTGTTACAGTAGCTGCAGGAAACTAACATACCTAGTGAAATTAGAAATTAAGGTATTCATAAGGATGTAGGCTGCTTATTTATTTTTTAAATTTTATTTATTTAATTTATTTATTTTTGGCTGCATTGGGTCTTCATTGCTGCACGCTGGCTTTCTCTAGTTGTGGCGAGCGGGGGCTACTCTTTGTTGCGGTGCACGGGATTCTCATTGCGGTGGCTTCTCTTGTTGCGGAGCACGGGCTCTAGGCGCGTGGGCTTCAGTAGTTGTGGCATGCGGGCTCAGTAGTTGTGGCGCACGGGCTTCGTTGCTCTGCGGCATGTGGGATCCTCCTGGAGCAGGGCTCGAACTCGTGTCCCCTGCATTGGCAGGCGGATTCTTAACCAGTGAGCCACCAGGGAAGCCCCCTAGGCTGCTTATTAAGGAAACAACAGCTGAGATCTGCTTGGCCTCATTATATATGCAATAATATGGTTTGTTTGGATACGGTTAAAATATGGACCTGACTTGGATAGAAGGGTGAAATCCACAGTATTTAGAACTCGAGTCCATTACATGTTGAGTAAGTGCTTAATACTTGTTGGATATTAATACTGTGACTATTTGTCCTAGTAGTGTCTCTGCAGGAATAAATTAATATACTTGGCCCCATTGTCCTCTAATAATTAAATTCCTCCCTCAAAACTTCAGAAATAAATCAGGATAACAAATACTTGGTTACCCACTCTGCTTCATTGCCTCATCTCCCATCCAGCATCAGTCTTATCCAATTTCCTACTTCCCTCTACATTAGATCCTATGATTTTGTAATATCAAACCTTCAATTTCCCGGGACTTCCCTGGTGGTCCAGTGGCTAAGACTCTGTGCTCCCAGTGCAGGGGGCCTGGGTTCAGTCCCTGCTCAGGGAACTAGATCCCACATGCTACAACTAAGAGTTCACATGCCACGAAGTTCACATTCCATGTGTGGCAACCAAGACCTGGCGCAGCCAAATAAATAAATAAATATTTTTAAAAAACACAGCAGTCTCCCTAGATGCCAATTCCCAAGCTTTCCCTTGCATTTATTTATTCTCCGTCATTATCATGCCTGCTCCCCACTGTATACTCCCAAATAGACTTTTCTCATCCTGCTGCTGCAGTGACAGGGTTTGGGATGGTATTAATAGAAAGTAAAGAGTGGACACACTACCACCCTTACAGAAGTAAAAAGAATTATAAGGAAATACTATTTAAGACATTCTGCACTCAGTTCTGATGTTGGGAAGGGGACGGTGTTTCCCCATACCACCAAGCACTTTTCATCACCAGGTCAGTGTCCTGCAATTCAACTCAATTCTGACACTACCTGGAGATGGCATCAGATTGCACAGATTAAGGGTTCAGTCCCACAAGACCATCCTCCACTTCAGATGCCAATCGGAAGCCTAGGCTACCTGTGCTTCTGACTGACTGGCTATAAATCAGAGGTTCCCAAGTCCCCCTCCTAGAGTACAATTAATTTTCTAGAGCAGCTCACAGAACTCAGGAAGCCCGTTTACTCACTGGGTTACTGCTTTATTATAAAGGATATATGAGTCAAGAACCAGATGAAGAGATATACGGTAAGGTCCTGAACAAAGGAGCTTTTGTCCCTGTGGACTTTGGGTCTGGCATGGTGGCACATGTAAACGTTCTGATTCCCCAACCTGGAAGCTTTCCAAACCCTCTCTTTTTGGGTTTTAAGCAAGCTTCATTACATAAATCACTGGCCATTGGTGATTGAAATTGGATCTCTAACTCAAACTGTGTATAAAAATGAAACTCAGAAATGGATCAGAGAGCTAAATATAAGCATTAAAACTATAAAACTCTTAGAAGAAAACATAGGCTTAAACCTTTGTGTTCTTGAATTAAGCAACAATTTCTTAGAGATGACACCAAAAACATAAGGAACAAAGGAAAAAATAGATAAGATGGACATCATCAAAATTAAAAACTTTTGAACTTCCAAGATACCATCATGAAAGTGAAAAGACAAACCACAGAATGAGGAAATTTTTGCAAATTATATCTGATAATAGACATGCTTAGAACATATAAAGAACCCATAGAATTCAAGACAAACAGCCCAATTCAAAAATGGGTAAAGGATCTGAATAGACATTTCTTCAAAGAATATATACACTTGGCTAAGCAGATGAAAAGATAATCCAACATCATTAGCCATCAGGGAAATGCAAATCAAAAGCACAATGAGATACCACTTCATACTCACTAAGACGACTATAACTTTTTTTTTTAAGGTAAGTTTTGGCAAAGAAGTGGAGAAATTGGAACCATACAGTGTGGTGGGAATGTAGAATGGTGTAGCCACTTTGGGAAGCCAGTATATAATAGGACAAATGTCCAAAATAATTGTTTCTCCCTTTAGCATTTGTAATCTGCTAAAAGTCAGTTTACTAGATGTCTATTATTTTTGCCTGCCCAGTATCCATGGTCTTGATAACTTCAGTTTTCCTTTGAGAAGCTGTCTCTTTCCTATAGTGTGCTATTTTCATGGGGGCTTCTTATTAAGATGTTTCTTTTGCCTTCTGGCCAAAAGTGGGCATGTGAGCTTAGCTAGGTCAATAAGACTCTCTAGAATTTGATCTTTTTTTTTTTTTTTTTTTTTTAAGAATTTGATTCTTGGGGCTTCCCTGGTGGCACAGTGGCTAAGAATCCGCCTGCCAATGCAGGGGACACGGGCTCGAGCCCTGGTCCGTGAAGATCCCACATGCCGTGGAGCAACTAAGTCCGTGCGCCACAGCTACTGAGCTTGCGCTCTAGAGCCCGCGAGCCACAACTACTGAAGCCCATGCGCCTAGAGCCCATGCTCTGCAACAAGAGAAGCCACTACAATGAGAAGCCCACACACCACAACAAAGAGTAGGCCCCGCTCACCGCAGCTAAAGAAAGCCCGCGCGCAGCAACGAATACCCAACGCAGCCAAAAAAATAAATAAAAATAATTTGATTCTTGAGCAGCATGGCACAAAGACCAAAAATTGTGCCCTTTTGTTTTTATAGTTAAACTCTGGAAAGGCTGTCCATTAGTACTTGCGTGGAGAGGCTGGATATTTTGGATATATTGGAATTCCAGAAACTGGGGGACAATTGAGAGCTCTATATAGGGAGGCAGTGGAGGGGATATGTGACCAAATATCCTGGGACACTTAAACTATAGAAAAGGAAAATTGGCCAGGTTAGACATATGGGGATGCTAAAGGGACACATGGATGGTGTGAGGGTAGTGAAAATTTAATTTAGTTAGAAAATATGGGCCAAGCATTGAAGTTCAATGAAATCAGGAATTTCAAGGAGATATGGAGAATTTCAGGTATTTCAGGAATGTCAAGGTATGGGGGCTGGGGGGAAGGATGGGCAGGGAACTTCCCTGGTGGCACAGTGGTTAAGAATCGCCTGCCAATGCAGGGGACACGGGTTTGAGCCCTGGTCTGGGAAGATCCCACATGTGGCGGAGCAACTAAGCCCGTGCGCCACAACTACTGAGTCCGTGTGCCACAACTACTGAAGCCCGTGTGCCTAGAGCCCGTTCTCCACAACAAGAGAAGCCACAGCAATGAGAAGCCCGCACACTGCACTGAAGGGTGGCCCCCGCTCGCCACAACTAGAGAAAGCCCATGCAGCAATGAAGATCCAACGCAGCCAAAAATAAATTAAAAAAAAATTGTAGCCATGCTAAAAACAACAGCAACAAAAACAAGGTATGGGGAAAAGGAAGGGCTAATAGGGGAGAATATGGGGGTATGAGAAGAGAGGTTGACTTTGGGGCTGGGGTGAGCTTAACATCAAGGATAGCAATGACGAGGTGAATGTTAAGGAAGACTGCAGCACAATATTGGGGAGACAGTAATAATCCAAATATTTGAGGAACAATACAGTGAATCCTGAAATAAAGGGATCAAATGGGGCTGGATATTTAGGAGAATATTGGAGTCAACGTTCAAAGTGTAGAGCAATAGGATCTAATAATGGTATAATCATGGGAACCAGATATTGGAATTGGGGGAAGAAAATGGAGGCCTAGATTTGGTGGCCCAGAAGGGGTCATGATATTTGTGGAACAATGTGTCAAATATCAAGGAAAAGGGAACTTTGGTTTTGGGAATGGGGGGGGGGGCGTTCTATCAGGGGATTAACTGAGGGCAAAATATTGGGGAATCATATCCTGAGTAGTCACTGAAGGACTGTGTGAGGGATAAGAGGGGTTGTGTGAGGGACTTCCCTGGTGGTCCAGTGGTTAAGACTCCAAGCTTCCACTGCAGGGGGTGTGGTGGGAAACTAAGATCCCACATGCCCTGTGGTGCGGCCAAAAAAAAAAAAAAAAGAGGGGATATGTGACTGGGAAACAATGGGACCAAATGTTTGGAGAGCACTGGGCCATGTATTGGGATTCAGTGGTTAGTCAATATTAAAGGACAGTAAAGATCCAATATCCAAGATTGAAAACTGGAAAAACAGAGAGGTACATACTGTGGTAACTTGGAGACTTAATTTTGGGGAATAGTGCCTTTTATTGGGGGAAAATTATTGTAGTAAACTGTGGCTGCACAGCACAGGCTGACATTGGGAAATGGTGGATGTCATGCTTTTGGCACTGAAATAAAGAGGCAAGATATTAAGGCATGTAGTGATATGGGATTACGGGAAAACAGAACTGGGAAAATGACAAGGCCCTGACATTAGCAAACACTGAGCTTATAAAGATACAAGCTGGGTGAATTAGGGGGCAAATTGTAGAGCTTAGTGGGAGGACTGTCCAGGGGCAGAAGTGTCCTGATAATGGAGGCAAGTGGGGACTAAATACTGAGGGGCAGTGGATAATGCTGCAATGGGATAGTGACAGACCTGCTGTTAGGGGACAGCAGAACTGGACACTGGTATGCTATCGGGACGTGATATGGAGAAGATGTCATTTAGAGGCCTGTATAGCTATTTAGTGGAGAGAGATGCTGTATCTTGGAATGCTGGATAATGGGATGAAATTTGTTTTGGAGGGACAGTAGAGATGTTGTGAAGATTATGGGATGAAACTTGGAGCAGACTAGGAAGTCTGGTGGGCCCACTGCATAGTTGGAAATTAATAAAGAACAGAATATAAAGGAGACTGGAAAAGGAGCATTTATTCCATCAGAGGTACCATAATTACAGATATTTCCAAGTAAAGTATATGCAGTATTAGAGCGTTATGTTCTGACATTTAACATTCATGTGTAAACAGAGATGGCAGGTGGGTAAATAGCTTGCCAAGGTGCGTTTTGGTATTAGGTCTTTTGGGTATGAGACGACAAACCCCTTGGGGTTGGGTAGTTTCCTAGCACGAATTCTTATCAATGAGAGACTCCCTCACCCCCTTCATCTTGGGCCCCATAGCTCTGGAAGGGCTCTGGGCCAGGATGAAGCCCCCCCAGGTCCCCAAAGACAGCAATGACAGCCCCCTGTAGACCCCAGCGCCTCATCCCGCGCAGCGTGCAAACTCTGGGCGTGCGTCTCTGGAGGTCTACAGCCGTTGGTCCCAAGCCGTCCAGGATACGACGAGACTGGCTTCCTGGCAGGACAGCTCCTTCGGCTGTGTCTCGGCTCGGCCCGACATCGGTAGTGGCATCAAACCCTAAGGCAGGGAAACGCACAGTCTGGGTGGGCTCAAGCCTCTGGGCAGGTGGCGCGCTACCCCGACAAACTCACTGTGTCCTGCGCTCTCAGGTCCGCCGGTTCCCACGCTCCGGGCTCTGCGCCAGCTCGGGGGTCACTGCTGGCTCCTCCGGGGGCGATGCAGCATCACAGGGCTTCGGCTTATCCCAGGCCAGGGCGCCGACCCCCACCCCGCGGGGCCCTGTCTCTGGAAGGCGGCGGCCCCGGGTCTGGCTCATCCCTTAAAGAACAGAAGGTTGGGCTCGCTGTGCGCGCCCCAGCCACAAAATGACAGGCTTCCTCTGCGTGCCCCCACCTCACAAAGCGGTAGGGTCCAAGGACATTATCCTCATTATAAATGGGGTTCAGTCGCACCGCGAGATTCTAAACGTTGGAGTCTGTCTGTGTTCCCGCCCCTAATCCCCAGGTGCTTATTTCATTAGCGGTAGCTGCTTTGGACGTTCCTACTGATGGATAGTTAGACAAAGGTAGTGACAAGCAGAGAAGAAAAGCATCAAAAGCTAGATGAAGGGGGTGCGGCGCGTCTCCAGACACAAAATGCCAAGCCCTTCTTTTCCCTTCCCTCCCACCTCAGCCCTGAGCCCATCCCCAGCAAATCAGGCTAGCTGTAAATGGATATAGGTAAAGATGCAGGAGGTGATGGAGAAGGCGATGGCCGCGTAGATAAAGATGGAGAGGTGCGGAAAATGGTCGAGATAGCAGCCCTCGTGCAGTGGAGGCTCCTCCTCCTGGGGCTGGGGGCGCGCCGCGGCCTTGGGGGGCTGCCCAGGGCGGGCCCCCTGCGCCCTCCCACCAGTGCGCCGACCGGCCTTCCTGCCCGCGGCCCCCGCCGACTTGGGCCGGCGGACAGCGGGGGACTCTTCTGGAGGAGGCTTGTCAAACAGGCCTTCGGAGTCAGAGTCGGGGTCCGGGCGAAGCTGCTCGTGGTCCCGGGGTTTGCGCTGGAAGAGTTGGTCAGCCATTGGCGAGAAGCGCGGCGAGGTGTGTCTGCCTGTTCCGGGTGGTCAGCTCCGGGCAGGGTCGAGGCGCAGCGGGCGGCGGCGGGGCTGCGGCTGTATTTCTACTACCGGGGAGGGGGCGGCGTGGGGCGGAGCCAGGGAGGGGGCGGGGGCTCTGCAGGGTCTGCGCAGCGTTTGTCTCAGTCGAGGCGCCTCTTGCTCCTTGCTCCCGCTTCAGCCCCCCGCTTGTTGCAGAGGTTGGCTGTACAGGTTCACAGGTTCAATCTCCAGGACGCTCCAGGGCTGGCGCCTCAGGAGTCTGTGTGCAACCTGCCCCGTTTCCATGGCAACCTGACGCGGGGCGCAGGAAGGAGGGGGTGCGAGCTGCTGACTGGAACCCAGGGGCGCGAAAAGGGGACTTGGGGCCAAAGAAGCGGAAGTGCAGACGGCCAGGATCCCAGCTCCGCGCGGGGCTTCCCCGAGGAGTTATTTCTCCTCTTAAAAGAAATATTGTGTTTTTTTTTTGTTTTTTTTTGTTTTTTTGCGGTACGCGGGCCTCTCACTGCTGTGGCCTCTCCCGTTGCGGAGCACAGGCTCCGGACACGCAGGCTCAGCGGCCATGGCTCACGGGCCCAGCCGCTCCGCGGCACGTGGGATCTTCCCGGACCGGGGCACGAACCCGCGTCCCCTGCATCAGCAGGCGGACTCCCAACCACTGCGCCACCAGGGAAGCCCTGTGGGGTCTTTTTTTAATTTTAATACATGAAAAATCTAATACATAATCTTTGTAGAAAACGTGAAAGTTAGAAAGCACTATGGCAAAACGAGTAGCAAAATAAAGACGCCCACAATCCCGAAGCCCAGAGGTAGCACGGTGGTGCGTTTCCTCCTGCTCCTCTCCCACGAACGCAGTATCCCGGCCTTTTGGGCGTCTCACATATGGTTAGATTAGGAACAAGTACTTTCAAAGGTTGCCATACCTGAGCCGGTTCCCCCCCCACCCTCCCCCATCCCCAGGCTCCTCTTGGCATCCCCAAGGCCCTTCCATGGCTTCCACTGGTACTGCCACAGACTGCTGGGTACCACAATCTCCTGGCACCTCTGTTGCACCCAAGATTCCAAGGCTGGTTGGTGTTCCCTTGTGGAATGTGGGGAGAACAGCCACTAGGACTTACTTGGGTCCCAGTGGTTTGGAGGGGCACATCGGCCGACCAAACTCAAACTGTCATCAGGGAACTCATTCCCTCCTGCAACTGAAAGGTCCAGGGGGAACCAGGACCAGTGTGCTGAAACAATGTCACCAGGGTGCTGTCTCTCCATCTTACAGATTGTCAGGGACTTCTTGCAGGGCAAGAGCCTACTACATGGTGGTAGGTACTCAGATAAAATTTGTTGAATGAATCGTAATGATTGAATGGCTGTTAGCAGCAGCAGGATCACATGCTCACAGTCTAGCCGGCCGGAGAATGGAACCCACATACACTGTTGTTGGGAATGTAAAATGGTGCAGCAACTTTGGAAAACAGTGCCCTTCTGAATGCCAGCCTCCTCCCTCTCTGGCCTTCTGAGCACTCCTCCCAGGCCCTGTGAGGACCACATGGGGTCCTAGGAATACACTTGTCTAGAAGAGGAATCCAGCAGGCCCCCCACCTCCCGCCCCCAGCAATCCTCTTAGCTGCAGGCTGGCCTAGGCCTGGATCCCCCTCCGACAGGGCAGTCCCAAGTCACCGCCCAGAGGAAGGTCTAGGGGGGTTCCCTTGTGGGAGGCCAGGAGATCGACAGTGGGCAGAGGGAGTTTTGTACTCACCTGACATCAAGGCTACCTCTGCGCACGCCTGGGTGCACAGCCTGCTCAGGCCCGTCTGGTCCCAGGTGTGGATGGCCAGGTCCTAGGCCTGCTGCTCCCTGTACCGAGCCACCAGGCGTGAGGCCACCTCCATGCCACTCGCCTTCTCTGGCTGAGCCAGGGCCACCCCGGGAGAGTGCCCACAGGGCTCCTCAACAGGCAGCCGAAGCTGAAACCCCTTCAGCCGCTCCTTCATTTCCTCCAAGTGTCCAGCCATCGCTGCCCGGCTCTGGGGGCCTTGGGGATGTTGATGGGGGAGGGAGTGGATGTTGGGTGGTGAGGGGGTCAGGCAGGCAGAGAATAGCCATCTCCCTTGACCCCTACCAATGCAGGACTCATGGGGGATCATTGCTCTTCGCCTGGTAAACTCCTATTCAGCATTTATTTATTTATTTATTATTATTTTTAAAATTTATTTATTTATGGCTGTGTTGGGTCTTCGTTTCTGTGCGAGGGCTTTCTCTAGTTGTGGCAAGCAGGAGCCACTCTTCATCGCCGTGCGCGGGCCTCTCACTATCTCGGCCTCTCTTGTTGTGGAGCACAGGCTCCAGACGCGCAGGCTCAGTAGTTGTGGCTCACAGGCCCAGTTGCTCCGCGGCATGTGGGATCTTCCTAGACCAGGGCTCAAACCCGTGTCCCCTGCATTGGCAGGCAGATTCTTAACCGCTGCGCCACCAGGGAAGCCCCATATTCAGCATTTAGAATCCAGTTTTGTAAACCCCAGGGCATCTGCTGATGGATGGTGTTGGGAGAAGGGAGGGAAAAGGGAGTGGGAGGAAAAGCCATCAGAAGGAGGGGCCCAGAGGGAGCTGGGAGACACTGGAAGAGGTCAGGTTCCTGGGGGTGCCGGGATGGGCACGAGGCCAGTCAGGAGAGTGAAGGGGCTGGGATGGGAGGGTGGTGGGTGAGATGGGCGGGGTACCCACTGCTCTGTGTCCCTCGCAGTCTTCCTTCTCCTGGGACCTGGACTCCTGGGACCAAGCCTTGAGGTGTGAGGTGGACAGGAGGTGGGGTCGGGGGTGAGGCAGAGCGGAGGGGGGCTTTCAGAGCCAAGGGGTGAGCACACAGCTGTCCATCCCTAGGTCTCTTCAGCTCTCTCCTGGCCCTGGGTCACTGACTGGGGAGAGCAGCCCTGGCTCAGACAGAGCAGGAACAGAAGTTACCAAGAGGAACCATGTGGGTGTGTAGCCAGGGAGGGAGGGGCCAGGACAGGCATCTTTTGCAGCCTCTCAGTTTTCCGTGCTTCCCAAGCCCCAGTGCACATCCTGCTATGCTAGGAGGGGCACTGGGGTGTGTGTTCCAGGCCGAGGGAGCTGTCTGCTTCGTGGGCGGCACATTTGAAGCATTCTTGTCTGAAAGCGGAACAGCCCTGCTTCATCACCCGCAAATCCAGGCCTCTGGGGAGTAGGCGCAGGCTTTCTTCCTCTTCTGTAGAATTGGCAGAGGTTGGGGACTCCAGGTGGAGAAGCGACATTACCTAACTCATTTCCTGTTGTGTGATAGTTTCTGGAGATGCCTTGATTTGACCCAGGCTGGAGGGGCCCAGGCCTAAGGAGCTTCAGGCCCCTGGACACTGACTCCTGTGCGGCTGATTCATTTCTCTGAGCCTCAGTTTGTTCATCTATCAAATGGGACATCGTAGGTTTGCAAAGAGGGTTGAATTAAATAAAGGCTCTTAGTAACCTTTAAAAATGTTATATAAATGTTAGTTTTGTTTTAATGCCCAAAAAGCACAGTGGAGGGACTTCCCCGGTGGTGCAGTGGTTAAGAATCTGCCTGCCAATGTGGGGGACACGGGTTCGAGCCCTGGTCCAGGAAGATCCCACATGCCGTGGAGCAACTAAGCCTGTGTGCCACAACTACTGAGCCTGCGCTCTAGAGCCCATGCTCCACAGCAAAAGAAGCCACTGCAATAAGGAGTCCGCGCACCGCAATGAAGAGTAGCCCCCGCTCACCACAACTAGAGAAAGCCCGCACGCAGCAACAAAGACCCAACGCAGCCAAAAAAAAAAAAAAAGGCACAGTGGAGGACCCTGAGACCCTGTGTGGGGAGAGGTATAGCCTGGAAGAAGGGTGTTTTGTTTTTTTTCCCTCTCCTGACACCAACTCTCTGGACACCAGCTGGGGGCCCTACAACTCAATTCACTTCTGACACTAAGTACCCGGAGTGAGTGAAGACCCCGTGGTTGAAGGGGCTCAGTCCCACAAGGCCGCCCCCACTTCAGATGTCAGCTGCAAATGGGGTGCCCGGGTTCTCTACCCTTCTGTCTGGAGAGGTCCCCAGGACACCCCCTCAGGTTTGATCATTTGTGGGAACAACTCATAGGACTGAATAAAACAATTTACTTACTGGTTTCTTACAAAGGATACAGCTGAGGAACAGCCAAACGGAAGCGACACACAGGGCAAGGCTGACAGCTTTTTAGGGAGGTTTCATTATGTAGGCATGATTGATTAAATCATTGGCCTTGGTGATTAACTTAATCTTCAGCCTTTATCCCTGGAGACTGGGACCATTCTGGGACCAGCCCGCATTCTGAAGTGATCTAGGGTTCCCCAGCCCTGTCACCTCACTAGCATACAAAACACTTATCACACAGAAGTTCCAAGGTTTTAGGAGCTGTGTGCCAGGAACCGGGGACAAACACCAAATATTTATTCATTTATTTTTCAATTTCTTAAAAAAATTTTTTTTTTTACTGGAGTGTAGTTGATTTATAATGTTGTGTTAGTCTCAGTGTACAGCAAAGTGAATGTTACGTATACATATATCCACTCTTTTTTAGATTCTTTTCCCATATAGGCCATTACGGAGTATTGAGTAGATTTCCCTGCGCTATATAGTAGGTCCTTATTAGTTATCTATTTTTTAAAAAAATGCTTGGCTTTGTTTGTGTGTTTGTTTTTGTTTATTTATTTATTTATTTTTGGCTGTTTGGGTCTTCATTTCTGTGTGAGGGCTTTCTCTAGTTGTGGCAAGTGGGGGGCCACTCTTCATCGCGGTGTGCGGACCTCTCACTGTCGCGGCCTCTCTTGTTGCGGAGCACAGGCTCCAGACGCGCAGGCTCAGTAGTTGTGGCTCACGGGCCCAGCCGCTCCGCGGCATGTGGGATCTTCCTAGACCAGGGCTCGAACCCGTGTCCCCTGTATTAGCAGGCAGATTCTCAACCACTGCGCCACCAGGGAAGCCCTGATGCAGAGGAAGCGCAGTTTCCCTATGCCAATCTCCCACACGGGGAAAAGAGCCTTCCTGGTGTTTGAACCTGGATTTCCCTGATGAGAGGGAGAGAGGTAGCACTGAACGTGGGTTTGGATGGTGGGTGGTGCCCGGGATGCTCCTGTTCTAGGACCCCTCCCCTCCTCTAGCTGCACTCACTCCCCTGGTGGCCTCTTCCCGGCTCATGACTTTAAATGTCTGCTGTGGGCTGATGACTCCTGCATTTGCATCTTCAGCCCTGACCCTTCCTCTGAATGGCAGACCCTTTATCTTTATAAGGGGCTTCCTTAGCCCCTCCACTCAGCTGTATCACAGCCGTCTCCAACTGAGCACCTCAGGCTGGAGCTCCTGACTTCACCGCCTCCCATCCTCACCTCGCCTTCCCTGTCCACTGGTTCTTTTTTTAAAAAAATATTTTATTTTATTTATTTAGTTTCTTTTAGTTTTTTAGCTGCATGGGGTCTTCATTGCGGCGCATGGGCTTCTCTCTAGTTGTGGCGCACGGGCTCCAGAGCATGTGGACTCTGTAGTTTGCAGTACGCGGGCTCTCTTGTTGAGGCGCACAAGCTCAGTAGTTGTGGCACGTGGGCTTAGTTGCCCTGCGGCATGTGGGATCTTAGTTTCCCGACCAGGGATTGAACCTGCGTCCCCTGCATTGGAAGACAGATTCTTTATCACTGGACCACCAGGGAAGTCCTCCTGCCCACTGGTTCTTCATCTCAGTAAATGACTGCTTGGGATAAAACACTGGTGTCCTCTTTGACTCCTCTCTTTCTCTCAAAACATGCATCGAATCTGTCATCAAGCCCTGCTGATACCACCCTGGTCCAGCCCACCGTCATGTCATACCCAGATCACTGTGTAGCCTCCTAACGCCCCCTACTCCCTGACTCTGGCGTTACCCCTTTACTGTCTACTCTCAGTCAAAACCAGCCAGGGACTTCCCTGGTGGTCCACTGGTTAGGACTCCACGCTTTCTCTGCGCAGAACTTCCCAGTACTCACCATTTCACTCTGAGTAAAAGCCAGAGATCCCCCCATGACTCATGAGGCCTCAGATGATCTGGGCTCTGATATCTCTCTGGCTTTATCTCCTACCTCTGTCCCCTTTCCTCCCTCTGTCTTAGCCCCGTCTAGTCTCCTTTCTGTTCCTTGAACGCACGGAGTACACTCTCACCACAGGCCCTTTGCACTGGCTTTTCCATCCTCTTGGAATGATTTCCCCCAGAGAACCAGAGGCTAATGTTTCCTCACCTCCTATAAAGCAGCACCTACCTTGTCCCCGATCCCTTACCCAGCTTTATTTTTCTGCACAACACTTTTCACCACCTGACCTCATAGATTTTTTTTTAATGCTTTTATTTATTTATTATTTTATTTATTTATTTTTTGGCTGCATTGGGTCTTTGTTGCTGCGTGCGGGCTTTCTCTAGTTGTGGCGAGCGGGGGGCTACTCTTTGTTGTGGTGCGTGGGCTTCTCATTACAGTGGCTTCTATTGTTGCGGAGCATGGGCTCTAGGCGCACGGGCTTCAGTAGTTGTGGCACGTGGGCTCTAGAGCGCAGGCTCAGTAATTGTGGCACACGGGCTTAGTTGCTCTGTGGCATGTGGGATCTCCCCGGACGAGGGATTGAACCCGTGTCCCCTGCATTGGCAGGCAGACTCCCAAGAACTGCGCCACCAGGGAAGTCCCGTAGATTTGTTTATTTGCTTATTTTCTGGCACCCTCACCTGCTGATAGACTGTTAACCCCCCGAAGACAGACTCAGACTACTTTGTTCACTTTTGTGCCTAAGAAAGTGCCTGGTCCACTCTGTCAGCGCACTAAAGGCTGCATGTATGGAATGCTTATCTATTGATAGTTCCTCTTTATCTTTCTAAGCAGCTGCTCACTCTGGCCATTAGATGGCGCTCAAATACTTTCTGTGCATTGAGACACAGTCCTGTTTGGTTAACAGAGGACCCAGAGGTGCTCTCCCTCTGAGGTCTGAATTTTCAGTTATCTGTTTCTGCTGCTTTGGGTCTTTGCTCCTTCCTGATGCTTCAGGGCCTTTTAGGAGCACGTTAAAAATCCCTTTATTAAAATAATGCTAGTTTCTATTAAAACTTAACATGTGAGGGCAATGATATGTCTCACACCCCACTAGGGTAAAGCGATGTTTCTTTTTTATATTCAAATTATTATGACTTGAACCCAAACCCAGATAACTTCTGGAAATTGGCCTCCCTAAAATTTCGCAGCTCCCAGCTATGTCTGAGAGTGTTCCAGGTGTTGCCCCACGGGGATTGTGAAATTGGCCCTCAGTTTCCTTCCTGACCTCCTGTCTTACTACCCTGTGTTGCTTCTGTGGTCTGAGATGCTGTCTCTGTTCCCCTGAGATGCTGGGCCCAGGTGTCTTCTCTGATCCGTCAATTCTGGGGGCCCTGCTCTTTTCCTGGCCTCTCTTGAAATGCGGGACAGGCCCTCCCCAATTCTCCCTGGCACAGCCAAGACCAAGACTGGAAGATATGACTTTGAGCGAGACCCTCCTGAAGGATCAGGATAAAGGCAAGTAACTACAGCAGTGGGTCACTTACAGTGACAGCTGCCGACATTGTTCCCAGAACCTGCAGGTTAGGGCTGCCTTTGGTGCCCCTTTTCCAGCTGGCAGCCTTTGTAGCTCCGGCTGGTCTCCATCTGACACTGGCAGACTCTTCTCCACCCTAAAATTCTCCAGTTACCTCCATACCAGGTCAATCTGGCTTCAGACCCACAGAAAGAGAACAAATTCCCCCCTCCCTCCCCAAGTCCACTCCCCTCCCAACACAGGCCCCAGGATTAACCTCCTTCCAGGATGATTGATATGGAAATCCTCTTCCCTTCAGATGTGTGGTTGGTCCAATAAGGCCATCCCAACAGTCTGACAATTCATTTCCCAAAAGTCTGAGTATTACAGGCTTAGATAAAACTGGGTACTGAACACCAATCACTAAAATCGTTTGTTAAAAAATATAATCTAGTCCATCAGGTTTCCCTCCTGACCCTCCTTCTTCTAATCTTTCCCTCAATGTGAAGTGAAGAGAATATCAGGACTTGGTGTCCATCCTACCATGGTCTGCTTTTAATTTCCCGTGAACTTTGACAAGAATACATACAGTAAGTCCCCTACATACGAACCTTCAAGTCGCGAACTTTCAAAGATCGAACGTGCATTCGAATGTCCAGTCACGTAAATTAGTTCACGTGTCTGGCGTACACTGTCACGTGCATGCATCCTCTGCAAGTGGTTGTGCAGCTCGCCCTCCATCTCCATTGCTGACGATCCTTCGGCTCTCCCATCTCCCACCTCCTCTCCCTCCTCCAGTCAGTAACTCTTCTTGCCTGTTCACTCGATGCCAGCCCCTGTATGCCAGCTGTCCTACTGTACTACTGTCCTTTTCAAGGTACTGTACTGTAAGATTAAAAATGTTTTCTTTATTTTTTGTGTTTGTTTTTTTATGTATTATTTGTGTGAGAAGGATTATAAACCTATTACAGTACAGTACTATATAGCCGATTGTGTTAGTTGGATACCTAGGCTAACTTTGTTGGACTTCAAACAAATTGGACTGACAAACACGCTCACAAACACATTGGACTTACAAACACGCTCTTGGAACTGAACTCATTCGTATGTGGGGCACTTACTGTACACCCCCATTGCCATCTTCAAAGAGCCAACAATACTCTATAGGTACAAGGTATTCTTATTACAGATTTAGATTTAGGAAAAAAATCCCACCCACTTCTCTAAGGTAACCTGCAGGCATAGTTCTTCAAAGGACACAGTCTACTTACATCATTTACAAAGAACACACTCTCTCACTCTGAGTAACCTCATTTGACTTAACTGTATTTAAGGCTCAGCCAGGGGTGATGATTCGTGCCTGTCTTACACGTGTAAAAGAATCCACAATGGGAGCCTCATAGAACCCAGGCAAGACACATCAAAGTCTCCACCCTAGAAGGAAGAAACCATGCATAACTTTCTAGGGACACTTTTTACTTTGAAAACATTTCAAACTTACAGAAAAATTGCAAGACTAGTACAGTGAAATCCCCTATAACCTTTAGCTAGATTCCCCTAATGATTAACTTTATGCCATATTAGCTTTCTAACTGTCTCTGTACACTTACTATTATTTTATTTTTAAATTATTTTTAACTGATTATTTATGAGTAAGTTGCAGATGTCATGGCCTTTTACCTCAAACGACTTCAGCAAGTGTCTGCTAAGAATAAGCATATAACCATATATGCTTATATATTTTCTTATATAACCATAGTATGATGATCAAATTCAGGAAATTTAACATTGATATAATACTGATATCTAATTACCTGTAACTTCAAAAATGACATTTCCCCCTTTTTCTTTAAGTTAAACTGTTAAGATTACAAAAAGAAAATGTGGAAATATGTAGAGTTAAAAAGTAAAAATGTCCTTGTAACTTTCCCCATCATCCCATCTACTCCCCAGGGGTAACCAGTGTTAGCATCTTGACATGAGTGAAGATACACTTCTCTACAAACTACATATATAGGACATAATTTGTTTGCTAGTTGATTCTTTTTCTCTTAAACTATTTTGCAGTTCCTTCCATGTTAGGACATATGGACCTGTCATTCTTTTTCTGTTTCGTAGTTGGTTTGGAATAATTGATTTAATCAGTCCAATGTGATGGAAATTTAGTTCGTTTTCATTTGCATTTTGCTTTGTACACATGTATGTTTTTGTGCACCCCTGTGAGTACCTCTAAGGGATAGATTGCTAGAAAAGAAATTTCTGGCTTGAAGGGAATACATATTTTAAAATTTTGGTTCAGAAATATGCTTTTCTTGGGAACTCACTTATTTTTCTCTTTCAAGCACTTCATCTAGCAACTGGCCATAGTGCGTCTTCGGTTTGTCCTCCGGGAAGTTTTTTTTTTTTTTTTTTTTTTTGCGGTACGCGGGCCTCTCACTGTTGTGGCCTCTCCCGTTGCGGAGCACAGGCTCCGGACGCGCAGGCTCAGCGGCCATGGCTCACAGGTCCAGCCGCTCCGCGGCATGTGGGATCTTCCCGGACCGGGGCTCGAACCCGCGTCCCCTGCATCGGTAGGCGGACTCTCAACCACTGCGCCACCAGGGAAGCCCCTGAATTGAGGTTTTTAACGACTGTCCTGGGAGTGGGGAGCGGGGCCAATGACAGTATCTATTGAATGGGATCCGCTTCATGCCAGGCACTTTGTGGAGCCAGGTCACTTCATCTTCCCAGCAATTTTCTAAGATGGGGGTCATTGTCCTTGTTTTGCAGATGAGACCAGACCTGAGAGACTCCAAAATCCACGTCCTTATCCCTGTGCCACCTGCTGCCTCCGCCGATGTGTTGAAAGGTGACGGGTGAGTGTATTCACCTCCAACAAGCTTATTGGCTCATCACTCCCAAGGCTGCTTTTAAAAGGCAGCTGGGATGCGGGTTAGCTTATTCTGTTCCTCACCACTGGGGGAGGCCTCAGCCTCTCAGAACACACCTGTGTCCATTACATTAAGTGGACTGTCACTTCCTCCCTCCCCCTGGAGGCTTTGAGCTGGGAAATACAGAGGTTAGATGATGACCTCTGAGTGTATGTATCCAGCTCCTTGGATGTCAATCAAAGCAAAGGGGCTTTAACTGGGGCAGGAGGATCTGGGATGAGCTCTGGGGTAGGACTTCTGCCCGGTGAGAGGTGCTAAGTGCGGGAACAAGTTATGGGAGGTAAGTGTGGAATTCCCTTCTAGGAGCCTTTAAGAACAGGCCAAATCCTCTGCTATCTGAGGCTAAGCGTAGAGAATTGATGAGGCCCCTTGTGATGGCCTCGCTAAGCCTCCTTAGAAAACTACAAATCTGCTATGTCAACTTGTCATTAAACTCCATTACTCAAGGCTCTCTTTTCCTGACAAAATTTTCCTTGGCCATCAGGTGGTGATAGTTCAACAGAAATAAGACTGTACAGGACTTCTTAGAGCCACGAGAGAAAGCATTAAGAGTTTAAGAGGCTGTGGTACCGAGACAGAGAGACCTGTCTGCATCTCCTGGGCTCCTACTCTGATCACTGTTGGTCAGATCACAGGGCAGGGCACAGGCAAAGTGGGTGCACTTTCTCAAGGAGGCATGGCCTGGAGCAGTCAGACCAAGGCCTTTTGATCTGCAGCGTTTCTCCCAGACTAGGGAGGTCTGTCACTCCAGGGGTAAAAGACCTATAGGGAGAAGCCACTGATCTTTTATTTTGCCTGTCTACTCCCTGGACTGTTACTTTTTCAAGGGCAGGGATTATGTCTATCTTGTACACAGCCATACTTCCAGCACCTAATACAGTGAATTAGTTGTATGTACTAGAAGCTCAATATATATTTGTTGAACAGAGGAATGAATGAATAGTAAGCCGGTCCCTGGCTTCTTGGGGCTTTACCAGTACTTGGCTTCCTTGAGCAAATTGGTACTTGACCTTCTTGCCTTTTTCCTCAGGGTTTTGCCAAAAAACTTGCGCAAGACCTGTGGCTAACATATATTTGCTGAATTATGGACTCCCTTGACAGTATAACTGTGCCTCTGGTGGACACCAGGGATCCTGCCGAGTTTGGTCCAGAAGAGTGGACCCAAATGCGTTAAACGCCTCAGTCCTCATCTGTATCTATTGAGGTTATTTGGTTTTGATTATTTTTTCATCTTATACATTTTGTTTTTGTTTTAAATTTTTATTGGAGTATAGTTGATTTACGATGTTGTGTTAGTTTCAGGTGTACAGCAAAGTGAATCAGTTATACATATAATCCACTCTTTTTTAGATTCTTTTCCCATACAGGCCATTACAGAGTATTAAGTAGAGTTCCCTGTGCTATACAGTAGGTCCTTATTAATTATCTATTTTATATATAGTAGTGTGTATATGTCAATACCAATCTCCCAGTTTATCCCTCTCCACCTTATTCCCGGTAACTGTAAGTTTGTTTTCTACGTCTGTGACTCTATTTCTATGGAGTTTTAAGTTCTGAATTCCAGTCCCTCCCATGTCACTACAGTGAAGGTTGTGTGTGGTGGGAAAGTGGCAAGAGGTGGTGCTGGAGAAGCAAGTTGGGGCCAGACTGTGAAGGGCTTACCGTGTGGATTCATTTGGCAGGGAGTGTGTTTGGTCAATTTCTAACAGTGTTCTGCACAACTCCAGGCACAAAGTACGTGCTCAGTAAAAGATGCATGATTTCTAATTGTGCAGGACTGTGCATAAGGGTTGGAAAATGTAGACCTGGCTCTAAGCTCAGCCCCCTGGAATGGCTCAATTAATACTCTCTGAGGGGTAGAAGAGAAAGAATCCCTATTTCCATTGGTTTCTTATTTATATTTGTTTACCCACGTCTGGACTAACTAAAGGAGCCGGTTCTGGGTTCTTCCATGTTGCTTTGCACTATCTCACAGGAAAATGGCTCAAACCCTGTAAGCTCTGGTATGATGCAGAGAGCTCTGATGTCAGTGCCCAAAGTGCGTCAGCAGCAAAAAGCGTCCCCAAGGTCAGGCCCCACCAGGCAGGGAACCGGGCATCAAAGGCAGGCCCCCCTCTCTCTCTCCAAACTCTGGGGCACCCACTCTCGGGACTCTGGTCTCTGCACCACCTTGGGAAAATGCTGAAACTGCAGAGGCCCATTGAAAGGCTCTGTGTCAGGTGACCTGCCTCTCTCCTTCATCCTTCGCATTAATCTGCCCCTGAGCCATGGCCTGCATCTGCCCCTTCTCTCCATCCCCTCTGCTTCTCATCATTCGTCCTCTGGATTCCTGTGATAATCACGTCTCAAAACTCTACTCCCTGCCTCTGATCTCACCACTTCCAGCCCATCCTCCACATAGGCAGCCAGAGAGATCCTTCTAGAACACAAACCTATTCATGCCACACCCCTGGATAAACCTCTCTGATTGCTCCCCATCGCTGTGTGGCGTTCCAGGTCCTCTGACCTCCGTCCACACTTCAGGTCTTACCTGTATCCTCTCCCCGTGCGCTCCCCACTCCAGCCTCATCTTGTCACTGTCCCTCAAGCCATCATGTTCCATCCTCCACTTGGCACCTTTGGTCAGACTCTTCATCCACCTGAGATGCCTTTCTCCTACTTGGTGAAATTCTCATCTAAGGACCAGTTCAGATGTCACTTCTTCCTGGAAGGCTTCTTCCATTGTCCCAAGCAGGCCTCACATAAATTATTTTCTATGACAGAGGGCTGTGCTCTTGTCTGTCTCCCCTCCTTCAGACCATGAGCTCCTTGAGAACAAGAATTGTACCTTATTTCTTTCTGTATTCCGTTCCTCTCACTGCTCTGCAGAGTGCTTGGCACATGTTAGGGGCATAATAAGTATCTGGAGAATTGTAAAATTAATTGAGCCCACAGGATGGACACAGAGACTGCCTCGTGGGGACAGCCTTTTCAGTCTAGAAGGGCAGACAGAAGTTGAGGAGGGACACGATTGAAAGCAATGAAACTCTGAGAACAGAGGGGGTGGTACATGAACTCCTGGGGTGTGTCTGTCCCTTGGTGCCTGGACTGGTCATTGTCTCTTGCGCTCAGATCCATGCCTGCCCTTCTCCTGCAGCTGTTTTTCAGGCCCCCTGGCACTGCCTTCTATTTTTGGCAGGAGACTGGAGCCTGGCGGGAAGAGAGAAGTCAGGGCATTTCCCCTTCTCTCTGCTGTGGGCAGAGGAGGGCATTTCTGGCCGTAGCTGAATCTGCATGGCTGTTCCAGATCCCTGCTGGACATACCTCCCTCCGTGGTCTCACTTCCTGCTGCGCGGCCTCTGCTGTGGTCCTAGCTCGGGCTGGATGGTCCTGGCTTCTGGGTTTTGGTAACACCATCATCCCCCTGTGTCCTGCAGCCCTTGGAGGACGCTGGCCTCCTGCTGTTGTTAATTTTGGGGTTGCTTCATCATTCCTGTTTGGCTTTTGAGCTCTTTCATCCCCATTGTGGCCCATCATCTGTATTAAATTCCCTGTGTTTGAAATACTAGAATGGTTTCAGTTTTCTTGACTGTCCATTGCAGTCTTGCTGAGACCAGATGGAGCTTCAGCCCTGGGGTTCCTGGTCTGGCCTCTGTCCTTGCTTCTACTCACAGGGGTCCCTTGCCTTGACCAGAGTGTTCCTGCAAGGCAGCCATTAGAGGTCAATATAAGAGCCAGAGTGGTGCCCTGTCGTCATGTGCCTTATGATTCCCTTTGGGTGATCTTGGAGATCTGATCCTCGGCTGAACCAATTTTTCCATGCCTTTTGGTTCCTATGAAGGAGGATCTTAGATCCTGGAAGGACGAGGTAGGGGTGGCGGTGCAAGACCACAACCCACACGTAGCCACTACTTTCAGGAAGCTAATCTCCTTCTGTGCCTCGACACTTAGAAGAAAACTGTTTGAAATACATTCAGAGGGTAGTAAACTTCTGGAATTCATTATGTCAAGAGCTGGTGTTGATAGGATATATAAAATCCTTCCTGAGAGGCCTGGCTGAACTCAACAATTGATCTGTGTAGGATTATTAAGGGGAATGAGTCTGTCATGTGGCCATCCTCACCGTAGAACAGTGATAACGTATCTTAGGGGACCCCACTGGAGCCAGGACCTGGGCTGGGTGGCCTCAAGGATGACCCCATGGGTGGTTCCCACACTCCCTTGCAGGATGGCAGGAGGTGAAGAGACTCTTCCAACTTCTGGTGGAGTTAAAGATGTGTGGATTGAGATGAGAAGAGTGAGGCTGGAGAGGAGTTAGATGGGACACTTGAAGCAAGTGGATGGGACCAGGTGCAAGCTTCCCTTGGAGTGGAGAAATGCAAATATTGAAAGCTTCAGTTTAAGTCAACATGACTTTTATTGGGCAAGGAGGTGGGAAAAGAGGAAGAGCACAGACAGGGTGAGGAAAAGAGATCTGGAGACCAGAAAAGAGAAGGCCATTTCCGCAAGGGTCATTGTGGAGAGAGTATGCCAGCAAAGACAGGAACTCAACACAGATGACCATGCTATAAGATAGAAACTTTTGGGACCTCCATGGGCCAGGTATGTGGGAACGCAGAGGTGAAAGTGACATAGTTCCTCACTCACGCTCTAGTTGTGGAGACAGGTAATAAAAAAGACGGTCATGATTCCATGTGGTAAGTATTCTCATGCGTGGTGTGCCCATTGCTACGGAAGTTTGAAGAACTACCCAGGCATCCACCAAGGCCAACTTGGGAGGTCAGGGAAAGCTTCCAGGAGGAAGGGACTTCTGGGTGGAGTCTTGAAGGATGAGTTTCAGTTATCCAGGACAAGAGGAAGCAGTGAAGGTGTGGAAGGGTGTTGAGGGCATCCGGAGGGTGGTACTCAAAGGCCTGAAGTGAGTGAGAGAGTAGGGCCAGTCTTGGGAGCTGGAGTGTGGAGTAGAGAGCTACGTGGCAGAGTGGTGATGGGGATCCTGTGAAGTGAAGAGGTGAGTGATGGTGGAGTGTGTCTTGAAAAGCCTGATGCTACTCTAGGAGTTTGGGGACTGTTCTCCTGTGAGCAGTGGGGAGCTGAGAAAGGAATATGGCAGAAGAGTGATATACTCAGATTTCTGGTTTAGAGAGATGACCCTGACTGCAAATTTCAGACTGAGGCGGGGAGACTGCACGGGTGCTTGTGATGGTTCATCTGAGACTCTAGTCTAGCCGATAGTTAGGTCTGGTCCCGCCTCTGACCAGGATCCGTGGGACTCCAACGGGGGCAGAAGTGAGAGAAATGTCAGGGCTGGCCAGGCTCTGAGATGGGCATCCAATCTCGTGCACAGAGTGCTCTGTCCTCCACAGCCGACGTGGGTCTGACCTCCTGTGACTCAGTGGGGCGAGTGCTTTGCAGGTGGAGGCGAAGGTTTAATAGCTGCTGATGAGTTGTGAGAGTGCGGGTTTTTCGGGAATGGATGTGAAGGAGGCAACTGTATACAGCTCAATTCCTTTATTAACTTAATGAGTTTGGCTGCTTTCCTGGAAATGCAAGCGCCATTTGGCACCATCACTGCTGCTTCAGAAAGGGTGTCATTAAACTGAGAATCTGTAGGAATGCACAATGGTGTTAAACGAAGCTGCTTGGGAGATTACAGAGCATCATGCAGACTTTGCAAGGACCTTCAAAACGGAGAACACTCTCGCTCTGAGGTCAGTATGCAGCTAGGGGCTGGGGGTGGGGTGGTGGGAACCAGAACAATTATCTGGATAACCCAATCCAAGCAGGTAGTAATGAGGAATATTTGAAGGACTAATATTAAAGTTATACCAAAGTAAAGCTGAAGCAGAGACTTCAAAGGGGCCAGACTACCTCCCAGCCCCCCATTCACTAATGCAACCCCTAGTCCGTGTTTCTAAAGGCAGAACCTAAGTGTGGGGGATTTATTCTCTCCATAACCTGGCTCTGCATCAGCTTGTCCTCGTGGTTCCCAGACCCACCGGGAGAACCTTGAGATAAATTACTTCTTCCAAACATGAGACCAGACTTGGAAAACCAAGGGCTGGGACCAGATCATTGGGCAAGATGGGAACAGAAATCTCTCTTCCTGTTTCTTTTGTTCTTTGGACTGGGTGGGGACTTGAAATTAGGGGGAGACTGGGGCAGTCATTGGGCTTTTGACTTCATCATATTGTTGTGAAACTCTTTCTTTCTGAATTGAGTCTGAACCCGAGAGTTGCATGTGGACACCATGGGACAATAAAACTTTCCCAGATGACGTCAGCCAAAAGACTTTGTCATAACTTACATTGTGCCAGGTTCCCAGGAGCCACAGCTGCAGGGAGTGTGGGACGAAGCGGTCCCGGCAACCCCCTCTTACGCTCTCTCTGGCCCTCCCAGCAAGCCTGTAAAGGTGGTAGTGGTCAGTACTTTGCAGGTGAGAAGCGGAGGCTCAGAGAGGTAAAGATGCTTGGTAAAGTCCACTTAGTTGGATTGAACTCAGATTGTCTTATGCTGAAGTTCGTCCCTCCAAACCTGTATCCGTCCTTGCTGATGAGGAAGGTGTATATATGGTTAGGGGGAAGGGTAAGCTGTGACAAAGCGAGAGAGTGGCGTGGACATACATACACTACCAAACGTAAAACAGATAGCTAGTGGGAAGCAGCCGCATAGCACAGGGAGATCAGCTCGGTGCTTTGTGACCACCTAGAGGGGTGGGATAGGGAGGGTGGGAGGGAGATGCAAGAGGGAAGAGATATGGGAACATATGTTTATGTATAGCTGATTCACTTTGTTATAAAGCAGAAACTAACACACCATTGTAAAGCAATTATACTCCAATAAAGATGTTAAAAAAAAAAAAGTCCACGTAAAGTCAGGGGTTTTTTTTTTGTTCATTAAAAGAAAAATTTTTTTTTTGCCACGCGGCATGCAGGATCTTAGTTCCCTGACCAGGGATTGAAGCCGTGCCCCCTGCAGTGGGAGCGCAGACTCTTAACCCCTGGGCCACCACGGAAGTCCCTTAAAGTCAGGTTAGAGCTCAACCCAGCCTGAGAAAAGTGTCTGTGATTCCCTCCATCCATCCCCTCTTGGCTCCCATCCCAGGCAAGGATTCCACATGGTTGGGCGCTTTTATAAAATTTTTAATTTTTCAATTACATGCTCATTGTAACAAATCCAAACAACACAAAAGTGGATAAAACAGGTGGAGAAAGGCCCCTCCTCCTTCTCCCAGTTCGAGAACTTTTTTATGCTTATGACACATTGAGTAGTGGTTGAAGGTGCCTCTCAGGGATCAGACGGCCAGGCTGGACACTGGGCTTCACCCCTTTCTAAATTCACAGCCCTGGGAAAATTACGTAACTTCCTGATGCCTCAGTTTCTTTTTCTGAAAAATGGTATAAGAGTACTCATCTCATCAGGTTGTTGTAAGGATTAAATATTTAGATAAGTGCCTGGCAAAGAATACGTATTCAATAAATCATTAGCTATTTTTATTATATATGGCTTTTAAAATCCAAAATGAGTATTAACACTATACATATTGTGCTGCAACTTCCCTTTTCACTTTACAATATGTTGTAGATTTCGTTCCAAGCCTGTACATATGGCACTTTTAAAAATGGTGGTGTAGAATTTTATTTGTATGGAGGTACTATAATTTATTCATTCAGATACGGACAGACATTGAAATCACTTCCACTTTTTCTTTGTTTTTATAAACAATGTTACAACATTGTGCTTTTGTAAGATACACATTTTCTAGTGTTGGGATCACAGGATTTTAGGATATATATATATATTTATGTAGATAGATTTAAAAATTGATTACATATTTACAAATTGTTGCCAAAATATGTTGCCCATTATATTCTGACTGACAGCGTAAGAAAACCTGTTTACTCAACCTTAACCAGCACTGAATTTACTCATAACTACTGGATTAAAGACATATCCAACTAACTTTGTCCATGATAAAGATGTTCATCCAAAAGTAAGCTAGGTCCCTACTTTACACCATTGAAATGCTCAAATGGTATAAACGAAACCAGCAACCCACAGAAAAGGATGGCAGAGGACATAAAGCCTTTTTAGCACAATTTTGAACTAAAGATGACTGTGCCCAGGGAGCGCTGTTCAAACATTCTCTAATCCTTATGACACCTACTCATTACTACCCCTCCCCCTATTTTAGAGATTAGAAAACTGAGGCATTGAGAGATCAAGTATCTCGGGGTTCTAAGAGCAGAAAGAGAGCAGAAGCCCCAGGGCACAAACACTTTTCAAGTGTCCTCTTGCCTCACTTTTGCAATTATGCCATTAACCAGAACAAGTCACATGTCGAGTTCAGGATCAGGTGGGGGGAAGAAAACTCAGTGGGGTGGATACAAGAAGGAGTGAGCAAATTTGGAGCCATAAATGCAACAATATACCACAGCAAGGGGACGTGATGTTGGGAAAGAGCTACGATTTATTTCTACAAAGCGTGCAAAAGGAAAAGGTGGTTCTAGAGACAGTGCAGGATGTACGATAGTTTGATTTCAATACAACAGGGGCTAAATTGGACATATTGGAGGAAATTTGGAGAGAAGGGTTAGTTAAGCCCATTAGGCAGGGAGAAAAGGGTTAGCATTTAGGACTGCAAATAAGGATCAAGGGAACGTTACTATCTGTTTAACTTTTAATCAGTGCCCGGCTCTGGACTAGGCATGTTGTATGCATTGTCTCATTTAATCCTTAGAGATGCAGGTGAGAAAACAGGCTCAGAGAGGTTAAGCAACTTGCCCAAGGTCCCACAGTGAGTAAGTATAGATTTGAGCCTAATTCTCTCTGGCTCCCAGGCCTGAGGGAACCAGGGATTGGCAGGATGGCAGTGAGAGAGGAGGAGAGGAGGAGAGAAAGGAGTGCTGAATCGCAGAGATCTGTAGCATCAAGTCACTTCCGTGCTGGGCAGAATGAGCCTGGATGAAGACGCCTCCTGACAGCACAGAGGCTTAGATGGTGAGTTCCTGGGGACAGCAGCCACTTTCTACTGCAGCCCTCCTGCCTGGCAGCATCTGGCAGAGTAATAACACCTAGCGCCGAGGGAGAGAGTCCCGTGTGCCAGGTGCCACGCTGAGGCTTTACAGCCCTCGTCTCAGTCCCCACAACAGTACAGAAGTGGTAGATCTGCTATTACCCCCATTCTATACGTGGGACAACGGCAGTCAGAGGATTAGGTACCACGTTCATATTCACAAAGTGAGAGGAGAAGCAGGGCTGGGAGGCAGGGTTGTGGGGCCCTAGGTTCACGCTCTGAAACGCTCAGCGACACTGCCTCATGGAGAGAGCAGGTGCGCCAAAGGTGACAGTAGTGGGAGATGGAGCATCTGAATATGGAAACTCTCACGGTGAGGAGTTTGAAGCTTCACCATCGTAAACATGTGGGGGCTTATTACTACCAGCCGAGAATTGGACTAAGTGTTTTATGTATTTCAATTAATCCTCAAAAAGTACTTGGGTTCGCCCATTTTAGAGACGAGGAAACTGAGGACCATTTGCTAAAAACCATACCACGCCACTAACATGTGCTAAAGCTGTCGGCAAACCTGGTCCTGGCTGACCTCAAAGCCTGTGCTTACCCGCTGTGCTCTCCATTATGGCATTACCCATCGTACTGTGGCTCCTCCTGGCTGAGCCTGACAGTTACGCCCAAATACCCTTCAAGTGCGCAGAAAAGGAGCGAGGCCCCAGATCTCCAAGGACTGGGGACTTAGTTCAGGTAAAGGAAGTCTGGATGTGGATTCTCTGTGGGAGGGGCACAGGTGAGCTCCAGACCTCCCCATCCTGGGAGGAGAGTTCCTATGAGCTGGAATAAACCAGATCAGGTCCTTTTGCCGTACTCTAAATCTCCAGTGCTGGGCCAGCCATGCAGGCAGGAGTTGAGCAGGAAATGTGTCTTCCCTCTACATCCAATATTTCCCACAACCTTTTCCTCCCCAAAGTCATTAATAACAATCTTCATCACCACAGCATATGCTAACGATTTATTATTACACGGGTAGTAGAACATTTTCATATACACAACATTTTTCATCCCAGGTTGAGTTAATTACAAATGACTCATAAGCAAGGAGCATTTCCTCCAGCAATCCATTGCAAACAATGGTGTCTTGTTCTCCCTTCTCCACCTGCAGCAGGGATTTGCTGCCTTTCTCCAGCTTCTACAACCTTCCCTCATGTGTCTCACCATTGCTCTAAATGAGTCACACAAACCAACGGAAAAGCACTCTGAGACTTTTGACTCAGTAACTTCTTCCTGCTAAAAGCAAGTTCAAAAAATATGGGAGCCCATTTTGAAAACTGAGTCCAAAAGTTTCTCATCGAATGGATCAAGAACCCCAGGGATTGCTCTCACCACCTACGTCCATAAGGTGTACAAGAAATCATGGTGTTTTGGAGGTGACTGAGGGACCTTAAAGATCATTTAGGCAGTGAGGTGACAGAATGCTGCTGGGTGGGAGCAGGGCTGCACTGAGCATAGCTTTCCGAATTGGTGCATTTTCCACAATTTCAAGGTAATAAAATAGTGATTGCAAATACCTAATGTTTATATAGTTCTACTATGTGCCAGGCATGGTTCTAAGTCATATATATCTATATAGGTATATTACACAGCATCTCACAACCCTTCTGAAGTAACAACTATTAGTATTCCCATTTTACAGATGAGGAAACTGAGGTACCAATTACTAAGTGACTTGTAACTTGCCCAACATCATACAGCTGATAAGGGGTGGAGTCAGGATTCAGATCCAGGTGATCCCACTCTAGTTTGAACTCTTATCTACTCTGCTGTCCAGACTTTCTGTAGCATGTAACCTAAATGTTTTCATATTTTGATATGGTGATTCTGAAGACAGACATTGTGTGAACAAAGACCGTGAGTTTTATAGAAAAGGCAGTCAAAGTGTTACACCTTTTTTAGGGCTCTCTACCCCCACCAGACAATGGGAACCTCCTGTCTTCTCACTCAATGGAATCACCTCCCTCAGTCCTGTCTCTGTGAGGGATCCTAGTGGAGAGGACCTTCTTGGATTTGGAGAACCTGGATTTGAGGTCTGGTGTCATCCCTTTCTGGCTAAGTGGTGGGAAAGGACACCAGTCTGGGTCTGGGTGTGGTCTTCCACTAACAAGTTATGTGCCCTCGGGCATGTTGCTTTTCTCTCTTGGTCTTAATTTCTGCATTTGCAGAATGAAGGGATTGAACTGGATGATTACCAATGTCACATCTTGCTCCATCAGAGTGATTCTAGTGCAGGTGACAAAAATCATTCATCTGGTGAACCAACTTCAGCTCATTTTGGTGGTGGCCATCTTCTGGAGAGCAATTTTGAATTCAAATTCAGGCTCAGAGGAAAAGAGAGGCTTGACCTATTCATGAATCTGCCCCAGACCCTGCAGGAGGTCTGGGGACTGTTCTTACAGATACTTGACACTCCAGTCCTGCTAACCCCACTTTTCAGATGAGGAAGCCAAGGCTAAGTGGTTTTCCTAAGGCCCTACAGTGTGGCAATGATGGAATTGGGGCCAGAAGCCAGTTCTTCTACATATTTATTATTTAACAGTCACTGTATTAGGAGCTGGTGTATTAGCTAATAATGGCTGACATTTACTGAAAGTTCACTATGTCCTCACCATGTATGATACATTAAATTATTGTTTAGCTCATCTTCCTTTCTCCTCAATCTCCAATCCAGAGAAAAGTGAGTGAGAAATATGTGCTTGTTGTCATATGACCCTGAGATTTTATGGTTGTTATGCAGCAATAGCTAACTGATACAGACATTGGTTCCTAAAGTAGAATCCTCCTATAACAAAACCCTGAAATATGTGGCTTTGAGACATAGTGAGGAAAGTGTTTTAGGAGGTTGGTAAAATAGCACTCGTGTTATTTAATAGTGAAACATTTGGTAAAGCTGTCCCTTGCAATAACCTACAAGGTAGAAAAATCTGCCTAAAGCATTTGTCAAGTTTGGTAAAGAGATTTTCAGGCAAGATGTTGGAAGTATGACCCGGCTGCTGCTAAATGCATTTGAAAGAGGTAAGTTCAAAAGAATTGGTCAGTTTACAGGCAGAATTTCAAGGGACTGTAGAGAGCCCAGAGATTGCCAGGTTGGAAAATAAAATGATTTTCACCAAATCAAAAGTGTGGCCGTTACAACACAGCCTTGGGGAGAAGACCAAATTTAGGGCTTTGTATGTCAGACTTTGTGGGTTGCACAATAGCTGGCTAATAGGTACTCTAGCAATCACTTTGCATGTATTATCTCATATAATACTTATAATAACCCTATGATATAATAATCACATAAAACGTAGTTTATTATTCAGGTATGGTGAGGCCAACTGACAGATCAGGAGTTAGTTACCATTGAAAAGATACTCTGTTACTCACAGTTCAGAAGAGGAGGGGCCGTGCCATGCCATGCAGGGTCACATGGGGAAGCACCAGTATTGCCTTAGAGGCAGAGGGAATAAAGTGGATAAGAGTCTTTATTGTGGTTTCTGGGAAGGGACAGGCAAGACAAAGTAAGCAGGAGATGTAGGATTGGCTAGTTTGGATAATTTCAGCAGGCTCTGGGGTATAGGGACTGTCCTGAGTTTTCTGGTGTTCAGGCATGTCTGGTGAACAGGCATGGTGTTCATGTATGTCTATGTACAAGGCACACGAGGACACACACGTATACCTCTACATGATAGGCGTGTGTGGGGATTTCAGGCCTGAAATTAGAACCCTTCGAACCCATCCAGCCGGCTCCTTCCTGAGCCAGGCCCTGGGCAGAGAGGTAGCACAGGAGCCCCCGACAGGAACCATTAATTTGCTCTTTCCTCGCTGGGCCTGGAGTAAAATGAAGCTTGTTTTCCCTGTCTACACGATGAGCAGAAGTGTATCGATTTTTCCTCACTTCTGATTGTTCACATTAGAGGCTTGTTTCTAGGTAATTGACATCCAGATCATTTGTTTTACAGCACAAACATATTTTACGGGTCTCTTTCCCCTTTGAGACATAGTCCTGGGTGGACCTGAAACAAGTCCATTTTGTAGCTAGGCGCTTCCTTGCATAGAGAACATCCCTCAAAGAGCAAGTTCAGCTGCTCTGGTGGCCCCCTTTCAATTGCTTCTTTGTTCGCCCATCGATGTGTCCAAAACATTGTGTTGAGTGCCAGTGATTTGTGGACAGGATCCAAGGGGTGGGCCAGGCCGCGGTTGAGGGGCACCAGGCAGTCCTCGCCTGCAGAACCATCAGTCCAAGATTGTCATGTCAGCCTAGAGGAGGCCTTCCTCCCATCCTCCTTAGGAAGCAGTGAGGAAATTCAGGGATGAGAGAAAAGGAAGAGGAAGGGGAGAGGACAGGGTCAAGATTCGAAACACAAGGCCAGCAGTGTTCCTTTTCCTAGCCTTGGCTCACTTGCGTTAACATGGCAAAGGGTGCGGCCCATCTTCCACATCCAATCATCCTCATTCTCAAAAAGAATTAGTCTTCTCCGAGCCTGTGAACTAGGAGGATGCCTCCTTCCTCTGGTCCCCTCCTTCCCAGGTCAGCATCTGACCCCTTTCTTACATTTTGACCTAGGTATCAATACACATTCATTGTGATGTAATTTCTTTGAAGGCATGAACCATTCCTGACTCTGTCCCCAGCTTCCCCAGGAAGGACATCTAATACCACCACCTGTGCACTGGGTTCACCCTCATTCCTTGGTGTAAATCCTGAGAGCTCCCTGGGATGGAAAATGGTAGCCACCACTTCCAGATGATCCTCACATTTGTCTAGACACCTAGCATGGACCCCCATCCCAACCCCTGGTTTGTTGTCGTCTCCCTGAGGTCTTCTTAGCTTGATTCAAGGCTAATTTCCCTCCTTCAAGGCGGAGTGAAGAGCAGTAACTTCTTCTCACCTTTCCGTGGAAAGCTCAGGTCCCCAAGCATTAGTGTCACCTCGTGCCAGGAGGAGGAGGTGAGAGAGGGAGGAGGGAAGATCTAGGCTCAAAGGCAATAAAGGGTTATAGCTTTTCACCACCCTGCAGAGGGGTAGACATCTTTCTGGCAGCCTGTGGGCCCTGGAGGAACTGGGGTGCCTTGTGTGCTCATGGGAGGATCTGGGATTCTTCCAGGAGCCTCAGCTTGGCAACAATAGCGGTAGGCATTGTGGTGGTGGGGATCGTTTATCACTTTAGATGGCCCCAGAGAGTCACAGAACTTTTTTTTTTTTTTTTGGCCCCAGGATCTTAGTTCCCTGACCAGGGATTGAACCCGGGCCCATGGCAGTGAAAGCCTAGAGTCCTAAGCATTGGACCGCCAGGGAATTCCTCATGGAACTTTCTCACATGGGGCAAACCAAGGACTGCTTATTGCCTCCCCAATATCCATCCCCCTCTTTGTCCTTCATAGCAGAACCCCAATTCTATTCCATGTGCAATGGGCCTGAACTAACTAAAGGACTAAGCTTTCTGGCAGTTAGTGGTGCCCAGTTGATTGGGAAGAGAAGTGGGTGAGTAGAGCTTCTGAGACAGTGTGTTAATGGAGGGAAAGAGTGTTCATGTGACTTCTCCCTCTTTCCTCTCCTTCTGCCTGATTTCTGCTTGGAACTCATGTGTGGCCAAAGCTCCAGCAGACATCCTGGGTCATGAGTGGCCTTGAGGGCGGAGGTCACGGTCTAAGGATAGTGGAGCAGAAAGAGTGAAGATCTTAACTCCTAATTACTGTGGAAAACTTTCTACTGCCCATCTTGGGGCTTCTTTTATGTGAGAGGGAAATAAATGGTTATTTCCAGTTTCTGTAACTACTTTCTGAATGCAACTTCTGATGTATCAGGCTATCCAGTCGTAGCTCTTACCGAGAGCAGCCAGGTATTCAGGGGCTGGGTAACCGTGCACATGTAATCGACCCATCTCTTAAAATTCTATTACTAAAACCCAAACATGCTCTTTCATCTCCAGCAGAGCTTGGGGTCTAAATTTAGACTGGTGCATCACGATGAGGCTGCGTCAGTCTGCTCTTAATTCTAGGCATCTCAGTAAATTGGGGATGGTCAGGTCACCAAAGGGAGAAAGCATTGTTAAAGAGTGGCAGGTGCAGGGGAGCTGAAGATCCCGGGGGATTTTTCCAGAGACTTCTCCAATATAGGTCTTCAGAGTAAAGTCGCAACTTACATGGGCTAAAGGTGCCAGGAGTGCCAAGCAGCCAGGCTGTATAGCCCAGCAGAGCTCATTGCCCTTCATCTAGGCTGTGTGTGAACATGTGCAGGCCTGGCTCTCAGTACCTGTTTACCTGGATGGGTTATTAAGGTCAGTGCTGCTTCTGAATGGTTGGTGCCTGTGCCATGCTAGTTAACTATTTTTTTTTTTTTGGCCGCACCGCGCCTCTTGTGGGATCTCAGTTCCCTGATCAGGGATTGAACCCGGGCCGTGGCAGTGAAAGCCCAGAATCCTAACCACTAGGTCACCAGGGAACTCCTTAGTTAACCATTTTGAATGTCACTCCTGCGTAGCACAAGGCTGTTAAATCTGAAAACCTCCTCCCTTGATGATGTACTACTTCGTCCTCAGGTCCGTCCTGAACCCATGGCATCCAACCAGAGTTCAAACTCTACGTTCATATTAATGATTTATTCTACACTTGTGCATCTCTCCACAACATGGAGAGGAGGGTAATGGCCTGAGTGGGTGTCTTAAAGTGTATAATTCCCAGACTCCTTCTGTGGTTTTAATTCCCTATTTGTCTCTTGATCAGTACAGGTATGCTTTGATTGGGAATTCATTATATCCCACCTGTACAGCCATCTTTTTCTCTGTGGCAAAAATGATGAGCTCTTTATCTTCAAACATATAGACAGCCACCTAGTGTACAGTGTTGTGTCCTTCACACAACATTCTGCCTTCTGAAATAGACATCCGCTCAGCAGGTGCAAGTACCAGCCCCAAATCTACTTGGAGACGGGGCCTCTCCAAGCCTGTCGTATTAGCTGAAGCGGGACACTTAGAGCTGATCACCGCATTACCGTGGTACTGATGTATAGCCCGGACCCCCGAGTTAGACGGCACAACACTGAGAAAGTGAGCGCTTCAGAAGAAGTTCTCTGCAGCATTAGGGATGCTCCATCGTCAACAGCGTTTCAATATTCTCTCCAGAGGAGCTAACAACACTGACAAAATACATCACACTGCCTTTCCCTTCCACACATCCAGATAAAAGACACCGCGTCTTGATGTGGGGCACATCCTGTGGTGATGACAAAACATTATCTTTTCTTTATGAATAACAGAAGACATTTGGCTTGCTCATAATCTTTTAAAAACTGTAGTCACAGTCACATGTGTATTGCCTGTTAATATGAGATTTTTTTCCCCTTAAAGACAATAGCCTATTTTACAGTGTGTTGTTAGCCCTCCAACTGTGCAATATCCATTAGATTTGAGGCTCAACCAAAGCCAGAGATAGAAAAAAAAAATTGTCTTTGCTAATGGTGAGATTCTTGGCTATTACCCCTGTGGGGTGACATAAAAGCCAGATGCTTTTTGGCCAAAATTTGTAGTTTAGAACAAAAGAGAAAAGTCTCTGATGGAAAGAATCATCAGTCATTGTACACAACTTGGGAGGTGGTCTGCCTACGTTGGCCATTTTCCTAAGGAAATAACTCAGGTTTTAGAAGAAGGAACCAAGATGGAGGAGAAACTCCGTGTGTATCCAAGCTCGGGGGTGTTCTGGCCTCTAGCATCAATGTGGCATTGCTGTGTGCTTGTGGTGGGAGGGAAAGGGTGTTCCACAGACACGGCACAGAATTTCTCTTTTTGTGGCTGACACACTTCACTGAGGGTATGGGGAATTTGTAAGAGCAGGCAGGAAGATGTGGGTGCTCAGTGCAGAACAGATGAAAGAAGTGGGGTCGATAAGCCTGGAGAGGGTAGCAGGAGGCTTTCAGGAAAATGATGGCTAATTTCTTTCATTTTATCAGCTTTATTGAGATGCAACTGACAAATAAAATCGTAAGATATTTAAAATGTACATTGTGATGATTTGATATATGTATACATTGTGAAAGGATTGCTCTCGTCTAGTTAATCGATGACAATGTCCAATTTCAAATATCTGAGAGGCTATTTGGGAGGAGAGGGATTTGACTTGTTTTGTGTGGTCCTGAGAGAAGGTCCTGGTACCTGTTGGTGGGAGGACACCAAAGGGAAGAATATTTTAGTCAGTCTGAGGAAGAGCTTTCTCCTTGTTGCCCAAAGATGGCATGGGATGCGTGAGCAGCTATGGTGCCTTGGGCCGGATACCCTGGGACATGACTCTGAGATGAATTCATGAATGTCGGAAGTTTAAAGGGAGTGTCCTTGTCATCAGTATCTGTGGGGGGAGGCAAAGGAAGTGTGACTGGGCACAGAGAAGAGCTGAGCTGTGATGAGCTGTGATGAGGCTTCAGCTGATCCCATAGGGAGCCTTGGGGCAGGGATGGCCCTTTAGCACTGTCCTGGATTGAGGCAAGGGAGCTGACCATTGGGAACCTTACACTGACCAGTCATTGGATGCAGTTATCCCCTGGGGAGGCAGGGGTGACCTTGTATAAGGCTGCTCTCTTCAGCTGAGGGCAATTCCAGGAGAACAACTCATCTGAGGGTCATCAACCGCCAACATTCCTGGAAGCTGGAGAAATGAATGCCTTGGGCCTGAAGCGGGGGAGCTGGGCAGTGCAACATCACTAGTGGGATATAGTGGATTCACCACAGCATCCACTAGAGATGCCTGCTTGATGGAGACGATGTGATTTCTCCATCATGTGACTTCTGATGGTCCTTCCAGTGTTCACGTTCTATAATAAAATATAGAAGATCTATAGAAGATCCCATTCATCCCCCATGTGGCCTCCAGCATGGGTCTTGGATGAAATCAGGAGTACCGTTTGCTTAGCTTCTAGCTTAAAACTCTTAGCTCCTAGGCAACATCTGATCGATAGTCTTTGGTTTCAGAAAGAACAGTTCATTCATTCAACTTTCCTTAAAACAATATTTGGAGTTCCTGGTGGTCTAGTGGTTAGGACTGGTGCTTTCACTGCAGAGGCCTGGGTTCAATCCCTGGTCAGGAAACTGAGATTTCCTCAAGCTGTGCAGCGTGGCCAACCCTGCCCCGCCTCTGCCCCAAACCCCTAAAACCCCAACAATATTAATTTTTTTTTTTTTTTTTTTTTTTTTTGCGGTACGCGGGCCTCTCACTGCTGTGGCCTCTCCCGTTGCGGAGCACAGGCTCCGGACGCGCAGGCTCAGCGGCCATGGCTCACGGGCCTAGCCGCTCCGCGGCATGTGGGATCTTCCCGGACCGGGGCACGAACCCGCGTCCCCTGCATCGGCAGACGGACTCTCAACCACTGCGCCACCAGGGAAGCCCCCAACAATATTAATTGAGTGTCTTCCTCTAGGAGCTAGAAACACAAATATGAACAGAGTCTCCACCTTCTAATGGGAGACACAGAAAACAATAAACAAATAAGATAATCCTGGTGAGGGGATATAGAATGATTGTGCACAGGTACTCAAAGAGCGAAGTAGTGATACTGGAATTTTGAGTGGTGTTACTGAAACAATATGAAATGCTATGAAGGAGTTTTGTTAATGAAGCCCTGGGGAACGGAGTTCTAGGCAAGAAGAATAGCAAGTGCAAAGGTCCTGAGGCAGGAACAATCTTGGTGTTTTTAGGACTTGTTTAGCTAAGTAGAGTAGGGGAAGATGAACCTGACTTTTCTGTAAGCCAGCTGCTTCATAGATACATTAAGGATGTAGAAGGCATTTTCAATGGTAGTAGTCAAAAACCATGCATGGCTCTCATGAGACAAGACCCTAGTTCCATCGCAGAGTGTTGACATGAGACTGTCCTTCCTTGAACGTGGAATCCCAGTTGGTGTGGTTTGTTTCCTCATCTGAAAAGCTGGGACAATTTTAGTACTCATCTTATTGTTGTGAAGATCAAAGGCTGTGATGCATGGAAGTGCTTAAGTTAGTGCCTAGCACATAGTTTAAGTCCTCAATAAATGCTAGCTCTTATTTGTGATGTTTAATTAAGAACTGGGGCTTAAACCTAAGATTTAAAATTCTATCCAAGTCCTCACTCTGTGTGACCTGCCCCCAACATCTCCATCTCCACCTCCACCTCCATCCCCACCCTCACCTCCATCTCCATCTCTCCCAGTTTGTTGGGTTTTTTTTGGCCACACGTGGCACGCGGGATCTTAGTTCCCCGACCAGGGATTGAACCCACGCCCCTACAGTGGAAGCGCAGAGTCTTAACCACTGGACTGCCAGGGAAGTCCTGCTATCTCTCTCAGTCTTAATCTTTGTCTCTCTCAGTGTCTACCTCTGTCTCTCTTTCCCTGTGTATGTCTCTTGGTCTATCTTTATGACTCATACTCTACCTCTGTTTGTCTGTCTGTCTCTGTCCCTCACTGCCTTTTGTTTTTTCTTTCTAACTCTCTGTTTCTTTGCCTTTCACTCGGTTTTTTTCTTTCTCTAACTCTACCTCTGTCTTTTTCCTTCCTTCTGCCAGACTGAGAGCGCAGCTGCCCTCCTATAGACCCAGGAGTAGGCAGCTCTCCACGGAACTGACAAGAGCAGTAGGTCCAGGCCTCCGTTCCTCGTTGGGGAACAGAGATGGCTGGCAGTGGTTTACCTTGAGCAGCCCCTCAGCAGGGACTCTCCAGCTGCTGGTGCAGGTAGAGGAACTTCCCTTAGTGGCACTAGCTTCCCTAGAGCACACACAAGACCCCCTTTGACCATGAGAGCAGCTGCCTTTCTACCTCCTTCCCACAAACACACTTAATTCTGCCTTGTACATTCTCATACAGCCTCCAAGGGGGGCTGCGGCAGCAGGTCCTTCCTGGTCTCCGCTGCGGAGAAGCAGACTGGAAGCGGATTTATTTCTCTTGCTCTAGTGGTGCATAGCAGCTCCCCGGTGTGGGAGCTGGGGGCAGGCCTTTCGGAAACAGAGGAGCTTTCTCTATGGAAACCTTTCTCAAGGGAATGGTGGCAAAAAGCTCTGTCACTTTATCCCTCAAAGCGGCTTTCTTTCATATCACCTAAAATGAATTAAATGATGAGCGCCTTGGGATTTCATCTCTCTTGATCCCTTTCAGCCGGTGATGGGTGGAGGGAGGGCTCAGGGCTTGGGGGGAGGGAAGAAGTGCCCTGAGAAGGGGAAAGGTGATCACATAATTTAAAGCGGCCATGGGTAGATTTCAGTCCTGGCCCCATCACTAACTCTGTGTGATCTCAGGCACAGGACTGATCAGTTTCCCCGTCTAAAACTGGGGGCAAAATATATACTCAGCTTCCTCATAGAATCGCTGTGAAGATCAAGCAGAAAATAGGATGAGAGAATTTGGAAACTAAGTGTTGTGCACATTCCAATGGCTCGCAGTTTTTGAGTGCTTTCTAAGGCCAGATTCTGCTAAATGCACTTTATGTGCATTTTTGTATGTAATCCTTAACATTTTAATGAGGTAGTTACTATTACTGTCCCATTTTAGGTATGAGGAAACTGAGGCCCTCGAGGAGTTATGTGTCCTGCCCAAAGTCACTGAGCTAGTGAGAGAGAGAGAGAGTTGGGAAATGAATTCAGGTCTGTTTGACTCCAAAGTTCTTGTCTCTTTCCTTGTGTCCTTCCTCCATCCCTATCTTGGAGGATAAGCTGTGGCTGATGTCCCTGCAGCCCCGTGGTCCTGATGGATTAACTGAGACGCAGGCAGATGGCAGGGCTTGAGTTGGCAGATCCATTCTGGGATGTCCAAGAGGCTGACCTTGGACAGACCAGAGGGCACTTGGAGGAAGAAGGTTTGGAGTTCCTTGCCTCAGGGAGGCCACCATCTGCTCTGTGCTGTTTCAGACCAATTACCTTCAGAATCTGTGACTTTCACTGACACTTCTGGGCAGCAGAGGTTAAGAAGACCAGGTGTCTGCTGCCTTATTTGTCTGGAAAGAGCAGAGCTGTGCCTGAGAAAGATGCTTCTGAAAGTCCAGGAGGCACCTCTCCATGGCAACAAGGACCCAGCCTGAGGATTCTGCAAACACTGGAGCCCTTCCTCCACCTTCTTGATCTGCAGCCTCACCTTCCACCTCTAAGCCACAGTCATCAACTGATGGCCCTTGTTTCTATTTTGAAGAAAACAAATATGCTTTTAAAGTCTTGGGTTCAAAACTTGAAGCCAGCCCTTCTGGGATAGGTGAAGACGTTGGACCTAGCAGAGACTAATCAAGGAAGTGAGTTGAGATGAGTCTCTACAACTGAGATGCTCAGCTTCATAAGTGTGGGTGGGAATTTGGTCACATTTCATACTTTTAACTAAAAATGGGTTTAGCCCGCCGCTTGACATATCTAAAAAAATCTTAGCAAATATCTCAGGGCTTTTGGATTATAATAGAAATCTCAGGGTACACTCTGTCCAAAATGGTCAGTCCAGTTTCTGTATGCTTGTGCTGGTAGAACTGGGAAATGCAATCAGTCCACCAGCAGACAGGCTGGTTTCAGCTGCCGTTGCTGCTGTTGCAACACAGGGCGGTTGTCGGGAACTGGTCCAGCACAAGGCAGTGTTCTCCTGTCCTTGCTAGCGATGCTCCACTTGCTGGTTCAGATCCCCGCACTGATCAAGCCATTCTCGAGGATGTTGGTCCTCCTTCCTTCACGTTCCTCTGGGTTCAAGACGCTCCACAATGGGACTCCTGAGCCAACCGTTCTCTGGTTCGCCCTTGTGTTCTCAGCCACATCCTTGTCACATGGGCTGGCAATGGGGATTCTCTTAGCTTCAGACAAACACGGTGCCAAGACCAACACTCTCCTACATTAGCTTGGGTCGCCTCTCCAGGCTGCCCCATCCCCTTAGGGTGGCTCTCAGCCCTGCAGTGTCACTTCCTGATGATTGATCTCAGCAGCTTCAAAATCTCTCAGAGATTCCAATAGGTTTGCACTTCACAATGGAAGAGCACAACGTTGGCATATCTGCTGAGAAGCTACCCCAGGAGCCAAGCTCCAAGACACCTTCTACTTGCCAAGGAGTGTTGGCAGGCGCAGCCAATATGTTAGCCAGAAAAATGTCCGGTTGCAACTCTCCCTTGAAAGGCAATGGGTTTTATACAGGGACCAGGGGGATTTTCCCAGAACAATTCGCCTCCTTGAAGAAGTAACTGCAACGTTTAAATTTCACTCCCTAGAAATATTTCAGTTCTGCCTCACCAGGTATCCCGGTGCACTTACCAGAAACCAAGAAGAGGCTCTGACCCTTCAAGTCTCCATTTTCCTCCTCTGACCAGTTCCTGAGCCCGGCGCCCGAGTCTTCATTCAAGCTCTGGGCTTGGTTTCTGCTCTAAGTTAGCTGAGTCCTCCGCCGCCTTCCTAGAAGGGAAGCCTTGCCTTAGTCTGGCCTGTTTTCCATCTGTTTGCCCCTGGCCTTGGTGGGAGGGTGGAGGGGTTGTCTATTTTTTTTCACATTTTAAAATATAACTTATTTTGGAGTAATTCTAGGTTTACATAAAAGTTGCAGAGATAGCACACCTACTGTATCCCCTTCACCCACTTCCTCTGATGCTAGCATATTACATAACTAGGTACTTTTGTCAAAACTAAGACACTGACATAGGTACAATGCTATTAACTGAACTATAGACTTCATTTGGATTTCATCACTTTTTCTGCTAATGCCACTTTTCTGTCCCAGAATCCATTCCAGGGTACCACACTGTATTTAGGAAAAGCATCTGTTTTTACCACTGTGCCCCCAGGGTTCAGCCCAAAGCTTGGCACCAAACAGGCAGTGTGTGAATGAATGAACGAATGAATGAGTGAACAAGTGCTAAACAAGGAGAGCCCTTCCACCCTGATTAGTTGCTACAAGGATTCATGGCTGTGTCCCCCACACATCCTGGGAGACCCCAGGGGTTCCCTGAGGCCCAACCACCTGAGGCCTGGTCGACTCTGCTGCTGGGATGGCCCCTCAGGGCTCGTCTTAATCATCCTGTCCCTAATGCCTTGGTTGCTCTGCCGGGCTGGGGATAACGGTCCAAGGCCTGATTCTGCATCTTTCTATCCCATGCCTGTAGGGAGAGTATGTGCATTCTTGTGGATGTGTGGGTGTGTCTGATCTAGGAGCAGCTTGGAAGATGGGTACCTCCTTGCAGTATTGAGAAATGGTCGCAGATCCCTGGAGGTTGCTTCAGGGGTGGCCAGCATCCTGTTTGGCCTCATGAATTCTCATTTCTTTATCAATCAGGGCTCAATCATAGAAGCAGAAACATGTTGGGTTTTCTAGAATAAGGGTTATATGATAGGAGGTAGCCTTTATGCAGGTGTGGGAACCAGTTAAGACCTCCATGTAAGGGACTGCCCTGGTGGTCCAGGGGTTAAGACTCCGGGCTTCCACTGAAGGGTGCATGGGTTCGATTCCTGGTTGGAGAACTAAGATTCGCACAAGACGCATAGCGCGGCCAAAAAGAAACCAGAGGTGGTAGGGAGTAAAAAATCAAACGGGTGTGACTCAGTTGGGATAAAGCAGTAAGGAGTCTGAAGCAATAAACAGTCCTAAGACCTCCATGTAAGGTTGTTGCTTCTGTGTCTGGCATTGGGTCTGAAGTCACTTGAATTCAGCAGAGCCGACTGGTGGAAAGGAAAGCTGGATGTGAACTTCGGGAAAGCAAAGGCGAGCTGGAAACCATGAAGACAACTGGAACTAGGGATGTGCCAAAGCTGGCTGAAACTGTCTTGTGAGAGCTGATTACTAAGTTTTTAAGAATTCTGTGATCCAGCTGTTAAACACAGCCATTATAAAAATTAAATTATATAAACTTACAATTAAATAAATTACATTTAAAACAACTTGTTACTTCTTAATTATTCTGCTATGTCTTATTACCTATGCCCTTGGGGTCATTTATATCGACTTTATCTCTGTGGTGGAAATACTATATAGTGGTATGCTACCGCACCCCTCTTCCCAACTTCACGTTCAGGGATGTCATGTTAGTAGCTTGAAATTAGCCCCTGTGGGAGTATTTATACCACTGAAATCCACAAATGCTCAAATCAGGCCTTGATTAATTATTTTGTTAGTTGTCTAGACATAAGAAGGTGATGGACAGAATGCTAATAAAGCAAATTAAACTTAAAAATGTCTAATATTTGAAGCAGTTATACTGTGGATAAAAGAAATACTCTTTTGGTATACAAAACTACCTTTTTTTTTGGCCACGCTGCATGGCATGTGGCATCCTTAGTCCCCTGACCACGGATTGAACCCGCACCCCTTGCTTTGGAAGCGTGGAGTCTTAACCACTGGACCGCCAGGGAAGTCCCCCAAACAACTTTCAGCTTAGCAAAGAAGTAGCTTACAACACTGACGAACAGGTGAAATTCTTCACACATCTTCATTGTTTCACTTTTGTCTTACTTGTTATAGTAAACAAGATCAACCAAGATTCACATTGGACCTGCGCCTGGAGAGCTGGTTGTCAGACACTTACCAGCGCACTGTTGACTGTGTCTGTTTCGCGCGGCCTCCAATCTCGATGACACAGGTGACCTGGAGAAGAAGCTGGCATCTTTTATTGCCGAGTTGAGCAGACACCTGGCCCAAGACATGGAAAGATAAAAGGAAGAGACCCAGGAGGAGCTGGACGAGGTAAGCCAGGTGTTCCGCCACATTGGCAAGTGAGCCAGCAGCTGAGAGATGCTGTGTGAGAGCGGCAACCCTGCCTGGAGTCTTTCTGCCTCCCAAATCTCATGCCTATTTCTCTGAGGCCACCCTGAACTTGGAAGCATGCAGGAAAGGGAATTCTGAGAACTGTAGTTCCAGTTGAGCCAAGGTGATGGTAGCCCCATACCTTTTCTGACACTAAGACGTGATGTGAGGCTGGGGTGGGGACTTCACTGGGGGACACAGCTATCCCTGGGCCTGGTGGGTTCCAGCACTGGCTGTCGGCAGTGTGCAGGTGGGTTCCTACACCCATCCAACACCAGGACCAGGGTTGCGTGGAATGGACCTGCTGTGCCCACGCTCTGCCTGTATCATCAATCCAGAACCTGGGGCTGGGCCATTCTGGGAGCCAGGCTTCTAAAAGAGTAAATGGAATGACTCAGATTAAGGGGCATCTAAACAAGTGTTTTGGGGGGCACTCCGTGTTAGTGACCGTGGTAGGCGTGACAAAGCGTGGAGGGGCTGGGAAGGAGAAACCATGAAGAACTTCCGCCAGTGGAGAGCTCTGGGATGAGCGAGTGCCCCCCGCCCCGCCCCCATGGGCCAGCTGAGTACCATTCGTCAGGGGAGAGGCAGGGGCTCATAGAAGTACATCTACACTGTGGCCTTGTGAGCAGGCGCCCTGAGTCCTCTCGATGCATTGGCTTCCGGGCTGCTTGTCGGCACCTGCCAACGCTTCCGTGGACCCCGCCTGCTTTGCCAAGCAGGAGGGTATCGGCTTCAGGGCTGCAGGGGCCAGGACTGCTTTTGCTTGACTGTGAACATAGTCAGATGGGCCAATGTTGGCTCCAGTGTGTAAGTCGGGGGCTGAGCTGGGAGGCTTCAGTGAAGCATGACCTTGGCCAGCTGGTCCCCTCGCAGGGGCCAAGTCATGAGTGGATGAGATGCTTCCCTGGGGAGGGGCCCCGAAAGGGCCGAAAGGGGACAGGAAGGGTTGGTTCAGCCAACCAACATGATCGTGTCACTTTCCTCCTCATTGAGTGTGAATTAGAACCCCACCCCTGGTGCTCCTTGAGCCCTGCGTCACACCTAGTGGTGATGTGGGTAACACGGGCCCTTGCCGCTTGCCCATGGCAGGTGTTTCTTCACCGCCATGGCCATGTGGGCCAGGCAAAGCGGGGCTGCTGGAGGGGGCGCAGAGGCACTGCCTGCAGCCCGCAAAGCCCACTCCTCTGAGACCCTGCGCTCCTGCACCTGCCACTTGCCTGTGACGCATTGTCTCCGGGTGGCTCGACTTCCAACCCATTGTAATCCTCTTGTCCTGACCCTCACTCTGGGCCTCCAGCAATCGTGTTCTTTCCCTAATGGGCTCTGGGCTTGGCATTGCCTGCTCTGCGCGCAGAGCTCCAGCTGAGGGTTCTGGACCAGGCTGCCAGCACTCTCAGGCCTGCTTGGCTTTGCCACTGGAGGACGGTCATCAGAACGCAAAATCTTCTCGACAATCCCGGTGCTGCTGTCTGACCAAGCTGACCGTGTCATTAGGGCAGTCAGAGACTCATTTGTCACACAAGGGTGGGTGAGTACCCTTTAGGAAGGCAAAGGATAGTCTCTTCATCCACAGCTGTTTTGGGCTGCAATCCTGTCTGCTTCCGTCCTTCCTTTCTCCTGTCACCTCCTCTTCTCCATGATGCAAAGATGGTGAGATTGGAATGCCACAAGATGGTACTATGATCAGAGGACCCAGGGACATCATCCCGTCCTTAAGATTCCCAAGGTTGGGACTTCGCTGGTCTCCAGTGCTTACCACCCTGCACTCCCCATGCAGGGGGCAGGGGTTCGATCCCTGGTCAGGGAACTAAGATCCCATGTACTGCAACTAGAGAGCCCGCACATCCCAACGAAGACCCAGCACAGCCTAAATAAATAAATAAGGTGCAACAATTCCAAAGGCTCATTCATTCACATGCTGCTGGCCATTGGCTGGGGGACTCAGTTCCTCTCCCTGTGGGCTAGTTTGAGCTTCCTGACAACATGATGGCTGACTTCTCCAGAGTGAACGTTCCCCAAACAGCGCCAACTAGGTGGAAGCTCCATCCTTCCTATGACCCAGCCTCAGAAGTCACACGGCGTCACTTCCACTGAACTCTATGGGTTGGAGCTGTCCCTAAACCTGATCCGTTTCAAAGGGAGGGAAGCGTAGATCCTGCCTGTCAGCAGGGGGTCTACTGAAGTCACATTGCATGAGGCGCATGTCAGATGAGAGACCGCTGCACTGTTTAGGATACACCTCTGCCACTGAGGCAAACTAACCCACTTTTTTTTTTTTTTGTGGTACGCGGGCCTCTCACTGTTGTGGCCTCTCCCGTTGCGGAGCACAGGCTCCGGACGCGCAGGCTCAGCGGCCATGGCTCACAGGCCCAGCCGCTCCACGGCATGTGGGATCCTCCCGGACTGGGGCACGAACCCGTGTCCCCTGCATCGGCAGGCAGACTCTCAACCACTGCGCCACCAGGGAAGCCCTAACCCACTTTTAAGTAGCCGAGGTTTTGGTACCCAAACCTCGATGCAGATTTCAGGTGAACTGGTTGCACCCCATGGGCGGTTTTCTTTCTTCTAAGCTTCTTATGTCTGAACAGCCTCAGACCCAGGAGGGTCACACTGTTTCACCCCTTAATTCTCAAACCCAAATCTTAAAATCTTATTGCTACCATGCAAGGAAAAGCCAACACCAGGGAGAGTGGGTCTGGAGAGTTAAGAGAAAGAGAAGATTTCCTCTAAGTCCAAGGGCATAAGTGTCCCAGGCTGTCCTCCTGCACTCTTCTAGTCCCGGGCAGTGGCCCTGGCCTGACTGCCCATATTCATTAGGGTTCTACAGAGAAACAGAACCAGTAGTATATATATACACATACATATATAGTATGTATACTTTATATATACATATGCACACACAGTGGTACACACACACTCATGCACACACTTCCTAATATTACTATAAGGAATTGGCTCACGTGATTATGGACGGAGGCTGACAAGTCCCGCAATCTGCAGGGTGAGTCACCTAGCTGGGGAGCCCAGGGAGCCTGGTGGGTTAGTTCCAGTCTGGGTCTGAAGGCCTGAGACCCAGGAAGAACCAATGTTTCAGTTTGAGTCTGAAGGCAGTCAGCTAGGAGGAGTTCTCTCTTCCTCGGGGGAGGGTCAGCCTTTTGTTCTATTCAGGCCCAACTGACCGGATGAGACGCACCCACGTGGGGAGGATTACCTGCTTGACTCAGTCTGCTGATGTAAATGTTCATCTCATCCAAAAACGCCACAGAGACATGCAGAAGGATGTTTGACCAAATATCTAGGCACCCCTGGCCCAGCCAAGCTGCTACATAAAGTGAACCATCACACTGCTGTGCGGGAGAGAGGGCTTCATGAGCAGAACCACGCTGGCCAACAGGAAGGAGAAGCGTCTCAAGCTTTCTCAGTGTTGAAAATCCTGCCTCAGGGACTATCAGACCGGGCTTCCCTGGTGGCGCAGTGGTTGAGAGTCCGCCTGCCGATGCAGGGGACGCGGGTTCGTGCCCCGGTCTGGGAGGGTCCCGTGTACCGCAGGGCGGCTGGGCCCGTGAGCCGTGGCCTCTGGGCCCGCGCGTCCAGAGCCTGTGCTCCGCAACGGGAGAGGCCACAGCAGTGAGAGGCCCGCGTACTGCAGAAAAAAAAAAAAAAAAAAAAAGAAATATCAGGCCCATTGGTGTTCTGAAATCCAATTAACCAGACCATGCCTCCTCCCCCTTAGCGAGTGAACTTTCTTCCATCTTGCATTCGATTTGGATCCATTCTCGTGGGGAGCGAGGGATCAGGGGAGAGGTGCTTTAGGCCTTCTGGAAGCCGGTCTCCATTCATTCGCTGAGCACTGAGTGGGGTCACATGCTGGGCAGTGGGGACCTTGAGATGGATCTGACCAGTGTCTGCCTTCCGGGAGCTCACGATCTAAGGAGGAAGAGAGGTGTGGCTGGGAAGTAAGAGAGGCTCCCATCTAGACAGCCCTCCAAGTGGCCACCAGGTCATCTCCCGGCACCGTATTTCTCCAGAACGGCATTGGCTGCCCGCTGCACCTCCAGCTCCTTGGCATGGCTTTGTAAGCCCCTCACTTGACCCTCAGCCACTGGTCTAACCACTCACCAGTGTCCCTCCACTTTACCGTGCTCCACTCTGCCCTCTGAGGTCCAAACAGGCTCACGTGCTCCCTCAGCCTACCGTGTCCTTTCCGGCCCCCCTCTGCCTGCCGGGTCCTCTCATTTTCCCAGACCCTGTTCCGGTGCTGCCTCTTCCATAAAACCCTCCTCAGCAAAACAACGGCCCCTCTTGTTTCCCTCCCACATCATAGGGCTTGCATCTTTATTTAACACCGTTGATGACATATTTGTTGCTGGCAAGAGCCACCATTCACAGCAAACAGCACGTGGCCAAGCACTTTATGGGCATTATCTCCATTTAATCCTTTCACGAACCCTGGAAGCGGGTGTTCGGATCTCCTTTTCCCAGATGAGGAAACGGAAGCTCCGAAAAGTTCAGCGTCTGGTTGCCAAGGTCACACAGCTAGTCAGCGGCAGAGCCGGAGTTTGAACGGAGGCTGCTTGAGTCTCAAGATCTGCTGCCTGCCTCTTTAGCATAAGTAAGGGCTCCAGGAATGTCAGTTTCCTGGGCTAAGATTGGAGGGGATGTAGGAGAGTCGGGTGCTCTGTGGGTCTGTGTGAATGCAGCTGTTTTTCAGAAGGTGGTAGGATGGTAGTCCTGTGGGCTGTGGTCCGCAGGAGAGAGCTGGGTCCTTTGGAGAAGCTCAGCTGAACAGACAAAAGCATCTGCCCCAGCTGGAGAAAGAAACCAGCCCCCTTGCATTTGGTGTGAAATTGGCTCCCAGGCACAACTCCACCCCCCACCTCCTCAGACTCAGACAGGAAGGCTGTCAGCCTTGTCTTGGCACGTCTGAATGGCTGAATGACAGCACTGACACGTGTGTGGGAGGCACTGAAGCAGGGGATCCCTTAATAGATCCGGTACCTCTCAGCCCCAAAGCTTAATATCCACTGGTTGGGTGGTGGGGCAGCGTCAATGCGTGAGGACCCGTCAGCCTCTGCAGGGACCAGGGTGAGGGGAGTGAGACACTCCCAGAATTTAAGGGGGCACCGAAAAACTCGGTAACCGAGATAAATGATATTTCAATGCAATATTTGGAAAGCAAAATTAATGCAAAATATCTACGATCGAGAGGCTTTTCCTGATTTCGGAGGGGCAGAGCTATGTGATCTAATGAGCAGGGCAGCTGGCCTCCCAAGGCTCTGACTTTCCAGGGATCTGGAAGGTTTCCTGTTTCTCTCTGATCCAGGGGAACCAAACTGCATTCATTCATTCCTTCACTCACTCACTCACTCACTCAGTGAGCATTTATGGAGTATTTCGCTGTGCAGATAAGCATATCGTTTGCAAATAATGACAAATTTATGTTTATAGCTTCCATTCTAGTTCCGTCTCTCTATCCCTGTCTCTATCTCTATCTCTCTAGCATTAGCTAGACTTCCAGTACAATTTTGAATAGTGCTGCCAATAGCAGGCACCCTTATCCTTTTCCTGATTTCATTGGGAAGGAGCCTCAAATTTCATCATAGAGTATAAAGTTTACTGGAAGTTTTTGGTATGTATGTTTAATAAGGTTGTGGAGGACTTCCCTGGTGGAGCAGTGGTTGAGAGTCCACCTGCCGATGCAGGGGACACGGGTTTGTGCCCTGGTCCGGGAAAATCCCACATGTGGAGCGGCTGGGCCCATGAGCCATGGCCGCTCAGCCTGCGCGTCCGGAGCCTGTTGCTCCGCAACGGGAGAGGCCGCAACAGTGAGAGGCCCGCGTACCGCAAACAAACAAACAAACAAAAACAACAACAAAAAAAATAAGGTTGTGGAAATTATATTCCATTTGAATTTTGCTAAGACTTTTCTTCCTTTTTTAAAATCTCAGATGGGTGTTGAATGTTATTGAATGCTTTTTGTGCATCTTTTGGTATGATCGTATAATATTTTCTCCTTAATCTGCTAATATGTTGAATTATATCAACAGATTTCCTAATACTGAGCTGCCTTTGCCTTCCTGGGATAGCTCTCTTTGGTCATATTATATTTTATATACAGCTGGAATGGAATTGTCACTATTTTATTTAGGATTTTAAAAAATCCATATTAACAACTAAATTTGAACTGTGATTTTTTTGTCCAGTTTTGGTAGTAAGATCACACAAGCCTTATGAAATGAGAAGGTCAGTCCCCTCTCCCCATCCCCCAATTCTCTGAAGGGGTTTGTGTAAAATAGAAATTACCTATCTCTTGAGGGTTTTCCAAAATTTGCTTCTGTAACAGGCTAGGTATCTTTGGGAAGAAGAAGAAGCTTTTGACTACCTATTATATTTTAAAAATGTTATTGTTTATTCAGGTTTTCTATTTCTTTTTGGTCAGTTTTTGTAATTTCTCTTTTTATAGAAAATTGTCCATGTCATCATTGTCTTGACGTTGTACATAGCTTTTTTTTTTTTTTCAATGATTTCAAATCTTTCTTGTATCTTTTTTTTTTTTTTTTTTGCGGTACGCGGGCCTCTCACTGCTGTGGCCTCTCCTGTTGCGGAGCACAGGCTCCGGACGCGCAGGCCCAGCGGCCATGGCTCACGGGCCCAGCCGCTCCGCAGCATGTGGGATCTTCCCGGACCGGGACACAAACCCGTGTCCCCTGCATCGGCAGGCGGACTCTCAACCACTGCGCCACCAGGGAAGCCCCTCTTGGTTTTTAATAAATACATTGAAAGCTAGATTTTTCCTTCAGGTATGACTTTAATCATGTCCCACAAATTTTACATGAAGTATAGTGATTGTGATTTGCTTCTAAATATTTCATAAATTTATACTGTGAATTTCTTTTTAATTCATGTTGTTCAGGAGTGTGTTTAGTAATTATATTGTAATTAAATAGCATTATTTACCAATTAATTAAATTTATGAACATATTTTACCAATTTCCAAGTTCACCTTATTTCTTGCATTACACTTTTTCCTCTTGATTTCTTTTTTCTTCTCGTTAAAGTAAAATATTTGTTACTTCTCTGAGTTAGATTCCTTGGGTGGTAAACATTTAGTCTTTTATGTTTGAAAATGTCAATTTCACTTTCAGTCTTGAATGATAGTTTAGCAGGGGATATAATTCTAGACTGCCTCTTATTTTTGCTCAGTCCTTTGAAGATTTAGCTCCCTTGCCCTCTGTCCTCTCTTGTGGTGATGAGAAGCCTCAGGTCTTTATATTTTTAAATTTTTGTATCTGATCATTTTTTTAGAATAACTTTTTATTTATCCTCGATGTTCTTTAGTTTCACAAGGGTATATAGTTAGATGTGGTCTAAAAAAATGTATTCTATTTAGCCCTCAGTATACATGTTCAATTTGAGGACCCACATTTTTCTTCAATTCTGGAAAATCCTTACCCTTTATTATCTCTTTGAAAATTGCTTCCTCACAATGCCCTCTATTCTCTTCTTCTGGCACTCTCATTAGACACATGTTTGAGCCAGAGTTTTCTTTTTTTTTAATAGCTCTTTAATATTTTTATTTATTTCTCTGTATTGTGGTCTGAGTTATTATTACAGCAGCATCATCCAATGTATTCATTCTCTCTTTAACTTTATCCTCTAGCATTTATCACTCTTATTGAAAAAAATGTAAATTAAGTGCATACCTATTTTGTGTCCAACATTTCTAACAGGTTCTTCTTTTAAAAATACCTCTGACCTTGTTTCATTTCTGTTTGTTCTTATTTCACAATACGTTAATGTTATGATTCATGTTATTTCTTCCCTTGTGGGTCTTGAATAAGAACAATGATCTTCTGGTTGCTCTATTATTCTGCTTTGGTCTGGGGTGAATTAGCCTCCTGCATATTGGTTTTGCTGGCTGTCTTTCTTAGTGCTAGACTTCCTCATGTGTTTTGGAACTTGGCTTTGTAGGAATATCTTGAATGGGAATCCCCTCCACTCCCCCAATGCCACATTCCCCTTCTGTAGTCATCTCCAACCCTGTCACTGAGGCCCCCATCCAAGGGCCTGCTCTCATTTGGGTGGTCGATGCTCCAATTCTTTGAGGAGGTAGAAGGGGCTGCAGATCCACGAGTCTGGCTGGCTTGCCCAGGTCCTGACTGGAAGGCTGCACCTCCCTACTCCTGTCTTCCTAATCACAGACCTCCATGCAAACCCCAAACATGGGCTGGAGTACATTGCAGTTTGTTTTTAACTCTTTTCTCTGGTAGGAAAATCCCATGCCAGGCCAGTGAGTCTAGATCAGAATCCCTACCTCCTGCAGTTTTGTCCCTCGTACCCAGTGAGATAGATCTCCTGGCCACCTCTGCCTGCCTCTTGGCCCCAATCCCAGCAGATCTGCAACTTCACCAGCCTTTTCTCTTTGCTCTTTTCTACCATATCTAGTCCAGAAAGATACGTATCTTGCTTTTGAAAGTGGCTCTGCCTCTTTAGTTCTCACTATTTATATTTTATCTATGAGTGCCATGTGTTGGGATCAGAGGGGGAGCTCACAGCATGAACTTTAAGTGCCGTCTTGGCTGGCAGGCTCCTTTAGTGTTGAAACCAGTTTGTTTGTTTTTTTTTAAACAAAATATTATTACTTGCAACCTAAAACATCCTAACTGATAGAAACACCTGTCTTGTGAGATTGGAAGATTACATTAGATTTTCCAATGTAAACCCTCTGAACAGTGGCCAACCTAGAGAAAAGCTTGAGAAAAGGCAGCTTTACTTTAATTGTTTTATTGTCTGCCTTTTCCCCACATGCTTCTTCTCACTTTGGGTTCAGCCCAGCAGAACCTGTGAGGGAGGATTTCTGTTGGGCTGTATCTGCCCTTGATCATATGTACAGTCGTCCTTCGTCAAACATACTGGTTTTCTGGTTATTTCTTCCACTCTCCTTAATAAAATATTTCACGTTTGCTCCTTCAGAATTAAAATTTCCCCCAATTTCTAAATGACAGTTTGGAAAAAACTTGACTAAGCGTCCCACATCATTGCTTTAAGTCCCACCGTGCCGTTAGTGGCAGGACCTTGGGGAAATCACTCATCTCTAAGCCCCCCGTTCCCTCACAGCCACATAGGGGTGATTACGGTTCAGTGCGAGATTTCCCTGAGATAACGGAGGTACAGCTCTTTGCAAACCGTGAAATGCTGTGCAAATTTGAGGAAAAATAATTATGGTCACATTTATTAAACATTGCATCATATTCTTGAACTCTTACAACACTCTACCTAATGCATGGTGGTGACCTAAATGGGAGGGAAGTCCAGAAGGGAGGGGATCTCTGTGTGTGTATGGCTGATTCATTCTGCTGTGCAGTGGAGGCTAACACAACATTGTAAAGCAACCATACTCCAAGAAAAATTAATTAAAAAAAAAGAAAGAATAGTGACGTGATGAGGCAATTCTCTGTCTATATTTTCCGATGTAAAGTATAAATAAGATTTTAAGATTCCTCTCCCAAACTGTCGCAGACCCTGCAGAGAGGGTGTGAGGGATTCCGAGTGGGATGTTTGCTCGGATTCAGGGTCTGAGGACTGGGGGCTTTGGAGTGGGAGCTGGTTCCCCGAGCGATGGGGGTGCTGTATGACCCACGGCGGAACGAGGTGATTGCCGGATGCCATCTCTGAATTCTGCCTGCACGTGCTCTTCCTGCTTCTCCCGGGATTGCTATGGAAACCTGGACAGAGGCATTCTCTCCATGTTCAGTCTTTACTGGGTGTTTTCCCTCCTGGCCTCAAAGCTTACCAATCATTCTTTCCTGCGTGCAGATCAGGTGATTCTCCTGGGCCCTGTCTGGGCAGAGTGACTGACAAGCCAGTTTGGTCAGACAGTTGCTTGTGCTGTTTTCCTGTTGAACTGAGCTCCTTATTTGGCTCCTGGTAAACTGAGTTTGAGCTGAGGCTGGGAGCTGGAGGTTGGGGGATCAGGAAGGCTGGAGCAGGGATCCCCAGTGGGCCTTCTCTTTTCCAGGAGGGGCTGAGAGAAAAAAGTGGGAATCTAAAGCCCCAGGGCTGAAGCATGTTGAGATGGGGATAGTGGTGGTGGCATCATTCCCATTTTACAGATGACCCAGTTACGGAGCTGAGTTGCTTTATCCAAAGCCACACGACTTGCGTGGCAGAGCCAGGAATCTACTACATGAAGGCTTGGCCCTGAGCACGGGGCTCTTTCTGCTGCTTAAGTCAAGGGAGAAATGAAAGAGGCCTTTGCCCGATTTGGGGTGTTTTTCCCTCCTTGTGACGGGGAAGGAAAAGTGGCTAATGTTGTAGGTCTGTGGCTGATGCTGTTCAAAGAACAAACTGTGATTTCTTCTCAAGAGGAGTCATGACAAATCTGCGTATGAATTGACCCAGGACTTTGAGCCGTCCCCAAGTGCCGCCTCCCGAGAAGGCCCCTCCACAGCTTCAGCTTGCCCCTCCAACTGACGGGGAGCTCACTCCTTGAAAGGTGCAGCTGAGGCAGAGAGGAGAGAGCATGCTCCTCGAGGCTGAAGTCCCGGTTTCTGTCTCACTTCTGGTACTTCCTGGCTGTGTGACCTTGTGCAAGTCGCTAAGCCTCTCTGAGCTTCAGCTTCACAGTTTGGGCAAAGCGGAGGACCATTATTGCCCTGGCCGCTTATCAGGGTTGTTGTGAGGATTTAATGAGATTGGAAATGTGGACACGCTTTGTAAGCCCATAGGGCTATACAGGTGTCTATATAGAAGCGATGTGACTCTGAGGTTCCCGGAGTCCCAGGCCCAGAGGCAAGGCTGCCGTCCCAAGGGCCGGGTCCTTGGGGTTGGAGAGAGCAGCCTCAGGGTTTTCAGCCATTCAGTGGCCATGCTGGCGATTGTTCCTTTAAGGAGTCCTCTGGTCCCTGGCGTCAGCCAGGGGTTAGGGATTTGTGTCTGGTGATGTCTCAGCCATCATACCTACTGTCTGCTGAGTGGCAGGAGAGACTGGCCGCTGTGACACAGCGGACCCAGCAGAGTGTGGCTGCCAAGGGAGGGAGTGGTGATGCACACCTGGGTGGAGCTAAAAGGTGACTTGACTTCTTTCTCTGGCCACGGCCAAGCTCCTGTGCTTCCAGGTCCTCAGCTAATAGCTGCTCAGAGAGCAGGGCTAGGTGGTGATGAAAGTGGCCAAGTTTGGAAGGTCACGTTCCCATCTATCATGGGCAGAAGTGGGAACGGGGATGTGGCACACAGCACTTACCCCCTTCCCCTCCCTGCAAAACCCTCCTCTGTCTTCACTGGGGCCTTCAGATCCAGCAGTAAGCTTGGCTGGAGGGCAGGTGACAGGATCAAGCCTGAGTGGAGGCTGGAGATGTCCCGTAGTTCCAGCCTCCCCCGTGGGCTCAGCATTGATCTTGCTGTCAGCTTATCAGACCCTGATGCTGGGGCCGACTTATGCAAACAGACCTTTGTCTCCATCCAGAGCCCCAGCCCTTCCCCTCTCTTCCCCGTAGCTGTCAATGTTCCCATTTCTAACACCTGGGGCCATTCCCAACTCTTTCTCTTTGGTCAATATAGGGCCCCATTTCCCTCCTTGCCCTTGCTGGCTGCCGCCATCCTTGGACCCCCGCCCCATGTTGGTGCCTATAGGCTCAAGGACAGGAAGCAAAGTCAAGGGCACTGGTGGCCTGTTTTGCTCCTGGCCCTTTAAACTTTACAACACACTGATGAAGTGGGTTCTAATTATTCCCATTTTACAGAAGAGGAAACTGAGGCTCAGAAAGTCTAAGTATCATGAGTGGTGGAGACAAGATTCAAACCCACATCCATGGGGCTCCAAAGGTCATGCTGGGTCTTGGTGGATTTACCAACCTGCCCTTATTCCCAGGGCGTGGTCTTGTCCCCGGGCGGTGCATTTCCTGTCCTGGACATCTCCCGTTAGTGCTGTCTGCCTGAGATCTTGATGTTCAGTGCATGGCAGGATCAGCCACGTGGATCCACTTCAGGCCAGTTCTGTGACCAAGTTTTAGATGTTCCTTATGGACGCTTAACCTTGAATCTGTTTCTTTGCCCCGCTCAGTCATTCAGTGCAGTCATAATGTGAAAAGAAGACCCAGAGACAAAGAATTTAGAAAAGAATAAGCTGCGTTGTAAAGAAGTGCAAGGGAGTCAGACTTCATAAGGAGAAAGACAACAGGAATTTAAAGAAAAAACCCAGGGCAAAGCTATCAAGGTTGCTGAGTTAGACTGAGTCCATTCATGGTGGAAGTAGCCATTTGCATGTGTTATCCTCAAAGATTGTGATAACTTTTCAAGTATCAGCATTGCAAAAGTCAGGGATAAAGGTTTTTGGTATTTTTTGTTTGTTTGTTTCGTTTTGGTTTGTTATGGGCTTAGCCAATAATGGGAAAGGCTTGAGATTCTGTTTGTTTTGGGGGCCAGAACTAGATGGAACACTCCTCTTATTTTTGGTTCCTTTTTTCTGGTTGGGAGACGTGGTTCACTCACTTACTCAAAATGGTGGCAGGAACTGGGGTGAGTTTTGTCTCCATGCTAATAAATCCCTTCTCTGCTGAAACTATCCAGAAAGCAGATTTCATTGTTTGCAGCTGATTGAAGAAGCCCGAAGGATCAGTGGGTCTAGGTCCTCTATTTACAGGTGAGGAAGCAGTGGCCCACCGGGGAGGCTGGTGTGCACCCTAGGCCATGCTGACCTCCCTGTTCCTCCTGGTCTGGGGTCCAGTGCCCTCTGTCCACTCAGGTCTGAACAGGAGGCCCAGACTAAGCTGGTGAGTTCCAGCCTGCAATTAGCGCTTACCAGCTTCGTTTAGAGAGAGAGACCCTGCCGCTGTCCTGGACAGGGTCTCTTGCTCCTGGGTGACCTAGACCTTCATTTTGCCATGGGAGTGACATGCTGGATGCCCTGCTTGGCTCACCTCCCCACAGGTAGGGCCTTTTGAGCCCCAGCTCAGATTCAGTCCCAGGCCAGGCCCTAGGACCCCCCAGACACAGGCAGGGAGGGTTGAGGCCATTCCCATGTCACCCTGCGGAATCCATGTCAGATCTTCCGGGTTGCTTGTCTGGTTCTGCCCTCGTGTGCTAAACGTTACAAATGTTAATAATAATAATCATTAGAGGCCAAGCATTGTGCTGATTGCTTTGCACAGTGTCACATTAATTACTCTAGCAAATGTAAGAGGTAGGTTTTATTTTATGGATGAGTAAACCGAGGAACAGAGAGGCTACATGACTTGCCTAAGATCCCAAACTAGGGAGTGCTTATGGAGCTAGGAGTTGAGGCTCATTTTGTCTGCAATCAGAATTTGTTCTCTGGACCAGGCACGTGCTGCCTTATTCATTGAGTTCAGTTCACTTACTCGGCTGCAGCTCTGTGGTAGCTCCTTGGCCAAAGTGCCCCCCGCTCCTGCCCCTGGAGCTCTTGGTGGCGTGGGGGATGGGATGGGGCAGCACTTAAGGTCCAGTCACCTGTTGATGTCAATTGTCATGCTCGTGACAGTCTCAACTTCCAAGCATCCTCAGACTCTTGGTCCCCTGGAGTTAGGATCCAGGCTTTTGGTGCCCATTTGTCTCCTGACAGGTGGTGTTGCCTGTTCAAATCCTCGGACCTCTCTGGGCTGAATGAACTCCCGGCCCCTTCTCAGCACTGATGGTCTGATTCTAAGATTCTGAGTCGCAGAGTCCCCTGGCCTAACTAGATGGGTTACACAGAAAGCTTGCAGGGGGGTAGTCTCTGCACGTTAGCACACTAAGAATGATACCTTCCCAGAAAGGAAAACATCTCTTATTTTCTTCCAGTAAATCAAGGCTGGGAGGTGCATTTGTTTAATGGGCTCTGTCCACAGCTAATCCAATTTGGTAAGTGACCTGGGGGGTGGGGAAAGATGCTGACCTGACACTTCAGAGCGTGGACTCAGAGTAAGGGGCTTAGGCAGCAATACCCGCGGGACTGGAAGCAGGAGAAGGGGTGGAGAACCTACCTGTGGTCCAGGGTTTCCTGCGCCTCCCACTGTGACACACACAAACACACCCATATGCACAGGCACGCCCACACGTAATGTGTTAGTGCTGTGTTGTCTTTCCCTCCTGGCTCGTGGTCTGAATGTCTGCTACGTGTCTTTCTGCTTGTCCCTGGAACCACAGCTGGAGGAGAGCCAGAGGCCAGACCCACGTACCATGGTGGACAAGTGATGAGCCCTTTGGGATGGGCAGGTATTCAGATTGAAGGAGAGGTGTATGGTGGACAGAATAATGTTCCCCCCAGCAAATGTCTACATCCTAACCCCTAGAACCTGTACACATGGCCAAGGAGACTTTTCCAATGTGAGTAAGTTAAGGATCTCGAAATGAGATTACCCTGGATTATTCAGATGGGCCCCATGTATCACGTGGGTCACTGTAAGAGGGAGGCGGAGGGTGAGAATCAGGAAGGAGATGTAACGTGGGAGGGAGTGGCCGCGCGACGTGCTTTGAAGAGGGAGGAAGGAGGCCATGAGCCAAGGTACGCAGCAGCCTCTAGAGGTGGACAAGTCAAGAAAATAGATTCTCTTCTAGAATCTTCAGGCAGAATGCAGCTCTGCTGACACCTTGATTTCAGCCCCTTAAGGTCTGTTTGGGACTCCTGACCTCCGGAACTGTAAGATAATATATTTGTGTGGTTTTAAGCCACGAAGTTTGTGGTAATTTGTTACAGCAGCCACAGGGAAGGAGCACGAGGGTCAGGAAGGCCCAGGACGGGGGCAGGTGGACACCTTGGCTGTCCAGGTTCACTGGCAGGCCCGCACGGCGGGCAGAACACGGAGGCGGATCCGGCAGCAGGAAAGGGCCTGCGGGGGGCTGGGTTCAGGGTCAGGGTGAGCATCCTTGCAGGACAGAGCTCAACAGTGTCTTAGAGGTGCTGAGATCCTAGGCACAAAGATGGGGGTTCAGGTGTTAGGGATCAAGGTAGACATTTGGGGACTGGGTACAGGGTGTGGCTGGAGAAAGGAACAAAGCAAGGGCCAGTCCCAACAAGGTTACCTTGGTGCTGAGCTATGTGCTCTGACCTCCACTCTCTTCACTTGTAAAACAGGGTCAGGGTTCTCCAGAGAAACAGATTACCTATCTACCTATCTATCTATCTATCTATGTAATGAGGAATTGGCTCATGTGATTTTGGAGGCTGAGAAGTCCCACAGTCTGCTGTCTTTAAGCTGGAGACCCAGGAACACACATGTACATGCACACACCCACACATGCACTCATGCGTGTAGACACATGGTGTAGTTCAGTCTGAGTATGAAGGCTGAGATCCAGGGGAGCCGATGGTGTAAATCCCAGTCCAAGGGCAGGAGAGGATGAGATGAGATGTCCCAGCTCGAGCCAGAGAGGCAGGAAAAAAGGGGCGTTTGCTTCCTTCCTCTGCCTTGTTTTTTCTACTCAGGCCTTCAACAGATTAGACGAGGCCCACCCACACTGGAGGTGGGGGGCATCTGCATAACTCAGTCCATGGATTCAAATGCTGATCTCATCCAGAAACACCCTCACCGTCACGCTCAGCAATAACGTTTAATCTGGGTGCCCATGGCCAGTCAAGGTGACACGTGACATCAGCCGTCACAGAGGACTTGGTTAGATAGAAGTCACAGAGTGAGGCTGCAGGCTTGATCCAGTCCATAGAGGCATTTGACCTGTACTGAGTTTTTAAGAACATTTGGAACAGCATTTAAAAATCATTAGATTTCACATGTAAATCTGAAGTTCTCAGTTCTCTGAACATCTGAGGTGGTCTGGCAGCATTGGACCTGCACCCCTGCCATTGCAGAGTATCCCAGTCAATTCCAGCTGGAGGTGGGACATTCCTGGGGGCGTGGAGCCTACAGCCATGGAGATGGGGCCACAGTCAGCCGAAAGGGAAAGCGTAGGCTTTTTAGACCTGGGTTGAAGGGAACCCCCAGGGAAGTGTGTGAGTCAGCTCCTGACAGTGCCTGGGCTCCAGATACGACTTGACAAGTGCCGACTGCAGCGGGACTCTTAGCCACATCGATCCAGACACTAAACTCCTATTAATGTAGTCAGAGAAGGCAATTGTTTTCTTGGCAGCCATGTGGCTGACGGCTGCACAGACCTTACTGTCAGACGGAGACACTCGGGCCGCCCACAGGAGCAGCTGCGAACCTGAGACGCCCGTGCCTGGGTGTTAAACCTTCCAGCAGGCTTTGCACTCTGACCCTGTCAGCGTGGGCTGTCACTTCAGCTGCCCGTCAGTGCTGTTGCCTCTGCACTGCACCTAGCCCACATGGAAGGGCGGCAGGACCCCAGGTGGTGGGTTGAGGACCTGCCTTCCCCCTGCCAGGCTCACTTCCCTGGTTTCCTGACCCTTCTGGCCTCTTCCTTCCTGGGCACATCCTGGGTCCCCGTGGTGACCTGGTTTGATGTCTTCCTGATTTGCCCTCCTCAGACTTGCTCAAATGGACATGATCTTGGTTCTGACCTCTGGATCTATGCATCTCGACTGGGGCTAAAAGCCACCCCTTTTGTTCTTGCTATTTGGGGTCTGATACTGGCCAGGACTTTCCCCAGCCCCAGCAGTACCCTCTCGCATCACCAACATCTGTCTGTTCTACTTCTCTGATATCTCTTGAGTTTACTCATTTCTCTCATCCCAGTACCACTACTCTGGTCCAAACCATCACCTTCTCTCACCTGGATGGTTACCTGGGACCCTACCTGGGCTCTCTGCCTCCAGGTTTCACTCTTTCGACCCGTTCTCTAACAGCAACCAGAGAATTCTCTTCAAAGGTGAACCTGACCATGATAACTCTGTTCGGAATCCTTCAATGGATCACCCTGATTTCTGGATAAAGCTTGGGTGCCGGGTGCTTCACGATTTGGTCTCTGTCCCTTCCTCCAGCCTCATGGCTCAGCAGACCCCCAGCTACCAGCCCATGCTCTAGCTAAACTGGTCTATTTGCATCATCCCTTGTTCTCTCTGAAATTTGGACTTTTGTACATGTTATTCCCTTTGGTTGGAACCTGCTTCTGCCCCACCCCGTTCACCTGGGTACCTCACCTTTCCCATGTCAATGTGGGTGCCACTCACTCCCCACACACCCCCAGGCTGGGGTCCCCAGCCCAGTGCTGCTGGGAGATCTTGCCTTCCTGTCGTGCCACTCGCCACCCTCAATGGTTATTGCTTCCCAAGTTTTCTGTTTTCCCCACCAGGCTGTAAACTCCATCAAGTCGGGGACCATGTCTGCTGTGCCCTCCTTGATATTTCCACCACCTGACCTAAGCCCAGGACATAGCAGGTGCTTGATGGGTAATATATCGAATGAAGGAATGAATGAATGATGATGAGGACAAAGCCAAGAGCAGGGAAAATCCATGTGGGTAAATAGAGACCTTCCTCTATGTTGATCCAGAGTCATCTTTCATTGACACCCTCTGGGCAGCCCCCTGAAAGGGAGTTCTCCAGGTGAGGGGGGAGGGCCGAGGAGCAGGTCATAGGAATCTTCTCAACTGTAATAACAGCTTGTCCCCGCTTTTCCACCTTGTCCATGGAGGGAGCACAGGAGATGTTGACAACTGCCTTGTGGAATCAAGTGACATTCCCACTCATCAAAACAGGAAATGGTCTCAACTGGCATAACTACTGTCAGGAAGAACTGAGAATTCCAGAGCTCAGCTTTCTTAACCACTGTGCCATCCTACCTGCAATCAGGCTGGGGCTTAGTTCCTGTAGGATGAGCTAAAGAGCAGTGAGGGAATAGGTAGAAATCTGAGCTCCACCATGTGCAGCTGTGTGACTTGGGGCAAATTTCTTACCCTCTCTGGGTTTTCGTTTCATGTTACCTAATCCCCAGGGCTGTTGTAAGGACTCATCTCTCATTACTTTGAGGCTCCTAAGGGGCAGGGACCAGGCTTCTCCGTGGGGGGTTGCTGACTGCTCAGCACTGGCCCGTCCCGTCCATAATAGCCCTGAAAGCGTGATCATTGAATTCAAAATCTCTTTGCAGACCTCCTAGATTCCAGACTTTCTAAAATCCTTCATGAGTTAGGCACTTGAGCAGAGCAGTGAAATCCACTCTATCCTCACGAACTGGACAGTTGCCTCATGTCACTGATGTGTATTATTATTTCCTCTGCTATGATGCATGTCTTTTTAAAAGAAAATTAGTATCTGTCAAGCATCATTACACAATGAACCCTGCAGAGGGGCAGCCAACGCCGCGTATCAAGCATCCGTCCCAGCAGAGGCAGCAGTGGTGAGGGTTTGTCTGGGGCCAGGTCATCATGGACGCTCTGGTGAACAGCTCCAAGCCAATGTTTCTCCTCTCTGGGATGTCTCTCCCACACCCCCAGGCCCCTGTCAGCTGTCCTAGGCTGTGGAGTGGGAAAGACTCGATACAACTATCTGGCCTGAGGAGCGAAATCCACTTCTGAAAGTGCCCAGAATCCGCACAGCTGCAGAAACTTGTGCAAATGAGAAAGATGGAAGAACAGTTGGGGCGCCATGCTGGAAACGGCTCCTTCGGTCCCATAATTTTATGCCTGGTGATGCTATGGCCTCACCGCTCAACCTTTAAGAGGGGAGCCCCTTTCAGAGATGAGGAACCTGAGGCTTGGAACTGGTCTGACCCCAAGGCTCCATAGGCTGTGCTGCCTCCCTGCCTTCTGAGGGTCTGTGAAATGTGCATGGGGGAAGGCCAGCGGCGGAGGGGTGTTTGGGCTTTAATCTACGTAGGGTGGAGGCCAGCCTAGGGCTCCCGTGGGATTGGCCAGGCACTCAGACATGTTTTTGATTTCTCATTGTGCCGGCTGGTTGCTGGCAAGAGCCACCCTTTCCTTGGCCTGAATGGAAGTGACCTAGGACAGCCCTCTGGTGGTGGGTAGAAGATGGCTGTTGAGGTGCTTTGTCCCATTGGGCCTCCTAAGTGGCCAAGAGATCCCATAAAACCCACTGTGGTCCAGGGTGGGCCCTGCCCTGCACTCTTCTCTTCTTCCCCCAACGTGTCCTCCTTCATCTTCATCTCCGTCCTTCTCCTCTGCTTCCCCCAGACAGCCCTCACCAACTTCTCACCAGCCAGCACGTGGAACTGGGAGAAAAAAGAGCCAGCCTCACATGTGAGGGAATAAATGCTGAGCTGTGACAATCCTGTCTGCCTCAGAAAGAGAGGTTTTATGTAGTTTCTGGCATTTACAAATCCTTTGTGAAAAGGTCACCCTGTTCTTGGAATCTTTTATTAATGCTGAAGACTGGCCCCGGAAATGTCATGTCTTTTTACCATGATATTTACTCAAAAAAGTATGACTAAGCATCTGAAATTCTATCAGCAGCTTGACCTGGACCAGGATGAGGAATCTGCATGGGACAAATGGGTGCTGATCTCGCCCGAGTGGAGGGAAGTGGAGGGAAGCAGGGATGGACCAAGGCCACACCCCCTGGGGTCTGCTGTCACTTCTCCCTGTTGTCTGAGCTCCTTAGCATCTCCTGAGTGTCAGAGCTGGAAGGGATCTTGGTGTGTGTGCAGTTCAGCACCCTCATTTTACAGATGTGGAGACTGAGGCCCAGACAGGAGAAGGTACCTGCAGGGACCCCCAGGAAGTCGGGGGCAAAGCGGAGACTGAAGACCAGGTGTCCCGACTCCTGGGTCACTGCTGTCTCTCCCACACTGAGCTGTCGTCCAGTCTCACCCTCGCACTGAGCCTGGGAAGGGGAAAGAAAGTGAGCTTCTCTCGCTGGGTCTGAGGTTCCACTTCCTGCATCCAGGGTCCAAGACAATGCGGTATGGGGGGACATATGGGCAAGAATGGCCCTACCCAGTGCCTTTTTTCTCCTCCCTGTGACACACGAGGACAAGATGTGTAGACCAGTTGTTCTCACATGTCAGTAGGCATCAGAATCACTTAGGGGGCTTGTGAAACTGTGGATGGCTGGACCCCACGCCTGGAGGTTCTGACTCAGTAGGTCTGGGATAGGACCCGACAACCAGTGCTTCTAAGACACTCCTGCTGCTGCGCAGAGGGACACACCTTGACATCCGTTGGCTTAGACATGGCCTGCTGCTGTTGTCCACCTTGCAGATGCTCACTCTAAGTCTTCAGCCACAGCTACGTCCACCTGCGTTCTACATGGATTTGGTCTGAGGAGATGGATGGAGAGTATCAGTAGGGGCTGGGGGGTTGGTTAGAGCGGAATCCCCCAGATTTGGACCAGGCACGCCCCTGTGGCCAATTCTCCCACTCCCCCAGGTGGCAAGGGACACCCCTTCAAAGATGGGAAGAAGGAGTCTTGCTATATGGTAGTAACTGAAGAATGCCTGCACCAAGGGTGCTGAGGTTTGGGGAGGGGTGTCAGAGTGGGGAGCAGCCTGGCGACAGAGCCTTCTTGATCTGGAGCTTGGTATCACAGCTAAAGTTTACATCTTGCCTCACCTTCCTCCGCTGTGTGACCTTGGGGAGCACTTTACCTGTGAAGCCCTGGTCTTCTCATCTGTAAAATGGGATTGAAGAAAATGCCTTCACTACCACCACTGGGATTGTTTTGGAAGGAGGAGGCAGTAGATGTGAAATCAATAGGGAAACTGTAAGTTGTGTACCTATGCATATTAGTTCTCATTATTATTTTAACTTTGAAAGGAAGCCAGGGGAGAAAGGTGGAACCATAGAGAGTTACTGCCTTCCATGGGGTTGGTTTAGGTTTCTTTTCTTTTTATCCTTGTGTTCAGAGAACTCAGATCAAAAAAAAAAAAAAAAAAAGAATTACATGAGGCAAAGTCCAAACTTCACCTGTCACACCAACTTTGTTTATTTGGGATTATTTATTTTGTCCAGCTTAACTGAGGTATAATATGACAAATGAAAATTGTCTGTGTTTACAGTGTACAACATGATGTTTTGATATACATATATATTGTGAAATGTTTACCACAATCAAGCTAATTAACATATCCATCACCTCACATAGTTACTTTTTTTTAGTAAAAACAATCAAGATCTACTCTCTTAGCAACCATCAAGTATACACTACAGTATTGTGAACTATGGTGACCACGCTGTACGTTAGATCTCCAGAACTTATCCATCCTACTGTCTGATACTTTGTATCCTTTGACCAACATCTACCCCATTTCCCTGGCCTCTTAGACCTTCTAACCACCATTCTACTCTCTGCTTCTAAGAGTTGAACTTTTTTTAGATTCCATGTATAAGTGAGATCATGCAGTATTTGTCTGTCTGTGTCTGGCTTATATCAGTTAGCATAAAAGATCTATCCATGTTGTCACAAATGGCAACTTTTCCTTCTTTGTTAAGGCCAGATGATATTCTATTGTATATGTACACCACGTTTCTTTATTCATCTGCTAATGGACACTTAGGTTTTTTCCATGTCTTGGCTATTATGAATAAAACTGCAGTGAACATGGGAGTACAGATATCTTTTTGAGACAGTGATTTTATTTCCTTTGGATATATGCCGAGAAGTGGAATTGCTGGATCACATGGAAGTCGTATTTTTAGTGTTTTGAGGAAGCTCCATACTGTTTTCCATGAAGACTGTACCAATTTACATCCCCACCCACAGTACACAAGGGTTTCCTTTTCTCCATGTCCTGGTCAACACTTGCTTTTCTTTGTCTTTTTGATAAAAGTCATTCTAACAGGTGTCACACCAACTTTAGCCAAGACTCCAATCAACATGAAAGATCAGGATTCATTCATTATTTTAGGTTTTAGGAATGTTGACACTTACTGCTTCGGGACAATGCAGCCCACATTCCCTTTTCTGAGGCCGAACGTTATTCGATAATTTCTCATGAATGTTTTACATTCATCAGAGCTGGACTTTGTAAACCTTGCTCAGATACACAATTAACTGGCACAGTATGAGCTGTACTTTATTGCGTGCCTGCTGTGTCATGGGAGCTTCATGAGCAGGATTCTAACTTTGAAGGCAGGCACCCTTGTTCCTTTGGAGGTGAGGAAACTGAGGCCCACGGATGTTAAGTTACTTGATGAGGGACAGGATTTAGTAAGTGGCAGAGTCCTTGCCTTTTGACTGTACCCTTGGCTTCTTATAAGGGCCATGTAAATACATTGTAAACTGTGCAGCACTGAACAGCTGTAACAGACTATTATTACATTATCCCACCATTGATTTTTAGTGCTCAGAGTAATTTTCTTGAGATTTTAGTTTTCCTAGTTGAACAAACATCTAGCCACTTGTTCATATCTACAGCAGCAGCTTTGCCTACGTGGCCCCTGCAGCATCCTGCAGTGCTCATAACAGATCCTCACCACCAGTGACCACAGGCAAGTCGGGGACAAAGAAAAGGGGGTTTTATGAGCCTTCTCCATCCTTTTTCCATTAGCCTATTGCCTGGGAAAATTCCAAGCTTGTTTCCCACCCCCCACCCCCGCCAACTCAAAACCACTTTGTCACACCAGCATAATTTCTTACAATAACATTAACATATCATTGGCTCTCATTACCTTTGGTGTAATAGTTCCCTATTGGACTGTGTCAGACTAATTATGTCAGTTCCTTTTCATTCCAGTTTAGTGCTTCTCCAGAGAGTCGCAGCACAGCACCGGTAATAATGATTAAACTGCTGTCTAATGCTCCACTGGACATCCAAACCAAACAGGGGAAAATTCCTTGCTGAAGATGGGACTCGCAGCAGCCCTTGTACTTGATGCAATTTGATGTTTTAAGAGCCATTACCCGGTGGACATTTCCACAGGACGGTGGAGGGCTGGTAGTGTTTCTTGGGGGTGGGGGAAGAAAATGCAAATCAGGGAAGGAAATAGCTCAGCAAGGCAAGAAGCGGCAGAGAGGCAACCCAGAGGCTTTCCGGTCCCTGCTGAGCCCTTAGGTTCTGATTGGGTCCAACTGGAGCCCAGCATTGCCACTCAGCTGGCAGAAGTGGGTGTGCAGAGAGAGCCCAGGGTAATGAATCAGGACAAGCCAATATCAAAGGCTTAAAGCTCTGTTGCCAGTGTCAGACGAAAGAGCCCAGGGAAGATGAATGAAAATGAAGTCACTTTCACCTTCCCTGCGTCGTCTCATACAAAGCTCTTTGCTCCAGCCAAAATCGAACGTGCCTTTGTCTTTTTGCATGGCAGGACGGCAGTCTCCTATTCCCACAAGAACGGAGGCAGAGGTCGATGCTCCTCATTGCTTAATGGGATGCGAACTTGTTCTGTTCTGAGCACCCATTCTTTTTTTTAAAAAAAAGTTATTGAACTATCGTTAATTTACAGTGTTGTGTTAATTTCTGCCATACAGCCAGGTGATTCAGTTATACGTGTATATACTTTATCGTATTCTTTCCCATTATGGTTTATCACAGGATATCGAATATAGTTCCCTTTGAGTACCTTTTTTTTTTTTTAAAGCAATACTATGTAGTATTTGGTTTTGTGCTGTGTAATATGTTTTTTTTCTTTTTTAAAGATGTTGGGGGTAGGAGTTTATTAATTTTATTATTTATTTTTGCTGTGTTGGGTCTTCGCTTCTGTGCGAGGGCTTTCTCTAGTTGTGGCAAGCAGGGGCCACTCTTCATCGCGGTGCGCAGGCCTCTCACTATCGCGGCCTCTCTTGTTGCGGAGCACAGGCTCCAGACGCGCAGGCTCAGTAGTTGTGGCTCATGGGCCTAGTTGCTCCACGGCATGTGGGATCCTCCCAGACCAGGGCTCGAACCCGTGTCCCCTGCATTAGCAGGCAGATTCTCAACCACTGCGCCACCAGGGAAGCCCGAGTACCTGTTCTTGATGATTCTTAATGATCCTAATAATAATAACTAGCCACCAGCTGAACGATTACTTTATGCCAGGCATTGTGTTAAGGGTTTCACATCTGCTGGCTCGTTTAATCTGTAAAAGAACCCTATGAGGTGAGAAACCGGGATGCAGGGAGAATAAGTAACTTGCTTAAGGTCATTCACCAGAACCCCCATATCTGACTCCAAAGCCTGTTCATTCAGTCAACTCCTATGATTAGGGTTGACTCCAGCCTTCAACTGTGTCCCTCAGACATGTTTTGAGCGTCATCGACGGTCTTGGCTTTCTTGGGGCTGAGAGGCCAAGGTTCAATTTAAGTCCAGGGTGATCTGTTCTATGACTGGGAAAAGGCAGAGGGCTGTGAGAACACCTTCATTCACTGGCTCGCAAGTATTTATTTGAGTGCCTTTATGTGCCAGGCTCTGCTGGGTACTAGGATGCCAGGGTCCGCAGAGTTGCTACAGACTCTGCTTTCATGGAGGCTTCAGTCCAGAAGGGAAAATATAATCTTTATTTAGCATTTATTAAGCTCTTCCTATGGGCCACACTCTGTGCTAAGTGCTTTTAAATAACTCAATTTATTTAATCCTCATAGTAGCCCTCTTTGACTCCTAGAGATGAGAAAATGAAGCCTTAGAGAGTTATGCAATTGGGTCAAGGTCACAGCTTCTAACCACCACGTTCAACCGTAGGCAGACCTGACCTATTCTTGGGGATTAGTATAATGGGGTGTATAGAATTTTCCCCTTGAGCGCACCTTATTCCAAGAGGAACAGGCCCTTGAGACTGTCAAGCCTGGTTCTACACCCCTCCTATGGGCCTATTGGCCTGGAGCCAGCTGACCACATTATATCCATATGGGCCGTGCTGCCAAATTGGCTGAAGATGGAGGGAAGACACAGAAGCTCTGGCTCAGCCACCGTGAGAGGACAGCAGAGGGACCTGTGATGTCTGCCCAGCATGGCTTTGGCTTGAGGAAGGGCATACATGCCATGCCCTGTCCCAGTGGGCCATGTGGCATGCCACTGCTGCTCGAGATATACCAGCGGGTGCTCACGGACCTTTGGGGATGTGGATGCAATGGGATGCTTGAGCAGCCAGCTCCGCCCCCTGAGTGTGCACACAGCTTCTTGCTGGACACTTAGACAAAAGCTGTCTCTTTTGATCTTGACATCAGCCAGCAAGGTAGGTATTACTATCAGTATTTGTGGATGAGGAAACCGAGGCTGGAGAAGTTAGCAGCTTGACTAAAAGTCAAAGAACCAGTAAGTGGCAGAGTACAGATTTGAACTTGGGTCTGACTTCAAAGCTCAAACTAAGCCCTGTCCCCTCCCTCACGATGCTGTCTCACAAAGCAAGGCCTCCATTCTTTGTGCTGTGTCTCCAGCCATCTTTACCTTTCCATCCTTCAAATCCCAGCGCTGCCCCGATTATTCATTCATATCTACTCAAGAAAAATGAAAACATACATCCACAAAAAGACTTGCATGCAAACGTGCACAGCAGCATTGTTCATAATGGCCAAACATATGGAAACAACCCCAACGTCCATCAACTCATAAATGGATAAGCAAAATGTGGTGTATCCATGCGCTAGCATACCATGACAATAAAAAGAAATAAAGCACTGATACATGCTATAACATGCATGAACTTCAAGCGTGTTTTGCTAAGTGAAAGAAACCAGACAGAAAACCCTACATACTGTATGATACTATTTACATGAAATGTTCGGAATAGGCAAATCCACAGAGTTAGAAAGTAGATCAGTGGTTGTCTAGGATGGAAGGGACATGGGAATGACTGATAATTCACACAGTTGTTGATCTTTGCAGTGATGGCAATAGTCTAAAATTAGATTTTGATCATGGCTGCACAACTCTGTAAATAAACTAATAGTCAGTGAATCGTACCCTTAGAAAGGTGAATTTTTAAAAATGTTTTATTCATATATTCCACAGCTAGACTTTCCCATAACCTTTTTGAAAAAAATTTTTTAATTGAAGTGTAGTTGATTTACAGTGTTGTGTTAGTTTCAGGTATACAACAAAGTGACTCAGTTATATATATATATATATATAAAATTTTTCAGATTCTTTTCCATGATAGGTTATTACAAAATATTGAATATAGTTCCCTGTGCTATACAGTAGGACCTTGTTGTTTATCTATTTTATATATAGTGTTTTGTATTTATTAATTCCAAACTACTAATTTATCCCTCCCTCTGCTTTCCCCTTTGGTAACCATAAGTTTGTTTTCTGTGTCTGTGAGACTGTTTCTGTTTTGTAAATAAGTTCATTTGTATCATTTTTTTAGATTCCACATATAAGTTATATTATATGATATTTGTCAGAAAGGTGAATTTTCTGGTATGTATGTTATACCTCCATAAAGCTTAAAAAATGAAAGAGAATTATACCTTGAAATTTCTGGACAAGGTGAACTGAAGGGCCCATCCAGTGCTCACTGACTGAGCTTCCTGGGGCAAGGCCCTCTCCCTCCTGACTCCCTGGTGGGTGCTCTTCCCACGAAGAGAGGCCCCAGACCCTGAGCTGACCTGTTTTCTTTTTCTCCCGGATCTAAGTGAGCCATTTGCAGAGCTTCAGTCTCTGGGGGTAAAGTCCATCTTCTTACTCACCATCAAAGGCACAGAATCTGGGTCAGCAGAAAATGTGCTTTTTTCCCACGGAGCGGGGTCAAGGAGCAGGTGTCAGGCTGGCAAATTAGAAAGGAGGTCGGGAGGGGCCACGACACAACATCTGCCTCCAGGCTTGGGGCTGGGAAGGCGCTCCTGTTCAGAACCTGTGCAGGTCAAGTAGGTGAGCACTTACTGAGAACAGGTGAGAGGGCTGAGCTGAGAGCAGGAACATTTGCAAACCTGGGGCAGTGGAGGTGACCCTGAGATGGGGGCTGAGCCCAGGTCAGGGCTGGGGCTGCCGAGGGTTGGGGCAAGGCAGAGCAGAAGCTGGGGTGGGGCTGTCAGAAGGCAGAAGAGAGGAGAGTCACTGATTTTACCTAGATTGGTTGAGGATGACTTTGTTTTCTCCCAGAAGGAATTACTCCCCTACCGCCCACTCCCTGAAAACTTTTAATTGCAGCATAACTTACAGAAAGTTGTGCAAACCATTAGTGTAGAGCTCCATGGAGTCCACACAATGACTTAGTCAGCTTGGGCTGCCAAAGTACCACAGACTGGGTGACTTAAACAACAGACATTGATTTCTCACAGTCTGGAGGCTGGAAATCTGAGATCAGGGTGCTAACATGGTTGGATGCTGGTGAGATCCTCTTCCTGGCTTGTAGATGGCCACCTTCTCATGGTGTCCTTATATGGCAGAGAGGCACCGAGAGCAAGCTCCTAGCTGTCTCTTCTTATAAGGGCACTAATCCCATTATGAGGGCCCCACCCACATGACCTCCTCTAAACCCAATTACGTCCCAAAGGCCCCATCTCCAAATATCATCACATTGGGGGTTAGGACTTCAACATATGAATTTGGGATGGGGGTTATACAATTTAGTCCATAGTACATAGGTATAATCAGCTCCCAGATCAAGAAATGGAACATTTTCAGCACCAAGAAGGCCCCCTACATTGTCCCCTTTTGGTCCCTACTCGCCCCCACCCCCCAAGGGTAAACATTGTCTGGACTTTTGGTGTCATGTGTATCCATTCCTGAATTTTGCCTATTTGTAAGCCTTGTATACACTAAATAAAAAGCATGTGCTTTTCTGTGTCCAGCTTCTTTTGCTCAATATTATGCTTGTGAGTTTCACAAGGTTGTTGTGTATGGTTGTATTCCCTTCATTCTCACTGCAGTGGACTGTTCCATTGCATGAAAACAGCACATATTATTTATCTATTCAACTGTTGGTGGGTGATTGGGTAGCTCCCAGATTGTGGCTATCATGAACAGTGCTGCCATGAACATGCTGGTACCTGTCTTTGGGCGAACATGTGGATGCGTATCTGGTGGGGGTGGAATTGCTGCATCATAAGGTATGTGCCTGTTCCTCTTGAGTAGATGTTGCCAAATAATGCCCCCAAATGGTTGGACAAGTTTGCATCCCCATTGGCAGTGTGTGAGAGACAGAGTTCTACTCCAGCTCTCCCTATAAGAACTAATATGCATTGACTAAGGTTATGGGCTCAAGTATGACCACCCCCCTCCCAGTTCATAAGTTGAAACCCTAACCCCCAGGATCTCAGAATGTGACTGTATTTGGAGATAGTGTCTTTAAAAATGTAATTAAGTTAAAAGGAGGCCATATGGGTGGGCCCTGATCCAATCTGGCTGGTGTTCTTAAAAGCAGAGGAGATTAGGACCTACAGAGAGATACCAGGTGTGCAGAGAGGGGAGATGGAGTGAGGACAGTGAGAGGGGAGCCACCTGCCTGCCACGGAGAGAGGTCTCAGGAGAAACCAAACCCTGCTGACACCTTGACCTCAGCCTCCCAGCCTCCAGAACTGTGAGCAAATACATTTCTGTTGTTTAATCCACTCAGGCCATGGATTTTGTTATGGTAGCCAGAGCAAACTGATACAATTACTCTCTTGTGCTCAGTTCTCACATTATCTCACTTAATCCCCACGTCAACCCTGCAGACTAGGAGCAATTATGGCCTCCATGTCACAGATGAAGGACTGGGACTTGGAGATTAATGACTTCTCCCAGGTCGTAACACAGGTGTTTACCTGAGGTTTTTCCATTTTCTGAAGATGCTCAGAGAGGCAGGTTTTGCTATTATACCCATTTTACAGATGGGGAGACTCAAGCTCAGAGACTTGCCCGAAGTCGCTTAACCAGCCAGTTGTAGGACCCAGTACTGAAATGGAAGGCCTCTGGCTTAGGCACTGTTGATTGCACTGCATCAGTCTGGATAGGCCAGGTTAAACGGCAGTAACAACAAGGAAACCCAAACCTTTGTGGCTCATGGCAACAAAAGTTTTTTTTCTTGCTCATCCTCTATGTTCATCATGGGTGTCTAGCAATACTGCTCTTGCCTCTTCACTCGGAATCCAGGCTGTTAGTGGCTCCAATATTGCTGGAATTCTGGAGGGTCTCTCATTGGCAATTAAATATTCTAACCCCAAAGTGACATTCATCGTTTCTGCTCAAACTCTTTGGCCAGAATTAGTCACATGGTCCCTACCAAATACAAGGCCAGGGTGTTCATCCTACATGAGCCCGGAAGACAGAGAGGGGGAAGAGATTACTGAACAGCACAAAATGAGTGAATGAACGAATGCATGCATGCAATGAGAATTCCCATCTGAGACTGGCGGATGTGGATGAGCCTGGGAAAGGTATATACGTGAAACCAGCCCCGCGTAAGGGCACTGGGGCTCTTTGGGCGCTAATGATACATTTAAAAATTGTGAAAATGCACTAGCATTCTGTCCCTCTCCATCGTTTACAGCCCCCCGTGCCTACACGTTCTTTCTTTCGTCAAATCTCTTTGCCTTTGACTGTGGGCGGCTGATCCACCCTACCCACACAGGCCCCATTCCGGGGGTGATTGATGACCACTGGACACACACAGATGGATACAGAAAGAAATGTCTACTTCTTCCAAGAGCCTTGGGCAGCTGTGCGGACAGCAATTTTTCATGTGAGTGTTAGCTCGGAGTCTTTCTCAGGCTCTCAAGCATAACCAAGCCCAGACAGGCTCTGTGAGATGAAAAGTAAAGCGTTGTTTTTATGACGCTATGAAAATCTTTCTTTTTCCCCCTAAAAAAGAAACTTGTTTATTTTCACGTGTGTATGGGTTTGTAGTGAGTGCGGAAGAATTAAGCCTTTGAAACTGTCAACTTATAGCCATGAGTGATGTGAAGTCTTTGTCTTGGGGAGGAGAGAACCTTCCAAATCAGGAAAGAAAAAGGCCCCTTCGCTCATGCACTTAGTGGCTCATATTGCCTGGGGTTTGGGGTCAGGGGACCCAGCTTCAAGGCTGTGCTGGATCACTTTTTAGCTGTGTGCCCTGGTCACTTCACTTAATATCTCTGAGTCTATTTCCTTCCCTATAAAGTGGGGTTTCACACGAGGACAAAGATGTGAAATGTATTCATTCAAGCCTAAAATTGAGTGGCCACATGGCCAGTGCTGTTCTAAGCACTGGGGATTACTCCAGAGTGTAGGGAAAGTAAAGGCCCCCTCAGGCATGAGAAACACAGATATAAGTGCTATGAAGGAAAATCAAGCAGGGTAGGGGCTAAAGTGTGGCGGGGTGCACTGGGGTGGGGGTTATATTGGAGAGTCATGGAAGGCTTCTCAGAGGCAGTGACATTTGAGCAACGGATACAAGGGAGCAAGCTGTGTGGGATGCAAGGGAAATAATCATTACAGACGATCTTTCTGTAGATGTACTAAGGGTCAGTGTTCTAAGGGCTTTGTCTGGACTCATTCGTTGAATCCTCACTGCACCCTGAGAGACGAGCCCTATCGTCATCACACCCCATTTACAGAAGGCAAAACTGAGGCACAGAATTACGTGAGTCGCTCAGGTCCCAGCATTTGAACGCAGGCGGCCATCCTAATCACCAAGTCACATCCCAGGCAGGGAGCTCAAGCTGGGATGAGCATTAATTTGGGGCAAAGTGCTTCGCAGATGGCAGAAGCAAACTTGAAAAGTCGTTACTAGTATTTTCTTCGGGATGTGAAGGGAAATCTATCAGTACTCCTGGAACCCGTGGCCTGCGTCCCACTTCTGCCGATTTCTTCAAGAACAAGCGGGCACTGGGGAGGCCTGTGGCCTCAGTTCCCTGCATGATTCTCATCAGGCTGCAGGAAAACGTAATGTGCTGAGGGGTGGAGAAAAGCTGAGAAACAAAAGGAACATCTGCATTTGCTCTTTGTAAAGGTAATATGTCCACATGCTGAAAATATGGAAAATGGAGAAAAGAAGAGAAGTTATCCATAGAGTCACCATTTAAATACAAGCACTGTTAGTGTTTTGGAATATTTCCTTTTATCCCTTTTCAAAACGATGGGTGTTTTAGTTGTAGGCAGCAGAAAATAAAGAACTCAGACAGCTTGGAATATGTAGGTGATAATACAGTATTATTGTGTAACAGAAAATATATGATAATGCACTATCTATTTAACTTCTTTGTTCTCCAGAGTATCAGCTTTCCCAAACAATTCAGGGCAACATTTAGAGGCCTGAGGCAGATCATTAGAGCCTGGGTTTCAGTTCGGTCAGTACTCTCTGGGATTATTTGCTTACCAGCCTGATGGCCACCTAACTATGCTGTCACCTGTTTCCACGGTCACCAAGTATTTTGATTGTACACTCCTCTTAGGAAGGAATATTTTAGCATCTACTCTCATTATAGGCATATTTATTTATAAATTGAACTACTACCAACCTGCAGATTAAATATTAGTATATTACAGTTGACCCTTGAACGACATGGGGGTTAGGGGCGCCGACCCTCCTTGAAGTCGAAAATTTAAGGATAATGTTGTAATCGGCCCTCTGCATCTGTGGTTCTGCATTTGCGGTTCAACCAGCTGAGGATCGTGTAGCACTGTATAGTACTTACTATTGAAAAAAAATTTGTGTATAAGTGGACCTGCACAGTTCAAACCCATGTTGTTCAAGGGTCAACTGTACTTAAATACTAGTATAATATTTAATATAGTTTAACCTCTTTTTTTAAAAAAAATTATTTTTGTCTGTGTTGGGTCTTCGTTGCCATGAGCGGGCTTTCTCTAGTTGCAGCGAGCGGGGGCTACTCTTTCTTGCGGTGCGCGGGCTTCTCATTGCGGTGTCTTGTCTTGCTGCGGAGCACGGGCTCTAGGTGCGGGGGCTTCAGTAGTTGCGGCACGTGGGCTCAGTAGTTGTGGCTCGCGGGCTCTAGAGCGCAGGCTCAGTAGTTGTGGCACACGGGCTTAGTTACTCCGCAGCATGTGGGATCTTCCCGGACCAGGGCTCGAACCCGTGTCCCCTGCATTGACAGGCAGATTCTTAACCACTGCACCACCAGGGAAGTCCCCTAATTTCTTATTTTTATATAAAAATATAGTTGTTCTCATATTTTCTTCCCACATTATTTCTTGGGTTGCTCACATCTCATTGATTTAATCCTTTCCTTCCACCCTCCCACCCACCCCTCGCCCCGTCTCTGATCCAGAGACAGTTTTGTACACAGATATGGTATGTTGTTGCAGCGTGAAAAGATGCGTTACTTAAGGCCAAAACTCACTGTAGGAACTTTTGCCTTTAAATGGGGGTTGGCAAAGTCAATATCAATGTGGAAATAAATCCTGGCTCTTCCATTTAGAGAGACGGGTCTGGGAGGAGAAGAGTGGAATTTCAAGGCCTCTGCCAGGCCTCTGTTGGTGGAGGATGCCCCATAAAGCCCACAGCCATGCACTTTTTTTGCCTTTTGACTGGAGGGTAAGCCAGGATCCAGATGAGGGTGGGGCTGAATGCTCTCAATAGTGTGAGGTGGGGAGTGTCCTGGGGAAGGAAGCCAACCACAGACTGGGGCTGGCTTACTTGCCAGGGCAAGTCCCAGGGGCAGGGATGACAATGCCTTCTGAAAAAATTGTGCTAAAATACACGTAACAAAACTTACCATTGTAACCATTTTTAAGTGTCCAGTTCAATAGTGTCAAGTTCATTCATACTGTTGTGCAACCAATCTCCGGAACTCTTTGCATCTTGTAGAACTGAAACTCTGTACCCTTTAAACAGTAACTGCCCATTCTTCCCATCCCCTGCCCCTGACAAGAACTATTCTACGTTTTTTTTTTTTTTGAAGATGTTGGGGGTGGGAGTTTATTAATTAATTTATTTTTGGCTGTGTTGGGTCTTTGTTTCTGTGTGAGGGCTTTCTCTAATTGTGGCAAGCGGGGGCCACTCCTCGTTGTGGTGCGCGGGCCTCTCACTGTCGCGGCCTCTCTTGTTGCGGAGCAAAGGCTCCGGACGCGCAGGCTCAGTAGTTGTGGCTCACGGGCCTAGTTGCTCCATGGCATGTGGGATCCTCCCAGACCAGGGCTTGAACCCGTGTCCTCTGCATTGGCAGGCAGATTCTCAACCACTGCGCCACCAGGGAAGCCCACTATTCTACTTTTTGTCTCTACGGATTTGACTGCTCTAGGTGCCTCATATAAGTGGAATCATACAGTATTTGCCCTTCTGTGTCTGGCTTATTTCATTTAGCATAATGTCCTGCAAAGTTCACCCCTGTTGTAGCATGTGTAAGAATTTCCTTCTTGTTTAATATTAAATAACATTCCATTGTATGCATATACCAAGATTTGCTTATCCGTTCATCTGTTAATGGACACTTGGGTTGCTTCCACATTTTGGCTGTTGTGAATAATGCTGCTATAAACATGGGCATGCAAATATCTCTTTCAGTCCTTGCTTTCAATTCTTTTGGGTATCATGATATAATAGAAAATATATATAGTGATCTCTGTCTGTGGTTCCTGGCATGGAAGCCCTAAAATCTTTCAAGTGTCCTAAGTGATAAGAGAGCTAGGAGCATCTTTTAGTCTAATATTTGGTCTTTGAGCCCAGTTCCTGACACAGAGCTCCTAAATCCCTTGGAAACTCCTGGGTGACAGCAGGGTGTTTTGTTCTTTTGAGATGAGTCTTGGTAGGTTCATGGGTGGTGGCTGGTCACCAGAAAGACCAAGCCAAGATTAGAAGCTCAGAATTTTCAGCACCTCCCCCCCCCCGCCCCATCCTCCAGAGAGAGGGGACAGGCTGGAAATGGAGTTAATACTTGGTGATGTCCACATGAGGAAGCTTCATAAAAATCCCAATAGTATGGGGTTTGGAGAGCTTCTGGGTTGGTGAACACATCTACGTGCCGGGAGGGTGGTGCACCCCAACTCCATGGGGACAGAAATGCCTGTACTTGGGACCCTTCCAGACACCCCCCACCATGTATCTCTTCATCTGTATCCTCTATCATATCCTTTATTATAAACTGGTAAATGTGTTTCCCTGAGTTCTGTGAACTGTTTAAGCAAATCACTGAATCCAAGGGGGGGGGTTGGTAGTGTCATGGGAACCTCTGATTTGTAGCCAAGTTGGACAAAAGTTGTGGGTAACCTGGGGACCTGCTACTTGCGATTGATATCTGAAGTGGGGGACAATCTCATGGGACTGAATCCCTAACCTGAGGGGTCTGCGCTAACTCTGGTTAGTGTCAGAATTGAACTGAATTGTAGGACACCCAGCTGGTGTTGTAGAGGAAAAAAGCCCACACATCCGGTGTCAGAAGTGATGTGAATGTGGTAGTTTTGTGAGAGAAAAGGAGAAACACACAGGAATAGGAGACATGTGGGTTTTTTTTTTTTTCCCATACTCAGGCATATACCCAGAAGTGGAATTGCTGGATCATTTGGTAATCCTATTTTTAATTTTTGGAGGACCTGCCATACTGTTACTACAGTGGCTGGGCCATTTTACATTTCCATTGCCAATGACTTGCACAGAGAGTGAGGTCCAATATTGATGTTACACGGCTTCAGGAACACGAAAGCTCTCCATCACCAGCAAACCTTCTGACAGTGTCCTGCTTTGAATGCAGGATTCGGGGGTCAAATCAGGCAGAGTTCCACATCTGAGTCAGATGGGAGAAGAAGGAAGGAAGCATGCATGGGAGCTGAAATGTTGGTGAGATGAGGCACCAGAGGTTGGGAGCATGGGCTCTGGGGCATGACTGCCTCAGTTAGAATCCTAGCTCTGTGTTCTTGGACCAGTCACTTAACCTCTCTGTGCCCCAGTTCCATCAAAATGGGGATAATAATAATTCCTATCTCACAGGGGGTTGTGAGAAGCAAATGGTCTAATATGCATCACTTTGAACCCAATGTTAGCTGTTATTTTTGCGATTAACGACAGCCCGGATTTGCAGCTACGGTGTGGAGTTAAAGGGACCCGGAGAGCCTGAGCCCAGAGAACTCAGGGATTCTGCGTCAGGGCCAATTTTATTCAAGTCTGAAAGGACAGGATGACCCCAGCTGACCAGCCAGATCCCTGTGGTGACTGGGATTTGGCTCCAACCTCCCCAGCCCGAGTCTTCTTTTCAAACATGATGGAGCCCCAAACTACCACGTGGAGCGTGGATGAGAGGGCTTTGCTACTCTGGCTGGGAGGGAGCCAGGCTTCTCCTCCTCATGCAACTACCCAGGGACTCCTCCATAAAAGGGAATATTTGTAAAGTGCTTTACAGACCACAAAGCCCCCATACGGCCATTATCTGATTTGATTATCACAACACTGACCCTTTTAGAGTGAGAACAAGAGTGGGAAAGAATGAGAGAGAGAGAGGAGAAAAAAGGAGGAGTAAGCAAAGCTGAAATGCTGAGACAGGTTCTTCTTATTTTTATTTTATCTGTTTTTGGTTTTACTAAGAGCCTGAGTCTTTTGGACACAGATAGCTCTGTGCTTCCTGCACCACCAGCCAGCAGTCAGGTGGGAGAAGCACGCCTCCTTATGCTCAGACTAGGGACAGCCATGGACTCAGTTCCCAGCAGAGACAGGTGGCCCCAGGGGCGCTCGCTGCCCTGACCCTGAACAACACAGAGATGCAGATGTGAGGCCCAGGTCTTGGCCAAGAGTGGGCCTGAGGGGCCCTGCCTGGCCTCAGCTAGGTTAGCCGTGATGGCAACAGCCACAGGGAGCTGACCATGCCTTCTTCTCAGAGGTTATTGAATAATCACTTTCTGAGGCAGATGTTAATCTTGTGCCCATTTTACGGATGAGGAAACTGAATCTCAGAGAAGTTCGCACCTGTTAGTAAAGCATCAGAGCCAGGTCTGCCCGACCTCAACATGTAACGCCTAGCCTGCACTCAGTGAAGAAGATGCTTAGGGAAGCACAGGTTACAGGAAAGGATTATGGAAAACGACTCATTTGCCATCAATCAGACCAAAAGAGCAAGAGAAAGAGATACATTTAAAAACACTCCAAAATTTGCCAGTTGCTTGGGTTTATCCTGTTTTAAACAGTAACTGAAACGAAGCCTGAAAGACTATATCCCCAAAAGGAGAAACCATGTTCTGATTATTCAGGGATCTCGCAGAAGCCAAGGACTGTTGTTCGGCGGGGGAGCAGTTTTCAGACTCCCAAATGTCGGGCGTCAAGCTGAGGAGGTGAAGGGGAGAGAGAGGCAGAGCGGGACGATAGAGGGTGGGGGCCGGCTGTGCAGACCCCCAGATAACTCTTCCCGAGGGGCCAACGCCAGACTCCCCCCATCCGCCTCCTCCCAAGCTGTCCTGCGGCCCAATTAAGTGCTTTAAGTGGCGGCTCTGAAAAAGGCTATTTCCCGCCAAGGCTATAAAGTGGAGAAATGGAGAGGCCGTATTCACGGCAAAGAATCAAATGTGCAGAGCCTTCCACGGAATTTATAAGTCAGTTGCCAGGAACATTAAAATGCCTCTTGCTGCACTTAATCTATGGCTTCCTTTCTTCTCTTCCTCCAAATACCAAACACTTCGTTCTTTTTTACGGGCTCTGGTGGCCTGGTCGATGAAGTCTGTTCCTATTTCACAGTAAATATATGTGTATTCTCTTCTCTGACTGTACTTGACTGCAAAACAAACAATGAAGCGTGCTCACTCCGGTTCTCCAAAAAAATAAGAGGGCAGGCGGTTTTGCTTGTCTTGGGCTGGGCTCTTCCCGGGAGCAGGAAGCATGGCTGGACTGAGCACAGTGCTGTCTGTAGCACCCACAGGATCGCTCGACAGAGTGGTCAAGGCTGGCCCCATAAAGACAGGTCCACCAATTCGTACTCTACGGTCTCCCTCAGACGGTTGTATCAACGCAAGCAGTGCTCACATAGGCCCTCCCTGGGCCAAGCACTGTTCTAAGCCCATCACATTAACTGACTCAGTTTAATCCTCCCAATAACCCCAGTCCTGTTATGACCCGCATATTATACACGAGGAAATGGAGGGACAGAGAAATTAGCTTTCTAATTTAGCCCTTTTCAGCAGGGCTCATCAATGCCATGCCCCACGGTCCTCTGCAGGTGAATTTCCCCATTTACCATATTTCTGGGAGCTTCAGGAATGCTGCTTGTAATGAGAGGACAGAGCTGGTGCAAGCTACCAATCTGCTTATCCCCCAAACGTCTGTTTGCTGGGGTGGTATGTTGTGGGCTGTTTTTGTAATGGAGGAATCTCCACCCTTTAAAACACCTTTGATCAAGTCATAGGTGAGGCTTCTGCTGGGTTGGGAGGGTTTCAAGCACCGACAGCTGAGGCAAGCTCTGCCCGTCCCCAACTCCCTGGAGAGCTGCCCTGGGGAAAAGCCTGCGCCTGGGGATCCAGACGAGAGGGATTTCCCCCTCAGGCTTTGGGGAAGCTTGGTTGGGAGAAGAGGAGCTGAGGTGGCCTGAACACAGAGCGGGGGCTGAGGTACCTCTCTGAGAGGGCTGTGACACATGTGGGGTGATGAAGACGTGCTTCAGATCGTGGACACCCGGCAACACCCCAGCTGGTGAATGCAGCGTCCCTGCCGGAATGTCAGTTTGTCTTCCTTGAAAGGTCCTCTGCGTGTCCTGGAGAACATGTGTGTGTGTGGTCCTCGCCAGACATCCAGACACTGCTGGGGTTCCCTCTCTCTCCCGTACCTCCCTGAAATCGGTGCAGGTGGGGATCTTTTTTTGTTGTTTTTCTTTTTGCGGTACGCGGGCCTCTCACTGCTGTGGCCTCTCCCGCTGCAGAGCACAGGCTCTGGACGCGCAGGCCCAGTGGCCATGGCTCACGGGCCCAGCCGCTCCGCGGCATGCGGGATCCCCCTGGACCGGGGCACGAACCCGTGTCCCCTGCATCAGCAGGCGGACTCTCAACCACTGCGCCACCAGGGAAGCCCCAGGTGGGGATCTTGATAGCTCCCTTCTGTCCCACACCCTCACCCACACCCACACGCCTCCCCAGGCTCTTGGACTATCAAGCCAAGTGTCCAGAAGGGGCAGTGGGCAGTCCTGGTCAGCACCCCTAGTGGGGTTGCCTGACCTCTCTGAGCTGGGTTGGAGTTGGCACCCGGGCTCCCCTCATCTCCTAAAGGCGGAGCCATGAGACCCAAGAGAAATGTCACCAGGAGATGGCAGGAAGTATTCCGTGTGGCCAGTGAGGGAGGCGTGGTGTAGAGCCCCGTTAGGAGCTCTCATGACCTCACCTGTAGGGCCTCTTCCTGCCCTGAAATCCCACGATCCTAAGTGGGAATCTAAGGGGAAATGTAGATTAAAGACGGCAGCTTAGTGAGCTGGATGACGACCTCTAACTAAACAGCTGAGTTGTAAGGAAAAAAGGAAAGTAGTCAAGCCTGGAGCCAGGGTGGTTTCACCAGAAACAAATCACGCTGAAGAATTTCCCTGGGAGAATAAGCAGCCCACTGTAGCGTGAAAACATGTAAAATGATCGCAGTTGGACACTTCCCAGTTTTGGGGCACTTCCTTTTACCGCTATCTCTTTCCCCCTCTCCTCTCACAAGAGTCCTGGGAAGTAGATCCAGGGTTATAACACCCCCATTTTACAGCTGAGAACACTGAGAGAGGGGATGGGATTTGCCCAGGCTCACACAGCCGAGTGGTGGGGTGTAGACACAAACTCTGCTCTTCCGTCTCTGCTTCCGGGCCCTTTCCATGACCCTGCATAGCACATCTTGGTTTTAGCAAAACGTGTGACAATTTGTACCATATCCTTGAGGACCAATTAGAGAAGTGTCACCAGTGTGATGGGAAGTGTTGTGGCTTGAACATCACGTCCCTTGGCTCTTTTTTTTTTTTGTGGTACGCGGGCCTCTCACTGTTGTGGCCTCTCCCGTTGCGGAGCACAGGCTCCGGACGCGCAGGCTCAGCGGCCATGGCTCACGGGCCCAGCCGCTCCGCGGCATGTGGGATCTTCCCGGACCGGGGCACGAACCCGTGTCCCCTGCATTGGCAGGCAGACTCCCAACCACTGCGCCACCAGGGAAGGCCTCCCTTGGTTCTTCAGTGGCTGAGTGTGGGGACCTGGAGCATACCCACCACAGGCCTTCTGTACAGGGACCACGTCCATGAGACAGAGCAGGGATTACCAGGCCTCTTGATGCCACCGTGCTGGGAGGGGCAGCTACCAAGAATACTAGCTGCAAGATCATGGGCAAGTTATGCAATCTCTCAGTGCCCCTCCTGTGAAATGAAGATCACAACAGTGTCCATGTCATAGGACTCCTGGTAGAAAGCACTTACGATGGCAGCCAGCACACAGCTCACGCACTGAGTCCTTTCCATGGTTGTTACTGTTCTGTGGCCCAAAAGGTAGAGAGGAGCTCAACGTTATTACTTATAAGGAATCAGATTTGTAGTCTGTGTAGGTGAGAACTGTTCACCACCCTCTCCTACTGAACACCTTTCAATTCCACGTTATTGCCCTTAGGAGAAAGACAGACATCCTTAACGTGGCCTCTGTGGCTCTGCTCACGTGGCCTTTGACTTGTGGCAGACTCATCTTGCATCCCGGCTTCCATTGCTCACTGGGCTCCATCTGGACCAACCTTCTAAAATGTCTTGTATGCACAATGCCCCCTGCCTCAAGCCTCAGGGCCTTTGCACGTGCATTTCTCCTGCCGGGAACACTCTTCTCTCCTTTTTCTGGCCAATCTCTACTGATTCTTCAGATTTTAGCTTAAGAATCATTTCCTCAGGCAAACCTTTCCAGATCCTCCAAGCAAAGTCTGTCCTCCTTATTACACACTCTCACGGAACTCTATTCTCCTCTGTAACAATTATCACAGTAGTAATTTTTAATACAATTATTTAATTTAATGTCTCTCTCTCATGAGAGCAGGTGCAATCTTTATTTTACTCTTTGCTGTATCTGCAGCTCCTAGCACAGTGCCTGGAACATGGCAGACACTCAGGAAACATTTGTGGGTTGAATGGATGTACTTTCTCACTGCCGTAGCTGCACAGGGCTGCCTTTGGGGACCGTGAGATCCATCAGTGGAGGTGTGGGACCAAAGCCGGGGACACCAAGGGCTGAAGAAGCCCTGAGGTGAGCTGAGACCTCCCTGCTTCCTCCAGGGAGAACTCATTGCCTTGTGATGTAAAAATCCACCAACCTGTAAGCTCTGAGGCTGCCGAATTTGCAAGACACCAGCTGAGATGGATGGGGTGGGGGGGCTGGCGCTGAGATTTGATGATTTATGCAGGGAGGGGTGTAAGCTCTTTGGGAAAAGGGAAGGGGTGGACACACTCTAGTGGGGAGGGGTAAAGGAAGATGGTCCCAATGGGGCCGACACGCAGGCCTGACTTAGCAGCTGCTGGGTGGGACATCCCTGGGTTTCCACCAGTCTGAGACCCTTCCCTCTCCCCGCCACTGGCCTCTGAACCCTGCTCTTGTGAGGTCTTGGAACAATCTCCCAATCCTCACAGTAAAATATTCACAGGGGCACAAGGCAAGGAAGGAGACTGAGGCAGTGTCTGGAGAGGTGTGGTGGGGTCTCCTGGCCGAGGGCTTGGGGAATGTCCTCACTGGACAGGGGGGAGCAGGGTCTCTCCTCCGGAGCTGCAAGAGGGTCACTGCTTGGGCATAGCCAAACTCCCCAGCTCAGGCACACATGTTTAGCACTCCACCAACATGTTGCTTCTGGGGACTCTCACATACTTATTTATTTCTGTACTAGCTCAGCCTCAACCCTAACCCTTCCATGGCATGGGTACTAGAACCCCAGTCCCCTCCGCTGCCCCACTCCTGCAGCCCAGGCAGAGTTCTGAGTCTGGGATCGCACTTCTCACCCTGGGGCCTGGAATCGTATTCCAGATCAGGATGATTTTCTACCTCACCAACAAACAAATCCCACTTTGGAGCGCCTCGTTATTTTTGAGTCTTCTGTGCTCGATCTTATCCCTTCATTTCCAGGAATTGCATTGACACCCGAGGCTCTTGCAAGCAGCAGTTTACTAGAACAAAACCGAATCTCTAGTCAGATTCAAAAAGCAATGAAATAAATAGAACTGCATTTTTCATTCGATGTCAGGACGGTAGAGACACACCCATGCACGGGCTTGAAAGCACCTTGTTTGCTGTCCTTTTAAAGAGAGTCCGCTGATCAATCAATCAGCTGCTTTCATTTAAACCCGGGAGCACAGGGGAAAATACAGAGAACACAAGCTGCTTTTCTCCTTCCAGGAGTCTCTGAAACCAGCTGTTCCTATTTCTTAAATCTGCAGAACCCCACTCCCATCCTCTGAACCTTTCTCCTACTACTTTTCCTCAGGAAATTTTCAGCAGGGAAGGAGCATCTGGAAACACAGGTTTCCATGGAGAAAACAGCAGACTGGGCTTTGTTCCTATCTGCAGCTGATGGAGACAGCCCTTGTGAAGGTGGCAGGGAGGCACTGTTGGGGTCACCAGGTGGCAGGAGCTGCCCTCCAGCTCATTCTCTTTATGCTGCACTGTCCCGCACGCCGACTTTCCCCAGACCTGGCTTGATTTTAGCAGGACACAGAGAGCTGGTCCCGGAGCATTCCATTTCCAGTATCTCCGGCCTCTGCTCCATCCCACGCTGTACTGCCTCCCTCTACATGACCAGGCATATGACTTCAGCTCTGTCCATTTACGGCTCTGGGGTGACCTGTCAGTAGGACTGAGATGACCATTTCCTCATTTGGGACCCAGAGAAAGGGGACGGTGGACATTGTAGATAGTAGAGTCCAGCTCCCTCCTTTAGAGATGAAGACCCACAGGCCCAGAGAGACTCATAGCTGGCCCAGGGTCACACAGCAAGTGAGACACTGCATCTCCCGGCCCCGGTTTGGGGCTCTGTCCATTGATCCATGGAGCTCAAGATTTGAGTCGGCCCTTCCTAGCCATGTCCTTGGTAGGGGAGGTGGAGTGAGATGGTTGGCAGAGCTGAGCTCTGTGGCAGAATGACAAATGGCCCCCTTGCATTGCTAGGAAGTGGGTTCTGGGGACAAGGGCAGACAACGGGGCCGTTTATCTACCTCCCAGTCAGCCATCAGCCAGCAGTGGAGGGGAGTAAGAGAGAGCAGGGTGGTGTAAAGGCTATAGGCTCTCCAGCTCATTACGGGCAGAGACAGCCATCGGGGGGGGGGGGGGGGGGCGGGGTGGACCAGTGCTTCAGACGTGAGGTCTGTCTGTCCTAAAGGTCAGGGCTAGGCCAAGAACACCCTTTTAATTTAAACTGCATTTAAAATCAGAGCTTTAAAATTTATGTTAATTGCAACTCTGAGCCTTGAAATTTCATGCGTATATGTATAAAATATATATAATTTTTTAATTGTATAGGGTACAGCCTGTGGCAAGATAGGAATTCTCAAACATAGGTGATGAAAGAATAATTTTTTAGAGGACATTTGGCAAGTGTCTATGAAAGCCTTAAAATATTTATACTCTTTGTCTTAGGAATTCCATTTCTAGAAATACATCCTGAGAAAATGATCATAGATAGAGATGAAGATGTTTATAGCAGCATTAAATTAGATTCAATCTTAATACTTGGCCATTAAAATACAACGGTAAACTATGGTATATCCATTTGGTAAGTTATTTTGAATCATTTTTAAATGATATAAAGAATTCTAATGATGTAAGAACTGCTTATGATACAATGTCAAATGAAGAAAGCCGAGCATTGCGGTGTAAGCCCTGACTGATCTGATGTTTTTTTAAATTTTTTGTAATACAAGTGCCTGACTTAAGCTTTGATTGTGGAGGCATCCATTTAAAGAGGCATCCACTTCAAAGCTGGCTATGGAGAATAAACACCTGCCAGGCCCCCTGCCCCCATGGAAACTCCTTTGTTTTAGAGATCTTGGTTGATTTCGATAACTGACCGTTTGGAATGCTGCTTTTTTTCTCTTCTCACTTCAAATTCCCACTCTTCTGATTTAAATTCACCAATGAAGAGTGAGCCAAAGAAATCCTAGGCCCCCACCCTTAACCCCAATAAAGGCAGAAGCCCAGACTCGCAGGGAGAGAGAGAGGCCCTCTCTCTCTCTCTCTCTCTCTCTCTCTCTCTCTCTCTGCGATCTTCTTCTGTGGCCCCAGGTAGGCTGTGTAATTTCCAGGTCTTACAAGTAATAAACTTTTTTTTTTCAAAGTTTCCTGATGGTTATTGCCGAAGAGTGTCTTGCAATCATAGTAAGAACCACAAGGGCTGGTCCAGCAACAACATTGGTTATTGATAGGTTAAGACCACACAAAATAGGCAGGCAACTGTCTATCTATCTATCTATCTATCTATCCATCTATCATCTATCTTTTCAGTCCTTTTTTTGGCTTGAGGGGTCTTGGTTTCCCGACCAGGGATCGAATCTGTGCCCCCTGCAGTGGAAGCGTGGAGTCCTACCCACTGGACGGTCAGGGAGTTCCCTCTTTCGGCCTCTTTTAAAAATCTCTACATAATCTTAGAAAGATGGGCAAGAAGGAGCCAGGCCAGATGTTTACAGCAGTTTTTCTCTGGAAGGAGGGGATTTGGGATGATTTTAAACACTTTCCTAAATTTTTTATGCTGGTCTTAACGTCCCCAAGTTTGTGCGCCCGGTGCACAGTTAGGCCAAACAAACTGAAACTTCAGAGTTTGGAGCAGAGAAAGGTTTGTTGCAGGGCCAAGCAAGGAGAGGGGTGGCTTGTGCCCCCGCACTTCCCAACCCCAAACTCCCTGAAGAGTTTCAGCAAAGCATTTTTTAAATTAATTTTTATTGGAATATAGTTTCTTTTTAACCTCTTTATTGGAGAATAATTGCTTTACAATGGTGTGTTAGTTTCTGCTTTCTAACAAAGTGAATCAGCTATACATATACATATATCCCCATATCTCCTCCCTTTTGCATCTCCCTCCCACCCTCCCTATCCCACCCCTCTAGGTGGTCACAAAGCACCGAGCTGATCTCCCTGTGCTATGCGGCTGCTTCCCACTAGCTACCTATTTTACGTTTGCTAGTGTATATATGTCCATGCCACTCTCTCACTTCGTCCCAGCTTACCACCACCCTGTGTCCTCAAGTATCGGAGTATAGTTGCTTTACAATGTTTTGTTAGTTTCTGCTGTACAGCAAAGTGAATCAGCCATATGTCTACACACTTGCCCTCTTTTTTGGATTTCCTTCCCATTAAGGTCACCACAGAGCATTGAGTAGAGTTCCCTGTGCTATACAGCAGGTTCTCATTAGTTATCTATTTTATACGTAGTAGTGTATACGTGTCAATCCCAATCTCCCAGTTCATACCACCCTCCCCGCTTCTCTACATCTGTGTCTCTATTTCTTAGCAAAGCATTTTTAAAGGCCAGGTGAGGGAAGGGTGTTGCAGGGTATGTGATCAGCTCAGGTGCAGTTCTCTGACTGGTTGGTGGCGAGGTAACAGGGTGGTGTCACAGGGGTTAATGATATCAGTCCTTAGGCTCCAGGAGGCCTGAGGACTGTGTGCTCATGGTCATCAAGTAGCTAACATCTTCCGTTTGGTGGTGATGGTGGGGGTTTGCATCTGTAAAACAACTCAGGTGATGTGCATTATTACTATTTTTAAAAAATTTTTATTGGAGTATAGTTGATTTACAGTGTTGTGTTAGTTTCAGGTGTACAGCAAAGTGAATCAGTTATACATATACATATTTCCACTCTTTTCCAGATTCTTTTCCCACAGAGACCATTACAGAGTATTGAGTAGAGTTCCCTGTGCTGTACTTATTGGTTATCTATTTTATATAGAGTAGTGTGTATACGTCAATCTCAGTCTTCCAGTTTATCCCTCCCCCCCTTATTCCCGGTAACTGTAAGTTTGTTTTCTACATCTGTAACTCTATTTCGGTTTTGTAGATAAGTTCATTTGTATCCTTTCAGGTAATGTGCATTAGATACAGTTATCTAGGTACTTCAGAGAGGAGGTAAAGCAGAGGATGTGGGGAAGGGCCTGCCCCAGGAGGGCCCCATGGGGTCCTGCTGGGTTACAGTCTTGTGTTACTACTGTTATTCTCTTTTGGTGTAAACATGTAGCAGAGGTTGCAGCTGGGCTGGGCCTGAGGTTTGGGTATCTCTGATGGATGGAGATAAATGACAACCTCTTTCCGCCTCTCCCAGGTATCAGTTTACCTCCACTGATCTCCAGGAGGCCTGCGGTCCTTTGACTTGCGTTCACATACGGAGTATTGGGACCCCAACACACCGTCTTCCCCCAGATGGCAAGAGGCCCCAGGAGAAGTCTAGCAGAGTGAACGATTCTCAGCAAGAGGGAGGATGTCCTGAAAAACAGTGTGGTGGCTGTTACGTGAAAGTGCGCCCTCCCCTGCCCCTGTTGACCCAGTCACCATGGCAATTTGTGGGCACACTGGGAAGAAAGATGCTATTGTCAGGAAGTGTGGTAACTCCCAGGGCCCCAAGTAGCCCAGCTATGGAGCCTCTTTGGGTGTACGAGGGTCAGTGGAGGGAGAGCGTGTCTTAGCCACTCTGCAGTGGTGACGATGAAGCAAGAACGGAGGGGCCTCAGGGGGCACCTGGGTCGGGGGGAAGGGGAGGAGTGGGAAGCAGACGGCTCAATGGTGCCTGCAGAGAGGGTGGGAAGAGCAGGGCCCTGAGCTGGAGACCAGGATCCAGTGCAGGAAAGACTGTGAGAGCGAGATGGAGGGAGGGAACTTGGGAAGAGGTCTTGGAGCGTGACGCTGTGCCCAGGGAGGGGAGCACGCAGAGGGGGTGCCCAGCCGGCCATGACCTGTCTTTGTCTAGTGAAAGGATCAGACTAGAGCAGGAGTTACGAGTTCAATGTGCAGACATATTTGATGGGGTCCAAAAAATTTGATACCTTTAGGCAGGTCCTACCCTCTAGTTGCCACACCCCCCCTCCCTCCCTGCCATCTCCCACCTGCCCACTTCACTTATTTACATCGCCTGCCGGAGCCCGGAAGCCACCTGAGTTTGCAGCCCCTGGGTGGGTGCTACCTAAGGATCCAGCCAGCTGTCATATTACAAAGTGCTTTCATAGCCCTTGTCTCTCTCCTGTTCCCCATCCCACCCCCTCACACCTGAGCTCCACTGAGAACCACTCGCCATCCTCCCAACATGCCTGCTTCACGCTCCCCTTTCCTAAGGCTGCTCCACCGGCGACCTCTGGCTTGTCTTCCGAGTCTCTGCTCAGGGTTCCTCAGCCTCATGGTGACTTTCCTGACCCCCTCCACATGGTGCGAGCACTCCCGTGTCCCACTTTGGGCACTTTTGTTCTTGTCTCCCTCCTCCGCCAGCCTTGGAGCAATGCATGGCCCACGCTCAGTGCTGTTGGAGTGAAGGTATTATATCCCATGATGCTGCTGAGAAATCACCAGCTCAGAGAGGCTCAGGGAGTCCTCCGAGGTCACACAGCTCATAAGAGAAGTAGAGCTGGCACCAGAACTCAGGTCTTCTTCCTTCAGATGTCCACTGTTCTTTCTTTGCACCAGTTATCATAACTGATAGGGAAAAACCAGGATGTTTAAATTACTTGAAAGGGACAGGGCAATAAATTACCGATGGCAAATAATGGAGAAGGCTGATAGATTTTTTTTTCCATAGAGATGACTGAGACGGTGCTATTCAGAAAACGCATCTGTGTTAGTTCTTCTCCCTGAAAGTTGACTTCCTCCCTTGAGCATCCTCTTCTGCACCAGGAACGTCCCCTGTTGAGTAAGGAGTTGAGCTGAGGGCACTGGCATTGCTCTGTGTCAGGGCTGGGGGAGGGATTCTAGCTTAGTTGTGTGGGCGCAGACCCTGACTGTATGGCTCTAATCCTAGCTCTGCTGTGGGTTTGACAAATGACTTAACCGTTCTGTGCCTCAGTTTCTTTATTTGTAAGATGCACATGACGATAGTTCCGGGTCTCGTGGGGTCGTTGTGAGAGTTAAATGGGTTAATCTATATAAAGTGCTTAGAATAGCCCCTGACACATGGCAATCCCTTAATAAGTGCTTGTGCCATTGTTCCTGTCCTTTTGTCCTGAGATGTGGGTGAAAGGGCACAGCACCGGGACTCAGGAGACCTGGCTCCTGAACTGGCTCTGCCCACAGCTGCCCCTTCCTCTTTCTGCACCTGACTCCCCATGGGGTGGGGGGCGAGATGGATGGGATCCGGGTTCTCGGGGACTCTTCCAGTGCGTTCGCCCATGGTTCTCTTCTTGCTGCTTTTGTGACTGCTTTGGGGCTAAGCTTCTTATGAGGATGGAGGAATGAGGGAAGTTGAGGGTCACCCCCACCCACCTTGCATTTCTTCTTGATGAGCCCCAGCTCTCTCTGTGGGTGTGGAGCCGCCTGGGCCCCGTCTGGCATGGGTGCTGGTACCCATCCTGTTCTCCAGGCACCAACTCATCTCCGGTGAGCGAGTGTTTGACCACGTGCCAACTGTTCTGACCACGTGCCAACTCTGGGCCAGGCCCGTCTCCTGGGCGTGCTTGGAGGTGAATTGGGCCAGGCTCCTGTCCTCAGGGAACTCCAAGGCAGTTTATACTTCAGGGCACTAAATGCAGTGTGGGCCAGGCACGGGGTAAGGGTGGGGGGACATGTGGCCCCAGCTGGGGGTGGTGGTCGGGGAGACGTTCGGAGGTTGTGGCACCGAATTCTGCCCGTCCAATAGAAGGCAGTTGGAAGAGGGGAAGGGATGAGCGTCCCAGGAATGGAACTGTGCGGAATGAGCTGGAAGCGTCCAGCTGTCCATTGGGCGGGGTGCAAAGTGCCCTGATCACCACCTCCCAGGTAGGGAGGATGGCTCCAGGGGAGGGAGTTAACCTGGCCAGGACCCATTGGTCAGGCTGGGGCGAGGGAGGTGGGAAGCTGAGCCCATGCCTCTCTGGTCTGAAGCCCTGTCCAGCCTGTCTTAGAAAACCAAAGGCAATCATGTTCAGTATCCCCTCCCTGGGGTGGGCTTAAAAGAGGCATTAAGCATCTTATTCCCAAAGCCCTGGAATGTCAATGACGAGAGTCCCCGTGGGGCTGCTGTGTGTTGCCCCCTCCATACCAGACACCTGGACTTGGTATTGCCCAAAGGAGGCTCCATAGGCTCAGCTTTTTCAGCTGCAAAGCCAGTGGGGGCCCGGGAGGCCGGCTGGGCCCGTGCAGAGAGCTATCTTTGCAGATCCTGGGCCTGCGAGCTGCCCCGCTCTGAGCAGAGCAAGGGGGGACGAGGCCCTGCATTTCTGAGCCTTGAGATTTCCTACCATCTGCTTAGTCGGACCTCCTGTTTAAATTCTCCACTTGTCTCGGCTTCCACAAAATAATTAGCATCCATTTGTTCCTAGAGCTCGCTTGGCGACATTAGTCATTGTAGGAGCTTTCAGCGCCGCTCACAGAAATTTCCTTTTGATGCAAAGTTGAAAATGGCTTTCGTGGGACTCTTCAGTCCCCCCGCCACTTCTGCTCTCTCACCAGCATCTGGTGCCTCTGTTTGTTGCCATCTGAGTGATGACGACAGGGAGAGGCGGGCACTGTGGTGAGAAGGGATGCTGTCCCCCGGGGGCCCTGTGGGGAAGCAGACTCACTCGAGGTGGTGGGGGGAACCTGCCAGGAGTGGGAGGGGGCCGGAGCTTCGGTAAGGGAGCAATTTACGTGCTGGGTTGCGGAGGAGCTCAGTCCAGCTCAGGCACGCGATCTGCTGCAGAACACCTCTCAGACGTATTTGCTGTACAAAAGGTGAGAGAGTGGCATGGACATATATACACTAGCAAACATAAAATAGGTAGCTAGTGGGAAGCAGCCACATAGCACAGGGAGATCAGCTAGGTGCTTTGTGACCACCTAGAGGGGTGGGATAGGGAGGGTGGGAGGGAGGGAGACGCAAGAGAGAAGAGATATGGGAACATATGTATATGTATAACTGATTCACTTTGTTATAAGGCAGAAACTAACACACCATTGTAAAGCAATTATACTCCAATAAAGATGAAAAAAAAAAAAGAAAGAAAAAGGCAGAGCAACCTGCTCCCTGCCCGAGTGGCTCAAGGTCCTTTGGCTTTTCTTGAGAGCGGTCGGCCGCCTTCCGTTTCTGAGAAGTCAGCTACTCTAGCGTGGGTTAATTTCTATATTCCTGGGCCAGTGTCCTGGCTCTCCTGTGGGCACTGAACCCTGGGCAAGTAAGTCCCCGAAATCAGGCCTCACTCTCTCTGGACTGCAAAGCCCACTCATATACATGGTTTTCTTTGATTCCTCAAACAACCTGTCAGGTGGGCATTAAGATCCCATCTGAGACAGAGAGATGGAGAGAGCTGCTTTGTGATTCCGGGCCTCTCTTTCCCCATCTGTAAAATGGCCAGGTTGGGCAAGATGCTCTCCAAGGGGCTGTCCACATTCAGCCTCTCCCACGTGGTGTGCATTGGGACTGAAGGGTTTCGTCCTGTGTGGGTCCACAGGATGGACCCTTCACTGGATAGCGCTGGTGGGCACTGGACCACAGCAAGCGGCAAGGCATGGTGGGATGCTTTGGCTTCAATCCCTGGCTCGATCCGTTTTTAGCTGTCTGGCCCCGGGTAAGTCACTTGATTTGACTGGCTCTCAGCTTCCTTCTCATCCACCAAGTGGGGGGTCACAATCCCTTTTCTGCCTGCCTCACTCTAGCGTGAGCATCAGATTGATATGAGAATGCCTTGTGGACTAGACAGATGTAAAGGTGGTGTTAGTTTCTTCTGTGGAAACAATACACGCAAATTGTACAAAATTTAAACATTGTGAAAGGATGATGAAAGATAAGCTTCACCCTCATCCTGATTCTTAGTTTCCCAGTTCTGCTCCCTGGGAACCCATTCTCTCTCTCTCTCCCTCTTTTTTTTTTTTTTTTTTTTGGCCCTGCCACGCAGCATGCGGGATCTTAGTTCCTCAACCAGGGATCGAACCCTTGCCCCTACAGTGGAAGCATGGAGTCTTAACCGCTGGACCACCAGGGAGGTCCCAACCCATTCTTAATTTCTTGTGTGCTCTTCCTTAGAGATTCTCTACATGTCAAGTGTATAAACATGTATCTCATATGTAGAGGATTTTTAGGATTTTAAGGAATATTTGTCCCTAAATATTCCCTCCCCTCCTCCTCCCAGGAGCATACTTCCTGGCCCTATTGATGTTGGGCTTGGCCATGACTTGCTCAGGCTAGTGGCATGTTAGTAGGTGTGACATGAGTAAAGATTTGAAATACACTTACTTGGTGGAGCTCTCCTCTTGTGCTTCTGTTCTGACCATGAGAGAAACACACCCCAAGTAGATGGTTGGTCTTAGAAGAATGAGAAACATGTCGCTCACAGCTGTTCCAGCCTCTCCTCAGGCTCCCAGTTTGAAGAAGTAAAGTTGCTCCAACTGACTGCACACCTTTGAGGCTGATAATAAATGCTTATTGTTGTATGGCACTGAGTTTGGGAGTTGTTTGTTATGCAGCAATAGCTGACTGATACAATGTATATGTCTACTTAAAAAAACCCAAATCAAGGGTATATATATATATATATATATGTGTGTGTGTGTGTGTGTGTATATATTCACACACATTATTAAGGACCTTGCTTTCTTCCAACATAATATATGTTGGAAGAAATATGTGTTGGAAGTTATTCTATATTGAGACATGTTCATGTCTCCCATTCTTTGCAATGGCTGTATAATATTCTATTGTCCATTGTGGAGCACGTTCCTTACTGATGGACATTTAGGTTGTTTCTGTCTTTTCCTATTACCAAAAATACTGTAACAACTCACAATTATATTTGTAGGACAAATACCTAGAAGGAGAAATTACTAGATCAAAGGATATGTTCAAAGAAATTGAACCAGTTTTTGCTCCTACCATCAGTATATGACAGCTGCTATTTCCCCACACCAGGGATAATATTGGGAGGATGACTCTTTACCCCAGCAGTAAGCCTTTTGACTTTCCATCTACAGCCCCATGGTCTTCAAACCTCACCACAAGGTTTCAAAAAAGCAGTGTTTTCCCAAAGTGGTATATGATTTTAGGTGACACCAGAGATAATTTTTCAAAGGTGCACAGGGCTTCCCTGGTGGCGCAGTGGTTGAGAGTCCGCCTGCCGATGCCGGGGACACGGGTTCGTACCCTGGTCCGGGAGGATCCTACATGCCGCGGAGCGGCTGGGCCCATGAGCTGTGGCCGCTGAGCCTGCGCGTTAGGAGCCTGTGCTCCGCAACGGGAGAGGCCACAACAGTGAGACGCCCGTGTACTGCAAAAAAATAAAAAATAAAAGGTGCACAGACCAGGCACTCACTAACACTGAATCATGTGGTAAGAAAACTTTTCCCTTTTCAAATCTCACTTCTCTGATTACATTAAGGGGATAGCCCCAGTTGGATGCTGATATATTTTAACACTATCTAATGGTTGCAAATTTCCCTTTTATCAAAGAGGGAAGAGGTCTTGAGCTCAGAGCCTTCAATGGGCAGCAGTACCCGACTTTCACTGTATTCATTTTTACCAGTTAATTTTATTGTGGCTAATGACCTCGTTTTTCATTTTGGGCAATGATAGCAAGTTTCCCTTGAGAAGAAAAACTTATTTCATGAACAAAAGAGCTACTTTTGAAAAGTTATAAAATATACATACAGGTGTATATGTAACTTATACAGTTTAAGAATAACAAAACCAAACCCATGCTCCTAAAACAGTATCTTGAAGCTACCTGTGGCACAGGACATTTTCTATCAGAAGGATGGTCACCGCTTCCCCCCACCCCTGAACCTCCAATGCAGGAATCACCGGGGCAGCACTTGTGTTTGTGCTGTGACAGCTTCTGGTTCCCCTGTCAATTGCACCAGCTTCTGATTTTAAAAAATGACAAAAGCAAACATTACTGACCACTCTTTGGTTTTTTTTGTACCAAGCCCCATACTGAGTACTTTACAAAGAGTGTCTCACTTGACTCTCACAGCAGCCGTGAGGTGGTAGTAACAAAAGAAAAAAATTCAGTACAAAATAAAAGTTTGTGGTCAGATTCTTTTTCTTTTTTTGGAACTGATTTTAGACTTACACAAGAGTGGTAAGGATAGTACGGAGCACCCCTGTATACCTTTCACCCAACTTCCCCTAATGCTAAAGTCTTATGAAACCATAGTACAATGATTGAAACCGGAAAATTAACATTGATTCGAAGCTATTGACTAATCTACAGATCTCATTCAAATTTTGCCAGTTTTCCCACTAAGATCCTTTCTCTGGTCCAGGATCTAATCCAGGATCCCACATTGCTTTCCGTAGTCCTATCTATCTAATCTACTTCAATCTGGGATAGCTCCTCAGGCTTTCTTTACCTTTTGTAATCTTGATACTTTTGCAAGAACTGGCCAGTTATTTTGTAGAATGTCTCTCAGTTTGGGTTTGCCTAATGTTTTCTCATGAATACCGCGGAAGTGATGTTTTGCCCCTACTCATTGCATTATACGAGGCGGTATCTGTTTTCAATGGTGTTTTATTTTTCAAAAATAATAGCAAGTGATATTAGTATGTCTAAACAGAGACTTCAAAGTTTCATTTTTTTTAATGGAAATATAGTTGTTGTACAATGTTGTGTCAATCTCTGCTGTACAGCAAAGTGACTCCGTTCTACACATGTATACATTTTTTAAAAATATTCTTTTCCGTGATGGTTTATCCCAGGAGATTGGATATAGTTCCCTGTGCTATACAGTAGGACCTTGCTGTTTCTCTATTCTAAATATAATAGCTTGCATCTACCAACCCCAAATTGCGTTATACCAGGAGGTATCTGATGTCCATATGTCTTGGGGACATATGTGTGGCTGAGGTTTGGGAAACCCTTCCACAGGCAGAGGTAGTTGGTGGCTGTCCCCTGGTGGCATTTGCGACGTGGATTCACGTCTGAACAACAGTTCCCCCATCCTGGCCTCCTGCAGAAGCCTGACCATCCTTGGCCCGTGTCATAAGTCATGGCCCAGCTCCATAGTGGCCCTTATGGGGCTTTTTGTTGGGGTGGTCGCCCCAACCCCAGGAAGCCAGTGTCTGCATCCCATCCCCCTGCCCCCACAGTTGATCCTGAATGGTGACTGGGCTAAGACTCTATTTAGCTTTGATTCCCGTGCTTTCTCAGAAACCCTCCCGCGAGTTCAGATGAACCGTGTGAGACAGCTCTTTGGATTTGATCTTCCGTCGGACGAAGCTTTTTAGGTTAGAAAATAAAGACGTCCCAAGCAGGTGGGAGCCATGATGCCCTCAACGGAGGCATCTCTGCAGTTTTTCCTTTCATCCCCCAAAGCGATTTTCCCAACTGATCTTGTTCACCATCTGTTGCCAAACTATTGCTTTGTTTGACTTTCTTTCCCTTCATGCTCAGGAAAATGTACTGTGAAATCACAACCTGTCTTCCCTCTGTGATCTGAAGAAACACTCTCTTTTGGCTTCTTTCCCACCTGGATTCTCCCTGGAGCTCGGGGGAAGCTGCTGGGGGCTTGGATCTGCTGCTGGCCCCTGGGCAGCCTGCATTGGTTCAGGTCTTGGATAATATTGTCCTGAGGAGAAAAGCCGATTACCCAAAGCTATGACTAATTAACTACCACAGAAGGCTGAATCTCAGAAGAAAATACCTGACTCTCCCCAGGGCCTGTTTAATGAGATGGTGGCTCCACAGGGAGGCCTTGGACAATTTCAAGGCCTGAAATGCATCCCACCACTCAACTCTCCCTGAATCTGGCTCCCCCCGAACATCACCTCTGCTTAACTTCTGTCTCATACACCGACTGGTTTCATATGCGGTCAAAGCTGACAGATGAAGATGAGAAATAAGTTCGCTACAATTTTTTTGTCAATATGAGTCATTCCCTCATTTTTCTCTCTTGTGTGCAAAGTCCTGGTTTAGGCACCAGAAAATGCGCAGGAGACTTTGAAGAGCCTCTATCAAGTAGAGGGAGGCAGGGAGGTCAAGTGGGCACAGTAGAAGATGACTGGCTGCTCCAGTAGAGTGATTGATTAACTCAACAACTATTTATTGAGTAATTACTATGTGCGGGGCATTGTAGTTGCTGCTGGGGAGACCGCAGTGAATGGGCCATAGATATGATTCCTGCCCTCTTGGGGCCTGGAGTTTCGTTCGGAATTCCAGATAACATCAATGAAGAAGGATGAGGTTTAAGACACATGCTATGGGAATGAGGAGGAAGAGACCTAACCCGGTGTGAGGGTGAAGAATAAACTTCCAGTCGGAACTTGGATGATGGGTAGGAATTATGCTAGAAGAGCCAGAGGTGGATGGGTAGGTGTGTTTCAGGCAGGAGCAACAGGCCACGCTGCTCAGAGATGAAGAAGCATGGTGCATGTGAGGAGCTGTTGGAAGGTCAAAGTGGAACCAAGAATTCAAGGAGAAGAGTGGAGAGAGGTGAGGCTGGGGAGGGACGCAGGGAGGGCCTTGTAAGCTCAGGGGTTTTGACTCTTTCTAAGAGCAATGGGGAATGATTTCAGGGTCTCATATGAGGGGGATGGGATCAGATTTTCATTTTAGAACTGTCAACCTGGCTGCATTGTGCAGGATGGAAAAGAGAAGGCAGGAAAGGGGGCAGGGAAAACAATAGGGCAGATGTTGCAGAAGACCTGGGAAGAGATGATGGTGGCTTGGACTTGTGGTGGCTTGGACTTGGGTGGGATGGAGAGAAATGAATGGATGGAGAAGAGGTCTTTAATACCACCCCAACCCCAGGAATAACAGCATGGGAAGTACACTGAGTCTGAGTCCTGCTAGGCCCTAAACTTTTTTTTTTTTTTAAATGGTCATATTTCTCTGTGAGGTCAGAATTTACTCTTCGTGGCAAAACCACTGTTATTGTTTAACACACAATGAGTTATAACCAATGGAGCGTGTGAGCAGAAGTGATGTAAGCTGCTTCCAGGACTGGTTTAAACACATCCCACATAACCCTATAGTCTATACCCAAGAGGGTGATTTTATAAGATGGAAAGAGCCTGGATCCCTGAGTCCCCACTTGGAGGAGAGCCCCAAGGACAACTTCCTAGCTTGCTTTGGCTAGAAACCAACCTGTATTTTGTAAAGTCACTGAGATTTTTTTAAAAATTCAAGTATAGTTTTACAATGCTGTGCTAGTTTCTGGTGTGCAGCAAAGTGACTCAGTTATATATATGTATACATATATATGTATACATGTATATATTCTTTTTCAGATTCTTTTCCATAATAGGTTGTCACAAGATATTGTATATAGTTCCCTGTGCTATACAGTAGGACCTTGTTTTTCTATCTGTTTTATATATGAGTGTGTACCTGCTAAACCCAAACTCCTGATTTATTCCTCCCCCACCTTTCCCCTTTGGTAACCGTAAGTTTTTTTTTTTTTCCTCTGTCTGTGAGTCTTTCTGTTTTGTAAATAAGTTCATTTGTATCATTTTTTAGATTCTACATATAAGTTATATCATATGATATTTGTCTTTCTCTGTTTGACTTACTTCACTTAGTATGATAATCTCTAGGTCCAACCATGTTACTGCAAAGGGCATTATTTCATTCTTTTTTATGGGTGAGTAATATTCCACTATATATATATGTGCCCCATCTTCTTTATCCATTCATCTGTCCATGGACATTTAGGTTGTTTCCGTGTCTTGGCTATTGTAAATAGTGCTGCTACGAACACTGGGATGCATGTATCTTTTCAAATGAGAGATTTATCCTTATATATGCCCAGGAGTGAGATATATGGTTCATACGGTAACTCTATTTTGAGGTTTTTAAGGAACCTTCATACTGTTTTCCATAATGGCTGCACCAATTTACATTTACCACCAACAGTGTAGGAGGGTTCCTTTTTCTCCACACCCTCTCCAGCTTTTGTTTTTTTTTTGTAGACTTTTTGATGATGTCCATTCTGACCAGTATGAGGTGATACCTCATTGTAGTTTTGATTTGCATTTCCCTAATAATTAGCCGTGTCGAGCATCTTTTCATGGAGTCACCGAGATTTTGAAGTTATTCATTACAGAAGCTGATGTTAATTCCCAGGCCAACCGTAAACCAGCTGGACTCATAGTTTTCAGCCAGGGAAGAGGGAAGGGTCACATTTCAGACACAGATGGAACAGGACTGGGATGTCAATGAGGTGGGGAAAGAAGTAAAGACAGTCATACAGATACGGAAATGTATATACACACAGAGATGCCAGGCGTGATCAACCAAGCTCCCTACACAGGTCTGGAAAATCACTTAGCAATCATGATAAAGATAATAATCAAATTGAAATCTCCTTGGTGTCAAGGACTGTACTAATACTTCATTAAACCCCATCCACCAGATGGATACTCTTATGATCCTTTTTTTTTTCACATGAGAAAACTGAGGCCTAGTGAGGGTGGGTAACTTTCCCGAGGCCATACAGGATTTGAGCCCAGGATCCTGACTCAGGAATCTGCCCTCTTAGCCACAACACAAAGACAAAGACACGACGACAGAGTGCTGGGGATGGGAACACGCACGCACACATGACAGAGACAGAGAGAGTCTTGACTGTCCTTGTCCCGAGTGTGAATACCATTCCATTTTTGGGAAAGAGATGGCCCGATTGCAGTGGTGACAAGAACAGAGTACTACTTTTAACAAAGACTTACTTTAATGAAATTCTCAGCTGGCTCAGGACATTTTGTTTCTCTCTGGATGACTTCCTGATGCTATCATTTTTGCATACCCTGTTTATGTCACCTGCTCTGTCTTTCCCTGGCCCATAAAGGTTTGTTTGATGTTCCTTAGATACAAATGCTCCTTCCCCGAATAGCAAATAGGAGGCACCCTTCAGAGGAATTTATGCTTTTCCTCTTGTTCTTCCAGTTTCTAAATGGGATACTTCCCTGGAAGGTGCTTCTTCTCTGTCCGGTCCTGAAATTTCTTAGCAAATGGGTTGTCTGCTGAGCACATGGGCTTGGTTTTCCAGACCCTGGGCTTAAGGTGTCACTCAGACTCTGACCTCTGAAGCACTGGGGTCCTCAGAGTGGAGAGGTCATTAGCAATGAGCAGCCCTGCCTTGGCATATTTGTGGGTGTGGGGAGTAGTTCCTATGGGTAGTGACTGGGCTAAGAGTTTCCAGGTTGGTCATGACTCTGAAGGTCACCTCTTCCAACGCCCGTCAGTTCCAGTCACTAATGCCGCAAAACCGAATGGTATAATGCAACCATTTTATTACGCTTAAAGATTCTGTGGGTCAGGAATTTGGACAGGACCCAGCAGGGATAGTGTATCTCTCCTCCACGATGTCTGGGGCCTCAGCCGGGCAGACTTGAAAGCTGGTGGAGGTAGGGGATTGCTACTTGATGGCTTTGGAGATGTCTTCATTCATATCTGAGGCTGACACAGGCCGTCATCTGAGCTGTGTGCCCGAGCACCTGTACTTGGCATCCCCATGTGGTTTTTCTACATAGGCTGCTTTGGGATTGCACACAGCACGGTGACTGCGTTCCAAGAGTAAGCATCCCAAGAGAGGCAAGGCAACGCGCGTGGCACTTTGTCATCTAGCCTTGGAGGTCACATAATGTTACTTCTATCGTGCTCCATTGGCTGAGGCAGTCACAAATGTCAATGGAGAAGAGGCGAGATTCCGGAAGAGGGTGTGGGGCAGCAGACATCATCTGAGCCAACTTTGGAAAATACAGTGTCACACCATTTTATATGTGAATCCCTTCCTTGTAGCTTATCCTATGTCCACGTGGCCTCCATGCCTCCGACGGGGAATTAACAACCGTGACCAGTTGCGGTTCTTTGATTTTAAGCAACAGAAGCCAATTCTGGGTAACTTAAGCTACAGGGGATTTACTGGCACAAGGTGGGGGGTATTGAAGGCTTGACATAAAGAAGCACCACTGCACCACCAGAGGCAGAAGAGCGGGAATGTCTTATCTAGGCTCTGTCTGGGGAAATACATGAATCCCAACTCACATGAGTCTCTTAGTCACTCTGTCCACAATTTAAGTAATGGGGAGGGAAGATCTGAACGGACTTGCTTGTGCCATGGACTGAACCACTTACTACCTGCTTAACTTTGAGCAAGGCACTTAGCTGTTTCGTGGCTCAGTTTCCTCACCCGTCAAACGAGGACACTAATAGTAGCTACTTCCTAGGGTATGTGAAATTAAATAAGATGCTGCTTACAAAGTGCTCAGCCCAAGGTCCAGCACATGATAAATGTTCAGTATTAACTAACGACAACTACTACTGTTATTACTGCAACAACTATTATTATCCATATTTTGGTTGGCTTACAGAGTTAGGCACAGAGTGGATACTCAGTCAATAGTATTGAATGAATGAACGAACAAAGAAACGAATGGCTCTGCTCTAATACATGGCAATCAGGTTATTCAAAGCCATCTTTGGACACTTTTTATAACTAGATCAGAACAAGAAAAATCAACCTACAGGAATCTCAGTGCATTTAAATACTGGATCCACCCTCCTTAATAACTGATTTCTACCTCTCCTGTCCTCATTCTGAAAAATAATCCCTGGGATTGCTCCTTGCCGGAGTCCTTGACAAATGCTGCAAACAGTAAACAAAGAACTCCGTCCCAGGGAGGTGAATAATCTACCAACAGGTTTGCATTCCACATCAATTCTTGTGTCATATTTGATTAATTTTATATCCAGCTTCATTACATCTCATCCCTCATTTCAAAGGTGTCCTTCAGACGGGACACTGAAGGAGGCAGAGAGGGGCGACTGAACAGGGAACAAACAGATGCAGAGAAGTCATGCACGCACCAAAGGAGGAGTGACTGAGAAATTTAGCACTCTCAGAGTCTCCCTGGTGCTCACAGAATGAGCTCATTGCTGGCGCAGCGGCATCTCCCGGGCTTGAGTCAGGGCGCCCCAGCCACTGCAAGAGAGATGGCCACTTTACACACTATTAATCAGCAGAGTGGCCGGGAAATGCTGACCCACTTAGCTGTGATACCCAAGCAGGTGACAGCTCCTGGAGCTAACAGAACCTGGCCCGGGGGGCACATATCTCCAGGCGGGCTGTCTGGGGCTCTGTGATCTCTGCTTGGGTGACCGTGCAGCCAAAGGTAAAGAATCTAGCTCCTCGGCTAAGAAGTTGCTTAAATGGGTCAGGGCAAGATTTAACTCTTTCTGGAATACCTCAATTCTGGATCCTTCTTCATCAGGGCTGACGACATCCTCCTTCCCATCTCCTCTCCCTCCTGCTTCTCCCCATGTCCCACCTCATCTTGGAACTCTGAGGAATCATCTAGCATTTATTTAATTCATTTCAATAATTATTTATTGAGTAGTGTGGCAGGCACCTCAGGTGTTGGTGTCAGGTCTGTCCCATTGGTTCACCTCTAATTTCAGCTGCAACTATATAGATGTGTGACCATAGCTGTGACTATGGGTGGAGGCTGAGCTTGGGTCTTGGCCCTAGACGGTGCCCTGATACTGGTCACAGGCTGAATCCCAACTCTCAGCGTAGACTGAGCCCTGATCCTGGTCACAGGCTGAACCCCAACTCTCAGCATAGACTGAGCCCTGATCCTGGTCACAGGTTGAACCCCAACTCTCAGCATAGGCTGAGCTCTGATCACAAGAGAACATGGTGGGAGAAGGATTGAGAATGGCTCAGCTCAGGTCACCCCCACTTCTATAGTCACAGGTGGGATCCATGCCCTCTCAGTGAGACACAAGGAGAGGAAGAATCAGGGTAAGGGCCTCCTGTTCATGTCCAAAGATAGTGACAATTACGGCACCTTGCATTTTCAAGTTTCTAACTCAGAAAAAGCCACTGCAGTTCCAGGCAGAGCCTAATGAGGTTTTTAGAGCTGCATCTTTCCTTTAGCTTACAGAGATTATTGTGTTTTGCAGGAAAATTAACTGGCAATTAAATTTCTGAGAAAGTGTTTGAAACTCCTACAAGCTGTGCCTCATTGTTTTTCCAGATTGGGTACACAATGTAATAACTCCATCTGCAAATTAATTTTCTCTCACTCTCAGCTTCTGATGTAACTGCAGTGTCATTCATTTAGTTATTCATTCATCCTTTTATTCTGTGCACATTTACTGTGTATCTCGTGTGGACCAGGCAGTCTGGGGAAGACAGAGGTTGGTCCGACACAGCCTCTGTCCTGCAGGCACCTCCCTGTCTGGAAGGAAGGCAGAATTTTCTCAGAAATAAAGGTCACAGGAGACAGAATGTGACCATTCCTTTCAAAGGACATGGATAGGGCTTTGGACTTCCAGATAGGGGAAGGATAACTCCTGACTTTCTGTGGACAAAGAATAGAAGGAAAGCTGAAGATGATAGGAACTGACATTTTTTTCTCCTTTTTTGTTGAAATATAGTTGCTGTACAACATTATATAAGTTACAGTATAGCAATTCACAATTTTTAAAGGTTATACTCCATTTATAGTTATTATAAAATATTGGCTGTATTCCCCTGTTGTACAATATATCCTGGTAGCTTATACCCTAATAGTTTATACCTCTTAATCTCCTACCCCTGTATCGTCCTTCCCCCCTTCCCCCTCTCCACTGGTGAACACTAGTTTGTTCTCTCTATCTGTGAGTCTGCTTCTTTTTTGTTATATTCGCTACTTTGTTGTGTTTTTCAGAGTCCACATGTAAGTGATGTCACACAGTGTTGGTCTTTCTCTGTCTGACTTATGTCACTAAGCCTAATATGCTCCAAGTCCATCCATGTTACTGCAAATGGCAAAATTTCTTTCTCTTTTACGTCCAAGTAGTATTCTAGTGTGTGTGTGTGTGTGTGTGTGTGTGTGTGTGTGTGTGTGTGTGTACCGCATCTTTATCCATTCATCTGTTGAAGGACACAGGTTGCTTCCATATCTAGGCAATTGTGAATAGTGCTGCAATGAACATTGGGGTGCATGTATCTTTTTGAATTAGTGTTTTCGTTTTTTTCAGGTATATATCCAGGAGTGGAATTGCTGGGTCCTATGGTAGTAGCTAACATTTATTGAGCACATGCTGTATGCCAGACCCTGCCGTGGGTGTTTTGCACGTGGGATCTCATTCAATCCTTAGAACAGTCCTGGGAGGTAAGGTTGTTACCCCCACTTACAGATGGGGAAACTAAGGCTCAGACTGGTTAGATGATTTTCTTGGGATCACGTAGCTAGCAAGTATCAGAGTCTGTACTGGAACTCAGAACTGTCTGATTAAAACATTTCCCACTAAACATGCTACTTCTCTAAGGATGATTTCTTTGCCATGTGGTTTGTAGCCTTCCTGCTTCCCACCAGCACAAATGAAGGAGCTGGTGAGGGTCTGGGTGGCAGATATTCCAAGAATGAAGTGACTTCAAATGTGCTCTGAAGAAAGAAGCTGCTGAGATTGGAGGAGAGATGGATAATCTATCATGTTTTGAGTATCTGCTGCGTGTCTATTTGATGCTTTCCATACATTTGTCCGTTTAATCCTCACATCCGCTCTGTGAGTTAGGCACTATTATCTGCATTTTTTAAAAAAAAGAAATGGAGACTTAGAGAAATAAAATGACCTATCCAAGGTCACATGACTGGTAGATGGTGGAGGCGTGATTCAAGCTCAGGTCTGTCTGATTCTGAAATCTGACTTTTTTTCATCTCACCGTGTTACCTTTTATGTGGTGTGGTGTACATTCAGCCTCAGAGTGTGATGGACTGTCACAGGGTGTACGATGGATGTTGTTCTTTTGGTTAGTTTCTGTGGTTAGGAATAAAGAAGAAGGGATGATTTATTCTGACACTACGCCCTGATAGAGTCAGGATTCATCCTCATTCTATGTTGCTGTCCCTAGCTGGATCCTCAGACAGAGCCAATCATCTTGTCTACCTCTTTCTGCGAGGTCCTAACCTATCCCATGGTAACTACTAATGCCTGGACAGAGACGATACTCTATCCTACCTGGATTCTTGCCCTGAGCTTCAGACCTACATGTTTGTCTCCTGGACACCTCCTTCCACATGACCTAGGAATGTAAACCCAGCCCAGGAATGCAAACATGGCATGCCCAAATGATATCACCTTTTCCTTTATTCCTGCCCTGCCACTACGTTCATCAGGACCATTTTTTTAGATTCCATATATATGCGTTAGCATACGGTATTTGTCTTTCTCTTTCTGACTTACTTCACTCTGTATGACAGACTCTAGGTCTATCCACCTCATTACAAATAGCTCAATTTCGTTTCTTTTTATGGCTGAGTAATATTCCATTGTATATATATGTGCCACATCTTCTTCATCCATTCATCTGTTGATGGACACTTAGGTTGCTTCCATGTCCTGGCTATGGTAAATAGAGCTGCAATGAACTTTGGGGTACATGACTCTTTTTGAATTATGGTTTTCTCAGGGTATATGCCCAGGAGTGGGATTGCTGGGTCATATGGTAGTTCTATTTTTAGTGTCTTAAGGAAGCTCTATACTGTTCTCCATGGTGGCTGTATCAATTCACATTCCCACCAACAGGGCCAGAGGGTTCCCTTTTCTCCACACCCTCTCCAGCACTTACTGTTTCTAGATTTTTTTAATCATGGCCATTCTGACTGGTGTGAGGTGATACCTCCTTGTGGTTTTGACTTGCGTTTCTCTAATGGTTAGTGATGTTGAGCATCTTTTTCTGTGTTTGTTTCTGCCTCTGCTCTTCATCCAAGCAGTCCTTATATTGTAGCCAGAGCAGTGGTACTGGGGACATGGGCTCTGAACCAATCATGTGCTTTCACCTATGGCACACTACTTTATCTCTCCGTCTCATTTTCCTTGTAAGTGAAATGAAGACAACAGAATCTACCTAGTAAGGTTGTTGTGTGAATTTTCAAAGTGGTGAGTGGGAAGCATGTAGAAAAGGATCTGGCTCATAATCGACATTCAATAACTGTGAGCTAATGCTATTATTATTTAGGTAAATTTGAGGATGCCCTACTGCTGCTCACATTTTCTTTCTTTTTTGATTATTTCTCATTTCCTCCAGGATGAAATCTAAGCTTCTTATCAGGCCTTTTTTTATCAGGCCTCTGACTATCTGTCTAGTGTCATGTCCTGGTGTCATGGAACTCATCCCTAGCCGCTGTCTCTAACTCCCATCTTTCCCCACGTTTATTTATTTATTTATTTATTTAACATCTTTATTGGAGTATAATTGCTTTACAATGGTGTGTTAGTTTCTGCTTTACAACAAAATGAATCAGTTATATATATATACACATATGTTCCCATATCTCTTCCCTCTTGCGTCTCCCTCCCTCCCACCCTCCCTATCCCACCCCTCCAGGCGATCACAAAGCACCGAGCTGATCTCCCTGTGCTATGCAGCTGCTTCCCACTAGCTACCTCCCTTATGTTTGGTAGTGTATATATGTCCATGCCTCTCTCTCACTTTGTCACAGCTTACCCTTCCCCCTCCCCATATCCTCAAGTCCATTCTCTAGTAGGTCTGTGTCTTTATTCGTCTTACCCCTAGGTTCTTCATGACATTTTGTTTTTCTTAAAGTCCATATATATGTGTTAGCATACGGTATTTGTCTTTCTCTTTTTGACTTACTTCACTCTGTATGACAGACTCTAGGTCTATCCACCTCATTACAAATAGCTCAATTTCGTTTCTTTTTATGGCTGAGTAATATTCCATTGTATATATGTGCCACATCTTCTTTATCCATTCATCCGTTGATGGACACTTAGGTTGTTTCCATCTCCGAGCTATTGTAAATAGAGCTGCAATGAACATTTTGGTACATGACTCTTTTTGAATTATGGTTTTCTCAGGGTATATGCCCAGGAGTGGGATTGCTGGGTCATATGGTAGTTCTATTTGTAGTTTTTCAAGGAACCTCCATACTGTTCTCCACAGTGGCTGTATCATTTTACATTCCCACCAACAGTGCAAGAGGGTTCCCTTTTCTCCACACCCTCTCCAGCATTTATTGTTTCTAGATTTTTTGATGATGGCCATTCTGACTGGTGTGAGATGATATCTCATTGTAGTTTTGATTTGCATTTCTCTAATGATTAGTGATGTTGAGCATTCTTTCATGTGTTTGTTGGCAGTCTGTATATCTTCTTTGGAGAAATGTCTATTTAGGTCTTCTCCCCATTTTTGGATTGGGTTGTTTGTTTTTTTGTTATTAAGCTGCATGAGCTGCTTATAAATTTTGGAGATTAATCCTTTGTCAGTTGCTTCATTTGCAAATATTTTCTCCCATTCTAAGGGTTGTCTTTTCGTCTTGTTTATGGTTTCCTTTGCTGTGCAAAAGCTTTGAAGTTTCATTAGGTCCCATTTGTTTATTTTTGTTTTTATTTCCATTTCTCTAGGAGGTGGATCAAAAAGGATCTTGCTGTGATTTATGTCACAGAGTGTCCTGCCTATGTTTTCCTCTAAGAGTTTGATAGTTTCTGGCCTTATATTTAGGTCTGTAACCCATTTTGAGCTTATTTTTGTGTATGGTGTTAGGGAGTGATCTAATTTCATACTTTTACATGTACCTGTCCAGTTTTCCCAGCACCACTTATTGAAGAGGCTGTCCTTTCTCCACTGTACATTCCTGCCTCCTTTATCAAAGATAAGGTGACCATATATGCGTGGGTTTATCTCTGGGCTTTCTATCCTGTTCCATTAATCTATCTTTCTGTTTTTGTGCCAGTACCATACTGTCTTGATTACTGTAGCTTTGTAGTACAGTCTGAAGTCAGGGAGCCTGATTCCTCCAGCTCCGTTTTTCGTTCTCAAGATTGCTTTGGCTATTCGGGGTCTTTTGTGTTTCCATACAAATTGTGAAAGTTTTTGTTCTAGTTCTGTGAAAAATGCCCGTGGTAGTTTGATAGGGATTGCATTGAATCTGTAGATTGCTTTGGGTAGTAGAGTCATTTTCACAATGTTGATTCTTCCAATCCAAGAACCTGGTATATCTCTCCATCTATTTGTATCATCTTTAATTTCTTTTATCAGTGTCTTATAATTTTCTGCATACAGGTCTTTCGTCTCCTTAGGTAGGTTTATTCCTAGATATTTTATTCTTTTTTGTTGCAATGGTAAATGGGAGTGTTTTCTTGATTTCACTTTCAGATTTTTCATCATTAGTATATAGAAATGCCAGATATTTCTGTGCCTTAATTTTGTATCCTGCTACTTTACCAAATTCATTGATTAGCTCTAGCAGTTTTCTGGTAGCATCTTTAGGATTCTCTATGTATAGTATCATGTCATCTGCAAACAGTGACATCTTTACTTCATCTTTTCTGATTTGGATTCCTTTTATTTCCTTTTCTTCTCTGATTGCTGTGGCTAAAACTTCCAAAAACTATGTTGAATAAGAGTGGTGAGAGTGGGCAAACTTGTCTTGTTCCTGATCTTAGTGGAAATGCTTTCAGTTTTTCACCATTGAGGACGATGTTGGCTGTGGGTTTGTCATATATGGCCTTTATTATGTTGAGGAAAATTCCCTCTATGCCTACTTTCTGCAGGGTTTTTATCATAAATGGGTGTTGAATTTTGTCGAAAGCTTTCTTTGCATCTATTGAGATGATCATATGGTTTTTCTCCTTCAGTTTGTTAATATGGTGTATCACGTTGTTTGATTTGCGTATATCGAAGAATCCTTGCATTCCTGGAATAAACCCCACTTGATCATGGTGTATGATCCGTTTAATGTGCTGTTGGATTCTGTTTGCTAGTATTTTGTTGAGGATTTTTACATCTATGTTCATCAGTGATATTGGCCTGTAGTTTTCTTTCTTTGTGACATCCTTGTCTGGTTTGGCTATCAGGGTGATGGTGGCCTCGTAGAATGAGTTTGCGAGTGTTCCTCCCTCTGTTATATTTTGGAAGAGTTTGAGAAGGATAGGTGTTAGCTCTTCTCTAAATGTTTGATAGAATTCTCCTGTGAAGCCATCTGGTCCTGGGCTTTTGTTTGTTGGAAGATTTTTAATCACAGTTTCAATTTCAGTGCTTGTGATTGGTCTGTTCATATTTTCTATTTCTTCCTGATTCAGTCTTGGCAGGTTGTGCATTTCTAAGAATTTGTCCATTTCATTTGCATAGAGTTGCTTGTAGTAATCTCTCATGATCTTTTGTATTTCTGCAGTGTCAGTTGTTATTTCTCCTTTTCATTTCTAATTCTATTGATTTGAGTCTTCTCCCTTTTTTTCTTGATGAGTCTGGCTAATGGGTTATCTATTTTGTTTATCTTCTCAAAGAACCAGCTTTTAGTTTTATTGATCTTTGTTATCATTTCCTTCATTTCTTTTTCATTTATTTCTGATCTGATTTTTATGATTTCTTTCCTTCTGTTAACTTTGGGGTTTTTTTTTTGTTCTTCTTTCTGTAATTGCTTTAGGTGCAAGGTTAGGTTGTTTATTCGAGATGTTTCCTGTTTCTTAAGGTAGGATTGTATTGCTATAAACTTCCCTCTTAGAACTGCTTTTGCAGCATCCCATAGATTTTGGGTCATCGTATCTCCATTGTCATTTGTTTCTAGGTATTTTTAAATTTCCTCTTTGATTTCTTCAGTGATCCCTTCGTTATTAAGTAGTGTATTGTTTAGCCTCCATGTGTTTGTATTTTTTACAGATCTTTTCCTGTAATTGATATCTAGTCTCATAGCATTGTGGTCGGAAAAGATACTTGATACAATTTCGGTTTTCTTAAATTACCAAGGCTTGATTTGTGACCCAAGATATGATCTATCTTGGAGAATGTTCCATGAGCACTAGAGAAAAATGTGTATTCTGTTGTTTTTGGATGGAATGTCCTATAAATATCAATTAAGTCCATCTTGTTTAATGTATCATTTAAAGCTTGTGTTTCCTTATTTATTTTCATTTTGGATGATCTGTCCATTGGTGAAAGTGGGGTGTTAAAGTCCCCTACTATGAATGTGTTACTGTCGATTTCCCCTTTTATGGCTGTTAGTATTTGCCTTATGTATTGAGGTGCTCCTATGTTGGGTGCATAAATATTTACAATTGTTATATCTTCTTCTTGGATCGATTCCTTGATCATTATGTAGTGTCCTTCTTTGTCTCTTCTAATAGCCTTTATTTTAAAGTCTGTTTTGTCTGAAATGAGAATTGCTACTCCAGCTTTCTTTTGGTTTCCATTTGCATGAAGTATCTTTTTCCATCCCCTTACTTTCAGTCTGTATGTGTCTCTAGGTCTGAAGTGGGTCTCTTGTAGACAGCAAATATATGGGTCTTGTTTTTGTATCCATTCAGCCAATCTGTGTCTTTTGGTGGGAGCATTTAGTCCATTTACATTTAAGGTAATTATCGATATGTATGTTCCTATTCCCATTTTCTTAATTGTTTTGGGTTTGTTATTTTAGGTCTTTTCCTTCTCTTGTGTTTCTTGCCTAGAGAAGTTCCTTTAGCAGTTGTTGTAGAGTTGGTTTGGTAGTGCTGAACTCTCTCAGCTTTTGCTTGTCTGTAAAGGTTTTAATTTCTCCATCAAATCTGAATGAGAAAAAAAAATCTGAATGAGATCCTTGCTGGGTAGAGTAATCTTGGTTGCAGGTTCTTCTCCTTCATCACTTTAAATATATCCTGCCAGTCCCTTCTGGCTTGCAGAGTTTCTGCTGAAAGATCAGCTGTTAACCTTATGGGGATTCCCTTGTGTATTATTTGTTGTTTTTCCCTTGCTGCTTTTAATATGTTTTCTTTGTATTTAATTTTTGACAGTTTGATTAGTATGTGTCTTGTCGTATTTCTCCTTGGATTTATCCTGTATGGGACTCTCTGCGCTTGCTGGACTTGATTAACTATTTTCTTTCCCATGTTAGGGAAGTTTTCAACTATAATCTCTTCAAATATTTTCTGAGTCCCTTTCTTTTTCTCTTCTTCTGGAACGCCTATAATTTGAATGTTGGTGCGTTTAATTTGTCCCAGAGGTTTCTGAGACTGTCCTCAGTTCTTTTCATTCTTTATTCTACTCTGCAGTATTTATTTCCACTATTTTATCTTCCAGGTCACTTATCCATTCTTCTGCCTCAGTTATTCTGCTATTGATCCCATCTAGAGTATTTTTCATTTCATTTATTGTGTTGTTCATCATTGTTTCATCTTTAGTTCTTCTAGGTCCTTGTTAAATGTTTCTTGCATTTTGTCTATTCTATTTCCAAGATTTTGGATCATCTTTACTATCATTATTCTGAATTCTTTTTCAGGTAGACTGCCTATTTCCTCTTCATTTGTTAGGTCTGGTGGGTTTTTTATCTTGCTCCTTCATCTGCTGTGTGTTTTTCTGTCTTCTCATTTTGCTTATCTTACTGTGTTTAGGGTCTCCTTTTTGCAGGCTGCAGGTTCGTAGTTTCCATTGTTTTTGGTGTCTGTCCCCAGTGGCTAAGGTTGGTTCAGTGGGTTGTGTAGGCTTCCTGGTGGAGGGGACTAGTGCCTGTGTTCTGGTGGATGAGGCTGGATCTTGTCTTTCTGGTGGGCAGGACCACGTCTGATGGTGTGTTTTGGGGTGTCTGTGGACTTATTATGATTTTAGGCAGCCTCTCTGCTAATGGGTGGGGTTGTGTTCCTGTCTTGCTAGTTGTTTGGCATAGGATGTTCAGTACTGTAGCTTGCTGGTCGTTGAGTGAAGCTGGGTGCTGGTGTTGAGATGGAGATCTCTGGGAGATTTTCGCCATTTGATATTATGTGGAGCTGGGAGGTCTCTTGTGGACTAGTGTCCTGAAGTTGGCTCTCCCACCTCAGAGGCACAGCACTGACTCCTGGCTGCAGCACCAAGAGCCTTTCATCCACACGGCTCAGAATAAAAGGGAGAAAAAGTAGAAAGAAAGAATTAGTAGAAGTATAAAGAAAGAAAGAAAGAAAGGAGGGAGGGAAGGAGGGAGGGAGGGAGGAAGGAAGGAAGGAGGGAAGGAAGAAAAAAAGAAAGAAAGAAGATAAAGTAAAATAAAATAAAGTAAGATAAAATATAATAGTTATTAAAATAAAAAAATAATTATTAAGAGAAAAAAAAAAGTATGGATAGAGCCCTAGGACAAATGGTGGAAGCAAAGCTATACAGACAAAATCTCACACAGAAGCATACACATACACACTCACAAAAAAAGGAAAAGGGGAAAAAATCATAAATCTTGCTCTCAAAGTCCACCTCCTTAATTTGGGATGATTCGTTGTCTATTCATGTATTCCACAGATGCAGGGTACATCAAGTTGATTGTGGAGATTTAATCCGCTGCTCCTGAGGCTGCTGGGAGAGATTTCCCTTTCTCTTCTCTGTTCTCACAGCTCCAAGGGGCTCAGCTTTGGATTTGGCCCCGTCTCTGCGTGTAGGTCACCGGAGGGTGTCTGTTCTTCGCTCAGACAGGACGGGGTTAAAGGAGCCGCTGATTCGGGGGCTCTGGCTCACTCAGGCCGTCGGCGGGGCGGGGAGGGAGGGGCACGGATTGCGGGGCGGGGAGGGAGGGGCACGGAGTGCAGGGCGGGCCTGCGGCGGCAGAGGCCGGCGTGACGTTCCACCAACGTGAGGCGCGCCGTGCGTTCTCCCGGGGAAGTTGTCCCTGGATTCCAGGACCCTGGCAGTGGCGGGCTGTATAGGCTCCCCGGAAGCGGGGTGTGGAGAGTGACCTGTGCTCGCACACAGGCTTCTTGGTGGCGGCAGCAGCAGCCTTAGCGTCTCATGCCCGTCTCTGGGGTCCGCGCTGTTAGCCGTGGCTCGCGCCCGTCTCTGGAGCTCCTTTAAGCAGTGCTCTTAATCCCCTCTCCTCGCGCACCAGGAAACAAAGAGGGAAGAAAAAGTCTCTTGCCTCTTCGCCAGGTCCAGACTTTTCCCCGGACTCCCTCCCGGCCAGCCGTGGCGCACTAGCCCCCTTCAGGCTGTGTTCACGCCGCCAACCCCAGTCCTCTCCCTGCGCTCCGACTGAAGCCCGAGCCTCAGCTCCCAGCCCCGCCCGCCCTGGCGGGTGAGCAGACAGGCCTCTCGACTGGTGAGTGCCGGTCGACCCTGATCCTCTGTGAGGGAATCTCTCCGCTTTGCCCCCCGCACCCCTGTTGCTGTGCTCTCCTCCGTGGCTCCGAAGCTTTCCCGCTCCGCCACCCGCAGTCTCCGCCCGCGAAGGGGCTTCCTAGTGTGTGGAGACCTTTCCTCCTAAACGGCTCCCTCCCACTGGTGCAGGTCCCGTCCCTATCCTTTTGTCTCTGTTTATTCTTTTTTCTTTTGCCCTACCCAGGTACGTGGGGACTTTCTTGCCTTTTGGGAGGTCTGAGGTCTTCTGCCAGGAAGGTGATCTCCGCGTCTTACTCTTCTGCCATCTTCCCCCAGGTAAGTCTTGATTGTTCCAATTTCTCCCTTTCCCCACTTTTAATTCCATCCATATTGATTGGGTTTCCAGGCTTCAGCACAGGGAGGGGAACCAAGGCAGAGCCCAACAGATTTCCTGAGTTGAGGAACTGGTACTGAGAGTCTAGGAGATGTGGAGAGGAGAGAGCTGCACAGACAGAGAGCTCTGGAGATCTCCAGAGGGTCCCACTCAAGTGTTCAATTGAGAACTGACCAGGGCCTGCATTTGAGGAAACTACCTGAGACCAGGGAAAGAACCATCCAACGGATTAGAAGTAACAATGCTCAGTGCTCGCACAGGGCTGAGAATGCCTATTCCCACCTGCCAGATTAGAAACCCTGTGATTCACGAGGTGTGTTGAGTGGAGCATTAATTAGGCTCCAGCCTCAGCAGGAGGGAATGGTGAACTGGTATCCAATAAAAAGTTATCAGTCAGGGCTTCCCTGGTGGCACAGTGGTTGAGAGTCCGCCTGCCGATGCAGGGGACACGGGTTCGTGCCCCGGTCCGGGAAGATCCCACATGCCGTGGAGCGGCTGGGCCCGTGAGCCATGGCCGCTGAGCCTGCGCGTCCGGAGCCTGTGCTCCACAACGGGAGAGGCCACAACAGTGAGAGGCCCGCGTACTGCAAAAAAAAAAAAAAAAAAGTTATCAGGCATGCAAAGAATCAGGAAAATACGACCATAATATTCGTATATTTAGACCAACCACTATCCACAGACTCTCTGGGCTTAAGAAAAACTATTCCTTAGGGAGATTACAAGAAGGAAATTGCAAACGTTTGTCAAAATATTTGGCTGCCAGAACGTTCCTGTTTGCTTAACAGAGACAAATGCATGCACGTCACAGCACTATCTGTTCGTTGTTTCATGATCCTCCCCCAAATAACAGCCTCTGTTGATACGCACTGGCAATTTGAGAATAAGAAACTTTAAAAAGTAACTAGATCACCAATTCAAGACGGTGGACAATGAACGTGGGGCATCACTAGATCACCAATTCAAGATGGTGGACAATGAACGTGGGGCATCCCCCCCCAAGCTAACTTCCGACACAGTTAACGCTTTGTGTGTGTTGAGGATGCTTAAGATTTACTCTCAGCAATTTTCAAGTATATAATACCATATTATTAACTCTAGGCACCATGCTGTAAATTAGCTACTCTGAACTTATTCTAATAACTGAAAGTTTGTACCCTTTGATCAACACCTTCCCATTTTCCCCTCCATCCAGTCCCTACAACCACTATTCTACTCTCACTTTCTATGAAATTGGCTTTTTTTAAAAGTCCCACAGATAAGTGATACCATACAGTGTTTGTCTTTCTCTGTCTATTTCACTTAGCATAATGCCCTCAAGTTCCATTTATGTTGTCACAGAAAGCAGGATTTCCTGTTTTTTTTTTCTTAATGGCTGAATAATATTCTACTCTGTGTGTGTGTGTGTGTGTGTATGTGTAGTGTGAATAATGCTGCATTGAACATGGTGTGCGGATATTGCTTTGAGATACTGTTTTCATTTTCTTTGGGTATAGGCCCAGAAATGGGATTGCTAGATCAGATGGTAGTTCTATTTAAAATTTTTTGAAGAACTGACATACTGTTTTCCCGTAGTGGCTACACCAATTTATGTTTCCACTGACTGTGCACAAGGGTTCCCTTTCTGCACATCCTCACCAACACTTTTTATCTCTTGTCTTTTTGATAATAGCCATTCTAACAGGTGTGAGGCGATATCGCATGGTTTTGATTTGCATTCTCTGACGATTAGTGATTTTGAGCACATTTTCATATTCTTATTGGCCATTTGTATGTTCTTCTTTGGAAAAAGTGTCTATTGCGGTCCTTTGCCCATTTTAAAATTGGATTATTTGCTTTTTTTGTTACTGAGTTGTATGAGTTCTTTATTTATTTTGGATATTAACCTCTTATTGGATATGTAATTTACAAATATTATCTCCCACTCCATAGGTTGCCTTGTCAATTTATTGTTTCCTTTGCTGTGCAGAAGCACTTAAGTTTGTTTATTTTAGCTTTTAGCTTGTTTATTTTAGCCTTTGTTGCCTGGGCTTTTGGTGTCTTACCCAAGAAATCATTGCCAAGACCAATGTCAAGGATAGTTTCCCCTATGTTTTCTTCTTTTACATAATGCTAATGAATAGTATTAGAAAAAAGTAAGTTTTTTAAGAACCACTTTATTGAGGTATGATTTACCTGTAAAAAGCTGCCATATTTGCACATATTTAATTATACAACTTATGAGTTTGGGGATAAGTATACCCCCATGAAACCATCACTAGTATCAAGGCCATACACATATCCATCACCTCCCCAAATTTCCTCTCACTCCCTTTACTATTGTTATTATTAAAAAAATGTAAGTTAAGTATGTGTGATTAAAAGCTAAGAACACCAGTGAGAGAATACATAAAATGTGTAAATTCCAAACCTAGAAGAAAGATAAAACAAAGCAGATTTCATCAATTCAACCAAAGCCAGAAAGGGAAAAATAAGAACAACGAGAAAGTGTGGAAAGCACAAAATCATTTGACAGGAGTAAGTCTACGTAACCATAACAATGTGTTAAGTCGACTTATTAAAAGACAGAGACTCACAGAATGAGTAAAAAACCTAAAATCCAGATATATGCTGTTTACATGAGAAATTCTTAACCCAATGACAAAGGAATGTTGAAAATAAAGAAAAATATAAAGAAATATTAGCAAATAAATCTGGAATAGTGATATTAATATCAGGAAGAGTGGAATTTAGGTAAAAAACACTATAAAGGGTAAATTGAAGCCCTGTTTATAGAAAAAAGGAATAATCCACAAAGAATGCTCACTAGTATGAACTGTTACATGCCAGCAACATAGATTTGAAACATTAAAGCAAAACCAGGTAGAAATACAAGGAGAAATGTACAAAGCCACAGTCATATATAAAACTAAAATGTGAATGCAAGAAAAAATGGACAAAGCCTCATACTTTACTCATAAGTTGACATAGCAAATAGATTTAAGAAATTAAGAAAAAACGGAACTTGAATAGAAAACAAAAACCTTGATTTTGTTAGTTTTGTGCCTAACAGACAATATAGTTTTCTTTTCAATTATATTACTTGTAGTTATGTTTTAGATTAAAAGTCAACCCAAGTAGGGCCACAAAGGAAATTTCAATAAATTCTGGAGGGCAGAAGCAGGCCATTTTCATATAGCCTGATTTAAACAGGCCATTTCCATTTGCAAAATGCAATAGAATTAGATATTAACAACAAAAGGATAACCAAAGAATCCTACATAGGTGAAAGCTTTAGAAAATCACATACATATTTTGAACCTCTCTTGGGTTAAAGAGGAAATCAGAAGGAATATTAAAGTCTCTTTATATACTGATAAAAATAATATTGTGGAGCAAAATTTGTGAGTTATAGACAAAATAGTATTCTGGGGAAAATTTGTAACCATAAATAGTACTTTTTTTTTTTTGCGGTACGTGGGCCTCTCACTGTTGTGGCCTCTCCCGTGCCGGCTCAGTGGCCATGGCTCACGGGACCAGCCGCTCCGCGGCATGTGGGATCTTCCCGGACCGGGGCAGAACCATGTCCCCTGCATCGGCAGGCAGACTCTCAATCACTGCGCCACCAGGGAAGCCCCAATACTACTTTTATAAAAATAAAAGAGCTTAAGATCAAATTAATCTTTCAGCCCAAGAAGATAGATGAAGCACAAATAAAAAATAAGACCCCATTCCCTGTTAAAAATAATCTCCTCAAACTATATATAGTAGAAAACTTCCTTCATTTGATAAAGGATATTTACAAGAGACCTACAAAATAAGTCAGGAACAGGGTAAGGATGCTGCTTCTCACCTCCACTTAGCGCTCTACCTGCGCTCCTGGTTCAGTCGTCCTCAATCCAGGTTGTCTATCAGGATCACATGGGAGTAAAAATAGCACACACACGCACACCAAAACACGAAAGAAGGATTTGTATAATTTGATACTATATTCGTTATGTATGTATCTGTATATATATCTATATATACACAGTTCTGGAAGTATAGTCACCGAAGAGAGACCAGTGGTACCTTTGGGGAAAGGGCTTGGAATTAAGGGATATGGTAGAGGGAAGTTTGCTTTACTTTACTTGTAATGATTGAAATTTGTATTTTTCACTGATAATTACTTTAAATTACTTGTGTAATTAAGAAGATATAAAAAGAATGTAAGAAGGTAACTAGGGTCTTGTTGGAGTTGAGGCTACAGACAAGTGATACCAATGGCCTGCGTTTGACATCTGGAGTCAGGATCAGTAGAACTGGTTTCCAGTTCCATTCCTGAGTGGGCACTCATGTTCTCTGAGACAGAGTTGGATGGTGATACCCACCCACAGAAGAGTTGTTGAGATCATGTGGGACAATTGATGGACAAAAGCTTTGTACGGTCTACTGGTGCACACAGATTATGATATACTATAATTTTGTCTATTTATATTACATTGTATATAATTTATTATATAATTGTATTACAATGTACCACTATGTAATTATATTGTAATGTGTAGCACTTTGGGGAGAAAGCAGAAGAAGTAGAAGATAAAGAAATATCAGTGAACTTTATGTGAAAGTACCAAGTAAAGGACTAGGTATTTAAAAGCTGGAACTCAAAGTAACAAAGTTGAATTTTAAACAGAGGTCACCCTACTCTAAGCCCAGATCTCTTTCCATGTAACTTAAAAATTTTATCTAGCCCACCCCCTTTTCAGTCTAATTATTATATCACAGGTTCACTGACTTGTTTTTCTTTTTCTTTAGATTCTATTTACCCTTATGACATGTTATGTCAACACTGGAATTTCTTAGGTGGCCAGTAACTTGCCATTCATTTAGTACAACACAAAGCTGTTGATTAGTTCTGTCGAGCCTAGGACCAACACATCCTTCCTGAACTAGGAGGGTAGAGTACTTATTTTATAGAGTTGTTAGTATCTAGGAAAAATATGAATGTTTATTCTGAAAGGTTTAACAAATTCTTTGTGTTGGACATAATTATCAATAGTTTTACTATGAAGTTGATATTTAAAAAGTTATCTGGAAATAACATGGAATCTATGAGCTTCTGGGATCTGTCTTGAAGGGAAGGTAGGGATCAGAGTCTGTGACTGGTATCTGGAAACTGATGCACATGATGAGTGTAAAATCATGGGGATTGTGGAGGAACTTAAAATACATTTAGTCACCAAACGTCTGGATGCATGAGCTAAGGCCTGTGTATGGAGAATTAAGCCTGGTAGCAAGGAACTTCCATGTTGAAAATTTATTAATCATTATTTACTCAACTTCAAAAATTGCTTTTGTCTCGCTCTTAGTATTCACAACAGAGCAATACAGTAAATTAAATGCATCTTCAATTCTTCAAAGCTGCTCCTACTGAATTATTATACCTAAATATTGTGTTTTAATGAACTGTACTTAATTTCAACACAATCAGGTGACGGTCTGGGCTGCATCTTCCTCCCAGGGGTCTGAGACAGTCTGCCTGGCGCTGCCTTCTACGTGTGGTTTCCAATGTCGTTCTCGAAACCCCCTGCTGCTCCCTTTCTCCTGCTGTCCTGCTAAGCCAGGTTCAGCAAGGCTCTCCTTCTTTACTGCATAAGTTTCTAGGAGGTGAGTGGGGGCAGGGAGGGGATGCTGCTAGTAATTACCAAATTGGGAGGTCTTTATCCTGGAGAGAATAAATGAAAGTCTGGAAACCGTGAATGCCAGTGTATGCTCTTAGAAAAGGGAAGCAACAACAGATGTCACGCCACCGCCCCCTCCCCAGGGATTAAAGTCTGGAGACCATGAGATCCAAGCTCAGGAATGGGAAGAAAGTAAGGAGATAAAAACGGCACAGTTCAAAGTCAGCACACTTTCATAGTCTGCCTTTCTGTCCCAGGTACAAGGTAAATTCACGTCAGACACACTGGGACAGAAAACCTCCCTTCCTCTGCTCAGCTAAAGCTCTATCTGGCCTCGATGTTCCCCTCATTAATCCATGAAATGGACTCGTTCTCAGAAGCCAGAGCTGCAAAATTCACCGATGGCCTTGAAGCCTCCTTCATCTTTTCTCTCAGGGTTTCATGCAGGGAAGGAGGTTCTCCCAGCCAGGCCAAGAGAGGCCATGACCTTAGCCCAGATTTGGTTCTTAGGGCCCCTTCTGCCCATTTTCTGTTAAGGTCTAACCATACAGCTATTGTTAGCCAGGGTTACAGTTAAGGTACCTTATTTTTTTCCATAACACAGATCCTCTTCCAATATACTATTTATTTAATTTTGTTTATTGTTTGTCTCTCCCCCACTAGAATGGAAGCTCCATATAGGACCAGCATTTTGATCATTTTGTTCACTAATGAATCCCTAGTACCTGCCTCATAAAAATCTGTTGGATAAATGGATTGAATGAATGAAGTCCTCCCTATACTAGTTTATCCCCGCACGTACTCACCACTCAGACACCCATCCTCCCCAAACCACTGCATTAGCCAGGACAGGTTAGGCCATGTTGCAGGAAAATGAACTCTGAAATCTCAGTGGTTTAATGCAACTACAGTTTATTTCTCACTCATGCTGCCTTGGTTAGCAGGGGTCAGGGTTGAATTCACATGGTCACACAGGGACACAAAGTGATGAAGTTCTGCCATCTGGAATGTTGCGGTCACTGCAGCACAAGAAGAGTCACCTAGAGGGTCACAAATGGGCTCTTCTGTGCTTTAGCCAAGGAGAGGCACAAGTCATTTCTGCCCACAGCCTCTTGAATAGTCACGTGGGTCCTGCCTAACTGCAAGAAGTGGCTGGGAGGTGTGGGGAGAGAATGGACTGCTGGGGGAGCATCATTGTCTCTGCCCACTCAAGTCCATTCATACTCATTTATATACACTCACACTCACCCACACCCATTCACACCCACTCACGCTCACGCTGACCCAGAGCTGTTCCTATCCACCCGTTCACCAGGCCCAACCATCATATACCCCTGTGCAATGTCTAACTTATGCCTCTCCTGTTCTCCCCTCTCATTATACCCACCATACCTCTCATGTCTGTTCATAGCCAACCATATCTAATGCCCCAGTCTATATCTAATTCCTCTTGTTTCTTCCAAAACAAATTGCTCTTTGGCATAGGGGGACCTCTCTGGATAGAGCACTGGACGCCACCTTTTGAAATACGGGGATTCCTTTGTTTTGTTAAAAAATGTTATGGGCTCACATGTTAGCAGCAATTTTTGTAGTCATTCTTTTTTTAAATTTTTATTTATTTTTTTAATTGCAGTAAAATTGCTTTATAATGTTGTGTTATTTTTTTTACATCTTTATTGGAGTATAATTGCTTTATAATGGTATGTTAGTTTCTGCTGTACAGTGAAGTGAATCCGCTGAATGCATACCTACATCCCCTCCCTCTGAGACCTCCGTCCCCCCTTCCCCCCCAAACTAGGCCATCACAGAGCACCGAGCTGAGCTCCCTGTTATACAGCAGGTTCCCACTAGCTATCTGTTTTACACATGGTAATATATTTATGTCAAACCTAATCTCCCAATTCGTCCCACCCTCCCCTTTCCCCGCCATGTCCACATGTCTGCTCTCTACGTCTACATCTCTATTCCTGCCCGACAAATAGGTTCATCTTGTTGATTGAACAAACAATGTTAAAAAAAGCTGCCTTGAATTCAGCAACCCTGAAGCATAGGTACCGACTAGAAACTCAATTGTGCATTGATACAGAAGCGTACAATTTATAGAGGTTGCAGACAATGCTTCGAGTACATACGGATTCAGGAGTCCTTTGCAGTATGCCATGGTTCTTGAGTTGGAAGCTGCTGAGGTAGAAGAGTGCTAACGAGCTTGCTGGCCAGTGAAGCCGGCCTCAGGGTGTGAATCTAATGTGTCGCTCCAAGAGTGGCTCGTGGTTGGTTGTAATCCTTAGTCAGTAGCCGAACGTCACTTTAACCACGTTGCCTGCTCGCTCCTCAAGCACAAACCCCATTTGCAATACAGACCTCGGCTTGCCATGAATAGAAACTGCTATCTAGAAAGTGATCCGTTTTCTCCCCTGCTGTGGTCCACTCACCTCCAGGGTTTCATTTCGCATTTGATGCCCCCTGAAGATGCTAACATTATGTCAAGAATTTTCTGCAAGCTAAAAGGATTCATTTAGGGAGCTCTGCCTGAGCTGAGGAGAGATTCCAGGACATGTGGGTGTGACGTGGCCAGAGAACGAAGCCTAGACCCCTGGGCCCCCATAGTCTAGTGCTGATTTCATCACTTTCTCCCACTTTCCCACCCATCCTCCCTGTATCACCCAGACCACCTGTCTCGTCAGTCTTAAGGACTTCCAGCCTAGGGTCAGCTTCTGCCAAGGGCAGTGAAGGATGGTTCTAGAAGCATAGCTGCTTCTTAGAAATTCCTGAATCCTCAGTCTGCCCAAGGTTCTTTTGACTTTCAAGGGTGAAGTCAAATTGGTTCACGTCCCTTCTCGAATACGGTGACTCTCGACTATGCACCCATCTCCACAGCTGAAATTGCCTCTTCGACGGTCGTGCAGCCCGTGTGGGGTTGCGTAGGGAGCTGGCTCTTTTTAGTGAACACTGAGGAGGGTGGGATGGGTTATGCCACGGGGCAGGGTACCTCAGTGGCTGGTTTTCTGCAGGTGAGTGGTCCCCATTCTTCGGCCAGCTTCCCTGGCCACTGCTCTCTGCCCCCACAAGTCCTCACGTTCACTGCACTGACTAGAGGCGGTCCACATCCCCGTCTTCCTCTTGTGTTACAATTTCTCCTGCGTGGTCCTGTATACCAGCAGCCTGTGGTTCCCTCTTCAACTTGGAAACGAAGATCCCTTCTACATCTTTCCTTCTCGTACAAAGTCTTCTCAGTTTCCAGGTCTCTAACAAGTCCCTCCCCAGTTTTCAAGCGAGGCTGTGTGTGTACATACTTATTTTTATTTTGTATTTATTCTTTTTTAACTTTTTCATTGGAATTTATTTTTTAGAGCAGTTTTAGGTTCGCAGCAAAATTGGGCAGAAAGCACAGAGTTCCCATAGACTCCTCACTCCCCCACTCTCACGGCATGTCTGTTTTTATAGCATCTACAGAATTTCTATGGATTTGGGGGTGTGGGGTTGGCCGCAGCCTGGGCTACCATCTTGAGACCAGAAGTGCATCCCATGTGCAGGAGGAAACCCAGCATCTCTCTTAACACCTCAAGGATGTGCTAAGCCCTAGCCTCTGCTGAGTTCTTGATCACCCTATGGCACTCCTGAACGTTCTGTGCCTTTTCTCCGTTGAATCGCCCCTCTGGGGATCACATCACCTCACCGGGCACTTCCCCATCTTCTTCACTGCCCCAGAGCGTCAAGGTGTGTGTGAAGCACAACTTAGGAAAGTGCTGGGACATTGGGGAAGCTTCTTTCTCAGACCCGCACAGTAAAGGGTGTATCATGGATATTAGGAATCCTTGGGCACAGAAGCCCCTGGGCCGTTCCTGGTTACTAAGTAACTTTTCTGGTATTCTTGTCTCTTTGGGCTCCAGGCTCTACTGCCTTCCTTCCTTCTTCTCTCTGGCTCCATCCCCCAGCCCCCCATTCTCCCCATAGTTAACACAGAGCTGGTCATCCGCATCTTTATCCAGGTCCTGACCTTCCAGGCTATGCACAGAGGGTCTTGTTTTCAAAACCCAACACCCACGGAGGTGTGTTTCCGCACAAAGACGCTTCTCTTTGTGAGGAGAGCTTGTGATCTGCTCTCTGTCCTTCTTTCCCTTTGCCTGTGATACTTTCAGCCATAGATTCACAGAAGCTGGGGCTGAGTGAGACCTCAGAGTCCATCTGATTAAACACCCCCATTTGATGCTTGGCAGTCAGAGCCAGCTTGCACCCCTCCCGCCTCCAGGGCGAGTGGTGGACCCCCTTATTTTGTCACGTGGACAGTTGATGCATCTTCTTGAGCTTCTGCTCCCTAATCCGTAAAAGGGAGACAACAGACTAAAATCTGCCTCCAGGGTTGTCCCGAGGATGGACTGAGGTGTCGGAGCCTGGTATAGACTCAGTGGTGGGCACGTGTGCACTATTGCTGGCCCGTCTTGGAGCAGATCTGACGGATCGAAGGAAGCGGTCTCACAGAGTGAGCAGATCTGTCCTTGACCCTGTTTGTTTTTAGCCAGAGCCACCGTGGCATGGCACACTGGGCAGCCAGAGATAAAGAGTGCCCCTTCTTGGAACTTCTGGGGGTGACAGTGCCTGCCATTGGGCAGGTCTGATTTTGATAAAACTACAGAATTTCTGGGAGATTGGTGGCAGAAGGAGATGCAGGGGCTGGGGAGAGGAGCTCTCTGGGAGGCCTGGGGCTGGCGATGTAAGCCTGACGGCGTGTAGGCTTGGGTATCAGCTTTGAAGGGACCTCAGCTATGTGGGATAATGGGGAGGTGATGTAGTCTGAGCCACAGGACTCCTGTAGGAATCTTTGTGCCTTCACGACTTGACCTTAGAGAGTGGACTCTGCCTGACAAATGGCATTGGCCACAGACAAAGCTGCTGTAGTCACAGGCTGAACCCTGACCTGGCCCCTCTGTCAGGCCAGGCACGTACTGGTTTTCACCTCTGGGTGAAAGCTTGTCGTCACTCAGGGTCCCTTCCCACGCCCGCCCCTCCAGGGGCCTCTGTCACTGCCTGTTGGCGGCAGGTCTGAAGCTGGCAGATGGCATATGTCTGCCTCAGAAGGGTTCCCAGTTCCGTTTGCAGCTCCCCTAGGATACCACTGATGTTCTCCAGAGGGGCTGTGAAATTCTCGGATAATTCTCAACATAAAAGTAATTTTAATACATTTTCATTTAAAAATAATAAGTGCTAGACAGAATCAGGAAGTCGGTTGCAGAAGGAAGTCAAGAAATGAAGCCAGCCACCATGGACCACCTCCCCTGGGAGAGCAGGCGAGGTGCCTATGCTCACAGCCACCCTCCGTAGGTGTCAGATCCCCAGATCCAGCTGGGGGGGTGGCCCACACACTCCATCAGCACTCCTACTACATGGGAGCCTGAGCCCCAAACTCCTTGAAGGCAGAGCTCGTCCTTTGGTGCTGCTGAGACAGGTTTATTACAGATCAGGGAGTCCCAGGGACCCCAAGACAAATACACTGACTTTCCCCACCTCTCCCCGGCACTCTCTCCCTTCTCCTTCCTCCAGGTTAATGTGCTGACATCGTCTCTCTTCTCACCGCCTCATTTATCCCCACAGCTCCTTAATTTCTCAGACTTCCCCTTCCCTCTTCTCTCTTCCCCTCATCTGTCTCTCTACCCTTTTCTTCTGTCTTCTTTCTCCTCCTTTGAAGTCAGAGAAACAAGGACTCAAAGGCTGGATAGAAAAGAGTGGATAATCTGGTCCAAACTCCCCCTTCTTTCAGAGTATTTCTGTCCCCTCCCATCACTGTATTTCATTCTCATGGTCTTCGACCTTCATCTCCTTTGACTTCTCCCTGTTTCTGACCCTGTCACTATTGCTGGGTCTCGTCTTGCCACTTCTCCCTGCTCCATTCTTGTCCTCCCCTCTCCCCTCCATCTCTGTCCCTATCATGACCCTGTCTTTGTCCCCACATCTCAGAGGCTCTAATGCTTTATTTGTCCCTTCCCCCTGCTGCCACCTCCTCTGTCTCTATCCACACCACCTTTGCTCTCCCTGTCTCCTTTGTCTGTCTCTCCTCGTTCTGTCTGTCTCTGTCTGTGCCTTTGTCTTGTCCCCATCTCTGTTTCATGGCTTTTCTTACTGGAAGGCCTAAAGGAGGTCATGGCTTCAGCCCTCGTTTCTTAGTCATTTGGGAGATGTTGAAGACTGGGGGTTTCGGTGATATCTGACAGGGTGAGGAGTCAGGTCCTGGGACTTTGGTTCGGTCCTACAGGTGACTTTTCTTCATTCTCCCCCATCCCTCCCCCTTCTAGTGCCCCAGGATGGGACCTGCACTTACGAAGGAGCCGTCACACTTGAGCCCTGGGTCTGAGCTGCTTAGAAGCTGGGGAAGGACAGGCTTCCGTTGTCCTTGGGGCATCAGCTCTGAGGTGGACATTTGTTGGTTTGGGGGTTATCTCCTGGCTGCCACTTTTCGAGGGGATTATCTGGAGAAGGGCAGTGAGCTGTTCCTGATCTGCTCTGAAGGCGATTCTCAAGCTCAGACTCCTCTGTACTACAGTCTCCTGAAATTTTTCGTGGTCTTGAGAGATGGAAGAACACCTGGGTGGAAGAGACAGGGAGAGGTGGGGCTGGAGAGGGAGACACACACACACACACACACACAGACAGACACACACACACACACACACACACACGCACAGGCCATTTTTCAGTTTGTATGTGTGTGTTTTCTCTCTCCTGAGCCTGACGTGACTGCCTTACTATTTCCTTCCACCTGTCAGTATCTTATTCTTCAAGTTTTCCTGATTTGCCTTTCTCCCCTCTCAGCATCCCTGCCCCCTGCAGTAACTCCTTCTTCTCCTCCATCTTGGGACACATGACTTCTCCCTCTTCTCTTATGACCCGTATCCTGCCAATTTCCTACCTCCCTTTCCATTTTTTAGGGAGTGACTAATAGTAGGGGTGCAACGATAGTTGAATTGGTTTCTCCTCTGTACAGTTGGCCGTTTGCCTCCATCAGCCCTGCTCAGCACCTGCTCACAGGTGACTTCCCTTCCCCAAAGGACCACCAGCACAGGAATTGGGTGTCATTGTATTAAAGGTTTGGGAGGGATAGAGGGATGTTATTAGATTGCAACCCTGAACAGCAAACAAGTTTGAATAATAGACGTTTCTGATCTTTTGGGGGGAAGTTTCTTTTTAAAATTTTAAAAGCTTTTCATTTTGGAACAATTTCAGACTTAGAAAAATACTGCAAAAGTAGTACAAAATATTTCCATGAACCTTTAATCCAGATTTCCCAAGTGTTAACATCATACACACAGTACAATGATAAAAATCAGGTAATTAATATTGATACAGTGTTATTATTCAAATCGTAGACCTTATTTGAATTTTCCCAATTGTTGTAGAATGTCTTTGGTGTGGCCCAGAATCCACCCCAGGATCACATGTTGCATTTAGTTGTCACATCTCCTTAGTCTCTTTTAATTAGTCTTTCTTCGTCTGGTGAGCTGTATTGTAGAATGTCCCTCGATTTGGATTTATCTGATGTTCTTTATGATTAATTCAGGTTATATATTTTTGGCAAGAATACCACAGAAGTGATACTGCATCCTTCTCAGTGCTTCCTACCAGGAGGCACATGGTGTTGAGATGTTCCATCACTGCTGATGTTACCTTTGATCCTTTGGGTTCAGGTGGTGTCTACCAGGCTTCTCTGATGTTAAAGTTATCAGTTTCCACTTGTTGCTTAATAAATATCCTTTGGGAGGATTCTTTGAGACTGTAAATATCCTATTTCTCATCATATTTTTTGCCCACTGATTTTATTTTATTTATTTATTTTTTAACATCTTTATTGGAGTATAATTGCTTTACAGTGGTGTGTTAGTTTCTGCTTTATAACAAATTGAATCAGTTATACATACACATATATCCCCATATCTCTTCCCTCTTGCGTCTCCCTCCCTCCCACCCTCCCTATCCCACCCCTCTAGGTGGTCACAAAGCACCGAGCTGATCTCCTTGTGCTATGCGGCTGCTTCCCACTAGCTATCTGTTTTACATTTTGCCCACTGATTTTAGCATCCATTAATGATTCTTGACAGAAACATTACTACTATGGTGTTTGCCAAATGGTGATTTTCTATTTCCATTAATCCTTCTAGTTTTTAATTAATTAATTAATTATTTGGCTGCGTTGGGTCTTCATTGCTGTGCGCAGGCTTTCTCGAGTTGCGGCGAGGGGGGGCTACTTTCTGTTGTGGTGCGAGGGCTTCTCATGGCGGTGGCTTCTCTTGTGGCGGAGCACGGGCTCTAGGCACCAGGGCTTCAGTAGTTGTGGTTTGCGGGCTCTGGAGCGCAGGCTCAGTAGTTGTGGCACATGGGCTTCGTTGCTCTGTGGCGTGTGGGATCTTCCTGGACCAGGGCTTGAACCCGTGTCCCCTGCATTGACAGGCGGATTCTTAACCACTGCGCCACCAGGGAAGTCCAATCCATCTATTTTTATTAGTTGGAACTCCAGTGTAAGAAAGGGCTTTCCTTTATTCATTCATTCATTTTATTCATACTAGTTTTGGCTCATGGACACTTGTTTTATTCTATAGATTATAATCCATGATGATCATTATTTATCCTGTTCAAGCTATCTTAGATTTGACCATTGTGAGCCTTGTTAAGTTAGCACTTATATCCTATACACGCTCCATCAGTTTTATTTAGCATTTCCTTACTTTCCGATGATCCCAGGATCATCTTGTACTTTCCCTGCCCAGCTCTGGAATCCACCATTCTTCAAAGAGCCATGGTTTCCTTATGCTAAGTGAAATAAGCCAGGCACAGAAAACAAATACCATATGATCTCACTTACATGTGGAATCTAAAAAAGTTGACCTCGTAGAACCAGAGAGTAGAACAGTGGTTGCTAGAGACGGGGGTGTGGGGGAGATGGGGAGATGTTGGTCAAAGGGTAAAACTTTCAGTTACAAGATGAATAAGTTCTGGGGACCTAATATATAGCATGGTGATTATAGTTAATAATAATGTATTGTATACTTGAAATTTTCTAAGAGTAAATCTTAAGTGTGCTTACCGCCCCCCCCACATGCAATGGTAACTGTGTGAGGTGATGTATGTGTTAATTAACTTGATAGTGGTCGTCATTTAACTATGTATCCATATCTTAGATCATCAGGTTGCACATCTTAGAAAAATTGATAGCTTAAAAGAAAGGAGCTATGGTTCCAGTTAATGGAGAATGATACTTAGAAGCCAATATCTGGTTTTTAGGTATGCTTATTGATGCTGGGGTGTCATTCCTTCTAGGCCCTCTCTGCAGACAGAACTAGGAAACCTGTGTTGTGAGACAATAAACGTTTGTTGTTTTGAACTGCCAAGTTTTGTGTCAGTAATAATAGTTTTTAGGTAGCAACAGATAACTAATAAGAAGGTTTTGGATGGGAAGGTCTTTTCAAACATTTTTTAAACTAGAAATTTTTCTAACTTCTAATTTTATTGCCCTGTGGTCAGAGAGTGTTGTTAACACTATTTCTACTTTAAGGAACTCACTGATGTTTTCTTTGTGACCTAATATATGTTTGATTTTTGTGAGGTTCTGTGTGTGCCTGAGGAGAAAGCATATTCACTCCTATCAGAGTAGTATAAAGTTTGAGATATATATATATATATTCATAAGGTCTACTTTCTTGATTATGCTAATTAATTCAGCACTTTTGCTGAGTGCCTACTATGTGCCAGGCTGTATACTGGGCTCTAGGGGTCGAGATGAAGAACTCAGTTCCTGCTCTCATGGAGCTGATGGGTTTATAGAAATAGGTAATCTGGACTGTAGGAATCATTCATTCCTGTAAGGTCCTCTGCCTTTCCTCAAAGAAACACCACTGCGTCCAGATCCTCCTCCTCTCTCTCTGCTGGGCCATATATCGTGATCTTAGAGGGGTCTTGCCCCTGTCACATGGAGGGGAGTGGCTTTCCTGGAGCTGGCTGTGTATCTGAAGGCTCTTTGTCCTTACTCTGCCTCTCATTACACGCAGCTGTACTGGCTGACCCTCTCAAGCAGGTTTCATGTCACAGCCATGTTTTCCAACCTCCTGACCCCCAGTTTGACTCCAAACAGAACCTGGTCTGCTTGGTGCCCATCCTGGACCTGGTGGTTCTCTCCCCCAAATTTCCTCCATCCCTCACGCGTGGGTGAGATGACTACATGCAGTGACCGTGTTGTCTTTAGAGCATTGACACGACTCTAGTTCCAAGAGTTGATTCTGATTTCTTTTTACTCAGTCAGGTTCCTAATCTCACCCCCTTGCTACAGTGTCTTGTTCAGTTAACCCAGGCTTAAGTCAGTCAGTACAAGGCCTTCCCCTGGCCAAAGAGATTAGCTCAGAGAGGGGCATATGACCCAAACTATGCCATCTGGATGTGAGGAGAAGATTCCCAGGGGGTTATAGGAGAGAAGGTTCTTCAGTGGCCTGAGGGATCCATTGAAAGCTAACCCTCCTCTCTCCAGATGGTGGAATATAGAAGGGATACCTGGAACTTCTGCAGCCATTTTGCCACCATGAGGGAAGCTGACACTAAAGAAGGCAGAAAGAAATAAAAAGTACCAGGTCCTCGACGATATTGTTTAGCCACTGAATCCAGCCATCTCTGAAGACTGCTTTTCCTCAAGAACGTCCAAGTCCTGAGTGGATGAATCCTTATATTGTTTAGGCTGGTTTGAGTTGGGTTTCTGAACTTGCAACAAAGATTCCTGATAGGATCAGGGTCTGTAAAGATTTCTGCTGACTGGTTCTTCAATCCCTGCTCCCTGCATGACTCTTCTCAGTCCCATCAGGGAGATGCACAAGGTTCTACTCTGCCGACAAGGCTTCTTGTCTGGTGCAGCATCATGTAGGGGCTGCACATGTAGGGGCTTTGGGTCAGATGCACATGGCTGTTCAAATTCCATCAGTGTCCCTCACAGCTGTGTGGCCTTGGGACAAGTTACCTAACCTCTCAGTGTTTAAGTTTTCTTCTCTGTAAAATGGAACCCTCCCCCCGAAATGAATGCCATTCTTCTTAGGGTTCTCGTGAATGGGGCCATGCATATAAAACCTGGCACACAGTAGGACCACAGCCAATGTTGCTTCCATTTCACTCTGTTCCTGCCTCTTCATCATAGAGCATGCTTTCCTGTGCATCAGGCCTTAGAGGAGACGCTGGTCCTCCAGATGTAGGCATCTCTGACTTAGAATCTCAGTGATTTCCTGAGAAGAAAACAAATCTCCTTTGCCAGAGAAGATTAACAGCTCAGCCATTTGCTAAAACAAATATTAGCTCAGTGTTGTCCGGGGAAAGCAAATGGCTCCAAGAACTGCTTGTGTTTGTATCTTTCAAGGAGCTGATGAATGTGCCGTTGAGGATAAACATCTTGGGGGGTTGTGGGAGGAGGGGCAGCCATTCTGAGAGCTCCCACCTCACCTCCTGTCCCTCCTGCAGGCGTCATTTATCTGGGACTGGGATGTTTATCCATCGCTGCCCTCCCTGTGTCTTAGGGCTGGTCTTCTGGCCGCCATGGCCACTCACACCTGGGGCCTAGAGCTGGCTTCACCAGTCAGACTGGCTGTGCATTCAGGTAAATCCTGGGAGTCTCAGGGGGGAATTCAGCCCCTGCTTATGGTGTTTATGGCACACATGTCAACCCAGGACTCATCCACACTGGCACCATTGATACTATGGGTCTGGTCATTCTTTGTCGTGAGGGGCTGTCTTGTACATTGAAGGATGTTGACAGTACCCCTGGTCTCTCCCCACTAGAGACCTGTAGCACAGCTCCCCCAGTTCTGACAACCAGAAATGTTGCTAAACATCCTTGGGGAAAGGCATCGCCTTTGTTTGAGAACCACTGTTCTACCCGAAGGCAGGGAAGAACTCTGGAATTAGCTCTATCTTGGTTCAAAGTCTGGTCCTATCACTCACCAACTGTAATGTTTGGCTGGTTAATTTAACTTCTCTGAGCCTCGATTTGCACACCTGTAAAATGGGCAGCACCATACTACCTGTTTCATAGGATGGTTGTGAGAGGATGAAGTGAGATCATTTATAGGGAGGTGCCTGGCATTCAGTCTCCTTGATACATTAGACCGTTCCTGGTAGATTATAAACTGCATGAGGGCAGGAATCCTGCCTGTATTGTTCACCACTATGTCTCCCTCACCAGCACAGGGCCTGGCATACAGATGGTGCTCAGGAAATAAATTTTGTTCTTGGGGCTGCTCTGCACCCCACTGAACTTTCACTTTACTGCTACTTCATCCTCTTGGCAAATCCTGGCCTCCCGGGGTGGGGGGAGGAAATCTTTTCTCCTTCCCATCTGGGTTTTATACACTTATCCTAAGTTCACACTTGCCTCCCTTGCCTTCCCCAGGACACCCTGAAGAAAGGTTCTAGAAAGCCCACTTTAGCCCTGGCTCATTCTCACCACCACTGTCTCAGTTTCATGGTACCCAGGAGCATCTCTCTCTGAATTCCTATTGCTGACTCCCAGAGCATCCTCCAGATCATGGCTCATTGGCAGAGCAGAGATGACTGACCTGTATCTGTGTCTAATGATCAAATCCTTTCCTGCTCAAATGACCAGTTCTGCCCACCTTACCAGGTTCCCTGGATGACTCATACATAAGTACTCACATTGGTGGACTTTCTGTCATTTCTGTAATCTGAAGGCTAGTTTGAGAAGCATAGCTAGGTTCCCAGAATTATTTCTATCAAAGGAAGAAGGGCATCACACTCTGGTAATACGTGTCTAGATCTGTACTAGACTTCTGAGGACTCTGGAGAACAAGACAGGCTTCTCCCTGAAGGGACTGACAATTAAGTAGGGAAGCCAAGACTGATAAGGTGACAAGTAAAGAACATACAAGCTCTAAACTGATGACAAGAGGTTGTAAGTGGAGATGGAGAAGCCGCTCAGGAGGCTAGTTTTTCTAATCTCTATCCTCCACCTGCTTCACCTCTACCGCCAACAGTGGGGTTTAAGCTTTGTCATCTCTGACCTGGAATGTTTCAACCAGCTCCAACTGGTCTTACTGCTCCCATTTTCCTTGAATCTGCCTCCACAGAGCTGCCAGGGCAATTTTTCTAAAATGCTACTATGATTATATCACAGAACGCCTAGAATCTGTTTAAAGTTAATCACGGTGTTATCTGTAATCATGGAACATTGGGGAATGGTAGATAAGGAAATATTTCATAGCCATGAAAACCCACGTTTTAAAGACTCATTAGAGACATGGAAAAAGATTTGTACCATTACAAGAAAAAAAAATCTGGATTCAAAACTATGGCACACTACAGATTTAGTAACTAGATATGAATATAATTGCATGGAATCACAAGATTGGAATTACCGGTATCTGGAGAAAAGAACAATGGCTCTTTCTAGTTCAGAAGATACAGAAGATTTTTAATTTCTTCTAGACTGTAAATTTTATGAGGTTTAGATATGGTCTATCCGGCTTGGCATTAATTTCCCGTGCCTAGCAGAGTACCTGGCATACAGTAGGCACTCAAAACATTTGTTGAGTGGAATTGAGTCTAGTTTTTATCATTTCTAAATCTTGTCCAAAAACATGGGCTTAGGTTGCATTTCTCCAGAAGGCAACGCTGAGACAAGGATTTGAGTGCAAGTAATTTGTCTGGGAGGGGATCTCAGGTAGGGGGTGGGGAGGTGAGACAGGGAAGGGAGAGGAGCCACATGGAGAGCTTATCGAGGAGATTACCACCGTGGGCAATGTTGGTGTGGCCTTGCTGGGCAGCTCTGGAGACTGTGTAGAACACACTCTTAAAATTATGTTATCAGAGGGGCCAGGAAGCTGCAGTATTGATCCTCCAGTTCCCGTCCTCCATGGCTGACGGCAGCACCTGGGGGAGATGAACCCCCAGGTGACCGCAGCGGGACACACTCATCACACCCTGGAATGGCATGTGCTGAGGGGATGGGGCAGGGCACTGATAGGTCTGTTACATGATGATTTAGAGATAATAAGAGAAACGTTTTTAAAAGATGAATGTGTCATTAATAATAGTCTTGGGTAAGTTGCTGAAACTCTCTGAGCCTCAGTTATCTCATGTCCAAAGTGGGAACAGCAGCACCCGCCTGGCCTTGCTCGTGAGGCTCAATGGGAGAGGGTTTGGGGTGTGTGCGTGTGATGGATAAATGTCTGTGTCTCCTTTGAATTCATATGTTGACGCCCGAACTCCCAGTGGGACTGTATTTGGAGGTAGAACCTGTGAGGAGATGATAAAGGCTAAATGAGGTCATAAGGGTGGGGCCCTAGTCTAATAGGGCCGGTGCCCTTATAAGAAGAGGAAGAGACACAAGAGCTCTCTCTCCACCATGTAAGGACACAGCAAGAAGATGACTCTCTGCAAGTCAGGAAGAGAGTTCTCACCAGGAACTGAATCTCTGGGCACCTTGATCTTGGGCTTTCAGCCTCCACCGAACTGTGAGAAATAAATGTCGTTTAAGCCACCCAGTCTCTATGGTATTTTGTCATGGCAGCCTGAGCTGACTAGTACAGGGTATGTATTTAAAGCAAGAAAGTGATATAAATGTAGCTCATGCTTTCCTGGGTCTGGTTCTGCAGAAGGTGAAAATGAGATCACTGTAAGAGTCAGTTCTCACTTTGGGTGCAGGAACTGCTGCAGGTCTGGGCTCAGTTCCTCCTAGAGAATTCTGTGAGTGCCCAGGGGGTGGATTCCGGGTGCTCTGTAATGAGTCCTTTCAGGGACCCCGTGGAGCTGTGTTTCTCTCTCTTCTGCGCTGCTCACGGTGGTGACGTCTTGTGGCCCTGTCCGCCCAGAGGGAGAAGCAACAATGCAGAGTGCTGCCTGGGTCAGGACTGCCGGCGTGTGGTGGTGATGTTGGTACTGAGGGTGTGGTCCTTTCTTTACCTTGTTTTCTCCGAGGCTGCGGGAACCACTGCTGGGATGCCCTGGGCTCTTGATGCTCCCAGAAATGCTCCCAGTGTTTTATTACTCTTGCATCTCTTTCTCGTTCTCTGAGTCACTGAGTGGCATGACCCATACTCAGAATCACTCCTCCTGAACCCGGGCCCTTGGTCTTTGAATTATGCGTGTGGGTCTGACTCTTTTGTCAGAGTGAGCTCTTCCACAGGAAGTTCCTCCATCCCTTGTGTACATAGATGCACAAGACCTTCAGACTGGCCCAGATATGACTGGGCTGTTCTAGGCTGACTCTAAGTTAGGCTGAGACTGGGCCTCTTCTGCTGCCTGCATCCTGGTTAAGCCTGTGTGCTCTCCAGTTACCTGCTATGTGGCTTTGGCAAAGTTAACCTTACTTAACCTCTCTAAGCCTTCAACTTTCTTATCTGTAAAATGGGGGTGATAATAGCACTTTTCTCATTGGGTTGTGAGGATTAGAAGCAATATTGCATGCAAAGTGCTTACCATGTGCCTGGCAGATGCTAGGGACTGAATTGTGTTTCCCCCAAATTCATAGGTTGCAGCCCAAAACCCCAGTGTGATGGTATTTAGAGATGGGCATTCGAGAGGTAATTAGGTTTAGATGAAATCATAAAGATGGGACCTTCGTGATGGGATTAGTCCTTATAAGAAAAGACCCTGGAGAGCTTGCTTATTCTCTGTCTCTCCAAGAACATGTACCATGTGAATACATAGTGAGAAGGTGGCCGTCTGCAAGGCAGGAAGAGAGCTCTCACCAGGAACCAAATCAGCCGACACGTTGATCTTGGACTTCCTAGTTTCCAGAGCTGTGAGAAATAAATTTCTGCTCTTTAAGCCACCCAGTCTATGGTATTTTGTTATGGCAGCCTGAGGTGACTAAGACAACAGTTAGTAAGCTTTCAATATGTGTGTGTGTATATATATATATATATATATATATATATATATATATATATATATATATTTACATCTTTATTGGAGTATAATTGCTTTACAATGGTGTGTTAGTTTCTGCTTTATAACAAAGTGAATCAGTTATACATATACATATGTTCCCATACCTCTTCCCTCTTGCGTCTCCCTCCCTCCCACCCTCCCTATCTTAACTGTTGTTAAATAGCAGTAGCAGTTGTTATTGTTTACTACTTTTATTAGGGAGAGAATACAAGTTTCCTGACAAGAGGCTGAAGTGATCAGAATTATTGCTGATCTAGTGTTGCTAAGATCAATAATATTTTCAAATGAAAATCAATCTGGAAAGAAGCCTAAATACCACCTGGGTCCAGATATAAGACCTGCTTCCAAGCTTACCTGGCAATTTACAAACCCTCAATGATCTAAATTCTTTTTCTTGCCCTTCTGTCCTGCCTCCTCCCCGAGTGCAAACATTCCGCTTGGCCAGTCTTTCTGTTCCCTTATCTGCGACTCAGAGTTGAAAGGATCAGGATGGTCCTGCATCCCAGGGACGAGATGAGCTGATGTTCCCAGGAATCTTGGGTGACCAACTCTCCTGATTTGCCTGGGACTGTCCCAGTTTTAGCACTGAAAGACCGATGCCCCCGGAAACCTCTCAGTCTCAGGCAAACCTGGAGGGTTGGTCACAGTACCGGGAATGCATGTGATATCCATTCACTTCCAGGCTGGCCACCCCACGGCAGGACTCACCAGAACCTCCATCTTGACCGTGCTGAGCAAAGCATCAACTCTCTCCCTAGTATCTTTCTGGTTGGAATCACCAGGACCCTATTTCTGGAAAGAATTCTTGGAGCCGTGGTGGGAAGACTACTGCGGGGTGGCATGGGGCGGGTCCATCACTGACATTTAAGCTGAGCGGAGCCACCGTATGATCAGAAGTCTTCTCTGCTAATCTCCTCGGTGCTTTGATTAGGAGCACTGAGAGGTGAGAGCCCTGTTGGGAGCCTGTGCTCAGGGCCACAGGGCCAGGGGAGGGGGTGTTCCCCAGTGGGAATGACACCACCTGCCTTTCCCTGGTGATGATTCCAAAGAGGGTCGAAACATGCCCTGAGGATGCCATAGTGATGGAGTAGTTTAGTGTCTGTTTATACAGTCAAAGGCTGCAAGGTCAATCTCAAACTCTTCTTGTGTCTGCAGCAAGAAATGAGAAATACACAGGAGAGAAGATTCTGCCCGGGAGCATGAGAAGGGAGGCAGGGAGGTGCAGCAGATAAGACGGAGAAACAGACGGATCCTCCGTCCCTCACCCCAGGCTTGGAACAACTCAGTCCCCCATCCTGGACATGGGCCAGTCACCTCTGGCCACATACTGACCTCTAACCCTGACCACCAACTGAGCTCTGACTCTCATCAAAGACCCAGGCTCTGGCTACACACTGACCCTTGATCCCTGACCCCCAGGCAGCTACTGGGAGAGTTGTCCATGGATCTTGTTTGCAAATCTTCTCCAACATAGTTTAGTTTATTGTAACTGAGTTTTCTGCTCCTTTATTCTTCGTATATTAAAGGACTTAAGTATTATAACTAATTTGCTAAAATTTGATAACACATGAAATCTGCCATTATGAAGGGAACCATACATGGACAAAATAATAGATTTTATAAGATCCTTGAATAGCAAGCAATATAGTTATAGTTGTCACCATTTTGATGTCAAGATAATTTAACAGCCTATAGTTGTAGCAAAGTTAGGTCTGGTTTAAGCTAGAAGTATAAAATAGCTCTTTATTTTAGGGTCACCTATATTTTAAGTTGAACGTTTGTTTATTTAGAATTTTAGTGTATGGTTTTGGAAAGAGAAAAGGTGGTCCTTGATCCTGGGCACAGATAATTGTCAGCCCTGCCTGTACTGTTAGTAAGAAGAGGCGTCGCAAGCAAAGCATATAAGTGGTTTCTGGGTCAGTTGGTCCCTGGCTACCAATGATGCTGTCAGAGGAGGAAACTCAGAGGTGACCACAGGTTAGGCTGGAGGGGGCCCCAAGTCTTGGACCCCTTAGCCCAAGTCTCCGCCTCTGTCCTGTCCTGAAGTCTCACAACCTCTTCAGCTCCTCTGAAGGCTCCAGGATGGTTCCTGGGTCCAGCCAGAAGGGGTCTTAAGCTTCAATCCCCTGTAAGAGCAGACAGCGCAGCTCCGTGTTCACACACTGGCTTGCTGCTTTCCTTCAGCCTCCACCAATACCCCAATTACCAGCAAATTGCAAACCCTCGAAGCCACTCTCTCTGCATATTAATTCAGCAAGAGCGTGTGCATTAGGTAGCCCGGGCCTGTGCGTGCCCGCTGCTGTTATTTGCTCGGCAGAACCAGGTAATTTCCTTGCTGGACCTTGGTGGGAAGTTGAAAAGCAGTGTCAGCTTCTCCCACTCTTAATTAGGGCTGGGCTTTCTCCAGTAAATCACTGATCATTATCAATGAGCTTGTAATTTGATGTCCCAGAATTAGAGGCTGATGATGAAAGAGAAAAACTGAGAGGCTGCAGTGCAGACCCAGCCTCCGTAGATCTGGGCATTCTTTTAATCTACATAATTTATTCCACGGTGACCTTTTCCTACAGTTTTGCCTAGACTTCCCAGAGTTGCAATATCCCCTTCTCTTTGGGAAGGGGAGGGCTGTTTCCTCTTGACCTTCGGCAGCGGCCAGCCATCCTGACTTGTGCGGAGTCAGCTGGTGGCATGTCCGGCCTTTGTACAAAGAGGAGGCACAAGGGGCTGGCCCGGGAGCTCTCTCTCCTCTCTGCCTCGCTTCCTCTTGGTCCTGGGCGAGCTTAGGGCTGCCTCTGCGTCCACTGCTGGGGTGGTTGTATGCAGTGCAGACAGAGCTCATGGGGCTCCATCCACGCCACACCAGAATGGCAGAGGCCCCAGCCTCTCTGGGCTCTGCTGCTCCATCAGGACCCTGAAGCCCGTGCCCCTCTGTGGGGCAGAGCTGGTAGCTTTACCTGTATCCACTCCCCTTTCTTCCACCGTGACATCTCACTTCACCTCCTCTTCTCTCAGTCTAGTCGTCAGGGTGACATCTCCCTCACTTTTCAGATGGTCTTGGGTCCCAGCCCCACCGTCCGCTCAGGAATGGGCCCGTGATCTGAGTAGTTTCAATGAGACTCAGTCCTGTTGGAATGGTTGGAAAAGGAAGCTCTCTTTCGGCTTCAGTTACTAACCTGGGACGGAGTAAGCGTGGAGCTTCCAGAGTGTTCTTTTTGATGACTGCATTTAAAGACCATGCCAGGATGACATTTACAGGCGGGTATTGAATGCCTACCATGTACTTAGTCTTGAAAGAATATGGCGGACAGAGAAGGGGCTTCAAATATCCTTGAGAAGAAAGGAAGGGTAGAATTTATAGAGGAAACCAAAGAAACATCAGTAAATCTTAATGAACAAATCTCTAGATTAGTGTGTTGACTAGATCACCCAGGGAGCTCCATCAGGATGGAGGCTGCTGGCTTGTTCAAGCTTGTGGCACGTTGCCACTACCCACCTGGCTCTCGGTGAGCACAGAGGGGTCATCTTGGTGCCACAGATAGGTCTTTTTTTTTTTTTTATCATAAATTTGACTGTCTGCACAAGGCAAGTGTTTTTATTTCTTTTTTAAAAAAATTTTAATTTTATTTTATTTATGTTTTATACAGCAGGTTCTTATTAGTCATCAATTTTATACACATCAGTGTATACATGTCAATCCCAATCGCCCAATTCATCACACCCCCACCCCCACCCCCTGCCGCTTTCCCCCCTTGGGGTCCATACGTTTGTTCTCTACATCTGTGTCTCAATTTCTGCCCTGCAAACCAGTTCATCTGTACAATTTTTCTAGGTTCCACATATATGCGTTAATATACAATATTTGTTTTTCTCTTTCTGACTTACTTCACTTGGTATGACAGTCTCTAGATCCATCCACGTCTCAACAAATGACCCAATTTTGTTCCTTTTTATGGCTGAGTAATATTCCATTGTATATATGTACCACACGTTCTTTATCTGTTCATCTGTCGATAGGCATTTAGGTTGCTTCCATGACCTGGCTATTGTAAATAGTGCTTCAATGAACATTGGGGTGCATATGTCTTTTGGAATTATGGTTTTCTCTGGGTATATGCCCAGTAGTGGGATTGCTGGGTCATATGGTAGTTCTATTTTTAGTTTTTTAAGGAACCTCCATACTGTTCTCCATAGTGGCTGTATCAATTTACATTCCCACCAACAGTGCAAGAGGGTTCCCTTCTCTCCACACCCTCTCCAACATTTGTTATTTGTAGATTTTCTGATGATGCCCATTCTAACTGGTGTGAGGTGATACCTCATTGTATTTTTGATTTGCATTTCTCTAATAATTAGTGATGTTAAGCAGCTTCTCATGTGCTTCTCGGCCATCTGTATGTCTTCTTTGGAGAAATGTCTATTTAGGTCTTCTGCCCATTTTTGGATTGGGTTGTTTGTTTTTTTAATATTGAGCTGCATGAGCTGTTTATATATTTTGGAGCTTAATCCTTTGTCTGTTAATTCATTTGCAAATATTTTCTCCCATTCTGAGGGTTGTCTTTTCGTCTTGTTTGTAGTTTCCTTTGCTGTGCAAAAGCTTTTAAGTTTCATTAGGTCCCATTTGTTTATTTTTATTTCCTTTACTCTAGAAAGTGGATCAGAAAAGATCTTGCTATGATTTATGTCAAAGAGTGTTCTTCCTATGTTTTCCTCTAAGAGTTTTATAGTGTCTGGTCTTACATTTAGGTCTCTAATCCATTTTGAGTTTATTTTTGTGTATGGTGTTAGGGAGTGTTCTAATTTCATTCTTTTACATGTAGCTGTCCAGTTTTCCCAGCACCACTTATTGAAGAGACTGTCTTTTCTCCATTGTATATCCTTGCCTCCTTTGTCATAGATTAGTTGACCATAGGTGTGTGGGTTTATCTCTGGGCTTTTTATCTTGTTCCATTGTTTCTGTTTTTGTGCCAGTACCATATTGTCTTGATTACTGTAGCTTTGTAGTATAGTCTGAAGTTAGGGAGTCTGATTCCTCCAGCTCCATTTTTTTCCCTCAAGACTGCTTTGGCTATTCGGGGTCTTTTGTGTCTCCATACAAATTTTAAGATTTTTTGTTCTAGTTCCATAAAAAATGCCATTGGTAATTTGATAGGGATTGCATTGAATATGTATATTACTTTGGGTAGTATAGTCATTTTCACAATATTGATTCTTCCAATCCAAGAACATGGTATATCTCTCCATCTGTTGGTATCATCTTTAATTTCTTTCATCATTGTCTTATAGTTTTCTGCATATAGGTCTTTTGTCTCCCTAGGTAGGTTTATTCCTAGGTGTTTTATTCTTTTTGTTGCAATGGTAAATGGGAGTGTTTCCTTAATTTCTCTTTCAGATTTTTCATCATTAGTGTATAGGAATGCAAGAGATTTCTGTGCATTAATTTTGTATCCTGCAACTTTACCAAATTCATTGATTAGCTCTAGTAGTTTTCTGGTGGCATCTTTAGGATTCTCTATGTATAGTATCATGTCATCTGCAAACAATGACAGTTTTACTTTTTCTTTTCCAATTTGTATTCCTTTTATTTCTTTTTATTCTCTGATTGCCATGGCTAGGACTTCCAAAACTATGTTGAATAATAGTGGTGAGAGTGGACATCTTGTCTTGTTCCTGATCTTAGAGGAAATGCTTTCAGTTTTTCACCATTGAGAATGATGTTTGCTGTGGGTTTGTCATATATGGCCTTTATTATGTTGAGGTAGGTTCCCTCTATGCACACTTTCTGGAGAGTTTTTATCATAAATGGGTGTTGAATTTTGTCAAAAGCTTTTTCTGAACCTATTGAGTTGATCATATGGTTTTTCTTCTTCAGTTTGTTAATATAGTGTATCACATTGATTGATTTGCATATATCGAAGAATCCTTGCATCCCTGGGATAAATCCCACTTGATCATGGTGTATGATCCTTTTAATGTGTTGTTGGATTCTGTTTGCTAGTATTTTGTTGAGGATTTTTGCATCTATATTCATCAGTCATATTGGTCTGTAATTTTCTTTTTTTGTAGTATCTTTGTCTTGTTTTGGTATCAGGGTGATGGTGGCCTCATAGAATGAGTTTGGGAGTGTTCTTTCCTCTGCAATTTTTTGGAAGAGTTTGAGAAGGATGGGTGTTAGCTCTTCTCCAAATGTTTGTTAGAATTCATCTGTGAAGCCCTCTGGTCCTGGACTTTTGTTTGTTGGAAGATTTTTAATCACAGTTTCAATTTCATTACTTGTGATTGGTCTGTTCATATTTTCTATTTCTTCCTGGTTCAGTCTTGGAAGGTTATACCTTTCTAAAAATTTGTCCATTTCTTCCAGGTTGTCCATTTTATTGGCATAGAGTTGCTTGTAGTAGTGTCTTAGGATGCTTTGTATTTCTATGGTGTCTGTTGTAACTTCTCCTTTTTCATTTCTAATTTTATTGATTTGAGTCCTCTCCCTCTTTTTCTTGATGAGTCTGGCTAATGGTTTATCAATTTTGTTTAGCTTCTCAAAGAACCAGTTTTTAGTTTTATTGATCTTTGCTATTGTTTTCTTTGTTTCTATTTCATTTATTTCTGCTCTGATCTTTATGATTTCTTTCCTTCTGCTAACTTTGGGTTTTGTTTGTTCTTCTTTCTCTAGTTCCTTTAGGTGTAAGGTTAGATTGTTTATTTGAGATGTTTCTTGTTTCTTGAGGTAGGCTTGTATAGCTATAAACTTCCCTCTTAGAACTGCTTTTGCTGCATCCCATAGATTTTGGATCGTCATGTTTTCATTGTCATTTGTCTCTAGGTATTTTTTGATTTCCTCTTTGATTTCTTCAGTGATCTCTTGGTTATTTAGTAACGTATTGTTTAGCCTCCATGTGTTTGTGTTTTTTACGGTTTTTTCCCTGTAATTGATTTCTAATCTCATAGCATTGTAGTCAGAAAAGATGCTTGATATGATTTCAATTTTCTTAAATTTACTGAGGCTTGGTTTGTGACCCAAGATGTGATCTATCCTGGAGAATGTTCCGTGCGCACTTGAGAAGAAAGTGTAATCTGCTGTTTTGGGATGGAATGTCCTATAAACATCAATTAAATCTATCTGGTCTATTGTGTCATTTAAAGCTTCTGTTTCCTTATTTATTTTCATTTTGGATGATTGGTGTAAGTGAGGTGTTAAAGTCCCCCACTAGTATTGTGTTACTGTCGATTTCCTCTTTTATAGCTGTTAGCAGTTGCCTTATGTTGAGGTGCTCCTACGTTGGGTGCATATATATTTATAATTGTTATATCTTCTTGGATTGATCCCTTGATCAGTATGTAGTGTCCTTCCTTGTCTCTTGTAACATTCTTTATTTTAAAGCCTATTTTATCTGATATGAGTATTGCTACTCCAGCTTTCTTTTGATTTCCATTTGCATGGAATATCTTTTTCCATCCCCTCACTTTCAGTCTGTATGTGTCCCTAGGTCTGAAGTGGGTCTCTTGTAGACAGCATATATATGGGTCTTGTTTTTGTATCCAGTCAGCAAGCCTGTGTCTTTTGGTTGGAGCATTTAATCCATTCACGTTTAAGGTAATTATCGATATGTATGTTCCTATGACCATTTTCTTAATTGTTTTGGGTTTGTTTTTGTAGGTCCTTTTCTTCTCTTGTGTTTCCCACTTAGAGAAGTTCCTTTAGCATTTGTTGTAGAGTGGTTTGGTGGTGCTGAATTCTCTTAGCTTTTGCTTGTCTGTAAAGCTTTTGATTTCTCCATTGAATCTGAATGAGATCCTTGCCAGGCAGAGTAATCTTGGTTGTAGGTTCTTCCCTTTCATCACTTTAAGTATATCATGCCACTCCCTTCTGGCTTGTAGAGTTTCTGCTGAGAAATCAGCTGCTAATCTTATGGGAGTTCCCTTGTATGTTATATGTCATTTTTCCCTTGCTGTTTTCAGTAATTTTTCTTTGTCTTTAATTTTTGCCAATTTGATTACTATGTGTCTCGGTGTGTTTCTCCTTGGATTTATCCTGTATGGGACTTGCTGTGCTTCCTGGATTTGGGTGGCTATTTCCTTTTCCATGTTAGGGAAGTTTTCAACTATAATCTCTTCAAATATTTTCTCTTGTCCTCTCTCTCTCTCTCTTCTCCTTCTGGGACCCCTATAATGTGAATGTTGTTGCGTTTAATGTTGTCCCAGAGGTCTCTTAGGCTGTCTTCATTTCTTTTCATTCTTTTTTCTTTATTCTGTTCTGTGGCAGTGAATTCCACCATTCTGTCTTCCAGGTCACTTATCCGTTCTTCTGCCTCAGTTATTCTGCTATTGATTCCTTCTAGTGTAGTTTTCATTTCAGTTATTGTATTGTTCATCTCTGTTTGTTTGTTCTTTAATTCTTCTAGGTCTTTGTTAAACATTTCTTGCATCTTCTCGATCTTTGCCTCCATTCCTTTTCCGAGGTCCTGGATCATCTTCACTATCATTATTCTGAATTCTTTTTCTGGAAGGTTGCCTATCTCCACTTCATTTAGTTGTTTTTCTGGGTTTTATCTTGTTCCTTCGTCTGGTACATAGCCCTCTGCCTTTTCATCTTGTCTGTCTTTCTGTGAATGTGATTTTTGTTCCACAGGCTGCAGGATTGTAGTTCTTGCTTCTGCTGTCTGCCCTCTGGTGGATGAGGCTAAGAGGCTTGTGCGAGTTTCCTGATGGGAGGGACTCCACAGGTAGGTTTGATGTCCATCCCCTTCTAGCTCTGATCTCCTGCACTACCGTCTAGTAACTAGAGTCCTGTTTGATCTCTGCTCACATCTGTCCCCAGGGGGAAGCACGATGCAGTGGTCAGAGCAGTGAGGCTGGAGTCGGGAGAACTGAGTCTCCATCTGGTGGGGTCACTCATAACTAAATGACTTTGGACAAGTGGCATAACCAATACAAACTTCCACTCCCTGAAATGGCTCTCCTTCCCTCCCTGCATTGCAGGGAGCATCCAGGGAACCATGGAAACAAATGTAAAACTTCCAGTGGACTTGGTGCCTGGTGGCGTAATCCTTCTGAACTCCAGGCCTGCCTGTCAAATACCCACCCCAGGGAGGCTGTGATACTTGCTAGTATATCTCCTTCCAAAATACTCTGGCAAGTTGCTGTGGACTCTGAACACAGTTTGGAGCTTACTTAGGAACTCAGGAACTCAGGAATTGCCCTTGTTCTCCTGATCATCCCATCACTTCAGGAAGGAGATTTCCCTTTGGATACTGAGATCAAGAACAGGTTTAGATCACCAAGGGCCTACCTGGGTCCTCTTCGGTTGTTGACTTATTAAATCTTGAGGAAACTGAGGCTGAGAACTTGGGCACTGCTTTCTGTCAGCTCTGCCTGTAGAGTGAGGAAGAAGAGGCTTCGCAAGCAAAGTACTTGAATGGCTTCTGAGCCCAAGTTGGTCCCTGGCTGCCACGATGATGCAGCCAGAGGAGGAAGCTCAGAGGTGACCACAGATGAGGCTGGAGGGGGCCCCAAGGGTTGGGCCCCTTAACCTAAGTCCCTGCCTCTGTCCTGTCCTGAAGTCTCAGAATCTCTCAGCTGGGCTCAGCCCTCACCCCACCAGTGGGCTCAGCTCCTCTGAAGCTCCAGGATCGATCCTGGGCCCAGCCAGAAGGGGTCTTAAAGCCTTCATCTCCTGTTCTGGGATGCAGTCTAGTTCTGACCTCGTGTACCACTTCCCATCAGGGTCTTCTGCTGTGTTTTGTTCCCCATGGCTTGGCCCCATGTGAAATCTGACTCTATTTCCTCTGTGACTCCAGGCATTGTAGGTTTTGTCTGATCTCAAATTTCATGTGTATTTCAGCTCCTCTGGGAGTCTGGGGGCTCCTGTCCCCTGGACCTAGTCTATTCATACTGTGATCTTCCAATCAATCTTCTCTTAAGTTAAGGCATTGTTACCAGACAGAGTGGGTGCTTGGTAAATAGTAATTGGATGGATGGGTGGAAAATGACTTGGAGGAAGAATGGTTGCCTGGCTGGGTGGGTATATGAAGTGAAGCAGTGATGATGGATGGATGAACTGGAGGACGGACATCGAGTATGTTGGTGGATGGATGCATAGGTGGGGTTCATTTTGGCAACGATGAGCTTGGCTTGCAGCCCCAGATCCCTTCACTGTCACACTCCACTGCCTCATCCCAGCACCTCTGGCCACAGCCAGCCTGTCCCCGGCTCCTGCCCATCTGCCTGTATCTTTGCCTGGTGCGCCCGTTCAGCTGTATGGGGTGTGCTGGCGGGTCTGGTTGGTTTCTGGTCCCTGCCATCCTCAAATTTGGCCTGCCGTGTGCCAGGCACCTCCAGCAGTGCCACTCATGATCAAAGCCATGGATGAGAGCCAGCCTGGGCAAGGAGGTGTGGAGCAATGTCTTGAAACGCTGGAGGAGTCAGCCCGGGGCCCACTCGCCATTCTCCATTCTTCTCTCCAGAGGGGCAGGAGCGTGCTTCTGTCAGGAGCTGTTTCTGACAACTAGCTCTGCTTTTTCCTTTATGAAAAAATAATCAAAGCCCAAATGTGGCTGGCAGAGTTTCTGAAAGTCAACAGAAAAAAACAAAGGAAAGGAGCCAGCTGAGATGGAGATAACGTTCAATGCCTCTGACTAAGGCAGGCCTAACGAAAACAAACCTTTAAAGCACAGAACTTGGAAGTTGGCCCCAGAGGGAACGGAAGTCTCTGAGATGGACCCTCCTCCTGGGGTGAGCGGGTAGTGATGCTGGGGTACACACCCTGACTCCAACTCCCCCGGCTCCTCCTAGAGCATCCTGGCTACCGAGCAAAGGGCCCAGGTCTCAGGTCTCAGGATCCTGATCCTTATGCCCCGCCACCCAACACCTCCCCCCACCTCCCCGCCCACCAGGAACCTGGAACCGGGGCTTTGGGGAGACACAGTGCACAGCCTGTCAAGACCTCCCTGAAGCCGGCAGCTCAGGGACAGGACCTTGCCTTCCCAAGGCTTCTGAGGGGCTTTCTGAGTCCAAGAACATTTGGTGTTTGTCCTTCAAATGTGCCTGTTACTCACCCATCTTTTTAACTCTTACTTAAAACACTCCCCTCTGGCATCAGCCTCCTGATGGGTTTTGCTGCCTCTCCTGCACTCCTCCTGGCCCTTCCTATTTGCAACCCCAGGAAATGTCCTGAAGTACCTGAAGTGATGTCACTCCTCTGGCTGAATGTTCTAAGACTGGGTTGAGGTCCTCAAGAGCCCCTCATCCCCCATGAGACAGAGGCAGCAGCATGGAAGGCCCTTGGTTATCTGGCCCTGCCCAACTCCCACCCGTAGGCTAAACCTCAGCTGTGGCTCCTCTGCTTTTATTTTTACTTGATTTTATTGAGGTAAACATTGTATAATCTAAAATTAACCACTGTCCCTTTAAAAATGTACAATTCAGTGGCATCTAGTACTTCACAATGTTGTGCAACCATCACCTCTATCCAGTTCCAAGACACTGTCATCACCTCAGGGGGAGACCCTGTACCTACTAACAGTCACTTGCCCCGCCCCCTCCCCTGGCCCCTGGCAACCACTAGTCTGCCTTCTGCCTCTGTGGATTTGCCTGTTTCGGACATTTCGTACAAATGGAATCATTCAATATGTGACCTTTTGCGTCGGGCTTCTTTCACGTAGAATAATGTCTTTGAGATTCATCCATGTTGTAGCGTGTGTCAGTACTTCATTCTTTCTTTGGTGGTTGAGTAACCTTCTATCGTACGTACACATCACACTTTTTTTTCTCCGTGCTTCCGTTGATGGACATTTGGGTTGTTTCCCCCTTTAGGCTCTTGGGAGTAGTGTTACTGTGAACATGTGTGTACAAGTATCTGAGTCCCTGTTTTCAGTTCTCGTGGGTCTATACCTAGGAGTGGAATTGCTGCGTCATATGGTAGCTCTATGTTTAACTTTTTGAGGAACCACCCTGGCTGTGGTTTCCTGATGTTGTTTGCACCCAGTGTGCCCTTTCACCTCTGTGTGCCTCCCAACATGGCACTCCTCCGAATATTACGCTCATTCTCCCTTCTTCACCTGACGAACTTCTGTTCATCTTTCCAGACTCTGCCCGAATGTCACCTCTGTGAACCACGCCCCCTTCTGCACTCCACGTGCAGAATTAGGTGCAGATGCTCTGGGCTCCATGGTGCTGGGTGCTAGAACTCTTGTATTATATTATAGTTTTATTTTTGCTCTCCCTTCCTTCCCAGACTGGGTGTTCTTTGCATACAGGTATCCTGTCTGGGTCAAGTTCACCTCCTTAGTGCCCAGGCAGGTGCTTATGGGAATGTTTTCTGGAGAATGAGTGAATGGGGGGTGTCCATGTGCGGGGCCCGGGGTGGACATCTCTGAACTCTCCATCACAGAGGTTCTGGGAGGCTGTGGCTGGGCTCTTGGGGGCCCAAGGTGCCCCAGAATGGCCTCACTTGGCTCCTGGCAGCTGTAATATTTGTATGCCTTCCTCTTGCATGAAGTGGTCAGCTGCCGGCTTTGTGCCAAGCAGACATTGTCATGCTTCATTAGGATTGCTTTTGTTGCTACGAGCTGAGGTTTCCACTGTTGCTAGGTTGTCTTTTGTTTCATATATATCTCAACATTTTTTTTTCTCCCACTGGCAAATAATCAGCACCCAATTAATTCTGAATTTCTCATTGTTTGTTCCAGCAGTTGAGCTCCTTGCATGAGCAAAGAATGATCATTCAGTGTTTTCCCTGCAACGAACCGGGAGTGTCGGCAGGGTCACACCTGGTCTTGAGGAGAAGAGTGACTGGGAGAGACAGAGAGAGACAGAGAGGTTTGAGAGAGACAAAGAGAGAGGGAGATAGAGACAGAGACACAGAGAGAGGAAGACAGAGATACAGAACAAGAGTGAGGCAGAGACACATACAAAGATAGAGACAAAAAGATTTGGAAACAGATGCACAGATACATCAGAGCCATAGTCACAGATGGACAAAGAGAGACACACTTGCAAAGAGAGAGACAGAGACAGAGACAGGGATAGAGAGACGGGACAGCTGGCTAGGAGGAGAAATGTCAGAGGCTTGGCCCTCCTCCTCCAACACAGAGACAGCGCTCTGTGAAGAGGCATAGCGGGAACTCAGCTCGCCTCTTTTGACAGAGGAACAGAGCTCTATGAGGAGAGAGGTGGGTCGCCAGCTCTCCTCCTCAGACAGGGACAGCACTGTATGCAAAGAAATGTTGACTGTGCAGCCCTTCACCTCAGAGAGAGGATGAGCCCTCTAGGAGGAGAAATGCCGCAGACTCAAACCCTCTTTTCAGTCAGAGACAGCACCCTATGAGGAGACATTCGGGATGGCCAGCTGACTTTTTCAAACAGAGGGACAGAGCTCTACGCGGAGGAACGCTGGATGTCAGGCCCTCCACCTCAGACAGAGGATCAGCCGTTTATGGGGAACGATTCAGGAGGGAAAGCCCACTTTTCAGGCAGAGACAGTGCTCAATCAATGAAGACAAAGGCTGAATGGCCGGCCTTTCTCAGAGAGAAAGCCGTCTGAGGAGAAATGCCTGATGTCCGGCTCTCTTTTGCAGACAGGGAGGCAGCTCTCATAAGGACAAATGCTGCTGGGTGGGATAGGTCCTCCCCCCTCCCCCTCCCCCTCCCCTCCCCTCCCCTCCCCTCCCCTCCCCCTCCCCCTCCCCTCCCCCTCCCCTCCCCCTCCCCCTCCCTCCCCTCCCCTCCCTCCCCTCCCCCTCCCCCTCCCCTCCCCCTCCCCCTCCCCTCCCCCTCCCCCTCCCCTCCCCCTCCCCCCTCCCCTCCCCTCCCCCTCCCCTCCCTCCCCTCCCCTTCCCCTCCCTCCCCTCCCCTCCCCCTCCCCTCCCTCCCCTCCTCTCCACTCCCTCCCCTCCCCTCCCCTCCCTCCCCTCCCCCCCTCCCCTCCCCTCCCCCTCCCCCTCTCCCTCTCCCTCCCCCTCCCCCTCTCCCTCCTCCTCCCCCTCTAACACAGAGACAGAGAGCGAGCTCTGTGAAGAGAATAAGGCGGTGTGGTAGGTCAGCCCTCTTTTTTGGACAGAGAGATAGAGCTCTATCAGGAGAAATGCAGCTGACCCACTCTCTTTTTTAAATTGGCCGCTCCCTCTAAGGAGAAATGCCAGAGGGTTTTATATTACGTGTATTTTACCACAATTTAAAAAAAAAAAGACCTGTACAAGTCCAATTAAAAAAAGGCAGGAAGTGGCAGGATGGATGGATGTAGGCCTGGCCAGTGGGCTGTTGGTAGAGAGGAAGGAGGGAAAAGTTCTGGGGACACCAGGTGGGCGACCCTGGACAGAGGGTGGGGGCTCTGAACGCACAGAGCGAATAAAGAAGGCGAGTCTAGACCGAAGCCGAGTTCACAGCCCTAACAGTGAACCCTGAGGTGCAATTGAAAACATGCTTAGATGAAAATGACTTTTCCTCCGAGGAAAGAAAAAGCAAGAACCACAGATGTCTCCTTCCCCAGCCGGGGCCTATGGCATGGAGCTGTGAGCAGTATATAGACCCTTGTTTTAGGGAAAATAGACCCGTAGGTATGTTTCTTAGTGAATCAAGCAATAAAAAGCAACCGTCACCTTCTCCCCTGTAGGAATGCTTGCCTGTAGGGTGGGCCCTCCTCCGCGGTGCCCCACCCTGAGATCTTCTTTAATCTGGGGCCTTGTCCCTCTATGGTCTGGCTTGGCTTCTCACGGGGAGGCAGACAGTCAATATTTAGGATTTATTTGCCTTTATCAATGTGGCTTATCACCTGCGGGTTCCCTCCAGTGATGGCCATGTTTTGCTGTTTGGTCGTCCAGAGGTTTCATTGAAAGTTTAAAAAAGAAAGTACCTTGGTAATGAAGCTTGTTCACGAAGCGCTGTGTCCACCTTCCCCCCGCTCCCCCAGCAAGGGTGTAGGGGAGGCGAGCAGAGAGAGGGGAGGAGAACCAGAATCTGCTAATTACCTACTACGGGCTGAAACCCTGGTAGGTGCTTAGTCTCGTGAGTTAGGAAATGTTCGTCTCATCAAACTGTGGAAACCGAGGCCCAAAGTCTAAACTGTTGATTAGTTGGCAGGTGAGGGTTTGGAATTATGACTCCATGCTCAGTGTTCTGCTCGCTCTGTCCGATTCACGCCGCTTCTGCTTTGGAATTTAACCTGCGAGCCACAGACAGCCACCAAGGGTTCTGAGCAGGGTGACGTGGTCAGAAATGAGCTTTAAGACGTTTCTGGCAGTGGGGTGGCTGATGGACGGGAAGAGGAGTGTCCAGAGGCAGAGAGATCAGTTCTGAGATTGTTGCCGTTGATTTGGTAAAAAATGATGCCTGCACTAGGGCAGAGGCAGCCGGAAAGGGACAGGGAGAATGTATTAACCGTATGCGCATATTATGTAATTTAGTTCTTAAAAAATGATTCTTGGGAATTTCCTGGTGGTCCAGTGGTTAGGACTCCTCGCTTTCTCTGCCGAGGGCCCAGGTTTGATCCCTGGTCAGAGAACTAAGATCCTACAAGCTGTGTAGTGCCACTGGCGGCCCCCGCCCCACCCCCCAAAAAAAAGACTCTTGGTGGTAGGAATTATCACTGCCATTTTATGGGTAAGGACACTGAAGTAACCTGTCCCACTGTCCCAAGTTCACAGCCAGAATCTGAACTCGGGTTCACATGACTCCAGAGCTCCTGCAGTTTCCTCTAAAGCACTCTGCCGTAGCTCTTGCACGGGTGGTGTCGGCTGGCATTGGATCAGACTCAGGAGAAAGAGAAGATGGAGGAGATTCAGAGGTTTCAGCCTGGGTGGTGGAGCCTCACTCTGAGAAGGGGGGAGTCCGGGGGAGCAGGTTTGGACCCAGCAGGGCATCCCAGTGATGACAGTGAGCCAGCGTCTGGACGCTGGAGAGGCTGGTTTGGGAGTCTTCAGGGTAGATGTGATCTCTGGAACAGTGGGAGTGAAGGGAAGGGAGGAGAGACAAGGGAAAGAAAAGGAAAGAGAACAGAGGAGGGAGGAGGGGAAGAGAGGTGCTGTGAGGACCTCAGGGAGGTCAGTGCCCAGGGGTTAAAGGGGGGAGGAGGGAGACTGCAAAGGAGACTGAGGGTGGAGGCGAGGCGGGGAGAAGGGCAACAGGGCAGTCGGGCCAGGAAAGGGGAGAGGACGATCACAGTGAGATGCTGCCCAGAGGGGCGGAGCAGGAGGCAGAAAGGACGTCTCTCGATTGACCCTCATTGGCGGGGGGTCAGCGGCCTCGGAGAGCTGGGGAGGAAGGTGTCTGGATGCGGGCTGCACTGCAGCATCCCCTGAGGGTCTCCCGTGAGGACTCGAATCAGACAGTCTTTCTGTGCAAGTTATTTTTGCTGTTAACCCACGTGGTCGTGCCTGGTAATTATAGGGTAAAAGGAATTAAGAAAGACATAATTTCCCCCCATCAAATCCTGACGGTTTTACATCTCCACCTCGCACTGGCAGCCAGGCTTTCTGACTTCACAGGTGCCACTTTGATTTCAGTCACGTAGGAAGGGAATTTGAAACACTTTCAAAGTGATTAAAGAGAAGAAGCTATTGCAAATTGGGGATAAATGCAATAATCACATTAACTGTTTGTGGCCATGGGGCTTTCAGGAGGGGGGTCCTTGCGTTAGCGGCCAGTGGGGCTGGGGCAGGTCAGAGCAGTGGTGGCAGATGTGGCGATGGCATTGCCGATGCAGGTGGGGGTGCCCTCACTAACCAGAATGTTACTTCTTCTTCTTGCAGCTACTGTTTACCGAGCATTTCCCCCTCATCCCGTGTTCTCCCTTTAACCTTCACCAAAGCCCCATGAGCAGGGCGTTATGATCTTTATCGTAAGGACACCGAGGTCCAGAGAAGTTCGGTCTCTTGTTCTGGATACACAGCTGGAAAGTGGCTGAGTACGGATACAGAGTCATTCCTGCCCGGGTATTGAAACCGCTCAGCCTCCCACCTCACTGTGTGGGGTCTGTCTGTCCTCTGCGGTGTCCCAGGGTGTCCCTTTTTCACGTTTAGCAAAACACACCTGGACTGAGTGGGTGGGATCCTGGCTGATTATTTCCCCGACGCTCCCGGACTTGAGGGAATTCGTGTGGCCCAACCCCTCCATGGGGGAGGCAGCTCCGAAAGCTCAGGAAGGGCGATAAGAGGCTGAAAGTGCCACCCAGAGGAAGGATGAAGTGAGGTCACGGCATGAAGAGCCAGGTGACCAGGCCCATGAGGAGGGTCCAGAGGAGCTGATGTGAGGAAGCAGCATCTTCTTCTCCCGCGGGACCCTGCCGTGGCCGCAGTGATGGCATCTCTGAGCTCTGGCTGTGGGTCCCAGGAGCCCTTCCATTACCCCCACATCCTCTCGACACTGGGATCAAATCCACACATCTCTCTCCGTCACTGAATGTTCAAGCACCAATATTTTCTGGAATGAGCAGGCGTCTTGGACATCTTCATGGAGCAACTTCAGTTTTTCCCCTTTAAACCGTCACTGGGGGCCTGACTGCCCCCTGCTCTGATGAGATCTCCAGGAACCCCACACTTCTCAGCGTACACTTGGATCATAAAATATCCTCTGGTCACCTTAGCCCCCAAGATGGTTTCAGTTCAGTAATTAAAATGTCCTGTGTCTGAGTAACACCCCGAGCTCCAAACTGTGTTTCAAGCTTGCAGTCGGAAAAGGGAGTAGCGAGAGATTTGTCTCTTCACCTCTCTGTATTAGCTTCCTACTGCTGCTGTAACAAGTGCCATGAATTTGTGTTATGTATCATCTTACAGGTCTGGATCTATTATCTTAGAGGTCTGGATTTATGGTATTACAGTTCAGAAGTCTAAAATGGGTCTCAGGACTGCATTCCTGGTAGAGGCTCTAGGGGAGAATCCATTTCCTTGCCTTTTCTACTTTCTAGAGGCTGCCCATCCCTGGCTTGTGGTCCCACGTCACTCCAATCTCTCTCTCCATGGTCACATCTCCTTCTCTCCAGGGCGTGCTATCCCGACTTCTTTTTTTTTTTTTGAGGTACGCGAGCCTCTCACTGCTGCGGCCTCTCCCGTTGCGGAGCACAGGCTCCGGACGCACAGGCTCGGCGGCCATGGCTCACGGGACCAGCCGCTCCGCGGCACGTGGGATCTTCCCGGACCGGGGCACGAACCCGTGTCCCCTGCATCGGCAGGCGGACTCTCAACCCCTGCGCCACCAGGGAAGCCCCCAAAGAGTTCTTTTCCTCAATTTCTTTCTTTCCTCTTGCATTTTACTAGAAGCAGCCAGAAGAAACTAGCCTGAAGCTTCAACACTTTGCTTGGAAATTTCATCTCCCATTCCAAGCTCATCGCTTACCAGTTCTGCTTTCCACACACTGTAGGACACAATTCAGCTAAGCTGTCTGCCACTAGGCAGCAAAGATCCCCTTTCCTGCAGCTTCCAATAACGTGCGCCTCATTTCCTCCTGAGCCCTCACGAAGCATCCTTAACATCCGTATTTCTTCCAGCAGTCTGTTAGCGATGATTTAAGTGTTCTCTGAGAAGATACAGGTTTTCTTACCGTGCCCCTCACGTCCTGCTAGACCCTGACTGGCAGAGCTTTAACACCCACATGTCTACTAACAGTCTGTTCCAGACAATCTTGGCTTCTTCTATCATGTTCCTCAATTTTCTTCCATCCTCTGCCCACTGTCCAGTTTCAAAGCCACTTCGACACTTTTGGGTGTTTGCTACAGTGGCACCTCACTTCCGGGTACCAAAATCTGTATCAGTCCGAGTGCAATCAGAGAAACAGAACCAGTATTAGATTTGTATTAAGAGGTTTACTGAGCAGAACTGGCTCACAGAATTGTGGGGCTGGCTAGGCAAAGCTGACATCTGGAGGGCAGGCCGTCAGGAGGAGCAGGGTGAGCTCCCTGGCCTGAGCTCCCTGCTCTCTGGAGGTGGAATTTCTTCTCCTTCAGGGAAGTTTCGGCACTGCTCATAGGGCTTTCAACTGATGGAATCAGGCCCGTTCAGATTTTCTAGGACAGAATCCCTGAAAGTCAACTGGTTATGGACTTCATTCACATCTATGAAATACCTTCAGAGCAAGCCCTTCGTTAGTATCTGATTGGATAACTGGGGATTGCAGTCTAGCCAAGCTGCCGTATAACCCTGACCACCGCGCTCTCCCCCTCTCCCCTCCCCACGCCGCTAGCTATTGAGGCGCCCGCGGGGGTGGGCTGGGGCAAGAGGAAAGGTCAGAGGGCAGGAACGGTCCCCATAACCGGTGGGGAATCTGACAATTATTTCCTCTAGTGTTGGCTGCTGTTTACAACTGACCCTTTCTCTCCTGGGTGCTTTTGAGAGCTTTCAGATCCCTGGTACATCAACATTTGCCGGATAACGCTGCATAACAAATGGCTCCAAAACTCAGTGGCTTAAAAACCAGCATTTATTCTCATGGTCGTGAGTCTGCAGGTCGACTGTGATTCTGTTAACTGAGACTGTGCTGCGTTGGTGCGTTAGCTCCAGGCTGTGGGTCCGGTTCACCGCTCTTCCATATTCATTCTGGGGTCTGGGTTCAGGGCCACCTGGGGAAACTTCTTCCCATGGTGGATCACTGGAGGGCAAGAGGGGAGGCCTAACCAAGCAGGCACATCTGTGGCCCCTGCTCCAGTAGCACGCTTTCCTCCGGTCACGGGCATTTTTCTCCTTCTCAGTCAAGCGTGTCCCCCATGCTGCTTGCTTTCTGCTGGACACTGCATTTGTGTTTGGAGATGAGACATTTCCTGTAAGGTCCGCTGTGCTCCACTGAGCTGGGCGTTGTGTGAGCTGTTCATTAGGGCTGCCCGTTAGCTCTGATTCCCTCAGTGACTGAGAACAGTTTATTCTGCTGAAGGACCAGAATCTTGGCCCCTCCCAAACCTCAAACCCAGAGGTTTTTGGCCACCTGGGCGCCATAAGATTAGGGTAAAAAGTCCTGGCTGGTGGCTGGATGTGTGTTTTACACCATGTGACACAGAGAATTCGTTTGGGTAATGACAGGAATGAGTGTGAACACTGATTACATCTGCAGGTACCAGCCAAATGAAATGAAGTGTAACTATATAATGTTAGGCAAATTTAAAAGATCGTTATTTCTGCTGGGCCAGACTGATACTTCCCAGCGTCGAAGAGTCACCTCTGAGGTCAAATCCAAATTGCCTGGTTTATGCTTCCGTGAATCTAAGTACAATGCGAGAACACTTTCGGCTAAAGAAGCGGGTCCTGCTAGCCAGCCATCTGTGCCTCCGTACCGTTCCCCACTGTTAAGCCCCCTCTGAGTGGTGGCCTTGCGTGGCCCAGCCGGGTAAGTTGCATCTTTCCTCTGTGAGAGGAAGAGAGGCTGGCTGTCCCCCAGGGGAGGGGAGAGCGCTCGTGTGGCTTCCCACCCTGCTTCTGAGGCTGGAAAGTTCCAGGGCTCAGCAAGGCCTCAGCAGTCTGCTAATGGCCTCACCTTGCCCGAATTGGCCACTCACCCTTCAAGTCCCAGTGGGATTCAATCCTTGCGGAAGCCTCCACGCTGACGTGGATGTGTCTTCCTCCCGTCTGCCACAGTGTCTGCTCACCCGTGTGCTGTGACACGGTCCACATGGCATTGTAGTCACTTGTGGATGTATTCTGTTTCTCCTAAGCTGTGGGCCACTGCAGGCCTGGCTCGGGAGTATCTCTGGGGCCCCTGACATGCAGCAGACGCTCACTGGGGGCCAGCTGAAGACGTGGAGACAAGAGGGAAGGCAAGGAAACATCTTTCCCCCTCAGCATCCAAGGGACCCAAACTGGGCTTCTGGGTTGAGGCTGAAATGCAGCTGTGTTGCAGGGTTTCTGTGGAGATGCCGGGTGGCTTGGTGTTTGGCCATGACTTTGAGGTGATGAACTGAACATTGCTTTTCTCTCTCTGGGGATGCTGAGGCATCAGCCCATCTCATCCCAGCTTCACTCGCCCGGTGGCAAAGCAGACATGTCTAGCAGGATCCATTGGTCCCTGACTGCTTGTCAGGCAACACGGACCACTGGATGGAACATTCTGGCAGAAAAGAACTATTAAGATCCAAATGATGAGCTGACTATTCAAAAAATTGTTTCAACTCCCTCAGGAACTTCACAGCTCTTTAGCAGTGAGACCTGGAGAAAGTTACTTTTTCTGCAAAATGGGGTCAATAATAAATCTACTTGATAGGGTAGTAGTGAGAGTTAAATGAATTGATATATACAAAGTACTTAGAAGCCAGCCTGGTACGTAGTGACTGCTACGTAAACGTCTGTGATAGGTCTCTTCTTTATTATCACCATCATCACCATCACCACCGTCATCAGACTAGGTTCTTAGCCCCAAACATGGGTCTCTGGTCTGTGGCTGGTCTGGGAGGGAAGCTTTCACCAGCTAGTCAAAGTGAGAACTAAATGCCCGTGTATTATATGTATAGCGTTGCCAACTTTTCTTTTTGTGGAAGGTTATCTTTTTTTTCTGCAGTGATGTCCTTCCTACTCTCTTAGTGCTAACATGGGATTCTTCAATGAAATATTAATAACTGCAGATTTTTTAGAAGTCCCATCTGAAAACAAGAAGCTGCCCATGCTGAGGGTCTTAGACATCACGAAGTCCAGCTTACTTGTTCTTTGGGTGAGGAGGCCCTGCTCAGAGGGTAAGTGACTTGGCCAAGGTCACGAGTCAGAATCTCAACCCACCAAGAATCTCGGGAGTAAACTTGCTCTTTGCTGGGTTTAAAGTCGTTCCCTCCGAAGGAAAGGAAGGGACCCTGAAAGCCAGGTGAAATTCTCCTCAAACATCAGTAAGTCAGAAGGTATAACTAGGAGAAGTTGTAAACATTTAGGTCAATTCCACGGAACTTGACTGAGCACCAGTTAAGGCCACGTTGCATCCTCACGAATGCCTGTCCGACCCCTGCTGCCACCTCCCTGCTCCACAAGGCCAGCATTGGTTGTGCCCCTAGGAAGCACCAGACTTCACAGGGAGGGATGCATGATTAGCTCCATTTGACAGGGGAAGAAACTGAGACTTGGAGAAGTACCATAACTTACCCAGGGTCACACAGGCAGAGGCAGAGCCGAGAGGAGCCCAGGTTTGCCACCACTGCAGGCACTGAGCGTGCACTCGGCTGTACCCAAAGTCTGTAACTGAGTGCACGTTTGTGTGTGTGATTATTCGATTCACGTCCATCCCCTAGTGGCTCTCCGGGGGAACAGAGAGTGAATGCCTTTTGCTTACCTCTTCTCCCCAGCACCCAGCACAGTGCCTGGCGCAGAGTAAGAATTCACTGAATACTTAGCGAATGAATGAATGACTGTGTTGAGAATCACCCGGGGAAGCTGGTTAAACATCAGAATCCAGCCCCTACTCCACCCCAAGATTCAAATCCAAACCTGGGAGGCGAGGTGTACACATCTGCCTTTTAAGCAAATGCCCGGGCAGGTCTGGTGCCCACGTCCTTTGAGAAATCCAGCAATTGGGAAGTGAACTTTTCTGATCATCAGATGGGAGGAGTTGGTATTTTATTCTGCAGGTGATGGGAGACCACTAGAGGTATTTGAGGAGGGGAAGGGAAGCCGTCCGGAGTTGTGCTTTATAGAAATTCCCTGATGGCTGTGCTTGTCTCCTTACCTGTTACTGATGCCCACTGCCCCACCTCCCCCTGCCTCTTTTTGACAACCAGACTGACTCTGAACAAGAGAGATTCATGACAAGCGTCATCAGGCAGCAGCACAGAGAGGCCTGTTCACTCCCAGCCTTTTCCTGCCTCTCTGACAGCAGGCAGGCCATTAGGGGCTCCCTGGCCTTCCGAAATGCCTTGTAAGCACATTTAAGCCCTTTGTATGAGGCTCTCCTCTGCCGTAATTGGGCCTTCACTCCGCTGCACTTCCTGGCCACAGAGCTTGTTAGCTGCCTGGCAAAGTTGTGAATTCATGGAATGGTCAGCGAGGCTCATCTTCCATAGGCAGCCCCTCGACGTGATCACCCATGGGACTCCCATGATCCAGGAGGGTGCCCCACTGCAGAGGAGGAGAGAGGAGTTAGGGTTCAAGTTGGGAACGGGGTGCATGACAGAATGGAGGTCTCAGCCCTGGGGTTTCTACAGATCTCAGTTCCGTTCTGTGCATGTTTGCTGAATGTCTGTGTCTAAGGCTGCTGTGTTGGGTTTGCTGCCAACCCAGTTACCACAAGGGAACAATAACAGCGTCTTCTGATCCTAGGCTGCGTTTCCTTGGATGCTTTTGAGAAAGAGTCTCATTTGGGCTGTGTGTCAGCATGAGGGGAGTAACCCCCCTGGATGGAAGGGGGCTGGCAGCAGTGCTGGACTTAGAACCCAGCTTAGTGGAGAAGGCTTCCGCGGCCCTGGCTCCATGGCAGAGGGGACCCTGTGGAGCCCTGTGTCTATCCAGGGCTCCTAGATCCCGAATTTTTGGAGTGGATCTCATGTGTTTTTTCTTCTGCTCCTTGGTTGACATTACCAAAGTGCCTCTAGGCTCTGCAAAGCTGCCTTGGACTCGGGACTTAGGTAGACCGTGTATGCGAGGGAATGAGAGGAATCTTTGTCAAAAGAGAGTAGAAAGGAGTTTGTAAAGAGGAAGAGAGGACAGGAAGCTTCTGCACCCTCAGGTTTGAGTCTGCAGGTGGCCTTGTAGACTCAAGCTGGGGCAGATGGACAGGATTGCAGAAGCAAGACAAAGAGCGAGAAATGTTTTCACAGCACAACTTACACCCAATGCATTAGGAGGTGTGGGAATTACCTTCAAAGTACTGTCTTTGAGTCACATCTCATTCTTTTTTTCTCTGATAATTCAATACATAATTTTTGAGTGACTATTATATCATATTATCCTAGGGGCTGGGGATATAGTAGAGAAAATAAAGACATATACCCTCAGGGAATTTATATTCTGGAGGCACAGACCAAAAAACTGAATAGATATTTAAAATAATGGCAGATAATAGGTGCAATGGAGAAAAGTGAAGCAAGAATGATAGGAATTGTTGCTATTTTAGATGCAGTGGTCAGAGAAGTCTCACTGGAGGGAGTGACATTTGAGTAGGAATCATGAAGCAAGCCATGGGAATACTTGAGAAAACATTTTGGGCAAAGGGAACAGCGAAGACAAAGGGCCTGAGCAGGAGCCTCCTTGGTGTGTTTAAGGAAGGGAGGAAGGCAGTGTGGCTGGAATGGAGTGAAGAGCAAGGAGGGGAGTGGGAAGAATGCAGTCAGAGAGACAACATCTCTTTCCTCCTCTTTGACATTTAACTCCTTAAATCCTGAATATTATCATGTTTGAAAAAACGTTTTCTGGAAACTCCTGGATTCCACATTAGCGGCTTCCAAAAATGTGCTCACTTCTGGTCCTGTATGGGGGGTCTCATAGAGCTGGGCTGCCATACCATCTTTTACCAGCAGTCGTCACTAGTGCACCTAATGCCTTCAGTTCTCCCCTTCCCCTTACTTCCAAGCCGCAAACATTTATTGAGGGCATGCCCGGGGCTAGGCACTGCAAGGCTCCTAGGCTATGATGACAAGTTAGATATAGTCTGGTGGAGTTGAAGTTCAAGGCTCCCGTGAAGTGACCCTTGTGATTAACTGACTTCTGACTTTACTGAAACATAACTGGCTGGTGCCCACTCTGCTCTTGTCCTGCTGTTGGGGACAACGCAGGCTCTGTCCCCCATCTTCCTGCTTCCTCAGTCTGGGCCTCAGACTACTTCCCAATCGAGTCAAGGCCTTTCTGCAACCTCAGCTACCTGACATTTTGCTTTTCGTCTGAGGTCAGCCTTCCAGAAAGAGAAGCTCCCTTGTGATCTCTCTGAGAAGCAGTGGAAAAGAACAATCCTTCCCACCTTTGAATCTTATGCTTTAAACCCCCACCCAGTCCAACTCGCTGGATTCTCACCACAACCCTGAGGACTGGGTGTTATTATTCCTGTTTTGCAGGGGAAGCTAAGGGTCAGAGGGGCAAAGTCATGTTCCCCGAAGTATTATATTGGTTACAAAGTGACTGCCTCTCTCCTCCAGACCTGCCCTTCTCTACTCTCCTTTGCAAAGCTGGGGCTGAGACCACATTCTCACTTAGCCAATTGCTTTCCTATTGGGTTTTGCCTATAGGGGGTGCTAGAAGGGTTCTGGAAGGCAGGAGAAGGGAGAAGAGACACAGTCCTTGTTTTGCCTGAAATCTCTTCCTTTATGGTGGGGTCATCTTTTGGTCTAGCTGTCACAGATGCTAAATGTCCCCTGGGCTGATTCTCTGGTTCCTGGGATCCTCTCCAAAGAATCGGGGGGGACTCCTCTCCTGCCACAGCTGCCTGGAAAGTGCCGCAAACTCACTCGTTCTCTTAATTTGTGTAACCTCCTCAACTTGTCTGTGAAGAGCTCCTCAGAAACACCCTTCTCATTACAGTGTTAAATTAAAATTTAGTAGACAAGGCACATAGCAGAATAAACTTTCAATTAAAATATACACACTGCAATGGTGGAGGGAGGCTGGAGAGAACTTGCAGGCATCTTTGCAGCGGATGTGCTCGAGATTTAATTTTACTATGACATCTCCTTGGAATTACGCTGCTAATTGATCACATTGTGTCGGTCTGTTATTTAAACTTTCAATAAAACGGAGATTAATGGAAGGTGTAATCCTCCCGGGCAGAACAAATATTCCCATTCCTCATGTCAGGTACAGAAATGGAAATGCTCGGCTAACAGCCTTTTGCATTCAATCTGCGAACATGAAGTTAATCTTGAAAAATGCAGTTATTCTTTAATTGCTTAAATGAAATTTTTTCTGCCTGCCCCATTTCTCACCCAAAATAGCCACCCTTGTCGGAGACTGGAGTGAAGTGGCAGAGAGGCAGGGGCAGTTTTCAGAGGCTGGGGCTCTGGGAGGGGCTGGCTAGGGTGGCCGGCGTCGGTCTCTGAGGGCAGCATCCACCACCCCTGAAGAGCATGGCTGTCAGATGGGATTGGAGCTGGGAAGGGACAAAACCCAGCTACTGAAGGGGCCAAGGGCACCCCCTGCCCATTTGTGACTTTGATAAGAGTGTGTAGTGAGCCATTGGGAAAGGTGTGTTTGTACCTGAGACTTCTAAGAAGGGAGTCACAGATACTAGAATCTAGAAGGCCACTTAGATAGAGACCCTTGCGTCCTAGTTCAGGTTGGGGTGGGGGGCAGTGTAGCAGTTAGGAGCATTCCAGCTCCACCGCTTACTAACCAGTGACCTTGGACAAATTGCTTAAGTTCTCCATGCTCTGTTTCCCCTCCTGTAGATGGGAATAATAGTCACTGTCTCCAAGAGTTGGTGAAATAAGTGTTGTGATATATGTAAAACACTCAGGATCCGAAAAAGAATATATATACCTATATGTGTATATATAAAACCAAATCACCTTCCTGTATACCTGAAACTAATACAGTATTGTAAATCAACTATACATCAATTAAAAAAAATTTGGGCCCATCCCATCCTATGTGCCATGCAGGTGTTGGCTATCACCATTACGATTCTCTCAGCTGATGCTTCTGTCTTTTTCTGTGGTACCTCTGCCTAGTTCAGTAGCATTTAAGCACATAATTTGGGGTCAGAGGATAGGGTCTTGATTCCCAGCTCTTCTGCCATCTAGTTGCTTAATCTCTCCAAACCTCAGTTTCCTTCACTGTGAATGGGACCTAGCCGCTGGGGTTGCTGTAAAGATGAAATACATGTAGAGTGCTTATTTCATATCAGTGTGCAGAAAGCACTCGATGAGTGGGAGCTGTTATGATTATGAGCATTGCTTCTGTCCAGGCCCTGCAGAATCCATGCAGCCCCCTTCCTTTTAAGGCAGCTTAAGCCAGGAATATGGGAAACACAGACTCAGGTTTAGTTGTGATCCATCTCTCAGTGGATTCCATCGATTTGGATTCCTGAACTAGGTCTGGATAATGAGAACCCACAGCTGAAGGCTGTTCGTTCTGACCCAAGACAGCCCTTCAGGTCCTCGAAGCTGGTCTCCCGTTCCCCTCTGTCTTCTCTTCTCCAGGAGGAACACTCCCAGCTCCTCCAAATGTTCCTCCAACACAGTGGATTCTGGTCCTTGATATTATCTTCAGCCACTTTCGTTTGGTCAAGTCCCGTTTGCTCATGTCCCTCTGAGAGTGTCGGAGGCTCAGTACTTCAGGCGAGTCTGGAGCGGTATAAAGGAGAGTGACATGGCCACCTCCCATATTCTGGACTCCACGTTTCTATTGATGTGACCCAGATGACACTTATTTCTTGGTAGCCATCTCACACTTCTAATTCAATGAAGTAGAACTTAACTTGTTTCTTCCCGAGTTCTTTTCTGTGCCTTTTGACGCAGAGCCACATTCTTGCATCCTGTGCTAACACAGCCAGATTTCTGGACTCAGATGCAGGTCTTTACTTTGTCCTTCAGGGATTTTCTTACATTCTTGCCTGCTGGTACTACTTGGGCTCCTAATTCTGACATGCATCCTGTGAACGTCATGTCTTTTAAATATTTCAAAGCATGACATCCAATCTCTTTCTATACAGATGAGAAAAACAAGACCTAGATTGAAAGAAAAGGTTTGCTTAGGAGCAGATAGGTTCTCTAGAAAACTGAACCTGGGATGAAAACGTATGCGTCATTGCAAAATACAACCTCAGGAAGCAGGAGTGAGGGAAAGGGTGTGAGTAGGAGTTGAGGGAGGGCACCTGGAGGAGAGCGGCTAAGCTGCCACAGCTTCCAACAAGCTGATTCCTTGGTACTGTGGATCAGAGAGGCCATATGAAACTACGGCGTCTCCAAAGAGTGTCTAGACAGTGGTTCTCTCCAGGGGTGATTTTTGTCCCCCAGGGAACATTTGACAGTGTCTGCAGATATTCTTGATGGTCATGACTAAGGGGAGTGCTATTACCTCTAGTGGGTGGAGGCCAGAGATGACGCTAAACATCCTACAATGCCCAGGACCCCTGCCCCCCAAACAAAGAATCATCCAGCCCAAACTGTCCACAGTGCTGAGGTTGAGAAGCATTGATCTAGGCTAGATGCGAAGGGGAGCAATGGACAGGTTGATCTGTTGGCTCCCATAGCCCTTTGGTTAAAATTCGCCCACCCCAAGGGTGTTAATTCCTGACATTTCTGGGTTGTTGGTGTGGGAAATCCGGTTGGGTCTGGTGGTGTCTCTTGTCTCAGCAGCAACAAGGAAGTCCTAAGTCGGGAGGCAAGAGGCCTGTGGAGCAGGCATAAGGGGGGCCATCGCCCTGAGGGATTTAGGCAAGTCCCTCATCCGTCCCAGTGGTGGAGGCAAGGGCAACCTGAGACCACAGGAGCAGGATAAGCTACGGCTGCAGCCGTTCCGGCTAGAAATCAAGGCAATTTGCATGTCTCCAGTGGCACATCCACTGAACCCTCTCTAGGCTCATCATTTTGAGTCAACAGCTCTAAGACACGGTTTTCTGGCCAGTGAATAGATTGGCAGCATGTCAAGTGCCCAGCCCAGGGCAGTCAGCCGTGGCTGTATGTGGGGAAGAATGGCTCAGGGTCACGGGCACATGAGCTATAGAACACGACTACTTATTCAGCAGAAACTGTGGGTAGAAGAAGTTCCATTAGAAGTAGAAGTAGGGCTTCCCTGGTGGCGCTAGTGGTTGAGAGTCCGCCTGCCGATGCAGGGGACACGGGTTCGTGCCCCGGTCCGGGAAGATCCCACATGCTGCGGAGCGGCTGGGCCTGTGAGCCATGGCCGCTGAGCCTGCACGTCCGGAGGCTGTGCTCCGCAACGGGAGAGGCCACAACAGTGAGAGGCCCGCGTACCGCAAAAAAAAAAAAAAAAAGTAGAAGTAAGTGGGACTGGCAGTGATTAACATCCTTGATACTCTAAACTTTGTAAAATCCACCTTGTATTCTTGGTGGAAGGAGGTGGATGTAAGCAGTGGTGTGCTAGTAAATGTTTAACAACCGGCTCTGTGGAGGGGAGAGGTGTGCCCCCACCTGCAGTGTTGGCCGCTTTTCGTGATGTAAATACTTTAACATGGCTGATTTCAAGTTATGAATAGATTACCAGTCAGCTTGTGGATTCCCTGAAAATGGAACAATTAGCTCTGAGAGCCAGTGTGAGCTGCTATAGCATGCAACTGCATAAGTAAATCAATTAATTAACAGAGGAAGAGCTTTGCATGGTAGGAAAGTAGTTGTAAAACGTTACAGACCTTTCTTTACCTCCTTTAGTATAACCTTCCCTCCAATTTTAAGCAGCCCCATCATTCTTTGTTCCTTACTTCAGAGAAGGGGCATGGTATGGCGGAAAGGAAACAGTTGTGAATTTCTTCCTGGAGGTTATGTTATAGAAAGCTCTTTTGGACATTTAGACAAAAATGTTTAAATCTAGGAGGCTGAGAGAAGTAGCTGCCATCTGGTCTCTGGAACTGAAAAAATTCCAAATGCTGGGAGAAGGAAAAAAAAAAAAACCCAAAATGGTGGCGGAAAAGGCTGAGAGTATAGTTGTACGCGGGTCCCAGGTGGGGCACCCCCGGCCCTCCTGGAATAGCCCTGAGGAGGCAGCACCACCTGAGAGGTCCATGGGATCTGGGAGCGGAGATCTGTGCCCCGTTCCCTGGGTGGACCCAATGGAAGCCCAGAGAAAGAAGATCCAGCTATGACGGAATTCCTGCCGTACCATGGTGTGGAAGTGGCTGACTGGTTCCTGGGTTCTCAGCGACTCACCCATCCTGGCAGGCCCACCGATACCTGGGAAGGGCATGGGAGGGGAGACACCTGCAGCCTGCAGGTTGCTGAGCAAGTGGAGCTACCTCTCTAGCCAGGTGGGACAGCAGCCCAGCTGAGGGTCTTGGCAAGGTCGTGGCACCAGCAAAGCTATCCCAGAAAGCTGATCTCGGGTCTCATTCTAACGCTTCCTGAAAACAGCCAGGCGCCTAGTGGCTGCTGGGGAACTAGTGGCCTGGCAATCCTTCGCAATTATACTTCTTCTACATGGCAAGCAGAGCATTTGCTCCTAACTTCAAATAGCTGCCGCATAATCAAGTTGCATCAACCTGTTTTATGGTTTTTATTTTACATTTTTTTATTTTTACCTTTTAATTGAAGTATAGTTGAGGTGCAGTATTATATGTTACAGGTGTAGAATATTATGCTTCACAATTTTTAAGGGTTAGACTCCATTTGTAGTTATAAAACATTGGCTGTATTCCCTGTGTTGTACAACGTATCCTTGTAGCTTATTTTATACGTAATAGTTTGTACTTCTTAATCCCCTCCCCCTAGATTCCCTCCCCACCCCCTGTCCCCACTGGTAACCACTAGTTTGTTCTCTATATCTGTGAGTCTGCTTTCTTTAAAAATAATCAATAGTTGTCTTTTTTAGATTCCACATATGAGTGATATCATACAGTATTTGTCTTTCTCGGACTTATTTCACTTAGCATAATGCCCTCCAACTCCATCCATGTTGCTGCAAATGGCAAAATTTCATTCTTTTTTTTATCAGCCTGCTTTATGTTTAAGGCCAGTAAGTTTCATCTAACTTGGAGGACGGTCTTCAAGCAAAAGGAAAGTACCTGGTTACAAAATGCTGTATTTAGGGCACTCGTATCCCCCAGAGAGGACTTTTCTGGGGACTTCTACCCATACATGGGTTCACACTTTGGCACTATTACTTCCTACCCATGTGATCTTAAGCAAATTTGCCTTGGTAAACTTATTTTCTCTCCTGTAAAGTGAAGATAGTAATTGTGTCTACTTCAAAGACTTTCTGTGAAAATTAAGTGCATAAAATTAATTTATTAAATTTATACATTTAATTATAAATTAAATGTATATGCATATAAAGCACTTAGCACCACACTTGGACACACAGGAAGCACTCGGTGAATATTCACTACTACTGTTACTATTTTGCACTGTGATGCTGCAGTCAGTCGGTCAGTCGGTGTAGTGGCTGCAGAGGGTCAGGACCAGGGCAGAAAGCAGCTTCTTGGAATTCTTCCAGCAGCCCAGTTTGTCGATACCCTGTTAAATTAAGACCCATTAATTCATTGTGAAAACAAGCCTTCAAAAGGGCCTGGAATTTGCAGCTCCTTGTCCTGAATTAATGCTGCACAGCACTGCCTTATTTTAAGAGTAATAAATGCTAACTCAAGGGTGGAGAAAAGCTTGGCTGCCGTGTTCACTGGATGGCCAAGCTGGTGGCTCCTGGTGTCATCCGTTCGCTGGCTGGAAGTGGCCACGTTTTCCCGGCAGTGAGTCAGCCCAAGACCACGGCCCCCAGCACACACTGTGGATGTGAAGTGGGTACAGATGCCTTGCCAGTGGTGAACAGGTGGTGAAGACAAGGCTGGTGCCTGATCGAGCTGGATCTGTGCTGTTGCAGGGAATGTACTCGGCAGCTCTGTGAGGATGCAGAGGGAGTGCTGGGGAGGGCGGGGCTAGGAGAGTCCCCAGTGCGGGCAGGAGCTGCCCTTGACTGGCCAGGTTCAGGGGTCCATCTGGGGTAGGAGTTGGGGGAAGTCTGCGGAAAGCTGACCTGCCTCCAAATCTCATCCATCCTATGCTTCACCACCGAATCACATGGCTCAGGGCAGCCATGCCAAGATGAACCCAAAAACCAAGCACACAGAGAAATGAGAATCTGATCTGTTTGCTGACTTAAGGGGGTCATTTCACAATCGACAAGTGACCCTGAAAGCCCTCAAGTTCAAGAAAGCTGCTTATTGTGATTCCTAAAAAAGTAACTTCGAGTTACGGACGGTTATAGCTGAAAGAGACTTCAAAAATCCTTCTGTTCAAATGCCCAATATAAAAATGTACAATTTGTTTTAATTTTTATCAAAGTTATACCTAATTTTTAAAAAATTAATTAATTAATTAATTTTTGGCTGCTTTGGGTCTATGTCGCTGCGTGCGGGCTTTCTCTTGTTGCGGTACGCGGGGGCTACTCTTCATTGCGGTGTGCAGGCTTCTCATTGCTGTGGCTTCTGTTGTTGCGGAGCATGGGCTCTAGGCACACGGGCTTCAGTAGTTGTGGCACGCGGGCTCAGTAGTTGTGGCTCACGGGCTCTAGAGCGCAGGCTCCGTAGCTGTGGCGCACGGGCTTAGTTGCTCCACGGCCTGTGGGATCTTCCCGGACCAGGGCTGGAACCCATGTCTCCTGCATTGGCGGGCGGATTCTTAACCACTGAGCCACCAGGGAAGTCCAAAGTTATACCTGATTTAAAGAGCCTAATATGTCTATGAAGCTTGTTACTAGAAAGAGTCCCTCTCCCTTTTTTCTCTCCCCAGGGGCAAAAATTTTCAACTTTTCAGTCCGTTATTTGGGTATTTATCTTTTATCCTTTAAATATGGAGCTTGTAGCAACTTCTTGATTTTTCCGTTTTAGGCACTATCTGCTGGTTTCCTTCTGTAGATGACAGTGATACTCCTCTGTCACGTCCCCCTGGCCACCCCATTCCCTCTCCTCCCGGGAGATGGTAATGGTTTTGGTGAGATCACCCAGCAATGCGCACATTATGATGCCTCTGTAAGTCCCTTGACAGCAGCATCATCTCATCTCTTAGGCTTACTTTTCCTTTCTTGCCCAATCTTCCATGCAGTTCATTATTGTCTTGGTTTTTTTTTTTTAATTTCATTGATTTTCTATGGACTTATCACCAACCCAACACCAAACTCTCTGCCCATTGTCTAAATCTCTTCTTAAGGTGTTCAGACATACCGGGAATTCTGGACTTTCCATTTCTTTGACCGGTTCTGGTCTGAGCTGTGCGTCCTCTCAGACTGCTGCTTGGTTGTTATCTGGGACCTCCTGTCCCAGCATCCTGGAGATTCCCTCTGCAGGGAATCTCCCCTGTTGGAGCTCCTGTTTCCTCTGTTCCATGTTTCTCTTTCTCTGTTTACTCCCCTTGTTTGCTGAAACACATCTCCAATGTCTTCATGAGAAATACTACCTGGGTAGTAGATTTGTTTTGACATCTTACATGTCTGAAAGTACTTTTATTTAATCTTTACACATAATTGATAGCTTGGCTGGGTAAAGACTTACCAGTTGGAAATCATTTCCTTCCGAATATTAAAGACATCACTTATTTGTTGTCTACTTTTCCAGTGTTGCTGTTAAGTTTTAAGCCATTCTACTTCTTGATCCTTTGTATGAAGTCTGGAAGCTTGTGGAAACTTCCTCTTGTTCCCAGTGCTCTGATGCTTTGGGAGCACGTGCCTTCGTATGGGCTTATTTTATCCACATTGTTGGGCACCTGATGGCCCCTTTCAACTTAAGGCCTGCAGTTTTGAAAATTTTTATTCAATTTTTCCTTTCATGATGTTCTCTCTCCCACCCCACTTCTGAAACTCCTACTTTTTTTTTTTTTGGCCACGTGGTTTGTGGGATCTTAGTTCCCTGACCAGGGATTGAACCGGAGTCCTCAGCAGTAAAAGTTCAGAGTCCTAACCACTGGACAACCAGGGAATTCCCTGAAACTCCTATTGTGTGCATGTTGGACCTTTTGGACTAGTCCTCCAAGATCTTATTTTTTTTTCTCCTATTTTCCTCACATCTTTGTCTTTTGTTTTACTTTCTGGAACATTTCACTCAACTTTATTTTCTGCCTTTCTATTTTCATTTCTGCATAATTTTAGCTTTCAAGAGCTATTTGTTGTTTTTTTTGTTTCATTCCTTTTTTGATGACAATCTTCTCCTCCCTGCTATGATTGATAGCTTCCCCCCCGCCCACTCCTTGCATGGTCTCTGCTTCCTCCAAGTTGCTTTTGCTCCCATGTTTGTTTAAGTTTCTTTCACATCAGAGTTTTCTTCAAATATCTGGGGGACTTGGTTGTGGTGTGTAGAAGCTATGCTTGTGGGGGAGCTGTAGATTATAGCTTTACTATAGTGGTCTTTGGGGACCCCCCCCTCCAATGTTAGCATCTTCAGGTTTTTCCTTTGGGGATTGTCAGATGACCTAGAGAAGGTCTTCCCCTGTCCTGCTTGACTTTCTGGGAGCTGAGGGAGGGAAGAGTCTGGCAGTGGGGCAACATCAAACATGTGAAGTTTTACTAACCCCCTCTGCTCTCAATTGTTCTTGGTGTTCTCCAGTCCCTATGCTTTTTGTTTCCCCAGAGAATAGACCTTCCAGAGGCTAAGTCTTCAGTCCTTCAGTGGAAGTGAAGAAAGGGTCTTGGGATCTAGCTATTACTACTTCAATAGACTTTCAGCCAATGACATTGTTTTAGTCACATTTAACCCCCATTTCCAGGGGCACAGGGTAGTAGTGGTGGGTGGTCTGAGATGTAAACCAGGTTACTTTCTTTACTCCTAATTGAGAATTCAGATTTCTTAGTTATAACTCCTCCAGCTTCCAACATTTTGTTGCAACTGTATCCTTTCACTTAAAAAAACAAAGCCAAAAAACCTTATGGGCTTATGCCTTAAAAGAAAATATTTTTTGTGTGTATGTGATACACGGGTCTCTCACTGTTGTGGCCTCTCCCATTGTGGAGCACAGGCTCCAGACGCGCAGGCTCAGCGGCCATGGCTCACGGGCCCAGCCACTCCGCGGCATGTGGGATCCTCCCGGACCAGGGCACGAACCCGTGTCCCCTGCATCGGCAGGCGGACTCTCAACCACTGCGCCACCAGGGAAGCCCAAAGAAAATAATTTTATTGCTCTTTTAGTGGGGTTTGAGATAGAACAGAACAAATGTATGTGTTTCATCCACCACCTTTCATGGGAAGTTTCTTTTTAAAGTCACAAATAATACATGTTTACTGTAGAAAAACTAGAAAATGAAGAAAATATAATCATAATAATAATGCCTTTACTCCAGGAGAACCAGTGTTAATATTGTAGAGGTAGATCCTTCCATTTTTTCACATATATCAATTATATATAAATATATTATGCATATATACAATGATTAGGAATCTGTAAACATGTTTTTTAACTAGTTTCCTCACTTACCAATATATTATGAACACCTTTCCAAGTCACTAAATATATTCCTAAAATTATTTTAATGGTTTATAATACTTCACCAAATATCTCATAATGCAGTATATTTTGGTCCATTTCTGTATTATTGGACATTTCAGTTTTGTTTACCAATTTTTTAGGATCATAATAATAAAAACTCTAACAAACAAGTCCATTCCCAAAGTTTTCTGTAATCCTTATTTCCTTAGGTGAAATTTCTAGAATGGCTGCACCAAAAGTGTACTCGTTGTAATTCTGTTAATTCTCATTACCCAGGTTTCCCTACGAAAGAGGACACGCATTTCGTCATCAATATAGCAGAGGCTGGTTTCTTTGCCGTTGCCGACACAGGTATTAGATTTTAAAACACCTCCCAGCCAGGGGCCCAAATGGTGTATTACTGGTGTTTTGATTTGTGTTTCTTGGATTACTGCTGAGGCCCAGCATCTCTTCCTATTCACTGGCGGTGTATATTTCTTCTTTTCTGGATGGACCTCACAGTGGGTTTGAGGTTTACAGTTACACTCAGATGTGCCGAAGTGTAACTTTCTTAATTTTTTATAAGTAAGCTTCACTTGTTCCTGGGCGCCCCCATTTCCACTCAGCAGAAACGAACCAACTTTTGATTCAAAGTAACTCACTGCTCAGTCACCTCTAGGTGAAGGCATCTTGCCTTCTGGTCTTCTCTCTCATCCCTTTGTGGGAAGGGTGCTTGGTCCCTTTACTACTCTCAGGCAGCCTCTGTACCTACTGCTGGTGTCCCCTGCTCTCCAGACCCCTCCCCAAGCTGAAGCAGGAGCTGCAGAAGCCCATGAGGTTTGGGTACAATAATAGTCTTTAGATGCAGACAGGGGACAGGTCTCTGGGCCACATGGGAGGACAACTCAGAAGGAGGGCTCTTTCTGCCACCACTTCTATCCTACTGATATCATCCCCCCACTCCTCCAGGTAGCTACCAAGGTTCCAGGTGGAAAACATAGAGAAGACCCTCTGCTCCCCACCTTATCTGGTAGCGAGGGAAATTCATCTGTCTCCCTTGCTTGATCTCCTTTCTAATCGCTCGTTTCTCCTAAGAGAATTTAATTGCCTTTGGAGTGGAAAAACTGCTCTCACCTCCTGTCCAGCATCCTTCCAACTCTGTTTTCTTGGCCCTCCAGGCTTTGATCTTTTTTTTTTTTTTTTTGGTGGCATTTAAAAAGAGAGCTGTTTCTCTCGCAAATCAAAAATGCTCTATTGTTCCATGGAAGTCTTTAAAATCTCCTTTTTGAAAGTTAACTCTGAGCAATAACTTTTTTTTCTCTAAGCCAGTGGTTCTCACCCCTGGGTGCTCATATACTCATTAGGATCACCCCAGAGCTTTTAAAAATCCTGATGCCTAGGCAGCACCCCAGAATTCAGAACACCTGGAGGGGTGTCCCAGGCATCTGTATACTTTTAAAGCCCCCCAGGTGACTCCAGGGTAGAATCAGGACAGAGAATAGCTCTTCCAGGCTGTGACTGCCCTCCCCATCCCTGGGGCAATGGATTTGACCTCCCCGTCCTTGAAGGGAGAAGGGCTCCAGGCACCTGGGTGACAGAGCTGGGCTCTGCCACTGAGGACATGAAGGGTTGCCAACTCCTGGGGCTCACACCTTTATCTGGGGGGACTGGAGGCAGAAGAGGCCCTCAGCTGGGTGTGGAGTCCTCCTCAGCTGGGTTGACAGGCCTGAGACTGAGGTTCTGTAGATGCATCCCCACAGGGGCCGGAAAGGACGCCTCTGCCCCCCAGGCAGGAGGTGGACCAGGTTCTCATTAACTCAGCCTCAGCCACTGCATGAAGGAAAGGGTTTCCTTGTTGCTAGAGCCTGTCAAGGACCAATATGTTACAACATATGTTTTACAGCTTCCTGGGGTCTCTGATAAATCTTTCGAGACTCCTTTATTTGCCTTTTTTCCCCCAAGGTTACGAAGCCAACTGTTTCCCTCTGCTTGCAGATGCTCTGAGGCTGAGAGCTCATTTCCGTCGGAAATTAGCCTCCGAGGAGGGAAGCTTCTGGGGGCAGCTGGTGTCGCTCTCACAGGATGAGGTTGCAGGCAGTCGTTGGGGTGGGATGACCCCCTCCCTGGCCATGATTTTCTGCATATATGCTCAGAACCCAGGAGAGAAGGGTCTCACAAGAGCGAACCACCCCCTACCCCACAAAGCTTGGTACAAACTACTGTGTTCTTTCCTTCCCAGCTGCGAACTTCTGCTTTTTCTGTGTAAGGCATTTCAATTAGGCACATACCCTGTCCTCAGGACACTGGCCAGGTAGCCGGGGAGATAACATGTAATGATACTAGCTACCATTATTTCCAGCATTTACTCCATGCCAAGCACAGGTGATAGAGATAATAATTGTACTAAAAAAGCCTCCAACTTATTGAGCCCCTAATGTGGGCAGGCCCTTTAGAACACTCTGTACTCCTCACTGGAACTGAATATATCACTTCTTGCTACTGGAAGGGTGGTCCTGAACCAGTAGCAATGGCATCACCTGAGACCCCGTTAGAAATACGGAATATCAGGCTAATCCCAGACCCACTGAATCTGAATCTGCATTCTAACAAGATGCCCAAGGGGTTTCTGGACAGATTGCTACCCCTGTTTTACAGATGAGGAATCAGAGGCTCAGTGGGAACTGAGTGACTTGAAGAAGGCCACAGGGTAACCAGAAGCTAAGTAGGGATATAAACCTGCTTCACAGGACTCAAGTGATATGGGTAAAGGCTAGACTGCAGCACAGCTGGGAAACTGAGTGCTGGAGAAAGAGCACTCCCTAGATTTCAGATGGAGGAACAGCCAGAAGGGCTTCCTGGAAGAGGGGGCATTTGAATCAGACCTAGAAAGGTGAGCAGGACCTGCCAAGAAGGGGGCTAGTCTATCTGAGGTGGAGGAGACAGCAGGAGCACAGACAGGTTGGTAGAAGAGTGAGTATCATTCGCCAGAACCTTCCCTTGGTGGCTGCTGGTACGTTAATTAAACATGAGTCCACCAGATCGGGGTGGTCCCAGTCTGGCAACCACCTTGGCCTATATACCTTGGCAGCATATATAAGTAAACCAGACCGAAGCCTGTATGTGCCTCAAGGTTGGGAAATAAAAACCTGGGGGCAACCAATCACAAACAGCCGACCAGGCTTTCCCAAACCAGACAGCCACTTAAACTATAGCCAAGTCGTTTTCTTGCTCTGCTTCTGTGTCTTTTCCAAAAAGTCTTGCCTCTAGCTCCTGTTGGGTGTACACTCCTAACCACTTTCAGTTTGAAACTGGCAGGTTTGAATTGATTTTTGCTCCAATAAACTCTTAAAAATTTAAATACGTCTCAATTTATCTTTTGACACTGTGATCTTCTATGTTCAGAAGCAACAAAGCGTTTGAGGCGGGATGGCGGTGATTCAGGAAAACTTTGTTTTCCCCTTGATCTGTGGCTGCCGGAGGGCGCCGCCACACAGCTACTGCCTGGGCTGCAGGATGCTGAGATGGACCCGCCTTGAGACGTTCCTGGCCCTTGGTCCCTGCTTTTTGGGTCTAGTGACCCCTTTCCTCCCCTGATTTCCTGCTGTAGCATGCTCCCTCAACGGCCCACGCTCAGAGAAGGGCTCACAGAGCCCCTGGCCCTTGGACACAGAACCCCTCTTCTGGGCAATAACCAATGGTCCAACTGGAGCCCATGTTGTAACCTTGTCTCCTGAGCCTGTTCTCACTTCCAGGTCTCTCCACTCAGCCCAGAATTTGCCCTTGACTTTCCCCTGACTGTCACATCCTTCTTATCCCGACTCAAGGTCACCATCTTGGAAAGCACTCCCTGATCTCCCCAGGCTGGGCTGGGCACTCCTGCTTTGTGCTTCCACAGCCCCTATCCCGCCCGCTCTGCTCAGTGGTGCCTGTCACATCACACTGCAAGTGTCCACTCTGCCTCCTCATGAGGCTCTGGCCCCTCCTCAGTGGCAGGTTCTGGGTCTTTCTCCTGTGCTCCCAGCATCTGGGGGAGCAGCTGACATAGGAAGTGCTGGGTGAGTAACTGTTAGACAAGCAAGGGTAGGTTTCTCTGCCTCTAGTGTCCGGGCATGGAGCGCTGATGGGAGCAGCAACGTGGCCGCTTCCATCCCGGTAGCTGTTCCTCTCGGGATACTCTCCTCCCAGCCTCTTCATTGTCTCGCCTTTGGCTTTAAGGCTTGTGAGACCATCCAGGATAATTAAGAGAAAGAAGTTTTATGGGGCTTCGATCAAAGATTTTAATTAACCTGCTTTAAGCCTTTGAATGTTCAGTCCCCAGGGCTGACCATTTGATAATGGAATTAATGCTTCTAGGCAGAGTGGGGGGAGGGGGAGGCTTCAACAAGGAGGGCCTAGTGATGGTCTCATTAACTCTTCCCAAGACAGATAGATTTCAGCTCAACATAAGCGATTGATCTCAGGTGCTTCTCATCATAAGCCCTTCTGAGTCGCTTGTGTTTTTAACATATGTGCGTATATTAACTTGACTTTAAAATGTATGTTAAACAAGTGAACTAATGGCGTTTCCTTTCCTCTCCCACAGAAATCACCTACCAGAGGGCAGAAAGCCAGACTCCAGTTGGCTAAGCTAAGCGTCAGCCTGGTAAGGGTGCCCTCAGCTCCCCATTTGGGTGGCCTAGATTTTGAAAGAAACCCCTGTGTATGTCTAAATGCCTTCAATTCTTTGGAGAAAAAACAGCACCATTTCTATAGGAAGCCGTTTCTGGGAGAGTTGTGTGACGGGTATAACACACCAGGTTGGACAAGGGGACCCCTTTCAGGCCTGCACATGGGGAGGGCGAGGGTGGCCCAGGAGGGGGCCTTGGAGAGGAATGCTGAAGAGAGCAAGGTTCCTGAGGCAGGGGAGGGCTGGCATCCACCGCAGATGCATGAGAGAGGTGTGCCCAGGCATCTCCTTCCACATCCAGAAATTGGGTGCAAGGCCTGAAGTTTCCCTACACCTTCCAGAAGTTCAGATGAAGAAAAAGCGCAGGTTCTCTGCTATAAAGATAGGACACGTTTAGAAATTGATTAAGCAATAAAGGGGAACAAGGGCTGGAGTTATTTGGGACAGTACTTATTATAATGCACACGTTATTAATGTGTGGGTTCTGAGAGCTCCTTCCCAGAGCTGACATACTCCTTGGCTAAGGGGACTTCAGAGATCCCGGGGTTCTAATCAGGGTCCCCAATACCCTGACTCTGATCTCACCCCAGCCAGGAACATAACTGAGTCTTTTCTCTGGTCACAGAATGAGCCACAGGCTGAGCCCTGACCTTGGCCGTATACTTATCCCTAATCCTTACCACGTACTGACCTCAGCCCGTGACCTCAGCCTCAATCCTGACTGCGGTCACTGATTAAGCCCTGACTTCACAGACTAACGCTTGTCTGTGACCCTTCTTAAGGCACAGCCCCAGACAGAATCGCAGCTCAGCCGCTGGCTCTCACATCAAGGGGGATGAATGGGGGGACGTGATGGAGCTGGGCAGGTGTCCTCCTCCCTCACCACTGGAGGCTCAGATGAGAGCTCCCAGCCCCCCTGGTGGCCCCTGGGTCGGGGCAGGTGGAGGGCTCAGGAACTTAGGGGCTGTGTGGGGTTTTCCAGGCTCTGTCCTGGCTTCACATGCAAGGCTGATTAACATGCACCACGCTTCCCTCCATCCCCAAGTGCCTTCACCACATCATTGCTTCACTGATTAATTCCTCAGAACAAAGCACCCGGCACTTATGTGCAGATTGAATGGAAGATCCCAGAGGCCCTTCCCAGTGCCGGCTGCCCAGTCCTTTCCCGAGTGCTTGCTCTGTTGAAGTGTCTAAGGAGCCAGGAGGCCGTTAACTGGACCAGAAAACAGCGTTCTGCCTCCAGGATGCAGGGTTTGCTGGTTCCTGGGAGATAGTTCCACCCTAGAGCCAGCTTAAGAGAGTTACATTTGACATTCTGAGTAACCGATGTATTGGGTTAAAATCTGTCAGTACGTGAACGTGGTCCTTCTTTACAAACACAAGATAAATGTAGAAGTTATCCTACCACCAACATGACTGTCATTATCATCCCCAGCACCATCATCCCCATCATCATCATTATATCATCATCATGGCTCTCTATGGGAGATGCTTTACCTGCGTTATTTAATCTTTAAATACCAGGAGTAACTGTTTAAATATTAAAGAGTAAATTTGATACTCTTGTTGAGTATCACTACAACAAGAGAGGCCATGGCACTCCATTGAGTTCAAGACCAGGAAAGCAAATTCCTCAGTGAATTTGTAGGTTTCCCATTACCAGCCTCAGAAGCATGTGAAATCCATATAATTTTCCTTGTTTCCTTGGCTGCAAGGAAATTCCAGAATTTCTTTCGATTGCTGAAGCTTTCCTCAGCTGGAAGTTTCTCCATATACCTTTCCTCTACCCATCTACCTTTATTTTTGGGTCCCCTCCTCCCAGTCTCCAAATCTTGCTTTTATGGCATCTGAATCTACACTACAAATGTGTGTGTATAAACACACTGTGTCAAATATTATTCTAAAGTCAATGTGTACATCGTGTTTGGGTTTCTCTTCCAGTGTTATGGAGTAGGTGCCTGACAGACTGACCCTCCTTTGGATAGTAATTATAAAGTACAGGTAAAATATAAAAATCCTGTAGGCTGTGAGGAATGAACAAAAGCAGGCAGATTTTGTATGGTTTTTGAAACTTGGAAGGGACAGGCATGTGGTGAGTTTCCCATTTTCATGACTTTTAATCTGAGGGAAACTGTAGCCATGATACAGCATAAAGCAGTGAAAACTCTGACTGAAAACCATTTATGCAACTGGATGAACAGGACAGAGCCAGAGGACAGCTGCTGGAAAGTGAGGGAAGAATTCTAGAAAGGAGAAAATCAGAGAGGGGAGCCCCAATTCTGTAAATAAATTCTGCTCCAAGTCTCTGGCTGATCAGAGTAGCTTGCAGCTAAGGCTAAAAGAACTGAAATGAAACTTGATCTGTCCACTGCACATTAGACAGTTTGTGGTTTGAGTCTAACCTAGTTAGATGCCTGTTAAACAGACACTAACACTTTTCACACATTTCAGAGTCATATGAAGTACACAGAGTCTTCAGAACGTAATCTGCAGAATTCAGATACAATGCAAAATTATTTGACATATGAAGAGCCAGGAAAATGGGACCAATGCCTTTATTTGGAATTACCAAATAAATTTGGAAATTTAATAAAATAGTTGCTTTAATAAAAATTAAAGCAGCTTTTACAGTCATGGCAAACATGCTTATAATGAATAAAAAAGGAGAAATCTTGGCAGATACATAGAAGCTACAAAAAAGAACCAAAGGCAAATTCTAGAACCAAGAAGTAAATATCTAAAATAAAAAATTCACTGGGTGGGCTTCACAGTGGAGTAGAGGGGACAGAAGAGTGAGTGACCTTGAAGATAGATAAATAGAAATGATTCAGTCTGAAGAAGGGAGAGAAAGAAGATTGGGGAAAAAAGAACAGACCTTCAGGGATGGATGAGGGCAATATCAAAATCTCTAACATACAAATAATTGGCATCCTGGAAGTGGAAGAGGGAAAAAATGGGATAAAAACTAATTGAACAAATCATGGCCCAAACTTCCCAAAATTTGGTGTAAAGACATACAGATTCATGAATTTCAGCAAGTCCAAATCAGAATAAATAAGAAACAAACCATGCCTAGGCATATTGGAATTTAACTGCTAACAACAATGAATCAACCAAAAGGGGTTTTACTACAAAGGAGTGTTTTTTTAATTCAAGATTTATTGAGCATATACTGTGTATCAGGCACGGTTTGGGTGCTGTGAGCATAACCTAGGGCTGCAATCTTCTTTAGGGAAGGAAAGGGTAGTACTGGAATTGGCCTGAGATTGAGTTTTGTTCAGTAAAACCAAATTGACATGAAGAATACAAGTAGAGCACACCCAGAGTCCAGGACATAGAGGCAATTCAAGAGCACCGGACGGTGTTGAACTGAATATTTTAGAAAAAGAGCATCACGGACTTTTGGGGGAAGGGATTGAAATCTCATGGTGGAAGAGACTTTTTTTTTTTTTTTCGTACGCGGATCTCTCACTGTTGTGGCCTCTCCCGTTGCGGAGCACAGGCTCCAGACGCGCAGGCTCAGCGGCCATGGCTCACGTACCCAGCCCCTCCGCGGCATGTGGGATCTTCCCGGACCGGGGCACGAACCCGTGTCCTCTGCATCGGCAGGCAGACTCTCAACCGCTGTGCCACCAGGGAAGCTCAGTGGAAGAGACTTTAAAAGACCAAAAACTCAGGAGATGAGAACCGGGGGCTGGGGGCATGCGTTAGCATTCAACACAAGTAATGATTTTCTTTTCCTCTTAAAGGCTTGAGTCTACCTAGTGGGGAACATAGCCCTGGAGAAGGAGGCCTAGGGAATCTGCTAACACTGAGATGAAAACTTAAGAATTGGTGTCCTGGGGCTTGGTGTTAGTAACTTCTTAGGTGAAGAAGGATGGATTTCTGGTTCTGCAGAACGTGGGTGATGCTTGCCACTCCGTGTGTGTGCACATGTGTCCAGATGCAGGGCGCTGGGGCGTGTGGATCAGCAGTCTCGGCTCGTTCTTTCATCTCTTCACTATTTTTTGAGCCTCGAGGATGCGCGGGAGCTGACAAGGCAGTGATGAGCAAGGCAGACGAGGCTCCAGCCTCCTCTAGGGTCTGCCGGGAGAGACAGAAAACCTGCAAGAAAACACAGCCCTATGACAAGGACGTAGGTGCTGGTGCTTTACATGGGAGACCACCTCGAGAGGCAGTTAGGAGGTGGGGAAATTGAGGCAGGGAAGGGAAGAAAGCTGACAACCTGTGTTAATGAAGGGGTACTACTGGGGGCACCTGGAACTCCATCAGGCGGGGATGCTCCGAGCACGGTGATGTCCCAGGTGGAGATGGGAGCTGGGGAGTCACCTGCTTTCTTCCTTCTCTCACTGGTTGAGGTCTTTCTTCAGGGGAGTTAAGTTCTCCAGCTCCCACGTGGTGTCTGGTGCAGCTGGGGTGGAGGACCCCTTAGGCTGAGAAGCAGGGAGCCTCGCAGATGGGCTGGACCTGTCCTCCGCTGCTGAAGGTGATCTGGAGGTGGGGGGCAAGAGCCCACTACCCGGCCACCCATGGCCAGGACTTTGGTTGTTCTTTTAAAGTGTAAAGGGAGCCACAGAAGCTTTTAAACAGAAGAGTGAAATGACCTGAGTTAATGGTAAAATTCGAGAGAGGCACAAACTCCCGGAGAAGGTGAGGGAGGATGGAGTCCAGGCACACTGGCCCCTGAGAGGAGCAGAGACATTCTTCATTGAGGCAGGAATGAGGGTCTGAGTGTGGGGACCCGGCGGCAGGTTTGGCGAGAAGAGGAGGGAGTTTCTGTTTATGGTTTCCTTTTTGTCCTCCGTGAAGAGTGAGGTGCCCTCCTGGGCTGAAATGGGGGCGGGAGGAGGTTGGAGGGGAGAAAATGTAGAGGACCATTTTCTGCAGGGCTCACCTCCCCGTCTCTTCTCCTGTTTGAATTTTGTCAGCGGCGTGAATCTAAATTGTAACTAATCAGTTCATTTAATGTGATTTGCTCTGGCAGTATTTAGCTGCCCCACTGCTGGCAGTCAGAAATGAAATAATTGGGTTCAAGCAGGCTGGGGTTTTGCCAGGAGAGCACAGCCCGGGCGGAGGGAAGGGTGTTGGGGGCCACCCTGCAAGGAAGACCTGTGATTTGCAGGCCCCTGGAATCAGGGTGGTGGCTGGCACCCCAAGGCTCACGTCTGTGTGCTCAGGGCATTGGAAGGATGTGCATCTCAGGGTGAGTCAGGCTTTGGGGATGGTCCTTCCCTTTCTTGGACTTATGCTCCACAACTGAAAATTTGTTTATTTCCACACCATCCCCTTTCCACTGTACTCCCTTTCATCCACTAGAAGAGGAGTGAAAAACACATACGTGAACTAGCCCAGTGTACATTGTTGAATTGCAAAAGCCTATTTTTGACATCAAAATGTTTTCTGAACGTCCAGATGAGAGAGTTATGTAATAGCTGTTGATTAAGAAGATATCTAATAAGAGGCTATACTTCGGGGACATTTATTTATCTAATTGTATATTTCATAGGTATTATGTTAATACGTTCTTCCTTTTATAAGGTTTAAGCAGTACAGAGCAAACCGCGGTTAAGTTAAAATTTCCAGACACGAGTCAAGGTTAATCGCGTGTTAATGACAAATCTAGTGTGAATAGTAAAGGGAATGAGCTGGGTCCAGATACCCTGGGGAGAGACTTACCTTTCTGAGCCAGACACAGACCTCTTCCTCCTCTCATGCCGACTAGCTGGGCATCACTCGCTGTTTGACTTCACGTGGTCCCAAGAAATCCTATTCCTCTCAGTGGTGGGTTAGATCTGTGGCAAGGATAATTTGGAACCATCATCAGACATGATTCATTCATCACAAATATCAAGTCATATAGCTGAGAAGTAAAGGATGACAAATCGATCTGGGGCTATTAATTGGATGTTCCCAAGCAACAGCGTTTCATCTCTGACAAGGAGCCCCTTCACCCAGGGGTGTCAGCTCTCAGAGACCCATGGCCCTGCCTTCCCTCAAACCTCAGAACCCTACCATACTGACATCCTGATCTCAAACTTCCCAGCCTCCAGATCTATGAGAAATAAATTTCTGTTCCTAATGCAGCTCACCCTCAAAGATGCTGAACACACAGTTCGCTTCAATCTGAGTTTTGGGCAAAACATTTCTTCCACACATGGAAGTCATCCTTTCTTGGGTCATTACTCATCCCCCTTCCCTACAGATAACCACCGTCAATACCTTGACGTGTGTTCTGATATCCTGTTGCTCTTTATGTAGGGGAGTGTGTGTGTGTGTGTGTGTGTGTGTGTGTGTGTGTGTGTGTGTAAACAAGTGGTATCATACTGTACAAATTATTTTCAACTTGATTTTACTTGATGATATGTCTTGAACATCTTTCTGCATCAGTACACGAAAGTCTACTGCATGATTTTAACATTTGCAGAGAATTCTGTTGTTTCAGAATTTATTTAGCCATTCTCCTATTGATGTACATTTACAAATTCCCCAACCCCCTGCAGTTTTGTTATTACCAACCAGGCTACAGCAACTATTGTTGTATGTATATTTTTTGCACATAGGCCAGTATTTCTTCAGGCTGGGTTTCTAGAAGTGAAATTGCTGGGGTAAAGGGAATGAATATTTAAACATCGGTTGATGATGCCGGATGGCTTCCAAATGACCTCAGGGTTCACACTGCTTCCAGCAAGTATCTGAAAGCACCTGTTTCTCCATATTCTTGCTAACGTTTGTTACTATCAATCTTTTTAATTTTTGGCAGTATAATGAGTGCAAAATCATCTCTCATTATTGCTTTAAATTCCATTTCCCTGGTTCCTAGTGGAAGCTGTGTATTTTCTCATATGGTTATTGACATTTGTATTTTTCTTCAGTGAATTGCCTACTCCATAGACTTTGTCCAATTTTTATTGTGTTATGTGTCTTTTTAAAAAATTACTTTGTATAAGATCTTGATGTATTCCAGCTATAAATTCTTTGTGTGTCAGATGTGTTACATATAATGTCTCCTCATTTGCTATTTGTAATTTAACTTTGTACATAAGGTATCATTTTTCAAGAAAGTGGTCTAAATTTTATGAGATTAAATATGCTAATCTTGGGCTTCCCTGGTGGCGCAGTGGTTGATAGTCCACCTGCCGATGCAGGGTACATGGGTTCGTGCCCCAGTCCGGGAAGATCCCACATGCCGCGGAGCGGCTGGGCCCGTGAGCCATGGCTGCTGAGCCTGCGCGTCCGGAGCCTGTGCTCCGCAACGGGAGAGGCCACAACAGTGAGGCCCGCGTACCGCAAAAAATAAAAAAAATAAAAATAAATAAATAAATATGCTAATCTTTTATTGTGCGGCTTCAGGGTTATGTGTCTTGTTTTGGGATAGTCTTTCCAACACCTAGATTATAAGAATTACTTCACAGTTTTATTCCAACCCTTTTATAGTTTCCTTTATTTTTTTATGTTCAGCTTTTTAATCTGACTGGAATTTATGTTTATGGTGTAAATTATGTATCTAACTTTTTTTTTTTCAAACAGATACAGTTTTCTTTAAACTATTTCTTGAATAGTTCTTTCTGTCCTAGGGATTCAAAATGCTGTCCTTATTGCAAATAATATTTTGAAACGGGCTTCCCTGGTGGTGCAGTGGTTGAGAGTCCGCCTGCCGATGCAGGGTACATGGGTTCGTGCCCTGGTCCGGGAAGATCCCACATGCCGCGGAGCAGCTGGGCCCGTGAGCCATGGCCGCTGAGCCTGTGCGTCCGGCGCCTGTGCTCCGCAACGGGAGAGGCCACAACAGTGAGAGGCCCGCATACTGCAAAAAAAAAAAAAAAAAAAATTTGAAACTAATTATAAATGTATGTATTAAATTATTTACAGTAGAATACTTTGAATAGCTCCTACTTCTTATATTATTATTTACATTATAGATGGAATTGCCATATAGACACAAGATATATGTATATATATACACACACAAGAGTGTTTATAGATTCTTTTCCATTTCTGTGGTCAGTTTCAGTCAGTTCATGATGCTAGAACAGAAGACCGCAGACTGGGTGCATTAGGAACAGAAATTTATTTCTCATAGATCTGGAGGCTGGGAAGTTTGAGATCAGGATGTCAGTATGGTCGGGTTCTGATGAGCATCCTCTTCCTGGTTCACAGATTTGCTGTCTTTTTGCTGTATCCTCACATGGGGGAGAGCAGAGAGAGAGAGGAAGCAAGCTCTTTTGTGTCTGTCTCTTCTTAAAATGGCACTAATCCCATCATGAGGGCCCCACCCACATGACCTAATTACCTCCCAAAGGGCCCATCTCCAAACGACATCACACTGAGAATTAGGGTTTCAACACATGAATTTTGGTGAGAGAGGAGAGGGAGGAACACAAATATTTAGTCCATAGCACTATTCCTATGCTTGCACCACATCATTTAAATAAATATAACTTTAATAGTTTTTCTCATCTCTGTTCAGACAAATTTGCCATCATTTTTATTTTTCAGAATTGTCTTAGATATATTCATACATAAATTAATCCAACTCCATTCTTCCATTGATTGGAAATAATATACTCTCCTATTCATTAGTGATCTTTAGATTACAACATGCTTCTTTGCTTATCGTAGTCTAATGTTGATCAGAACTTTTATTTCCCTCCTGCACAATGTAAGGACCTCAGAACAGCTTTATTCCATTTATTCTTCATTCATGTGCTATTGTTGTGTATTTTAATTCTATACATATTTCAAATCTCACAAGGCAATATTATTAGTGTTTTATATAATTGATATTCATTTTTAAAAACTAATGAATTAATTGATTTACTTTTGGCTGTGTTGGGTCTTTGTTGCTGCACACAGGCTTTTTCTAGTTGTGGTGAGTGGGGGCTACTCTTTGCTCTGGTGCACAGGCTTCTTATTGCTGTGTATTCTCTTGTTGCAGGGCACAGGCTCCAGGTGTGCAGGCTTCAGTGGTTGTGGCATGTGGGCTCAGTAGCTGTGGCTCGCGGGCTCTAGAGTGCTGACTCAGTAGTTGTGGTGCACAGGTTTGTTGCTCCGTGGCATGTGGGATCCTCCTGGACTAGGGCTTGAACCCATTTCCCCTGCATTGGCAGGTGGACTCCTAACCAGTGTGCCACCAGGGAAGCCCTTGATATTCATTTTGATTTATCTACATATTCACCTTTTTTTCCTCTTCATTCTTTACTTCTGGTGTTGCATCTGGAATCATTTTTCTTTTAGTATTTTCTTTAGTGCAAATTGGTTAGTGGTGAAGTCTCTTCATTTTTGCTTTTCTAAAATTGTCTCTATTTCTTTGTTCTTGAAAGGTGTTTTCACTGGGTTTAGAATTCTAGATTGGCAGTTCTTTTCTCTCAGTACACTGAAAATACCATCCTTCTGTCTTTTGTTATTGCTGAGAAGTCAGCTGTAGGTCTTAACTGTTCCTTCTTAGACGTAACCTGATTTCACTCCCACCCCTAGCTGTGTTTAAGATTTTCTCTGTCTTTGGTTTTCTGTAGTTTCACTATGATGTGTATGAATGTATATTTATTTTCATTTATTTTGCTAAAATGTCATTGGGTCTTAAATCATGGATTGGTTTCTTTCATTAATTTTTGAGATTTTAAAGCCATTTTATTTGTTCAAATATTGCTTCTGACCTATTCTCTACTCTCCTTCTGGGACTCCAGTTAAACCTATGTTAGTCATTATCACGGAACCTATGTCTCTTACCCTCTGTTCTGTAATTTCCATCTTTCTGTCTTTCTGGGCTTCATTCTAAATATTTTCTTCGGACATATATTTCAGTTCATTAATTCTCACTTCAGCTGTGTCTTGAGTTCTGAATTTTAAACATTATCTTTTTCAGTCTAGATTTTCTGGTTGGCTCTTTTTCAAATCTGCTCTGACACGTTATATGTTGTCAGATCCTTTTCATTTGGTTCTGCCAGGTGCTAGCAATCTTGGATCATCTTAATCCAATTTCAGGGCTTAAAATATTCTGGAACACCTAGTGATTTGAAACTGAGAGGCAGCCTGTGTGATAGCTGATTTACTTCAGGTTCACCTAAGAATGTAATTCTTTGGCATCTCAAACTTCAGTGTGAGTGGTTCAATAGGGTCCCTGACCAAGCTTTCATAAGTGTTCCTTAGCTTATAAATCACCTCTTCTAGATTTGAAATTGAGGTGGCCTCCATTTCCAGGTTCATCTCTCTGTATTTCTCTCTTCTTTCAGATCTTGGTGTGATAATTCCTCACTATTTTCTTTACTCTTTGATGCATCTAGAAACCTGCTTTTAAATACTATGTCCAGATTTTTTTTTTGGTTTATCTTTGAGGTTTGTGTGTGTGTGGGGATGTTGGTTTGAATCAACAAGGTTTGCTATTATCAGAAGTGGAAATCCTACATTTTCTCTTTCATTTACATTTCGGAAGCAGTTTGTCAAGTTCTAACACATTCCTGTTGGGATTTTGAATGAGACTATTTATAGAGTCACTGGAGGAGAATAGACATGTTTACAATATTGAGTCTTGCCATTCAGGAATATAATATATATGTTAAAAGTTCTCTTATGGGGCTTCCCTGGTGGCGCAGTGGTTGAGAGTCCGCCTGCCGATGCAGGGGACACGGGTTCGTGCCCCGGTCCGGGAAGATCCCACATGCTGCATAGTGGCTGGGCCCGTGAGCCATGGCCACTGAGCCTGCGTGTCTGGAGCCTGTGCTCCACAATGGGAGAGGCCACAACAGTGGGAAGCCCGCGTACCGCAAAAAAAAAAAAAAAAAAAAAAGTTCTCTTATGCCTTAGAAAAGCTTTATACTTTTCTTAATAGATAAGTTGTCCATTCATTCATGAATTAATTTCTAAATATTTTATGGATTTCACTATTAATGAGAATGGAATGCTCTATTCCATGGCTTGGCAATCTTTGTCTGTAAAGGGCTAGACGGTAAATATTTTAGGCTTTGTATCTCTGTTGTAAATAATCAACTCTGCCTCTGTGATGTCAAAGCAGCCACAGGCAATGTGTAAACCAATTGGCATAGCTATGTTATAATAAAGCTTTATTTACAAAAACAGGTAGTGGGTGGGTTTGGTTCACATGCCAACTCCTGCTCTAGTCTATCACATTTTTTAAATTGTTTATTTCTGTGTATTTTAAAGCTACTGATTTTAAAATTTTGATCTTATAGTTAACAAACTTAACGAACTCTCACATTAGTTCTAGTGCCTTCTCATTTGATTTTCCAGAGAGATGATTATATGATCTGCAAACACTGACAAATCCTCCTCTTCCTTCCCAATGATTACACTTCCCATGTAATTTTCTTGTCTTGTTACACTCCCTAGAACTTCCAGTACAAGGCTGTATAATTATGGTGATAGCAGTCATCTTTGTATTTTTAATCTCTTTTTTGGAGGAAACATTTCAGATGTTCTCATCATTAATTGTGGTGTTTATTGTAGGTTACTAACAGATGGGCTTTGTAAGATTAAGAAAGTTTTCGTCTATTCTGAGAATACGAGGGCTTTAAGAATGTTGAATGAATTAAATGGGTAAAGATGGCCAAAGGTACAAACTTCCAGTTATAAGTTAAGTCCTGGGGACATAATGTACAGCATGGTGGCTATAGTTAACAATACTGTATTGTATATTTGAAATTGCTAAGAGAGTAGATCTTAAAATTTCTCACCACAATAAAAAAATTTTTGTAACTGTGTGTGGTGATGAATAACGAGATTTATTTGTAATATATACATATAACCAATCATTATGTTGTATGCCTGAAACATGTCATATATGTCAATTATATGTCAAAAAAAAGAAAGTTGAATTTGATCAAATGTTTTTCCACCCTCAGTTGAAATAATTTTTTGTTTCTAGTCATTTACTTTATTAATGCGGTGATTTACAATTATAGATTTCATAATATTGAATGGTTCTTCTTGGTGATAATATATTATTCTTTTAATACAGTGATGCATTTGATATGCTAATGAATTCTTTAAAAATTTCCCATTTAAGAACTTAAGTGAGATTGGCTTGCAGAATATTTTTTTGTGTTACCCTTACTTGGTTTTGGTATCATGGTTATGCTAAATTTTATGGAATAAAAAAGGGTGATTTCTGTATACTTTGGAATATTTTGTATAGTTAGGTATTTTCTGTTCATTCACGAGTTTTAGTATAACTGGCCCCCACGTCCTGATGGAGTGGTACCTATTTGCAAGGTAATTGTTAACTGTTACTTCAATTTCTTCCACAATTAGTTCATTCAGAATTTCTATCTCTACTTGAGTACGTTTAGGTAATTTTCCTAGGAAAGTATCTATTTTATCTATATTTTAAAATTTGTTGAATAAAGTCATTAGTGTTCTCTTATAGTTTTAAAAGTCTTTTCCATATCTATAATTTCTCATTTTGAATGTTGTTTATTATGCCTCTTCTTTCATTTCTTCATCGCCACTGGAAATTTGTATATTTTACTGGTATTTTTAAAGACAGCTTTGATTGTACTGATTAGGTCTACTTTTTTTTTCCTGCTTTGGTTGTGCTTTCATATTTTATGGTGTTTATTTACTATGTCCAGGGAGAAAATATTTTAGTTTATTATTTTTGAGTTTCTTATTTTGATGCTCAAAATTTTAATTTTCAAGCTATTCAATCAATTTTAAAGAGATACCTTTATTCCTCTTTGAAAGCATGTTCTGAGTTTGTTGAGTTTGATTTCTTTCTTTCATAGAGTTGGTTTTCCATAAATACTTAATGAACTTTTGATGTAACCCCATACCCCAAAACACAAGCCTATTGTGCCTGCCTGTGCTGCTTTGAAGGAGGGGTGGCAAGTACTCGTTGAGGAGGGATTGACTGGTGGTGTGTTTTCTGGGTATATAGGTTCCCATCCTTCCTGATGGTCAGTATTGTCAGGGGCCTCACTGAATATGCGGGACAGGGCTTCCTTTCTTGGGAGAGGGAAGGGGCTGACCAGTCTGGCTGTCCTGAGTGTGCTGCCCAAATAACCTTTCTCTGAATAACCAGGGTCCACTGTCTCTTCTTCCATATTATACCTCTGAGTTTAGAGTTCCATGAGACAGCTTCTCCCTCCAAAATTGTCTTTCTTTTTGGCAGTTTTCCTCTGATTTACTTTTTTTCAGATCAAATCTTGTTTATTTATATTCTTCTAAATTTCTTCACCATTTCTGAAATACTAGCATCACTTGTTTTGTTTTCCTGGGCTATTATAGATTTTTTTTTTTTTTTTTTTTTTTTTTTGCGGTACGCGGGCCTCTCACTGTTGTGGCCTCTCCCGTTGCGGAGCACAGGCTCTGGAGCGCAGGCTCAGCAGCCATGGCTCACGGGTCCAGCCACTCCATGGCATGTGGGATCTTCCCGGACTGGGGCACGAACCCGTGTCCCCTGCATCGGCAGGTGGACTCTCAACCACTGCGCCACCAGGGAAGCCCTAGTATAGATTTTTAAAATCGTTTTATTTCATTTTGTAGAATTGTATATTCCCACCTTCACTACTCCAAATGCAATTGTACTTTTAAATAAATTCATGTTTTATTAACCTCAAGCACCCATATATATTTCAAAAATAGTTGTATTTCTATATAAGATGTAAGAGTTATAAGAGATATATATTATTTATCACACAGGTAAGAGTTTTTCTATGTACAGAGAATATTTAGTACCTCTGTGAATTCACGACTTCCCAATGTCTGTGATCCAAAGGTTGAGAATAATACACTTGACAGCCAGGACAAATAGTGTGGCCACTGATTAGAATATTAAGATAGGTAAATATGGAAATGAATATAATCATTTGTCACTGTAATTTTCTCTTCTGAGATTTACCAATTTAAAAATTAACTTTTGGATACTCATGTGGATTATATAAATTTCTGTATGGGTGGTGGTAAAAGTGATGATGTATATTGATTAAGATAAGAGAAGAATATGTTTGCTGAATTGGGGTTTGGTTGTTTTAAGCCTGTTTGTATAATGAGTGTTAAATACGACACTTCTGTCGGGAGTCTCCAAGATCATCTCCAGGTCCGATTTGCTAGAAGGACCCACAGGATTCAGCATATAGTTGTACTCACAGCTGTGGTTTAGTCCAGCAAAAGTATCCAAAGAGAAGTCAACAGAGGAAAAGGCACATGGGACAGAGTCTGGAGGAAAACGGGTGCAAGCTTCCAAAAGTCATCTCCCATTGGAATCACATGGGATTCACTTAATTCCTCCAGTAACAAGTTGTGACAACATGTGTGAAGCTTGTTAGAGATCGGGGTTTTTATTGGGAGAACCTCTGCCTAGCACATACCAAAGTTCCAGCCTCCTAGAAGGAAAGTAGGTGTCCATCATAAATCATATAATTTGTGCAAACGATTTAGGCACAAGGAGTCACTCTTCTTTTTTAGGGAAAAGCTTTATTTCAGTATAAGGAAATGTTTACCATTCAAGTTTCCGGATGCCAGCCAAGGGCTAACCTTGCAAGCAGGCCTTTCTAAGGATAGGGGTCTCAGCCCTACCATGCAATCTCCTTTCTACACAACTCCTAACCTCTGCTTTTGAATAGACGTGATGGAACAAATAATATGTTACTGACTAAATCTGCAAGAAGTTTTTTTTTTCACCTTTTTCCTACTCACAAGCCTAAAGACATGTCAGTTAATAGCATATGAGAGTCCTGGGATGTACTTTTACAAACATTTCTTAAGTATCTACTATGTGCCAGGCACTCTGCTAAATGCTGGGGCTGCAGGGACCATGGGACTCACAAACTTAAGAACATAGTCCTTCGCTGAGACACGCATGGCCAACCCTGCTGGCCTGCCCCAGGACTGCCATGAACCTGAGAGTTTTTATTCTGGGAAGGACTGGATTTTCAGTTGAGGCTTTTATTGAGCCTGACGATCTAGGCTCAGAACGACATGATCTCAGGAAGGAGACATAGAAACTGTCCAGTCTATTCGGGTGAGATTCACCTGCCAGGAGTGGCAGGCTCATTTCCCCCGACAATCTTTCATGTTTTATTCAGTTTTATTTCACTGTTTGGGAAAGATTATCCCCTGATTTGTTTATTTTTATCTGCTGAGGTGTTGGTGGCAATACTAAATGACATGAAAGGAATGTACACAGGGGCTTTGAGGAAACCAAGGGCCTGAAAGAGCCCTTTTGTCTTGGTTTGTCTCCAAGGGCATCATTGGAGCCCATGTAGTGCTGCTCTGAGATTAGAAACCTTCTCTGGGCCAGTGACTGGTGTCTTGGACCTCATGACCATCAAGGAACAACTCTCTCTGAGCTCCTCTGGGCCCTGGGTTTCTTATTAAGGGGATTTTGGAGTTTGGAGGGTGATGGAGCATCTTAGGACCCGGGGTGGAGAGGAGGTCAGGCCCAGGCGTGCCCAGTGCCGCCACGGAAGCTTGGAAACGGGTTTTCAGTGGGAGATGGAGGAATGGCCCAGTGACTGACTCCAGGAAAAGAGGTCAAGTTTCAACCAAAGATGAGAAGGAAGTGCAGTGGGACCAGGGCCAGGAGACCTGAACAAAGAGGCAGCACGGTGCTTGGGTTGCGTTTCCCCAACACACTTGGCGGGAAGGATAACAAGGAACTTACAGGACTCAAGTCAGTGTTCCTGTGCTTCTGGAGCGTCTCTGTTGATCTGTATTAGGAACGTGGTGGGCGATGCTCTTTGGTAATCCTAGGTGAGGTGGGGGGAGACTCTGCGCCCCTCTATGTCTTCTCCTGGGACAGGCTGGTAGATTTCATTCCAAGTGTGCAATTGTGTGGTGTCTGTTTAATGCTGCTGGTGGGGAGAGTCCAAGCCTGGCCGTGATGGGGGACAACGGCAGGGCATGTGGCTCAAGGCCCAGAAGGCAGACGACCCCTTTGGAGGGCTCTCCCTGTGGGTTTTGTATGTTATAGGTTTCATGTGTGCATTTTGGTTTATTTCTGAATTGCTGCAGCCCCTTTAGTGGCCATGGGACACGACTGCTGTAGGGAAGTTGTAATGAACTTTCCATCTGAGGGAGTCTTGGTTGTAAGAGGCAGACTGTAATTTCGGAGTCAAAGGTGAGGAGATGGGTCAAGATGTGGTGACAGGTTCAGAGAAGTATCCCAAGGCTCTTCAATGTCAGCGAGTCCACTGCGATCAGTTGGTTCTATTTATGTTAAATACAACGTTGAGGTACAGAAAAGAGGATATTGGGGAATTAGTGGTTGGAGGGGGGGTGATGGTTTGCAGACCAGCCAGAGAGAGAGAGAGAGAAATAGAGGCAATGGGGCAAAGCACACCTGGGTTCTGCCCCGCCCAGGGTGCTCCGTGCAAGCTGACTGATTACCCCCCGGAGCCTCTTCTTCAGCTGCACGTGGGGGGATAATCATCGTCCCTACTTCCCACAGTCATTATGAGCATCAAGAGAAAGCATGCACAGGAAGTCGCTGGATTAGTGCCCAGTGTACAGTAATTACATTTCATTGCGGACTTGTACTATGCCTGTTACTACTACTATTACTCCTGCAGGCTCTTACCCAGGACGAGGCTGGTGCAGTAGAGTCAGGGCATGGGGCCATCCCTGGGAAAATGAGGGTCTTAGAACTCTGTCTGCGGGGGAGAGGGCTTGGATCCTTTGTTGGGGCAGCTGGGGAGAGACCTGCCCAAGGAGAGAGCAATAAGTCTATGCATTTGATCTCCAGAGTCTAGATCAGTCTGGGACTCCTGGGCCACAGAGGTCCTTCCTTTTCCTGTCAATCTGGGGGCGTGGCTTTCTCTCAGTCAATCACCCACTGGCTTATAAGCATTGAGATAAAGCAAATGTAAAGTGGGAACAATACTGCCCAACTGTGGCTGTGATTACACTTTTCTAATGTGTCTCTGAATTGGTCACTTAAGTCAGCAGATGCCTGACGTAAATGGGCCTCCACCCTCCTCCACAAAATATCCCCACCTAGAACACAGAAGTCGGTGGTTGTTTTTGCTTTAACTTTGACTTTGAGGGGTGCATCTCCCACAATAAATGAAATATTGTGTGACGCGTGTGCAGGGTGCTCACTCAGAGTCAGGTGAACAGTGGTGCCCTTGCCTCTTGTAACCTGTTCTGAAAAGAGCTGCTAGAGGGATTCTGTTAAAACAAGAATCAGATCAGATCTCTTCTCTGGTCAAAATCAACCTCCCCTCCCCCGTCAAATGCTCCACTCCAACACCTCTTATTCCCCCTCCTAATTTATATTTCCACTAGCACTTATCACTGTCTAACATCACAGTCATCCTTAGGTATCCACGGGAATTGGTTCCAGGACCCATTGCAGATACCAAAATCCGCAGACGCTCAAGTCCCATAGTCGGCCGGCCATATCCACGGGGTCCGCATCCACGGATTCAACCAGCCATGGATTGTGTACTAAGTCTGTGATGCTAGAGTCAGGTCACAAGCCAGTCACTGTAAGAACCAAATATGTTTGGTCAACAGATGACTCTTGTTACGAACTCCAGGTCCTAAGGAACTTGTCACTTGGGAACTAAGAAATTCTTTAAAATGGAAGAATTGAGACCAAATGCACAACTGTGCAGAATAACCAGGGATGCTGTCTAGAAGCTTCTGCTAGTAAAATGAAAAATCTTTCAGTGATGCCAGGTGGTGCTATTAGGAAGCTCCCATATGCATCAGATTCCTTACATCAACAGCTCGAGCAATTTAGATTTTCTTTAGTGTACTTTCAACCTCTGGGCCCAACGATTTCTTCAGTAATTTTGCAAGAGTTTGTTATACCATCTCCTTCCCCAGTAAAGTCAACCCCTTCAGACCTCAGTTTCCCCAGGGAGTAAATGGGAAGTGGAATACGATGACCCCTCGGCTTCCTCAACCCAGATTTTCTGTGATTCTGTGACAGGAGTCCCAGCTTAGGTGAAGCAGAACTGAATAAAAGCTTTCTGCGGCCGAAGATGGTGAGGCCCCTCATGCAGCTGGAACTATGCCCCTCTTTTGTCCATTTCATGCTTCTTAGCTTTTCAAATCATCCTTGAGCCAGTCCTGCAGGGGTCTTCTGCAGGGTCTCCTTTTTCCTAATCACCTTTCCCTGGGCATCTTCTGTTCATATGGGTTCTCTGTTTGGATGTTTGACTCAACCGATGTTGATTAGCCCAGATGTTGCCACCTGGAGGGTTGAGAGGAGAGGTCCAGAGGGAAAGGCCTCCTGGTACTGCTGCTGGCCTCTGTTGTGGGTGAGACTATGTCCAACTTGTCAGGATCTTGTAGGACCAAAAATTACTTTTACATATCCTAAGAGTGAGAATGATCTGAAAATTACTGGAACGCCAGAAACAAAGTCAGTGTTCTATAATCGGAAGGATCTTTAGAGTAAGTTAGTCCAACTTCCCCATCCCGGCTAGGAATTTCTTCTCCATCCTCCCCAAGAGGTGGTCAGTGAACTTCTGCTTGCACAGCCCAAGTGATGGGGAGCTCATTACCACCTGAAACAGCTCATTCAATTTCTGGACATCTCCAACGGTATCCATTTGTTCCATCCACAAAGCTGAGATTGGTTTCCCTTAGGGGGCACCCATTTGAAGATGAATCTTGGGTCACCAGTTGGACCCCACAGAGAATGTGTAACCCATTCATCAGCATCTTCTTGCCTCCAGGCTCAACTGCTCTTTTCAGCACATGGATTTCCATTCTGTCCTCCTCTCGGAGGGCCCTTGAAGAACTCTATTCTTCAGTCCTGGACTGATTCACACAAAATAAGCAGTGGGGGATCTGAAAGGTCTTTAGAGAGCTGTCCACGCACAAGTACTTGCCAAGGAGGGAGAGGGTGTGTTTCAGCCACTGGGTTCTGGGCAGGGGCATCTGGATCAAATAACCTGTTGAGAACAACTGGCCTGGCTCTGAACCTCTGGGCCAGAACCAATGCCCATTTGCCGTCATACCTTTCCAGGGCACTTCTTAGAGAATATTGGAGCAAATATAACCCTCAGAGAGAATCTGCTTCACCCTTTTATTCCATTTGACACATGGGGAAGACTGAGTCCCAGAGAGGGGGACAGCTTTGGCAAACGTCATCCAGCAGTAGAAAAAACTGAAGCCCAGATCTTGTGCTTCCCGATTTCAGTGAGATTGCATTTCATTTAAAAGAGAAACACTGGGGTTTCCCTGGTGACACAGTGGTTGGGAGTCCGCCTGCCTATGCAGGGGACGCGGGTTCGTGCCCCGGTCCAGGAGGATCCCACGTGCCGCGGAAAGGCTGGGCCCGTGAGCCATGGCCGCTGAGCCTGCGCGGCCGGAGCCTGTGCTCCGCAACGGGAGAGGCCACAACAGTGAGGGGCCCGCGTACCGCAAAAAAAAAAAAAGAGAAACACTGAAGATCTCAATGTGTCTTTGGTTCCGGGAGTCCTCAGAGAGCTTTGTCCTCCGGAAATTACCTCTTCTTCCCATTGTCTGTGGTTTCCCCATGCTGATCCTGTGTCTGTGTCCTGAGCTCAGGGGGCACTGCCCCAGCCTGGAGCTTCCTCCCCCATCCCTGAAAGTCTGCAACCCAGCACCTTCCTAATTCATGACCCCCCAGGACTTATCATCGCAAAGGTACGATGAAAAGAAAATCTGTTAATATTCAAGCAACTCTGCTAAACAAGCAACTCTTTCAGGATGACTATTTATTGCTATTTATGATGACAGATGATCTTTCTGATTTCCCCCAGCACATGTCTCCAGAGGAAATTAGATACAGTACTTTCCTTAAGCAGGACCAGGAGAGGATGTTTCTATAAATACTTAACAACTTGTCAGGGGAGATTACAAATATTGGCATGTCCTTCACAATGTCATGTTGGTTACTGAAGCTGTTGTAAGAAATCAGGATAGTTTATTTTCTTCCTGTTTGAAGGTAGTGCTACATTTTCTGAGGCCAGAGGAGGTGCTTCTAGAGGCAGAAGCTCTAGGATCAGACTCAAGGCCAGGGGCCCGGCACCCCCCAGTCTTCTCACGGGACTTACCAAGAGCACGGGCTTTGGGGTCAGATGTCTGAGTCCACTGGCTCCACTATTTCCCAGCTCAGGGACCTTGGGCAAACCCCTGAGCTTCTCAGAGCCTCAGTTTTCTCCTCTGAATGATGACTGTATCATGACTCATCTCAAGGTGTTGCAAAGATTAAATGAGGCAATGTGTGAAAATTCCCTGTCCTGTGGTGGGTGATCCACAATACGGATCTCGTTCTCTCCTCTTTCCAGTCCATTGAGAAGACCTCCCTCATCAGCAGACATGGGTGGCCCTAAGTCCTATTGTCTTCTGACTTCCTGTGTTGCTTAGGAGAAATCTGACAATGATGAGAATAATAAATACAGTTAATGAATGCTAACACTTCTCAATCTCTTACCATGTGTCAAGAATTGTTCTAAGGGCTTCACGTGGATTCAGTCATTTAGTCCTCCTAGCAACCTTATGAGGGAGGTGCTAGTAGCATCCCTCTTTTACAGAGGAGGAAACTGAGGCAGAATGATGTGCTCAAGGCCACCCAGGTAGAGGGAATGGAGCTGAGATTGGCCTCAGGCACTCAACTAGCCAGCTTTGAGATCTCTGAAGGATGGCCCTCACTCGTTTTTAGCAATCTCTCTCCTCAGTACCCTTAAGAATTTTCTCTTTATCCTATGTGTTCTGAGTTTTACCATCATGAGTGTAGGTATGGAGTTTAATTTATCCTTCGTAACACTTGGTAGCATTTTTAGATCCAGGGACTCATGCCTTATTTAAGTTCGGTGAAATTCTCAGCTGTTAGCTCTTCAAGCACCGGCTTCTCTGGTAGCTCCCATCAGACCTATTTTGGAGTTTTGGAGTCGCGTTTCCTGTCTTTCAACTTCTTCTTTCATATTTTTAAATCTCTTATCTCTGTTTGGCTCTGTTCTGTTTGATCTCTGTGTTCTCAATTTCCGCTCTTCCACTCTGTCCACCATTCTGGTCAATTTCTCCATTGAGTTAAAATTTCATGAACTCTCTTTCATTTCTAAGATCTCTAATTGGTTCCTTTTCATAGTCACTTCCTTTTTATTTCATCATCTTATTTCTCGTGTCACGGTTGTGGCTCCTTTCTTGACCCCTGTAAGTCTATTATGGTGCTTGTTATGTACGTAGTCCTTCCCGGAGGGTTCTGTTTGATCCCTTTTCCTTCAGAAGTAAGTGATTTCCTTTGTGGAGTTTGTGGTAGTGATTTTCCTTGGCTACTTTGTGCCTCCTGTTTTTGAATTCACCTGCTGGATTTCTCAACAGCCTCCACCTGGTCCCTGGGTCCTGTCCTCTCGGTAACCGGGTGCAGGAAGTCTCAGTGTAATCGTGGGTGGACGGGAAGTGAGTTTCGGATTCTTGGCCTCTTCGGGGAGGCATCCATCTGGGCTGCAGCCTGGGGAAGGCTGTGTAGTTTTAGTCCCATTTATTGCTGCTAGGCACGCTCCAATGTTTCTTTTAGGAGTCTTGCTTTAAGATCTACAGGGATCTCTCTTTCTTATTTTTGAGCACGCTTGTGTGTTTTTCCTTGGCACTAGGAGTTTGGAGCAGAAACGAGGGGTTTTAGCACTGTCTTAGTCCAACATCTTGAACCAGAAACCCTCCCTCATTATTATTCTCTGTTAAAATGAAATAATCGACATATACAAAAAAAAGTATATAATATTGACTATGAAGCATAATAATAAATGTAATAAGACATACACCAGTGAAACGGCTCCCTGCTTAAGTATTAGAACCTGACCAGTGCTGTTGAAGCCACTGTATGTTCCTTCTCAACCCATCTCTTTGTCTCCTCCACCCGCAGGTAACCACTCTTGGGTATTTTCTGTTTATCTTTCTCTTGTTCCCCCCTCCATTATTTCTCACCATTTTTTTTCCTGAAGGGAAGTACCATAACATTGGCTTCTTAGAATTGTGCTATGAAGTTACAAAAATAATTAAAACACATTTGCACATAAATGACCAACAAGTCAATGGAACAGGACAGAGAATTTAGGAACAGACTCAAGTTTGTAAGGGAATGTATTAGGCAATAAAGGAGTTATTCTAAATCAAGAGCAAAAAGGGTGATCTATTCAGTAAATTGGCGTTGGGCAATTTGTTACCTATTTGGAACAAAACACATTTTAGATTCTTATCTCACACCTTACATAAAAGTGAACCCCTTAATTGATTAAAACAAATGTAAATTACAAAAAAGACCCAAATCATAATAGAACTAAAAGAAAATTTAGGAGAATGATTTTATAATCTTGGGGTAGAAACGCCTTTCAAAGCAATACACAGAGCCTCAAAGCTGTGAAGGAAGAGATTTATACAGTTAACTACATAAACATTTAAACCTTTGACATAGCAAACGATGCAAATAGAATCTAAAGACAAACACCAGAATGAGCGAGAATATTTGCGACACATGTAATAGATGCAAACACACATGTATGTGTGCTTATATATGTTTTAAATTCATCTAATGGGTTAAAAATTACTAAGCCATAAAAAACAGAAGTCACCTGTAATTCTGCCCCTTAGGACCACTATTTACATTTTAGTATATACTGTTTCAGACTATTTTTTCCCTCGTGCATTTTTTTCTTAAGCACATTGCTTCCATATCTGGGATTATGCTGTATAGGTTTTTTTTCCTATGACTTTGAACTTGGTGCAGTGTAAATGTTTTTTCACATAAGTAAATACACGCAAACGATAAGTTCTTCTGCAAAAATCATAACGTCTATTTATTGTATCAAGTTACTAAAACTTGTTTAATAAATTAATTAATTTTCTAAAGTTAATATGCCTAATATAGGAGGGAATCCTACAAATCAATAAGTAAAAAACAAACATACAATGGAGCAAAAGAAATGAACAGGCCATCAATCCACAGACTGAAGAAGAAAAACGGCAATGGCCAACAAACGCAAAACGCCATTTACCTCACTAATAATTAAAAACACTCAAGTAAAACATTTCTGATTTATAGCACTGGGAACATTTTTTAAAATGTAGGTAATGCCTAGGCTTGGCAAGGATGTAGGGAAACAGACAGGCTTGGTAAACTGATGGAGTATTTCTCAGGTAACTTGGCAGTATCTTTAAAAATTAAAAAAGGGGTTTCCCTGGTGGCGCAGTGGTTGAGAGTCCGCCTGACGATGCAGGGGACACGGGTTCGTGCCCCGGTCCGGGAAGATCCCACAGGCCGCGGAGCGGCTGGGGCCGTGAGCCATGGCCGCTGAGCCTGCGCGTCCGGAGCCTGTGCTCCGCAACGGGAGAGGCCACAACAGTGAGAGGCCTGCGTACCGCAAAAAAAAAAAAAAAAAAGTGCATACCTGGGTTCTGGCTCAGCAATCCCACTGAAATCTGAGCTGAATAGATGGTCACTGCGGTGTTGTCAAGGGTAGAGGGGCGGATGGTATATGGGACGGAGGGAGAGGTTTCTAATTTTGATTGAGTATACTTGAAAATGCTCTTGGATTGTGAATCTTTTTTTTTTTTTTTGACTTTTTGTACATTTTCAGTCTTCTTAAATTTTTCTTAATAAATATATTGCTATCATAATCAGAAAGTCAACATTTTTAAAGGAAAGTTTTTAATGGGAACTAATTCGGTGTTTGAAGTGCTTACACTGTACGTGCACTCAGTATAAGGTGACCACAAAAATAATAGCAATGACAAAAAGGAATCACAAAACTATACAAGAGACAGACAGAGGTCACCTCATACCTCATTATTTTCAGAAAAAAACCCCAGTTCCTTAGAATGAGATACAAAAAGGGTCTGGGTCTGCAGCCTTCTGTAGCTTCCCAGTTCATCTTTCCTCCATGCTCCGACTGTTACCGAACCCAGGTCCGCTGCTCGCCGCTCAAAAACCACTAAAGAGGCCAGGTTGGTGGAAAGGAAAGTTTGCTTTATTTCGGATGCTGGCAACCGGGGTGGGAGGGCAGACGTCTGTCCAAAGGCCAACTCCCCCCCACCCCCCAACAATCAGGGGGCAAGAGCTTTTATAGACGGAGGGAGGGGGCTACATGCAGAAACAATACAGTCAGCTCTGACAGTCACCTTGAAATTGGTCATCGGTGGTCTGACCAGCATCATCTTGATTGTTCAGTGCCAGGGTCGGTTTGTTCCCATTTTCTTGAGACCAATTCTCAGAATTGCGGCAGCTTATGTCATGGCAACAGTCTGGTCACCGTGTAGTTAACTTCTTCCACCTGCTGGGGGTTTCAGGATCTACAAGACAGCTCACAGGATACGGCTCAGAATATTATCTACAGCCCTCGAGGAGGAACTAAAGGTCCTTGACTATGCTTAATGACTAAATTATTATTATTTGGTCTCCTTTGACCTTTCCTCTGTTTCTGTATTTTCTCACTTCTCTGATTAAACTTATTCTTTGGCTAAAGTTTTTCTGCAGACAAAAGATGGGCTGAGGACATGGGGGGCAAGGACCATGGGGTCCTGCTCCGTTTCATGAGCACTTAGGTCCAAGCAACCCCCAGCAGTTCCCTGGATGTGAAATGCTCTTTATTGACTGGGCTCAATGCACATGCTTTCCCTGCTGCCTGACAGACCACCCTTCCCATCTGGGCAACACCCTTGGAGAGCAGACGCTAGCCTGATCCATCAGTGTGTTCTTAGGACCCAGCAGAGGGACTTACAGACAGCAGTCATGGTCAATATGTGCTTTATGAATGAATGAATAAATAAAGGAATGAAGTGAAGACTCAGAGTTTCGGCTAGAGACAGACCCAAGACCCCAGTGAGTCAGTGGTGGAGGCAGGGCTACCTCTGGCTCTCTGCTAACATGTGCTATTTTCCCCCACATCCGATCCCTGCTGCTTCACAGTTATCGTGGGGAGACAGTGGTAAGAGCAGAAGGGCAGGCCCTGAGAGCAGAAACGGCAATGCAAGTTCACGGTGACTCACTAGCTGCTAGATCCCCATTATGTGGCAAAAGCCCTGCCAGCTAGGGGCTCCCAATCTGTGGAGCACCCCTTCTCTAAGGAAGTCGGACCTGCTGGGGGTCCTAATTAAACACGGACGGAGTCGGAGACTGCAGGATGCCTTTGATGGAGGGGAGGGCTGGGACAAGGCAAACCCCACCGTGTGTCAAATGTACACAGGTGCATTGCTCAGCGGGTTTGGGGGTCACGTGAATAAATCAGTATTTTATTTGACAGCAGCTCCACCCACACGGAAGAGCCACTTGGGTCATCTGTCTGTCCAGGACTTGGCATCCGCAGGGCCATTCTGACTAGCTCAGTTATTTTTAGCTGCTATGAAAATCATAACATCCAGTGATGTGGACCCCATTTTTGCCAACTGATGCACGAATAGTTTTTTTCTTAATTATCAAACTGACTATAAAACCTTTTTAATTTGGGGGTATTTCCAGTGTTAAGGTGGAAGGCACTCTAACGTTCGTGCAGGATGACAGGTAGTCAATGAGGAGAGAAAAAGCCCCATGCTGGCTCTGCCAGTCCCTCTGTTCTTGCTGCACTAAATTACAGAATTAACAGGCTCTTAGAAAAGACTGACACACAGTTACCGTGAGAAAGACAATTAAATGTGGAAACTCACTTTTCTCACTGCATTGAATTTTAACGGGAGGCTTTGAGACTCAGTAAATCTCTTTCCTATTTCTTCTCCCCTGTCCCATAAGTTCTTCAAAAAAGCATCTAGAACACTGAAGAGGCTCCTCTCTCTCTTGATCCTCTCAAACTCCTCGTTACGGCTGTGTTTCGTTCCAGAAAGTTTCTTTTGAGATCAAGGAGAATGCTAAATACCCATATAGTTCAGTCGTTTCCTGGATGGTCTTCTTTTTTTTTTTTTGCGGTACGCGGGCCTCTCACCGTTGTGCCCTCTCCCGTTGCGGAGCACAGGCTCCGGACGCGCAGGCTCAGCGGCCATGGCTCACGGGCCCAGCCGCTCCGCGGCATGTGGGATCTTCCCGGACCGGGGCACGAGCCTGTGTCCCCTGCATCGGCAGGCGGACTCTCAACCACTGCGCCACCAGGGAAGCCCTGGATGGTCTTCTTGTTCGTCTTTACCGCTTCCAAACAATCTAGGCCAAATTCATTCATTCATTCATTCACTTGCTTATTCACTTGACAAATAACCCTTTGATCTTGCATTTTCTAGAGGCTAAAGGTCTGATCTTGATTTGATTCAGTCTAAGGGAGAGAGAGAGATGTGACGGGGTGATTATATACCTGGGGTAAGAGCCTCGGAGATGGATGTAGAAGGTGCAGGAGTTCGCAGAGGAAGAGTTAGTCCTCACACAGGCAGTCCTTCCTGCCCCCCTGCATCTGGACACTCTAGCATCATGGCCTCTGTCTGCAGGTCCTCGGCCCTCCCCTGGCACGAAATTGGCTCTTGCTAAATGTGTCCTGAATTGACTCGACTTGTTAACCTTTCACCTGAGTCCTCCCAAGGTTATGCATCCAACTCAAATGAGTCTGCACTCTGCCCCAGGGGCTCTCATGATTAATTGCGAAGAAAAGTTCTTTTTGAGGGGAAGAGGAGGAATTTTTTTTTTAATCCCACTTTTCTCCCAGCCCCAGCTGTTCATCAGTCAAGCATTTGTCATATTGTAGTCCTTTAACCACTAGTCATTTCTGACTAATACCTGGCAGGCCGACATGGGGTACGAGTTCCAAGATGATAAATGCTTCCCTTCTTATCTTTTGATATCTGGAAGTAGAAAATTTCAAGGAAAAACGGTTTTACACCAAGACGACCATAAATCTCATTGTGTTCACAACAGAAGGCTGACCAGAGAAGTTTATTAAATCCGTAAGGGATTTGATGTATATCAAACTGTTACATAAAGTCAATACTTTGGAGAGAAGCAGACAATAAATACTCAGCAAGAGGCAATATTTCTATCAGGGAGAAGGCAATCGCATAAAGATTAGGGGAGCAATTTCAATATTGCCCGTCTCTCTGCTGTAAGAAGACATATCTTGTTTTCCAGAATGATCACAGGGGAAGGAGCCGGGGTGGGGCAGGCAGCCTTCAGGACTGGGCTAATCTCACCATCAAGCCCCAACTAGATGTTAAGCACTGAATGTTAAGCACTGAATATGCATTTTTTTGTAAATCAGTTATATCTCAATCAAGCTTCAAAAATAAAAAATAAATAAAACTACGAGGGAGAAAGGACAGCACTGCCCACACTTGAGAGTACACGCAACAGTGCTTTCAAAGGGAGGTTCCCTGTGCCAGAAAACGGGAAGCTGTCCCTGAATTACTCCAAATTGTTGGGGTTTCTGGAGGCCATCTGTGGTCACCTGGATTTTTTTTTTTGCGGTACGCGGGCCTCTTACTGTTGTGGCCTCTCCCGCTGTGGAGCACAGGGTCCGGACGCACAGGCCCAGCGGCCATGGCTCACAGGCCCAGCTGCTCCACGGCACGTGGGATCCTCCCGGACCAGGGCACGAACTCGTGTCCCCTGCATCGGCAGGTGGACTCTCAACCACTGCGCCACCAGGGAAGCCCTCCCCTTGGGTGTTTTGAATGCAGGTAACAGGAAATCCAGCTGGTTAAAGATAATGCCTTGGTTCATGATAGGGTGTGTCTTCAGGGGGGTCTTGACAATAATATGACCAAGACCCAGGTTCTCTTTCCTGTCCCCTCCTCCTCCGTGACGGTTCCTTTTTCATAGGCGTCTCCTCTCGGGACTCCAAGATGCCTGCCAGTTTGGAAGACTGTTTGCTCCCTGCCTCATATTCCCTGGGGAGGAGGGTACTTTTCTTCCCCCAACCAGCAAACAAAATCCTCAGGCTTCAGCTGTTGGCTCCACTTAGGTGACAAATCTCCAGGGGAATGGAGCACACAGATTAGTTTAGGGCTGGCACATGGCCCCACTGCGGGGAGGGAATGAGAGCTGGCGGATGGAAGCAGCTTCCTCGGAAGCACCCAGGATGTGTGAGGGAGAGTAGACGCCTGCCTGAAAACCCCGGGTTGTCAACCGAGAGACGAGAGGATCGTGCTGGGAAGCTCCAAACAGCACATGCTCAGAACAGAGACGCCCCTCTTTGCAGAATTGTCAGTGGTGGACCAAACCCAGAGACAGAGATGAGAAAGGAGGCAGACCAGGAAGTCAGAGGGTCACCAGGCCCGACACTCTGATCTTACAGATGGGAAAGTAAAGGGTCAGAGAGGGGATGAAGGGGCCCCTGGACTGCACAACAGGCCATGGCGGAGCTGCGATCAAAGTTCCTTCTCCTGAGGCTAATTTTCCCCCCACGGTAAAGCGCAGGCGAGAGAGAGAGAAGGAAGGAGGAGAATGGGGTAGGGGGGTGCTCGCTTAGATTTGTGGCTTTTCCCTCCTTGGTGGGTAGGAAGACTTCAGCACAGCTGCCCGTGAGGCAAGGCCAGCTCGGTGGTTTGTGCTTGCTGTGAGATTTGCCTTGTGGAGTCCAGAGTGTAAAGAGCAGAGAATGACAGAAAACACACACACACACCCCAAACAACACTCCACTAGAAAATAGGCTAAACACATGAGTAGACATTTCACTGAAGGAGATACACAGATGGCAAATAAACCTAAGACATTCAACACCAGTAACTGTTAGGGAAATGCCAGTTAAAACCACACAGAGATATCACTACGCTCCTATCGGAATGGCTAAAATAAAAAAAATAGTGGCAACACCCCAGTGAGGGTGCTGAGAAACTGGATCATTCAGGCATTGCCGGTGGGAACGTGAAATGGTCCAGCCACTGCGGAAACATTTCAGCAGTTTCCTGACCAGCTAAACTCGGAGCTACCGTACAACCCAGCAAATTGCACTCCTAGGTGTTTAGCCCAGAGAAACGAAAATGTATGTTCACACAAAAACCTGTACACAAAATTTCATGGCTCTTTTATTTGCAAGAGTTGAAAACTGGAAATCATCCCAGATGTCCTTTGACGGGTAAATGGTTAAACAAACAGGTGCCTCCATACCGTGGACTAATTGCTACTCAGCCATGAAAAGGAATATACTATTGATTCAACCTGGATGAATATTCAGAGAACTGTGCTGAATGAAAAGAGTCAATCCCCAAAGGTTACATACTGTACGATTTCATTTACATAACATTTTCGAGACAGCAAAGCTATAGAAATGCAGAACAAATTAGTGGTTGCCGGGGATTAGGGGTGGTGGTGAGTGGAATGTGGTGAGTCTGGTTTTAAAAAGGCGAGAGAAGGGTCAGTATCTTGAGTGTGGAGTTGCATACAAGGTGATACAGCAACCACTACTAAAATTATCACTAGCAGGAGATAAGACTGTACAGAACCTAATACGTACACCCAAAATGAGTACAAGGAAAACTGAGGGAAACTGAACTAGATCAGTGGATGGTATCGGCGTCTGCATCCGGGTGGTGATGGTACAGTACCGTTTTGCAGACTGAGCAAAGCGGACTGGGCTCTCTCTGTGTTCTTTCTTACAGCAGCACGTGAATCTACAATTATCTTAGAAGATTTTTCTAAAGAGCAGAGAGGACTTTGCAGCAGACGTTTTCACCTTTTCATTTGCTAGGAATGTCCCATCATCCCCGAAGCTGCTAATGCATTTGCTTTAGGGACTTTGAGACAGGAAATCAGCTGTTGGTCCGGGATCTCAGAAGGGCCAGGGTGGCCCTCTGATAATTGTCCCCATGCTCCCCAGGGCCAGAAGTGGGGTATGGGGGGTTCACTAATGATGGGTCTCTGCACCATTAGGACACCTGTTGCCAATGATAAACTCATCCTGAAAGGCCCCTGCACTGCCCAGGAGGCTGAAATAAACAGCAAGCACAGGTTGGAGGAAACCAAAGCCTTTCATGACAGAGACTTGGGATGGAAAGTTGTTTTATTTTGCCAGAATCTTTGGGAAAAACACCCTGACATAATCACTCCCAGGTCCAGGATAAATGAACACAGAACGTGCTTCAAGGATGCAGTGAGTCTGATGGACTTTATGGATCGGCTCTTCCCTGGGTTTCTTCGGGAAATGCTCTGGCTCCCTCGTCTCAGGCCCGGTGGCACGGACACGACTATTTTCATGACAGGAGGGCATTTCCTTGGAATGAAATACGAAGTGGGGTGCATTCCACTGTCACCTCAGGCCGGTATGGTGCCCAGGCTCCGATAGACATTTCATTATTTCCAGACACATATCGCCTTCCATCAAGCATTGGTTTTATATGAAACCAGACTGATCAGGAGTGCTTTTTGGTACCAAAGGAAAAGAAGGGTGAGCAGCCCAGGAGTCATTAATTTCTTCACAGAAGAGCAGCCGTGTGTGTGTGTGTGTGTGTGTGTGTGTGTGTGTGTGTGTGTGCGCGCGCGTGTGTGTGTGTCTGATTCAAAGAGCAAGGGGAGAGAGTTAGACCACCCTTTACACCCATTGTTTAATCTACACTTTCCTGAAGAGCAGTCACCTTTTCATTCTGACTCTTGATGTTTTTGTTTTTGTCTCTCCAGGTGGGGTCACAGCCCTTGCTGGGTTTGTCCTCCTGTCTGGAGGGAAACAGAAATGCAGGGGGTGCGGGGTAGGAGTGGGGTCCGGGAGGTGGTGTGGTGGTGGGTGGGATGGCCTAGGATGGTGCTGCCCAGTGCCTGGGATCTAAACAGCTCTAAACAGACCTGCTGTGTGTCCCCAGCACACACCTGCCCTCTCTGAATCTCCATTTCCTCTTCAGTAACAAGAGGATAGGAGCCTAAGTGGCCTCAAGGGTTCCCTGGCTCTTGTGTTCTAAGGCGTTTACAACAGCTTGTGGGATTTTTCCCATCTGCACTTTCCTTTGGTGAAACCCACTAGGGGTGAGGGCTGGCCCAGGCTGTAGGAACTCCAGGAAAGGCCTCTGGGGCCACTGAAGTTTCTGACCCCCATCAGTCACCTGCTTATTGTATTTCTGCCACATCCTGATTTTTTTTTCCCCACCTTCTTTCAACCTCCTTCTTCATATCAGACAACCACAGCTCCAACTTAGCCTTGAGTATCTGCAGTGACGGGGCACTCCCCACATTACAGGCAGCCTTGTGTATTGTTGGGAAATTTCACTCTTGCAGAGTCTTGTGCACAATAAAGAGATGGTTTCCCAGTACTCTTCATCCAGCTCTCTGTCTTCACACGGAGCAAGGCTCGTTCTTCTCACAAAAGACAGCTCTCATGTGCTGAAGGATGGTGATCGAGACCCCCTTTGTCTGTCCGTCTCCAGACTAAGTACTCCCAGATCCCGACTCATTTATGATTGTAGTCATGAGCGTCTTTATCATGCTGGTTTGGTTCTTATAAATATGTTACACAGCTGAAAATGTCCCTTCTTATGTATATAAAAATTGATCATAGCAGGAATTTAATATCACTATAGAAAATTTGTTTATTAGGGGATAAGAAAAAAGTCACCAAAGTTCTCATTTTTAACCTAATTATTATTCATATTTTGGTATATTCCTTTCTGTCTTTTTCTCCGTCAAATTTCTAAATTTGAACGCGTTTCATCCCTTTCTCCACTTCATATCACACCAGAATTGTTTTTCATATTTCCTCCTAGTCTTTATAAGCATCATTTTGAAAGGATGTGGATTCTTCCATCTATTGATGTATTATAATTTATTTAACCAAACTCATACTGTTGGACATTTAGCTTATTTTTATGTAATTATAATGAATGCTGTGATGGACATTTTCAGGTGTGGCTTCTTCGAGAAAAATGTCAATGAGATGCATCATTGGGTCTGAAGGTTTGAATATTTATGGTTTCCTAGGGATGGCCTCAGTGCTTTGCAGGAGGGTTACCAGGTGCCCACTGTAGGAGATCCAGCATCTGGACTGAGCTCTGGAGAGAATGTTCTGAGTTGGCTGGACAGTGCTGGGCAGTGGAGGATGACCAGCTCCCTGAGGCGGAACCCTGGGTGTCTACTGATGGAGATGGTGTCAGATAATGGGTAAGAGTTTGGGCTTCAGAACCTGGCAGGACTGGGTTGAGCCCTGGCCCTGTCATTGGCCTGCTGTATGATCCTGGGGGATTTACAGAGACTTGATTTTCTCATCTGTAAAATGGGAACAATACTTACCTTAATACCTTCACTTAGCACGATCACCAATGGCCTATGTACTAGATTCTGCTCTAACAAATATCCACAAACTTGATGGCTTTAAGCAACAGAAATGTATTCTCTCACAATTCTGGAGGCCAGAATTTGGTGGTGTTAGCGTTCCAGATTTTGGCCATTCGAAAAGATGTGTAGTGATATCTCATTGTTTAATTTACACTTTCCTGATGACATAGTCTGTGGAGCATCTTTTTATATGTTTATTTGCCACCTGTGTATCATCTCTGGGGAGATGTGTACTAAGGTCTTTGGCCCATATGTTAATTGGGCTGCTGGTTATCTTGTTGAATTTTAAGAGTTCTTTATATATTTTGGATAGCAGTCTTCTATCAGATGTGTCTTTTGCAAATATTTTCTCCCAGTCTGTGGCTTGTCTTCTCATTCTCTTGACATTGTCTTTCACAGTTCATTCTATTTTTTGATGTTATGAAGTGAACCATCAAAATAACTGAAAATAAGGCTATAGTCTCGACTACTGAAAGATAAAGGGAAAGACGAAGTGTGTGATAATTTTCTCATCTTTTAGAGCAGAAGTAGGCACATGAAGGCCCATGGGCCAGATTCTACTTGTCACCTGGTTTTGTAAATAAAGTTCTGTTAGAGCACAGACATGCTCATTCAATTACTTATTGTCTGTGGTTGCTTTCATGCTACCACAGAAGTGAATAACTGTGACAGAGACCATATGGCCTGCAAGGCCTAAAATATTTACTCTTTACCCTTTATATAAAAAAATTTGGTGACCAACGTTTTAGAGCAAGACCTCAAGACATCCAAGAAGCAGGGATTTCATGTCATTCAAAAAATTATGAAGACAACTACTAGAGGGTTAGAACGTATTTTGTGTACTTTGCAACTCACAAGAAAGAAAACGTATACTCAAGACACGTAAGACAATTCGTGTGGGAAATAATGGGTATAGAGAAAGCATTTAAAGCAACAAAAATGAGCATAAAATAAGACCCAGAAATATCTGTTATTTAAATAAAATAAAGGAGACAAGCTTACTAATTAAAATAAACAAGTTGAACGTTAAGTTGTATTTAAGAGATGGATTAAAAATAAAATGATGCAAAAATTAAGAGTGACTTGTGGTTAAAATGACTAAATACTATCTTCCCCCAGAGACCTACTAAAATGATAGCAAGAGGGAAAATAAAGTATAATTAACCATGTCAAAGAGAGCGAGTGAAAGCTCGGCCATGGATAGATGACTTCAAAAAATTTCTTTGAGACAGAAGAGAGGTAACTGGCAATGCAGGGTGGAGAAAGTGCAGGGGAGAGTTAAAGTAGACAAGGATAGAGGTTAAGAAGACTCTCCTTCGCCCTCTAGAACCCAGAGAGACTTGGGATCCTGAAACCCTAGTAAACTGAGTGAGAGAACAGGCTGAAAGTAGGGACTAACTGAACACCTACACAGTGTCACACCCCCTGCTCCTTTTCCCTCCACAGAAACCCCAGCGGTCAGGCATCCACCTCCTTCCCTGGGAAACAAATCAGTGTCTTCTTTTAAATACAATGAAAGATCCCAGAGAAAAGGCCACCTGCTCTTTCTATCACTTAGGGACTTGCCGTTGTTTTGGCCACCTCCTTACCTGAGTATCCGAAAGCAGCACCTGTAAGTTGAGAAACTGAGTATGTGGGCAGGAGGTCTCCGTTCATTGCTGGCTGATGGCAGGAGGCTTTAGTTCCTCACCACGTGGACGTCTCTACTCAAGGGCTGCTTGAGTGTCCTCATGACATAGCAGCTGGCTTCTTCCAGATTGATGGATCAAAGAGAGAGAGAGCAAGCACTGGGAGGAAGGCTTTCACAACCTAATCTTAGATTGTACACCATCGGTTCCATTTTCTTCTATTATTAGAAACAAGTCACTGAATCCACATTCATGGGGAGGGGAATTAGGCTTCCCCTTTTGAAGGAAGGAGTACCAAAGTATTTGTGAACAACCGAAGGGCTTCCCTGATGGCGCAGTGGTTGAGAGTCCGCCTGCCGATGCAGGGGACGCAGGTTCGTTCCCTGGTCCGGGAAGATCCCACATGCCGCAGAGCGGCTGGGCCCGTGAGCCATGGCCGCTGGGCCTGTGCGTCTGGAGCCTGTGCTCCGCAACGGGAGAGGCCACAACAGTGAGGGGCCCGCGTACCGCAAAAAAAAAAAAAAAGAAAAAGAAAAAAAAGAAAAACAACCACAGACTCTAACACAAAGAAGAGATAAAAATAAATAAATATCTAAAAATAATTTTAGAGAAAACTGAGATATTACAAAAGAGAATAAAAGAATTTAATGAGTATCCTCAGAGGTATCTGAGAGACTCTTACATTCATTAAATAAATGACAAAGTGGATGTTATGGAAAACAAAACGAGAAGAAACAGATCCTGGGAATTAAAAGTTGCTGCTTTCTTTTTTTCTTCACTTGCTTTTTTGAAAAATTTGCTTTATTTTTTTTTTAACTGAGGTGACATTTACATAATATGAAACAAACGATTGAAAATATACCAGTGGCATTTAGAACATTCACAGTGTTGTGCAACTATTCCCTCTGTCTAGCTCCAAACATTGTCCTCATCCCAAAAGTAGACCCTGTACCCATGAAGCAGGTGTTCCCCAGCCCCTCCCCAGCCCCAGGCAATCACCAGTCTGCTTTCTGTCTCTACGGATTTGCCTGTTTTAGACAGTTCATATAAATGGAATCACACAATATGTGGCCTTTTTTTGTCTGGCGTCTTTCACTTAGCGTAATGTTTCCAATTGCTGACTTCTTTTTTATTTCAAATGAGTGGAAGGGCTGTACGCTAAATTAGAAGAAATGTCTAAGAAAGGAGAACATAAAGGAAAAATGAGGGAAATACAAGTGACTAGCAGTATTAGGAGATCAATCCACGTGGTCTGGGATCTAATATACATTCCAGAATGAACAGAGAAAAGGGAGGGGAGAAGCTTATGAAAGAAATAATATAAGAAAATTCCCCAGAAATAAGTCTAAAGGACCAGCATAATACATAACAACAGACCCACATTAACACAAACTATTGTGACATTTCAAATCACGGGGGATAGAGAGAAGATATTAAAGGTATCCAGAGGATGGGGGAAAAACAAAGTCCAGCTAATGAACTACCTGGAAATTAAAAAAAGAAAAAAAAAAGCTCTCTCAAAAATAACTCCTGGTCAAAGACTAAATTAACACTGACATTGAAGAATATCTAGAAAATAAGAATATACGAGAATGAAAACACTAAGTAATGATGCTTAGAAATACCGCTGGGAGGAAAATTTTACTCTTAAAACACTTATACAACCAAACAAGTGTAACCAGTATGTTGAACAAGCAGAGCTCATTTAATTCTAATTTAATCAGAAAAACATCTTTATTTTTGCCTTTAATCTGTTTGGTTGGGTTGTTCTTTCCCTAACACCTAATGGATACTTGAGCATACCCAATACTTTTCTGATAACTCTCAGGTAGTTAAAATTGTGTATAATCACTTGAGAGCACAACTATAGTCTTAAGTAATTCAAAGTGTTTCTGACACCTCCCTTCCCACCCCAACCCCCAGCCCATTTTGCTGTGAAGCTCAGGGAGAGGAGGAGGAGAGATGGGGTACAGAAAACTCTTACTTGGTCAGTACTGTCCTAAGATGGGTTCACATGCTTGTACCTGGAATGTGGTTAAAGTGAACTCTTTGCCTTATGAGCACTTTCCTCATTTCTTAAGAGGTTCCTCTGCTGCATCCTTTGGCTACAACTCTTGTTTCTGGGGCAAGGTCTCTTTGTCTGGTCCTGCTGGCCTCCCTCAGCCTCATCTGATGGCAATGCTGTGACTTTCCAGGTGCAGCCATCTATGCTTCTCAGGGGTGGGTCAGACATCAGTTCTCTATGTCCCCAACTGCAGAGAACCCACAAACTCCTCCCTAACCCATCCACCAGCTCAGGTTCAGGAGATTGCATTGTCCATGCCACCCCTTGGAATGGGGTCTGACTTAAAGTATAGCTCTCTCCAAATAAATGCTCTCCCAAAATGGGCTCCAAAACTTGTCACTCAATCCTATTGCACCCTTGTTGTGGTCCCTCATGTAACTGGTTCTTGACAATTGTGTTCAAATGTTCTGCATCATGCTGCATCTCTTATCTCATTTTTGGTATATTTTGGTGGAATATCTTGTTTATTCAGCCAAACCCTGCAATTTAGGAACATGTTACACAAGGAAGTATTAATGAATTAAAGAATTAAAACAAACAGATTAAGTATGCAATTCAAAAAGTTAGGAACTATCAACTAAGTTAATCCAAGGTTAGGGAAAAAAAGTATTAATGAATTAGAAAACAAAAATGACAGAGGCTGATAAATAAATTTAAGAAATAGTATGTAGGGCTTCCCTGGTGGTGCAGTGGTTAAGGATCCGCCTGCCAATGCAGGGGACACAGGTTCGAGCCCTGGTCTGGGAAGATCCTACGTGCCCTGGAGCAACTAAGCCCATGTGCCACAACTACTGAGCCTGAGCTCTAGAGCCCGCGAGCCACAACTACTGAGCCCGAGTGCCATAACTACTGAAGCCCGCATGCCTAGAGCCCGTGCTCTGCAACAAGAGAAGCCACCGCAATGAGAAGCCCACGCACTGCAATGAAGAGAGTAGCCCCTGCTCGCCGCAACTAGAGAAAGCCCGTGCGCAGCAACGAAGACCCAATGCGGCCAAAATAAATAAAATTTTAAATTAAAAAAAAAATTAAGAGAAAAAGGAAGTAGTATGTATGGGGGAACACACAATAAAACTGATAAATCATTGGGAGCTAGCTCAAAACCACTACATTAGAAACAAACAAGAGAAAATACCACTGATCTAAAAGAAATTGGAAAAAAACATTTTTTGCAAAAAATTCAGTGGAACTAAATTTGAAAAGATGAGTGAAATAAGATATTTTCCAGGAACTATAAATTATCAAGATTGACTTCATGAGAGATGGAAACCTAAACAGACAAAAAACAATGGAAGAAATTGAGAACATTATTAAAAAGCAACCTCTCCACAAAAGCCCCAGATCCAGATGGTTTCAAAGGTAAGTTCTTTCAAATATTCAAGTAACAGATGAATCTGATACTATTTAAACTCTTCCAGAACCTAGAGAAATAAGGACAGCTCCCAAATTCTTTTTATAAAACTATCATAACATGGATTCCAAAATCTGACAAAGTTAGCACAGAAATAGAGAACTTTAGACCAATCTCACTCAGCACAACCATGAAAAAATAATGACAGAAATTTCTACAGCCTATTAAAAGAATAAAATACCGCCTTCAAGTGGGATTCTTCCTACAATTCAAAGGCCTTTCAAAATTATGAAATCTATTAATATGATATATTATGTATCAAAGGGAAAAACACCAGAGGATGAACTCAATTAGATACCAAAAAGGAATTTTAACTGAATTCAATATTCACTCCTGATTTAAAACAAACAACAAACTAACTAACTTCACATATGGGAGTAGATGGTACACTTCCCCAGTGTCCATCCACCCTTCCCCCATTGGGGCAGCCAAGGGTTTGAGTTGTACTGACCTCCACCCTGTGCTAAGGGAGGCTCCTTAACCCCAAGTTGGTTAGAATAATTTCACCGTCACAAGGAATAGTTAAGGATGGACAAGTCATTTCTTGACCACAATGATTACTCCAAATATGAAAAAAGAGTCCTGGATGGTGCAGGGTAAACCTCGGGACTTCTTATTTCTTTAAAAGTTGAAGGAACAGAAGCTATCTCTCCTTCTGGTCTCTATGGTGTGCAAATGTCAGATCTTAAACTGGGCAGTCATTTTTTTTTTCCCCAAGAGGAAAGGCAACCAGACAACAAAGCCAGAGTGTAGAGGAGGGTAGAGCTCAGAGAGTCACAGTGAAACTGGAGCCCTGATCAAACTGCACCTGAAGCATACCTTACCACTGGGCTATTTTTTACCCAAGCTGATAAATTCTCTTTATTGTTTTAGCTTGAGTGAGTTTTCTATGACCTGCAGCCAAAAGCATTCTGATTCAGACTGACATTTTCTTAGCATCATTTAAAAAGTTGAGCTCAAATCAATCTAATGGTGAGAGACTAGAAGCATTCTCATTAAACCCAGAGCATATGAAATGAAGACAGCACCTGCCAAAGATGGCCTGGGAAAAATCCTGGGTTTCTGGGAGTATGAGGTCAAAGAGGGGTGGATAAAAATGAGGCTGAAAGGTCCTGACAGCGCTGGGGACTCTGAAATGAAGAGCTCAGAAAAGACAGATGCCTTTTGCTGATTTGCTCAAAATCAGCTCCAGGGTCAGGGAACTCTAGCTACTTTCCCTAAAAAATTATATTATATATAAATATTACAAAAAATCTAGAAAAGTGCAAAACACTTGACTATATATTTACCCTGAGTCGATCAGTATCCCTGTGAAAAAGGCTCTAACCTCTGTTGAGAGACATACGGAAGGTCACGTCAAATCAGAAGCAAGTCTTTGCTGTTGGGTAGTAATAATATTCAACATCACAGGGGCGCATGATCTCAAAGTAAATTGATCAGTGAAATTCCAACTAAAATTTTGCAGGATTTTTTTTAATCCAGTGAAATAAAACTGAAGTTTATCTGGGAAAAAAACCTGCAAAAATAACCGGGAAAATTCTGAGGAAAAAAAACTGTTGAAGTGGGACCAGCTTGATTAGATACTAAAACATCTGAAACTCGGCAATTAAAGCAATTTGATACTGGAGAAGGAGTAGGCAGGTGGATGAGACAATAGAGAATCCAGAAATAGATGCAAGTATACCAGAGAGTTTGGTTTATGGGAAAGGTAGAATTTCATGGGACAATCCTCTGGGATAAAAGAAAATCTTCTCAACCCTCCCATCTGTAATTTATATTTCCAACAAAGGATTCATTTTCAGAATATATAAATAACTCATCCAAATCAATAAGAAAAATGCAAATGAACAAAATGGACAGAATACTTAAATAGCCACTGGATGAAAGAGGCTGTCCCAATGGCCAATAAGCATTTGAAAAGGAGCTCAGCCTTATTAATCAGGGAATTGCAAATTAAAATCACAGTGAGATGCCATTACACACCCATCAGCAAGCCTGAAATTTAAGAGACAGTACAAAGTGTTGGTGAAGACACAGAGCAACCCAAACTCTTATACTATGGTTGGAGTGTCCATTTATGTAGCTACTCTGGAAAGCTACTTCCTAAACTATTTGGAAAACTGAATTTAAACAGAGTCCACTACACCATGACACAGAAATTCCACTCCTAGATGTATAACCAACGTAAACCACTCAAATGTCCATCAACAATGGAAAGGATCAATTTTTGTGATGCTCAGACAATGGAGTACACAGCAGCGGAAATGAATGAACTCTAACCACATGTAACAAACGTAACGTTGAGGGGAAGAATAGTCCTGAATGATTGCATTTATAGAATGTGAAGGCATAGGCGGAACTAGTCTATGATGACAGATGCCAGGTTACCTTTGGGGAAAGGGAGGGTGTGATTGGATAGAAACAGGCAGGGTTGCTGGCAGTGTTCTATTCCTGATGCAGCTGTGTTTCCTTAGTGAAAATTCATTATATATTTGGGCGTGTAGGGGAGGAAAAAGTTTTCCTTGAGCCTCTTAGGGTCCCTGGCTGGTCTGAAAATTAAACTGACAAGAACAGATTAACAGAAGGAAAGCATACACATTTATTTAACGTAAGTTTGACCTGACATGAGAGGCTTCACGAGGAAATGAAGACTCAAAGAGAACTGAGTATTATGCTGGTTTTGATGGAGAATGGGCAGTCAGGGAGCCTATGGTAAGGTTAGGAGTATAAGGTTAGAGTAGGAAACTGGGGGCAACTTAGCAAGGTCCGTCTGTCGGGATGTTTCTCGGCATCCCTCTGTACGAATAAGGATGCTGGGGCTTCCCTGGTGGCGCAGTGGTTGAGAGTCCGCCTGCCGATGCAGGGGACGCGGGTTCGTGTCCCGGTCCGGGAAGATCCCGCATGCCGCGGGAGCCATGGCCGCTGAGCCTGCGCCTCCGGAGCCTGTGCTCCGCAACGGGAGAGGCCACAACAGTGAGAGGCCCGTGTACCGCAAGAAATAAAAAAAAAAAAAAAGAATAAGGATGCTCCTTTCCTCCAGGTATTGGGAGGGCACCTCTCACATGAAGGCTTTATGACCTGTTTCAGAGAAGAAGGAGGAGAGGTGGGGGAGAAGGTCAGAGTGACCTTCTGTGACTTCTGCCATTTTTCTCAAACTCCTTCAGCTTAAAATATCCCATGTTGCCAACATGCCACATTTGGGGGTAGCGTGTCCTGAACCTTATCAGGCACTTTTCTGTGTGTATGTCATGCATCAATAAAAAGGTTAAAAAGAAGTACAGAAACGTAAAGCTTATTGTGAACCGGCTAATGAAGTCTCCATGCTGTGTTAAAGGCCAGTTCGGCAGCATGTCTGTGACTCCCGGTCGCCCGGTGATACACAGAGAGAATAATGCTGACCTCAGATGGTTTTTACGAGAACTAAATGAGACAATGGATATGGAAGTGTTTTGTAATCTGTAAAGGGCGTTGTAGTGATTTTTATCATTACTGCGTGTTCCCATCGCTGAGAAGGGCACACGTGGAATTATGACGACCAGCGCTGTCTGGGCCCACAGCCCTGTTCAGTTATTTTATGGAGAATTCTCTCTTCAACATTTAAACCTGCCCCGGCTTTCCTCTCTTCACTGCCTCACCGCCACACTCCTGAGATTAATTCTTCCCTAAACAACGGAAGATGGATGCCCTTCGTGTTCCTTCAGCTGATTAAAATCATTTCCTCTCCGTTGAGAGTCCATTCATGTGAAACTGTGCTTCTGAACGCCGGCCTTAGAATCCAGCCCTGTGCGCTGGAATTACAGCCTGTGATGCCTGAGAATTCCCCTTCCTTCCAGGCAGCGTTTCAGGGACCTTGCAGATGCCCGGTCCACAACTCCCTCTCTGGGCACAGGTGGAGGATGGCCAGCTGAGCCCCACGGCCTCCTCCGCGGAGAGCTGGCTGCGGATGTAGCTGCATCCGCGTGGCATCCTGACCACACAGGTCTTAACACACAATCGTCATAGCAACAGAAACCGCCATTCATTCCGTGCACTGTCCCACTGGGTCCTCACAACAGCCCTGTGGGGGTAGGTAACACAATCCCCATTTTACAGCTGTGGAAACTGAGGTTTAGAGGCAAGAAGTGACTAAAGCAGAGCCACAGAGTCACAAGTCGCAGACAGAAGATTTGAACCTAAGTTTGTTTAACTCTAGAGCCCAGGTTGGTTCATTTATTCGACAAATATTTATGAGGTGCCTGCCACGGGCCAGGTACTTGGATATGTCAGTGAGAAGGCTTCCTGCTCCCACGAGCGTACATTCTATTGGAGGAGATAGACAACGGATAAACATAATGAATCGATCCATCATGCAGTACGCTAGAAGGACAGATGCTTTGGGAAGAAAGAGAGCTGCGTTGAGTAAGGGGCATCGGGAGTGCCTGGAGGTTGGGAAGGGGGGTGTCTTGGCTTTTGCAGTTGAAGTATAGTGGTCAGGGGAGACGTCCTTGAGAAGGTAACATTTGGACAAAGTCTTAAAGAAGGTGAAGGGATTAGCCATGTGGCTACCCGGAGAGAGAGTGAGCCAGGCTGAAGGAAAGCCCTGTACACAGGCCCTGCTGAGTAGACGCTTGGCATGTCTTGGGAGACAGAAAGGAAGCCAGAGTTAGGGAGGGGTTAGTGGTCGTAGGTGAGGTCAGCCTGTAAGTGAGGGTCAGGTGCCACAGAGCCTTGCAGACCACTGCAAAGACCTTGACCTTCACTCTGAACAAAGCGGGGGCCTAGTGGAGTTGGGGCAGAGGAACATGGCTGTCTGACTCGAGTCTAGTGCCGTGTTACTCCCAAACCTGGCTGGGATGCAGGCATCACTGGGGTGCCTGTTATTAGTGCCAGACCTACTGCAGAACCCCACATCCCTATGACCATGGCCAAGGTCCTGGATACCCCTCTTCCTGTCCTCGGCTTGCTTCCCCTCTAATCCTATTTCTGTCCAGCTGCCAGGCCTGGCATGGGGACCTACTTGGGTTCCGGCCTCTCTTCCCTGAGTTCCTGCTTTGGGCCCCTCTGGTAGCACCTTGTACCCTGAGCTTCATCGTCCCTTGACCCAACGGCAGTTGGACCAAGGAGAAACATGCTTCCTCTCCAGACCCCGCACCCGGGGGGACTTGAGCCACAGCCCTGCCAGCCCACAAGCAGATGTTTGGGCTGGAGAGTCCAGACCACAAAGGCCCAGTGGTCAGCCAGCCTGGCCCTGGCAATGGCGGCTGGGATCCTGAGCTCGGCCAGCAGGACGCAAAGGAACATCTGGTATGCGACTCTCCTCAGCAGGGAGAAAGGCATGAAGTCAGCGGGGATGTTCAGACGGGCTTGGGGTCAGGGGCGGGCGGAATCACAAATTGTACCCCAGGGGCAATGACCAAATCTGGAGAATCAGACCCAGAACGGCATCTCCGCGAAGTGACCTGAAGGGTCCTCTGTGGCTGGGGAATGTCCGGGAACACTGGGAGGTACTCGCTGGAAGGGGTAGAACAGGACCAAACCCGCCAGAACCCGTGGATTCTGATTGCGGGGTGCAGGCCTGGGTCTGCCGTCCTCTCTCTGATGGGCTGATATTTTTTCACTTTAATTGCGAACATAAGTAAACGGCAATGAAATCTGTATTCCTGTGAGACGAGATGGAGTGACTAAGGTGGGGGCATCACTGCCAACACTTGCCACTTCCGGCCCGTGGGAGGTGGGACAGGACTTCCTGGTTTTGAAAATGTTTGTATCTATGCCTCCTCCGACCCCACGACAAGAAATGGGCTTCACAGAATCGTCTGCAGTCTCACCCGGGCCCCTTGGGGCCAGAGCAGGTTTCGGGAGAAGGATGGGAAGACACAGAATTGTGTCCACAGCCAGGATCAGGGCTCAGTTGTGCCGAAGGTCAGATGTCAGTCCAAGATCAACATTGGAAACAGGGTCGGAGCTCAGTGTATGAGGGGGCAAGGTTGGGTCTAGGCCTGTGTCCAGGTCGGGGCTTTGTCAGGGTTGGGATATGACTCCTTTGCTAGCCTCCTGTCTGCTTTGGTCTCCTGGTTCGCCTCTGAGCAAACCCAAAACATGGTGAGCAAGTGCCCCTCACCCCCCCCCAGACTCAAGTGCAGCAGGCGTCAGCCTCCTGGGGAAAGGCTGATTTCCAGCTGGACACAAACCCGCTTCTGGGTCCTTCCCAGACCCCCTTGGCCCTGCTCATCTTCTGTAAGGCCCGCACTGTGTCCCACACTTTCATAGGTGAGCTCTCTAGATCTTGAGAACAGTCACTCGAGAGGGGAGGGTAAGAAATACTATCCCCATTTTATGGGCAAGGAAAACTGAGGCCCAGTTCTTTACTGCATCCAGGGGTCTGCGTATTCCTTATCGTTTGAAGTTGTTTCTACCCTCTTTTGCTTCTGGATCTAGGACACATTTCTTCTTTCACCTGAGTGCTCTCAGGTGGGAAACCTGATGCAGAGGCCGGGGGATCAGGCCTGATCCCACCTCTACTCAGCCTGAGCCAGCCTGGGAGTCCTTTCCTCCACAGGATTCCACATTGAGAAAAAACAAACAAACAAAGAAACGGGCAAAGCAGATTTTCTGCCTGTGCAGGGAAGACCCCAGGCAGCTCACCCCAGGGAGGTTTGGGCCTGGGCAGGTGGGTGGGGGGAAGGTGTTCTTACTTGCAGAGGGGCCGGGATGACCCTTGGTGAGAGCAGCAGATCCTCGCGCCATGGATCTAGCATCCTCGCCAGGTTCTCAGGGTGTTAGCGGGGCGCGAGGAGGAGTGATGATTAGGGGCAATCCCTGGGCCGGCGGTACCCACCTCTGAAGAGTGCACAAGGCGGGCCATCTGCTTGCTCTCCCCTCCCTCATAGCTCCCCTGCCCCCACCTCGCTCCAGGGGCTGGGGGAGGGGACGCGGGCTGCTCACTCCCTGTCCCTGGGGTAGCTGTGAGAAGGCGAGGAGACACTTTTGCAGCGTAAGTCAGAGAGTACCAGGGTCTCAGGGACTTCTCATTGCTGCCTTCTCCCTCAGCATAGCCTTCTGTCGCCAAGTCTCCAGGCCCCTCCCCTTTCGGAAGCCCCTGCCCTCTTTCTTCACCTGAAGACCCCCGCCTGGCTTTGCAGAGCGACTTCCCCCTTGCGGGCAGGAAGAGGCAGCTGGGTCCTCTGCGTGTGTACAGAACAAAGAGGCCCGTTGTAACTCCCGTTGCACCGACGAGAGCTCCCGTCAGGGCCTGACAGATGAGCGTGGGCACGCCCAGGGACAGAGATGGATGGGGACCCCTGTGCTGGAGCCCCGCGCGCGCTGCCCGGCTGTGTATCCCTCCCCTTGGGAGCAGGCTAATCAGATGGCCGTTTATGGAGCCATTACTCAGTCATTTAGTTATGCTTGGACGGGTGGGGGGAGGGGAACGTGAGGTTTCACCAAGAAGGCAATTAGGACCCCTTCCTGGTGTCTGCCGGAGGGGGCCACACGAGTCCCATTAAGTGGCGACGATGATGACGACCCACTGGCTCCAATCATATTGGAGGCCCACCTGTTCCTCCCCAGGGCAGGGCCTGCACTCACTCCATCCACAGTCAGCCCCACTGGGGTGGGACCCAAACAACCAGACCTCCACTGTGGTCCAAGTGGGCTTTCTGAGCTCCACGACACTGGCCCCAGAGAGAGGGAACCTGGATGCTTTCTTGAACACTTGCTGCCATTGTTTTAAACTGGGAATCCGAGTGGGGCCCAGCACTTGGTATGCAGGCGGTTCCCTGGGAAGAGATTCTTTCACATTTGTGTGGTAATATATTCTCTGTCCCAGGGCCTGCTATTGTACAATAAAACAAGAAGGCCGGGAATCAATATAGAAATGTTAAAAAAGAAGTGCTCTGAATCATTTTCATAACCTGCAAGTATGATTTTCAGCTGAGAAACATTTTCTTTTCTATTCTGAAATGGTGGAGCAGTTTTCAAGCCTGGGCTCTGGGACTGAAGCTTTTAGCTGCTTAAAGGTAAATATTACCCAGAGGAGAGGCCACAATAGACTGGGCTGTGATGAGCTGAACTTGGCTATAATAATAATGGTATATGTTATTGCCTGCTTTGCAAGCATCTGTTGTATGCTAGCTCTGTGATGGGTACGTTCGTGTTGAATAAGTTATATGTTTGAACAAATCCTTAGGGTTCATCTGCTCTAGCCCTCTCAACGTGTAGAAATTCCCCTCTGTGACACTCCCAACAGATGGGCCTAGAAGTTTTCCTTAAACACTTGCAGTGGGAGCAACTCACTACTTCCAAAAGCCCATGCCATTTTCTTTTAATAGCTGTTAAGTATTTTTAAAATGCTTTTGACTTTTGGTCATGGTGTTGGAATCAGCACACACTGGAGCCTTCCTAATCCTATTTTTTTTGTAATAAATTTATTTATTTATTTTATGGCTGCGTTGGGTCTTCGTTGCTGTGCGTGGGCTTTCTCTAGTTGCAGCAAGCAGGGGTTACTCTTTGTTGCGGTGAGCAGGCTTCTCATTGCAGTGGCTTCTCTTGTTGCAGAGCACGGGCTCTAGGCACGCGAGCTTCAGTAGTTGTGACACACAGGCTCAGTAGTTGTGTCTCGCAGGCTCAGCAGCTGTGGCGCACAGGCTTAATTGCTCCGCGACATATGGGATCTTCCCAGACCAGGGATCAAACCCGTGTCTCCTGATTGGCAGGCGTTTTCTTAATCACTGCGCCACCAGAGAGGTGCCCTCCACTTTTTAAACATACGCAAAGAGTTAAAATATAAATGCCATGTAGGTACAAATGGAATTTTGTCTTGTTTTTGATAGGACTGGCATTATTTAAAACACTGTAATAATTTCTATAGGCTAGAAGTTAAATGGAGATACCAGTGTGTACGGGATGGACCTCTGTGACCTGCAGTGCGCTGAGACTGGAGATGGCCTGTGGGCCAGGAATTCACTCACACACACACAAAAAACAACAGGAAAATGGGACCGATAGTCAAGAAAAAACTCATTGGTTGGATTTAATAGCAGGCTAGAGGTGATGGAAGAATAAATATGTGAGTCTGAAGATAGATCACTAGAAATGATCCAGTTGGAGAGAGCAGACAGGAAAATGATTGAAGGAAAATGATTGAAGATGAATGAACACAGCCTTGAAAGGGCACAGGACAATTTCAAATAATCTAACACACTGGTGATAGAAGTTCTAGAAGGAGACTGTAATGATAATTGGTCAGAAATAATATATGAAGAAATAAATAGCTGAATTTGAAATAAAGAAATAAATAGCTGACCATATCATAGTCAGACCACTCAAAACTAAATATAGAGAAAATCTTGAGAGGAGCCAGAGGAAAAAAGATACATTCCTTATAGGGTAACAATAGTTAGAACCACCACGGACTTCTCAGAAAGAGTGGAGGCCAAAAGACAAAGGAATAATATCATTAAAGTGATTAAAAAAAAAAAAAAAGACCCAACCTGTCAACCCAGGCAGTTTTACTATCTATATTCGTGAAATATCCTTTAAAAATGAGGATGAAATGGAGTGATTTTTAGACAAATGAAAGCTGAGAGAAGGTTTTGCCAGCAGACATACAGAAGATCTGCTAAAGGGTGTTCTCCAGGCTGAAAAGAAATGATGGGAAGTTACCTGATGGAAAGTGCGTCTCCAGGAGGGAAAGAGCACAGCTAATGTTTTACTCTCATAATTTTGAGAAAAGACAGCTGACTGTTTAAAACAAAATGATAACATTTTAAGCATCGTTTAAAACATATGTAGAAAGTTAAAGATAGGACAACAAAAGCAGAAAGAAGGGAACGTGTTAATACACTTATTATTCTTGTGAAGTGGGAAATGGGAAAGAGGGGTGTGGGAAGGACCATGTGGGAGGTGGAAAGTGGTTCAGAATTGACTAAGGATGCAGAAGGTGAGCCCTAGACATTCTCCTTGTCGGGTCCTATTCCCTCCTGCACCCTCCCCGAGGTCTGCCCCTTGAGGTTGGACCAGCCATTTCCTACAAGAGCTCGCTGGCTGAGACCTGGCCTGGGCCCGTTAGCATTCAGCTCAGAGGCTGGGCAGGAAGGAGAAGAAAATCAGGGCGGCAGGAAGAAAAACCTCTCAGTAGGGCTGGGAGGAATGGGATGAGAAAGAGGAATAGGAATGGGGGACACACGTGCTGCTCCCAGCTGTCTGCCTGTGGGTGAAGCAATGAATCGCACTCAGTCATAAGGCCACGAATGGACAGACTACGTGGGACCAGTCACTTGACATCCGTTAGCTCACTTCATCCTCAGAACATCCAGTCAGGCTGACTGTATTTCCCCATTTTACAGAGGAGGACACTGGGGGTTCAGAGAAGTGAAATAACTCGTCTACCCAGTTAGTGAAAGGCTCTAAGTAGAGCAAAGGCCACTCTACCTGCATACAGCCGGAAATCTGTCAGATGCAAGGGCCCTGAGAAACACGTCTCACTGGATCCTATCAGCCTGGCACAGGCGAGGTATGTGCCACCAGGGGAACCTCCACATGGTGAGTCTCTGCCCAGAGCCTTGGAGAGATGGGGGGACAGTGAGCCCCAGAGACTCAGGAAGGCGCTGGCTCTGAGCTGGGCTGGCACACCTGCTTGGGCCAAGCTCGTTGTGTGGCAGGTCAGCAGGCCATAGGCACAGAGCAGGTAGCGCTGGGAGCTAACGTGAGGTCCCTTCAAGTCAGCACCACACAGGAAGGAACGCTGAGGACCCGCCTCGTGCTGGCTTCTTTATACACCTTGTCTAACCCTTTCTGTCGTCTTGCACAATTATCTCCTAAGGTAACTGTTTTCAGCCCGATCGTACAGATGAGGAAACTGAGGCTTAAAGGGGTTAACTTCACTTACCCTTCATCAACCACAGTGTCTGGATTCTCATGGTTTCAGTCCTGTATGTCTGCCCACTTCTCATAGCAGGCTGTTTCATGCCCCAGAACCTTTGTGTATGGGATTCCTTGGGCGCACGAGACTCAAGGCCTGGCCAGCTCCTATATTTTCAGGGGTGCCCTCTGTGCTGGTCTCTGGATTTCCAAGTTTTTCATTCCCAGGCCAGAGAGGAGGGTCTTCCAGAGGGGAGGAGTGCTATTCAACCCCAGGCCTTGGGAGGGTGCTATATTGCCAAGAGGGTCAGAGGCCTGGATCCTGGCCGCAGCTCTGCTTCAAGAGCTGCGACCTTGGGAGAGCCATTTCTCACCTCTGCTAAAGATTACATCCCACCTGTACAGTGAGGGGCTGGGTGTGTCTCACCCTGGCCCAGGGGTGGGCAAACATTTTCAGTTAGGTCCAGATAGCAAATATTTTTCGGTTTTGCAGGCCATGCAACTACTCAACTCTGCCTTTGTGGTGAGAAAGCAGCTGTACACAGCATGTAAACAAAACATGCGGCCATGTCCCAATAAAATTTTATTTACAAAAACAGGAGGCAGGTTGGATTATGGTTCTTTGTCTGGGACAATCTCAGATTTCTGGGTGCTAGAGAGATGGAGATATATCATAGTCTAGTGGGGGAGGCATGCAGGCAAACCCCAAATTAACAGTGTGGTGTGAAAAGTAGAAATGATTTAGAGGAGAGCACAGGCACAGCAGTAACTGATGGTTCAGCTGAGCGTCAGTGGGTGACACATTAGAGGGTTTGGCGGATGAAGGGAAGAGCACGCTAGGCAGATGGAACAGCATGTGCAAACACCCAGAGGCATGACAGTGCGTGGTGTCTTGGCAAAAGCTGTGGAATTCGATGGCTAAAGCTAGAGGCACAAATGAAATCCAGGAGAATCTTAATTGCTGTGCTAAGGGGCATACAGTTTTCAGCAAATAATCCTCAGTTATTTAACTCCTCTTCAATGACTAACATTTTTCTTGGAAAGCGTCCACCCTACTAACAACTACTAATCTCAGTAAGGGGTGCTGGACATGCAATTTCTTCTAATTACATGGAAATACCAGTTGTTTCTTCTCTGTGGGTGCTGAGGCCCCAGGGGCAGTGATGGATGCCCAGGGTAGGCAAAAGGGACGAGCTGAGCGGGCTGATTTGCACCACAGTGGAGCCCGGGGCTCTGATTTCACACTCTGCCTCAGGCCAGAGCGGTTCTGCCTGTGTCATCATTATACTCATCAAGGGATGCTTTGTCTTCCCCTGATCGGCCTAATTGCTCTCCTCATTTGGACAGCCCTGGAGTCATTTAGTAATGAAAAGCGCCACACGCTAATATGGCTTCAGGAGCTCACCTGCTTGTTGGCATTTGGAGCAGCACAGAGAGAGGAAAAGGCTCAGCTTGTCATTATAGGTGCAGAGCCTCGCGGAGCTGCTCGTGTGCAATTACCACCCAACAGTCTGGAAATTGCAGTCCGGTTACAGTGGCTGCTAACGAGGACTAATTGCACCACCACAGAGCCGTCCCGGACACTTAAAACAAACGGCCCCTGTGGGAACTTGGCGATGGGTCGGGAAAATCCCATCTATTCTTGGAACAGAGGGAAAGGCTAGTTGGGGTTGGGAAGGGATCAGCTGGGGGCTTCTGGGCATTAAAGACTGGTTTCTCAATCAGTGTAATTAAACTAGAGTTTCATGAAGACATCCACCCATCCATCTATCTACCCATCCACCCATGCGTTCATCTATCCATGCGTTCATCCATCCATCTTCCCCCATCCATCCACCTATCCACCCTCCATCCATCTAGCCTCTGTCCATCTTCCTCTGTATGTTTTTTCAACTGTTAACCCAGACATGTAACCATGATGTATCCATCCATCCATCCTTCCATCCACCCAACCATCCATTCATCTATCCTACCGTACATCCGTCTAGCATGCAACTGTCTACCTCTCCATCCATCCAACAAATTTTTACCAAACTCTGGCTTAGTACAAGGCCTACTTTTTTTTTTTTTTTTTTTGCGGTACGTGGGCCTCTCACCGCTGTGGTCCCTCCTGTTGCGGAGCACAGGCTCTGGACGCGCATGCCCAGCGGCCATGGCCCACGGGCCCAGCCGCTCCGCGGCATGTGGGATCCTCCTGGACCGGGGCACGAACCCGCGTCCCCTGCATCGGCAGGTGGACTTTCAACCACTGCGCCACCAGGGAAGCCCCCAAGGCCTACTTTTGATGCTGTGAGTCAAGGATGAGTCAGGAGTGATTCTGCACACAAGAACACATAATAGACGCTCAATAAATATTTTTGAATAAATTTTTAAAAAGAATAAATATTTTCTCAATGAAGAGGAGACCATTTTAAGGACTCAGCTAAGTGGGAGGATAAAGAAAAGGGATTAGTAGGTGTGAGGACAGAGAAGGTGTAAAGTGTTCTCAGTCATACATGCTTGTGAGCCTGTGTTTGAGCGTGGTAAGATACTTCATCTCCTTGAGCCTCAGTTTTCCTACCCATAAAATGGGGATAGCCCTAGCTCATAAGGTTATTATGTGGATTACCTAAAATATTGCATGTAAAGTTCTTAGAACAATGTCTAATACATCGGAGGCACGTAAAAGTTTGGACTTTCCCTAAGTGCTGCTTTCCTTGACTCCTCTAGGCTACTACCCCCTACTATGGATCCTCCCATCTTTCTGCCCACCCTACTCTGCCTAGAAAGAGAAAAAGACCATCCTAGGAATCAGAACCTGATGTAGATGCTTGTAACACAAGGGAGGTCTTGGAGTTTGGGGAATGTTAATTCTTTCCCTTGTGATTGGAGCCCAGGGAGTGAGGGGCAGTGACCAGGGAAGGACAGTAGGGTCAAGGCCATATCAGTCTGGGAAGAGCTGAGAGGTTTGGGATTTGCTGTGGGGAAGATAGGGGATTGCAAGCGATCTGAATTTGTAAATTGTCACTCTGGCCTGGGGAATTGATTACTATTCACTGATTATTACTCTGTGGGTAATTGATTGGAAGATCGTCTGGTCATCGTGATTCAAGGGCAGAGGCTGGATGAAAAGTGGTCCAGTGCTCTTTCCTGGTCCCAGCTGCTAGATCTCTTGTCCCTGGGCTCCCCCGCTATAGTTTTCTGGCCTGGAGCTCAGGGCTGGGGAAGGAATTTTAGAGCCACGGGTTCCTCTGCCCTGTCAGGATCTGTGCAGGGGTCTACAGGTCCCCACGTTCTCTCCCGACCCCGCACACACTCACAGAACTCTGCTAAGTGGCCATTTCAGCTGTCCTTACATACCTCCTGTGACAAGGACATCACTCCTTCCTGAGGTAGCCTGTTTCCTCTCTGGCCACCTCTGACGAAGTCTTTTGTGAGATTAAAGTTCCCCTATCTTTTCTTGGATTCTCATTGTTCACCCTCGCCCTACTCCTGAGGGGACGGGCAGAGTAGGTCTCAATGGCAGCCGTGGACACGGTTCATCTGGGGGCCAGGACACAGGCTCAGTCTGTGGTCAGGGGTCGGTGGGCGGCCAGGTCAGTGCTTGGGCTGCAGCTGGGCTCAGGGTGGGGCATTTCCCAGGAGGGGCAGGGGTGGACTGACCGATGAACTGGCAGCCCCTGTACCCCCTGCCTCCTGGTAGGCTCCCTCTGGTATAGTCTCCTCCCACCTGGATGCTGTGTTTGCCATGGGATTTCCACCAACAGAAAGTGTTGGAAGTGGTGCTGCGCTAGTTCAACACTTGCCTTTACAGGCCTGGCAGCCTCTGCTTTTGCCTGATGAATGAGGAGAGGCCCCCCCGGAGGAGGTGGAGAAGCCACTTCGGACATTCCAGCCCCACGTGAGCTCTCCTCTGAATGCAGCCATGGGAGTGGCCTCGGCTAAACCACGTGGAGTAGAATGGCCCCGCTGGGCCCATCTGCCCTCAGCATTAGAAGAAATGATACCAATGTAATATTGGTATTTCTTTAAGCCACCGAGTGTTTGGATGGTTGGAAAGCATCAATAGATAACAGGTACTGGGGTCCTAGGTAGCACTCCCTGTCCACTCCCAGGGCACCGTCAAGTCCCAGCTGTAGCCAGTCTGAGTTCAGATCAGGCCCTCAGCACTGATTCCTGCACGACCCCGAGTACATCACAGATGTCATGGGCCTCGCTTTCACTGTCTATAAAGTGGAGAGATTTCAGTGTGATGATTCCATCTCTTCCAGCTTTTCTTTGATGAGGCCAAGGGATTCTGGGTGAGGCAACGGCACCTTCATTCCCAGAAGGCCCCTTCTCAGGGGAGGTTTCCCACACCCGTGGCCTCACTGCCCACGGAACAACCTGGTACCAGTCTCCTGGCCAGTCCACTTGGAATGACACACCTCTGCTTCAGCTGTGTTAAATTCACCCTGATGGTCCATGTGGCACCTGGAACAGGGCTGTGCCCTGGGGTGGACGCTTGGCTAACTGGGCATGGGTTGGTTTTGTGCAAACAGTACAAAGCCAACCCCATTCCCTCTGCTTCATTGTTCCTCGTTGGATTTTGGCAACAAGTGATTCACTTAAAAGGCGAGGTGGGAACAGGCAGTGATGTTTGAAGCATTTCTCCCTTGATCACTTAGCAGCCCTCTACCTATTTTATTATGCTATTGGCAAAAATTATGATGTTTGTGCAAATTATGTTTGGGTAATCATGTCTGAAGGAGCCTGTGGTTCAAACTTTCCAGCCAATTTCTCTAAATGGGAGCTTTTAAACTTTTCGTCTTTATGGCCTTTAGAAGATGCTTGTAGAGATGGTACTATGCCAACTTTGGAGGCGGCCAAGGACGGGGGAGGGGAGTCAGCGCAGTGGAGGCTGGGGACTCAGAGGGTCAGAAACCTGGGCCCCGCCTGTGAAACCCCTCACAGGGCGCTCTCTGGGTTGAGAAAGCAGATGTCATTGAGCCCTGCAGGTGGCCGTGGCAACATAAAGAGTCAGCAGACGGAGGCCAGCACAGTCATGCAGAACTTTGTAGAAGTCTGAGCTGTGCAGGGAAGTCTGAGCTGCCGTAGGAGGCTTGCGGTCCCCAGGAGAAGAGGACACCGAGATCCAGGTAGGAGAAGCATCCTCCCAAGGTCCCCCAGCTGGGCAGCTGAGGTGCTGGGACTGGCAGCTGGAACTGGACACAGCTGCTGAGAGCCCAGGAAAAGGGCAGAGGGGGCATCCTTTCCCAGCCAGCGTGTGTGTCAGGCAGGGCGGTGGGAAAGACTCCCCTCCCCTCTGATGCCTTTTCCTCGATGGTGAAAGGACATAGGGCTTGAATTCGAAGCTAGCAGCGGAACACATCTGATGAACCTCTTCAATATTTATTTTCCCAATAGACTCGAACAATTCTGGAGAGACATAATATCACGTTTCTTAGAAATTTCCCTGAATACATATTTATGAGGGAAACCTGAATAAGAAGGGCTCAGACCTACTTATTTATGTATTCAGTCATCTCCAGGGTGCGGGCTGTGCCGGCATTAACGAGGAGAAGAGACAGTAATTAGATTGCACTTGGGCTGAGCCCCCGCTCCAGGGACAGGATTAGGGCCCAGCTGCCAGCGTTCCGTGATCCCCACACTCAGGATGCTCGTCCTTCAAGTTTGCGCCTCTGGGGATCCGTGGATCTCAAACTTGCTGCATGTTGGAATCATCTGGGAAGTTTAAAAAAAAATACTGATACTTGTGCCCTTTTCACAGAGATTCTGATTTAATTTTTCCAGGGGCAGCCTTGGCATTTGGGACTTCTACAAGCTCCCCAGGTGATCCATCATGTAGCAAAATTTGAGAACCACTAATTTTGACTGTGAACCTGTGGGCCTGGCTACATTCACGTGTCATCCTTTCTCCCTCCCTAGTTTTTACCAAAGGTGAGCAGCGCTGGTGGAAAGGGAGAGTCCAGGGCTGGGGGTTAGGGGCAGGGCCAACTTCATGGACCTGTGACCTGAGCAGAGACAGAGGGGGCCATGCTTGCTTAAATGCCCTGCTGTAGCCATCTTGAAATTCTTAATCATTTTTTAACAAGGGGACTTGCATTTCATTTTGCATTGGGCCCTGCAAATTATGCGGCTGGTCCTAAGCAGGGGACCTGGTTCTAGCGCCATCTCTGGTTGTATAACTGACTTGCTGTGCAACATTGGGTAAATCTTTCTTTGTCTCTGGATCTCCATTTTCCTCTCCTAGAATAAAAATCCATCAGCCCCAAGGACTTTCTAGTACCTTCTCTGTCTGTGTCAGCACATACATTCACACAAGGCCATCTAAGAAGATAATTGGGCTGCCTTCCGTCCAACACAGTAATAACATGTAATGACCGGCTGTTTCCAAAATCACACATTGTTGGATTGAATTCCGCACCATTCCAAACAGGTTTGTGTACTTAGAACCTACTAAGGGCCCAAAATGACTAATGTGTGGACGTTCGTGTTCTCACTCCCTTCTTTCTATAGCTGAAGAGAATTTATATCTATAGCCTTGCCCATTCAGTTTCCTGGCAACCCTGCCTACTAAGAAGAGTTCTGCCTCTCCAGCTAATTCCTCAGCTTTTCTAAGGCAGAATTGGACCCGGGTAGAAAGGCTGGGGACTGTGGAGGGGAAGGCAGGAGATTTGCATCAGAAAGGGAAGAGCTGTTCCCTGGAGAAAAGCATAGAAGGGGTGAGAAGCAGGGGCTGGGAAGGGAAGGGAATAGGGAGAATTTTGCATTGGGGTTGAGAGTGGGGGAAAGAAGAAGGTATTTGAAGCATGGCTGCCAGATGTGTGGATATTGAGAGTGGCAGCTGGAGGAGAAAAGAATTGTTAAGGTCTTTTGTTGTGCATTGAGCATATATTCTGACCTCCCCAAATACATCTGCACACTTTCCCTTCAGAGGTTTCTCAAGAGCGTAAGCCTAATTTGCAATTGCTTTCAGGTATATTTTTCTATCTGACGGCAGATTCCGTGAACTGATCCTGTGCAGAGACTAGTCCATCTGGGACGCCAGTTATATTTGGAATACACTGTTAAGCCAGGGTGGAATGGAAGTGACAGCAGATGTGAGCTGGGACATCCTTCATCTAGTGCAGGCATTTCATAGACTCATGATCTCTTGGAGTGGGGAGAGATCTTAAAAATGGTCTAGTTCAGCCCCTTCCCCACTTGAACTTTCTAGAGCATCTCTACCAAGTCTATTTTTTGCTTATATACTTCCTGTGAAAAGGAATACAGGAATGCACTCCCTCCAGGGAAGGCTTACTCTGTGTGTAGATAGATCTAGTCATTAGAACGATCTGTTGACATTCGCAAAAACTATTCTTAGTGGTGTACATTGTTACAGTCTCACTGGACATCACCCTGCCGGGTCTTACCACAATTTAAAATGTTCTCATTCTTTGAAGGAGCGATTCAACTTCTAGGAAACCTGCAGAAACTCATACACAAAAAGAGATATCAAAAGATGTTTACATTGAAGCATTAATTGTGATAGTGAAAATTTGAAGCAGCTTAAATGTATGTTCACAAGGGATTGCTTAAAAATTATGATATACCCATACTGTGGAGTAATATAGATGTGTGTTACTAATGTGGAAAGATGTCCATGGCCTATTAAGGAGAAAAGTAAGTTGCAGACAATAAGGGATGAATGAACTCAAGTGTGTACAGGTTTCCCCTGCTACCCCAAAGCAGAGTGTTCCTATGGAACCTTCCATAAGCCAAAACGACGTAAATTGAAGAAGCAGTTACCTTAGGACATATCTTGCTAATGGATGTACAATATAAATCAAGATAAAGCATAGATGCTCACAGACATAGTTCGAAGTCATGCTGGCTTGATGCCGAGATGCTGAGTGTCGTTACCAGGGAAGGAGCCTGATGGCGCAGGTCTCGCTGCGCTGAGCGAGCTGCCTCTATAACAGCTGGCTGCAAAACAAACCCTGAGTATTATTTTGGCTTTTCACCTTTTTTTTTTTTTTTGGTAAAAGCTAAAATCCTGTTCAGATTTCTTTCCATTAGTGAAAACAGTTACTAATATAGGTCTTTCCAAAAAGAAAAGTGGTATAAAGCAAACCTTCAAAAAGTGGGGCATACCAGCATATTTTTTTAAAAAAACCAACAAAGCTTCATACATATACATGACCATGAATTAAAGATATCAAAATTTATAGAAAAATGATACACACAGAATTGCATTAGGGAAATGCACATCAAAAGCACAATGAGATAGACACTAGTTCACATCCACGATAATGGCTATTATCGGAAAAATGGAAAATAACAAGTGTTGGTGAAGATGTGGAGAAACTGGAACCCTTGTTCGCTGCTAGTGGGACTGTAAAATGGTGCAGTCACTTTGGAAAACAGTTTGGCCGTTCCGCAAAAAGTAAAACATAGAGTTACTCTATGATCCAGCAATTCCACTCCTAGGTGTGTACCCATGCAAAACGAAAACATACGCCAAAATGTGTACGGGAATGTTCATAGCAGTAGCATTGACAATAGTCCCAAAGTGGAAGCAACCCAAATGTTCATCAGCTGATGAATCTACGAATAAAACGTGGTATCTACACAGTGGCATATTATTTAGCAATAAATAGAATAGGAGTACTCATTCATGTTACCATATGAATGAACTTTGAAAACATTATGCTAAGTTGAAGAAGCCAGTCCCAAAGGACCACATATTGTACACTTCTATGAAATATCCAGAATGAGCAAATCTATAGGGACAGAAATTAGATCAGGATTGCTTAGGGCTATGGTTGGAGGGGAAGGCGGGTTGGGGAGTGACTGCTAATGGTCAGATGAGAACGTTCTAAAATTAGATTGTAGTGATGGTTGCACGACTCTATGAATGTAATAAAAACGCCTGAACTATACACTTGAAATGGTGTATTATGTCGCATGTGAATTATATGTCAGTAAGCTCTTTTGTAAAAATTGCTAACAGTGTTTAGATCTGGGGGAGGGCACTGGGTTAGGAGGGGGCAGTGAAGCACTTGCCTTGTCCTGGTGATTTATTTCCAGTAGCAAAACATGGCCATCCACAGGCACTTGTGGAGGCCTTTAAGCAGATGGCTGCTGGACACCCAGCCCTCTGACAAAGCAGGCGACATCAGCTCTGTCCCTTCTCTACCTCTGGGGCCAATGGCTGTTCCTCCACGGGCCATCTGAGGCCCAGGCATGGCTGTAAACACACAGAGTAATGCCACTGCTCATGCTGGCCTCTGGTGGCCAGGAGCGGGCCAGGTGCTTGGGTGCCTTTCCTGATGCGGGGGACGTTCACAGACTCTCCAGTGACTGAAGGCAGAGGATGAGCTCTGTTTAGCCTACCCGTTCCTGGGGTTCCCCATCCCAGAGAGGGCTGTGAAAAGGGCTCTGGGCTCAGCAGGGATTTAGTTGGCAAAGACTAAAAACTCAGAGAAGATGCTATATCTGACTGGGATGATGTAGTTAAACCCAGAGAGGCCAGGGCGGCCCTCTCCACCTACAGCAGACAGAGGCAGAGACTGGAGCCAAGCTTGGCTGGAGCAGGGCCAGTGGCCAACAGAGGTCGGTGCAGCTGGACACCTCTGCTAGCAGAAGCCCTTGCAAATGCCCCCATCCCTCCAGCCGCAGGAACCCAGGTCCACCTGGCCTCATCTGCCTGACTCAGAGCTGCAGAAGCCACGGCACAGCACCCCAGTACACACACACTCATATGACCTCGAAACCACGAAAGTGCAAAGGCACCCAGGTCCACACCCAAAGGCGTGGGCAGGACCACCACACATGAAATGCACATAGACAACAGATGCACAGACGCACAGGCACACAAACAGAACAGTGCACACGCTGGGACGTTACACAGCACAGGAAGCAGATGGCTAGACGTAAGCAGGAAAGTCCTTCCAGTTTGTTCAACTGGCTGGCAAAGGCCCACCCAGAGCAGCCAAGGCACCCCTTTCAACCCCCAGTCTTGGTCCGGCGCTCTCCTCTGTGTCACCTGCCTGGTCCCTCCTCTCCCCCGGCAGTCCCTGGGCCTCCCTGTAGCACATGATCCATCCTACGGCGCTGGGACTGTGGGTTTACTCGTTTGTTTCCCTCACTGGGTGCGCGATCCTTGAAGGTAGGAGCTGTGCTGATGTATCTCTGAGTCCTCAGCACCTGGCAAGCGTCTGGCGCGTAGTACAGGGTTCGTGCGCAATGCTTTAAATGAAGGAATAAATGAATGGAGTAATCCAAGTGTATATTTCTTCGGGAAAGTGTTCAATCTTCATAACTATCAAAGAAATGCAAATTAAAACGAGATTCAATTTTACACCTATTAAATGAGTACAAATTAAGAAATATAATGATCACACCCAAGACTGACCCAGTTGTGGTATAACCATGGCGCACACAGTGCTGGTGGCAGCGTGTAACCCGGGTGCCCCTCTTTGGAAAGCAATTTGATGCTACGTATCGAGTCCTCAAAAGGCTCACACCCTTAGGGCAGTGATGCCACTCCTGGGAATTTATCCGGAGGAAATTACCAGAAAGAAGAAGGATATTGATGATCACGAAGCCCCGATTTTAGAACCAAAAATTGGGACACACGTTCTGACACATTCCATTTAAGGACCGATGGGAAGAATATTCCAGAAAACTGAGGACAAAGCTGACCATGCTGAATTGGGAACAGCAATGGTGGGAATGTACATTCCCTGAGGGCAGGGACCTTGTATGCATCCCTCACTGTTGTGTCTCCCGTTCCTAACAGGGTATCTGGTACACGGTAAGGTAATATTGTCAAATAAAATAATAAATAATGGTTGCGTAATATAATAATAATATATTTAACCATACTATATTTAACCATTATAGATGCCATAATATATTTAACCATTATAGATGTTATTTATTTAGCCACACACTTATTAAATATATATGTATATATATTTCACCATTACGCACATGCACTCTGGATAGAATGCTCTGTAGCCATTAAAAGTGACTAATATGCAGATGTGTTTAAGATACAATATTTTAAAGAAATAATTTCCTATTCTGCACGAGAAGGACTTGTGTGCTAGAGAAGGTGGTTCACTCAGAGACAGGACTGCATGTGGCCTAGACCAGGGGTTGGCAAACTTGGCCGTGGGCCAAATCTGGCCTGCCAGCTGTTTCTTCAAATAAAATTGTTTTGTGACATAGCCACACCCATTCATTTATGTATCATGTGTGGCTGTTTTGTGCTGCAGAACTGGGTAGTGGTGATGGAGACTACATGGCCCTCAAAGCTTAAAATATTTACTTTCTGACTCTTTACAGGAAAAGTTTGCTGACCCTTGGCCTAAGTAAAGAAAGGACAGGAAGGTGAGGGCAACCAGCCTTTCCTAGACAGTGAGGTTCTTTAGATAAAGAACTGGAACCGTAACAGCAGTAACAGTAGCTACCTTTCACGGAACATTATCTAGGCGTCAGGCACGGTGTCAAGGACTCACAGCCATGCTCCTTTAATCCTCACAGCCACACGTGAAGTAGGCATATTTGTCATCCCTGTTTTGGGAGGGGACACGGAGGCCTAGGAGCTCAGATGACCTGCTCAGATCCCACAGCCGTAAGTGGGGCAGCTGGACTCAAGCCCCGGCCTGCGGACTTCACCCCTGTGCTCTGCTGCTGTCAGAAAGCCAAGAGTTATTTTACAGACGTGGTGTCTGGAGCTCAGAGGTTGACCCACTTGCTCAAAGGTGCACAGTGTTAACGGATAGAGCCAGGATTCAAATTCAGGTCTGAGTGGGTGGACTCTGCTTCCTCCAGTTAAATGTGGAGCCAGTCTGGGGGCAAGGTGGTGAGATTAGGGGTGATCCTCACGTGAATGCTATTCTCATGGCATTTGGGGCCTGTGGCCGACAGTGGAGGTCGCGTTCTGGGCCGGCTGTCTGAGCTCTGGACTTTACTCCCGATTGTCTCTTGGACTTTGGATAAGCTCCTTACCTCTCAGGGCCTCAGTTTCCCCATCTGCATGACAAGGTGCCTGGGAACGGACAGGTTTTCTGGATCTTTCAGCCAGAAAGCAGAACGTCAGACCTCCCCAGGGTGGATGAAATGCAGCCTCTTCTTTCGAGAACACAGGCAGGCTTGGGATAAAGGTCACCAGTGATGGGAGAAGGTCTTCTCTGTTCTCACAGGATCCTGGAATGGAATTAAGGATCCGTGGGACCTGCAGACGTTTCTGGAAGGGATGGGGGCCTGGGCAGAGTCTGAGGAGGAAGGTGAGGGAGAAATTCTGCAGCCAACACCAGGAGAGTTTTTTTTTTTTTCCCCCCACTCCAACCATTAGCAAAATCCAACGCCTAGGAGACTATAGAACATCCAGTGGCAGAGATGGAGGAAGAGTGTGGGGTGGGCGTCGGGGGCTGGCCAGGGGCGGGACTAGGGTGTGGCCAGTGAGATACCCACATCCAGAGCAGAATTTAAGAGGACACCAAAAAAAACAATAATCAAGATAAGCAATATTTTAATGCCATTTAAAGAATCCAAAAAATCCATAACGAACAAAACATCCAAATTTTAAATAGAAACAGGCTGTTTGTTTTGTGACCCTACGTTATTGTGCAACAGGAAGTGTTGATTCTGATCAGTCCACCTGGCCTACACCCCCCTACCCTGGGTTTATGGAGATTGGTAATGGTGCCCAAACGAACTGGGCCACACAGAGCTTTAGCTGCAGTCGTGTTATTTGACTGTAGAGATTTTACTAGCTTTTTCCACTTAGTTTGAAGTATGGGAGGATAGTTTGATAAGCGTATGTAAGGGTGACCATTTTTTCTTTGCTTCAGACTTTAGTGTGACTGGGCTTAGACCGAGGCTGGAGTCCTGAGGTCCTGAGGCTCTGGAGGTATGAAGAGTCCAAGTGGGATGGGGCGGGTGGGGGGAGGGGGCTGGCTGAATAGAGATGGATTCCCGCTAAAGTTTCTCCGTGAGCCCATAGGAGCCCAAGCTTAAACACAACATGTTTCCCCAGACGTGTATATATTTTGTTGTGATGAGTACGACAGTGTTTTGTTTTTAAAAGGTCAGTGCATCTGCTTTTATTTTTTGCAGGCATGTATTTTCTCAGCGGATGGATACTAAATGATTGACTACAATTCTATGAGTCTAAGAGATTATTTTGTTGGTATACAAGAGTCTTGTAGTGAAAATATCGAGCGCTGGGAATTGAACTCCAAGGACAGGGCGTACCACCCACCTGAGGAGGGCTCAGAGTCTGGCACTGGGCCCTGGGGACTCAGGCCCTTCGGCCCTGGTGTGCCTGTAGCCTGGGGTCCCACACGTCCTGGTGGGAGGGTGGGAAAGGCAGTCACGTTAGACCAGCTTTTCTGTGTTCCGCCTCTGTCTGCATCTCTTGGGAAGACTTACATGTGGCTCATGGTGACTGGGGTTGACTTACCTACAGCTCACGGGGTAAGAGTAGGACTCCTGGGGTGTCTGGGGGTTGGGAGGTTTAGGCCCTGATTTGGAAAGAAAGCAGGAATCTTCTCCATGACCCCAAGCCTCTCAGGGTTATGAAGGGAGACAGTTTTGGGCACGGTAACTACAGACCCTCAGAGCCATGGGTGGCCTCTTGTTTCCCTTTACTTGAATCTCTCTCTCTCTTAACTTTACAATAGTTTAAAAATGTGAAAAAAACTTTAGCTTTGCAAAAACGTTGCAAAAATATTACAGAATCCCCTTAAACCTTCACCTGGCTTCCTCAGATGTTAACATCTATGCCCATGGTATCATGATCCAGACCAGGAAATTAGCATCGATGAGACGCTATTAACTAATCTACTGCCTTATTCATGTTTTCCGTCGTCTACTAAATCTCCGCATTGCAATTTGTTGTCATAGCATTTTTGTCTCCTCCAATCTGGGGCAATTAATCCTCAGCCTGTTTTTCATGATTTGGAGACTTTTGAAGCATACTGTCTAGTTGTTGTGTAGACTGTCCCTCAGTTTGGGTTTGTCTGATGTTTCTTCACAGTCAGTTTTCATCTTTGGCAAAAAAAAGCCTGCAGAAGTAATGCTACGTCCTTCTCAGTGCCTCCTATCAGGTGGTACGTGAGTCAGTGTGTCTTGGCCAAGGTGCCGCCTGCCAGGTTTCTGTGCTCATCTCCTTTTCCTTTACATGATTAAAGGATTAATGACGGCAACAATCCTTGTCTTAGTCTGTTCGGGCTGCTGTAATACAATCCCATAAACTGGCTTATAAACAACAAACACTTCTCACAGTTCTGGAGGCTGGGACGTCCAAGTTCAAGGTGCTGGCAGATTCGATGTCTAGTGAGATCCTGTTTCCTCATTCACAGATAACCATCCTCTTGCTGTGTCCTCACTTGGTGGAAGGGGCGAGGGAGCTCTCTGGGGTCTCTTTAGTAAGAGCACTAATCCCATTCATGGGGGCTCCACTGTCACGACCTGATCACCTCCGGAGACCATCACCTTGGGGGGAGGTTAGGTTTCAACGTGTGAATTTGCGGGGGAACCCATACACCCATATAGCATTTCTCATGTGCACGTCCATCACTTCCAGCTAAAAATCATGCTTAGTCTGCTACCTCCTTCGAGCTCACATAGCTGAGAGGCTGGGCAGAACTCCATTTTTATGGCTAGTTCATCCAGTCTTTTAAGTTTACTGGTAGAAATGGGAGCCTATCAGGGGAAGAAGAGGAGAATTCATACTTTTGGGGTTTCTTCTGTCAGCAATGTGCCAGGCATTTTTATACACTGCCCATGTCACGTTTAATCCTTTCAGCAACGATTGATTACCCTCATTTTATGGAGGATGACAGGGTCTTGGAAAGATCAGGAAAGCTCTCTAAGGTCACATAGCCAGGAGACAGTCTGTGCCGTCCAGGCTCTGTACTTTCCCTTTTGCTATGTCTCCAGGGAAGGGCTTTGCTCAGCGTCGCTCAGTGATTCTGTAACCCTGCTGGGACACAAACCCAAATTCTTGGGTAGCTTCTCTAGAGGAAGTTGGGAATCAATGAAAGAATGCTTTTTCATGATCTTCGCCACCAGGTGGGCGGAACAGGTGTCATTTCCCATGGGAATGTCATCTCCATTTCGTAGAAGATGAAACTGAGGGTCAGGGAGTTCATGTGTCCCAGCCAAAGCCTCAGCCAGGAAGGGGCAGCCCTGGAATTTTAACCCATGTCATTCCTCTCCTTAGGAAAGGAATGTGCTGGTACCTGGGCAGGGAGGGGGCACTGAGCCCACAAGGTGGTAAACGTTTATCTGTTTGAGAATAACCCACCTCTCTCAGGGGGTTGCCTGCAACCACAGGTGGTGTCTTACAGGTGATTTTCATGCTTCATAAAAACAGAATTTATATGACTTATAAAATTTTATGTGATTTATAACACATGTTAAATATGTGAGGGAGCTGGCAGGGCTCAGACATCCCTCTGCCCTCTCCAATTTGGATAGTTGGCAGTTAGCCCTTTATCAAAGGCTGTTCTGCACCCAACCCTGGGCACAGGGGCTCTGGTGGTCCCGACCTCATGCTAATGACCCAGCTCCTGCTCCCAGGTTCCCAGCTCAGACGTGGCCCCACTGGCTCCTAAGCCAGAAATATGGGCATTTTCCTAGACCTCCTTTCTCCCTCATCCCCCATATTTGATCACCAAGCCCTGTTCTTTGCCCCACCAAACATCTCTGGAATCCTCCCCTTTTCTGTCCACCATCACTAGTAGCCACATCATTTCTTGCCTTGACCATCACTTATGTCTCTTGCCCACATAAAACTCTTCCGTTCCTCCCAGGTCACCTACAGCATCAAGTCCGAGTCTCCAGGGCTGACATTCAAGGGCATACAGTGATGGCCCTGCTGCTCTCAGCAGTTCTGTTTTCTATCCGTCCTCCCCAGTTGCCTGTTCTACACCAATCATACATCAGATGTACTTGCCTAATAACCCCACGTTGTTTCATAAACTTTGGCTTTTCCAGATGTAGTTGCCTCTTTCTAGAAATGACATTCCAATTTCTGGAGAACTCCTCTTCATCCTTCAAAACCAATTCTTATGACACCACCTCTCTGAAGTACTCCTTGACTGCTGCTTGGGCATCAGCATTCTGCCCTCTTTGCCGTGTACCTTAGCACATAGTGTGCCTCACCTTGATTATTTGTTTGCACATCTGTCCCCTCCATAGTCCATGAGGTCTTTGAGAATAGGGGCCAAGTTTCTCTCTCTCTCTTTCCCTTTTCTTTCTTCCCTCTTTCCCTTTTCCTTCTCTCTCCTTTTCCCTTTCTCCCCTTCTTTCCTCTCTCCCTCTTTGCCCCTCCCTCTCCCTCCCCCTCATCTTCTCCTTCCACCCATCAAATCTTTCCTGACTGCTCACAGATGTGCCCCGTTCTGTTCGAGGTTTGTACATCCTCCTAGAGGTGATATCCCAGACAAGCTCTCACTCCAGTGGAGCTCACACTTTCCTGGGGCTACAGAATATAACTGGTAGTCAAGTAAAGAAGGACAACTATGGTGGGGGAAGAGGTGCTCTGGAGAGAACAGAGTAGAGTATTGACATCAAGAGTGATGTTTGGCGGGGGGACGCTACTGATTGGGTGGTCAGTGACTTCTTTCCTGAAGAAGAGACATTTGAGCTGACCCTTGAATGACGAGAGGGATTCAGTCATGCCAGGAGGGCAGGAGGGAGAAACTCCAGGCAGAGGGGACAGCTTGCTCAAAGACCCTGAGGTAGGAATGCACTTGGGACACTGAAGGAATAGTGGCTGGCATGGCTGGAGAGAAGTGAGCAGGAGAGGTAGGCAGGGCTTTGTGACGGTGCAGGTAGCAGGGGCCCAGTGACTAGATACTGGATAAAATTAAAAGGTAAGAGAAGTTTTAGGCTTACTGTGGAGAATTTGGGCTGCTTGCCCAACCTCACCAGCGCTCTGGTCTCTAATCTGTGCTCATACAGCTCAAGGATGGTCCGGGAGTCACTCACTCCGTGCCAGGCACCATGGCAGTGCAGGTGATGTAGGAATGAACCAGACAACATCCCTACCCACCCCAGGCTCCTACAGTCCACTGCGGGCTCATGGTCTCTGCGTGGCCAACAGTGACACAGGGAAGCGGGGTCCTACGACTCAACTTCTCCCTGACGAGGCTGTTCTCAGCCACACATGCCCTTCCTCTGTCCTCTCTTCTCTGCAGCTAGGGTCCTCTGTGCTCATGGAATGCCCCGACCATAGGTTTCTTGGGCGCCCCAGGGTTCTCACCTCTGGAGACTTCTGCCCTGCTGGCAGGGCACATTCCCATCTCTGGCGTGTGCCGCACTCTTTCCCTAGGCCCCCGGGACCCGTTCCGCAGCTGCCCGCTTGGTTGCTTCCGCTTGTCATTTAGGCTTTGGCTCAAATGTCACCTCTTTCAAGAGACCTTCCCGATCGCACTTATGGAAGCAGCAATACCGAGCATTCTTCATGTTTTTCTTCCACGACTTTCGATCCGTGCTTATTCGTCAGCAGGATCCACCACCGGAGGACATACTCCTTGAGGCCAGGGACCTGCCTCTTCCATCTTCCTCTGTCTTATCTTCAGTGCCTAGCACAGAGCAGTGCTTTGAGTGAACGATGGTGGTTTGCTATGCTTTTTCCTCTCTAGTGATTCACATGCATGGACTTGTCTTCAAAGAGCACATTGTGTCGAACTCACAGAGCGCCGGACTCTGGCGCGGCTCAAAACTCATTACCTTCCAGCTGCAGGTGGAGAGGTTCTTGGACAGAGATGTAAACAAACGCTCGAGCTCCCACTCTGACCTAGCTAACCCTCCGGTGAGCTCAGAGTCATAAACCGTTATTGTCCCTGCAGGCGGGGAGCACCTCGGCTGCCTCTTGGCACCTGGCACTTCCGCCGGAATTAGTGGCTCCGTCCTGTCCCCAGACCTGATGCTGGGCCAGGGCTGAGGGAGCTGACTCTTCTCTTTGTGAGGCTGCTCTTGGCGTCTGTAAGGGTGTTCTGTGACCACAGACACACACTCTGAATCAGAGTTTGTCTTGCTTTTAGAGCCCCGAAGAAGCAGTGCATGAAAGGGACTGGCCCAGGGTCACCCTGAGGGTCAGCTGGCAGAGCCTGGCTCGCAGCCCAGCCCCTAGGCTCCTGGCCCAGTGCTGTCCCATCACTCTGGCCTGTCCCTGGCCGTCCGGAGACTATTTCCCATCCTTCCCATCCTTAGTGATCCAGTGCCCCTCCCTGACACTTGAGAGCTGTGAAGCCTCGTGAAATTAACTCATGAAAAATCCTGCCCCTCCTTTTTTTAAGTTGTGGCAAATAACCCAAAACAAAATTTATCATCTTAGCCATTTTTAAGTGTAAAGTTCAGGAGCATTAAGTACCCTCATATCGTTGTGCAACCATTACCACCATCCATCTCCCCAACATTTTCATCTTGCAAAACTGAAACTCTGAAAATTTTACTCATTGCTTCCTCCAATGTTAAATGAGAATAATGATGACGGTGATGACAGTGATGGTGATGGTGATGATGATGGTGATGATGATGGTGATGATGTTGGTGATGGTGATGATGTTGGTGATGGTGATGGTGATGATGTTGGTGATGGTGATGATGGTGATGATGTTGATGATGATGGTGATGGTGATGGTGATGATGGTGGTGCTGATGGTGATGGTGATGATGTTGGTGATGATGGTGATGGTGATGATGTTGGTGATGATGGTGATAGTGATGGTGATGATGGTGGTGATGGTGATGGTGATGTTGGTGATGGTGATGATGTTGCGTGATGGTGATGGTGATGGTGATGATGTTGCGTGATGGTGATGGTGATGGTGATGATGTTGGTGATGGTGATGGCTTCCACACACACTAGTGAGAGTGAGTAGGGCAACCAATGCGGAGTTCAAATCCAGAAGCTGTTCAGAACAGAAGCTCTATAAATGTTTTTTAAATTTGAATCTGATGAATTCAAGTATCAGCGTTGGTTCGGATGCAGCTTATTAAGTAAATAAATCAAATTCTACAGATTTTTCCTGAAATTGTTTTGAAGGAAGTTGTTTTAAAGGCTTACTCTATATGACAACAAAACATGGAACAAAAACAGGGGGAAAAAAGCAGACGTGATGTTTTCAAGGTTCACTCACATTGTAGCATTTATCAGTTCCCCATTCCTTTTCTTCTATCATGGTAAAATATGAATAACAAAATTTACCTCGTAAATTTTTAAGTGAACATTTCAGTGGCATTAAATGCATTCACATTGTTGTGCGACCATCACCACCACAACACCATCATCACTCTCTCCAGAACTTTATCATCTTCCCCAACTGAAATTCTGTCCCCATTAACCGATAACTTCCCCCCCGCCAGCCCCTGGCAAATACCTTTCTACTTTTCTGTCTCTATGAAACTTCAGCCCTTTTATGGCTGAGTAATATTCCATTGCATGGATATGCTACATTTTGTGTATCTGTTCATCCACTGATGGACATTTGGGCTGTTTCCACCTTTTGGCTACTGTGAATCTTGCTGCTATGAACATGGCTGTACAAATGTTCATCTGATGCCACAACACGGATGAACCTCAATAACATTATGTTACATGAAAGAAGCCAGACACAAAAGGTCACATATTGTAGGAATCAATTTGTACGCAATGTCCAGAATAAGTAAATCTATAGAGACAGAGTGGTTGCCAGATGCTGGGAGAGGGGAGAGTAGAGAGTGGCTGCTTATGGGGTCTCTTTTGGAGGCGGTGACAGAAATATTTTGGAACCAGATAGAGGTGGTAGTTGCACAATATTGTGAATGTACTGAATGCCCGGAATTGTATACTTTAAATGATTACTTTCACGTTTTGTAAATCACACCTTAAAAGGGGGAGAGCAGTCAATGCCTCAAGGTATTTTCACTGTGATGCCAACCCCCTAGATTTGCGCAGGTCGTGAAGACCTTAGACATCAAAAGCTTTGAAGAATATTTCTTCAGTTTTTACAATGAGGTATCACCTCACACCAGTCAGAATGTCCAACATTAAAAAGGCGACAAATAATAAACGCTGGAGAGGGTGTGGAGAAAAGGGGGTCCTCCTACACTCTTGGTGGGAATGTAAATTGTTACAACCACTATGGAGAACAGTATGGAGGTTCCTTAAAAAACTAAAAATACAGTTACCATATGATCCTGCAATCCCACTCCTGGGCATATATCTGGAGAAAACTCTAATTCGAAAAGATACCTGCACCCCAATGTTCATAGCAACACTATTTACAATATTCAAGACGTGGAAGCAGCCTAAGTGTCCATTGACAGATGAGTGGATAAAGAAGATGAGGTACATATATACAATGGAATATTACTGTGCCATGAAAAAGAATGAAATAATGCCATTTGCAGCAACATGGATGGACCTAGAGATTATCATACTAAGTGAAGTAAGTCAGACAGAGAAAGACAATATCATGTGATATCACTTATATGTGGAATCCAAAAAACAATACAAATGAACTTATTTACAAAACAGAAATAGACTCAAAGGCATAGAAAACAAGCTTATGGTTACCAAAAGGGATAGTGGGGGTGGGGAGGGAGATAAATTAGGAGTTTGGGATTAACATATACACACTACTATATATAAAACAGATAAACAACAAGGACCTATTGTATAGCACAGAGAATTATATTCAATATCTTGTAATAAACTATAATGGAAAAGAATACACACGCACACACACACATATCTGAATCACTTTGCTGTATACCTGAAACTAACACAACATTGTAAATTATACTTCAAGTTACAAATGGTTACAAATAAATAAATACATAAATATTAAATGAATAGATGAAAAACATACTGTATTCCTTTAGCTTTGTCCTTAAGTGCTTGGGAGGATTTGTGCTCTGCCTGCCATACACCTGGGACCTGAAGGGGACCAAGTGCTGTCTGGTGCTTTCTCCCTTGCCACTGAGCACAGAGCCCTGGCATTCAGAGGAGAGAGTGGGAGGGCTGGAGGAATCAGGAGGGAGGGCGTGGTTCTCCCGGGCTGGGGTGACCTGCACGTGGAGGCGTGAGCTCTTGAGAGCTCATCTCGTGGCTCTGAGCTGCCTCTTCCATCATCCAACGAGCCGACCTAAGGGAGCGGCAGTGAGGACTCAGAGAAGACCTTCATCTCCTGAGACGAAAATTGGAGAGGCAGCCTTGAGTTTCAAGCTGGGGCTAGGGTCGTGGCTCAGCCGAACGCTGGGGCCAGCTTCCCAGGTAAGGATTTATCCACTGGAGGCTTAGCCCTCAAACGCGCAGAATTGCCTCCGGCAAAGAAGATGAAAGCTAGAGGACAGAGACGGCCTTGTTTTTTCTTCCGCGTGTCTCAGCCGATGGAGAGGGCCAGGGTAAGAAAGCAGTGACCCGCTAAGAAGTCAGTGCGATGGCAGGTGATGGGAGGCTGCCCTGCCAGGGGTTCAGTACTTTATTTGCTGTCAAACACTTCAGGGGCATTCATGACTTCTAGATGTTAAGTACTTGCTAATTAACAGCCAGCCAGCTACCTTCTCAGCGGGGGAATTGGCACCTGCGCCGGGATGCTCTCAGTCCCAGGAGACAGGGGAGCCTTTGAGAAATCCACAGGCTGATGTGGGAACCCTGCAGGGAAACAGCGCCCTGGTGGGGACAGTGAGACGTCCTGCAGTATCAGGAGTGCGGCAACGGGGCGGGGGGTGATGCCATTCACTAGCTGTGACCTTGGGCAAGTGCCTTCTCTCTGAAACGTTCTCATCTCTGAAATGGGCCTGATATCTCACAGGGCTGTTGTAAAAGAGCTCAGTGCAGTGCTGCCTGGCTTGTTGAAATCCTCCCCGCTGAGCAGTGCGTTTGAGGGAGCCGCAGCGGAGTGGCGAATCTGGTGCCCCTGAGTGCAGGTCAGTTGCTCCCGGGGACCTCCTTTGGATCAGCTGATGGCTGCATGAAGGCCAGTCTTGCCCTGGTGTCTTAGCCAGCCCTGCCTGTGTATTTTGGTCCCACCAGTTTGAAGAGCGCTGGGCTGGAATAAATAGTTCTCTGGTCAGTAGACCAAATATCCAGGGTGCTGGGAAACCTATCCTGTGTGGCTCCGTGGGGGTGGGGAGGGTACACGTGCAGGGAAGGAGCCATCTGAGTCTGCTGGGGCTTCTTGGAAAAGGTGAGCTCTGGGCCTTGGTCTGAATTCCCAAGGTCTGTCCACATACATGGGAAAGAACTGTTCAAATAGGTCTTGGATAAGGGATCCATGAAGGCTTGGAGAGAGGCTGGGAATGGGTTCAACAGTATGGGTCAAGGTTGTCCTGGAGATCACCACAGATGAATCTGATTGCCAGCAACAGCGACAGCAACAGTGACAGCAGCTTCCGGTTGCCCAGGACTCTGAAAGGTCTGAGATTTTGCCTTGTTTGAAAGCTCACAATTTAGTTTGTTATCGTTTCATGGATGCTCCCAGAAGACACACGAGGCTCCTGGATCGTAGAGCAAAGACTTTATGACTCACAGCCCAGCAGGGAGCCTGAGTTTCATATATATATACATATATATACACACATATATATGTGTGTATATATATATATATATACACACATATATATGTATATTTAAAGGTTAGAATGGTTTTGGGGGTTTTTTATAAATATTTATTTACTTTTATTTGGTAGCACCGGGTCTTAGTTGTGGCAGGTGGGCTCCTTAGTTGCAGCACGCAGGCTCCTTAGTTGTGGCATGCGAACTCTTAGTTGCGACATGGAATGTGGGACCTAGTTCCCTGACCAGGGATCAAACCTGCGCCCCCTTGCATTGGGAGCGCAGAGTCTTAACCACTGAGACACCAGAGAAGTCCTCTGAGTTTCATATTTGCATCGATTTCCCTTAACCCCCAAGTTCCATGGTATGATGTAGAGCAGCCCAGGTAGACGCTGCACATGGAGTGCGTTTGTGTCACTCTTGAAGAATCTGAGTTTGGGAAACTCCAGTGTTTTATAACCTGCTCTACATTTGCCCCAGAAGGAAACATTTTCATTATTATTCTGGACAGCAATCAAATCCGCCCTCTGCCTGGGAGACAGACACCGTATCTTCCAAGGCTGTTTGCTATTCAGACATGCTAGCAAAGACAGTCCAAGACGAAAGCTGTCAAGTGTCTATTTGGAAGACCTGCAGAAACATGGGAGAATGATGGAGAACGCTCTCCCGAAATGGCTTTGGTCACAGTAATAGGAACGTAGAACACCTTCAAAATCCACTAGCGCCAGGCACCGTTCTTAGTGCTTTACACACATTCACTCATTTAATCCTTAGTGGATTCTATTTTTGTCCCCATTTTACAGATGAGAAAAAGGAAGGTCAGAGAAATGGACCCACAAATGATAGATCTGGGACCCTCAAGGTCTGGTTTCTATACTGTAGCGTATTCTGCAGGGATCAGCCAGCCACTTAGGTGGCAGCCTGGACTTACCGAATGGCTTTTATAGGGCATGACATCTAACACAGCATCGGCTTCTATTAAGAAAGTCCTATTACAGCAGAAGAAATGGAGCAACGTACTGATGCATGTGAGTCTCATCGGTTTTGTGTTGTGCCCCAGTTTCAACAAGTAGCTGCCTTTAAAAACATTCCAATGGTCTATGGAAAAAGCAGCTGGTCTAGGCAGCCCACTGAGGCCAGAGAGAAATGCCACAGATGCAGCTGGAGCCCAGCATCCTATTCCGAGGTGGCCAGCTCGGGCTGAGTATGATTGAGTTGAACGAGACATTCTGCATTAATGTTTTATGCAGCTTCTAGTCACCTTCTAGAAATTAAGACGCTAAGCCCTTTCTGAATCAGAGTAACAGGGGAAGGTCAGCTTCATTCCCCGATCATTTTAAATATCAGAAAATTCCTTAAGAAATGTAGTCTCAGTCACTATGGAAAACAGTATGATAGTTTCTCAGAAAGGTAAAAATAGAATTACCAAATGATGTAGTGGTCCCACTCTTGTGTACATACCCCGCCAAAATGGGAAGCAGGATCTTGAAGAGATATTGGTACGTCCATGTTCACAGCAGCATTATTCACAGTAGCCAAAAAGGTGAAAGCAACCCAAGTGTCCATCAATAGATGAATGGATAAATAACATGTGGTAGATGCATATGACGGAATGTTACTCAGTCAGAAAAAGGAAGGGCATTCTGACACATGTTACAACATGGATGAACCTTGAAGACATTTTGCTAAGTGAATAAGCCAGGTACAAAATGACCAATTTTGTCCCGCTTATATAGGTACCTAGAGTCGCCAAATCCATAGAGACAAAAAAGTACACTAGTGCTTGCCAGGGACTGGGGAAAGGGAAAAGGAGAGTTGGCGTTTAATGGGCACAGAGCTTCAGTTTTGCAAAATGAAAAGAGCTCTGGAGATGACTGGTGGTGATGGTTGCATAAAAATGTGAATGAACTTAATGCCACAAAACTATACACTTAGAAAGGATTAAGGTGGTAGATTTTATGTTATGTGTATTTCACCACCGTTTGAAATAAATAAATAAATAAGAAATGCTAAAAAACAAAAAAGAAATGCTGTTTTGTAATTTTCTAAGTTCTCCAGTACTACGGAGAGACAGTTTTTAAAGGGTAGAAGGACATATCTTAAGAAACAGGTGTTCTAGACATTTTTCATTGGCACAGGTTTTTAAATGCATGATGCTCGGTCAGTTTTAAACACCTTATGAAATCTGAGAATCGGGTGTGAGCTTGGACCCCGTGTAGGGAGGCTGACCTTTGCAGTGAGCGCTTGGCCACCTTCCGCTGGCTTCCTGCCCCACAGTCACACATACTGAACTGGGACCTGTTAAAGTATTTAAACAAGAGGCCATGAGACTGTGGCTCTGATGGCTCGGGTAGCCGAGCGAGCAAACCTAACCCTCAGCCAGGGTCAGTGCGCTCAAATCCGAGACCCTGAAACTTGAGGGCAAGCAATCGCACGCAGCCGGAGAGGGAAGCAAGCACTTAGCCTCTTACCCGTCACATCCTGGCTTTGCTTCTGCTTCTTCCTGTAAAAGCCTCCCCTAACTCTTGTCGGTTGAGGGCTCCGAACCGTCTCTGGTTTGGCGCTGCCAGATGCGCATCGATCGAGGCATGCTCAGAATAAACTCTTGAACATACTTCATGTGCCTCCGTTTACCTTCCAACAGACCTTGAATGAACTCTACCCTTCAGCCTGCCCACAGCACTGGAGGTCTTGGACCACCTTTCCGTCTTGGTACAGGCCAAGCCCCTCTGCTCTCCAGGGCACCGTGAGGGTGGATGCAGGCCATTTGCCCTCTGACCTGTTGTGTCCACAAGGCCGCTGCTGGGACTGCCTGGCAGCCACCGTGAGCAGCACGAACTTTGCACCCCAAGGGTTCTTCCCTTTATGGGGTGTTTCTCTCACTCCCAGGGTAATCCCCGCCCCCAGTGGGCTATGGTGGAAGCTGGATTTGGAGGCCCGGTTCACCTATTAGCTCACTGAGGGACCATACCAAGTCCTTTATCCCCTGAGGGCTGTCTTTCTGTCTGGAAAATGGGGTGAGCCTCTGTGAACTAGACAGTGGCAATGGGGATGGAAGGGAAGGATGCAGAGAGGGAAAGAGTGGAAATAGAAGTAAGGTATGCTGGATAGGAATCTTATTTCACGAACCCAGGAGTAAAAGAAATATTACTTCTTAGTTCTATTCTAAATCAACTTAAGTCTGACGGACTCTGCATCCCAGCAAGATGCTGGGAGAGTCAGCCTCATTAATTGGTAGGCAAGTCATCCTCCCCATTTCTTGGGCTCCATGAGAATTTCAGGGGTCTAAGGGGGCACCTGCAAATAGGGCCGGGTGATTAATTTCCAGGTGGTTATGGAATGGTCACAGGTATCCCCCTTTCTCAGTGAGGTCCCTTGTAGTGGAGCAACCTTCCAATTCCTTGCAATTCTGGGGCATGAACATTTTTGCCACAGCTGGGAAGTTTTACAGTCCAGCCTTGCAGAGAGGCCACGCACCCAGCCCTCATCCTGGGGATCTTGTCACTTTGCCAAGTCACGGTTCCAGCTACTCCAAAATCCGCACCATTGTTCCTATTTCCGGTCTGGTGGAAATCAGTTTCTAACCTCCTGTCACCCTCCAAAGCCTTTTCTTTCTTTCCCCCTCAGGGACATCAAGCATAATCTCATCAAAGAGTTTAGGTTTTTACAAAAGTCCGGAAAATCCTTTGACTTCAGGCAGTGTCTGCAGTCTGCCTTGCAAAAGAATCCCCGAAGCAAGGAATTGCAAAGAACTGGGTTATGGGCCTGAAAGTGGAAGAAGAAGAAATACAGACAGAATGACACAAACTAATATCTCAGACGAGTGTTTTCCAATCTGCGCGAGCTCTTAGCAGATCATGATTGTCATTAAATGAAAAAAAGAATAGTATAGGAAACATTAGAATACCTCCCACATAGCAACGGTATGGACTTCTTTTCATACATCTAGATGTAAGTGTTCTGGACTATGATATAAAATGTATTTCTTCCTAAGGGTCACAGTGGGAAGAAGGTTAAACTCTCCTGCCAGACATGAATGGAGCCCAAGGCATCTGTACTCGAAACAAAACAAATCACAGGTGACGCTAATGTGCCGCTAAGTCTGAGAACCGCTGGTTTCGAGACTGATCCGATGAGAAGGGGAGAAATAAAAATGTTGATATTCATAGCCTGCCTAAAGCCATTAACTAAAAAAGAGAGAATATAGGGAGGGTGGGGGAAGGGGAGGTAGTGGAGGCAGATAATGAGTTCGAAGGAGGGAATCTATCTGAGCACAGTGTGAATGAGGAAAAAGCTTCCTTCTCCCTGTGAGCACAGATGATGGCTGTGCCGGCTGCACGGAGGAGCCATCAGAAGCTTGGACATCTGAGGGGACAGGTCTCGCTCTGTTTATCTGCACTCGGAGCTGCTGAATTTGGGATTGGAGTTTCTCTGCTTGGCTTTGATGACCTCAATTTCGGACATTAGAAGCAGCCATGCCGCTGTCATTCGTTCCCACCACTCACCTGGAAGCATATTTTTGCTGCCGTATTGATTTCCCCGGCTCTGGCGGGGACCTCAGTCAGCTCATCATGAAGATGCGTGCTTGGCGGCACCGGCTTTGGGTGTTCTTTGCAGATGTTCTGCCCGATGGCTCCCTGGAGGGGCTGTATCTGGTTCAGATAAGATAAGCTTCCTGCACAGGAAGGAAAGCAACAGTGTGATTATTGGGAAGGAGCCTGGGATGGGGGTGGAGGTGATTCACCTGGAAAATAAATGATTATTTCTTAAGATGAGTTTGAACTTGCTAATTTGTGCAGAACTGGTGGGGTGGAGATACCAGGAATAGATGGACCCTTCGATCTTTGCAGGAGTTCTGTTCTTAGGGAGTCCAGAAAATTTCGCCTTCTGAAAACAGACCAACTGTGCCAATAGTGATTGCAGTCTCCATTGGGGAAACCTAGACTAAACTCATTAAACAAAAAGCAAAGATGTGTTGTCATATGACTACAGCGTCTGGAGTAAGCGTTGGGCACCACTGATCATGTTAGGGGTTCCCGCTCGGGGCGTCTGAGACAGTCTCCGTGATGGACCTCTAGCAGGCTGCACAGAGGCTGTAGCTATTGGAAGCCCAGGCGGAGGAGTCCCAGTTTCAAATCCTGCCTTCGCCATTCATGAGCTGGGGTAACGTGGGGTAAGTTCTTTCATTGCACTGATGCTGTTTTGTCGTCTGTAAAATATGGATGTAGTGTTGAGAGGATAAATGAAATAATGGCATGGAAAGCCCCTGCACACAGCTGGAGCTCATTAAATGTTAGTAATTGTAAAGGACGACGGCTGTTTCCGCTTGCATCCACATCTCCCTCTCCGGTCTCCCAGCAACAGCTCCAACTGTGTTTGTGGACTGTCATTCCCCTCAGTCTCAGCTATGTGTCAGGCTGGGGCATACAACCCAGGCTCAAACCCGTTGGGATACTGCATTCTCTGGATGTCAATGATTGATTCACGGCTGTCTCCTGGTGGAGCCAGTACAATCAGAAAGACCGTCAGGATTTTCATGTCTGTGAATGTCAGGACAAAGATTGCTTCCTCTTTTCCTTGCCCATTGAATTTGAACCTGGAAGTATATGGCCCCAGAAGCTCCTGGTGGTCAATTTTCAGCCATGAGCGAAGAGATTAAATAAGAAAGGAGCCAACCCAGAGAGAGCAAAACCAAGACACTGAGAGAGCTTGCTGGTGATATCATCTGAACCCTGGATCAGCCTATGCCTGATGCTTGATTCAGATTCTTCTGTTCTATGGAAAGGACTTTGCTTTTTTGTCTTAATGAGTCCATGCTGGGTTTTCTGTCACTTGCAAGTGAAAGCGATAGACTTGAGATGGGTTATCTGGAAGCCATAAAAAAAGATTCTTCAAAAAGCCTGGGCCTCTTTTCCTAATTCCTGTCTGGTTGCTAAAGAATTGGGTCCCAGTTGTTGCATTCGACTAATTCCTTCCTTCTGTGCATGGGGCTTCTCGCACCTTATGTGGGTTTGCTGAAAGTCAAAGAAACTGGTCCAGCCACCTGTCACTTCAAGAAGAGATTAATTACTTTTGACTAAAAGAGCCTCTGTTTCAACAGGAAAATTATACTTATAAGCCATAGGCAGAGTCCCAGCTGCTCATTTGCTATCTCAGGTCGCTCCCTCACGACAACTCCTGAACAAACAAAGCTCCTTTTGCTACATTTGCTGCTCAGGGATCCTGGATACCTTGAAGCGTAGCCAGGAAAGAGACTTTGAGCCTGGGAGGGAAAGGGGCTTTCATCCTCGGTGTTGATCCCGACCTGGTCTCTTTGTGGCTTGGCCTGATATTTTCTGCGTGCAGGTGGCTTACATCCCAAATGGCCCCTTGCCCTTCAGCCATTGTTCAGTCCAAACAGGCGATTCCATTGCTCTTCCAAAGTGCAGAGGGACCGTGCCCCCAAGCTGCCTGCTGGACTTAGAGTGGACAAGGAAGGTTGCAGTTGGCCACCGCCGGGATGCATCTCTGACCGTGTCACAAAAGGAATAGAAGTGAGGGCTGAGAGTCAAGGGCTGTCCAAGGGGCTCTGGGGGACCAGCAGCCTCCTTCTCTGAGAGGCTGCCCCTTAAGCTGTGGACTGAGAGCAGAGAGTTTGCCGAGACCTTTCTGGTTAAGGCAGAAGGAAGGGTGGAAATGCTCTGTTGGCCATTCAGAAGGTGAGGGCCAGGCTGGGGGTGCGTGAGCAGGTACGGGGGTGCTCACAGGGTACGCTGGGAGAGGCTTTCGGGATTGCTACTCGCCTCACTAGAAATCACTGTTCAGAGCCCCACTCTCTGTACCAGAGCTTGCGGGTTCACGTCCTTATTTTGGGGGTGCTAAAAACAAAGGTAAAATGTCACTAAGGCACATGGAAATATATATATATGTATATTTGGTGTATATATATCTATACTTGGTATATATCTCTCTCTATATTTTTGGTCTATCTCTCTCTCTCTCTATCTGGTATATGCACCAAAATAGGACCGAGTTACAGCAGAAACATGATGGCTGTAACCAGAGCATTCTCAATGGCTCCTTGGCTGTACTGACCTTTTTAACACTTTCCCCTTCCTGTTATTCAACTTGCCGTGAGTCCCCATTTGTCCGTATTCCAATAGTACAGCCAGGTGTCCGCCGGTTAGGGTTCGCTTCCCAAATGGAGGATTCATTCTGGAATCTGTATCGTGGGGAATATTGTTCACCATTAACCACTGTATTTTCGTCCTCAGTAATTCTTAATTTGGGTTTCCCCAGAGCTCACCTATGAGATGAACCAGGCCTGGTGGCTTAGCTTATAGTTTCTTGGGTATAGAGAGTATATTAATTTGCCAGGGTGGCCATAACAAAGAACCATGATGGGGTGGCTTAAATAACAGAAATATTTTTTTTTTTTCACGATTATAGAGGCTGAAAGTCTGAGGTCAAGGTATGGGCAAGGTTGGTTTCTTCTGAGGCTCGCAGTTGGCCTCTTTCTCCTTGTGTCTTCACACAGCCCTCCTTCTGTGTGTGTTCTAATCTCCTCTTCTTCCAAGGACACCAGTCAGGTTGCATTAGGGCCACCCTAGTGACCTCATTTTAACTTAATTACCTCTTCAAAGGCCCTGTCTCCAAATACAGTCACATTCTAAGGTACTGGGGATTAAGGCTTCAACACATGAATTTCAGCCCATAACAGAGGGGATTCCTCTCCTGTGCTAAGGCTGAAAGACCCGAAAAGAAGATTAGTTCTAGGGAAGCCCTTGTAGTGAGGAAAGGAAGCTGGAGCTCCCACTCCCATCCTGGAGGAGTGAGAGTGACGAGGAACAAGGAGATTAAATGCCAGGGCCCTCGCCCCCCACCCTCCCCCACCCCCAATCATCATCACCCAACCTAGTGGTGCTGAAGAGAGATCCACAGGGGTGTTTGGGAAGCTTGAAACGGTGAAGAGGGCGGACCAGTCCTCTGGCTACAGCCAGAGGGGGGCGCTAGTCCTGAAGAAGCAGCCTGGCCTCTGTCTGGGAGATGGGCCACCATGGAACAGGACCGGGGGCACGGCCTTGACTGAGGGTGAGGCCTGATAGGTGAGCCCCTGGGCGGCACCCCTGGTCTCCGTGGCCTGTGCGTGCTGGGCAGGGATCCAGAATTTCTGGAGATACAGAGCACATGCCAGGGATGTGAGGAGGATACAGGCCCAGAGGTTCCTATGGCTGGGACCTGGATTTCAGGGAGGGGGCAAGACTCCCCCAGAGACCAGGTGGTGTGGCTGGCCACTGAGACAGAGACCAGGACCACCTGAAGGATGGTATTAGGCTCGAAGGCCCCTTCTCCTCTTACCTGAGGGCATAAAAGCCTCTCTTTCAGGGCTTCCCCAGTGGCGCAGTGGTTGAGAGTCCGCCTGCCAACGCAGGGGACGTAGGTTCGTGCCCCGGTCCGGGAAGATCCCACGTGCCGCGGAGCAGCTGGGCCCGTGAGCCATGGCCGCTGAGCCTGCGCGTCCGGAGCCTGTGCTCCGCAGCGGGAGAGGCCACAACAGTGAGAGGCCCGCGTACCGCAAAAAAAAAAAAAAAAAAGCCTCTCTTTCAGAGAGGAGCAGAGGCAGAAGGAAGAAATCTGAGAGAGGAAGATGGGATCAGAAAGGGACGGGTTATTCAGCAGAGACCATCAAGCTGTCAGACACCAAGACACTATTAACTGGAAAGTTTACTGTTCGTCCGTTTCCCCTGCGCCTGCCCTTCCATCAGCCAGAGGGATGTAGGGTGGCCGGGGAGATTAGATCAGTCACAAAGAAACAAAAAAGCTGTGTTTTCTTGACACATGTGAGCAAAGTTGGGTCAATCTGTGGCCCTAATACATTTGTCAAGAATTGTATGAATTATTTTAAAGTTATTTTAATCATGCAATACATTCATTTGTTGGTAACAATTCTAACAATACAGTTAAGTGAAGGTCTGTCTGTTCCATCCAGTGCCTCTGTCCTCTCTAGCAGTAGCTACCGTTATCTGTTTGGTATATCATTTTCTATGTATTCACATATATAAATATACATTTTACAAACTAATTTATAGATAAGGTTTTTGCCCCAAAGCTTTTAACCGCTCCCCATTTCTACAAGATGATTTCTGCTCTAGCTTTGAGACCCTTCACAGCCCAGCTCCTGTCTGCCTCTCCTTCTCATCTCCCCATCACTCTCCAGGCAAACTGGGCTATTTGCTATTCTGAGAACGTGTCTTGTTCTTTTAACTCTCTTCCCCTTTGCACGTGCTGTTCATTCTTCCTGGAACGAGCTTATCCCCTCTGAGATGTCAAACTTCTTCAAAGTCTAGTTGAAACACCACCTTCTCCTGAAGCTCTTCCATGCTGCCCACTCCTTTCACGGCAAGTTATCTGGTAAAAACTATGCAGATGAAGGTATCTGCCTGAACCATAGCTGCAACCTGCTGGCTTAACTGGGTTAACGCTAATTAAAATCACAGGACAGCTAAATTTAATTTTTGACACTTGATAAATGCCAAACATCAATGGATTTTTCATTAACATACTGAATAGCAATGTCTTTATGTCACTGTCATGAAGACACTTTCCTAATTTCTTTGAGGTGGTTAATCTTCTGTGCAGACATCGGAAGGGATTGAATTTCCTGTCTCTTTTGGCTCTTGTCATGTCAGTGGTGTAAAATGATTTGAAAAGAAGTCATTGCCCCGGGCAGTGATGTCCGTTTCACCTTATTCAGGAGAGGCATAAATGAGATGGTGCAGATGTCATGGGCAGGGTGGGTCACTGCCCCAACCCCCTATTCTTTCCTAAACAGATCTAAAGGAAAGTGTTTGCTTGGGATGTTGGACCGCATTCCATGACTGGATTTGGGACCCTCCTGAGTTTCCTCGGAGATATATGTTGAATTTGTCAGGTCGTATTTTTGCAGCAATAAAGGGCCATCTCGTTGAGTTCATCTCAGCCCCTACAGACCCTATATGTATGACATCCCAGGCTGAGAATAACATGCGAACAGAAGCCCACAAAGTAATAAGAAACAGAGTCCCGAATGTGCAAACCCCAATCCTGATGCTGACCCTGGTCATCTAGCATTGCCACGTTCCTTCCTGGATCTTTGCTCAGCCAGCTGATGCATGTCACATCAGATGCTTCCTCTAGGGAGGCAGGGGAAGGAAGCTGGAATACGGGGTGCCCTCAGCGTGCACACACTGAGAGAAAAGCAATCAAAGCCCCGGCAGCCCGTTCAGAGCAAGCCAAGCGGGTTCAGCGCAAACCTGAGGGTGGCTTGGGGTTATGTTAACAGATGGTGGAGAAAAGGCAGAACGCTTCACCTCCCATTTGGCGCCTGTCACCTGGCTCAGAAGACGGATCTTCCCTGGTAAAAGGGTAGTGCAGTCACTTTGTTCAGAGGAAATTGCAGACTGGGATGTGAGAGGAGTCTGGACGAGAGCCTATCTCTGGGTGTTTTGCTCAAGGATGGGTAATTTAAAGTCTTTCAGGCAGCAAGGGGTTAATCCATTTTTGGTCCAAGGGGAGAGGGTGAGAGTACTTGGTGCCTGTGGTTGCTGGCAGGTTCATGCGTCCATTCCATACGCTTCTTTTTGGTCTGTAAGATCCAAGGGTGGTGCAGTGGGGAGGACACTGATCTTGGAACAAGATGACCTGAATTCAAACCTGTGGGCAAGTCACCAACCCTCTCTGTTATGGTCAAAGATCTTTGGGTTGCAAGGAGCTGAGATTCACTTAGGCTAAGTCAGGAAGATGGGTGAGGCAGTCAGGACAACAGAAGTCGCACTAGGTATTTCACATGGAGGGGATTGAATATAAGAAATTGATTACTTGGATATGGGAAGCATGAAAGAGCAAAAGGATGGATATGGATGTGGCCCAGAGATTAGTACCTGCAGGAAGCAGTGACCTCCCCTTGGGCTAGAGAAATAAAAGGGAAGAGGGTGTGTTGACAGAAGCTAGGAGAAGGACTGCAGAGGGGCTGGGTCTCAGGACTACTGAGGTGGCAGACTCACATGTGCTTCCAGACTCATTGCTTGTCATCAAATGGGCTTATCCCTTCGGTCACATTTCTGACCACGGATACTTTCCTATGGAATGAAAAATAATGGAGTCATTAGATGACGGGTTATCGAGTTACGGTAGTGCCGGGGGGTGGGGAGCTTTTGTGGCAGAACCTGAGAGGATTGCTGAATTTGGATAGAGTTTGCAATAAACTCAAGAAGGACAGAAGCAAAGCAGGATGGGAGTTAGATGACCATGGCAGTAATCTAGGGGTTTGAGTGTACTATTGTTGCATGATAAATGATACACATTTAGCAACATAAGACAACATACACTTATTGTATCACAGTTCCTGTGGGTCAGGAGCTGGGCATGGCTTCCCTGGGTCCTCTGCTCAGGGTCTCACAGATTTGATCAAGGTGTCATTTGGGGCTGGGATCTCATCTGAGGCCCAGGTCATCTTTCAAATTCATGTAGTTGTTGGCAGTATTTCTTTCCTTACGTCTACGGAACTCGTGACACTTACTCCTTCAAGGCCAGAAGGAGAGAGTCTCTGACTTTTTGACCCTCTTTTACAGGGCTCATCGGATTAGGTCTGGACCACCCTGACATTATCCCTTTGTGACTGCCTCCACCAAAAAAGTACGGCAGAAGTGATGCTGTGTGGTTTTAGAGGCTAGGTCATGGACATGCCACACATTCCCTCCTCATTTTCCTGGGATACTCACTCTTGGAACTTTACCCACGTTGCCACAAGGAAGCCCAAACAGCTCACACAAAGGCCCACAGGGACAACAACTGGGGTCTCTGGCCCATAGCCTCCCTGAACTAACTCCCAGTCACCAGCTAGCAACCACCTGCCAGCCAGGTGAGTGAGCTATTTTAAAAATCGATTCTCTATCCTTCATCCACATAGAGCCAGGATGCCATCCCCACTGAGCCCTGCCCTAATTTCAGATTCCTGAGCTAAACTATTATTGTTTGAAGCCTTTACGTTTCGAGGTAGTTTGAAAACCAGTAGTAGATAACTGATAACATGCCCAAGACCACGAAGCTAGTCATTTCCAGTGTTGGGACTCAGACCCATGTCTTTCTGGCCCCAGAGCTGTGTCCTCACCACTCTGCTCAATTAGAAAATGTTCATCCGGATCTGGATCGTAAGAAATGATCAATAAACTCTTTCCTTCCCTCTCTCCTTTCTCCCCTAAAGGCTCATAGGAGGACACGGTTCTGTGCTCCAGTCAGTGTGGCAGGCAGGCCACCTTCCAGCTTAGGTGCTGCCTCCCGTAAAAACCCACTTCATCTTAGGTGAGGCTGCGTCTTCTTGAGTGTGGGGAACAGATCATTCCAAGTCAAACAATGCTGCTGCTTCTTTAAAAAAATTCTAAATAGAGGATGAATCCTAGAAATCCAACATTTGATTCATAGGTATTCTTTTTTTAAATTTATTTATTTCATTTTATTTATTTTTGGCTGCGTTGGGTCTCCGTTGCTGCGCGCGGACTTTCTCTAGTTGCAGCGAGTGGGGGCTCCTCTTCGTTGCGGTGCGCGGGCTTCTCACTGCGGTGGCTTCTCTTGTTGCGGAGCACGGGCTCTCGGCTCGCGGGCTTCAGGAGTTGTGGCGCACAGGCTTAGTTGCTCCGCGGCATGTGGGATCTTCCTGGACCAGGGATCGAACCCGTGGCAGGCAGATTCTTAACCACTGCGCCACCAGGGAAGTCCCCAGTGCTGCTTCTATATCCCAACATTACTGAGCTGGGAAAGTATTTGCCAAAATGCCTTTGGTCCCCAGCTGCCCTCTGCAGGGCCACCAGGCATCCACAGCAGCAGTCAGAGGAAAGCCGAATTGTAGGCACTGTTGGTGGGTTTGGGGCAGTGTGGATGTTCCGAGGGGCCCGTAATTGCTTTTCCATCTGCATAGGAATCTCCAGCAAAGGATTTTCTTCCACTTTTTGCTGCAGGGCCTACTGAGTTAGAATGGTATTTAGCAGCAGCAGAAGAACAGTTGGGGATGCAGATTGAACTGACGCTTGTGAGCAGGTGTGATCTACTGGGGCTGTTCAGAGCATCCCTGTCTGAGCCCCTACCCTCTGGACCTTTCTCTGGCGCCTGGAGTTCTGCTTTCCAGGGCTTGGCTGGGACGATGGGCAGAGTTGGTGCATCAGATGGACATGTGTGCAGACACGTTTCCCCTGACCCTCATCTGCACCAGCTACAAGCCAGCCCTTAGCAGATTGCTTCCCTAAACGTCTGCAAATGCCTTTAGCCTGGACAACCTGGATGTAAGGCATCAATGTGTTCATTTCGTCATTCACTTACCTGTCCACACATCCACCCATTATTTATTTATCCATTTACTAAGGACAATACAGCAAACTGGTTTAGGTCATGGGCTCTGGTTTATATTGTCTGGGTTCTGATCCTGTCTTCACAGCTTACTAGCTGTCTGTGCCTCGTGTCTTCACCTAAAAAGTGGGAAAACACAGGACTGATACTTGCCTTATGGTGTTGTTATGAGAATCCAGTGGGTAAATATGCAAAGCACTTGCCCTGGCACCTTGTAATTACCCTGTAGCCGTCATAGTTTTGTTATTGTTTGTTGGTGGTGGTTGTTAGTGTGTGTGGGGGAAGCTTAGCAGATGGTCTTTGTCAGTTTTAAGCAAAGGTGCTAAGAAAACACAAAGTTTACTTTTCTATTTCCAGAGGGCTCAAGTTCCCAAGGGAAACAAGATGCTTCCTTCACTGCTGTTTCAATATTGGTTTACGACATTTTATGTACAACCTGTGTGCTCGTAAACTTGACGTTATTTACTTAATCCCCCCAATTCCTTTGCGGTATGCTCTGAGTGGTGTTACTCCACAGAGGAAGAACCTCGGGCTCAGAGGGGGCAATATCTTTGCCAAGTTTGCACAGCTGAAGTCGGGGGATGGGTCACACTCGGGGCTACCCATGTCCATGCCACCTCAAGTGACCCCAGGACCACCCGCGAGGCCACAAAGCCGGCTCAAGTCTGAGGACATCTCCCAAGGGCCCGACAAGGACTCCGCCAGCTTTGAAAACGGCTTGCAAGCCCAGGCTAAGACACACACTCTCCAGGGTGCCTTTCAAACAAGGGCCTTCTTCCCATGAATCTAAACAGCAGGACTGAGGACAACCGCAGGCTTGATTAGCTTCGAAGAACACACTTGAAGCCATTTCCTCTCCTTGTTTGAACCATCGAAAGGAACTTTCAGGTTTGAATAGCACTGCGACTCTCTGCCTTGTCTGTAAGAAAGAGCAGCATTCATTCAGATGTCGGATGATTTCACCCGCATTTTTCAATTTCACATGAGTTTCCCAAAGCTGGTGGTCAGAGCGCATTTGATGTCCAGGAGCTGTAAGGGTTGCGTCAGACTCACTGAGAGAGGAAGAGCCTTGGTTTCTGAGGGCCCAAGGACAGTTTCCTGCTTCCTGATAAGAGAGGATGACGGGCAGCTTTGGGCCAGGGTGGGCGGGGCCTCTGGGCACATGGACGAACCAGTTTCTGAAACTTCCGTCCTTCATGGGTGACCTTGTCAAGGTGAGAGTCTCTTAACCAGGTCCTAGGCTTGGCAGAAACCTCACCAAGGGTGAGTGTGGGAATCCGTCCTCGTGAAAAAAGCAGAAACGGGTCTCACTGTGGTTTATTCTGCCACAGTGAGCTGTCCCTGGTGGAGTCAGAGAGAGAGAAAGGTCACCGATTATGTCTGACTTCTCAGAGCAGAGCGAAGTTTAAAGATCTAAAGCGGGGGTGAGCAAACATTTTCTGTAAAGGGCCAGAGAACAAATATTTCCAGTTTTGCAGGTCAGAAGGCATCTGCTGCAACTGCTGAGCTCTGCCTTTGCAGCAGGGAAGCAGACTCAGGTAATATGTCAATGAGCGAGAGCATAGCTGTGTTCCAATAAGCCTTCGGCAGACCCTTTACAGGTGCCCACATTTTAATTTCATGTAATTTTCCCACGTCATGAAATAGGACCCTTCTTTTGATTTTATTTGGCCGACCATTTAAAGTGTGAAAACTATTTTCACACAAAAGCAAGCGGCAGGCTAGGCTTCACCCACAAGTGGTAGCTTACCGACCCCCGAGCCAAAAGATGAAGGGGGCTTCCCGTGCCCTGGGCTGGAAGGTGCCGACAGACTGGCCAGAGCAGCTTCCATGGGGTGGAGCAGGAGGGAGGCAGCCTGTAGCCCAGAGACAGGGAGAAATAGAGGTAGACAGAGAGAGACAGAGAGAGACAGAGAGAGAGAGAGAGAGAGAGAGAGAGAGAGGTTGACTTCCGGCATGGAAATGTTTTCTGAAACGAGACATATTTCTGCTCAAAAAACATTTTCTGGTGTCCCTACGTGGTAGGAAACCTCTAGATGCTTAGAATGGGGCATTTTTTTAAAAAGGGGGCACAGTTGCTTTTTTGATTAAAAGCTAACCCAAATGTCAGGTGTCTAAATACCCCAATCTCCCATCTTTTAAGACGTGAAGGACCAACTCCCAGGAGCCTTGCATGTATGGTGGAAATCCCGGTGCCCCTCTCTGAATCTCCAGGGACACCTGAAGGGATGGTGTCTCCTCCTTTCCTTTATTTCTTGACTCTCTTTGTTGTCACCCTCCTCCTATCCATCAACAATTCGCCTGTAGGACACAGCTCCCTTCCCTGCGTTTCTCCCCCGTGCTCATCACCAGAAGAGTTCCAATATCCTTTGGCCATCCCTCCCACTAGGACTTTTTCGTGATTGCTGTCCTTCCGCACCCCCTTCCTCACCCCAGCCCCTCGCCCCCTAGGTTATTATGGTCTGCAGGGTAGTGGACAGGAGCACAGCACCCCGTAATAAATGTAGTAAGTACGGGCAGAGGGCATGGGAGAGAACCATGGATTCCACTAAGTGGAGAGAAGGTCAGGAAGGCTTTCCAGGGGAGGGCACATGAGAGGACCATGGACATTTGAGAAGGAATGTTTAGCAGAGAAGGAAGGGGAAGGGCATTTGGGCAGAGGGGAGAACTTGAGTAAAGGCTGATAAGATCCCGAGGAAGGAGTCTCTCCTCATGGTTGGATTTCATGGGTCTATTGATTGAACTCTTCTGTTTTTCCCCCAAGGAAAAGCTATAATTAGGTTTCTAATCTTTGTTTCCTTAGGCCACTGAAATATTTTGAATCACTGTTCTTTAAACCATTAATTTCCCTGAAGTGCTAGAAACAATGAAAAATCAACATATAGTATTTAACTGGATTTGGAAATTAATGGTAAATGTTTGCTGAATAAAATACTAGAGTTGAACAGCCGTAAACAGTCCTGTAGTTGATACGTGCAAAGCAACCCTTAGTTATTCTCCCAAAAGGAATGTCAAAGAACAAGTTTCCCATGGTGGACACTTGTGGTAACAGCGGGCATTCGTTTTCTACTTTCCAGAGGTCCTGATTTCTGCTTGGGGGGGGGTCCATGTGATTCTGGTGGAACTGACTACCCCGCCCCAACTCTTGATAGTTTAAGATTATCAATGCGTGTCGTCCCTCTGGTCACAGTTCAGAGGTGAGCGCCTGAGTGGAGCTCCCTCAGCCGGAGCAAATCTCAGTATTCCTGCTGGGGAGGTTGGGACAATGGCATCCTCCCTTCTGAATGGGGCCCTGAGGCTAGAGGCCCACCTGCCTGGATCGCTGCAACCCTAACGGAAACCAGATGGAAGATGAAACTGGGCCAAGGAAACAGTAGAGAAAACAGCACGAGGGCCCTGATGCCACCATGGACCACTGGAGCAAACTGGGCCTGAAGTGTCTGGACTTTCTGTTTTGATGAAACAATAAATTCCCTTTATTGTTTAAGCCAATTTGCATTTTCTTTTCCATTCCGAACTGAGACAATTCTCAAGACCGAACTGGATTTATGTCCCCTGCCTCTGTAGAGACTTGTGAGTACTTGAACTCAGAGTTTGGGAACTCAGTTGATGGTGTCTATATCATCCGGATCTTGGGTTATGTCAGTAATAATCGGATCCATTAAAGTATATTTAGTATTTGCATGAAAAGAGATATTGGCAGTGCAGCAGAGAATCAAAAGCGTAGGGGAAGCTTTCGGTTCTGCAGTGATGAGAATTCAGAAGAAAAGCAGCTGTGATGTTTTTATTGGGATTTGGAATGAGAGCCAAACACACAACTCTCCCGCTGGGCTGTGCCAGGCAAGGTCTGACAGGGAGCGCGTGGGGCCGGCTTTGTAAACCTCAGCGGGGTTAATGAGGGACACGGGTGTCAGGAAACAAACTCTTTACGGGCCCAAAGAAGGCGGCAATTTTTTCTCTTCTTCCAATTCTAAAAGTAGTGTGTGATCGTTGTGGAAATTTTAGAAAATGTAGAAAAGCATAACCAAAAGAAGTAGCAAATGTCCACATCCCCCAACTCAGGTATTCTTTATTTTTTAATGCAATTTTTTTGTTTTTTGCGGTACGCGGGCCTCCCACTGTTGTGGCCTCTACCGTTGCGGAGCACAGGCTCCGGACGTGCAGGCTCAGTGGCCATGGCTCACGGGCCCAGCCGCTGCGCGGCATGTGGGATCTTCCCGGACCGGGGCACGAACCCGTGTCCCCTGCATCGGCAGGCGGACTCTCAACCACTGCGCCACCAGGGAAGCCCTTAATGCAATTTTATATCATGGGCATTTTGCTGCCTCAAAAAGTGTCCTTGTAATTACTTTCAGTTGCTGTATTGTATTTCACCATAGGGATTTTTCTATACGCAACCATTTTCCTTTTGTGGAACATTTAAGCAATTTGTTGTTTGTTGTTTTCTATTCAAAATTATATTGTGGTGAACTTCTTTGAGCAAAATCCTTGTGCACATCTCTAATGATACCCTTAGGCTAGATTCCCAGAAGGACAATTACCAGGTCAAAAGTTTTCAATATTTTTGAGGTTATTAATACATTTTGCCAAATTGCTCCCATTAGCCAAGTGCGAGTGCTTTGTAATGGCAAACATTCAAAGTGTATCAGTTCTGTGGTCAGAGGTGGGTGAACCAGCCCAAACCAGTTAGATTCAAGAGTTGAGCCATTGATTGAGGATCAGCTCTGTGCAAGTGCTAAGAGGTAGGTCACCAGGCAGTCTCACCCAGTGGGCTGTGTAGCAGGCAGGCCGCGTGCGGCATAACCACAGGGGAGAGGGGCTCCCAGAACAAAGGCTTACTACAGCTGAGCCTCTCCAAGCTTCTTTACAGCCATTCTCTTTCCTTTCATTCGGTCTCACTCCTAGGTCCTTCCCCAAGGCCACCTTAATCCTCTGGACTTGCCAACAGCTCTTGTTTCCTTAGTTGTGGCCCCCAGTAATCTCTGGGACCTTGTTCGTGGCTCTGCCTATTTCTGTTTGCCCAAGATGCCTACCTAGCCCAACCCAGGTATGACCCAGGATCCCTCTACCCCAGCCTACCGTCTGAGCTTGCCCTGCTTCCTTGAAATGCAATGGGATGCGTCCCAGACCCATCAGGAGTCTAAGGGACCCAGCCTCAAGGTGCTTGGAGCTGTAGCCCCAGCCAGCATGGATGGCCCATGCCACCAGTGGGCACCAGCAGAAGGAAAACAGGCGACGTGAGGCATCCCTTGGTCCTTATACTTGTAGGCTCTGTTGCCTGGGTCACAGCCTTGAGGGGCAATGATGTGCTCCTGACTGCAGCGCCTCCTTCCACCATCTTGGAAGCCAACAGTGGTGGCTGGATCTTTCCCACACTACCGTTTCTCTGGTTCTCTCTTCCAATTCCCTCATCTACCTTTAATGACACTTTAGATTCCACTGGACCATCTTGGATCATCTAGAATAATCTCCCTATTATAAATTCAGGTTAGCATCCTTAATTCCCCTTTGCTATGTAAGTTAACATATCCACAGGTTCTAGAGATTAGGATGTGGGCATCTTTGGGGGGCCATGATTCTGCCCACCACAGAGGGTAACTACAGGATGGAAGGAAAGAACAAGTTGAGCTAATAAGTCAGGTGGAAACGCTAGTCAACCAGCCCAGACAGGAAGTCTTTACGGAGTTTGGGAGGGATGGTGCCCCAAAGGATGCTGTCCTTAGGAAGAAGAATGCATGTAAATGGGGTCACTTTAGCTGACACCCCGAGCGTTCCAGGGACTTCGTTCATCTCTCTCCAACCCTGGTCAAGTCACTGCAGGTCACAGGTCACGCAGAGGCTTCCTCACCTTACCTCTTCTGTAATTCTTCTCGACATTGCTGCCTGGAAGGAGATCCCCGGGACCAGTCGCCAGGGACAGGGAACAGGGGTGGCTGTGAGAAGGGGAGGGATGCTCCTGGTGCCCCAGGTGAGAATTCACCAGTCCAGCGCCCCGGGGCTTCCCTCACCGTCCCCATCCCTGTGGCCCCCAGGGAGGCTTGGGCAGGAGTAGAAGACAGGACCGTGGTAGAGGTCACAAGGGGGTCTTAGTACAAGATGCCCCAGCTCAGAAAGAAGGTTCCCCCTGGTTCTGGTCCTTGGGCGGCCATCCCTTGCCTGGTGCCAGCCTCTCTCCCAAGTGATGGCTTAAATCCCCATCTATTAATTTACCAAATCATTATAGGACCTTTCTTCTGTGCCATGGTGCAGGGCATTTGACAGTGAGTAAGACAGTCTCCTGGCCTCAGAGAGCTCACAATCCAGGGGGTTACAGGTGAGTACATTTACCAACACGTTGCTGCAGAAACAGGCACTGTGAGGGCACGTGGCCCCAAGGTGCATCACTGGGAGCTAAATAAAGGGGGCTTGAGGGCTTCCCTGGTGGCTCAGTGGTTGGGAATCTGCCTGCCGATGCAGGGGACGCAGGTTCGTGCCCCGGTCCGGGAAGATCCCACATGCCGCGGAGCGGCTGGGCCCGTGAGCCATGGCCGCTGAGCCTGCACGTCCAGAGCCTGTGCTCCGCAACGGGAGAGGCCACAACAGTGAGAGGTCCGCATACTGCAAAAAAAAAAGGGGTGGGGGCTTGTGTCTGTGTCTATGAAATGTACTCCAAGTCCTCCCTTGGGACTCTTTGTCTCCAATTACAGCTTTGCTCCTGCCTGAGTGACTAGTTGGAGGCCGCTCACAGTATTTTGACATGTGGGTACTTTTCCGGGAGTTCAGGGACTGATCCAGCCCCTGGGTGGGTTCAGCAAACGGAGAGGCAGCAAAAGAAAACAAAGCACAAACAAAGCACACACTGTGGGATGCGGCCGGGCGTCCTCACCAAGGTGCCCGGGCTACAGCTACAGGGTGGCATCAGAGACCCAAGGCAGGGCCAGAATTTCCAGTCAGCAGCTCTGGCGGGAGCCCTGCTGGGATTCAGCAGGAGAACAGAATAACTTTGCATAATGAGTGTAAGAGCCGTAAAGAGTAAACTGTAAAGTGCTGTCAGATGTCAGCTCTTGCGTCTTTTCCTGCCCTGACCTCACCTGTCAGGTTGGCCGAAGCCCTTGAACCCAGGTGGGGTGAGCTGGCCGGAGGTGGCTGGAGTCCGGGGGACCCAGGAGCCTCTGAACTTGGGCTGTTTCATCCTCCCTCGGGACTACCCTCACCCACTCATTTGGGGGCAGAGAATTCAGACCCAGTCAGACAGAAAGGAGCAGAAACAGGCCACAGAAATCAGTTCTCTCCTTGTCCTCAGGAAATCCAACTCACAGGAGGCTCCTTCCTCAGGGCAGACAAGCCTTACTGCTCCGACAGCCCCAAACCCTTCAGAGGAGCCGAAAGGCAGAGGGAAACTGGGCCTCGGCCCCGCGGTGGGGCTTTACGCCCTCCGTATGGTTTAATAATTTGAGATTTCTTACACGTCTCGAGAGAAGGCTGGAGGGCTTTTCATGCTCTTGCTGTGGTTTTTCCAGCGTGTGTCTCTTCTCATCAATAAAAGATTGGGTTTACTCACTGGGGTGAGCCTAAAGAGAAAAACAGGTGCCGTGATATAATATTTCTCTTTAATGACTGTTTAAGAGAGAAAAGCACATGCATGTGGATATTAATTATTCCGCATTGTTAGACCAGGATTAACTACTTACTAATTTTAACTGTAGCTTTTACATAGAGGCTGTTGCTCAACATCTTATTAATTTGAGTAAATATTAACAAACAGTTCCCACCCCTCCCCCACTACCCTCTACCTTCCCAGCTCCGGCCTGGCCTCCAGCCCTTATAGTACAGCCTCACTTCTTGGGCGGCAGAGGGTACGGGGTTTCTTTTTTCCTTCATTGTGTGGTGTTGAGCCTGAGTGTAACAATGCATCCTCTCAAGAAGAAAAGCTTTTTGATTTCAGGGCTGTGTTCCTCCCTCCACTGTCTGTCAGTCAGGGTGCCTTGAGACTCATGTCGTAACGCAAAGAAATGCTTTTCTTTTTTTTTAATAAATTTTATTTATTTATTTATTTATTTTTGGCTGCGTTGGGTCTTCATTGCTGCGCGCGGGGTTTCTCTAGTTGCGGTGAGTGGGGGCTACTCTTCATGGCAGTGTCTGATCTTCTCATTGCGGTGGCTTCTCTTGTTGCAGAGCCCGGGCTGTAGGCGTGCATGCTTCAGTAGTTGTGGCACGTGGGCTCAGTAGTTGTGGTTCGAGGGCTCTAGAGCGCAGGCTCAGTAGTTGTGGCGCACGGGCTTGGTTGCTCCAGGGCATGTGGGATCTTCCCGGACCAGGGCTCGAACCCGTGTCCCCTGTGTTGGCAAGAGGATTCTTAACCACTGCGCCACCAGGGAAGCCTTAAGAAATGCTTTTCTATTCTTTACACCTATTTCCATGCCCGGCACAATCGCCCTCTCAATTGGTAGCCTCCTTCTCTCTGATCTCCCCGCCGCCCCCCAGTGAAAGGCACCTACGGGTGGCCAGTGGTCCACTGGGAAGGTTAGCATATATGAGATGGGGGCCCGGAAGCCCCCAACGTTCCCACTGATTGCATCCTCCTGGCTTGTAAAGTCGAGATTGTGCCCCTAAGTCATGGGCCCCCAGCAGCAGAGGAGGGGAGAGAAGATGTGCTGCCTTTGCACATTCTCAGCAGAATTCACGCGGTGGGATGGAGCCTTACTCCACTCATCTTCAGTTGCAGGGAGAAGAGGCAGGGCATCCCAAGAGCCTGGAAGCTGGAAGCTGATGATGGATTGGAGCTCTTGAAACTCACTCTCTATTGTGTCGTACAACATATCCAACACTTGCTGACTCGAGACAGCAACCAACTTATTATATCTCACCCTTTTGTGGTCAGGGCAGGGCTCAGCTGGGAGATTCTCTATCTCCACGTGGGTTAGGCTGGTGTGGCGAAGGCGGTTTCACTCCCAGGTCTGGCTCCTTTCTTAAGAGTGGCGAGTGGGAGGTACAAGCCATTGGTTATAAGATAGGCTCAAGAATGTATTGTACAACATGGGGAATATACCCAATATTTTGTGATAACTGTAAATAGAAAGTAGCCTTTAAAATTGTATTAAAATTTTTTAATTAATAAAATAAAATGTCCATAAGGATCAATGATTTAAAAAAAAAAGCCCAGGCCAGGGCCTGGCATCCAGAAGGAACACTATCTATGAAACTTTTGCTCTAAAACTTTTGTTGTTCAATGAGGCCCATGATGTGTGAAGACTCAGTGAGGTTGTGCACGTTTCTTATCAACATGCAGGTTCAGTCTCATCTCTGGGTCATGAAAAAATTTTAGTAGCATTATAAAAATAGACTAGAAGAGGAAAGAACAGAGTAAAAACCGTCAAATTGCATCATGTGTAATAGAGGCAAATAGAGTTTTTCAAAACTTGTTTCAGTTTGTGTGTGTGTGTGTGTGTGTGTGTGTGTGTGTATTTGTATGTACTGGATCATGATGTGAAGTGTATTGTTTCATTTCAAAAATATATTTTTTCCTGAGGTTCATGGTCAAAAAGCTACTGGGAGAGTGATTGTGATGTGTTTTTGTCACCTGCAGTACACTGTCATTCAAAAGTATAATCCTTATCATGCCATGTGTATCTGAGTACCTAGGTCTGGTACAGATGAGAAGTGGCTTAGTAAATATGCAAAGCCCACCAGGATCCTGGCCTCAGGGATACTTAACTCTCAAAATCAACAAAGTAAAAGTGCCTGGCAGGCCCAGCATTTGTCCTGGTGTCAGTTCTGAATGTCACACATAGCCCTGAACATTGGATGGGTGGTCAAATTGGACTTTACCGGCATCGGAAAATCCCACCCATCCTCCCTGCTCTCATTCCCTGAGTGTCTTCAGGGATATGAATGGTCTCTGGACCTTCTCCCAGGAGAGAGGGGAAGAATCTGAGTTGGATATGGGTTTGGGGGGAAGTGAGGACCAAAGACCATTAAAGTGGACATGTGCTATCCTGTCTACTGAGGAGTCTGACTTTTACCCAAGAACCGTCCTCTCTGATTCCAGCCATGGGATCCCCATGGGAGCTGCCTTAGGTGACTCCATGGCTTATGCCATAGATGAGCGTGTTGGTTGGCTTACAATGGCCAGTCAGAGCTCTTTCCCGGGAGTTTTTGTTTTTCTCGGTTTGGGGCCGGATAAGGCTTACGTCAACCCCTTTGCAGGGGCGGAAACCCTAAGAGGTAAAACTTGAGAGCTGTCATCTCCAAATTTCCCACTGATGGAGGAAGCCTGTCTATAGGGAGAGGGGACAAAGCCAGCAGGCAGAGGGAAGCATGGAGAGGAAGCAGAGGCATCCGGGTCATGTGTGAGTTCCCAGAGGTACTTGTTCATGAAGCCCAACTGCTTCCCACCTTGCTTGCAGCATAGAGGTCCAACCTCAGAGCCCCTGAGTCCATACAAACGCTTTTGCCTAAACTCATTTGGAATGGGTTTGCTGTCCCTTGCACCCAAGAGTCTTTCCTAAAAAAAAATCCTAAAAGGAAACAAGTTGGTGGAACCAAAAGGGATGACTCTGAAAACAGTCCTTTTACCTGGGCCCGCGTTCTGCTGCCGACAGAGGCTGCCTCCCCTGCCTCTCTCTTCCTGCCCAGGCATCTGCAGGGTGCACAGACCCAGAAGCAGATGCTCATCGGGGAGAAGAGCAGCAGCCAATGCACACACTGGATTTGCCAGCTCACACACTTTGTCCTGACGAGAACCGTCAAGGGCAGCCAGCCCTCCCCCTACGGGGGTCCTCCAGGCCCCTTCTGTAGTTAAATGCCGTGATCGCTACTGTGCCAGGGGCTGCCACATCAGGAGCCTTGGATTAAGTGATCTGTCTCCCTCCAACACAGCTGCTCTCTGGTTCCGGTCTGACAAATGCGGCTCATTAGGGCTGACAAAGATGAACGTCCTTGTTTATGGAAGTTGGCTAAGTGCTACTCTCAGGGAGCCGACGGACCTGGATGGGAAACCAGGTGTGTGTGGGTTGCCTCCCCGACACTCCCTCTCAGCCGCGTGCTACGGGGGCACAGACACCAAGGCCAAGTCTATGCTACTTGCCAAAGGTAGACCCCCAGGAGTTTCACATCTGGGGTACAGTAAAGTTTGGCAGCCAATGGCAACTTCTATCACCACCGCCCCCCCATTGAAGGGTCAGCCCAGTTTTTCAAGATGATTGCCCTGTGACGTGCCTGCAAGACACGGACACCCATCTGGGCCACTGACATCCACTAAGGAATTCTGATAAGCTGGGTGAGGGGAGAGTGATGAACTTGGGCGCTATCTCAGTCAGCTTGGGGTGCTCAGACAGACTCCCATAGACTGGCTGGCTTAAACAACACACATTTATTCTCACGCTTCTGAAGGCTGGCAAGTCCAAGATCAAGGTACCAGCAGATCCGGTGTGATGAGAGCATTCTTCCTTGCTGGTGAGCTCCTTCCTGTGTCCTCCCGCGGCAGAAAGAGCACAAGCTCTAGTCTCTTTTCTCATAAGGACACTATTCCCACCATGGGGCTCTACCCTCATAATCTCATCTAAACCTAATCTCTGAACACCATCTCATTTAGGGTTAGGATTTCAACATATGAACTTTGGGAGGACACACACAGGGAGCTGATAACAGGGGTGATAGCTGTCTAGGGAGGAAGAAGATGCAGAAGCATGATCTGGGCATAGTGGCAACTCCTACAGAGAAGCTGAAATGTTGTCAGCAGCTCTTTCCTTCCTGGCCTCTGACTGTGTATTTCAGTCAACAATTCCATGACTCTAAGAGCCTCAAAGAACTAAAGCAATGATCCTCAGGCTGGCTGGGCAGCAGAGTCATCAACTGTCACGGCTTTCAAAGTTTTGGACCATCATCCACAGGAAGAAACAAATTTTACATCACAACCCAGGTGCACATGTGAGCACACACATGCACACGCACACATACACACACGTGCACACAATTTCAACAAAGTTTCATCAAATAACTCTTACCTTTACTGAGTGGAGTTCATGCTGATGATTTCTGTTCTATTCAATTTTATATTTGAAAAAATGCTAGTCAAAACCTGATAAATTGATTCCATGATTGCTAATGATGGTCATAACCCTTGGTTAAAGGCCATAACCCTTGGTTAAAGGCCATAACCCTTGGTTAAAAGAACAATATTACCGACTGTTGGAGCTTTCTAAAAATCTACGTTAACCTTGTTGGGACAAAAGCCTGCTGAAGCAGGACATATAATCATCCTTTAAGTGTAAAAGATGGCTAATATTTAGCCAGGCAGAATGGTGTGGAAGAAACAGCATTTCCAGCAGAGTAAACAACACATGCAGATGCTGGGAGGAGAGGTGGAAAGGGAGGGACAAGGCCCACGTGGAGAAGCTGAAAGTTCAGCTGAGCTGGGGGCCCAGGTGCTGGGGGAAGAGGGTGAGGGAGGAGGCTGAGAGTCATGTGGGTCCAGTCGTGTGGTGTTTATAAGGGTTATACAAGAGTTTGGACCCTACACTGAGCGCAATGAGAAGTTCTTAAAGGATGTTAAGCAGAGGAGTGACGTGGCCAGGTTAAGGCGTTTTGAAAGGCCACACTGCTGTGTGGGGACTGGATTTGGGGTGCAGCAGACAGGGTGGAGGGAGTGCAGATGTCAGGCCGGTAGCAGGGATCCCAGGTGGCAGGGCCATCACGAGCACATGGCATGTGAATGGCGAACAGGCACCTTCTGTGGGAGGACAGGGGAGGAAGGGCGGCCCACCCCCAGCAGACGTGGGGCTCCTCCCGGGCAGCCTTGTGAAGTTGCGTCTCGGCCTCCACCCACTCTCTGGCCTGGCGTCCTTGAGGAAGGCATGACCCAAACCACTGTGGGGAAGCAGCCCTGCAGGGCTGCGGGGGAGCCGCAGAGGTTTAGGAAAGACGATGATGATGGTAATGGAGAGAATGGCACATTCAAGAAATATGATGGGGAGAGGGGCTGGGTGGCCTTAAGGGTTTCTTTGGCTACAAGACTCTGGGATTCTGACTACCTGCTGCCCACTTCCACTCTGTCCTGGCCTCTTGCTTCACCCTTGCTTGTGCTTTTCCAGAGCTGAGCTGGGGAGAGGGCTTAGGGATGGGGTCTGGAGCCTGAGCCAGAGATGGAGAGGAGACATCTCAGAGGTAGAACCTTTCTCCCCTTGCTCCAAAGGGTGGAGGGGAAGGGGTGAAGGAGCAAACCAAGCTCCCTCCTAGCTTCAGGTCCCCAGAGTGCTAAACTTGACTGACTGCAGCGGGGGGAGCTTTGAATCAGACACGAAATGTGAGTTTTCAGCCCCACAGACTTTGAGATGCAGGAAGCCCATGACCACCAAGGTGTGGGCTCTGTTGCAGGGCGGCCCGGCTGGCCAGTGGCTGGAGAGCGTGCCTGGCTCAGGTTCGCCGTCCCTCCAGGAGGGGCAGAGTAGTAAACCCGAGCAGCCCCAAGCTCTGGACTTTGCTCCCTCTGGCTGAACCCCGCGTCCTGCGCATCCTGCACCCAGCTTCTTCCTCCCACGTAGTGAGCTCATCTGCGGGGGTGGGGAGGCTCCCCCCACCCCCATCTAAGCACCTACCACTGTCTGGCGACTCTCCCTGGACCAGGGCCAATTTCATTCAGGGAGAAGGAGAGAAAGACCTCTTTCTCTCTCTGGTCAGAGCCATGTCCTCCAATCCAGCCTTACAACTAAGCCCTGAACTTCAGACAACAGAGCAGAGATGGTTTTAATGTTGCTTACTTTGATGTCTCAGACTGATCAGAAACCGTAGGGGATGCGGGTTTGGGTAACTCATCAGGCTTCCTGGGCCCCCAAACACAGGTCGGTAGGCCTCTCTAGGCCCCTCCTTCCCCATTTCCTACAACAGGAATTCTAAAGCTGGCCAGAGGTTTCACTATAAAGCCTGTTGCATGCAGAGCACATGTCCCACACGAGGTCCTCCTTGACCACCGGACTCCTCTTCTAAATTGCTCAGGCTGGCCTGTGGTTCAAGGCCACGGTGAGAGACTCAAGAGGCTGACCAGAGAAGCCTGAAATGGGAAGAGCCAGGGATGCGTCTCAGCAGGTCTGTGGGGAGAGTAGGGTTTGAGAGCCCCAGAAAGCACACATGAACCCCAAGGCCACACGGCAACAATGGCTTTGGTGGCTGACACAGTCCTTGGACAGGGAGGAGCACGTCACGTGCAGTCCATTCCTACAATAAGGACTGTCGCCCTCATTACACAACTGATGCCCAAAGAGAGAAACTTATCCACGGTTAAGCAGCGGGTAAGTACAGGGACCAGGATGTGAAACCACAGCTGCCTGGCTCCTGGGCACAGGGGGAACAGGGACACGGAAGGCACTTAGGGGCAGGCAATCCCCAGGAGTCACCCTCCGCCTCAGCGCTGGGGTGTGGACGGTCAAGCTGGGCCCAGGCCCGGGGAGGTCGCCTGAGGCTCCTCCGAGTTTGAGAAAGTCAATTATTCATCAAAGGCCGTGCTGTGTGATCTCAGAAGCAGGCGGGGCCCTCCCAGTGGTGGGCCTCCTCAGAGCTGCCTTCCTGCATGTAAATATCCCTCCCTCCTCATCTTGCACTGGAGGTTTTCTTTTTTCTTGCTCGAAAAAAAATTTTTTTTTTTTGGCTTCTGTTTAAAATTAATTCCACAACACTGAGTAACCTTCCCCCACAAGGTTGGAGTTAATCAGGCTGAATTTATTAAGAACTTTACAATTAAATGAGCTCATAGCAGGAGGAGGAATGTTATCTTATTATCCCATTTGAGAGCTTGAATAATTTTAGCCCCTAACTCACTGTCGACCCCCAGTGACTTCCGTCCAATGACTTGAGAGGGCATCGGACCATGGTCTTCTTCGTGTTTCCCATCCCTGATGTGAAGGAGAAACCGGGACCACAGAGGGTATGAGTTCAGCATGGAGGGGACCTGTCTTGATTTTATAGGCGGGACTTGGGCTCAGGAGGGGACATCATGAAGGGATGATTTCTCCCTGGGAGTTCATCACCCCAGAGGGTGCTATCAGCCTGGATCCCTGCCCCCTCCACCTGCCACCCCCTCTCCAGCTCTGCTCTCCTCCTAGCAGGGGTCTCTTGCCTGCCACCTACAAGATTAGATGGACCCAGATTGCCGGGGCTTTCAGTAGCCCTGAGGGAGGGACCCAGCCCAGTTATGGCCCTGCTGCTGGTCCCAGTCCCACCTAGACCCCCTGCCTTGTTTGTTCCTGTAGGTCCGAACTTGATGGTCCACCCCATACTCTGGGATACATACTAATGTCCGGGATTTCCCCGCTTTGGTCTTGCCAACCTCACGCACCGGAACCCACAACCCCTAATTCATGCAGCTGGGGTTGATCGTCATTGTTGGAGCTGAAGCTTCTTTAGATTCTGAACATCGCTCTCACCCAGCTGCCTCACGCATAGGCTCTTTCTGCTTGTTGGACCCACACCTCTCTGTGTCTGAGGTCTGTTATGGATTGGACTGTGTCCCCCCAAAAGATAGGTTCAACCCCCAGTACCCGTGAATGGGACCTTGTTTGGAAATAAGGTCTTTGCCGAAGTAATCAAATGAAGATGAGGTCATTAGGGTGAGCCCTAATCCACTATGACCAGTGTCCTCATAAAATCACCATGTGATGGGGCAGGGATTGGAGTGATGCATCTGTAAGTCCAGGTGGGCGAAGGATGGCCAGCAACAGCAGAAAAGCGTGGGACAGATTCTCCCTCAGAGGCCTCCGGAAGGAACCAGCTTGTTGACACCTTGATTTTGGACTTCTAACCTCCAGAACTCTGCAAGAATAAGCTTCTGTGATTTTAAGCTACCTAGGAAATGAACACGGGGACAATCTGCCCCCTACTGCTCCTCACAAGCTTCTGGATCCTATCCACACGCTCTTGGGTTCCCGTGTTCCGCTATGTTTGAATGCCTTCCCGTTGCTGCTGCGGGCTCTTCCTTTTCCATGCCAATTTCCGGTTGCCAGCCCAGCCTCAGGGAGGAGCTTCTCTGGTTCTAGGCGCTGAGGCCCACAGTTAACCCCCAGATGGTACTGCCCTGTCCTAACCTGACATAGGCAGGAGGTAGACCCTCGTTCCTCTCACTGGGGTACCGCATTGCCCCACACACATTTGGTCTGCTAGCCCGTGCTCAAAGCAATCATCTAAAACCCTCAAGACCTCTTCCAACTGTTGGCCCACAGTTTAACCCTCACTAACCCTCTCGAGCCATAGGAAGGACAAAAAGCACACTCTAGGCAGCTTGCTCAGACGAATGCTTGGATCCTGGGACAGCTTATGCTGAGCGACATGAAGGTTACTTTCTGCCATGTCTCCCTTCAAGGTTCCATCCGGGCAGCAATGCTGAGAAGCAGGGATGTAAAACAATGCAGCTACACAACCACACGCTGTAAGACCTACACTGCCTTCAACGCAAGTCAGGGCTGACACCATAGGAACACCCAGGAACCCTCCCCGAGCTACTCAGCATCAGTTAACCATTGTATGTAACCAGCAGTCTTCTCCTTCATAACCTCATTATTTATCTGGTGCACAGCTCCACTCTTTCTGTGGCAATGACTCCCTGGATCTTTCCCCCAAATCGAGCCAACTAGACAACATTTACTGTTAACTTCATATATATTGTCCCCTTCCCCATAATCATGTTATTACCCCAGGGAGTGGCTCCATTCACAAGGCAATCAGGAAGTGGTAGAAAAACAGTGCAGCCCTCTGTGAAATCTTAACCCTCTTTGGTTTTGAATCGATCTTGAATTTCTGGGTTAATTCTCATTAGATCATGTCATGTTATCCTTTTTGGATTCAATTGGTGATATTCTGTTAAAGATTTTTGCATCCAAAAAATTGGTATGAAGGACACTGGTCTATAGTTTCCTCTTCTTGAAATTTCTTTAAGCGGCTTAAGTATTAGGGTAATGCTGGTCTCATAAAATAAGTTAGAAAGTCTTCCCTCCTCTTTTCCAGAAGAGAGTTTAGGTTCATGTTCTCTGATTTTGATGTTCAGGTTGTTTATATCCCTACTGATTTTCTGTCTACAGGTGCTAGTGATTACCGAGAGAGGGATGAGGTTTCCAACTATAATTGTGGATTTGTCTTTCTCCTTACAGTTCTATCAATTTTTGCTTTATTTATTTTGATGTTCTCTTATTAAGTGCATACACCTTAAGAATTGTGTTTTGAAAAATTATGTACTGTCTCTCTTCATTCTTGGTAATATTCCTTGTTCTGAGGTCGACTTGGTTTGATATTAACATAGTCACTCCAACTTTAGTTGATTAGTTTTCATAAGATATATATATTTCCACTCTTTTCCTTTTACTGTATGATTTTATATTTAAAGTGTGTTTTTCTGGTATGTAGTACAGAGTTGGGTCTTGTCTTTGTTCATCAAACCTGATATTTCTTTCTTTAAATTGAGTTTCTTAGACTATTTATATTTAATTCAAATATTGATCTAGTTGCCTTTAATGCACATATTTAAATGTATAGTTTTGCTAGTTTTCTCTTTTCTTCTTTTGCTTTTTCAGAACACCCGATTTCATCCTAAGAACACCTTACATTTAAAATTCCATTTCAGCCTGAAAACAAACGTGCAGGAGCTCTGGGATGAGAGGCACGAGGCAGACATGAGGAGGAGGAGAACACGGAGGTCTTCGTTTCCCAAGCGGTGTTTCACTTGCTAAGTAGCTCTGAACAATCCTATCTTCATATAACAGACTTTACTTTGATCCACCCTTGATAAGATCAATAAGCTTTTGCAAAGAATCCATAGAGCTTGTAATTTTCTGTGGCTGTGAGCTAACGATGAAGGAGGACGACCCATTTCTCCCGCCAATGGCCTTCGCACCTTTAGAACAACCTGCAGAGTGCTGGGTGCTGATGAAACAGGCGGAGGCTCACTACGAACGCTGCACTGTCCCTTAAATATTACATCAGGCTCAGGAGGAAATAAAGCTGAAGGAAAAAAGGCTCTTATTAATCTTTCTAGTTGTTTGCTGTTTGTTACATCTAATCTTTTGTTTACCTTGTTCCCTTTTTTCTGCTTTCCTTTGGGTCAGCTGGATAGTTTTCATAATTCATCTTTATCTCCTCTATTGGTTTACTTGTTTTATTTCTCTTTCACTTTTTTTTTTTTTTTTTTGCGGTATGCGGGCCTCTCACTGTTGTGGCCTCTCCTGCTGTGGAGCACAGGCTCTGGATGCGCAGGCTCAGCAGCCATGGCTCACGGGCCCAGCCTCTCTGCGGCATGTGGGATCTTCCCGGACTGGGGCACGAACCTGCGTCCCCTGCATCGGCAGGCGGACTCTCAACCACTGTGCCACCAGGGAAGCCCTCTCTTTCACTTTTTAATGATGGCTTTAGGGTTTGTAATATACGTCTTCAACTTACCACAGTCTCCCTTTGTACGTATTTCCATTTCCCTACTTCCATTTTTGGTTTGATGCTATAGTTGACATATATTTTACTTCTATTGATACATATGCTATAAACCCCAGATACATTATGACTTCTTTTGCCTCAACAGTCAATTATATTTTATTTATATTTACAAGCAATGTAAAAAATCAGTTTAAAAATGTCATAAGAGACATTTATCTGCATTTCCACAGAAGGAGTCTTTCTCCAGACCTGAGGGATGGGACTTTGTCAACATTCCTGCTCCTCCCCTCTGTGGCAGCCAAATACTGCCTTGTGTCTAAGCTTGGCACATGACCCTTTCTTCCCCCAGCAGTAGAAGACCTGTGCTTTGTTTCAGAGCAAGACCCTGGGCCTGGGAGTGTCTCCTGCCCCTTCCCCAAGGGCAGAAGGCATCTGCTTCTGCCCCTCCCCCATGATCAGGTGGTTTGGCTTCTACCTCTTCCCCCGAAGGAAGACTGCCTTTGCCTTGGGAGCTGGAGGGTTTTCTTTCACTCCTCCCAGTATCTTATGACTTTTGCTTTGGAAGAGAAGGGTCTGGGGGAGTGAGAGGGGTTTTGTATCTATGATCCAGCTGGAGCCAAGCATCCCCTGTATTCCTGTGCTGCTGATTTGAACCTTCCCACATTTCCTGTTCTGCTTCTAGTCTTTCTCATGAGCACACTGCAGAGGCCTGTGGGGGGAAAGTTTGCCAGTGAGTGCAAACTTCCCTTATGCTGGAGGCGCTCAATTTTCTATACTGTCACGTAAGCCTACACCAGACCTTTAAGAGTTCATGACAATTTTAGCTGATTTCTTCTTACCTACTTTTGTGATGGTCTCCTCTTTCCCCAGCTGCATTCTGAAGGTGAAACATTCCACGTGGTCACTCCTCGAAGGAGCTCACTACACCTCGGCATTCAGTTCACTTGGCTGCCTTATGAGTCCAGCTCTCTGATGGGTTCCAAAAAAGTTATGATTTCGTAGATTATCTGGGTTGTTTGCATAATGAGGATGGTAGTGCCATGTCTGGGGGGATTTCTATGTTCATTTCTATGTTCAAAGTGGAAGTAGAACTCCCTAAGCACATTAAGTCTGAAGTGATTCGGGGACATTCAAAAGAACATGTGCAGAAAACCATTGACTATATGGGTCTGGAAAGCAAAAAAGAGCTTGGAACTTGTTCTGGTTTATCTATGGCTGCATAACAAACCACCCAAAACATAATAACCTAAAACACTGTTTGTTTAGTTCATGAATATGTAATTTAGACAGAGTTTGGTGAGGAAGGCTTGTCTGTCTCCTGTGTAGCATCAGCTAGGTTGGCTTGACCGAGGGCTGGAAGAGCCACCTTCAATATGGCTACTCACTCCCGTAGCTGGCAGGTGGGCACAGGCTGTTGCCTGGATCTCAGCGACATCTGAAGCCTGGGGGTCTCGGTTCCTTTCCATGTGAGCCTCTCCTCATGGGTCTTGTCACAGAATGCTTGTGCTTCCTCACAGCGTGGCGATGAGTTCCAAGAGCGAGCATCTCAAGGGAATCGTGTGGAAGACTTCATGATCTACACTTGGAAGTCACATAGCAATAAACCCTCCTGGATTTAAGGGGAGGAAACATGGAACCCACCACAGAATGGGAAGAGTGTCAAAATCAGATTATAAGGAGGCCATGTGGCATTCACATGATATTGGACAGACTATTTTTGGAAAACATGACCTGCTTTATGACTAAGATTTAGAAGCAGGCTAGTGAGGACTGGACGTTGTCCGCATATTAGAAAATCCACTGGGAAATCTTGAAATCTTTAGCTCACATGGGAGAAAGTTAGGGATAGAATGGAGTAGATTCTGAGACCATCACCTCTCTACTTTCAAAAAGGTCACTTTGCACCCCAAAAGATTGAAATAAATGTGAGGTGGTGGAACACACTGGGGCCGGAGGTAGATTGCATGGTTGCATGGGTTTGAATCCCGACTCAACTGATTATTGCCTGAGTGACTTTGGACAAATTAAATAACCTCCCTGGCCTCATTTTTCCTCATCTGTAAAATGGGGATAATAGTTCCTACTTCCTCAAATTGTCATAGCGTCAAATGAGATAATTCACAGTAAAGGTCTTAGCATAGTACCTGGCATATAGTAAGAGTATAATATGTGTTATTTTATATAATAACAGAGGAATCCTGATTCAAGTGGGATGCCATGATTTTGCGTTGGCTAGTGTTGGAGCTTCCAAATAAAATTTCACAATATTGAGTTTTGAATAAAAGTATCTTGAGTACATATTTCTTGACTAATAACGATAGCACTTGGCATTTTGTGAGCATTTTCTGTGCTTCAGCCTTGAAGTTCATTCTCTCTCACTAATAGTTAAAGGAACTCATAGGAGAAAATGGATGCTTGGAGAAGAATGTGCCCACAGATCTACGGCCAGGAAGTGGTGGAGCAGGAATTCAAGCTGACGGTCAGAGAGACGGTCTGACTCTGGTCGGCAAACTTTTCCCCTAACCTAGGAGGACCTGCTGGGAAGAACAAAGACAAGACACCCTTGGTGGTTGTCTCTGAAGACTTCCACCTGTCATTACTTATCTATCTTAATGCTTCAGGTTTGCAGCCTCAACTTAGCAATGCAAGATTATTCCAAGTTATCACTTTTCTTAATAATGATCAAAAGTCTCTTGCAATGTTTAATGAGATTCTTCAGAGAGACAATTACCAAGGCATTGAAAGCGGAGAATAATTCATTACATGCTAATGATAAAAGCAGAATCTGCCTTAATTAAAAGTTTATAACTTCCAGCTTTAGAATGTTGGACTCTGCCCCCTTTCCTTTCTTGCTGTGAGCTTCTTTCAAAAGCAGAAAAGATTGTGTGGCCCCGCATTTTGGAGTTGGGGGTATGGTGGAGAAGGGAGGAACTGGGGTAGGGGGTATTTACGGTTTCTTGGAAGGCCTCAGATTTTGTTCCTAAAGCATGAAGACAGAGCCTTCCTTCTCTCAGAGCACTCGGAATTTTGAGCACTCACTTTGTGTATAGCTTTTTCATGCCCCACTTGTGCACACAGCAATATAACCAGTGGGTAGCATGGGAGGCCAGGAGACCCGGCTGGAATCCCACCTCTGCCAGTAAACCCTCGGGGGTCCCAGTCTCCTGGTCTCCCAGAGTGATGGTGAGGATTAGTTGTGTCGGCCAGTGGGTACTGAGGTGGTCTTGTGAACGGGGATGTGCTGTTCAGAAGTTATCCCAGAGAGCGGGCTCTTCCATGGGGTAGGGAGGGGTAGGCGGTAACGAAGAGATGGGTGTCAGCAGGCACTGAATCTGCACCCCTCTGCTCTCTCCCATTCCACGTGCACTTGGCATTTTTTATTATCATGCGACTGAGTGGCAGGCCTTGTGTCAGCCAAAGGCCTGCAGGGTGGATGGTGCCCGAGGAGGGGAGGCGGTTCTGTGACAGCTGCTGGGCGCCCGGAACTAGTGAACTGGCAATGGACAGCCTCATAGTGACAATAGCTCTAACAGGCAAAGGGGTTTGCAGTGTGTCTTGTAAAAGTCCCGGCCAGAGGAATGGGGGAGCCGTATGTGAAGACACAGAATCCGGATCTCTGGCTCCACCACAGTCCAGCTTCAGCCTCAGGCTCATAACCAGGAAGGAGCAGGCTGGGATGCCCTGGCCCGATTGTCACACCAAGATGCACACCTGGGGCTGAGGCCTGGCCTCTCTACCTACTCTCTGTGCGAGCAGTCTTCCATGGTCGTTCGTCTTCTGTGAACCCATCTTCTCATCTGTAAGTTGGTCTTGACCTCAAATTCTCAAGAATACGCTAAGGAGAAAATGTAATCCTGAATGTGAAAGTGTGTTAAAAGACAGAACGTACCTTGCAGACCTAAGGTGTTAGCGTCGCATCATTGATTGAGCACCTGGACCATTGCCCTCACCATGGGGTAGGGAATACCTGTTGGATTATCACCACTGCACTTTCTCCTAATTCTCCTTCTTGTACGACTCCCACATTGTTGCCTTGGCCACGGTTGGTGAGTCCCTGATTCAACCCAACCCAGCTACAGTCTTTTCCACAGTGTCCGCTACCCTGATTAACAAGAGTTAGCCTGGCGTTGGGCACTGAAGCTGGCCCATCACGCCCCTTCCCTAGGAATTGAAAGATATTCCACCCTTGTTCTGACGATACGCTGAAAAAAGCAGAATCCATCCCAGGAGTTACAGAGATCTATGTGCTGTCTTGTGGCCTGGGGGGCAGAGAAACCAGGCATCTGGGAGAGAGAAGAATGAGGCCACTGGATGGAGAGAAGTATGAAGGAAAGATGGAGGGAGAGACCAGGCAGGGGGTACTCCTCTCCCAGCTCCTTTTGGCTCCTGAGACCCAGGCACCCTCTACCCATAGATTCTGAGAGTTAGCCTGTGTCCTCTGATGGACTCCCTTCTTACTTAGGCTCCAGGGGGTCTTCATTTAATGCAAGGAAAAACCCTATCCAATTGCTCTAGGGCCGGAGCAAGCATATATCCTATTAATACCTGCTAGCTGCCAGGCCCTGCCATAGGCATTTCCTTGTAAACTTCTTTTAAACTGTTTAATTAATATTTAACATGTGCATTAAAGTATGCAGTGTGCACTCACCCCAAATGCACACCTGCCTGGAGTTTTAGGTATGCGTACACCATGCAACCACTGACTACATCAAGATATAAAAATTTCCAGCCCCCAAGCGTACTCGGTACTGCTTTCTAGTCAATCAGAGTCAATTCCAAAACCTCTTTTCTTCAGTAACCACTATTCTGACTTATCTTAATAGGCATTTTATGTATGTGTCTACATTCTCTTACTGGCGCTTTTTAATTAAAAAAAAAAGCTAATTGTAAAATATTTTATACATTCAGAAAAACATAAAAAATAATATAATCTCCAAGACCCCAGCTGCCAGATTTAATATATTGTTAATGTTTTGCCCTTTTTGCTTTTTCTCTTGTCTTTGAAGTCGTGTGTCTAGGTGTGGATTTACTCTTTTTAAAGAATGTTCAACGTTTCAGAATTCTTCTATCTGAGGATGCATGTATTTCATCAATTATGGAACATCCTTACCCATTCTCTCTATTTCATGCATTTGTTTTTTCCCTAACCTTTGTGGTGACCTATGGCACACGTAGAAAAATTCACAACACAAAAAAGTAGAGCTCTATAAGTTACCACAAATGCAACACAAATCTATCACCCATGGACCCACCACCCAGTTTAAGAAATAGAGCATAGCCAGCACCCCCAGAAACTACACTCAGGTCCCTCCCCACCAAAATTAATCACCATCTTGACTTTTATGGTAATGACTTCCTGGATTTTCCTTGCAGTTTTACTACCCAAGGAGGCATTGCTAAATGCCAAGGTTCAATTTTATTTGCTCCGCATATGTGTCACTGTATTTGTCTTCCTAAACACCATTTTATCCTAACAATCTGTCATTCTATAAGATAAATTAACCCAGAAGCATATCTTTTTTTTTTTTTTTTTTTTTTTGCGGTACACGGGTCTCTCACTGTTGTGGCCTCTCCCGTTGCGGAGCACAGGCTCCGGACGTGCAGGCTCAGCGGCCATGGCTCACGGGCCCAGCCGCTCCACGGCATGTGGGATCTTTCTGGACCGGGGCACAAACCTGCGTCCCCTGCATCGGCAGGCGGACTCTCAACCACTGCGCCACCAGGGAAGCCCTCTTTTTTTTTCTAGTAAGCTTTTCCCCTACTATTAGTATAGCAATTACTATTTTGAGGGGGATTAAGTTTTTTTAAGTAAACATTTTAGTTTAGAATAGTTTTAGATTTACAGAACAATTGTGAGGATAGTACAGAGAGTTCCAGTATGCCCCATACTCAGTGTCTGCTCTTATTAACATCTTACGTTATTATGGTACATTTGTCACAATGCTCAAGGCAATCTTTATATCTTATTATCCACTGAAGTCCATACGTTATTCAGATTGTATTCGTTTTTACCAAATGTTCTTTTTCTCTTTCAGGATCCTATCCAAGGTACCACCTTACACTTAGTTATTGTATTTTCTTAGGCTCCTCTAGGCTGTGGTGGTTTCTCAGACTTTCCTAGTTTTTATGATCTTAACAGTTTTGAAGAGTATTGATCAGGTATTTTGGAGAATATCCCTCAATTCCGATTTGCCTGTTGTGTTTCTCATAATCAGACTGGAATTATGGTTTGGGGGTAAGAAGACCACAGAGGTAAATTGTCCTTCTCATCACATCATACCAAGGATAAATACTATCAACATGGCATATCTCTTTGATGTTAATCTTGATCACCTGGCTTCAGGCAGTGCTTGTCGGGTTTCTCTGCTGTAAAGTTACTCTTTTTTCCCCTTGATTTTCAGTTTTGTACTTTTCTGGTGGGAGGGGAAGTCCCTATGCAGAGTCCAGACTTAAGAACTTAAGGGTAGTAGAGTTTCTACATAAAATATTTGAAATTCTTCTGCTTGAGAGATTTGACTCTTCATCATTTCCTTAATTATTCAATCATTTATTTATATCAGCAGGAACTTGTGAATATTTATTTTATGCTGTGGGTTTCACCCAATACTACTTTACTTATTTTGTGGCTCAAATGGCTCCAGGTTCAGCCATTGGGAGCTCTTTCAGGTGGTTTCTGTGTGTCTTTGACATATCCCCATCTTTGTGTGTATGTGCGCACATGTGTTTGTGTGTGAATGAAGGTGTGTGTGTGTTTTGAGCACCTCCTACTCTCTGGCACTACAAGAGGCTCCAGGCTCATCTTATATATTTCCTGCCCCAGTCCTAGAATCAACCATTTCTCCAATGAGTCCTGGTTTCTATTACATGAGAATGTTCACAGAAACCAGATCTGGGGGCTAGGAGTGTTTGTTGTTATTGGGATGTAGATGCTTCTAGGTCCTCTCAACTGATGGAAAATAAAATATTTTAATGTATGTTAATTCACGTGTATACACATTGCTATAAATATTTCTATTTATAAACTTCTGTCTGTATATTAAACCAAATGTGAGTTCACACTGATGTCTCCACTTCTAATCCATCACCTCATGGATTATTCTATCCTCTTCCCCTTGCTTATCTTACCTCCTACTGTAACAGTGAGAAAACTGACTCTGACCTTCCACCATCCATTTACTTAATTTTTCAATTTCAATATACAGGTATATTGGTTTCCCAGAATTGATAACCCACACTCTCACGGGAAATGACTTTATGAAATAGAGTCCTTATGTACAGTTTCTTTTGCCTTTAGTCATACAGACTCCACTCACTTCCAAAATTACTTAGGTCAGCATCTTTTCCCTCTACTTCCTTTAGTGAGATTGTTTCATACATTTGCAATATTAGATTCTCTTGTCACCCTCTGCATTCCATCCTGAATCCCCTGACCTCCTAAATGTTTTGCTTTTTTAATTTGTAGACATTAAAGTTCATTCTCTGTGCTGTAAAGTTCTATGGGGTTTTGACACATAGTGTCAGTCACATAGTGTCATATATTCATTATTAAAGTATCATACAGAATAAATTCACCGCCTCAAAAAAATCCCTTGTGTTTCGCTTATTCAAACACTACCCCTGCCAAATCCCTGGCAGCCACAGATCCTTTTACTCTCTCTAGTTTTGCCTTTTCCAGAATGTCATATAATTGAAATCATACAGTATGTAGCCTTTTCAGACTGGCTTCTTCAACTCAGTGATATGCATTTAAGACTCATCCATGTCTTTTGCTGGCTTGATAGTTCATTTCTTTTTATTGATGGATAGTATTTCATTGTATGGATGTACCAAAGTTTGTTCATTTGGTCACCCATGTACTGAAGAACATCTTGGCTGCTTTCAGTTTTAGGTAATTATAGTAAAGCTGCTGTAAAAATTCATGTGCAGGTTTTTGGGTGGCATACGTTTTTAAAATCAGTCGGGTAAATAAGGACAGTGATTGCTACATCTATTGATATTGTTAATAAATTTTATTCTGGCATAATTTTAGATTTACAGAAAAGATTCAAAGATAGTACAGAGAATTCTCATATATCCTTTGCCCAGTTCCCTCTAACATGCACATTTTTTATAATCATGATACATTTGTTAAAACCAAGAAATGAACATTGGCTCACTGTTATTAACTAAACTCTGGATTCTATAGGAATCTTGCCAGGTTTCCCTCTAAGGTCCTTTTTCTGTTCCAAGATCCCATCCAGGATCTCCTGTTGCATTTACTCATCATGTTTTCTCCGGTGATATGAAGTCTGATCACTTGTTTACGGTAGTGTTTGTAATAGATATATGTATCCAGCACTCTAGAATGGTTGCTTTTATCTCCATTTGAACTTGATATAAAGAGAATCAGATTGTATGTATTCTTTTGTGTCTTGTTTCTTTCATTTAAAATTGTTGTAAACTTCATTCATGCTGTTGTATAGAACCATAGCTTCTTTCTATAGCTGTCTACATTGGTCCATTATTTGACTATGTCACGATTTATCCATTTTGCTCATGGTGGACATTTGGGCTGTTTCCAGTTTGGGGCTATTAATAAAATGCAGCCATAGACATTTCTTGTATATGTCTTCGGCAGAACATGTGGGACCAAAACTGTTGTGTCTTTGAGCTCATACATTTACTGTTCTTTTTTCTAGGGGTTTTCCTTTTCTGTGATTTCTAAGTAATTATTTTGTATTTATCTAGCATTTCTAAATATTTGTAGATGGAGGGATTCCATTCCTTAGTTTAAGGCCATCACCTTCCAGAGCTGTAAGTATCCCGTTAATCTTTCTAATATAAATGTATTATTGCTTCCCTTTAATCAACTAAGAAATTGAGAGTCAGGAAGGGGAATCATGCAAACTTTTTTATATAGGATGGATACACAACAAGGTCCTACTGTATAGCACAGGGAACTATATTCAATATCCTGTGATAAAAATTAATGGAAAAGAATATGAAAAAGAATATATGTATAACTGAATCACTTTGCTGTACAGCAGAAATTAACACAGCATTTTAAATCAAGTATACTTCAATAAAATTAAAAAAAAAAAAGGAAGGGAAATAACTTGGCCTAGGGTCCTTCCGAGTAAGTGGTGCAGCTGAGAGCTAAATCCAGTTAGCTCTGTCTCCCAAATTCAGGTTTTTTCCCCCCCTCTTTCCAAACTACAAAACCCTCCCCACCGCTGACCCAAAGCTGGGACCTAAATTAAAATTTTTCTTTTCCCTCCCTTGTATATGCTGTTCATCTTATGACACTGTCTCCCTGAAAATACAGGCTCATGTTAATTCCCTCTGCCACAGGCTTGGCACCCAACAGATTTCTGCCTGACTCCATGTGGTTTCATGCCTTTGGCAGCCACGCAGGATGGGAGTTAGGATAATCAAGGAAAGGAGGGAGGAGGAGAGGCAGGGAAAGAGGAAGAAAAAGAGGACAGTGGGCCATCATTCCCTTCTTTTTCTAGCCCAGGGGATGAAGCGCCGGGAACCCAGCACCAGCTGCTGTTTCACAAGTGGTCACGAGCACCATTCCCTCCCCAGCCGAAGGGATGGAGAATCTCAATTCCTCTAATCCGCTCATCAGTGTTGCCCTTTAACGTGCCACTCTACGTTACTCTGAAAAGTCTTTGTTGGCAAAGAAGGCAGCTCCACGATACCTCCTGACTTGTGTGCAGTGCAGATTTTGCCCAGGAATGGATGACTTCCTTTTGCATGGATATGTCAAAGGATGGGGCATTTTTGTCATGCTTTTTACCCTTCCAGGATCCAAGTCCTCTCCTGGTCTAAGATTTTAAGTGGGTGGGGATTTTCATTAAAGGTATCTCTGCCCCTGTCCTTCTCGAAAGAGAAAAGTGAGCTTTATCCTTGATGAAACTCAGAAACACCCATAAAATAGACTGCAAATGCAGTGAAGATTGGACCAGGGGAGGGAGGATGGTGTGTGAGTTGCTTCTACAAATCTCCAAGAGGGTCTGGCAAAGTAGGACCCTCGGGATCAAAATTCATGACCCCTGGCCAGGAAGGGCAAAGGACAGGCTGCAAGAGCTTCCTAAATCCTGGTTTATACCTGGAGTGATGTCCGAGGCAGAGCCCCACAGGGAAAGGGAGAAACCTCACCCCATCAGTCAGCAAGTTTCAAAATGGCAGGGAGGCTGTGCATGGCAAGTAGTCCTGAGACGCTGCAGAGGAATAAAGAATAATCAATCAAGAAACTCCAAAACCGGGCTTCCCTGGTGGCGCAGTGGTTGAGCATCCGCCTGCAGATGCAGGGGACACGGGTTCGTGCCCTCATCCGGGAAGATCCCACATGCTGCAGAGCGGCTGGGCCCGGCCGCTGAGCCTGCGCGTCCGGAGCCTGTGCTCCACAACGGGAGAGGCCACAACAGTGACAGGCCCGCGTACCGCAAAAAAAAAAAAAAAAAAAAAGAAACTCCAAAACCAATTTGTGACGTACTGGGAGGGGCAAGGCATGAGAGTGTGACTTTGCTGTGAGCCAAGGAGATTTCCTGTTAGCCCAGAGCACAGGTGTACTCTGGGGAGAGAATTAGTATGAAGGTCGAGACAGTGGACCCGAACCAATCTGCCTGACTACACCCAGCTTACTTCCAGACCCCAAACTGTCCTTTCACACAAAGTCAGCTGAGCAGGAACTACATCCCCTGCATTGAAAGAGGAGTAATAGTAATAATAATAATAATAATAAAAACAGAGGAACTTCAGAAATAAGAGAAGCAAAGATGATAATAATCAAGAGATGGATGGAGAACACCAGAAAGATTATGCCTTGAAGCAGGTAAAAATGATGAGTCAGGAGTTCTCCATACAAAAGCTCAAGGAAGAGAAGATGGCAAGAAGAGGGGATAAGAGTAAGTTGAAAGACCTCAGAATATAATATAAATTGATACAGCCACTATGGAGAACAGTATGGAGGCTCCTTAAAAAACTAAAAATAGAAGTACCATATTGACCCAGCAATCCACTACTGGGCATATACCCTGAGAAAACCATAATTCAAAAAGAGTCATGTACCACAACGTTCACTGCAGCTCTATTTACAATAGCCAGGACATGGAAGCAACCTAAGTGTCCATCGACAGATGAATGGATAAAGAAGATGTGGCACATATATACAATGGAATATTACTCAGCCATAAAAAGAAATGAAATTGAGTTATTTGTAGTGAGGTGGATGGACCTAGAGTCTGTCATACAGAGTGAAGTAAATCAGAAAGAGAAAAATGAATACCGTATGCTAACACATATATATGGCATCTAAAAAAAAATGATTCTGATGAACCTAGGGGCAGGACAGGAATAAAGACGCAGACGTAGAGAATGGACTTGAGGACACAGGGAGGGGGAAGGGTAAGCCGGCACGAAGTGGAAGAGTAGCATTGACATATATACACTACCAAAGGTAAAATAGATAGCTAGTGGGAAGCAACCACATCGCACAGGGAGATCAGCTCGGTGCTTTGTGACCACCTAGAGGGGTGGGATAGAGAGGGTGGGAGGGAGGCGCAAGAGGGAGGGGATATGGGGATATATATATATATATACATATAGCTGATTCACCTTGTTATACAGCAGAAACTGTATAACAGTTTCTGTATAACAGTTTCTGTATAACTGTATAACAGCAGAAACTGACATTGTAAAGCATTTATACTCCAATAAAGATGTTAAAATATATATATATAAATTTTTTTAAAAGGGAAAAAAATCAGTATGGAAGAATAGGAAAAAAAGGATGAGTAGAAGAGATTATAAAGGCATGTGCCTGAGCTCACACCTTGCCTCTGCCACTCACTAGCTGTGTGATCTTTAGCAAGTGACTTCACCCCTCTGTGCCTCAGAGTTCTCATCTGTAAAATAAGGATAATTATAACACTCATCATAAAATAGATGTCAGGATGAATATAATAAATAAATAATTGCAGAAGCATTTAGAATAGTTCCTGGTAAATAGTGAGTGCTATACAATTGTTGTCATCATTATAATTATCTTTATTATTACAGAAGCATGTCAAATTAGAATCAGTGATAGGAAGGAGAAAAATTGCCAAAAACATAGGCATGAAGATTTTTTTGGAGAAAATCAAATATAATGAAATGAAAGAAAAATATTTAAAAGGATAGAAGACTAAACAGTGCCGGAAAAAATTGAATAGAAACCTTTGCAAATATATAAAAAGATTCAAGGATATATACCTTTTATTATAACTAAACTTATTTTTCTGTTCTATTTTTTTTCTTCTTCAGCAACATCATTAATGAAAATATATCATCCATATCTATGGAATAAAACTTGCCTAAAATAAAGCCTTGAATAGGCAAATTGAAAGGATATATTCTGCCCCAGAACAAATAAAGATAAAACAACAAAAATGAAGATGTATCATAATAATGTTTCTGGACTTCAAAGACAAAAAAAAATATATGATGGATATTCAGGCCAAAAATACAAAACACCAATAAAGGAGAAAATCAGACTGCCCTCAGGTTTTTTTCACTGTTGTGGCCTCTCCCGTTGCAGAGCACAGGCTCCGGACGCACAGGCTCAGCGGCCACGGCTCACGGGCCCAGCCGCCCTGCGGCACGTGGGATCTTCCCGGACCGGGGAACGAACCCGCGTCCCCTGCATCGGCAGGCGGACTCTCAACCACTGCACCAAGAGGGAAGCCCTTCCCTGAGGTTTTTACACAGCGTATTCAGTGCTTGAAGGCAAAGGGGCAATGAAGCCTGCAAAGTCCTTAGGAATAAGAAATCGGGCAGTTTTTACTAGGAAATGCCATGCTTACAAGGATCTCCAAATCTCAAGAGCTTACAACCACGATAGCTGATTTCCTGCTTGTGTTACATCTTGGCTATGGCAGCTGTGGGTTGGCTGTGGCCTCTTCTCCATGTATTCTGTTCATTCTAAGTATTTTCTTCAGCCTAGTATCCAGGCTGAAAAGGCAGCCCCTATGTGAGACATTCCATACTCCTAGAAGATGTAAAAAAAAAAAAACCAAAAGAACCAGTAGACACACACAAAGGCTCTTCAATCTTCTGCTCAGAACTGGCTCTTCAACTCATACTTGATTGGCCAAAGTGAGTCACATGACCAATTGGGGAGGGGAATATATCTCGCCTACCTGTCACATGGCAGGAAGCAACGATGTGTAGCCTTCTTACAAAGAGGGCAACTAATATTTGGCAACTAATACTAATAAAATTTCCCCAGTCACCTATGAAGAATTTTATTCCCTGCTAAGGTGTCACTCCAGAAAAGAGCAAGGGGTGATTATCATTAAACGTGTAATAATTCAGTGAATGTAATTATCATAAGGTCTTCTCAGAGGAAAGTGCTTACTAGAAGTCATTTTACTACAAATAAATCACCATAAAGGGCAAACGGTAAGCAAAGTTTCCATTTAAATTGTGGAGCTGAGAGTAAAGGACTCTGAGAACCAAGGTTAACAGTGTACACTGTAAATGTTATAAGCCATGACAATGCAGTAATAATGTAAATGTAATAATTTTGACACAGAATGTGAAGCAAAGTGGGAGGTATGCAGACTTCCTCATCTTTCAAAGCTGGGGCCAAAGAATGTAGCTCAGAGAGATAAAGCAAGTGCTGGGTGTATGAACATGCCACAATATGGTCATCGAAATTGGGAAATGAGATGAGATGGGAGGAAATAGAGACATGAAGCATATTCATGTTCTCGTCACTCAGAGTAGAGAACTAAGTGGTACCCTCGAAAGGTGATAACTCCAGGTTTAACTATTGTCTCGGTCTGACCTCCCAGGAAGCACAGCCACAGGCAAAGCTTGTGGAATATAATTTAATAGATCAACCCCAGGAAGTAGACGTGAAGGACAAAAAGAATGGCACAGGAAGACTCCCTTGCATCTCATGGGACAGCACTCAGGGAAGTCATAGAAACTGTCATGAGCTGAATTGTCTTCCCACCCCTTTAAATTCATATGCTGAAGTCCTAACCCCCAGTACCTCAGAATACAACTGTATTTGGAGATAGGGCCTTCAGAGGTAATTAATTTAAAATGAGGTCATATGAGTGGGCCCTAATCCAATATGAATGGTGTCCTTATAAGAAGAGGGCATTAGGGCACAGCCAGACAGAGGAATGACCCGGTGAGAGCACAGCAAGTACACAGTCATATGCAAGCCAAGGAGAGAGGCCTCTGAAGGAACCAGACCTGCAGACCTCTTGATCTTGGACTTCCAGCCTCCAGAACTGGGGGAAAAAATGTCTATTGTTTAAGCCCCCCAGGCTGAGGTATTTGCTACGGCAGCCTGAGCAAACTAATGAACTGTGTTTCAGGACAATCCGTCCAGGGAGAGAAAGTGGGAAGAATTTATTTACAAACTCCTATTTCCCACTGGTTAATGGCTTACTCCATGGGCTGTAAACACCCCTGCACTTGCATGTGGAATGTGTGTGGAATCCTCATGTCCCATGGTACCATCAGGTTGTGCCTGCCTAAAGCTGGTCACTGCAGTGATGCCTGGAACAAGAGACAGGTGAGGCCAAGAGGACCTAAGGGGTGCATCAGAGATGGTTGATAGGAGTACAGTCTACAAAGTGAAAACTAGCACCATTAAGAGAAACAAACACAAGAGCTAAACCTTTCCAATTACCAGAAGGAAAAACCTTTGAAAGAAAACAAAACAGTCCTGTCATCTTTTTAATTTTTAATGCTTCTTTTTGTTTATTTTTAAAATGTTTGGTTATACGGCCTAAGAACAAACATGAATGTCTTATTTGTAATTGCAAATGAGATAAACACTCTTATTAAAGAAAAAGCTCTCAGATGTCTTGTAAAAGCAAAGGTAAATTATACGCTGTAGACAAACGCATCTAAAACCAAGGACCAAAGACAGATTAAAAAATTAAACATAGTTGAGCCCATACCTGGCAAACGCAGCAAAAAGAAAACAGGAATCAAAGTCTCAGTATGAGACAGGGTTGAATTTAAGGCAGAAAACAAGTCACAATCTTAAATACTTAATTATTCATTTAAGAAATGAAAATAAATGAAGTAAGGGCTCAGCTCCAAAAGTTAGGAAGAACAAGAATAAGATAAGCTTAAGGAAAGCAATAGAAGGAACTGCCAAAGATAAAGACAGAAATTAATGAATTAAAAACAGTAGAACTAATAAATATAAGAGCTGGTACTTCAGGGAGAAAAAAGCAATAAAGTAAGTAAATCACTAGCTAACCTAATTAAGAAAATTTTGAAAAAGAGAAAAAATGCGACTATGTTAAATTAGAAACAAGAGTAGGAGAAATCTCCAAAGATAAAGTGAGGATATGGGAACAGCCATGGATATAGAGAAATAAAAGTGACCAATTTCCTTGCCCTACTGTCCTACAACTACATTTCCTCCCCTCCCCTCCGCCTCACGTGCATTCAAACTCCCACATTCATAGACCACTATTGTCATCTCCGATGCTAAAAACGGTTTCAAGTGTTCCAGTTCTGGAGCGACACGGAGATCTCCAATTAGAGATGACCCACTTGTTAACTATGCACTCTGTTCCCCTCCTGACTTCACTTCCTTCCTCTCCTTTTGCTTAGATACAATCATAACAACCATCTCCTCCTGGCCTTGCTTCCTTGTCCTGTTGTCTATGGAAACCTGAACCCCCTTTAACCCAGCACCCATCTTCTAGGTGCCTCCTTTTGCTCAAAAGCATCATTCAAGGATGGCCGAGGAAGGGAGGATCATTGATCTCTTTAAGGAGTGTGTGTGTGTGTGTGTGTGTGTGTGTAAGCACGCACATGCACACGTGTATCTTTGGAACTCCTGTGGCCTCTCAAATGTGCCAGGCAGATAGCAGAAGTCACACATGATTTACAGAAAAGTGGGTTGTTCAGGATGTGATAGCTAACCTCCAAGATGGCGCCCATGATCCCTGCCTCTTGTTCATGCCCTTGTGTAGCCCCCTCCTACATAGTACCGGGGTTAGTCTGTATGACCAATTGACTATTTCAGAGGTAATGATGGTATATCACGTCTGAAGTTAGATTAGAAAAGGATTCATAAAGACAACTATGGCTTCCATCTTGAGCCCCCTCTCTCTCCTGGATTACTCATTCTGGGAGAAGCCAGCTGCTGTGTCATAAGTGTCCCTTGAGAGGGGCCCGCATGAGGAGGAACCGATGCCTCCTTCCCACAGTCGCAGGAGTAAGTTGGAAGCGAATCCTCCAGCCTCAGGGAAGCTCCAGGTGACTGCAATACCAGCTGATACCTTCGGTGCAGCTTGGTGAGACACTGAGTCAGGACCACCTACGTAAGCGGCTGCCAGATTCCTGACTCACAGAAACTGAGAGGCGACAAGTATCTGTTGTTTTAAGCCACTAAGCTCTGGAGTAACTAGTTCTGTCACAATAGAGAACTAATACACAGGAGTATCGTACAAGGTTTAGGGGTAATTGATGTTCCCTGTGCTACAATACAGCCCAGAAGCCGAAACTCACTTGGGAACATTCAGAAGGCTGAATCCAGAAATACGTAGCCGTCAGCTTTGATGCAGCATCCTCACATCTGGACAGCTGTGCGAGGACGAGGAGTCCCCTGTATGTGCTCTGAGGCTGACACCTGGCCCTCAGGTGTTGACAGGTATCACCTGTCTTGCAGCGTCAAGCTCATCTTTGGGGGTAAGCCATGCGGCACCTATGTGATGTGGAAGATAAAGCCCGGACTTAGGAATCCCGCAGACCTGGGACCACGAATCTGTCCTTGTCATTTATTAGTTGGCAAGTCTTTATTTAAGCTCTATGAGCCTGTCACCTCATTTGTAAGTTGGGAGTGTTCCAACTGACCTCATGGGATTGATGGGAAGATTAAATGGCCAACCTAGACCACAGGAGGTATTCTGCACTAGTTCCAGCCTCGCGTGAAGAGGAATAATTGCCCTTCAGAAGATGTACATACACGACCCTCGATTAGATTGATGATTTCTGCAGGTGGTACAGTTTGGAGTGGTGCATAATAGGTGGTCCAAGGCAGACATCACAGAACATGGTAAAGGGGTGGGGAGGGTTGGGGGCATGGAGGGTGGTGAACCAGAAATATAGACAATATGGGTGATGAAAAGTGGGGGCAACCGAGAGGAGGAGGAGACTAGGAACCTAATTCCAAGTGAAACAGCAGAGGCTGAGGGCTTGCCAGGAACAGAGCTCCAAGGGGGCAGCAGGGCCACAGTCTCTGTCTACCCATTTCTGATGAGCTCTCTGGGGGAGAAAGGATTCAGGTGTGCACTGTGACCTCCAAAAGCAATGTTGAGACTGGATAGTAGAAGCTTCAAGATTTCTGCTTCTCAGACAGTACTGACCACAACTGAAAAGGGCTATCAAGGAAAGTAGTGAGCAGCCCATCAGTAGGAGTGTGCAAGAAGGAACTTGTCTCTGCTTGGTTTTGGGGGTAGGCGTGAATGTTGTTGAGACAATCCCAGTATGACAAAGGTGTTAGGGTTTAATGATCTATAAAGTCCAGGTACGGTTTAATGATCTGTAAAGTCCAGCCCAGATTCTTGTGAATCTGAGGCTTCCGTTGCTGGTGAGGAAACCAGAGCTGCTGGCACGCGGGTGGGGCTGCTCGTGGCTAGACCTGTCTGCCAGTATTCAATGGGACAGGAACCCTAGCACCTCACAGACTTACTGTTCCCAGTCTTGCTGCATGGTCCCCAGTTTATTCTGGAGAGAGGACCTTATCACATATTAAGGTCCATAGCGAGACTATAAAACCCCAGAAAGGGGACTGCAATCCAGTGAAACAAACTCCTAGTCTCCAGAGACTGCGATTCCTCAAGCATTCTCTCAGGATACAGGTAAATCTCTAAGTGAGAAGAGCCATTCAGAGCAGTAAGGGGGCCCCCCAGGGAGCTTCCAGGTCTGGGGGGCGGGGCTGGTGATGGAGGTCATGGGGCACTAGGTGAAATCCACTCCAGTGCAATGCCACACTCAGATTTCCCCAACTTTCTATTTAGAAAAATTTCAAACCAATAAACAATGTTGAAAGAATAGTAAAAGAAACAATATACCCTTCACCTAGATTCAGTCATTTTTAACCCCCCTCTCTCTCTCTCTCCACACACAGACACACACACACACACACACACACTTTTTCTTGCTGATGTTACATATTTTCCATTGTAGCGTATCAGGAGATACATACTGTCGGTTTGTGCCACATTTGCTCACTTGGTTGAGATGGCATCCACCAGCCTTTGCCGTTGCAGAAGTACATTTTCCTTTTGTAATTAACAGGTAACTGTGGGATGATACCTGGAGACTGTGTGAATATCCTGTTCCCAGATATCATTTCACCCAATGGTTTTAGCATCCACTGATGATTCTTGCCTATATCAATTATTACACCGTTGGCTGCCAAATGGTGATTTCAAGCATGCCAAGTTTCAGAGAAGTGAGATGAGGAGACTAAGGTTCAGAGGGCTTACGCCAGGGCCCAAGCTTGGGCTTTACGATTCAATGTCCAGAGTCCTTCCCCTTCTCCCTGCCTCATGCCAGGCTGCTCCTGAAGCCATTTACCTGTGAGTGATGAGGTATGGCAGGGACCCTGCAGGACCAGATGCCAAGGACACCTGGATCTTCCACATCCTGCCTATCCGGGAGAGGGCTGTGAAGTTACAGCTCTCCTCAGAGACTTAGCCTTCCGCAAAGAGACAGTGGGACAAGGAGGAATGACGGGAGGGCTGACAGATGGTGAATGATGTCCATGACTCACTAGTGCTGTCGGCCATGGACCCTGCAGTCCGGAGACTACAGGCATGGAATCCCCATCTGGGCTGCTGAGGCAGAACTCACTGTCACGGCCAGTACTTTGGGCCACTTCTAACATCTCTGCTGTCCCCTGTCCACACATGGTTATATCCTCTTACCCCAAGCGACTTGTTTCAGATCTGGTGGTCCTCAGGGAAGTATCTCAGTACACTGGCATACACACGTGTCATGTTGCCGGTAGTCTGTGACTAATAATAACGACTGACATTTGCGAAAGATTTCAGTTTTTTAAAAAATTAAAATTTGAGAGAATTCAAGGTTATCCCTGTAACAGTCTTACTCAGTTGCAGGAAAGATGCACTTTCTTGCAGGGTAAGTGGTGAAGTTTTGGCTGAGAGATAGAAATTATGCATGACAACTTGTGTCTTAAGTGTCAAGGGGGAAACATAACTAGGAACTGGCGTCTTAGTGGATGGTACCCGGATCCTGGTGATCGGTGGTCAAAAACTCCAAGGTACTGACTGTGAAAAGATTCTGGGAGAACTCTGGTAACAAAGACTGTAACAAAGATACAGTCTGCACAGTATAAGGGAAGACAGATGAAAGAAACAGGCAACTTGATTGCTAGAGCCTTATAGGTCTGCAAAGATAAAGGACTATGAAATGAACGTAGAAGTTGGGGAACATTCACGGTTCTCCAAACAGATCTTTACTCCTTAAGTGTCTGGGGTCAGGCATTACTCTCATGATGAACTCTTCGGATTTCTTTGGTCCACCAGGTTGCTCAGCTCCACGGAAGCCAAGTTAGAAGTCAGGGTGACCAACCATCTTAGTCTGCCTAGGACTGTCCTGGCTTTAGCCCTGAAAGTCCCTCATCCAGGGCAAACCAGGATGGTTGGTCAGTCTAACTGGCATAGAATCCTGTCCAGATCTGAGAAATCCACTTCTCCTTACCTGGGAATTATATTTCATTTAGTCAATCTCTGTGTCAATCTCTGACTTGCTAAGGGGAAGTATGGCAGTCACAGTGGGACAGAGAGGGGTGATTCTGGCTTTCCTGCTATCCTGCCCACACTTCAGCTACATGGTATCTGGAAAGTTCTCTGTGCCTGGGTTTTCACACCACGCATGCACACCCCTGTAGCGCACAGCAGAACACCCTCCAGTCTAACTTGGACTCCTTTTCTCCAAACAAATAGCTTCTTATTGAGTTTACAGAAGTTCTATTGATTTCTAAACCTATGACCCCTTCTCTGTCATCATCCCATATCATTCACCAGTCACATAGCAAGTCCAGAGGGATGAATCTGTGGATCAATGAGTAGAATTCATAAGTGAACTTTGCCAGGCTGCCGGATTCAAGACCAATAGAAATCAATTGTATTTCTATATACCAGCAACCAACAGCCAGAAAAATACATTTAAAAATAATGTTTATCGTAGCATCAAAACCTACCAAATGCTTAGAAAATACCTAGAAATGAATCTAATTAAAGATGTGTGAGAAGATGATCCCTAATGCCAGAGATTCTTAAACTCTAATGGGCATCTGAATTACCTGGAGGGTTTATGAAAACACTGATTGGGCCTCAAGCCCAGAGTTTCTGATTCAGTAGGTCTGGGCTGGGGCCGGGAAATGTGTGTATCTATCAAGTTGTTAGGTGACGCTGTTGCTGTTGATCTGTGGACCACAATTTGAGAACCACTGTCTTTGCCGGTTTTCTCATTCTCCCCCCACCGCTCAGACTTGGAGCCCCGGGATACTCTGTCCTCAGTCCTCACCGCACTTTGCACGCTGTCCGTGGGCATATACCCACCTGTGTGCCCTCGTGGCTCTGAAATCTCTACCTTCAGCCGAGGGCTCTCTCGGGAGCTCCAGGTCCTACCTCCATCTGTTTCCTGGAGATCTCCATCTAGATGTTCCATGGCTCTTCAGACTGTGTGGCAAAAGTTACACTCACTTTCGTCTCCCCGAACCTGCTGCTCCCCGTAGCATCTGTTTTTGCCCCAGAGATCAGTTTCCGCATCCACCTGGTCACCCAGACCAGAAACTGGGGCACCAGCCCTGACACTTCCTCTTCCCCGGTTCCTACCCCACTTCTAGGGGAATTGTTTGAGCGGATAACTATCCCTGGGCACTGCCGCTTGCCCCCATGTTGAGAATGAGGGTGACAATTAACTATGACTCTGAAAACAGACCCAAGACGCCATATACGGATCAAAATACAATATCAACTGTATTAGCAACAGAGGTGGGTTGATGAACTCATCTTGGACCGAGCTCAACATATGACAAATGAGTTTGTTTTTTTTTTCCCCCTGTATTTCATTTACCCACCTAGTGAGGACTGGAATACCTAGAGAATCTGGGCCCCCGCTAGGTGACAGTTTGGTGGGGGGAGGGAATCCCACCCCGGAGCCTACTGCATAGAGGAAGCAGCTGAGGGTGAATACGGTCTATGAGAAACACTGGGCAATGCTTGGCCGGTGGTCACAGTAAGGTTTTTCTCTTCTTGGAGGAAGGGGTTGGAGAGGATGGGAAATATTCCTCCAATCCCGTCCCATCCTGGTGAGTGGAATGGAAGCTCCTTCACTCCATGGAAACATGAGGAGAAAAAAGAAAGCCCTGTGTATTCTTGAATGAAACACTGTCCTGCTCTGAGCCTCAGTTTCCCCATCTGCAAATACAGGCCTTTGGAACAAAGGCTATGCAGTTCTTCCAAGCATTCAGATTTGATTAAATCACATGAATATGGAAACGCTGTGCTCCTATAGGTTTTCCAGCTGAGACCCTGTAGGTAATTTGTCATTTAATTACTCCACGAGAAGTTGGCAGCTCAGCCCTCTCCCGGGGCCCAGAGGATGCTCCTGCAAAGATCCGTGTGGCTTGCATCCTGCACGACTGAAAAATAAAAGGAGTCGGAGCACAATACAGTGCAGTGTCTGACAAAAACAAAGAGGAAGACTCGCGTGTCACTCATTCCTTCATTCCCTGCGTATATATCGGTCATCTACTGTGGGTCCTTTATTAGGGGTTGTGGTGTCTGGAATCCACACAGCCCTGGCTGCCGGCAAGGTCATAATACAGCAAGGGATTTAAAGCATGGATACAACCTGCTGTTAACAAAACTACAAAGAGTGGTCAAAGCCAAAAGAAAGATAGGGAGAAAAGCCCCCAAACTATAGGGGTCAATGCTGGAAGGACAGGGTAACTGCCACTCGTAGGGGTAGAGCAGGGAAGGCTTCCTGGAGAAGGGGAAATTTTAACTAGGTCCTGGAAGATAGAGAGCATCTGGGCCTGCAGACATTAGCTGAGGAGGGGGTTTCCAGGAGAAGGGAATGACGTAAGCCAAAACAGAAGACTGAAAGCATGGGGACAGGAAATCAATCAATCAATGCCTTTAACATGAGGCATGGAGGGGAAGAGATGTGATGGGTCCAGGACAGGGCATTTTCATCACTCTGGAAAGTTCCGTTGTGTCCACTGCCAGTCCATCCCCCCACCACAGAGCAACCTCTGATCTGACTTTGATCACCATAGGTGAGTTTGCCTATCCCAGAATTTCACATAAATGAAATCACACTGTATGTATTCTTCAGTATTTGGCTACTTTCACTTAGCATATTATTATTTGAGACTTGCCCGTGTTGCAGCATATCTCAGTAGATTTAAAAAAATTATTGCTGAGTAATAGTCCATTGTATGACTCTACCACAATTTATCCATTCTCTTGGTGATGGACATCCGGGCTGTATCTGGTTTTAGACTATCGTGAAAAACCTATGAGCATTCTTGTGCAAGGAGTTTTGTGGATATCTGTTTTCATTTCTCTTGGATAAACATCTAGGAGTGAAAAATCAGGTCCATAAGGTAGATGTATGTTTAATGCTTAAAGAAACTGTTTTCCAAAGTGACTCCTGGCCCTTTCTATCTCGGAAGTTCTTTGTGCTTCCAAAGTCACTGGACAGACACACACTTTAAAGAGAGACATTCCCTATTTCTGGGCTCCTCTTATCCCAGGCACCAATGACTAAACCCTGGAAAAATGTCAAAACAACTCTAAAATTAGGTCTCTTTGCAACCTGCACGTCCAGCTCTTATGCTTAGCACCAAACCTGCCCCCCAATGGATTCGCTCCATGAATATTAAAAATAATTGGTGTTGCATCTTTGAAGACTGCCTCAGCCCAAGCTTCAATCCCTCCAAAGAGATCTGTCAGGGGTGTGAGTTATAAATGGGGTAGTTCAAGTACAGTCAGTCAGCTCTGAGTCTTAACTTTCATTAAGGCCTGAAGCCTGAGGCTCTGGTGAATTAGCTGGATTGGAGGACGACTCTTCTGCCAGCCTGAATTTTCTACAGATCTGATTTTATACTGAACGTTTTTGGGTTCTTTCCCAGAGTCTCAGAGGTGGAAGTGTCTCAGAGGTTATTGCTAGTTTCCAAAGGGAGATTTGCACGTACAGGAAGTGGAGGTTTGGAGAGAAGAATGGCGCTGTCCATGGTCGCCCAGAAAGTTTTTGGCCAAGCTAGGGTCTTCTGACACTCATCCCCTCTCCAAGTTGTCTCTCTCAGGTTGTTCCTGTGCTGTAGACCCCCTTCTCTTTCCAATTTAATAGTCAATGGATTATTAATTGTGCGAGGACTTAAACCCAGACTCTGCCCCTAATTACAGCTCATCCCCTGCACACAGGTGCTTCCGTCCGTACCTAGAAGCAAGGTCAGGTGGTTGAGGGAGGACTTGTCCAACGACAGCTTGGAAGTGGGCCCTGCAGGGGGGCTCTGGTGGGAGAGGGTACTTAATACATCTGTGAACCCCAGCTCCACATGGTTCCATGTGACTCAGGTCTTCACTAAAGCCACATGCGTGGCTGGTGAAACTTCCAGCTCTGGGAGGGATCCTCATTGGAGGAAAAGGTGGCCAGAGTGCTCAATGGTTAGAGCACGGAATGGCTGTCCCCAAGGTCATAGGTTGCAGTCATGAAAGGGCCAATTCAATTTAGGACCATCACACTCTGTGATCAGAAAAAGGGTCCTGACTCTGGCCAGTCTAGCTTCAGTCCTAGACCCTGGCCATGGAACTAGCAACTGCAAGTCATAGGGAGGCTGTGCTATGGTCATAAGCACCAAGGACTCACATGAGCTCTCCCTGATCTGCCCAGCCCTGAACGTTCCTGCAGACCAAGTCCTATCTATGACTTCCCGGTGTCAGCCTCCCAAGGTAATTTAATTTTATCCTTTAAGTGAAACCTTGTCATGCATTAGAGTCAGGAAATTATACCCTTCGCTGAGCAGCCTCTGTGCTGAAAGGGAGCCAGGTAATGTGATGAAAGTGGCGTCAAGAGCAGCATTAATGCAACTGTCATGAAAGTCACATAAATGCTGACGGCTGCCATCCAGACCCACCCCTGGGGCTGCCATGGTACCTCAGGCCCCAGGGGGGCTTTACATCAGCCCGAGGACTGGCCCAGGAAGGCTATACTCTTTAAAGTCTGCCTTCTCTGGTTCCTGGGGCAGAGTGGGGGGGCGGGGGTTATAAGAAGCTTCTAGCAAAGGTGGCTGCTTGAGCTAGATGACCATGAATGCTGGACTTTCAGTGACCTCAGGGCTCGGGTACTTCCTGACCCAGAGGACACACATTTGGGGTTACTCCTCAAGAGGTCTGTGCAGTCTCTGGCCACGGACATTGCCAAAGAAATTACAAATCTTAATGGTCAGTGGTTAGACACTGATGTACTTTGGGGGCTTTGCAAACTCTAGGACTTGTCCCTGTAGTGTGGAATACGTGAATTATAGATGATGAGTGAATGAATGAATGAGTGAATGGAGCAGAAGAGTGGCAGCTAGAAGCAGGAAGACTACTTTGGCAGCCCAGACAGGTGCTGGTGGAGAAGGAGAGGAGCCATGGTTTCAAAGGTCGGGCTGGCCCATTCTGCGTCACCTTCTGTGGACAGAGAAACTCCTGACAATGAGTAGAGGATGGAGCTAAAACCGCAAGGCCGCGCTGGGGCCCAAGCCGATACTCTGTGCCCCAGAATTCAATTTACTGAATGCTTAACAGGTTCAGAGGGCTTTTGGCATTGTCTTTTTTGTCCTGTGCCCACATGTTTGCTTCCAAGAGAGGCAGGGGGACTCAGAGAACCAGGGTCTGGGTCTGAGTAAGGGGCGGGGGGCAGAGAGATCATCTTATAAACAGGCCAACAACGTGGCACTCAGCAAAGGGATGTCCAAAGAGAATGCAGGAGGGGACTTCGCTGGTGGTCCAGTGGTTAGGACTCCAAGCTTCCACTGCAGGGGGCAGGGGTTCGATCCCTGGGTGGGGAAATAAGATTGCACATGTTGTGTGGTACGGCCAAGAAAGAAAAAAAATAGAAGGTGCAGGAAATAATGGGAAGAGTGTGGGCTGAGAGCCAGGAAGCCCGTGTGTGTGTGTGTGTGTGTGTGTGTGTGTCTGTGTGTGTGCACGCACATGTTTTGTCATAGTGTTGAGAAAGACCAACCATTTAAACTCATAGGCCGATGGGTCAAAAGTGGAGGCAGGGAAGAAGATATTCCGAAATCTGTATGCACTCAGTGATTTGTTTCACTTTCTGGATCCAGTTCTAGAAATTATTTCATGATAGAAAGTCATAAGATGATACCCAATAAACTCAAGTCCTCTGTGGAGTTTTCTCCTCTTCAACAGGGGCTGTGTTTGGACTACGGTGTGGTGAAGCAGAAAACGAGAAACAATCCCCTCAACTCCCAAGACAATAAAATCATCATCAATTCACTGGGACGCATATGTTTATTCTCAGCAAAGAACAAGTTATTAAGGATCTGTGGTGAGTATCAAATTGGGTAAGAGCTTGGCTGACAAGTTCATCTCCTAGAACTTAAAGGAAAAGATAGGAGAAACTACAACCTCTTCCCACCATCTTTTTCTTCCTAGTCCAACAAGGGTACTCCCTACCTAACAGATGTGTTTTGCATCAACCCCATCGTTAATCTGTAAGACTGTCCTTTTTCTACCCTTTGCCTTGCCTCCAGAGCAAAGTTAAGTATATTCTTTTTAATATATATTTATAAATATATTTTATATAAATATATATATATATATATATATACACCATTTTATTGGAGTACAACATATGTTCTGAAAAGTACACAAATTACAAATCGACAGTTTGTTAAAATTTCTCACAGTGACCACATCGATATAAGCTCTATCCAGATCAAGAAATAAAACATTACCAGCCCCCTAGAAATTCACTTGTATTCCCCCCCTGCCCAGTCAATCTTTCCCAGTGGGAATCAGTGTCCTGACTCCCAGCACCCACGGGCTAATTTTGCCTAATTTAGAATTTTACATAAATGGGACCATAGGATATGTGTTTTTCTGTGTCTGGCTTTTTGTTCAACACTGTGAGATTCATCCACGTTATTGGGACTCTCAGTTGCTTGGTTATTTTTGTTTAATATTTCATGCTATGAATATACTATAATTTATTTACCCCTTCCTCTTTAATGGGCTTTGGAATTGTTTCCAGTTTTTGCCTAGCACGGAACATTGCTATGGACAATCTAATACATATCTTTTACAGACATAGATGGGCATTTCTGTGGGTCCTCTGTCCAGGACTGGGTTGCTGGTTCTAGGGTATGCATCTTTTCACCTTCAGTAGGTGCTTCCACTCTTTTATAAAATGGTTGTGCAAAATTATATTCCCACAAGCAGTGTAAGAATGTTGTAGTCATTCCACGTTTTTGTCAGTACTTAAAGTCTTTTTTATTTGATTTTTTAAAAATATTTTTAATTTTTTTTTTCGGTGGTGCCGCACAGCTTATGGGATCTTAGTTCCCCAACCAGGGATCAAACCCGTGCCCCCTGCAGTGGAAGCACAGTCCTAACTACTGGACCGCCAGGGAATTCCCAAATCTTTTTTATTTTAGACTGTCTCATGGACAGTGGTTTTAAAGTGTGTTTCCCCGATAACCAAAGATTTTGAACATATTTTTAGTTTATTGGCTGTTTCAATATCCTCTTTTGTAAAGCACCTGTTCAAATATTTAGACTAGTTTTCTATCACCCTTTCTTTTATTTATTTGCAGGTGTTCTAAACATATTCTCTATTAGTCCTTTGTTGGTTATATGTGTTGAAAATATCTTTTCCCACACTGGCTTGTCTTTTTACTCTCTTAATGGGTCATTTGATGAATGAATTTTAATGTAGTCCAACCGTCAATCATTTCATTTAAGGATATTGCTTTGGTGTCCTGTTTGAGAAATCTTTGCCTGCTCCAAGGTTATGAAGACTGTTCCCTTTATTGTGTCCTAGAAGCTTTATTGTTTTAGCTTTTCTACTTGAGTCTATGCTCTATTTGGAATTAGTTTTTGCATATGTTGTGAGGTAGGGGTCAACATTCGTTTTCCCATGTGGATATCCAGTAGTTGATCTATCACTATCTAACGAGACGACTGTTCTTTCCTCCCTGTTGTGCAGTGCCACTGTTGTCATAAGTCAGTTGGGTGTGTACACATACACACACTCATCCACACATATAGGTGGGCCATTTTATATGTTCTCTATGTGCTTATCTTTGTGCCATATGATGTTAATTATTGTCCCTTTATTTTAAAAATCTTGATAGCTGATAGTGTCAAGATTCTCTTGAATGTTCTTAGCCCTTTTAATTTTATATAAATTTCAGAATTGTCTTATCAGTTTCTATAAAATCACAGCACGTGCTGAGATTTGTATCGGTATTATTTTAAATTTGAAGAAAATTGACGTCTTTATAATATTGAGTCTCCTAGTCTATAAACTTATAAACTATACATATATAAACATATATGTATAAATATATATCCCCTCATTTATTTAGGTCTTCTTTAATTTCTCTAATAATATTTTATAGTTTTTATAGTTGAGGGCTCTGATATCTTTTATTAGATTTATATCTAAGCATTTGATTTTTTATGCTATTATAAGTGGTAGACTTTAAATTTTTTCATTTTCCAACTGTTTGTGGCTAACATATAAAGACATGATTGATTTCTGTATATTGATCTTATACTCAGTGACCTGGCTAAATTAATGTATTTACTGTAATAATTGTAAATTCTTTTGGATTTTCTATGTATTGCAATCATGTCATTGGTAAAAAATGACAACTTAATATTTTTCTTTCTCAACCAATACACTCAAAAATATTTTCTTTCTTCATTGCACTGGCTAGGACCACTAGTACAAGGCAGAATAGAATTTCTGATAGTAAACTATTCCCAAACTCCAGGGAAAAGCTTCTTGTATTTTGCTACTAAGTATAAAATTTGCTGTAGATTTATCAGATTAAGGAAGCCTCTTTTTATTCTTCATTTTCTGTAAGTTTTTAATCATAAAAGTGTACTGAATTTTATATGTTTTTTTGCATTATTGAGATAATTACATTCATTTTCTCCTGTATTCCATTTATGTGGCGATTTGCGCCTTGTCTTTAATTGTTAAAAGCCTGGTCTGTCTCTGGTTAGCCATCAGTGCTTCCATGTGACCCTTCAGAGGTCCCAACCGAAAGCCTAGGGTATTTATGAGGGCCCCTCCTTTTTGGTGTAACCCGAATTCCAATTATTGTTCCCCGGAAATCGCTGAAAGTTCTCACTCTCATTTGTTATTTTATACAATGCTTTGATTTGTTTTGCCTTTAATCTTATATAAAAAAAAGAACTTTATTTTTTTTAGAACAGGTTTAGGTTCACAGCAAAATTAAGACCAAGGTACAGAGACTCCCTATATATGCCCCCCCCCACACACACATGCACAGCCTCTTCCATCATCAACGTCCCCACCGGAGGCAGAGGATACATTTGTTACAACTGATGAACCTTCACTGACACACCATAATCACCCCAAATCCATAGTTAACATTAGGGTTCACCCTTGGTGTTGTACATTCTATAGGTTTGAACAAATGTATAATGGCATGCACCCATCATTATAGTATCATACAGAGTATTTGCACTTCCCTAAAAATCCTATGTGCTCCGCCTACACATCCCTCCCCCACCCCAAGCCCTGGAACCATGCCTTTATCTTTCTGAACATGTCACGTAACTCTTTAGGATAAACTCCCAAATGTGAGATCTGCTGACTCCAAGTACAACTCTCTGGCAAGTCTCCATTTTCTCTAACCGACAGTTTATGGAAGTACTCTTGGATGGACCACAAGCAAGATTCCAGAACATTCTACTAACAGGACTCCAGAGAACCCAGTGCCTGGGTTAAAGGGTAGGAATTCAGGCTTTAGGGAAACGCTAATTAGCGTTGCTCAGAGTCACAGGGATAAGCCACAGGGATAAGCAGGCCCACCACTCGGATCAGCACGGTAGAGGGTTAAAGAGCAACAGAATGCAGACCGCCCCCTCCTCCCTTTCCTCACAAGCTCCCAAAGTCTAGCCGAGATACCTAAAACAGAATAAATTCATTCATAGAATAATCAGTCATCAAATTCAGTTTTGGTGTTCCTGACAGGGCAATTTTTCCTAACTGTAGCAGCGTATTTAATTTTTAGACGGCTGCCTGGACACAAACATTTGAACTTGTGTTGATGAATAATTTAAAAGGAAAATCCAGCTTGGTTAGCAGTAATCAGCATCTCATCAGATTCCCTAATGATGGTTCCTCCTTTCTCATGCCCTTCCCAGACTCAAGAGAGGTCATCTGCATTTGGACTTCGGCCTCAGTAAGTGATGAGAGTCTGAAACTCTCAGTGACTCACGGAGGTGAAATGGAGACGCCCCAGCTGGTATTTTCTGCGGATGACCTTCCATCAGAATCCCTGAGACCCCAGGATTGACTCAGTGGGACCCCCCCCTCCATGGTCATATGGAGGTCTCCTAGCCTCATGCTAACCTGGTCTTTGTTTATGGAAAGATCTCTGCCCAGAGGGTCAGACTGTAGGGCTGCCATGTGTGTTGCTCCAATGGGCACCATTTACACACATAGTACAACAGAGCTGTGCAACCTAAGGTAAGACCCTAGAATACGAGTCCTCATCGGAGCTGCTGGGAATTTCTCGTGACCTTCTGGGCATGGAAACACTAACTGCGTCAACAGATTGCAGGTGATAAAATGGGCAGAATCTCAACCCAAGCTGGGCACAGTTTTGGGGAATGGGATCAGCGTTGGAGAAATGCCCAACTGTCAGTAAAGGGGGATTTCCAGCCTGACCAGCTGATACTTACCCTGGAGACTATGGGACCACTCAGACTGCCAATAGGCATCAAGGCAGTCCAGGTGGAGGTGACAGAGTGTCTTGATAGAGCTCAGGTAATAGCCACCTAGTAGACTGAATAGATGATGAGATCCGGACTCTAGCCATAGACCACAGCCCAGACCTGATGACACAGTTGACAGAGTCCAAACCTGAAACCCTGGGGGAACCCGTCAAGCAGTGTGCAGGCATCAGGGACAAGGTGGTCCCTGGGCTGTGGGGTAAGGTGGTGCTGACTCTCAGTAGACACCAGGATCCAAGGTACCAGCTCCAGGGCTCCAGGTCAGACAAGGACCAGCATCCTCTGAGCTCCTGATTCAGGACCTACATCAGGGCCAGAGTGTAATGGAACCTGAGTGACCTCAGCAGTGGGGAAGGAGCCAGGTGGCTCCTGAGTGAGGAGGGTCCAGCGTATTAGATACTGGAGGCTGTGTTTGGATGTTCAAATACACATGGAAGACAGGGCTTGCTCAGGTGGACTTCCTGAGTTCTACCTGAAAAGGGAGAAACGTGGTTTCATGAAATATCACTGGTCTCGAAGTCACATGGACTCGATTTGAATGTTGGGCTCAGACCTACTCAAAAAAATGTATCAATGCCTACCACCAGCTGGTGAGGGGGAAAGACACAGAACAGTTAAATACATAAATGCTACCAAGTGGGGACACGGGAGGTTAAGACAGGCTTCCACAGGCCAAGAGATACTGTGCACACATGAGTGTGTGTGTGCGTGCACATGCATGTGTGCATGGTGAGGATGGTAGTGTAGAATTGCGGTGTTCCAGGCAGCAAGTTCATGAAGGCCGCTCTGGAGCTCAAGGAGCAGCTCACAGGTGAAGAGGGAAAGTTCAGTCCAGCTGGAGAGAAGAGAAAGAGGGGGGCTGAGTGGGATGGGAAGAGGCTGGAAGGTGGCCAGAGCTGGGTCCTGGAGGGTCTCACGAGCCTTGTGAAGGAAGCCCTTTGGACCCAATTGGTTGGGCCATGCGGTATCACTGAAGTGTTTTACGTAAGAGAGTCAGGTGACCAGGCTTGGGTTTTAGAATCCTGCTACTCGAGGTGTGGTCCAAGGACTAGCAGCTTGGCCATCACCCGGAATACGCTTGAAAGGCAGACTCTCTGACCTCGCCCTGGACCTACTGAATAAGAACCTGCATGTTAACAGGGCCCCCATGACTCGTGTGCACCTCCAAGTCTGAGGGGCCCTGCTTTACCAAGTGCCCACTGGCTGCCCTTGGAGCCTGGGTGTGAGCAAGCCACAGGGGAGCACAGTGGTGCAGTTAGGAAGCTGTTCTGATAATTCAGGGGAGAGGTGACAGGAACTTGAATTAAGTCTGTGGCAGGAGGGACGCAGACAGGTCTACCTCGGGTGGGTCTGAGCACGTCACTCCCCTGTACCCCTCTTCCTCTGCCTCCCGAGCATCGCATCTCTTCAAACGGGCCTCCCATCTCTCTCTGGTTTAGAAGGTTTGCCCGGCATAATGCTGCGCTGCCCCCCATGTCTGCTCCCTTCTCCAGCCCCCCACCGCTGCAGCTCAGTCTCCCATCCCATCTCACCCACTGAAATGACCACGTTCCACGCTGTTACTGCAGCCAGACTGGTCCATCAGCAGCTCGGCACTGACCCGGAGCTCCCCAGCTCACCGGTCCCTGATGGCTCCCTGTCTCCTTCAAGGTCAAGTCTGCATCTCTCCTGGCATTCAGAACTTTTCAGAGTTGGGCCCATCCTTCTGTTATAGCCACATCTCCCACTGCACCTGAGCAGGTCCTGCCATCCCACCCAATGGTACCACATGCTAGTCAAGGATACAGGCGGTATCCCACTGCTTTCACATCCTTCCAGAATCCTAAACGTCTTCCTAAGTCTTTCCTAACTCTTCCAACCATGTCAATTCCACACCACATAGGCGGTATTCTCATATACTTTCCTTTACACTACAGATAGTATTTGTTGTTACATTTTCGTGTCATCAAGATAGTATGGGGATATTGTCTATGTTAGGAAGATGTTGAAAAGGATAAGGAAGACAGTTAAACTCTCCTGAAAACCAATCACCCAGAGACAATCACTGCTCGGACTCTGATGTAACTTCTTCTTGATGACACGCTCCGGAAATGCACCACTCACAGCCCACAGCCCAGACTGGCAGCCTCCAGCGGAGCTGGGGAAGTCAGGCCCCAGATGGGACATGCAGAGCCGCTGTTTGCATAAAGGGCGCCACATCATCTGCTCTTAAAGGGCCTCTAAATCATTGTGAGGGGGTGGATAGACCCCAGGGCTCTGGCAAAGGCAACTCAACCCAACTAGAACAGAGCGTAGCGATCTTTAATGGCTGGGGAGTTGGGAGGCGGAAGCTGGGCTCCTGGGGTCTGTGGTGTGTGTGTGTCCAGCCCTGCCTTCCCCAGCTCTGCGTGGCTTCAGGCCCTGGCGCCTCCAAACTACAGGCTCTCTGTCCTCTGCTCTCTGCACCAACCCCAGCCAGCAAGCCGCATCCCACCACTTCTGTTCCACAGAAACTCTCATTGTTCGGCTCTGTGCCGGGAGATGCTGGAAGACAGAGCAAAGAGCCAGTTTCTCTCCCCTAGGAGCTCACAGCTCAGAACAGTCATTCTGCCAGGCTCAGACCCTCCATCAGGAGCTTCTGCAAGGCCAAGGTGCCTTAGCCCTGTTTTGAGGGTGAGCCCTGGGCAGCTGGTACCCAGGCAGCCTCTGTCTTCTCCCAGCTCTCCGTGCCTGCATCCGGTTCTGTGATTTGCTCTCCAGTCTTCTCACTGGGACAGGACCTTGCGCTGACCTCTGTCTGCTTAGCTAGAACCACTAACCTTCTTAGCACCACCTGTACCCCCAAGCCAGGGAATTGCAGAGGACCCCGTGAAGGGCAGAGAAAGCTGCTTCCCGGGGAACTTTGGTCACGCTCAAGATGCAGAGCACCTTCCCTCCATCCTCTCACCCCCGCTGGCACCAGAAACACAGAGAATTCCTCAAACATTGTTCAGGTTCTTTAAGGGCACATGGCAGGGAAGAGAGACTTGTCAAAACAAGCTTCTGTAATGTGGCAAGTGTTAAAAGAGATACACGGGGGTTAAGGGAGTAGGCTTCTGTATAGACAGTTTAGAAAAGAGCTTTAGAGATGAGGTAACATTTAAGCTGGGTTTTGAAGGAAGAATAGGAGTTTTCCAAGTGATAAAGGAGGACCGGGCATTTTCAGACGTGTGCTCCAGAAAGATAGTGTGAAGGGTGCACTGGAGTGGGAGCCTGGGGGAGCAAGAACCCTGGCAAAGGAGCCGAAGTGATGGTCCAGGCTGGAGATGAACCAAGGCCTGGGAAATGGGCCGTGAAGGAAGCAGCGGGGAACAGCCGATGCCCTGGAGCTCCAGAGAAGCGAGACCTCCTGGAGTCGAGCAAAGGCTGAGCAAACGCCACCCTGGACACTGTGCGGGCAGCCAGAACTTGAAGCATAGCCAGGAGGCCTGTGGCTCCAGCTCTGAGACTCCACGTGGCAGATGGGGACGCTTAGGCACTGCAAGGCATCTTAGCTGGCGGGAGGGCACTTTGTACATGATCTTAAGAGATTAAGTGCATCCTTTATTAAGAGCAATGGGGATACCTCTGCCTGCTTGCCGTGAATTTGTTTATCTGAGTCTCCTCTCCTCCCTCAAATGGGACATAACACAGAACCAAAATTATTTCTAAAATCCTAACTTAGCTGCTTTTCTCTAGGAAAATGGCCCTTGATTCCATTAATTCCTATCCTGGAGAAGCAGTGAGACATCTGATGGGAAGAGGAGTTAAAGGAGAGATAGCTGCTCCCCTTGATTCTTTTATCGTAATCCGATTAAACCCGCATTTACCAAGTGCTCATCATGGGCACAGCTTTGAGCAGGGAGCTGCAGACGCCCTGGTGTGGGAACTCCAACCCTGTGCCCTACAAGAGCTCACAACCTCACGGGAGACAGAAGTAAAGAACTAATAAATAGCTCTGGGGCTCGATGGGCCGAGCAGAACGCTGAGGAAAGGCCAGGCAAAGGCAGAGGGAGCAGAGTGAGGGAGGCCTCGCAGCCAGAGAGAAGGGCTTGATCAAAGGCTCGGGCGTGTGAAAGGAGAAGGAACGTTTAGGAAAGAGTAGGTATGCTGGCGTTACATGGTATAACTCCCACTACCCAATACTCTTTGCGAACATTTTCATCAACCTATCATCATTTAATCCTTAGACAAACCCTTGCGTTGGTAACGCTGGCTTTGTGATACAGATGGACAGACTGAGACTCAGAGACACGAGTGGTAAAAACAGCAGCTGTTGTTTGTCGAGCGCTAAGTATATGTCGTGTATTCTGTTTGCATAGGCGTATCACGTTTAATTCGTACAGGAACCTTGTGTGTTAGACATTTTTATCCCCATTTTGCAGATGGGAAAATGAGGCTCAGAGAGGTGAGTCCATAGTAGAACCAGGGCTCTGACCCAGATCCTCTGGCTCCAAAGTCTGTGTCCCTTTCAAAAGCCCATGTTAGAAGGACTGAGCCTGGGTGGCAGGTCAAGACAAATGACCAGGGACTTCTGACGCCCCTGGAGGCTTAGACATCGTTTGACCTGGAGGTGACAAAGAGCCTTGTTGAAAAGGCATTAACAGTGGTCAGGTAACTGGATCACAAGGTGGCTTTCAGACCAATGAGCTCCTGCTTCAAGGTCACATCACTGGTGGAAGTACCCGCCCCCCATCTCTCATCCACCCAGCACTGTGGCTTTCCCAGGCGACTGCTTCTCCTTTCCTTGTCTTCTGCCTGCATCCTAGGTGGTTTCAGTGTCCGAGGCGATGAAGGCTCAGATGGTAGAGACTCTCCTTTCCCAGATCCACTCCAGCCACCCCTCCTTCCTTGCCTCGTCTCTCCCCAGAAGGGTTCCCCTTCAGGAACAGCAAACGCCAGGGGCTCACAATTCCTGACCACAAATGTATTTCTCCCACCTTTCCACCAGACCCTTCTTCTTTCTCCTTGTCTATCAGCCCCAAATGGCTAATAAAATAAAATAAAATTCCCACTCTCATGCAGTTTACATTTTAGTGGTGCAAAGAGGCAAGTCTCCAGGTAAGTCCAATATCGAGGATGCTAAATAGTGGCATTTAATTGCGTTTAAAAGAAAAATTAAATCAGGGAAAGGGGATCTGAAATATGGTGGGGGAGGAAGGTTGACGTTTTAGAGAGGATGTGGCCTCGGGGAGAAGGTTGCTTGAGTGAGTCCCTGCGGGGAGTGAGAAGATGAGTCATGAGGATACCAAGCAGTGGGGCAGCCAATGCAGGGACTTGGAGGTGACAGGCGGGAGTTTCTAGGAACTGCTGGCGACTGGTGCGGCCAGAGGGGAGAGGAAAAGGGGGAGAGAAGGAAAGGCCGGAGACACAGGGTGCCTTGGATTCTGTCGCCCTGGAGGTTCTCTTCTCCCTTTAAGCCTTGGTCCTTTCCTCTGATTTACTCTGATGGGAGCCCTGGGAGGGTTTTGAGCAGAAAGGTGACATGATCTGACTTGCTTTTAAAGAGTCACTCTGACCACGATGGAAGATAGACTGGTCAGGCAAGGACAAGTTCGGAGCCTACGGCAATGATCCAAGGGCAAGAGCTGGGGGCTGAGCTTGGGCAGTGAGCAGATTCTGGACACAGTTTGAAAGTAGACTGGAATGAATTTACTGATGGGCCAGACGGAAGATGGAAGAGAAAGAGAGGAATCAAGGATGCCACCCAGACGCTTGGGCTGAGCACCTGGAGAAAGGGAGCTGCCGTTGAGGGAGATAAGAATGGCTGTAGCAGGACCGGCTTCAGGGGACACAGCAGGGGCTCAGTTCGGGACATATTTGGTGTAAGGTGATTATTAGTCACACTGGGCGCTCTTTTTTTTTTTTTTTATTTCAAAGACCAAGTTTTACTTTTTTATTTTTTTTATTTTTTTTAACATCTTTATTGGGGTTAATTGCTTTACAATGGTGTGTTAGTTTCTGCTTTCTAACAAAGTGAATCAGTTATACATATACATATGTTCCCATATCTCTTCCCTCTTCAATCTCCCTCCCTCCCACCCTCCCTATCCCACCCCTCCAGGCGGTCACAAAGCACCGAGCTGATCTCCCTGTGCCATGCGGCTGCTTCCCACTAGCTATATGGAATTTAAGAAAAAAAAAAAATGTCATGAAGAACCTAGGGGTAAGACAGGAATAAAGACATAGACCTACTGCAGAACGGACTTGAGGATATGGGAAGGGGGAAGGGTGAGCTGTGACAGGGCGAGAGAGAGTCATGGACATATACACACGAACACTGGGCGCTCTTGATTCGTCCCTATTACTTCTTCCGATACCCAGGTCAGAACTCTGTCTTACTCAGCGTACCAAGGCCCCCTATGCTCTTCCCTCTGCATAAAATGCCCTTTTGTCCCGTTCACCCTCCAGCAGCTCCAAGGCCAGTTCCTCAGCCAGGCAGTGAACCGTCTCCAGCTGCCCCAGCCAGTTAAACTCCACCATCTCTGACAGCATTTCATTCATACTGCGAAGCACCTACCTCATTGTTTGGTAAGAGCTCTCTGTGCCTCTTTGTCTCTCTCCCCTGAGACTCTGAGCTCCCGTAGGGAGCCAGGCCTCATCCATCTTTGGCTTCTCAGCATGGTGCAGAGGTCAAGAATGAGGACTTCAGAGGCAGACAAATCGGGGTTGGAGCCCCAGATCTGCTACTTAGTAGCTGTGGCCCTGAAGCAATGCGCTCCGCTGCCCTGAGCCTTGGTTTTCCCATCTGTAAAATGGGGATGATAAGAGTAGCTTTGTCCCGGGGTTGTTCTGAGGAATAAGTGAATTAATATGTGTAAAGTGCTTGGTACTGGGCTCGGCAGATACTATTCCTTTAGGAAATGCTAAACTAATGATGATGATGTGTATTCTTTAGGCAGTTTCTCTAGAGGCCAGTTTGGGGGGTGGATGGAGGGTATGGGAGCTCAGTGAGGAAGGAGGCTGAGTGACCCTCCAGGTGAAAGTGGTGAGGCCAGAACTGGGGCAGGGGTCGGACGGATGGCACAGGGAGCTGTTCTTGGGGTAGAATGAGCAGGACGAGGTGACAGTGGTCCTGGGTGGTTGAGGCAGGGAGGGATCACAGACGATCCAGCCCTGAGCTGTTTCCAGGCCAGCTTTACAATTTTAAACAGCTGTGCTTTCTCATTTGGTCAAAGTCACTCAGTGTTGAGATTTCCCTGCCATGGGCTGCCTGAAGGCCTGACCTTTCAGCAGTATTTACAGTATCGACCAGCTAATTTTAGACACCCACATCAGTGGGATAATGGGGGAAAGGCATCCTGGCCAGAGCTGCTGCAACGGTGCCTCCCCAAGACGGCATCGCTCACGGACGAAGCAAGTGTTTATTGGGTGCCTGCTTCGGGTCCAGCCGGGGTGCCGACGCTGTGGGTTTAAATAGCCTGTCCTTGGAGGTCAGCAGAGAGAAAGCGCCCCTTCAAAGGCAGTGGCCCTCAGGATTCTGGTCCAGGCTTTCTTCTCGCGGAACATCAGCTCCAGGTGGCCTGGCCTTACCTACTCCCCTGCCCTCACCTGGCTCGTTCAGCATTTTCTGTCCCAAGGGCGGCCCCACTCTCCCCTCAGCAGCTCCTTCCCTAAGGCTCTGCTAAGGCCAGGCTCTAGGCTTATCAGGGACTTTCCAGAGGTGGAGAGAGCCAGATGTGGGACCACAGCACACCCGGGATGCAGCCTCCCGGCCGGGTCCAGGTAAAGTGAGTATGAGAGAGACTGATGCCGAGGCCCAGGAGCTGGCTTCTTCCTTCTCTGGGTCTCATCTATCAAATGTCCCAACAGTCTCGGCTGGGCAGGATTTATATTACGGAGACGGTACACAGAGCCTAGCGCAGTGCCTGGAACATGCTAGGCACTCGGTAGGTGCTCGTTTTCTTCTTTTTATTTTTTCTAGCCACACTCACCTACTCTTCTTCCCTGCTCTGCAGGCAGCCGCACTGGGTGGGCAGAGCAGGAAGGCAAGTCCTGGGCACCAGACAAATGCCACGGGATGGGCTCAGCTTTGCCGGGCCATGTGGTGGGCGGTGAGATGGGGGCCCATTCAGTCCTCTGGCTCAGGGTGTCCTGCAGGCTCTAAGCTCGAGGGGGTGAAGGGTGGCATGGCCATTTCCTGGGAACAGGTTAAGTCATGGAATGACCCCCAGGATTTTCTTTCTCCCTCCAGAGTGACAAGATGGAGTGAGTTTGGCGTTCACTTTCCCTCCTTCACCCTCCCCGGAAAGAGGTGGCTTTCGGTCTGAATCCTGCCCAGCTGGAGCACAGAAGGACACAAAGGGATTCACGTGGAAAGTCAGAGTGGAACCTAACCGTGGGTGTCTTCACTGTCAGGATTGTGCACTTTCCTCCATGAGGAGTGAAGATTTTTGAGACAGGGCATGGGGAAGCCAAGCAGGATGGGCAGGAGGTGATTCTGCCGGCCGCGCCGGCAGTCATTTCATTACTGACCGCAATGACGGCAATCCACGTGCTTAAGAACGCTTCGCAGCTTATAATGAACTTCCGGAATCATTCCTTCATTTGAGGCTTGCAAGGAATTAATTAATTAGATTGTCCATTTATTTATCCATCCATCCATCCATCCATCCATCCATCCATCCATTCAGTTACAGAGCACTTATTAGGTGCCACACCATACGCTGGGCAGAGAGTTTAGTATCATGAAGCCCCATTACAGTGAGGAACCTTGGACCCAAGAGGTAAAAGGTCTCACCTACACTCTCATTGCTGGAAAGTTGAACTTCTTCATTTACCCCAGCCTGGTGCCCGGGAGCTCTGCTGCAGACCTGAATCCGCAGGGTCCCTGCCCTGCGGGGCCCAGTCTCCCGCTCCCCTCTGATGGATAGAACAGCTTGAAGGAGACCCGGGGAAATAAACTTGGTCACCAGCATGACTGCCAGACCACCTTGCCCCGTTGATCGAATTCACTGGGGGTAAAAATAGACAGTGGTTGTGAGCGACTTAGGGAACAAAAGTTGTCCTTGGAGCTGATTTCTAGACTCTTCCCTGTCAACTTGCATTACTCAATTGGGGAAGGGTTTCTCCTGCAAAAAGATTTAGCTCCAAGATACAGTAAAACCATACTTAAAAATCCACTGAACTTTGGAGTATCCGAAAGCTGAAGAAAAAGAGAACTTTCTGCTAAAGTAACAATCCCACTCAGGAGGCAGTTGCCATGGTTACCCCCAAAGTCTCTGGGGCTGTTTTTCATTTTGGCAAGAGATGTTTGCCCAAGGTGAGCCTGGCTGACCAAAAAAATGGCCGGAGGGGTGGGCTGATCTCTGGGGCCCAAACACCCTTTGTGGCAGCTGCAGTCACTGCCCAAAGGACGGGCCAAGTTGGGGAAGGTCTGAGACTCTAAGGAGGACTCTCGTCTGCTCCTCAATGGAAGGGGCAGAGCAAACTGAGGCCTACAGGCTGGCAGTAATTGTACAGAGACCACGGGGACGGCAGTCACAATCAGCTCCACTTTCTGGGCCCTGGGTAGGCACTACGTTAGATCCTTTATGTCATTTGACCCTTACAACAGCTTCAGGAAGGAGGTATTCTTCCCATGTTACAACTGAGGCTCAGGATATCTAAGGCACCTGTCAGATCTCACAGCAAATGGTGGGGCTGGAATTCCAACCCAGGTCACTTGGACTCCAAAGTCCAGGGAGGGCACATGGGCTGCATTTTCCAACTAAAACGCCCTGGAACTTTGAGGGCAGCCCCTCCTCTGTCTCGTTCCTCCCCGGTAGCGTCCTATTCGTGTCCTCCTCTTAAAGGGATGCTGAGTTTTATTCTCTAGCCAGTGATGTCTCCTTCCCTTACCTGAGCCACTTGGGCACCTCAAGATGCTTTGCCACATGTCTAGCAGGCCTTGCTGCTCCAAACCTGATGTTCCCAGCCAATGAGCTGCCACCTGGGAAAGGTGTGATCTCCTCGGTTGGCAGCAGAGGGGGGACGTAAGCTCAGCTGCTATTGGTTTTCCTGGCTGAGGGATCGCCATGTCTGGCTGTGGGATGATGGGCTAGGATGGACAAATGGGAGTTCTTTCTGGCCGGGCTTACCTGCTCCATCTCACCAGGCCTGGGCATTCCCCACACACGGTATTTTCTGGTCTGTGTCCTCTGCATCCTAGGTCTCTGGTACATTAATGCTTTCCAGTCACCTATTTATTCAGAAAACATGTAGCAATTCCTTAACGGGTGCTGGGCCCCATGCTGGCCCTACCTTCAACGTGCTCAAAGTCTGGAGGGGAAACACACAGGCCATTACAAAACCCTCATGGTTTCTTCTATGACACAGGGAAGCCGCAAAGACCCAGAGACAATGAGCCAGCTTTACCCGGGAGGAAAGAAAGGATTTACAAAGAGTGTGGCCTTTGATCTGGGAAAAGAAATCTGCAGAAAAGAATGAACGTGGAGCTCGAAGCTGCTATCTTTAGAAGAGCTTGCTTGCAAGATTGATCCCTGGCTGGTGTCAGGGAACTTGGCTATTGAAATATTCCCTAACTGATAAAGCTGCTTGGTTGTGACTAAGCTCTACAAACAATGTGTTTTACGTGGAACCCTCACTTTCCTTCTGAGAGTCTGATATTTTGGTAGTTGCTAGACTAAGAATGCCCACTTGATCAGTCCCTAATAAAAACCCTGCCCTGGGAGTTTCAAACAGGCTTCCCTGGGCAGAAACATTACACACCTGTGGCTGCATTTTCACTGCTGGGGAAGGGAGCATGTTCAGTATGGCCCCTCATGGGAGGGACAGCAGAGGAAGCCAGACCATATGATGTCCTTCTCCCTCGTTGATCTTGTGCATTCTTTTCATGGTAATGAACTGTAGCCACTCATACACGCTGAGTCCCAAGAGTTCCTCCAATGAATCAGTGAGCAAGTGAATGGTCTTAGGGGCCCCTGACACAGGAAAGATGGAGAGAGAGAGAGAGGGCATTCCAGGCACAGGGAACAGCAGATGCAAACTCACAGAAGCATAAAAGGGCACGGCTTGGGCAGAGACTAGTGTGGTCCATGGGAAATTAGAGGGCGGTGTGATCAGAGGAAACAGGCTATGAGGGGTCTGGATGTCAGACCAAAATGTCTTGGTTTTAACAACCTTAGGTGATGCCCATGATGGTCTATATGGTCTAGTCCAGTGGGTCTCAACTGGGGACAGTTTTGCCCCTCCCACCACCAAAGGATATTAGGCAATGTCTGGAGATAGTTTGCTTGTCACATTGGGGGTGGGTTACTAGTAGCATCTAGTGGGTACAGGCCAGAGATGCTGCTTAATGCATGAGATTACAGCCCCCTACAACCAAGAGTGATCAGCCCAAAATGTCAGTAGTGACGATGCTTAGAAAGCCTTCCGTAGATTAGCACCGTCCAAGGGAACTGTTTGCAGAGATGGAAACAGTCTATAGTTCCTCACAAGCTAGCGTAACCACTGACCACATGTGGCAACCCAGCCCTGGAAATGTGGCTAATCGTGACTGAGGAATCAGATTCAATTTCATTTCCGTTTAATCAATTTAATTTTAATCTTCAATCACCACATGTCGCTAGTGGCCACCATATTGAACAGAGCAGGTCTACATTCTCAGCAAGCTATAGCGATGCTTCCTCGGTTCCTGAGGATAATCTCCTTCGTTTACACTCTCCAGCTCCATGATTTCCCCCGGAGCACATCCTCTGGGAAGAGTGGCTTAGAAAGATGGGCTTCAAGCCATTGCCGCCATCTGAGTCAGGTGGACCCACGGCTCTGAGGTTGAGCCCAGCTCATGACTCTCCCTCAAGGCGACTTCTCTGGGGCGTTGGTGTCCTTTCCTGCTCACAGACTGAATCAGGACCATCTCAGACCGTATCACTGAACTTCAGACGTGAGGAAGAAGTTGGGCTGTTGAAATATTTTCCCCAAGAGGCCCCTGATGTGCCCACCTTCCTCCCAGTCACCAGCTCTGGAATACTGGGAGGTGCAGCCTTGGGCAAACTTCAGAAAAGACCCCTGCACCCTTCTCTTCTAGGATTGTGACCACCGTATTGGCCCTTGTTCCCTGACTAAGAGAGCCTCCTTCAGGGATTCTTCCCAGGAAGGAGAAAATCTGCTCCAAGATGACTTATTGTCCCATCATAGAGAAGTTGACAAATTCAAACAGCAGCTTCTCTGGCTTTTAAAAATAATAATTTCTGCTGAACCAAGGACAACGCCTAGACAGGGCAGAGTTGATGAGGTCTGAAAGTAAACCATGATGGTGGCGAGGCACAGATGCACGTGATGGGTATTCATAAGTGACAGTGGAATGAATAAGGCAGGGAAAACCTCCTGACAAAATCATTATTCCCATTTTAGAAATGAGGAAAGTGAAGCTCAGAGAGGTTGAGTGACTTGCCCAAAGGAACACAGCAAGTACACGGCAGAATCAAGGTTTGGACCCAAACTCCAAACGGTCAGGCTCCACCCCCACTTTTTTTTTTTTTTTTTTTCGGTACGCGGGCCTCTCACTGTTGTGGCCTCTCCCGTTGTGGAGCACAGGCTCCGACGCGCAGGCTCAGCGGCCATGGCTCACGGGCCCAGCCACTCTGCGGCATGTGGGATCTTCCCGGACCAGGGCACGAACCTGTGTCCCCTGCATCGTCAGGCGGTCTCTCAACCACTGCCCCACCAGGGAAGTCCCACCCCCACTTTTTTAACCACTGCAGCACCTATAGAAAGGTGTGTGCACAGTGAATAGGCAGGGCTGGCACAGACCTCCTTAAGTCACTTGTCCAAGAAAGGCTCTCAGATTTTCTGGAGGCCTGGATAAGGCTGGGATGGGGGAGCACAGCAACCCCCCAACATCCAAGAAGGGAATGAACAGAGGTGCTTTCCGGGTTCTGCATGGGGAGGTAGCCACGCCTCTAATTGGCTTCGGGGATAAAGATGTGGTTGAGCATGGAGACAGGCTATTTACTGCACAGTGGGAAACATCGATTTCTATTTGCATGATCAAAACCCAGTGTGGTGCTCAGGGGAAATTGCGGCTGGCAGGGAACTGGGGAGCTGGCAGGGACAGCCACTGGGCTGGGCTGGCCAGGGAACTGCTTGGCTTTGAAGTGTTTGCAGAACCTCCTAATTAAAGGACAGGCTCACAGAAAAGCAAGTCGAGTGATGTTTAGGAATTGGAATATGGACTGCTTCAAATCTTCGTGTTGAAAATTAATCCCTTTTCTGGCTCTAAGACAATGTACATTGGTATTTTCTTAGATGAATGTGGCTTTACCACTATTAACCACTTGGGCTCTCCAGAGTTCAATTGCACGTCCTGGAGTAAGTTGGCATATATGTGGCAAATGTCTGCCAGCTACTATCCCGTTCCCAGGACAGACATCACTAATCAATCAAAACACCGTTCCCACCGAGGCTAAACAAAGCTTTAGAATTGGACAGCACTCCAGGCAGCCACCACCAATTGGATCAAACTGAAACATAAAATAAAATCTACTTGCCATCCTTACAATGTCAGGTGTGCACTATAGGCCTCTTAGGTGTGGCTTACAGGACAGGTAGATCATCTTTAAAGTAAGCTTGCTAGACCAAAACCATTGTCCCAAAATCCATTATGATGCTAGGGTGGGCCCAATACAAGAGTGGGCAAAACCACAGCCAGAGAACCAGAGAGACTCCAGTTTGGTCTGTCCTTTCAGCTCTTTTGTGTAGTCTCTTTTGGCTTAACCAAGTGAGTGACCAAGCCTCTACTTGACCACCTCCAGTGATGGGGAACTCACTATCTTACAAGGCAGCCTAAACTTTTTTTTTTTTTTTTTTTTGGTCTCCTCTAAGCAGTGTAAGCTATGGAATCAGCTGGTCCTGAGTTTGCATCCTGGTTTATCGTGTTATAACTGCGCGACTTTCAGTGAGTCACATTGTCTCTTGTGTCTAAGCATGGGGAAATCACGTCTGGTTTAGGAAGGCGTGAAATGTAACTGAACGCAGGTTAAATAACAACTTGCAGAATGCCTCGTATGTGATTTGTGCACAAAGCATGTAGGTTCTTTTCATTTTTAAATTGTGCCAAAATCTGCCTTATTAAAGCTCCCTCCACTGGTTCCTTGGGGATCCCAGAGTACACCCGCCTCCTCCGCCCATGACAGCCTGGCAGATGTTTAAAGACATTTGACGACAGACTGTCACATCTCCAGTTCCTTCAACATTTTCAGAAATCTTCTATCTAATGCTCACTTCCTCTGGACTTGCTCTTAGCGTGTGGCCCTAACTCTTGAGTTAGTGCTGACCACTGCTGGGCAGGCGGGACGCTAATCTCCCTCCTCTGCACCATACTTATTCATTCATTCATTCATTCATACATTCATTCACATATTTGTTCTCTTAACAGATACTTCACTGAACCTGCCAGGTATCAGGCACTTTGCTAAGAACAAAGGACACAGTGGATGAACCCAACAATAGACAGGACCCTGGCCTTCACTGAGTCATTCATGCATTGTTTTGTTAATTCACTGACTCAGCAAATCTTTGTGTTAATCACCCTGCCCAAAGTTGCAGGTGCAGCAGAAAACGAGCCGGATGTGGTCCCTACCTTTCATTCATTCACCCACTTCATGATTATTTGTTAATTTATTGAGCATTTAATATGTGCAAGGCAGACATGAAGACAGATAAAATAAGGAGGAAGTACTGGGATAAGTGCTATGAAGATAAGTGTGTTCGCTGAGCACATGCGACCTTTCTTTACCTCCTTCCACTCTGACTCATCTGATGGGTGAACTTGGGAAGATTAACGAGGCAACCTGCTTTAAACTTACTCTTTAAACTTACTCTTGGGGTCAAGTCAGACTTCAAAGGGCAGAAGTTCTCCTCTGATTACAATGGCCCAAATCCAGAACACATATGATACCAAATGCTGGTGAGGACGCAGAGCAACAGGAACTCTCATTCACTGCTGGTGGGCATGCGAAATGGTGCAGTCACTTTGGAAGACACTTTGGTGGTTTCCTACAAAACTAGACACACACTTAACATATGATCTAACATTGTGCTCCTTGGTCTTTACCCATAGGAGTTGACAATTTATAACTACACAAAAACCAGCACATGGATGTTTATAGCAACTTTATTCATAATTGCCAAAACCTAGAAGCAACCAAGATGTCCTTCGGTAGGTGAATGGATAAATCAACTGTGGTACATCCAGACAACGGAATATTATTCAGGACAGAAAAGAGATGATGTAACGTAGTGACTATATTAAAAATACTGTACTGCACATATGAAAGTTGCTAAGCAAGTAGATCTTAAAAGCTCTCATCACAAGGAAAAAAATGTTGTGACTATGTCTAGTGACCAGTGTTAACTAGACTTATTGTAGTGATCATTTCACAATATATACAAGTATCAAATCGTTATGTTGTACACATGAAATGAACGTAATCTTATGTGTCGATCATACCTCAATTTTTTAAAAAGCAGTTTACACAACCAGAAGAAAAAAAGAAAAGAAAAGAAATGAGCTCTCATGTCATGGAAGGACATAGAGGAAACTTAGATGCATATGACTAAGTGAAAGAAGGCAATCTGAAAAGGCTGCGCACTGTATGATTCCAACTACATGACGTTCCGGAAAGGGCAAAAGCATGGAGGCGGTAAAAGAAAATCAGTGGTTGCCAGGGGTTGGGGGAAGCGGGAAGTGAGTAAATGGAACACGGAGGATCTTTTAGGATCGTGAAACTACTCTTATGATACTATAATGGTGGAAACATGTCATTATACATTTGTCCAAACCCACAGAATGTACAATACCAGGAGTGAACCCTAATATAAACTATGGACTCTGGGAGGTAATAATGCTGTGTCAGTGCAGGTTCCTGCCACTCTGATAGGGTACGTTGATAGTGGGGGAGGCTATGCATATGGAGGGGGCAGGGAGTATCAGAAAACTCTCTGTGCCTTCGGTTCAATTATGCTGTGAACCTAAAACTCCTCTAAAAATCAAAGTCTATTTTTCTTTTAAAAAAAATGCTCTCCTCTGCTCCTCCAAGACCTAAGCCTCACTTGGGCAGGACCGTCCGTGTGGGAAGCCTGCTATAGTCTGATACTGTCTGAGTCTGGGTGGACTCGGCTGCCAGGTTTGGGAGTTCAGTACCAGCAAGCCACTTGCCTAACTGGCCTAAAGCCACATTTTCTACCTCACCTTTAGCAGTAGTAAACCTGATACTTTGGCCCTCTGTCTTTACTTTTTATTTTATTTCTCAGTTTGTTCGAAACCTGGAGGGGTACCATTTATTAGGGGTCCCCTCAAAGATTCTCAATATTTGGTGCAATGCGGAATTATTTTTTAAAAGGACTGGAATTCAGGGACTTCCCTGGTGGCACAGTGCTTAAGAATCCACCTGCCAATGCAGGGGACACAGGTTCGAGCCCTGGTCGGGGAAGATCCCACATGCCACGGAGCAACTAAGCCCGTGCGCCACAGCTACTGAGCCTGCGCTCTAGAGCCCGTGAGCTGCAATGAGAAGCCCGCGCACCGCAACGAAGAGTAGCCCCCGCTCACGGCAACTAGAGAAAACCCGCGCGCAGCAACGAAGACCCAATGCAACCAAAAGTAAATGAATAAAAAATAATTTATAAAAAAAAGAGAATGGGGGCTTCCCTGGTGGCGCAGTGGTTGAGAGTCCGCCTGCCTATGCAGGGGACGTGGGTTCGTGCCCCGGTCCGGGAGGATCCCACATGCCACGGAGCGGCTGGGCCCGTGAGCCATGGCCGCTGAGCCCGCGCGTCCGGAGCCTGTGCTCCGCACCGCAAAAAAAAAAAAAAAAAGAGAGAGAGAATGGAATTCAGAAAGCCAAATACATACATAGAATGGGTTTGGGGCAGCCAGAGCCTGCTGTGACCTTGGGCTTCCGGGTACGGACAGGGCATTTTGACCTTGGTGGTTTCTAGAAGCTTAGATTAGGCCAAATGGGTTTGTCTGTTTGTTTATTTGCTTTTACAGTTGTGTGGCATCTTTTAACAGTTCTGCGGTGGGCAGGAAGGTTGTGTCCCAGGCCAAGTGGCGTATTGGCTTTGGAGGGTGACCTGATGCATGCAACAAACACTGGAGGCTCCGGGCCCCCTCTAAGAACTCGCACCACTATTCCCTACCTAAGTTTTTTATTTTTATTTTTTTGCGATACGCGGGCCTCTCACTGCTGTGGCCTCTCCCGTTGTGGAGCACAGGCTCCGGACGCGCAGGCCCAGCAGCCATGGCCCACGGGCCCAGCCGCTCCGCGGCATGTGGGATCCTCCCGGACCGGGGCACGAACCCGCGTCCCCTGCATCGGCAGGCAGACTCTCAACCACTGTGCCACCAGGGAAGCCCCCCCTACCTAAGTTTTGAACAAGGTGAGCCAACAGAGAATAAAGATGGAGGCCCACAAATCTTTTCTCACTCCTGCATCAGCCAGGCTGAAGGGTATGACTTCCGGTCTGCTGGCTGGACCGAGGCAGGCTGTCCCCCTGCAGGGGGAGAGCAGCACAGTCCCACCCGCTGGGGCCAGCTCACTCCCAAGAGGACGAAGAGACAAAGAGAGACCAGAGGGAGTTCTGGAAAAGTCTTCCACATGGACAACAGGCATTCCCATCTGACACCATTCTTGGAGATGGGGACCCAGGAAGGGGAGCATGAAGCTGGATTCATAGAAGGAGCGTATAGTTCACTCTGTGAAAGCTGTGAATTCAACAGTCAGTATGTGGGTTTGCTCAGTCTGGGGCCTCCTGCATAGGCACATTCTTTTCTTTCCTCTGCATCCTCACCAGGCAGGAGTCAGTAAGGGGGTGCCCAGTCCGGAGACACCTTAGGTACTGTGATTCGCTGATCGACACACCCTGAGCTCACGGGCTCACTGGCCGTGGAGCAGATCCTCTGAGATTTGCTTTGATATTAAGACCCAAGTAAATAATTCAGCAGCATTTCTGCTCTTCCAGCACATTCGAACGTGGCAATTAGTGAAGGTTCTGCTGGGATTGCCTTGTTTCCAGTGTTCCCTGACCTCTGACCCCTGTGAATTTAATTCTGCTCCTTTAATAATTTCTGGGAGTATAGAATCTGTTGAGTGAGCAGGTTCCCTCCTGCAGAAATCAACTTAAACCCTGAAGCTGCACACTGCATATTCAAGAAGGCCGAGCCCTGCTTTGTGTCGGGCGCAAGCAGGAGGCGGCTGCAGGGGGCGCTCTGGATGCGGGCTGGGGAACCAGGCAGAGCCCTGCCTGGATGTGTGGGGCTGGAGGGCAGGCTCTCCAGCGCCCCTCGGATGAATTGCCTGCCTGGGATGCTTTTGGTTCTAGGACAGGCTCCTTCACTAAGTCCCTGCAAGGGACAGAAGAGCCGTGAGAGTGCATGGTGTTCGAGGTTGGAAATGCAAACCTCTCCCCTACCATTCGCGCCTTCCTTTACTCAAGGACAATTTAGGCTCCAGGCACCAGACCGGAGGAGAGGCAAAGCTGAGAAACACATGGCCTTTAGGGATCCTTTATGGCCCTTTCAGGAAAGATAGACATGTGTGGTGGACAGGTGTGAAAGGATCAGGCCACTCTGGAGTGTAAAATCATCCCGTAGTCTGGGCACCACTGATGAGCCTGACCCTGGAGGGGCCAACTGGGGCTGTGTCCGCAGAACTGTGAGACGGAATCAGGAACGGTCCAGCCTTCCCATGGCTAGAACCATGGACAGTTTAGATGCTGTCAGGTAATACTGCTCTACCTTATGGCTAAGTTGAGGAAGATGCTGGTCTGCAGAGAGAGAGAGAAAGAGAGAGACAGAGAGGGAGAGAGAGATAGGAGTGAGGCCAATACTGAGATAAAAGCAGCAGTAAAATGGGGAAAGTGGGTACTTGGTGTTTTCAGGTTTATATTCCAGGACTTCCTGAGGCTTAGCTACATTCTTGCCCTTGGGGTTCTGTGAGACACCCCCATATACTTACAACCAGCCCATCTTTTTGCCTAAGCTAGCTTAAGTCAGTTCCTGACTCTTGCAAACAGAAGTGTTTGTAAACTATTGTGACAGATGGCGATCTATTGGCATACTGGTCCTACGGAAGAGAAGAGGCTGCAGGATCTCGGATAAAGGGACGGACATCTCACGCTAGGCGAAGGAGTCAGGCCAGCCAAGGAGGGCTTCATGAGAGGATCAATATTCAATCATAGTCACAAAGCGATGAACACTGTGCCGGACACTCTTCTAAGTGCTCCGTGATTATCTCTAAGTTAGTTCTTACAGCAACCTGGGAAGTAGGGACAATGGTGATCCCACTTTTCAGAAGGGAAAACTAAGCCTTGGAGAAGCTAAGTTGCTTGCCCAAGGTCGTGTAACCCAGAAGTGGTGGAGCTGAGATTTGTACCCTGGTCTCTGGCTTCGTTAAGCCACTGGTCTGTGCTGCCTCTGATACCCAAGGCATCCGTGCCCAAGGTTAATCCCATGGTCAAGGACCAGGCAGAGCTGGGCTGAAGGCCGACGCCTCTGGTAGAGAAAACAGCTTGTACAAAAAAAGGTAGAGAGGGGGCTTCCCTGGTGGCGCAGTGGTTGAGAGTCCGCCTGCCGATGCGGGGGACGCGGGTTCGTGCCCCGGTCTGGGAAGATCACACGTGCCGCAGAGCGGCTGGGCCCGTGAGCCATGGCCGCTGAGCCTGTGCGTCCGGAGCCTGTGCTCCGCAACGGGAGAGGCCACAACAGTGAGAGGCCCACGTACCGCAAAAAAAAAAAAAGGTAGAGAGGAGTGAGAGAGTGTGGGGACACGATCTGCTACATAATTTGCAAGGCCCAGAGCAAAATGAGAACATGGGAGCTCCGCGCTCAAAAATTATTAAGAATTTCTAGATGGCAACAGCAAAGCTTTAAGGCAGATGCAGCCCTTCTAGATGCTGTGCTGTGTGTGCCTACACAGGCCACTCGCTCACCTAACCCCACTCGCACGCCTGGGGTTCAAAAGGGAGCAGGGTGGGTATCGTGGTGTCAGATGTGGGCAGGGTGGGCCTTTTGTGCAAGACTAGAAGCTTTGGATTGAATCCTGTAAGGGCTGGGGCACCCGTGAAAGATTTTGAGAAACCAGTGATTCCAGCTAAGTTTATGCTTACACTTAGCAGATCACCAATGGCGCTGGAAATCATCATTTCTACAGGTAATTGTGACAGGGGTTTTCTTAACATAGCCTACTTGGGACCTCTTGAGTATTTGAGAGGATCTGGCCAAGGAAGTTCAGAGGCCAAGGTGGGAAACTACTCATCTAGGGGATGTCAAATCCATTAACACAGTATTTTTTTTCTCAGCTGGAGGAAAATATTTAAATAGAAGTCATTAGTGAGTATATTTCCGAAGCCAACAACGCCTAATAAGTCAAAATGGCTTTTCCTAAAAATGCAACGTATTGAAGGTTTTTCAACCCACCCCACCCCCCTTTCTGAAGTGCTCAATTAGGGTGAAAAAAAAATCCATAGCTCTCCCTGGATGGAAACTGCTGAAAGGCCGGAGTGCTTTCTGGTTAAGCATCGTCCAACCACAGTGATACAAATCAGCTCTTTAAGATAATTCATATCTTGGAGAGGACTTCGGAAATGGGTCCACTTGGAGCTAAAAGCATCATAAATAAGCTGGGTTGGGTGGCTGGGCCGGCTGTGCTGGCTGCAGTGGGAATTGTGGACTGGTCTCTCGGCTTCCCCCTACCCCACCTGGTCCACGTGGACCCCTCCCATCGTCCTTGTGGGGAACTGAGTTTCAGGGAAGGATGGAGACTCATCCACGGTCCCACTAAAGGGCAATGGCAGAGCCAGTCCCAGGGCCGTGCCTCCCGACTGCCTAGTGTGCTCATTCGTCTCTCACTGGGCACTGCGCTGGCACTGAGGAGCAGGGACGGTCCAGTATGGGAGGACCCAAACGCACTGTGGAAAGAACCAACGATCAGCGTTATGATAGAAACAAACACACACGCGCGCGCATTTATGTGTGTGTGCGCGCATCTGTGTGTACGCATGTACTTGTGTGTGCATGTGTTACCGTGCCCACATGTTCATGTGCGCAGGTGTGCATTGTTTGCAGGTGTGCGTGTATCTGTGTGTGATGCTTGTTTGTGCACACGTGTATCTGTGTGGGGATTGGGGACACCTAACCCCACCTGGGGGAGTCAGAAAATTTAATGCAGGGGCTGAAGGTCAAGTTTGGGGCAAAGGCTGGCAAAATGTGGCTGGCACGTTTGGCTGGATCAGGACTGGACTGGTAAAGGAGTTCCCACCTGATCTTGCAGAGCCTTGAAGGATCCTAAGGAGGAGGGTGACTTGGCCAGATTTGCATTTTAGAGACTGTAAATGCCTGCGTGTAAGATGCGATTATTTTTCTCCAGTATTTCCCTCAGAAAAGATTCCTTCCAAAGTCTGTCATGTAACAAACAGGACACTGTCTAGACTGTTTCAAAAAGCGGGGCTGGGGCTTCCCTGGTGGCGCAGTGGTTGAGAGTCCGCCTGCCGATGCAGGGGACACGGGTTCGTGCCCCGGTCCGGGAAGATCCCACATGCCGCAGAGTGGCTGGGCCCGTGAGCCATGGTCGCTGAGCCTGCGCGTCCGGAGCCTGTGCTCCGCAACGGGAGAGGCCACAGCAGTGAGAGGCCCGCGTACCGCAAAAAAAAAAAAAAAAAAAAGCAGGGCTGTTTGGGGAAAGATGTGGTAGCCAGAAACCCCTCAATCTGTCTGTACAAATAAAAAAAGACAAAGACATTGAACACAGATGGAGTAATTAATTATTCCTGGGAGTCTGGCTCCAGTATTGTCGGATGTTATCGTAAGCAAAACTTTCAAAGGTTATCTTTATTTTATTTTTGCCCCTGCCGCATGGCTTGCGGGATCTCAGTTCCTCAACCAGGGATTGAACCTGGGCCGTTGCAGTGAAAGCCTGGAATCCTAATTCCTAGACCACCAGGGAACTCCCACAGAGGTTATCTTTAAAAAGTACCGAGGAAGGTCGTTTCTTCTGAGGAGACAGTCCTAATGATGGGCAAGATGAGCCCACCAGCTTGTGGCTGGGTGTGGAGGACCCAGATCTGATTTATAAAAGATGGTTCTGGGCCAGGGCCGGGCTGTGGCTGGACACAGGGGTCCAGGGTCTGGGGCAGGGAGGCCGGTTTGAGGGAGGGGTAGGGTAGCATGGGGTGCGGCCAGGCCTCAGCTTGGCTCAGGGGGCTCCTGCGGGGACAGGGGTGTCTCTGAAGTGCTGCATTTGCTCCGCACCAGCTGCATCTGCCTGGACATCGAGGCGACAGAGACTTAGTGACTCCTGGCGTTTGCTGTCACTTCCCATTTCCCTGCTCCTCAGAGCCTGGTCAGGACTGGCTGGAAGCTGGTCAGAGAGCCTGACGCACACCTGAGCCCTGCCATCCCTCAGGTGGGCAGGAAGGGGGGGCCAGGAGGGGCACAGGGGCCACGGGCCAGGCCTTTGCTCGCTGGGACGTTGCTCAAACGGCTTCCTCACCTGGGGACTCTAAGGGGAGTAGGTGGCCACGGCTATTTGTCTTAGACTCGGCCTGAGATGCTGAGGGTCAAACTCATACATACAGAAACAGGAAGATCCCTCTCACGTGCCCCCCCCCCCCACCTGCCATTGGTTGCCATGGTAACAGGCAGGCCTGGGGATGATGGCCGGGATGGTCAGGACCCACCATTCCCCTCCCTTCCCCATACCCCACTGTTTCTACCCATGGGTGGAAAACTTTCTTTGGCTCTCCGTTACCTAGCTCCAGCATAAAGGCCAAATCCCGCAGGCTTTCCTAATACACTTCTAGCCTCCTGCCTCCACCTGCCTGCCAACCACAGAGAATTTCTCACCTTCCCCTGAGCACTCCAGGTATGTTTGCTGCCCTCGTCTCTGCCGACTTGCACCGGCCACTCCTCATCCTAAAGTATCTTTCCCCTCCATCCACCAACATTTCTTCTTTGAAGTCTTCTCAATCTCTACGCCTGTTCCTCCAAAGCATATTCCTTGCTCTCCTGAGCTGCCCAAACTGGTGAAAGCAGGGTTGGCAGGGCCCATCTGAATTAGACAGACAGTCTCCGAATCCCCAGGTCCCCACCGGCACCCAGCCCTCACCCACCATCTTCCAGCGCTCTACCCCATCCCCAGGCACCAGTGCATGCCCCAGCCTCAGGCACAATCCCTGCAGGGGTGGACAGAGCAAGAATGGAGAGGGAGCTCGCCCATCACTCACTGTTCTCATCTTTCCCAAGCCCCGCCCCATGACAGCCGCGGTCCTACTCCTGGGGAAGCAGCCTTCATGAACTTTAGAATGACCTCTGCCTTCGGGTTTCGAAGTCTAGTCTCAGAAGCAGACATTAACCCAATAGGTACCCAAAAGAAAATATAAGTGCAGATTGTGGGAACACATTGGGAGGAAAAGAAATAATTAACTTCGTGCATGTAAGGTGGGAAGCACAGTCCCGAGGCCCCCCAACACCTTATCTCCTCTCATCTCATTCTCCCCATTTTTCAGATGAGAAAACTGAGGCTCCAAGAGGTGAAGGGTGCTGCTCAAGGACACACAGTCACGTGATTAGTGAATGGTAGAGTCGGTCTGCTCTGATGAACTTCCAGAGAATAGCGAGTTTCTTGATCCAGTGCATTTCCGGTCCTTCTTAGCACCTCTATCCCTCAGCTCCCCTTAGGGAACACGCATAAAAGGAAGCAGAAGGAACTAGATGGAACATGGGGGAACACTTTACTCACCCAAGCGACTTTGCTCCTCTCCCATGTGTGTCCTGTAATAGAATAGATTTCTCCTGAGGATGAGCCCACATGCTTGGGGCACCTGGCACTAGGGTACATGCAGGGCAGGGCTGAGAAATACTTTCCTCTGCAGCTCTTTTCTCTCCTTCTCCCGAGAGGATCCCTTGACACAGCTCAAGAACCTCTAAGAGAATAACATCTCTCCCTCCCTCCCTCCCTCCCTCCCATGATCCCCTGGGCTCTGGCAATGACATTGGCCATGTCCTCTGTTAGTAACAACTCAGCAAGCATCCTTTCCATAGAACTCCTTCACAATCTGAGATGGAAGACAAGCATGTGTGTGCTGGCCTTGGGATGGCTGTGAAAGGGAAGGAGGCCAGAGGCTGTCCCTGTGTGCCTCGCGGGTGGCATGGGGGGGATGGACAGGTGGGTGGACATGAGTGACCAAGTTAGAGCCCACTGGAATGGGTCCCGTTGAGGCCAACCAGATCTGAGCTCCAGCTCAGGTTTTCCACTTTCTGGGTGTGTGATTTTTGGCTCAGTCACTTCACTCTTCTGAGCCTCAGTTTTCTCGTCTGTAAAATGGAACTAAAACAGTACAGACTTCATAGCGTTGTGAGGAGGATTACTTAAATTAACAAACGTAAAATGCCTAGCGTAGGACCCAGCAAACTGCGGATTCTTCCTAAGTGACAGCACCTTCTCCTGCCACGCTCCCCTGGGGCAGACAGGTGGTGACATAAGTACTTTCTGGGACAGTAAAGCTCTGAACAGTTCTACACGCCCCCTCCCCCCCCCCATATATACACACACACTTTTTCCTCCTATTTGGCTCCTGTGTTTCCCCATCCTGGCTTTTATCCTAAGCACAAAACTGTGGGAACACTGATGGGGGTAGGAGATTAAATTTGGACATGAAATCTGGGAAGACTTCAGGGAGGAGGGAGAGTTTGTCCCAGGCCCTGAAAGAGTGACAGATTGTGAGGCGAGGGGCATTCCAGGCAAAGGAAAGAGAATGGGCAAACTCCAGAGATGGAGTGACACAGGCTGATGGGGGGAGATGACAGAGAGCATGGGAACGCCCGGAGGGAGACCTATAGTGGGAGGGGCCAGGCAGTGTGAGAGGAGGGTGGAGAGGGGTGGATGGGAACCTGGGCAAGGTAGGGGAGGGGCTACCATGTGACTGGGCTTCTAGGAGGTAAGGCTATTCAGGGCAGGGGAGAGGAGGGTGCTGGTGACAGCCGTGACCTTGGAGACAAACAAGCTCCCTGCTCTCGCGGAGCTAACTATCTATACGTTCAAACCTTCCTCCTGGGCATCTGCCCTCTGTCTGCCCACAACTCCTTATGTCCAGCTGCACACCCACAGCCCTTCCACCCACTTTCCACTCATCCGCTTGCTTGTACGCCCAACCTCACAGAAGGCAGGAACTCAAACTATGCAGGACGTTTAGAGTTCCACTCACTTGGTGAGCAGACTCGGTTATCAGGACTTTGCTGATCCTGTGCTGGACATTGAGGACTCACAATCTGGAGGAAGGAAACCATATAAAAGGGCGTAAGTGAGCAGGATTTGTCTCTGTACAAGTAGATCTTAGTTTTCTAACATGAGTCCAGAGGAAAGGGGGTCCTCCATTGGTTCAGACCCAGGCCTCTTCTGTCTTTGTGCTCTGTCCCGCATAGAGGGCTGGCTTGTCATCTCATGGTCCCAAAGTGGCCACCCCACTTCCCAGCACAGCAGCACAGCTGTGTTTAAGGCGCTGTAGTAGAAATCCTTACAAAGGGGAGGGAGAGGAAAGGGATCAGAAAAAACCAAACATGTTTCTCTTTCTTAAAAATACTTCCGAACAAAGGATTAATTTCCCCTGATGAAGATGTTTAGGGAGACTTTATTGTGCCCACCGCCATCGGTGTGCTGTTTTCTATCAGGCTGAGGTGAGGGGAGAGGGCCAACCGTGTAAGTGGATGTATCTGGGACTCCACACAGGGTGGGGGACGGAAAGGGTAGGGCTGGAGGTGGGAGTTCCGGGGGAGCTGCGCTCCTTCCCCAGTGACCCTTCCTGTGTGGCCAGGATACCTGGGGTGAGGAAGAACACAGGTAATGAGCAGACCCTGCATAGCAGGTGCGCCTCTGGGAATCGGCCATTATTACATCTGGAACTTGGAACTTGACATTACGTTTCCTCCAGAATTTCATTTCGGCCACTAGCCATCTGACAACCCCTGTGCTGTTGGAATTTCCTCCATGGTGGCCTCTCTTTCTTGTCCCCTTTCCTTAGGATGCAGACCAGGTGATCTTGGTCAGTAGGCTCACACACAGAGACAGCATCATTAGTCACATGATGTCACCAGGTTTAAAAACTCCTCTAGTCTGAGACGTCTAGTTGTTTGAAATGAGCCGCCTGGACGTTCCACAGGATACCTGGCCAGTACTTCTCAGGAAAGGCAAGGAAAGAATGAGTAACTGTCACAGAGCAGAAGAGACTGGGGAGGTGGGATAACTAAATGCAATGTGGTAACCTGGACCCTGGAGTGGATCCTGGAACAGAAAGAGGACATGAATGGAAAAACTGGTGAAATACAAATGAAGTCTGGAATCTGGTCAATAGGAGTGTGCCTATGTGAGTTTCTCAGCTTTGACAAAGGTACCCTGGTCATATAAGATGTTAACACCGGGGAAAACTTGAGTGAGGGGTCCACACGAACGCTCTGCTATCTTTGCAACTTTTCTGGAAATCTAAAGTTATTCCGAAATAAGAAGTTTATTAAAGTGAACCCATCTCCTCTTTAATCACTGCCATCTGCTTGAGGTGCTCCAGCAGCTTCACTGAAATGACAACATGCAAATTCAAGGTCTTTGATGAATGACTTCCAGGGAAGTTCGTAAAAATGGAACAAAGATGAGGTGTTTCTTCTGCTAAGCACACACGTGCACACCAGGCAGACAGGAGGAGCAGAGCAGGGGTCCACTCTGCCACCCTCTCCTCCAGAGCCTACTTGCAGCCCCTGCATCCCTACACCTTCCAGCTGATGACTGAGCCCAGGAGCTCTGTGTCTAACCCAACATACTTCTGCACTCGGCTGGCAGTGCCTCAGTGCTTTCTGTTCCTCAGCCTCAGCTCGTTGCGGCCTCTGTGCAGATAGGAGGGGTGGCGAGGTCAGGCAGTTCTCAACTGAATCCCACAAACTCTTTGCCTGTACCTGCCACATAAGACCCTACACCAGAGCCAGTTAGAGTTGAATCATCCTTGCGGTCACTTCCTGAATATATACCGTGTGCCAGGAACTCTGCACTGGAAGGAAGACCCTTTCCACATTTTGCAGATTAAAAAAACTACATCTGGGGAAAAGGATTTAATTTGCCCAACTAGAGAAGCAGAACTGACCTCAAAGCACCCTCATTTCGTTCCCCTGCCTCTCTTGAAGAAAGGCCCTTGAATATCAATTAAACAACCTGCCCATTTTACAGAAAGGCAAACCAGGACATAGAAAGGTAGGTTTTGCATGAGGCCACACAGCCTATTCTGGTCTAGTCAGAAAAGAAACTCAGCCTTCCTCCTCGTACTAATCCCAGTCTCTCTCCGCTACCTCTGAATTCCTGAAACTTTCAGGGCACCTCTGGTCCATGCCTAGGAAGTCCAGATGGTCCCAGACCAGACCAGTCATCCCTCCCAGGAAGGTACAGAATACCCCGCACCCCCACCCGCCTGATCTGGTATCTGCAGGCACGGCTCAGCAGTGGGTACAATTACCATCTGTGTGGCTGGAGTCTTCACAAAGGCATATT